>NW_025727432.1:0-1311251 GCF_021461385.2 Schistocerca piceifrons | reverse complement strand
TTCTTGTACTTAAGTCGGCATTGTGCCTTTTGTTTTTAATTCCGATGCAATTTACGAGTTTCATCGTCAATAAGAAGGTCAAAGGGATACATTAAACTTGAAGTGAAGCATCGGAATCTATAACTAGTGTCACAGGAATGGTTCAAAACATAGACAGTAAGAAGAGTCTGTTTTCTTGTACTTAAGTCGGCATTGTGCCTTTTGTATTTAATTCTGATGCAATTTCTCTGTTTCATCGTCAATAAGAAGGTCACAGGGATACAGTAAACCTGAAGTGAAGCATCGGACTCTATAACTAGTGTCACAGGAATGGCTCAAAACGTAGACAGTAAGACGAGTCAGTCTTCTTGTACTTAAGTCGGCATTATGCCTTTTGTACTTAATTCCGAAGCAATTTCCGTGTTTCATCGTCAATAAGAAGGTCACAGGGATACAGTAACCTGAAGTGAAGCATCGGAATCTATAACTAGTGTCACAGGAATGGTTCAAAACTTAAACAGTAAGAAGAGTCAGTTTTCTTGTACTTAGGTCGGCATTGTGCCTTTTGTATTTAATTCCGATGTAATTTCTGTGTTTCATTGTCAATAAGAAGGTCAGAGGGATACAGTAAACCTGAAGTGAGGCATCGGAATCTATAACTAGTGTCACAAGAATGGTTCAAAACATAGACAGTAAGAAGAGTAATTTTCTTGTATTTTAGACGCCATTGTGCCTTTTGTATGTAATTCCGATGCAATTCCTGTATTTCATCGACAATAAGAAGGTCAGAGGGATACAGTAAACCTGAAGTGAAGCATCGGAATCTATAACTAGTGTCACAGGAATGGTTCAAACATAGACAGTAAGAAGAGTCAGTCTTCTTGTAAAGTCGGCATTGTGCCTTTTGTATTTAATTCCGATGCAATTTACGTGTTTCATCGTCAATAAGAAGGTCAAAGGGATACAGTAAACCTGAAGTGAAGCATCGGAATCTATAACTAGTGTCACAGGAAAGGTTCAAAACATAGACAGTAAGAAGAGTCTGTTTTCTTGTACTTAAGTCGGCATTGTGCCTTTTGTATTTAATTCTGATGCAATTTCTGTGTTTCATCGTCAATAAGAAGGTCACAGGGATACAGTAAACCTGAAGTGAAGCTTCGGAATCTATAACTAGTGTCACAGGAATGGTTCAAAACTTAAACAGTAAGAAGAGTCAGTTTTCCTGTACTTAGGTCGGCATTGTGCCTTTTGTATTTAATTCCGATGCAATTTCTGTGTAACATTGTCAATAAGAAGGTCAGAGGGAAACAGTAAACTTGAAGTGAAGCATCGGAATCTATAACTAGTGTCACAGGAATGGTTGAAAACATAGACAGTATAAAGAGTCAGTTTTCTTGTACTTAAGTCGGCATTGTGCCTTTTGTATTTAATTCCGATGCAATTTCTGTGTTTCACCGTCAATAAGAAGGTCACAGGTATACAGTAAACCTGAAGTGAAGCATCGGAATCTATAACTAGTGTCACAGGAATGGTTCAAAACTTAAACAGTAAGAAGAGTCAGTTTTCTTGTACTTAGGTCGGCATTGTGCCTTTTGTATTTAATTCCGATGCAATTTCTGTGTTACATTGTCAATAAGAAGGTCAGAGGGAAACAGTAAACCTGAAGTGAAGCATCGGAATCTATAACTAGTGTCACAGGAATGGTTCAAAACATAGACAGTAAGAAGAGTCAGTTTTCTTGTACTTAAGTCGGCATTGTGCCTTTTGTATGTAATTCCGATGCAATTTCTGTATTTCATCGTCAATAAGAAGGTCAGAGTGATACAGTAAACCTGAAGTGAAGCATCGGAATCTATAACTAGTGTCACAGGAATGGTTCAAAGCATAGACAGAAAGAAGAGTCAATTTTCTTGTACTTAGGTCGGCATTGTGCCTTTTGTATGTAATTCCGATGCAATTTCTGTATTTCATCGTCAATAAGAAGGTCAGAGTGATACAGTAAACCTGAAGTGAAGCATCGGAATCTATAACTAGTGTCACAGGAATGGTTCAAAACATAGACAGAAAGAAGAGTCAATTTTCTTGTACTTGAGTCGGCATTGTGCCATTTGTATTTAATTCCGATGCAATTTCAGTGTTTCGTCGTCAATAAGAAGGTCCAAGCGATACAGTAAACCTGAAGTGAAGCATTGGAATCTAAAACCGGTCTCAGAGGAAAGGTTCAAAAATAGGCAGTAAGAAGAGCCAGACTTCTTGTACATGAGTCGGCATTGTGCTTTTTGTATTTAATTCCGAAGCAATTTCTGTGTTATATCGTCAATAAGAAGCTCAGAGGGATACAGTAAACCTGAAGTGAAGCATCGGAATCTATAACTAGTGTCACAGGAATTGTTCAAATCATAGACAGTAATAAGAGTCAGTTTTATTGTACTTACGTCGGCATTGTGCCTTTTGTATTTAATTACGATGCAATTTCTGTGTTACATTGTCAATAAGAAGGTCAGAGGGAAACAGTAAACCTGAAGCGAAGCATCGGAATCTATAACTAGTGTCACAGGAATGGTTGAAAACATAGACAGTATAAAGAGTCAGTTTTCTTGTGCTTAAGTCGGCATTGTGCCTTTTGTATTTAATTCCGACGCAATTTCTGTGTTTCACCGTCAATAAGAAGGTCACAGGTATACAGTAAACCTGAAGTGAAGCATCGGAATCTATAACTAGTGTCACAGGAATGGTTCAAAACTTAAACAGTAAGAAGAGTCAGTTTTCTTGTACTTAGGTCGGCATTGTGCCTTTCGTATTTAATTCCGATGCAATTTCTGTGTTACATTGTCAATAAGAAGGTCAGAGGGAAACAGTAAACCTGAAGTGAAGCATCGGAATCTATAACTAGTGTCACAAGAATGGTTCAAAACATAGACAGTAAGAAGAGTCAGTTTTCTTGTACTTAAGTCGGCATTGTGCCTTTTGTATGTAATTCCGATGCAATTTCTGTATTTCATCGTCAATAAGAAGGTCAGAGTGATACAGTAAACCTGAAGTGAAGCATCGGAATCTATAACTAGTGTCACAGGAATGGTTCAAAACATAGACAGAAAGAAGAGTCAATTTTCTTATACTTAAGTCGGCATTGTGCTATTTGTATTTAATTCCGATGCAATTTCTGTGTTTCATCGTCAATAAGAAGGTCAGAGGGAAACACTAAACCTGAAGTGAAGCATCGGAATCTATAACTAGTGTCACAGGAATGGTTCAAAACATAGAGAGTAAGAAGAGTCGGTCTTTATGTACTTAATTCGGCATTGTGCCTTTTGTATTTAATTCCGAAGCAATATCTGTGTTTCTTCGTCTATAAGAAGGTCAGAGGGATACAGTAATCCTGAAGTGAAGCATCTGAATCTATAACAAGTGTCACAGGAATGGTTCAAAGCATAGACATTAAGAAGGGTCAGTCTTCTTGTACTTAAGTTGGCATTGTGCCTTTTGTAATTAATTCCGAAGCAATATGTGTGTTTCTTCGTCAATAAGAAGGTCAGAGGGATACAGTAAACCTGACGTGAGCTATTGGAATCTATAACTAGTGTCACAGAAATGGTTCAAAACATAGACATTAAGAAGAGCCAGTCTTCTTGTACTTGAGTCGGCATTGTGCCTTTTGTATTTAATTCCGATGCAATTTCTGTGTTTCATCGTCAATAAGAGGGCCAGAGGGATACAGTAAACCTGAAGTGAAGCATCGGAATCTATAACTAGTGTCACAGGAATGGCTCAAAACGTAGACAGTAAGACGAGTCAGTCTTCTTGTACTTAAGTCGGCATTATGCCTTTGTATTTAATTCCGAAGCAATTTCCGTGTTTCATCGTCAATAAGAAGGTCACAGGGATACAGTAAACCTGAAGTGAAGCATCGGAATCTATAACTAGTGTCACAGGAATGGTTCAAAACTTAAACAGTAAGAAGAGTTAGTTTTCTTGTACTTAGGTCGGAATTGTGCCTTTTGTATTTAATTCCGATGTAATTTCTGTTTTTCATTGTCAATAAGAAGGTCAGAGGGATACAGTAAACCTGAAGTGAGGCATCGGAATCTATAACTAGTGTCACAAGAATGGTTCAAAACATAGACAGTAAGAAGAGTCAGTTTTCTTGTATTTTAGTCGCCATTGTGCCTTCTGTATGTAATTCCGATGCAATTCCTGTATTTCATCGACAATAAGAATGTCAGAGGGATACAGTAAACCTGAAGTGAAGCATCGGAATCTATAACTAGTGTCACAGGAATGGTTCAAAACATAGACAGTAAGAAGAGTCAGTCTTCTTGTACTTAAGTCGGCATTGTGCCTTTTGTATTTAATTCCGATGCAATTGACGTGTTTCATCGTCAATAAGAAGGTCAAAGGGATACATTAAACTTGAAGTGAAGCATCGGAATCTATCACTAGTGTCACAGGAATGGTTCAAAACATAGACAGTAAGAAGAGTCTGTTTTCCTGTACTTAAGTCGGCATTGTGCCTTTTGTATTTAATTCTGATGCAATTTCTGTGTTTCATCGTCAATAAGAAGGTCACAGGGATACAGTAAACCTGAAGTGAAGCATCGGACTCTATAACTAGTGTCACATGAATGGCTCAAAACGTAGACAGTAAGACGAGTCAGTCTTCTTGTACTTAAGTCGGCATTATGCCTTTTGTACTTAATTCCGAAGCAATTTCCGTGTTTCATCGTCAATAAAAAGGACACAGGGATACAGTAAACCTGAAGTGAAGCATCGGAATCTATAACTAGTGTCACAGGAATGGTTCAAACTTAAACAGTAAGAAGAGTCAGTTTTCTTGTACTTAGGTCGGCATTGTGCCTTTTGTATTTAATTCCGATGTAATTTCTGTGTTTCATTGTCAATAAGAAGGTCAGAGGGATACAGTAAACCTGAAGTGAGGCATCGGAATCTATAACTAGTGTCACAAGAATGGTTCAAAACATAGACAGTAAGAAGAGTCAGTTTTCTTGTATTTTAGTCGCCATTGTGCCTTTTGTATGTAATTCCGTTGCAATTCCTGTATTTCATCGACAATAAGAAGGTCAGAGGGATACAGTAAACCTGAAGTGAAGCATCGGAATCTATAACTAGTGTCACAGGAATGGTTCAAAACATAGACAGTAAGAAGAGTCAGTCTTCTTGTACTTAAATCGGCATTGTGCCTTTAGTATTTAATTCCGATGCAATTTACGTGTTTCATCGTCAATAAGAAGGTCAAAGGGATACAGTAAACCTGAAGTGAAGCATCGGAATCTATAACTAGTGTCACAGGAAAGGTTCAAAACATAGACAGTAAGAAGAGTCTGTTTTCTTGTACTTAAGTCGGCATTGTGCCTTTTGTATTTAATTCTGATGCAATTTCTGTGTTTCATCGTCAATAAGAAGGTCACAAGGATACAGTAAACCTGAAGTGATGCATCGGAATCTATAACTAGTGTCACAGGAATGGTTCAAAACTTAAACAGTAAGAAGAGTCAGTTTTCCTGTACTTAGGTCGGCATTGTGCCTTTTGTATTTAATTCCGATGCAATTTCTGTGTAACATTGTCAATAAAAAGGTCAGAGGGAAACAGTAAACCTGAAGTGAAGCATCGGAATCTACAACTAGTGTCACAGGAATGGTTCAAAACATAGAGAGTAAGAAGGGTCAGAATTCTTGTACTTAAGTCGTCATTGTGCCTTTTGTATGTAATTCCGATGCAATTTCTGTATTTCATCGTCAATAAGAAGGTCAGAGTGATACAGTAAACCTGAAGTGAAGCATCGGAATCTATAACTAGTGTCACAGGAATGGTTCAAAACATAGACAGAAAGAAGAGTCAATTTTCTTGTACTTGAGGCTTCATTGTGCCATTTGTATATAATTCCGATGCAATTTCAGTGTTTCGTCGTCAATAAGTGGGTCCAAGGGATACAGTAAACCTGAAGTGAAGCATTGGAATCTAAAACCGATCTCAGAGGAAAGGTTCAAAAATAGGCAGTAAGAAGAGCCAGACTTCTTGTACATGAGTCGGCATTGTGCTTTTTGTATTTAATTCCGAAGCAATTTCTGTGTTATATCGTCAATAAGAAGCTCAGAGGGATACAGTAAACCTGAAGTGAAGCATCGGAATCTATAACTAGTGTCACAGGAATTGTTCAAATCATAGACAGTAATAAGAGTCAGTTTTATTGTACTTACGTCGGCATTGTGCCTTTTGTATTTAATTACGATGCAATTTCTGTGTTACATTGTCAATAAGAAGGTCAGAGGGAAACAGTAAACCTGAAGTGAAGCATCGGAATCTATAACTAGTGTCACAGGAATGGTTCAAAACATAGACAGTAAGAAGAGTCAGTTTTCTTGTACTTAAGTCGGCATTGTGCCTTTTGTATGTAATTCCGATGCAATTTCTGTATTTCATCGTCAATAAGAAGGTCACAGTGATACAGTAAACCTGAAGTGAAGCATCGGAATCTATAACTAGTGTCACAGGAATGGTTCAAAACATAGAAAGAAAGAAGAGTCAATTTTCTTGTACTTAAGTCGGCATTGTGCTATTTGTATTTAATTCCGATGCAATTTCTGTGTTTCATCGTCAATAAGAAGGTCAGAGGGAAACACTAAACCTGAAGTGAAGCATCGGAATCTATAACTAGTGTCACAGGAATGGTTCAAAACATAGAGAGTAAGAAGAGTCTGTCTTTATGTACTTAATTCGGCATTGTGCCTTTTGTATTTAATTCCGAAGCAATATCTGTGTTTCTTCGTCTATAAGAAGGTCAGAGGGATACAGTAAACCTGAAGTGAAGCATCGGAATCTATAACAAGTGTCACAGGAATGGTTCAAAGCATAGACATTAAGAAGGGTCAGTCTTCTTGTACTTAAGTTGGCATTGTGCCTTTTGTAATTAATTCCGAAGCAATATGTGTGTTTCTTCGTCAATAAGAAGGTCAGAGGGATACAGTAAACCTGACGTGAGCTATTGGAATCTATAACTAGTGTCACAGAAATGGTTCAAAACATAGACATTAAGAAGAGCCAGTCTTCTTGTACTTGAGTCGGCATTGTGCCTTTTGTATTTAATTCCGATGCAATTTCTGTGTTTCATCGTCAATAAGAGGGCCAGAGGGATACAGTAAACCTGAAGTGAAGCATCGGAATCTATAACTAGTGTCACAGGAATGGCTCAAAACGTAGACAGTAAGACGAGTCAGTCTTCTTGTACTTAAGTCGGCATTATGCCTTTTGTATTTAATTCCGAAGCAATTTCCGTGTTTCATCGTCAATAAGAAGGTCACAGGTATACAGTAAACCTGAAGTGAAGCATCGGAATCTATAACTAGAGTCACAGGAATGGTTCAAAACTTAAACAGTAAGAAGAGTCAGTTTTCTTGTACTTAGGTCGGAATTGTGCCTTTTGTATTTAATTCCGATGTAATTTCTGTGTTTCATTGCCAATAAGAAGGTCAGAGGGATACAGTAAACCTGAAGTGAGGCATCAGAATCTATAACTAGTGTCACAAGAATGGTTCAAAACATAGACAGTAAGAAGAGTCAGTTTTCTTGTATTTTAGTCGCCATTGTGCCTTTTGTATGTAATTCCGATGCAATTCCTGTATTTCATCGACAATAACAAGGTCAGAGGGATACAGTAAAACTGAAGTGAAGCATCGGAATCTATAACTAGTGTCACAGGAATGGTTCAAAACATAGACAGTAAGAAGAGTCAGTCTTCTTGTACTTAAGTCGGCATTGTGCCTTTTGTATTTAATTCCGATGCAATTTACGTGTTTCATCGTCAATAAGAAGGTCAAAGGGATACATTAAACTTGAAGTGAATCATCGGAATCTATAACTAGTGTCACAGGAATGGTTCAAAACATAGACAGTAAGAAGAGTCTGTTTTCTTGTACTTAAGTCGGCATTGTGCCTTTTGTATTTAATTCTGATGCAATTTCTGTGTTTCATCGTCAATAAGAAGGTCACAGGGATACAGTAAACCTGAAGTGAAGCATCGGAATCTATAACTAGTGTCACAGGAATGGTTCAAAACTTAAACAGTAAGAAGAGTCAGTTTTCCTGTACTTAGGTCGGCATTGTGCCTTTTGTATTTAATTCCGATGCAATTTCTGTGTTACATTGTCAATAAGAAGGTCAGAGGGAAACAGTAAACCTGAAGTGAAGCATTGGAATCTATAACTAGTGTCACAGGAATGGTTCAAAACATAGAGAGTAAGAAGAGTCAGTTTTCTTGTACTTAAGTCGACATTGTGCTTTTGTATGTAATTGCGATGCAATTTCTGTATTTCATCGTCAATAAGAAGGTCAGAGTGATACAGTAAACCTGAAGTGAAGCATCGGAATCTATAACTAGTGTCACAGGAATGGTTCAAAACATAGACAGAAAGAAGAGTCAATTTTCTTGTACTTAAGTCGGCATTGTGCCATTTGTATTTAATTCCGATGCAATTTCAGTGTTTCGTCGTCAATAAGAAGGTCCAAGGGATACAGTAAACCTGAAGTGAAGCATCGGAATCTAAAACCGGTCTCAGAGGAAAGGTTCAAAACATAGGCAGTAAGAAGAGCCAGACTTCTTGTACATGAGTCGGCATTGTGCTTTTTGTATTTAATTCCAAAGCAATTTCTGTGTTATATCGTCAATAAGAAGCTCAGAGGGATACAGTAAACCTGAAGTGCAGCATCGGAATCTATAACTAGTGTCACAGGAATTGTTCAAAACATAGACAGTAATAAGAGTCAGTTTTCTTGTACTTAGGTCGGCATACTGCCTTTTGTATTTAATTACGATGCAATTTCTGTGTTACATTGTCAATAAGAAGGTCAGAGGGAAACAGTAAACCTGAAGTGAAGCATTCTAATCTATAACTAGTGTCGCAGGAATGGTTGAAAACATAGACAGCATAAAGAGTCAGTTTTCTTGTACTTAAGTCGGCATTGTGCCTTTTGTATTTAATTCCGATGCAATTTCTGTGTTTCACCGTCAATAAGAAGGTCACAGGTATACAGTAAACCTGAAGTGAAGCATCGGAATCTATAACTAGTGTCACAGGAATGGTTCAAACTTAAACAGTAAGAAGAGTCAGTTTTCTTGTACTTAGGTCGGCATTGTGCCTTTTGTATTTAATTCCGATGCAATTTCTGTGTTACATTGTCAATAAGAAGGTCAGAGGGAAACAGTAAACCTGAAGTGAAGCATCGGAATCTATAACTAGTGTCACAGGAATGGTTCAAAACATAGACAGTAAGAAGAGTCAGTTTTCTTGTACTTAAGTCGGCATTGTGCCTTTTGTATGTAATTCCGATGCAATTTCTGTATTTCATCGTCAATAAGAAGGTCAGAGTGATACAGTGAACCTGAAGTGAAGCATCGGAATCTATAACTAGTGTCACAGGAATGGTTCAAAACGTAGACAGTAAGAAGAGTCAATTTTCTCTTACTTACGTCGGCATTGTGCCATTTCTATTTAATTCCGATGCAATTTCTGTGTTTCATCGTCAATAAGAAGGTCAGAGGGAAACACTAAACCTGAAGTGAAGCATCGTAATCTATAACTAGTGTCACAGGAATGGTTCAAAACATAGAGAGTAAGAAGAGTGTGTCTTTATGTACTTAAGTCGGCATTGTGCCTTTTGTATCTTATTCCGAAGCAATATCTGTGTTTCTTCGTCAATAAGAAGGTCAGAGGGATACAGTAAACCTGAAGTGAAGCATCGGACTCTATAACTAGTGTCACAGGAATGGTTCAAATCTTAAACAGTAAGAAGAGTCAGTTTTCTTGTACTTAGGTCGGCAATGTGCCTTTTGTATTTAATTCCGATGTAATTTCTGTGTTTCATTGTCAATAAGAAGGTCAGAGGGATACAGTAAACCTGAAGTGAGGCATCGGAATCTGTAACTAGTGTCACAAGAATGGTTCAAAACATAGAAAGTAAGAAGAGTCAGTTTTCTTGTATTTTAGTCGCCATTGTGCCTTTTGTATGTAATTCCGATGCAATTCCGGTATTTCATCGACAATAAGAAGGTCAGAGGGATACAGTAAACCTGAAGTGAAGCATCGGAATCTATAACTAGTGTCACAAGAATGGTTCAAAACATAGACAGTATGAAGAGTCAGTTTTCTTGTATTTTAGTCGCCATTGTGCCTTTTGTATGTAATTCCGATGCAATTCCGGTATTTCATCGACAATAAGAAGGTCAGAGGGATACAGTAAACCTGAAGTGAAGCATCGGAATTTATAACTAGTGTCACAGGAATGGTTCAAAACATAGACAGTAAGAAGGGTCTGTTTTATTGTACTTAAGTCGGCATTGTGCCTTTTGTATTTAATTCCGATGCAATTTCTGTGTTTCATCGTCAATAAGAAGGTCACAGGGATACAGTAAACCTGAAGTGAAGCATCGGAATCTATAACTAGTGTCACAGGAATGGTTCAAAACATAGACAGTAAGAAGAGTCAATTTTCATGTAGTTAAGTCGGCATTGTCGCTTTTCTATTTAATTCCGATGCAATTTCTGTGTTTCGGCGTCAATAAGAAGGTCCAAGGGATACAGTAAACCTGAAGTGAAGCATCGGAATCCATAACTAGTGTCACAGGAATGGTTGAAAACATAAACAGTAAGAAGAGTCAGTTCTCTTGTACATAGGTCGGCATTGTGCCTTTTGTATTTAATTCCGGAGCAATATCTGTGTTTCTTCGTCAATGAGAAGGTCAGAGAGATACAGTAAACCTGAAGTGAAGAATCGGAATCAATAACTAGTGTCTCAGGAATGGTTCAAAACATAGACAGTAAGAAGTGTCAGTCTTCCTGTACTTAAGTCGGCATTGTGCCTTTTGTAATTAATTCCGAAGCAATATCTGTGTTTCTTCGTCAATGAGAAGGTCAGAGGGATACAGTAAACCTGAAGTGAAGCATCGGAATCTATAACTAGTGTCACAGAAATGGTTCAAAACATAGACAGTAAGAAGAGCCAGTCTTCTTGTACTTGAGTCGGCATTGTACCTTTTGTATTTAATGCCTATGCAATATCTGTGCTTCATCGTCAATAAAAAGGTCAGTGGGATACAGTAAACCTGAAGTGAAGCATCGGAATCTATAACTAGTGTCACAGGAATGGTTCAAACCATACACAGTAAGAAGAGTCAGTCTTCTTTTACTTAAGTCGGCATTGTGCCTTTTGTATTTAATTCGGATGCAATTTACGTGTTTCATCGTCAACAAGAAGGTCAGACGGATACAGTAAACCTGATGTGAATTATCGGAATCTATAAATAGTGTCACAGGAATGGTTCAAAGCATAGTGAGTAAGAAGAGTCAGTTTTCTTGTACTTAAGTCGGCATTGTGCCTTTTGTATGTAATTCCGATGCAATTTCTGTGTTTCATCGTCAATAAGAAGGTCAGAGGGTTACAGTAAACCTGAAGTGAAGCTTTGGAATCTATAACTAGTGTCACAGGAATGGTTCAAAACATAGACAGTAAGAAAAAACAATTTTCTTGTAGTTAAGTCGGCATTGTCGCTTTTCTATTTAATTGCGATGCAATTTCTGTGTTTCGGCGTCAATACGAAGGTCGAAGGGATACAGTAAACCTGAAGTGAAGGATCGGAATCTAAAACTGGTCTCAGAGGAAAGGTTCAAAACATATGCAGTAAGAAGAGCCAGTCTTCTTGTACATAAGTCGGCATTGTGCGTTTTGTATTTAATTCCGATGCAATTTCTGTGTTACATTGTCAATACGAAGGTCAGAGGGATACAGTAAACCTGAAGTGAAACATCGGAATCTATAACTAGTGTCACAGGAATGTTTCAAAACATAGACAGTAAGAAGAGTCAGTTTTCTTGTAATTAAGTCGGCATTGTGCCTTTGTATTTAATTCCGATGCAATTTCTGTGTTTCATCGTCAATAAGAAGGTCAGAGGAATACACTAAACCTGAAGTGAATCATCGGAATCTATAACTAGTGTCACAGGAATGGTTCAAAACATAGATAGTAAGAAGAGTCAGTTTTCTTGTACTTAAGTCGTCATTCTGCCTTTTGTATATAAATCCGATGAAATTTCTGTGTTTCATCGTCAATAAGAAGGTCAGTGGGATACAGTAAACCTGAAGTGAAGCATCGGAATCTATAACTAGCGTCACAGGAATGGTTCAAAACATAGACAGTAAGAAGAGTCAATTTTCTTGTACTTTAGCCGGCATTGTGCCTTTTCTATTTAATTCCGATGCAATTTCTGTGTTTCGGCGTCAATAAGAGGGTCCAAGGGTTACAGTAAACCTGAAGTGAAGCATCGGAATCTAAAACCGGTCTGAGAGGAACGGTTCAAAACATAGGCAGTAAGAAGAGCCAGTCTTCTTGTACAAGAGTCGGCGTTGTTCCTTTTGTATTTAATTCCGATGCAATTTCTGTGTTTCATCGTCAATACGACGGTCAGAGGGATACAGTAAACCTGAAGTGAAGCATTGGAATCTATAACTAGTGTCACAGGAATGGTTCAAAGCATAGACAGTAAGAAGAGACAGTCTTTTAGTACCTAAGTCGGCATTGTGCCTTTTGTATTTAATTCCGATGCAATATCTTTGTTTCATCGTCAATCACAAGGTCCAAGGGATACAGTAAACCTGAAGTGAAGCATCGGAATCTAAAACCGATCTCACAGGAAAGGTTCAAAACATAGACAGTAAGAAGAGCCAGTCTTCTTGTACTTGAGTCGGCATTGTGCCTTTTGTATTTAATTCCGATGCAATTTCTGTGTTTCATTGTCAGTACGACGTTCAGAGGGATACAGTAAACCAGAAGTGAAGCATCGGAATCTACAACTAGTGTCACAGGAATGGTTCAAAACATAGACAGTAAGAAGAGTCAGTCTTCTTGTACTTAAGTCGGCATTGTGCCTTGTGTATATAATACCGATGCAATTTCTGTGTTTCATCGTCAATAACAAGCTCCGAGGGATACAGTAAACCTGTAGTGAAGCATCGGAATCTATAACTAGTGTCACAGGAATGGTTCAAAACATAGACAGTAAGACGAGTCAGTTTTCTTGTACTTAAGTCGGCATTGTGCCTTTTGTATTGAATTCCGATGCATTTTCTGTGTTTCATCGTCAATAAGAAGGTCTGATGGATAAAGTAAACCTGAAGTGAAGCATCGGAATCTATTACTAGCGTCACAGGAATGGTTCAAAACATAGGGAGTAAGAAGAGTCAGTCTTTTTGTACTTAAGTCGGCATTGTGCGTTTTGTATTTAACTCCGAAGCAATATCTGTGTTTCTTCGTCAATAAGAAGGTCAGAGAGATACAGGAACCCTGAAGTGAAGCATCGGAATCTGAAACAAGTGTCACAGGACTGGTTCAAAACATAGACAGTAAGAAGGGTCAGTCTTCTTGTACTTAAGTTGGCATTGTGCCTTTTGTAATTTATTCCGAAGCAATATGTGTGTTTCTTCGTCAATAAGAAGGTCAGAGGGATATAGTAAACCTGCCGTGAAGCATTGGAATCTATAACTAGTCACAGAAATGGTTCAAAACATAGACAGTAAGAAGAGCCAGTCTTCTTGTACTTGAGTCGGCATTCTGCCTTTTGTATTTAATTCCGATGCAATATCTGTGTTTCATCGTCAATAAGAAGGCCAGAGGGATACAGTAAAGCTGAAGTGAAGCATCGGAATCTGTAACTAGTGTCACAGGAATGGTTCAAACATAGACAGTAAGAAGAGTCTGTTTTCTCGTACTTAAGTCTGCATTGTGCCTTTTGTATTTAATTCCGATGCGATTTCTGTGTTTCATCGTCAATAAGAAGGTCACAGGGATACAGTAACCCTGAAGTGAAGCATCGGAATTTGTAACTAGTGTCAGAGGAATGGTTCAAAACTTAAACAGTAAGAAGAGTAAGTTTTCTTGTACTTAGGTCGGCATTGTGCCTTTTGTATTGAATTCCGATACAATTTCTGTGTTTCATCGTCAATAAGAAGGCCAGAGGGATACAGTAAACCTGAGGTGAAGCATCGGAATCCATAACTAGTGTCACAGGAATGGTTTAAAACATAGACTGTAAGAAGAGTCAGTCTTCTTGTACTTAAGTCGGCATTGGGCCTTTTGTATTTAATTCCGATGCAATTTCTGTGTTACATTGTCAATAAGAGGGTCAGAGGGATACAGTAAACCTAAAGTGAAGCATCCGAATCTATAACTAGTGTCACAGGAACGGTTCAAAACATAGATAGTAAGAAAAGTCAGTTTTCTTGTACTTAAGTCGGCATTGTGCCTTTTGTATGTAATTCCGATGCAATTTCTGTATTTCATCGTCAACAAGAAGGTCAGAGGGAAACAGTAAACCTGAAGTGAAGCATCGGAATCTATAACTAGTGTCACAGGAATGGTTCAAAACATAGACAGTAAGAAGAGTCAATTTTCTTGTACCTAAGTCGGCATTGTGCCTTTTCTATTTAATACCGATGGAATTTCAGTGTTTCGTCGTCAATAAGAAGGTCCAAGGGATACAGTAAACCTGAAGTGAAGCATCGGAATCTAAAACCGGTCTCAGAGGAAAGGTTCAAAACATAGGCAGTAAGAAGAGCCAGTCTTCTTGTACATGAGTCGGCATTGTGCCTTTTGTATTTAATTCCGATGCAATTTCTGTGTTTCATCGTCAATAGGAAGGTCACAGGGATACAGTAAACCTGAAGTGAAGCATCGGAATCTATAACTAGTGTCACAGGAATGGTTCAAAACTTAATTAGTAAGAAGAGTCAGTTTTCTTGTACTTAGGTCGGCATTGTGCCTTTTGTATTTAATTCCGATGCAATTTCTGTGTTACATTGTCAATAAGAAGGTCAGAGGGATACAGTAAACCTGAAGTGAAGCATCGGAATCTATAACTAGTGTCACAGGAATGGTTCAAAACATAGACAGTAAGAAGAGTCAGCCTTCTTGTACTTGAGTCGGCAATGTGCCATTTGTATTTAATTCCGATGCAATTTCTGTGTTTCATCGTCAATAAGAAGCTCCGAGATATACAGAGAACCTGAAGTGAAGCATCGGAATCTATAACTAGTGTCACAGGAATGGTTCAAAACATAGACAGTAAGAAGAGTCAGTCTTGTTGTACTTAAGTCGGCATTGTGCCTTTTGTATATAATACCGATGCAATTTCTGTGTTTCATCGTCAATAAGAAGCTCCGAGATATACAGAGAACCTGAAGTGAAGCATTGGAATCTATAACTAGTGTCACAGGAATGGTTCATAACATAGACAGTAAGAAGAGTCAGTCTTGTTGTACTTAAGTCGGCATTGTGCCTTTTGTATATAATACCGATGCATTTTCTGTGTTTCATCGTCAATAAGAAGGTCAGATGGATACAGTAAACCAGAAGTGAAGCATCGGAATCTATTACTAGTGTCACAGGAATGGTTCAAAATATAGGGAGTAAGAAGAGTCAGTCTTTTTGTCCTTAAGTCGGCATTGTGCGCTTTGTATTTAATTCCGAAGCAATATCTGTGTTTCTTCGTCAATAAGAAGGTCAGGGAGATACAGTAACCCTGAAGTGAAGCATCGGAATCAGAAACAAGTGTCACAGGAATGGTTCTAAACACAGACAGTAAGAAGGGTCAGTCTTCTTGTACTTAAGTAGGCATTGTGCCTTTTGTAATTTATTCCGAAGCAATATGTGTGTTTCTTCGTCAATAAGAAGGTCAGAGGGATACAGTAAACCTGCCGTGAAGCATTGGAATCTATAACAAGTCACAGAAATGGTTCAAAACATAGACGGTAAGAAGGGCCAGTCTTCTTGTACTTGAGTCGGCATTGTGCCTTTTGTATTTAATTGCGATACAATTTCTGTGTTTCATCGTCAATAAGAAGGCCAGAGGGATACAGTAAACCTGAAGTGAAGCATCGGAATCTATAACTAGTGTCACAGGAATGGTTCAAAACATAGACAGTAAGAAGAGTCAGTCTTCTTGTAGTTAAGTCGGCATTGTGCCTTTTGTATTTAATTCCGATGCAATTTCTGTGTTACATTTTCAATAAGAGGGTCAGAGGGATACAGAAAACCTGAAGTGAAGCATCCGAATCTATAACTAGTGTCACAGGAATGGTTCAAACATAGATAGTAAGAAAAGTCAGTTTTCTTGTACTTAAGTCGGCATTGTGCCTTTTGTATGTAATTCCGATGCAATTTCTGTATTTCATCGTCAACAAGAAGGTCAGAGGGAAACAGTAAACCTGAAGTGAAGCATCGGAATCTATAACTAGTGTCACAGGAATGGTTCAAAACATAGACGGTAAGAAGAGTCAATTTTCTTGTACTTAAGTCGGCATTGTGCCTTTTCCATTTAATTCCGATGCAATTTCAGTGTTTCGTCGTGAATAAGAAGGTCAAAGGGATACAGTAAACCTGAAGTGAAGCATCGGAATCTAAAACCGGTCTCAGAGGAAAGGTTCAAAACATAGGCAGTAAGAAGAGCCAGTCTTCTTGTACGTGAGTCGGCTTTGTGCCTTTTGTATTTAATTCCGATGCAATATCTGTGTTTCATCGTCAATACGACGATCAGAGGGATACAGTAAACCTGAAGTGAAGCATCGGAATCTATAACTAGTGTCACAGGAATGGTTCAAAACATTGACAGTAAGAAGAGTCAGTCTTCTTGTACTTGAGTCGGCATTGTGCCATTTTTATTTAATTCCGATGCAATTTCTGTGTTTCATCGTCAGTACGACGTTCAGAGGGATACAGTGAACCTGAAGTGAAGCATCGGAATCTATAACTAGTGTCACAGGAATGGTTCAAAACATAGACAGTTAGAAGAGTCAGTCTTCCTGTATTTAAGTCGGCATTGTGCCTTTTTTACTTAATTCCGATTCAATTTACGTGTTTCATCGTCAATAAGAAGGTCAAAGGGATACAGTAAACCTGAAGTGAAGCATCGGAATCTATAACAAGTGTCACAGGAATGGTTCAAAACATAGACAGTAAGAAGAGTCAGTCTTCTTGTACTTCAGTCGGCATTGTGCCTTTCGTATTTAATTCCGATGCAATTTCTGTGTTACATTTTCAATAAGAGGGTCAGAGGGATACAGAAAACCTGAAGTGAAGCATCCGAATCTATAACTAGTGTCACAGGAATGGTTCAAACATAGATAGTAAGAAAAGTAAGTTTTCTTGTACTTAAGTCGGCATTGTGCCTTTTGTATGTAATTCCGATGCAATTTCTGTATTTCATCGTCAACAAGAAGGTCAGAGGGAAACAGTAAACCTGAAGTGAAGCATCGGAATCTATAACTAGTGTCACAGGAATGGTTCAAAACATAGACAGTAAGAAGAGTCAATTTTCTTGTACTTAAGTCGGCATTGTGCCTTTTCCATTTAATTCCGATGCAATTTCAGTGTTTCGTCGTGAATAAGAAGGTCCAAGGGATACAGTAAACCTGAAGTGAAGCATCGGAATCTAAAACCGGTCTCAGAGGAAAGGTTCAAAACATAGGCAGTAAGAAGAGCCAGTCTTCTTGTACATGAGTCGGCTTTGTGCCTTTTGTATTTAATTCCGATGCAATTTCTGTGTTTCATCGTCAATACGACGATCAGAGGGATACAGTAAACCTGAAGTGAAGCATCGGAATCTATAACTAGTGTCACAGGAATGGTTCAAAACATTGACAGTAAGAAGAGTCAGTTTTCTTGTACTTAGGTCGGCATTGTGCCTTTTGTATTTAATTGCGATGCAATTTCTGTGTTATATTGTCAATAAGAAGGTCAGAGGGATACAGTAAACCTGAAGTGAAGCATCGGAATCTATAACTAGTGTCACAGGAATGGTTCATAACATAGACAGTAAGAAGAGTCAGCCTTCTTGTACTTGAGTCGGCAATGTGCCATTTGTATTTAATTCCGATGCAATTTCTGTGTTTCATCGTTAGTACGACGGTCAGAGGGATACAGAGAACCTGAAGTGAAGCATCGGAATCTATATCAAGTGTCACATGAATGGTTCAAAACATAGACAGTAAGAAGAGTCAGTCTTCTTGTACTTAAGTCGGCATTGTGCCTTTTGTATATAATACCGAGGCAATTTCTGTGTTTCATCGTCAATAAGAAGCTCAGAGGGTTCAGTAAACCTGAAGTGAAGTATCGGAATCTATAAGTAGTGTCACAGGAATGGTTCAAAATATAGACAGTAAGAAGAGTCAGTTTTCTTGTACATAAGTCGGCATTGTGCCTCTTGTATTTAATTCCGATGCAATTTCTGTGTTTCATCGTCAATAAGAATGTCAGAGGGAAACAGTAAACCTGAAGTGAAGCATCGGAATCTATAACTAGTGTCACAGGAATGGTTCAAATCATAGAGAGTAAGAAGAGTCTGTCTTTATGTACTTAAGTCGGCATTGTGCATTTTGTATTTAATTCCGATGCAATTTCTGTGTTACATTGTCAATAAGAAGGTCAGAGGGATACAGTAAACCTGAAGTGAAGCATCGGAATCTATAACTAGTGTCACAGGAATGGTTCAAAACATAGACAGTAAGAAGAGTCAGCCTTCTTGTACTTGAGTCGGCAATGTGCCATTTGTATTTAATTCCGATGCAATTTCTGTGTTTCATCGTCAATAAGAAGCTCCGAGATATACAGAGAACCTGAAGTGAAGCATCGGAATCTATAACTAGTGTCACAGGAATGGTTCAAAACATAGACAGTAAGAAGAGTCAGTCTTGTTGTACTTAAGTCGGCATTGTGCCTTTTGTATATAATACCGATGCAATTTCTGTGTTTCATCGTCAATAAGAAGCTCCGAGATATACAGAGAACCTGAAGTGAAGCATTGGAATCTAAAACTAGTGTCACAGGAATGGTTCATAACATAGACAGTAAGAAGAGTCAGTCTTGTTGTACTTAAGTCGGCATTGTGCCTTTTGTATATAATACCGATGCATTTTCTGTGTTTCATCGTCAATAAGAAGGTCAGATGGATACAGTAAACCAGAAGTGAAGCATCGGAATCTATTACTAGTGTCACAGGAATGGTTCAAAATATAGGGAGTAAGAAGAGTCAGTCTTTTTGTCCTTAAGTCGGCATTGTGCGCTTTGTATTTAATTCCGAAGCAATATCTGTGTTTCTTCGTCAATAAGAAGGTCAGGGAGATACAGTAACCCTGAAGTGAAGCATCGGAATCAGAAACAAGTGTCACAGGAATGGTTCTAAACATAGACAGTAAGAAGGGTCAGTCTTCTTGTACATAAGTAGGCATTGTGCCTTTTGTAATTTATTCCGAAGCAATATGTGTGTTTCTTCGTCAATAAGAAGGTCAGAGGGATACAGTAAACCTGCCGTGAAGCATTGGAATCTATAACAAGTCACAGAAATGGTTCAAAACATAGACGGTAAGAAGGGCCAGTCTTCTTGTACTTGAGTCGGCATTGTGCCTTTTGTATTTAATTGCGATACAATTTCTGTGTTTCATCGTCAATAAGAAGGCCAGAGGGATACAGTAAACCTGAAGTGAAGCATCGGAATCTATAACTAGTGTCACAGGAATGGTTCAAAACATAGACAGTAAGAAGAGTCAGTCTTCTTGTAGTTAAGTCGGCATTGTGCCTTTTGTATTTAATTCCGATGCAATTTCTGTGTTACATTTTCAATAAGAGGGTCAGAGGGATACAGAAAACCTGAAGTGAAGCATCCGAATCTATAACTAGTGTCACAGGAATGGTTCAAACATAGATAGTAAGAAAAGTCAGTTTTCTTGTACTTAAGTCGGCATTGTGCCTTTTGTATGTAATTCCGATGCAATTTCTGTATTTCATCGTCAACAAGAAGGTCAGGGGGAAACAGTAAACCTGAAGTGAAGCATCGGAATCTATAACTAGTGTCACAGGAATGGTTCAAAACATAGACGGTAAGAAGAGTCAATTTTCTTGTACTTAAGTCGGCATTGTGCCTTTTCCATTTAATTCCGATGCAATTTCAGTGTTTCGTCGTGAATAAGAAGGTCAAAGGGATACAGTAAACCTGAAGTGAAGCATCGGAATCTAAAACCGGTCTCAGAGGAAAGGTTCAAAACATAGGCAGTAAGAAGAGCCAGTCTTCTTGTACGTGAGTCGGCTTTGTGCCTTTTGTATTTAATTCCGATGCAATATCTGTGTTTCATCGTCAATACGACGATCAGAGGGATACAGTAAGCCTGAAGTGAAGCATCGGAATCTATAACTAGTGTCACAGGAATGGTTCAAAACATTGACAGTAAGAAGAGTCAGTCTTCTTGTACTTGAGTCGGCATTGTGCCATTTTTATTTAATTCCGATGCAATTTCTGTGTTTCATCGTCAGTACGACGTTCAGAGGGATACAGTGAACCTGAAGTGAAGCATCGGAATCTATAACTAGTGTCACAGGAATGGTTCAAAACATAGACAGTTAGAAGAGTCAGTCTTCCTGTATTTAAGTCGGCATTGTGCCTTTTTTACTTAATTCCGATTCAATTTACGTGTTTCATCGTCAATAAGAAGGTCAAAGGGATACAGTAAACCTGAAGTGAAGCATCGGAATCTATAACTAGTGTCACAGGAATGGTTCAAAACATAGACAGTAAGAAGAGTCTGTTTTCTTGTACTTAAGTCGGCATTGTGCCTTTTGTATTTAATTCCGATGCAATTTCTGTGTTTCATCGTCAATAAGAAGGCCAGAGGGATACAGTAAACCTGAAGTGAAGCATCGGAATCTATAACAAGTGTCACAGGAATGGTTCAAAACATAGACAGTAAGAAGAGTCAGTCTTCTTGTACTTAAGTCGGCATTGCGCCTTTCGTATTTAATTCCGATGCAATTTCTGTGTTACATTTTCAATAAGAGGGTCAGAGGGATACAGAAAACCTGAAGTGAAGCATCCGAATCTATAACTAGTGTCACAGGAATGGTTCAAACATAGATAGTAAGAAAAGTAAGTTTTCTTGTACTTAAGTCGGCATTGTGCCTTTTGTATTTAATTCCGATGCAATTTCTGTGTTTCATCGTCAATACGACGATCAGAGGGATACAGTAAACCTGAAGTGAAGCATCGGAATCTATAACTAGTGTCACAGGAATGGTTCAAAACATTGACAGTAAGAAGAGTCAGTTTTCTTGTACTTAGGTCGGCATTGTGCCTTTTGTATTTAATTGCGATGCAATTTCTGTGTTATATTGTCAATAAGAAGGTCAGAGGGATACAGTAAACCTGAAGTGAAGCATCGGAATCTATAACTAGTGTCACAGGAATGGTTCATAACATAGACAGTAAGAAGAGTCAGCCTTCTTGTACTTGAGTCGGCAATGTGCCATTTGTATTTAATTCCGATGCAATTTCTGTGTTTCATCGTTAGTACGACGGTCAGAGGGATACAGAGAACCTGAAGTGAAGCATCGGAATCTATATCAAGTGTCACATGAATGGTTCAAAACATAGACAGTAAGAAGAATCAGTCTTCTTGTACTTAAGTCGGCATTGTGCCTTTTGTATATAATACCGAGGCAATTTCTGTGTTTCATCGTCAATAAGAAGCTCAGAGGGTTCAGTAAACCTGAAGTGAAGTATCGGAATCTATAAGTAGTGTCACAGGAATGGTTCAAAATATAGACAGTAAGAAGAGTCAGTTTTCTTGTACATAAGTCGGCATTGTGCCTCTTGTATTTAATTCCGATGCAATTTCTGTGTTTCATCGTCAATAAGAATGTCAGAGGGAAACAGTAAACCTGAAGTGAAGCATCGGAATCTATAACTAGTGTCACAGGAATGGTTCAAATCATAGAGAGTAAGAAGAGTCTGTCTTTATGTACTTAAGTCGGCATTGTGCATTTTGTATTTAATTCCGATGCAATTTCTGTGTTTCATCGTCAATACGAAGGTCAGAGGGATACAGTAAACCTGAGGTGAAGCATCGGAATCTATAACTAGTGTCACAGGAGTGGTTCAAAACATAGACAGTAAGAAGAGTCAGTTTTCTTGTACTTAAGTCGCCATTGTGCCTTTTGTATTTAATTCCGATGCAATTTCTGTGTTACATTATCAATAAGAGGGTCAGAGTGATACAGTAAACCTGAAGTGAAGCATCGGAATCTATAACTAGTGTCACAGGAATGGTTCAAAACATAGACAGTAAGAAAAGTCAGTTTTCTTGTACTTAAGTCGGCATTGTGCCTTTTGTATGTAATTCCGATGCAATTTCTGTATTTCATCGTCAACAAGAAGGTCAGAGGGAAACAGTAAACCTGAAGTGAGGCATTGGAATCTATAACTAGTGTCACAGGAATGGTTCAAAAAATAGACAGTAAGAAGAGTCAATTTTCTTTTACTTAAGTCGTCATTGTGCCTTTTCGATTTATTTCCGATGCAATTTCAGTGTTTCGTCGTCAATAAGAAGGTCCAAGGGATACAGTAAACCTGAAGTGAAGCATCGGAATCTAAAACCGGTCTCAGAGGAAAGGTTCAAAACATAGGCAGTAAGAAGAGCCAGTCTTCTTGTACATGAGTCGACATTGTGCCTTTTGTATTTAATTCCGATGCAATTTCTGTGTTTCATCGTCAATACGACGATCAGAGGGATACAGTAAACCTGAAGTGAAGCATCGGAATCTATAACTAGTGTCACAGGAATGGGCAAAACATGGACAGTAAGAAGAGTCAGTCTTCTTGTACTTGAGTCGGCATAGTGCCATTTGTATTAAATTCCGATGCAATTTCTGTGTTTCATCGTCAGTACGCCGGTCAGAGGGATACAGCGAACCTGAAGTGAAGCATCGGAATCTATAACTAGTGTCACAGGAATGGTTCAAAACATAGACAGTAAGAAGAGTCAGCCTTCTTGTACTTAAGTCGGCATTGTGCCTTTTGTATATAATACCGATGCAATTTCTGTTTTTCATCGTCGATAACAAGCTAAGAGGGATACAGTAAACCCGAAGTGAAGCATCAGAATCTATAACTAGTGTCACAAGAATGGTTTAAAACATAGTCAATAAGAAGAGTCAGCCTTCTTGTACTTAAGTCGGCATTGTGCCTTTTGGTTATAATACCGTTGCAATTTCTGTGTTTCATCGTCAATAAGAAGCTCAGAGGGATACAGTAAACCTGAAGTGAAGCATCGGAATCTATAAGTAGTGTCACAGGAATGGTTCAAAACATAGACAGTAAGAAGAGTCAGTTTTCTTGTACATAAGTCGGCAATGTGCCTTTTGTATTTAATTCCGTTGCAATTTCTGTGTTTCATCGTCAATAAGAGTCAGAGGGAAACAGTAAACCTGAAGTGAAGCATCGGAATCTTTAACTAGTGTCACAGGAATGGTTCAAAATATAGGGAGTAAGAAGAGTCTGTCTTTATGTACTTAAGTCGGCATTGTGCATTTTGTATTTAATTACGATGCAATTTCTGTGTTTCATCGTCAATACGAAGGTCAGAGGGATACAGTAAACCTGAGGTGAAGCATCGTAATCTATAACTAGTGTCACAGGAGTGGTTCAAAACATAGACAGTAAGAAGAGTCAGTTTTATTGTACTTAAGTCGGCATTGTGCCTTTTGTATTTAATTCCGATGCAATTTCTTTGTTTCATCGTCAATAAGAAGGTCAGAGGGATACAGTAAACCTGACGTGAGGCATTGGAATCTATAACTAGTGTCACAGAAATGGTTCAAAACATAGACAGTAAGAAGAGCCAGTCTTCTTGTACTTGAGTCGGCATTGTGCCTTTTGTATTTAATTCCGATGCAATTTCTGTGTTTCATCGTCAACAAGAAGGCCAGAGGGATAAAGTAAACCTGAAGTGAAGCATCGGAATCTATAACTAGTGTCACAGGAATGGTTCAAAACATAGACAGTAAGAAGAGTCACTCTTCTTGTACTTAAGTTGGCATTGTGCCTTTTGTATTTAATTCCGATGCAATTTACGTGTTTCATCGTCAATAAGAAGGTCAAGGGGATACAGTAAAGCTGAAGTGAAGCATCGGAATCTATAACTAGTGTCACAGGAATGGTTCAAACATAGACAGTAAGAAGAGTCTGTTTTCTCGTACTTAAGTCGGCATTGTGCCTTTTGTATTTAATTCCGATGCAATTTCTGTGTTTCATCGTCAATAAGAAGGTCACAGGGATACAGTAAACCTGAAGTGAAGCATCGGAATCTGTAACTAGTGTCAGAGGAATGGTTCAAAACTTAAACAGTAAGAAGAGTAAGTTTTCTTGTACTTAGGTCGGCATTGTGCCTTTTGTATTTAATTCCGATGCAATTTCTGTGTTACATTGTCAATAAGAAGGTCACAGGGATACAGTAAACCTGAAGTGAAGCTTCGGAATCTATAACTAGTGTCACAGGAATGGTTCAAACATAGACAGTAAGAAGAGTCTGTTTTCTCGTACTTAAGTCGGCATTGTGCCTTTTGTATTTAATTCCGACGCAATTTCTGTGTTTCATCGTCAATAAGAGGGCCAGAGGGATACAGTAAACCTGAAGTGAAGCATCGGAATCTATAGGTAGTGTCACAGGAATGGTTCAAAGCGAAGACAGGAAGACGAGTCAGTCTTCTTGTACTTAAGTCGGCATTGTGCCTTTTGTATTAAAATTCCGATGCAATTTCCGTGTTTCATCGTCAATAAGGTCACAGGGATACAGTAAACCTGAAGTGAAGCATCGGAATCTATAACTAGTGTCACAGGAATGGTTCAAAGCAAGACAGTAAGAAGAGTCTGTTTTCTTGTACTTAAGTCGGCATTGTGCCTTTTGTATTTAATTCCGATGTAATTTCTGTGTTTCATCGTCAATAAGAAGGTCACAGGGATACAGTAAACCTGAAGTGAAGCATCGGAATCTATAACTAGTGTCACAGGAATGGTTCAAACCTTAAACAGTAAGAAGAGTCAGTTTTCTTGTACTCAGGTCGGCATTGTGCCATTTGTATTTAATTCCGATGCAATTTCTGTGTTTCATCGTCAATAAGAAGGTCAGAGGGATACAGTAAACCTGACGTGAAGCATTGGAATCTATAACTAGTGTCACAGAAGTGGTTCAAAACATGGACAGTAAGAAGAGCCAGTCTTCTTGTACTTGAGTCGGCATTGTGCCTTTTGCATTTAATTCCGATGCAATTTCTGTGTTTCATCGTCAATAAGAAGGCCAGAGGGATACAGTAAACCTGAAGTGAAGCATCGTAATCTATAACTAGTGTCACAGGAATGGTTCAAAACATAGACAGTAAGAAGAGTCAGTCTTCTTGTACTTAAGTCGGCATTGTGCCGTTTATATTTAATTGCGATGCAATTTCTGTGTTACATTGTCAATACGAAGGTCAGAGGGATACAGTAAACCTGAAGTGAAACATCGGAATCTATAACTAGTGTCACAGGACTGTTTCAAAACATAGACAGTGAGAAGAGTCAGTTTTCTTGTAATTAAGTCGGCATTGTGCCTTTGTATTTAATTCCGATGCAATTTCTGTGTTTCATGGACTATAAGAAGGTCAGAGGGATACAGTAAACCTGAAGTGAATCTTCGGAATCTATAACTAGTGTCACAGGAATGGTTCAAAACATAGATAGTAAGAAGAGTCAGTTTTCTTGTACTTAAGTCGTCATTCTGCCTTTTGTATATAAATCCGATGCAATTTCTGTGTTTCATCGTCAATAAGAAGGTCAGTGGGATACAGTAAACATGAAGTGAAGCATCGGAATCTATAACTAGCGTCACAGGAATGGTTCAAAACATAGACAGTAAGAAGAGTCAATTTTCTTGTACTTTAGTCGGCATTGTGCCATTTATATTTAATTCCGATGCAATTTCTGTGTTTCGGCGCCAATAAGAAGGTTCAAGGGATACAGTAAACCTGAAGTGAAGCATCGGAATCTAAAACCGGTCTGAGAGGAACGGTTCAAAGCATAGGCAGTAAGAAGAGCCAGTCTTCTTGTACATGAGTCGGCGTTGTTCCTTTTGTATTTAATTCCGATGCAATTTCTGTGTTTCATCGTCAATACGACGGTCAGAGGGATACAGTAAACCTGAAGTGAAGCATTGGAATCTATAACTAGTGTCACAGGAATTGTTCAAAGCATAGACAGTAAGAAGAGACAGTCTTCTAGTACCTAAGTCGGCATTGTGCCTTTTGTATTTAATTCCGATGCATTTTCTGTGTTTCTTCGGCAATAAGAGGGTCAGAGGGATACAGTAAACCTGAAGTGATGCATCGGAATCCATAACTAGTGTCACAGGAATGGTTCAAATCATAGATATTAAGAAGAGTCTGTTGTCTTGTACTTAAGTCGGCATTGTGCCTTTTCTATTTAATTCCGATGCAATTTCTTTGTTTCATCGTCAATCACAAGGTCCAAGGGATACAGTAAACTTGAAGTGAAGCATCGGAATCTAAAACCGGTCTCACAGGAAAGGTTCAAAACATAGACAGTAAGAAGAGAGAGTCTTCTTGTACTTGAGTCGGCATTGTGCCTTTTGTATTTTATTCCGATGCAATTTCTGTGTTTCATTGTCAGTACGACGGTCAGAGGGATACAGTAAACCAGAAGTGAAGCATCGCAATCTACAACTAGTGTCACAGGAATGGTTCAAAGCATAGACAGTAAGAAGAGTTAGTCTTCTTGTACTTAAGTCGGCAATGTGCCTTGTGTATATAATACCGATGCAATTTCTGTGTTTCATCGTCAATAAGAAGCTCCGTGGGATACAGTAAACCTGAAGTGAAGCATCGGAATCTAAAGTAAGTGTCACAGGAATGGTTCAAAACATAGACAGTAAGAAGGGTCAGTCTTCTTGTACTTAAGTTGGCATTGTGCCTTTTGTATTTAATTCCGATTCAAATTACCTGTTTCATCGACAATAAGAAGGTCAAAGGGATACAGTAATCCTGAAGTGAAGCATCGGAATCTATAACTAGTGTCACAGGAATGGTTCAAAACATAGAAAGTAAGAAGAGTCAGTTTTCTTGTACTTAGGTCGGCATTGTGCCTTTTGTATTTAATTCCGATGCAATTTCTGTGTTACATTGTCAATAAGAAGGTCAGAGGGATACAGTAAACCTGAAGTGAAGCATCGGAATCTACAACTAGTGCCACAGGAATGGTTCAAAACATAGACAGTAAGAAAAGTCAGTCTTCTTGTATTTAAGTCGGCATTGTGCCTTTTGTATATAATACCGATGCAATGTCTGTGTTTCATCGTCAATAAGAAGCTCAGAGGGATACAGTAAACCTGAAGTGAAGTATCGGAATCTATAACTAGCGTCACAGGAATGGTTCAAAACATAGTCAGTAAGAAGAGTCAGTCTTCTTGTACTTAAGTCGGCATTGTGCCGTTTATATTTAATTCCGATGCAATTTCTGTGTTACATTGTCAATAGGAAGGTCAGAGGGATACAGTAAACCTGAAGTGAAACATCGGAATCTATAACTAGTGTCACAGGACTGTTTCAAAACATAGACAGTGAGAAGAGTCAGTTTTCTTGTAATTAAGTCGGCATTGTGCCTTTGTATTTAATTCCGATGCAATTTCTGTGTTTCATGGTCAATAAGAAGGTCAGATGGATACAGTAAACCTGAAGTGAATCATCGGAATCTATAACTAGTGTCACAGGAATGGTTCAAAACATAGATAGTAAGAAGAGTCAGTTTTCTTGTACTTAAGTCGTCATTCTGCCTTTTGTATATAAATCCGATGCAATTTCTGTGTTTCATCGTCAATAAGAAGGTCAGTGGGATACAGTAAACATGAAGTGAAGAATCGGAATCTATAACTAGCGTCACAGGAATGGTTCAAAACATAGACAGTAAGAAGAGTCAATTTTCTTGTACTTTAGTCGGCATTGTGCCTTTTCTATTTAATTCCGATGCAATTTCTGTGTTTCGGCGTCAATAAGAAGGTCCAAGGGATACAGTAAACCTGAAGTG
Source organism: Schistocerca piceifrons (assembly GCF_021461385.2). Lineage (NCBI taxonomy): Eukaryota > Metazoa > Arthropoda > Insecta > Orthoptera > Acrididae > Schistocerca > Schistocerca piceifrons. Next base: position 1,283,318 of record NW_025727432.1, on the reverse strand, counting down.
AAGCATCGGAATCTAAAACCGGTCTGAGAGGAACGGTTCTTAGCATAGGCAGTAAGAAGAGCCAGTCTTCTTGTACATGAGTCGGCGTTGTTCCTTTTGTATTTAATTCCGATGCAATTTCTGTGTTTCATCGTCAATACGACGGTCAGAGGGATACAGTAAACTTGAAGTGAAGCATTGGAATCTATAACTAGTTTCACAGGAATGGTTCAAAGCATAGACAGTAAGAAGAGACAGTCTTCTAGTACCTAAGTCGGCATTGTGCCTTTTGTATTTAATTCCGATGCATTTTCTGTGTTTCATCGACAATAAGAGGGTCAGAGGGATACAGTAAACCTGAAGTGATGCATCGGAATCCATAACTAGTGTCACAGGAATGGTTCAAATCATAGATATTAAGAAGAGTCTGTTTTCTTGTACTTAAGTCGGCATTGTGCCTTTTCTATTTAATTCCGATGCAATTTCTTTGTTTCATCGTCAATCACAAGGTCCAAGGGATACAGTAAACCTGAAGTGAAGCATCGGAATCTAAAACCGGTCTCACAGTAAAGGTTCAAAACATAAAGAAGAGCCAGTCTTCTTGTACTTGAGTCGGCATTGTGCCTTTTGTATTTTATTCCGATGCAATTTCTGTGTTTCATTGTCAGTACGACGGTCAGAGGGATACAGTAAACCAGAAGTGAAGCATCGCAATCTACAACTAGTGTCACAGGAATGGTTCAAAGCATAGACAGTAAGAAGAGTTAGTCTTCTTGTACTTTAGTCGGCAATGTGCCTTGTGTATATAATACCGATGCAATTTCTGTGTTTCATCGTCAATAAGAAGCTCCGAGGGATACAGTAAACCTGAAGTGAAGCATCGGAATCTAAAACAAGTGTCAGAGGAATGGTTCAAAACATAGACAGTAAGAAGGTCAGTCTTCTTGTACTTAAGTTGGCATTGTGCCTTTTGTAATTTATTCCGAAGCAATATGTGTGTTTCTTCGTCAATAAGAAGGTGAGAGGGATACAGTAAACCTGCCGTGAAGCATTGGAATCTATAACTAGTCACAGAAATGGTTCAAAACATAGACAGTAAGAAGAGCCAGTCTTCCTGTACTTGAGTCGGCATTGTGCCTTTTGTATTTAATTCCAATGCAATTTCTGTGTTTCATCGTCAATAAGAAGGCCAGAGGGATACAGTAAACCTGAAGTGAAGCATCGGAATCTATAACTAGTGTCACAGGAATGGTTCAAACATAGACAGTAAGAAGAGTCAGTCTTCTTGTACTTAAGTCGGCATTGTGCCTTTTGTATTTTATTCCCATGCAATTTACGTGTTTCATCGTCAATAAGAAGGTCAAAGGGATACAGTATACCTGAAGTGAAGCATCGGAATCTATAACTAGTGTCACAGGAATGGTTCAAAACATAGACAGTAAGAAGAATCTGTTTTCTCTTACTTAAGTCGGCATTTTGCCTTTTGTATTTAATTCCGATGCAATTTCTGTGTTTCATCGTCAATAAGAAGGTCACAGGGATACAGTAAACCTGAAGTGAAGCATCGGAATCTTTAACTAGTGTCACAGGAATGGATCAAAACTTAAACATTAAGGAGAGTCACTTTTCCTGTACTTAGGTCGGCATTGTGCCTTTTGTATTTAATTCCGATGCAATTTCTGTGATACATTGTCAATAAGAGGGTCAGAGGGATACAGTAAACCTGAAGTGAAGCATCCGAATCTATAACTAGTGTCACAGGAATGGTTCAAAGCATAGATAGTAAGAAAAGTCAGTTTTCTTGTACTTAAGTCGGCATTGTGCCTTTTGTATGTAATTCCGATGCAATTTCTGTATTTCGTCGTCAACAAGAAGGTCAGAGGGAAACAGTAAACCTGAAGTGAAGCATCGGAATCTATAACTAGTGTCACAGAAATGGTTCAAAACATAGACAGTAAGAAGAGTCAATTTTCTTGTACTTAAGTCGGCATTGTGCCTTTTCTATTTAATTCCGATGCAATTTCAGTGTTTCGTCGTCAATAAGAAGGTCCAAGGGATACAGTAAACCTGAAGTGAAGCATCGGAATCTAAAACCGGTCTCAGGGGAAAGGTTCAAAACATAGGCAGTAAGAAGAGCCAGTCTTCTTGTACATGAGTCGGCATTGTGCCTTTTGCATTTAATTCCGATGCAATTTCTGTGTTTCATCGTAAATACGACGATCAGAGGGATACAGTAAACCTGAAGTGAAGCATGGGAATCTATAACTAGTGTCACAGGAATGGTTCAAAACATTGACAGTAAGAAGAGTCAGTCTTCTTGTACTTGAGTCGGCATTGTGCCATTTTTATTTGAATCCGATGCAATTTCTGTGTTTCATCGTCAGTACGACGGTCAGAGGGATACAGTGAACCTGAAGTGAAGCATCGGAATCAATAACTAGTGTCACAGGAATGGTTCATAACATAGACGGTAAGAAGAGTCAGTCTTCTTGTACTTAAGTCGGCATTGTGCCTTTTGTATTTAATTCCGATTCAAATTACCTGTTTCATCGACAATAAGAAGGTCAAAGGGATACAGTAATCCTGAAGGGAAGCATCGGAATTTATAACTAGTGTCACAGGAATGGTTCAAAACATAGAAAGTAAGAAGAGTCAGTTTTCTAGTACTTAGGTCGGCATTGTGCCTTTTGTATTTAATTCCGATGCAATTTCTGTGTTACATTGTCAATAAGAAGGTCAGAGGGATACAGTAAACCTGAAGTGAAGCATCGGAATCTATAACTAGTGCCACAGGAATGGTTCAAAACATAGACAGTAAGAAAAGACAGTCTTCTTGTACTTAAGTCGGCATTGTGCCTTTTGTATATAATACCGATGCAATTTCTGTGTTTCATCGTCAATAAGAAGCTCAGAGGGATACAGTAAACCTGAAGTGAAGTATCGGAATCTATAAGTAGTGTCACAGGAATGGTTCAAAACATAGACAGTAAGAAGAGTCACTTTTCTTGTACATAAGTCGGCATTGTGCCTTTTGTATTTAATTCCGATGCAATTTCTGTGTTTCATCGTCAATAAGAATGTCAGAGGGAAACAGTAAACCTGAAGTGAAGCATCGGAATCTTTAACTCGTGTCACAGGAATGGTTCAAAACTTAAACAGTAAGAAGAGTCAGTTTTCCTGTACTTAGGTCGGCATTGGGCCTTTTATATTTAATTCCGATGCAATTTCTGTGTTACATTGTCAATAAGAGGGTCAGAGTGATACAGTAAACCTGAAGTGAAGCATCGGAATCTATAACTAGTGTCACAGGAATGGTTCAAACCTTAGACAGTAAGAAAAGTCAGTTTTCTTGTACTTAAGTCGGCATTGTGCCTTTTGTATGTAATTCCGATGCAATTTCTGTATTTCATCGTCAACAAGAAGGTCAGAGGGAAACAGTAAACCTGAAGTGAAGCATTGGAATCTATAACTAGTGTCACAGGAATGGTTCAAAACATAGACAGTAAGAAGAGTCAATTTTCTTGTACTTAAGTCGTCATTGTGCCTTTTCTATTTAATTCCGATGCAATTTCAGTGTTTCGTCGTCAATAAGAAGGTCCAAGGGATACAGTAAACCTGAAGTGAAGCATCGGAATCTAAAACCGGTCTCAGAGGAAAGGTTCAAAACATAGGCAGTAAGAAGAGCCAGTCTTCTTGTACATGAGTCGGCATTGTGCCTTTTGTATTTAATTCCGAAGCAATTTCTGTGTTTCATCGTCAACACGACGATCAGAGGGATACAGTAAACCTGAAGTGAAGCATCGGAATCTATAACTAGTGTCACAGGAATGGTCAAAACATAGACAGTAAGAAGAGTCAGTCTTCTTGTACTTGAGTCGGCATTGTGCCATTTGTATTTAATTCCGATGCAATTTCTGTGTTTTATCGTCAGTACGACGGTCAGAGGGATACAGTGAACCTGAAGTGAAGCATCGGAATCTATAACTAGTGTCACAGGAATGGTTCAAACATAGACAGTAAGAAGAGTCAGTCTTCTTGTACATAAGTCGGCATTGTGCCTTTTGTATATAATACCGATGCAATTTCTGTTTTTCATCGTCAATAAGAAGCTCAGAGGGATACAGTAAACCTGACGTGAGGCATTGGAATCTATGACTAGTGTCACAGAAATGGTTCAAAACATAGACAGAAAGAAGAGCCAGTCTTCTTGTACTTGAGTCGGCATTGTGCCTTTTGTATTTAATTCCGATGCAATTTCTGTGTTTCATCGTCAATAAGAAGGCCAGAGGGATACAGTAAACCTGAAGTGAAGCATCGGAATCTGTAACTAGTGTCACAGGAATGGTTCAAAACATAGACTGTAAGAAGAGTCACTCTTCTTGTACTTAAGTCGGCATTGTGACTTTTGTATTTATTTCCGATGCAATTTACGTGTTTCATCGTCCATAAGAAGGTCAAAGGGATACAGTAAAGCTGAAGTGAAGCATCGGAATCTATAACTAGTGTCACATGAATGGTTCAAAACATAGACAGTACAAAGAGTCAGTTTTCTTGTACTTAAGTCGGCATTGTGCCTTTTGTATTTAATTCCGATGCAATTTCTGTGTTTCATCGTCAATAAGAAGGTCACAGGGATACAGTAAACCTGAAGTGAAGCATCGGAATCTATAACTAGTGTCACAGGAATTGTTCAAACCTTAAACAGTAAGAAGAGTCAGTTTTCTTATACTCAGGTCGGCATTGTGCCTTTTGTATTTCATTCCGATGCAATTTCTGTGTTTCATCGTCAATAAGAAGGCCAGAGGGATACAGTAAACCTGAAGTGAAGCATCGGAATCTATAACTAGTGTCACAGGAATGGTTCAAAACAAGACAGTAAGAAGAGTCTGTTTTCTTGTACTTAAGTCGGCATTGTGCCTTTTGTATTTAATTCCGATGCAATTTCTGTGTTTCATCGTCAATAAGAAGGTCACAGGGATACAGTAAACCTGAAGTGAAGCATCGGAATCTATAACTAGTGTCACAGGAATGGTTGAAACCTTAAACAGTAAGAAGAGTCAGTTTTCTTGTACTCAGGTCGGCATTGTGCCATTTGTATTTAATTCCGATGCAATTTCGGTGTTTCATCGTCAATAAGAAGATCAGAGGGATACAGTAAACCTGACGTGAAGCATTGCAATCTATAACTAGTGTCACAGAAATGGTTCAAAACATAGAGAGTAAGAAGAGTCAGCCTTCTTGTACTTGAGTCGGCATTGTGCCTTTTGTACTTAATTCCGATTCAATTTCTGTGCTTCATCGTCAATACGACGGTCATAGGGATACAGTAAACCTGAAGTGAGGCATCGAAATCTAAAACCGGTCTCACAGAAAAAGGTTCAAAACATAGACAGTAAGAAGAGCCAGTCCTCTTGTACTTGAGTCGGCATTGTGCCATTTGTATTTAATTCCGATTTAATATCTGTGTTTCATCGTCAGTACGATGGTCAGAGGGATACAGCAAACCTGAAGTGAAGCATCGGAATCTATAACTGGTGTCACAGGAATGGTTCAAAACATAGACCGTAATAAGAGTCGGTCTTCTTGTACTTAAGTCGGCATTGTGCCTTTTGTATATAATACCGATGCAGTTTCTGTGTTTCATCGTCAATAACAAGGTCAGAGGGATACAGTAAACCTGAAGTGAAGCATCGGAATCTATAACTAGTGTCACAGGAATGATTCAAATCATAGAGAGTAAGAAGAGTCAGTCTTTTTGTACTTAAGTCGGCATTGTGCCGTTTATATTTAATTCCGATGCAATTACTGTGTTACATTGTCAATACGAAGGTCAGAGGGATACAGTAAACCTGGTGTGAAACATCGGAATCTATAACTAGTGACACAGGAATGTTTCAAAACATAGACAGTAAGAAGAGTCAGTTTTCTTGTAATTAAGTCGGCATTGTGCCTTTGTATTTAATTCCGATGCAAATTCTGTGTTTCATCGTCAATAAGAAGGTCAGAGGGATACAGTAAACCTGAAGTGAATCATCGGAATCTATAACTAGTGTCACAGGAATGATTCAAAACATAGATAGTAAGAAGAGTCAGTTTTCTTGTACTTAAGTCGTCATTCTGCCTTTTGTATATAAATCCGATGCAATTTCTGTGTTTCATCGTCAATAAGGTCAGTGGGATACAGTAAACTTGAAGTGAAGCATCGGAATCTAAAACCGGTCTCAGAGGAAAGGTTCAAAACATAGGCAGTAAGAAGAGCCAGTCTTCTTGTACATGAGTCGGCATTGTGCCTTTTGTATTTAATTCCGAAGCAATTTCTGTGTTTCATCGTCAACACGACGATCAGAGGGATACAGTAAACCTGAAGTGAAGCATCGGAATCTATAACTAGTGTCACAGGAATGGTCAAAACATAGACAGTAAGAAGAGTCAGTCTTCTTGTACTTGAGTCGGCATTGTGCCATTTGTATTTAATTCCGATGCAATTTCTGTGTTTCATCGTCAGTACGACGGTCAGAGGGATACAGTGAACCTGAAGTGAAGCATCGGAATCTATAACTAGTGTCACAGGAATGGTTCAAATCATAGACAGTAAGAAGAGTCAGTCTTCTTGTACATAAGTCGGCATTGTGCCTTTTGTATATAATACCGATGCAATTTCTGTTTTTCATCGTCAGTACGACGGTCAGAGGGATACAGTGAACCTGAAGTGAAGCATCGGAATCTATAACTAGTGTCACAGAAATGGTTCAAAACATAGACAGAAAGAAGAGCCAGTCTTCTTGTACTTGAGTCGGCATTGTGCCTTTTGTATTTAATTCCGATGCAATTTCTGTGTTTCATCGTCAATAAGAAGGCCAGAGGGATACAGTAAACCTGAAGTGAAGCATCGGAATCTGTAACTAGTGTCACAGGAATGGTTCAAAACATAGACTGTAAGAAGAGTCACTCTTCTTGTACTTAAGTCGGCATTGTGACTTTTGTAATTATTTCCGATGCAATTTACGTGTTTCATCGTCCATAAGAAGGTCAAAGGGATACAGTAAAGCTGAAGTGAAGCATCGGAATCTATAACTAGTGTCACAGGAATGGTTCAAAACATAGACAGTACAAAGAGTCAGTTTTCTTGTACTTAAGTCGGCATTGTGCCTTTTGTATTTAATTCCGATGCAATTTCTGTGTTTCATCGTCAATAAGAAGGTCACAGGGATACAGTAAACCTGAAGTGAAGCATCGGAATCTATAACTAGTGTCACAGGAATGGTTCAAAACAAGACAGTAAGAAGAGTCTGTTTTCTTGTACTTAAGTCGGCATTGTGCCTTTTGTATTTAATTCCGATGCAATTTCTGTGTTTCATCGTCAATAAGAAGGTCACAGGGATACAGTAAACCTGAAGTGAAGCATCGGAATCTATAACTAGTGTCACAGGAATGGTTGAAACCTTAAACAGTAAGAAGAGTCAGTTTTCTAGTACTCAGGTCGGCATTGTGCCATTTGTATTTAATTCCGATGCAATTTCGGTGTTTCATCGTCAATAAGAAGATCAGAGGGATACAGTAAACCTGACGTGAAGCATTGCAATCTATAACTAGTGTCACAGAAATGGTTCAAAACATAGAGAGTAAGAAGAGTCAGCCTTCTTGTACTTGAGTCGGCATTGTGCCTTTTGTACTTAATTCCGATTCAATTTCTGTGCTTCATCGTCAATACGACGGTCATAGGGATACAGTAAACCTGAAGTGAGGCATCGAAATCTAAAACCGGTCTCACAGAAAAAGGTTCAAAACATAGACAGTAAGAAGAGGCAGTCCTCTTGTACTTGAGTCGGCATTGTGCCATTTGTATTTAATTCCGATTTAATATCTGTGTTTCATCGTCAGTACGATGGTCAGAGGGATACAGCAAACCTGAAGTGAAGCATCGGAATCTATAACTGGTGTCACAGGAATGGTTCAAAACATAGACCGTAATAAGAGTCGGTCTTCTTGTACTTAAGTCGGCATTGTGCCTTTTGTATATAATACCGATGCAGTTTCTGTGTTTCATCGTCAATAACAAGGTCAGAGGGATACAGTAAACCTGAAGTGAAGCATCGGAATCTATAACTAGTGTCACAGGAATGATTCAAATCATAGAGAGTAAGAAGAGTCAGTCTTTTTGTACTTAAGTCGGCATTGTGCCGTTTATATTTAATTCCGATGCAATTACTGTGTTACATTGTCAATACGAAGGTCAGAGGGATACAGTAAACCTGGTGTGAAACATCGGAATCTATAACTAGTGACACAGGAATGTTTCAAAACATAGACAGTAAGAAGAGTCAGTTTTCTTGTAATTAAGTCGGCATTGTGCCTTTGTATTTAATTCCGATGCAAATTCTGTGTTTCATCGTCAATAAGAAGGTCAGAGGGATACAGTAAACCTGAAGTGAATCATCGGAATCTATAACTAGTGTCACAGGAATGGTTCAAAACATAGATAGTAAGAAGAGTCAGTTTTCTTGTACTTAAGTCGTCATTCTGCCTTTTGTATATAAATCCGATGCAATTTCTGTATTTCATCGTCAACAAGAAGGTCAGAGGGAAACAGTAAACCTGAAGTGAAGCATCGGAATCTATAACTAGTGTCACAGGAATGGTTCAAAACATAGACGGTAAGAAGAGTCAATTTTCTTGTACTTAAGTCGGCATTGTGCCTTTTGTATATAATTCCGAAGCAATTTCTGTGTTACATCGTCAACACGACGATCAGAGGGATACAGTAAACCTGAAGTGAAGCATCGGAATCTATAACTAGTGTCACAGGAATGGTCAAAACATAGACAGTAAGAAGAGTCAGTCTTCTTGTACTTGAGTCGGCATTGTGCCATTTGTATTTAATTCCGATGCAATTTCTGTGTTTCATCGTCAGTACGACGGTCAGAGGGATACAGTGAACCTGAAGTGAAGCATCGGAATCTATAACTAGTGTCACAGGAATGGTTCAAATCATAGACAGTAAGAAGAGTCAGTCTTCTTGTACATAAGTCGGCATTGTGCCTTTTGTATATAATACCGATGCAATTTCTGTTTTTCATCGTCAGTACGACGGTCAGAGGGATACAGTGAACCTGAAGTGAAGCATCGGAATCTATAACTAGTGTCACAGGAATGGTTCAAATCATAGACAGTAAGAAGAGTCAGTCTTCTTGTACATAAGTCGGCATTGTGCCTTTTGTATATAATACCGATGCAATTTCTGTTTTTCATCGTCAATAAGAAGCTCAGAGGGATACAGTAAACCTGACGTGAGGCATTGGAATCTATGACTAGTGTCACAGAAATGGTTCAAAACATAGACAGAAAGAAGAGCCAGTCTTCTTGTACTTGATTCGGCATTGTGCCTTTTGTATTTAATTCCGATGCAATTTCTGTGTTTCATCGTCAATAAGAAGGCCAGAGGGATACAGTAAACCTGAAGTGAAGCATCGGAATCTGTAACTAGTGTCACAGGAATGGTTCAAAACATAGACTGTAAGAAGAGTCACTCTTCTTGTACTTAAGTCGGCATTGTGACTTTTGTAATTATTTCCGATGCAATTTACGTGTTTCATCGTCCATAAGAAGGTCAAAGGGATACAGTAAAGCTGAAGTGAAGCATCGGAATCTATAACTAGTGTCACAGGAATGGTTCAAAACATAGACAGTACAAAGAGTCAGTTTTCTTGTACTTAAGTCGGCATTGTGCCTTTTGTATTTAATTCCGATGCAATTTCTGTGTTTCATCGTCAATAAGAAGGTCACAGGGATACAGTAAACCTGAAGTGAAGCATCGGAATCTATAACTAGTGTCACAGGAATTGTTCAAACCTTAAACAGTAAGAAGAGTCAGTTTTCTTATACTCAGGTCGGCATTGTGCCATTTGTATTTAATTCCGATGCAATTTCTGTGTTTCATCGTCAATAAGAAGGTCAGAGGGATACAGTAAACCTGACGTGAAGCATTGGAATCTATAACTAGTGTCACAGAAATGGTTCAAAACATAGACAGTAAGAAGAGCCAGTCTTCTTGTACTTGAGTCGGCATTGTGCCTTTTGTATTTCATTCCGATGCAATTTCTGTGTTTCATCGTCAATAAGAAGGCCAGAGGGATACAGTAAACCTGAAGTGAAGCATCGGAATCTATAACTAGTGTCACAGGAATGGTTCAAAACAAGACAGTAAGAAGAGTCTGTTTTCTTGTACTTAAGTCGGCATTGTGCCTTTTGTATTTAATTCCGATGCAATTTCTGTGTTTCATCGTCAATAAGAAGGTCACAGGGATACAGTAAACCTGAAGTGAAGCATCGGAATCTATAACTAGTGTCACAGGAATGGTTGAAACCTTAAACAGTAAGAAGAGTCAGTTTTCTTGTACTCAGGTCGGCATTGTGCCATTTGTATTTAATTCCGATGCAATTTCGGTGTTTCATCGTCAATAAGAAGATCAGAGGGATACAGTAAACCTGACGTGAAGCATTGCAATCTATAACTAGTGTCACAGAAATGGTTCAAAACATAGAGAGTAAGAAGAGTCAGCCTTCTTGTACTTGAGTCGGCATTGTGCCTTTTGTACTTAATTCCGATTCAATTTCTGTGCTTCATCGTCAATACGACGGTCATAGGGATACAGTAAACCTGAAGTGAGGCATCGAAATCTAAAACCGGTCTCACAGAAAAAGGTTCAAAGCATAGACAGTAAGAAGAGCCAGTCCTCTTGTACTTGAGTCGGCATTGTGCCATTTGTATTTAATTCCGATTTAATATCTGTGTTTCATCGTCAGTACGATGGTCAGAGGGATACAGCAAACCTGAAGTGAAGCATCGGAATCTATAACTGGTGTCACAGGAATGGTTCAAAACATAGACCGTAATAAGAGTCGGTCTTCTTGTACTTAAGTCGGCATTGTGCCTTTTGTATATAATACCGATGCAGTTTCTGTGTTTCATCGTCAATAACAAGGTCAGAGGGATACAGTAAACCTGAAGTGAAGCATCGGAATCTATAACTAGTGTCACAGGAATGATTCAAATCATAGAGAGTAAGAAGAGTCAGTCTTTTTGTACTTAAGTCGGCATTGTGCCGTTTATATTTAATTCCGATGCAATTACTGTGTTACATTGTCAATACGAAGGTCAGAGGGATACAGTAAACCTGGTGTGAAACATCGGAATCTATAACTAGTGTCACAGGAATGTTTCAAAACATAGACAGTAAGAAGAGTCAGTTTTCTTGTAATTAAGTCGGCATTGTGCCTTTGTATTTAATTCCGATGCAAATTCTGTGTTTCATCGTCAATAAGAAGGTCAGAGGGATACAGTAAACCTGAAGTGAATCATCGGAATCTATAACTAGTGTCACAGGAATGGTTCAAAACATAGATAGTAAGAAGAGTCAGTTTTCTTGTACTTAAGTCGTCATTCTGCCTTTTGTATATAAATCCGATGCAATTTCTGTGTTTCATCGTCAATAAGAAGGTCAGTGGGATACAGTAAACTTGAAGTGAACATCGGGATCTATAACTAGCGTCACAGGAATGGTTCAAAACATAGACAGTGAGAAGAGTCAATTTTCTTGTACTTAACCGGTCTGAGAGGAACGGTTCAAAGCATAGGCAGTAAGAAGAGCCAGTCTTCTTGTACATGAGTCGGCGTTGTTCCTTTTGTATTTAATTCCGATGCAATTTCTGTGTTTCATCGTCAATACGACGGTCAGAGGGATACAGTAAACCTGAAGTGAAGCATCGGAATCTATAACTAGTGTCACAGGAATGGTTCAAAACATAGACAGTAAGACGAGTCAGTTTTCTTGTACTTAAGTCGGCATTGTGCCTTTTGTATTGAATTCCGATGCATTTTCTGTGTTTCATCGTCAATAAGAAGGTCAGATGGATACAGTAAACCTGAAGTGAAGCATCGGAATCTATTACTAGTGTCACAGGAAAGGTTCAAAACATAGGGAGTAAGAAGAGTCAGTCTTTTTGTCCTTAAGTCGGCATTGTGCGTTTTGTATTTAATTCCGAAGCAATATCTGTGTTTCTTCGTCAATAAGAAGGTCAGAGGGATACAGTAAACCTGAAGTGAAGCATCGGAATCTGAAACAAGTGTCACAGGAATGGTTCAAAACATATACAGTAAGGAGGGTCAGTCTTCTTGTACTTAAGTTGGCATTGTGCCTTTTGTAATTTATTCCGAAGCAATATGTGTGTTTCTTCGTCAATAAGAAGGTCAGAGGGATACAGTAAACCTGCCGTGAAGCATTGGAATCTATAACTAGTCACAGAAATGGTTCAAAACATAGACAGTAAGAAGAGCCAGTCTTCTTGTACTTCAGTCGGCATTGTGCCTTTTGTATTTAATTCCGATGCAATTTCTGTGTTTCATCGTCAATAAGAAAGCCAGAGGGATACAGTAAACCTGAAGTGAAGTATCGGAATCTATAAGTAGTGTCACAGGAAAGGTTCAAAACATAGACAGTAAGAAGAGTCAGTTTTCTTGTACATAAGGCGGCATTGTGCCTTTTGTATTTAATTCCGATGCAATTTCTGTGTTTCATCGTCAATAACAATGTCAGAGGGAAACAGTAAACCTGAAGTGAAGCATCGGAATCTATAACTAGTGTCACAGGAATGGTTCAAATCATAGAGAGTAAGAAGAGTCTGTCTTTATGTACTTAAGTTGGCATTGTGCATTTTGTATTTAATTCCGATGCAATTTCTGTTTTTCATCGTCAATACGAAGGTCAGAGGGATACAGTAAACCTGAGGTGAAGCATCGGAATCTATAACTAGTGTCACAGGAGTGGTTCAAAACATAGACAGTAAGAAGAGTCAGTTTTCTTGTACTTAAGTCGCCATTGTGCCTTTTGTATTTAATTCCGGTGCAATTTCTGTGTTTCATCGTCAATAAGAAGGCCAGAGGGATACAGTAATCCTGAAGTGAAGCATCGGAATCTTTAACTCGTGTCACAGGAATGGTTCAAAACTTAAACAGTAAGAAGAGTCAGTATTCCTGTACTTACGTCGGCATTGGGCCTTTTATATTTAATTCCGATGCAATTTCTGTGTTACATTGTCAATAAGAGGGTCAGAGTGATACAGTAAACCTGAAGTGAAGCATCGGAATCTATAACTAGTGTCACAGGAATGGTTCAAAACATAGACAGTAAGAAAAGTCAGTTTTCTTGTACTTAAGTCGGCATTGTGCCGTTTGTATGTAATTCCGATGCAATTTCTGTATTTCATCGTCAACAAGAAGGTCAGAGGGAAACAGTAAACCTGAAGTGAAGCATTGGAATCTATAACTAGTGTCACAGGAATGGTTCAAAACATAGACAGTAAGAAGAGTCAATTTTCTTGTACTTAAGTCGTCATTGTGCCTTTTCTATTTAATTCCGATGCAATTTCAGTGTTTCGTCGTCAATAAGAAGGTCCAAGGGATACAGTAAACCTGAAGTGAAGCATCGGAATCTAAAACCGGTCTCAGAGGAAAGGTTCAAACATAGGCAGTAAGAAGAGCCAGTCTTCTTGTACATGAGTCAGCATTGTGCCTTTTGTATTTAATTCCGATGCAATTTCTGTGTTTCATCGTCAATACGACGATCAGAGGGATACAGAAAACCTGAAGTGAAGCATCGGAATCTATAACTAGTGTCACAGGAATGGGCAAAACATAGACAGTAAGAAGAGTCAGTCTTCTTGTACTTGAGTCGGCATTGTGCCATTTGTATTTAATTCCGATGCAATTTCTGTGTTTCATCGTCAGTACGACGGTCAGAGGGATACAGTGAACCTGAAATGAAGCATCGGAATCTATAAGTAGTGTCACAGGAATGGTTCAAAATATAGAGAGTAAGAAGTGTCTGTCTTTATGTACTTAAGTCGGCATTGTGCATTTTGTATTTAATTCCGATGCAATTTCTGTGTTTCATCGTCAATACGAAGGTCAGAGGGATACAGTAGACCTGAGGTGAAGCATCGTAATCTATAACTAGTGTCACAGGACATAGACAGTAAGAAGAGTCAGTTTTATTGTACTTAAGTCGGCATTGTGCCCTTTGCATTTAATTGCGATGCAATTTCTGTGTTTCATCGTCAATAAGAAGGCCAGAGGAATACAGTAAACCTGAAGTGAAGCATCGGAATCTATAACTAGTGTCACAGGAATGGTTCAAACATAGACAGTACGAAGAGTCACTCGTCTTGTACTTAAGTCGGCATTGTGCCTTTTGTATTTAATTCCGAAGCAATTTACGTGTTTCATCGTCAATAAGAAGGTCAAAGGGATACAGTAAAGCTGAAGTGAAGCATCGGAATCTATAACTAGTGTCACAGGAATGGTTCAAAACATAGACAGTAAGAAGAGTCTGTTTTCTTGTACTTAAGTCGGCATTGTGCCTTTTGTACTTAATTCCGATGCAATTTCTGTGTTTCATCGTCAATAAGAAGGTCACATGGGGTACAGTAAACCTGAAGTGAAGCATCGGAATCTATAACTAGTGTCACGGGAATGGTTCATAACTTAAACAGTAAGAAGAGTAAGTTTTCTTGTACTTAGGTCGGCATTGTGCCTTTTGTATTTGATTCCGATGCAATATCTGTGTTACATTGTCAATAAGAAGGTCAGAGGGAAACAGTAAACCTGAAGTGAAGCATCGGAATTTATAACTAGTGTCACAGGAATGGTTCAAAACATAGACATTAAGAAGAGCCAGTCTCCTTGTACTTGAGTCGGCATTGTGCCTTTTGTATTTAATTCCGATGCATTTTCTGTGTTTCATCGTCAATAAGAGGGCCAGAGGGATACAGTAAACCTGAAGTGAAGCATCGGAATCTATAAGTAGTGTCACAGGAATGGTTCAAAACGAGGACAGTAAGAAGAGTCAGTCTTCTTGTACTTAAGTCGGCATTGTGCCTTTTGTATTTAATTCAGATGCAATTTCCGTGTTTCATCGTCAATAAGAAGGTCACAGGGATACAGTAAAGCTGAAGTGAAGCATCGGAATCTATAACTAGTGTCACAGGAATGGTTCAAAGCAAGACAGTAAGAAGAGTCTGTTTTCTTGTACTTAAGTCAGCATAGTGCTTTTTGTATTTAATTCCGATGCAATTTCTGTGTTTCATCGTCAATAAGAAGGTCACAGGGATACAGTAAACCTGAAGTGAAGCATCGGAATCTATAACTAGTGTCACAGGAATGGTTCAAACCTTAAACAGAAAGAAGAGTCAGTTTTCTTGTACTCAGGTCGGCATTGTGCCATTTGTATTTAATTGCGATGCAATTTCTGTGTTTCATCGTCAATAAGACGGTCAGAGGGATACAGTAAACCTGACGTGAGCATTGGAATCTATAACTAGTGTCACAGAAATGGTTCAAAACATAGACAGTAAGAAGACCCAGTCTTCTTGTACTTGAGTCGGCATTGTGCCTTTTGTATTTAATTCCGATGCAATTTCTGTGTTTCATCGTCAATAAGAAGGCCAGAGGGATACAGTATACCTGAAGTGAAGCATCGGAATCTATAACTAGTGTCACAGGAATGGTTCAAAACATAGACGGTAAGAAGAGTCAGTCTTCTTGTACTTAAGTCGGCATTGTGCCTTTTGTATTTAATTCCGATGCAATTTACGTGTTTCACCGTCAATAAGAAGGTCAAAGGGATACAGTAAACCTGAAGTGAAGCATCGGAATCTATAACTAGTGTCACAGGAGTGGTTCAAACCATAGACAGTAAGAAGAGTCTGTTTTCTTGTACTTAAGTCGGCATTGTGCCTTTTGTATTTAATTCAAGAGCAATTTCTGTGTTTCATCGTCAATAAGAAGGTCACAGGGATACAGTAAACCTGAAGTGAAGCATCGGAATCTATAACTAGTGTCACAGGAATGCTTCAAATCATAGAGAGTGAGAAGAGTCAGTCTTTTTGCACTAAAGTCGGCATTGTGCCGTTTATATTTAATTCCGATGCAATTTCTGTGTTACATTGTCAATACGAAGGTGAGAGGGATACAGTAAACCTGAAGTGAAACATCGGAATCTATAACTAGTGTCACAGGAATGTTTCAAAACATAGACAGTAAGAAGAGTCAGTTTTCTTGTAATTAAGTCGGCATTGTGCCTTTGTATTTAATTCCGATGCAATTTCTGTGTTTCATCGTCAATAAGAAGGTCAGAGGGATACAGTAAACCTGAAGTGAATCATCGGAATCTATAACTAGTGTCACAGGAATGGTTCAAAACATAGATAGTAAGAAGAGTCAGTTTTCTTGTACTTAAGTCGTCATTCTGCCTTTTGTATATAAATCCGATGCAATTTCTGTGTTTCATCGTCAATAAGAAAGTCAGTGGGATACAGTAAACTTGAAGTGAAGCATCGGAATCTATAACTAGCGACACAGGAATGGTTCAAAAGATAGACAGTAAGAAGAGTCAATTTTCTTGTACGTTAGTCGGCATTGTGCCTTTTGTATTTAATTGCGATGCAATTTCTGTGTTTCGGCGTCAATAAGAAGTTCCAAGGGATACAGTAAACCTGAAGTGAAGCATCGGAATCTAAAACCGGTCTGAGAGGAACGGTTCAAAACATAGTCAGTAAGAAGAGCCAGTCTTCTTGTACATGAGTAGGCGTTGTTCCTTTTGTATTTAATTCCGATGCAATTTCTGTGTTTCATCGTCAATACGACGGTCAGAGGGATACAGTAAACCTGAAGTGAAGCATTGGAATCTATAACTAGTGTCACAGGAATGGTTCAAAGCATAGACAGTAAGAAGAGACAGTCTTCTAGTACCTAAGTCGGCATTGTGCCTTTTGTATTTAATTCCGATGCATTTTCTGTGTTTCATCGACAATAAGAGGGTCAGAGGGATACAGTAAACCTGAAGTGATGCATCGGAATCCATAACTAGTGTCACAGGAATGGTTCAAATCAAAAATATTAAGAAGAGTCTGTTTTCTTGTACTTAAGTCGGCATTGTGCCTTTTCTATTTAATTCCGATGCAATTTCTTTGTTTCATCGTCAATCACAATGTCCAAGGGATACAGTAAACCTGAAGTGAAGCATCGGAATCTAAAACCGGTCTCAGAGGAAAGGTTCAAAACATAGACAGTAAGAAGAGCCAGTCTTCTTGTACTTGAGTCGGCATTGTGCCTTTTGTATTTTATTCCGATGCAATTTCTGTGTTTCATTGTCAGTACGACGGTCAGAGGGATACAGTAAACCAGAAGTGAAGCATCGGAATCTACAACTAGTGTCACAGGAATGGTTAAAGCATAGACAGTAAGAAGAGTCAGTCTTCTTGTACTTAAGTCGGCATTGTGCCTTGTGTATATAATACCGATGCAATTTCTGTGTTTCATCGTCAATAAGAAGGCCAGAGGAATACAGTAAACCTGAAGTGAAGCATCGGAATCTATAACTAGTGTCACAGGAATGGTTCAAACATAGACAGTAAGAAGAGTCAGTCTTTTTGTCCTTAAGTCGGCATTGTGCGTTTTGTATTTAATTCCGAAGCAATATCTGTGTTTCTTCGTCAATACGAAGGTCAGAGGGATACAGTAAACCTGAAGTGAAGCATCGGAATCTGAAACAAGTGTCACAGGAATGGTTCAAAACATAGACAGTAAGAAGGGTCAGTCTTCTTGTGCTTAAGTTGGCATTGTGCCTTTTGTAATTTATTCCGAAGCAATATGTGTGTTTCTTCGTCAATAAGAAGGTCAGAGGGATACAGTAAACCTGCCGTGAAGCATTGGAATCTATAACTAGTCACAGAAATGGTTCAAAACATAGACAGTAAGAAGAGCCAGTCTTCTTGAACTTGAGTCGGCATTGTGCCTTTTGTATTTAATTCCGATACAATTTCTGTGTTTCATAGTCAATAAGAAGGTCACAGGGATACAGTAAACCTGAAGTGAATCATCGGAATCTATAACTAGTGTCACATAATGGTTCAAAACATAGACAGTAAGAAGAGTCAGTCTTCTTGTACTTAAGTCGGCATTGTGTTCTTTTGTATTTAATTCCTATGCAATTTACGTGTTTCATCGTCAATAAGAAGGTCCGAGGGATACAGTATACCTGAAGTGAAGCATCGGAATCTATAACTAGTGTCACAGGAATGGTTCAAAACATAGACAGTAAGAAGAATCTGTTTTCTCTTACTTATGTCGGCATTTTGCCTTTTGTATTTAATTCCGATGCAATTTCTGTGATTCATCGTCAATAAGAAGGTCACAGGGATACAGTAAACCTGAAGTGAAGCATCGGAATCTTTAACTAGTGTCACAGGAATGGAACAAAACTTAAACAGTAAGAACAGTCACTTTTCCTGTACTTAGGTCGGCATTGTGCCTTTTGTATTTAATTCCGATGCAATTTCTGTGTTATATTGTCAATAAGAGGGTCAGAGGGATACAGTAAACCTGAAGTGAAACATCCGATTCTATAACTAGTGTCACAGGAATGGTTCAAAACATAGGGAGTAAGAAGAGTCAGTCTTTTTGTCCTTAAGTCGGCATTGTGCGTTTTGTATTTAATTCCGAAGCAATATCTGTGTTTCTTCGTCAATAAGAAGGTCAGAAGGATACAGTAAACCTGCCGTGAAGCATTGGAATCTATAACTAGTCACAGAAATGGTTCAAAACATAGACAGTAAGAAGAGCCAGTCTTCCTGTACTTGAGTCGGCATTGTGCCTTTTGTATTTAATTCCAATGCAATTTCTGTGTTTCATCGTCAATAAGAAGGCCAGAGGGATACAGTAAACTTGAAGTGAAGCATCGGAATCTATAACTAGTGTCACAGGAATGGTTCAAAACATAGACAGTAAGAAGAGTCAGTCTTCTTGTACTTAAGTCGGCATTGTGCCTTTTGTATTTTATTCCTATGCAATTTACGTGTTTCATCGTCAAGAAGAAGGTCAAAGGGATACAGTATACCTGAAGTGAAGCATCGGAATCTATAACTAGTGTCACAGGAATGGTTCAAAACATAGACAGTAAGAAGAATCTGTTTTCTCTTACTTAAGTCGGCATTTTGCCTTTTGTATTTAATTCCGATGCAATTTCTGTGTTTCATCGTCAATAAGAAGGTCACAGGGATACAGTAAACCTGAAGTGAAGCATCGGAATCTTTAACTAGTGTCACAGGAATGGATCAAAACTTAAACAGTAAGAAGAGTCACTTTTCCTGTACTTAGGTCGGCATTGTGCTTTTTGTATTTAATTCCGATGCAATTTCTGTGTTATATTGTCAATAAGAGGGTCAGAGGGATACAGTAAACCTGAAGTGAAACATCCGAATCTAAAACTAGTGTCACAGGAATGGTTCAAATCATAGATAGTAAGAAAAGTCAGTTTTCTTGTACTTAAGTCGGCATTGTGCCTTTTGTATGTAATTCCGATGCAATTTCTGTATTTCATCGTCAACAAGGTCAGAGGGAAACAGTAAACCTGAAGTGAAGCATCGGAATCTATAACTAGTGTCACAGGAGTGGTTCAAAACATAGGGAGTAATAAGAGTCAGTCTTTTTGTCCTTAAGTCGGCATTGTGCGTTTTGTATTTAATTCCGAAGCATTATCTGTGTTTCTTCGTCAATAAGAAGGTCTGAGGGATACAGTAAACCTGAAGTGAAGCATCGGAATCTGAAACAAGTGTCACAGGAATGGTTCAAAACATAGACAGTAAGAAGGGTCAGTCTTCTTGTACTTAAGTTGGCATTGTGCCTTTTGTAATATATTCCGAAGCAATATGTGTGTTTCTTCGTCAATAAGAAGGTCAGAGGGATACAGTAAACCTGAAGTGAAGCATCGGAATCTGAAACAAGTGTCACAGGAATGGTTGAAAACATAGACAGTAAGAAGAGTCAGTTTTCTTGTATTTAAGTCGGCATTGTGCCTTTGTATTTAATTCCGGTGCAATTTCTGTGTTTCATCGTCAATAAGAAGGTCAGAGGGATACAGTAAACCTGAAGTGAATCATCGGAATCTATAACTAGTGTCACAGGAATGGTTCAAAACATAGATAGTAAGAAGAGTCAGTTTTCTTGTACTTAAGTCGTCATTCTGCCTTTTGTATATAAATCCGATGCAATTTCTGTGTTTCATCGTCAATAAGGTCAGTGGGATACAGTAAACTTGAAGTGCAGCATCGGAATCTATAACTAGCGACACAGGAATGCTTCAAAACATAGACAGTAAGAAGAGTCAATTTTCTTGTACGTTAGTCGGCATTGTGCTTTTGTATTTAATTGCGATGCAATTTCTGTGTTTCGGCGTCAATAAGAAGGTCCAAGGGATACAGTAAACCTGAAGTGAAGTATCGGAAACTGAAACCGGTCTCACAGGAAAGGTTCAAAACATAGACAGTAAGAAGAGCCAGTCTTCTTGTACTTGAGTCGGCATTGTGCCATTTGTATTTTATTCCGATGGAATTTCTGGGTTTCATTGTCAGTACGACGGTCAGAGGGATACACTAAACCAGAAGTGAAGCATCGGAATCTACAACTAGTGTCACAGGAATGGTTCAAAGCATAGACAGTAAGAAGAGTCAGTCTTCTTGTACTTAAGTCGGCATTGTGCCTTGTGTATATAATACCGTTGCAATTTCTGTGTTTCATCGTCAATAGGAAGCTCCGAGGGATACAGTAAACCTGAAGTGAAGCATCGGAATCTATAACTAGTGTCCCAGGAATGGTTCGAAACATAGACAGTAAGACCAGTCGGTTTTCTTGTACTTAAGTCGGCATTGTGCCTTTTGTATTGAATTCCGGTGCATTTTCTGTGTTTCATCGTCATTAAGAAGGTCAGATGGATACAGTAAACCTGAAGTGAAACATCGGAATCTATTACTAGTGTCACAGGAATGGTTCAAAACATAGGGAGTAAGAAGAGTCAGTCTTTTTGTCCTTAAGTCGGCATTGTGCGTTTTGTATTTAATTCCGAAGCAATATCTGTGTTTCTTCGTCAATAAGAAGGTCAGAGGGATACAGTAAACCTGAAGTGAAGCATCGGAATCTGAAACAAGTGTCACAGGAATGGTTCAAAACAAAGACAGTATGAAGGGTCAGTCTTCTTGTACTTAAGTTGGCATTGTGCATCTTGTAATTTATTCCGAAGCAATATATGTGTTTCTTCGTCAATAAGAAGGTCAGAGGGATACAGTAAACCTGCCGTGAAGCATTGGAATCTATAACTAGTCACAGAAATGGTTCAAAACATAGACAGTGAGAAGAGCCAGTCTTCTTGTACTTGAGTCGGCATTGTGCTTTTGTATTTAATTCCGATGCAATTTCTGTGTTTCATCGTCAATAAGAAGGTCACAGGGAAACTGTAAACCTGAAGTGAAGCATCGGAATCTATAACTAGTGTCACATAATGGTTCAAAACATAGACAGTAAGAAGAGTCAGTCTTCTTGTACTTAAGTCGGCATTGTGCCTTTTGTATTTAATTCCTATGCAATTTACGTGTTTCATCGTCAATAAGAAGGTCAGAGGGATACATTATACCTGAAGTGAAGCATCGGAATCTATAACTAGTGTCACAGGAATGTTTCAAAACATAGACAGTAAGAAGAATCTGTTTTCTCTTACTTAAGTCGGCATTTTGCCTTTTGTATTTAATTCCGATGCAATTTCTGTGTTTCATCGTCAATAAGAAGGTCACAGGGATACAGTAAACCTGAAGTGAAGCATCGGAATCTTTAACTAGTGTCACAGGAATGGATCAAAACTTAAACAGTAAGAAGAGTCACTTTTCCTGTACTTAGGTCGGCATTGTGCTTTTTGTATTTAATTCCGATGCAATTTCTGTGTTATATTGTCAATAAGAGGGTCAGAGGGATACAGTAAACCTGAAGTGAGACATCCGAATCTATAACTAGTGTCACAGGAATGGTTCAAAACATAGGGAGTAAGAAGAGTCAGTCTTTTTGTCCTTAAGTCGGCATTGTGCGTTTTGTATTTAATTCCGAAGCAATATCTGTGTTTCTTCGTCAATAAGAAGGTCAGAGGGATACAGTAAACCTGAAGTGAAGCATCGGAATCTGAAACAAGTGTCACAGGAATGGTTCAAAACATAGACAGTAAGAAGGGTCAGTCTTCTTGTACTTAAGTTGGCATTGTGCCTTTTGTAATTTATTCCGAAGCAATATGTGTGTTTCCTCGTCAATACGAAGGTCAGAGGGATACAGTAAACCTGAAGTGAAGCATTGGAATCTACAACTAGTCACAGAAATGGTTCAAAACATAGACAGTAAGAAGAGCCAGACTTCTTGTACTTGAGTCGGCATTGTGCCTTTTGTATTTAGTTCCGATGCAATTTCTGTGTTTCATCGTCAATAAGAAGGTCACAGGGATACAGTAAACCTGACGTGAGGCATTGGAATCTATAACTAGTGTCACAGATATGGTTCGCAACATAGACAGTAAGAAGGGCCAGTCTTCTTGTACTTGAGTCGGCATGTGCCTTTTGTATTTAATTCCGATGCAATTTTTGTGTTTCATCGTCAATAAGAAGGCCAGAGGGATACAGTAATCCTGAAGTGAAGCATCGGAATCTATAACTAGTGTCACAGGAATGGTTCAAAACATAGAGAGTAAGAAGAGTCACTCTTCTTGTACTTAAGTCGGCCTTGTGCCTTTTGTATTTAATTCCGATGCAATTTACTTTTTTCATCGTCAATAAGAAGGTCAAAGGGATACAGTAAAGCTGAAGTGGAGTATCGGAATCTATAACTAGTGTCACAGGAATGGTTCAAAACATAGACAGTAAGAAGAGTCTGTTTTCTTGTACTTAAGTCGGCATTGTGCCTTTTGTATTTAATTCCGATGCAATTTACGTGTTTCATCGTCAATAAGAAGGTCAAAGGGATACAGTAAACCTGAAGTGAAGCATCGCAATCTATAACTAGTGTCACAGGAATGGTTCAAAACTTAAACAGTAAGAAGAGTAAGTTTTCTTGTACTTAGGTCGGCATTGTGCCTTTTGTATTTAATTCCGATGCAATTTCTGTGATACATTGTCAATAAGAAGGACAGAGGGAAACAGTAAACCTGAAGTGAAGCATCGGAATCTATAAGTAGTGTCACAGGAATGGTTCATAACATAGACATTAAGAAGAGCCAGTCTCCTTGTACTTGAGTCGGCATTGTGCCTTTTGTATTTAATTCCGATGCAATTTCTGTGTTTCATCGTCAATAAGAGGACCAGAGGGATACAGTAAACCTGAAGTGAAGCATCGGAATCTATAAGTAGTGTCACAGGAATGGTTCAAAACGAAGACAGTAAGAAGGGTCAGTCTTCTTGTACTTAAGTCGGCATTGTGCCTTTTGTATTTAATTCCGATGCAATTTCCGTGTTTCATCGTCAATAAGAAGGTCACAGGGATACAGTTAACCTGAAGTGAAGCATCGGAATCTATAACTAGTGTCACAGGAATGGTTGAAAACAAGACAGTAAGAAGAGTCTGTTTTCTTGTACTTAAGTCGGCATTGTGCCTTTTGTATTTAATTCCGATGCAATTTCTGTGTTTCATCGTCAATAAGAAGGCCAGAGGGATACAGTAAACCTGAAGTGAAGCATCGGAATCCATAACTAGTGTCACAGGAATGGGACAAAACATAGACAGTAAGAAGAGACAGTCTTCTTGTACTTAAGTCAGCATTGTGCCTTTTGTATTTAATTCCGATGCGATTTACGTGTTTCATCGTCAATAAGAAGGTCTAAGTGATACAGTAAACCTGAAGTGAAGCATCGGAATCTATAACTAGTGTCACAGGAATGGTTCAAACCATAGACAGTAAGAAGAGTCTGTTTTCTTGTACTTAAGTCGGCATTGTGCCTTTTGTATTTAATTCCGATGCAATTTCTGTGTTTCATCGTCAATAAGAAGGTCACAGGGATACAGTAAACCTGAAGTGAAGCATCGGAATCTATAACTAGTGTCACAGGAATGGTTCAAACATAAACAGTAAGAAGAGTCAGTTTTCTTGTACTTAGGTCGGCATTGTGCTTTTTGTATTTAATTCCGAAGCAATATCTGTGTTACATTGTCAATAGGAAGGTCAGAGGGAAACAGTAAACCTGAAGTGAAGCATCGGAATCTATAACTAGTGTCACAGGAATGGTTCAAAACATAGACAGTATAAAGAGTCAGTTTTCTTGTACTTAAGTCGGCATTGTGCCTTTTGTTTTTTAATTCCGATGCAATTTCTGTGTTTCATCGTCAATAAGAAGGTCACAGGGATACAGTAAACCTGAAGTGAAGCATCGGAATCTATAACTAGTGTCACAGGAATGGTTCAAAATTTAAACAGTAAGAAGAGTCAGTTTTCTTGAACTTAGGTCGTCATTGTGCCTTTTGTATTTAATTCCGATGCAATTTCTGTGTTACATTGTCAATAAGATGGTCAGAGGGAAACAGTAAACCTGAAGTGAAGCATCGGAATATATAACTAGTGTCACAGAATTGGTTCAAAACATAGACAGTAAGAAGAGTCAGTTTTCTTGTACTTAAGTCGGCATTGAGCCTTTTGTATGTAATTCCGATGCAATTTCTGTATTTCATCGTCAATAAGCAGGTCAGAGTGATACAGTAAACCTGAAGTGAAGCATTGGAATCAATAACTAGTGTCACAGGAATGGTTAAAACATAGACAGAAAGAAGAGACAATTTTCTTGTACTTAAGTCGGCATTGTGCCATTTGTATTTAATTCCGATGCAATTTCAGTGTTTCGTCGTCAATAAGAAGGTCCAAGGGATACAGTAAACCTGAAGTGAAGCATCGGAATCTAAAACCGGTCTCAGAGGAAAGGTTCAAAACATAGGCAGTAAGAAGAGCCAGACTTCTTGAACCTAAGTCGGCATTGTGCTCTTTGTATTTAATTCCGATGCAATTTCTGTGTTATATCGTCAATAAGAAGCTCAGAGGGATACAGTAAACCTGAAGTGAAGCATCGGCATCTATAACTAGTGTCACGGGAATGGTTCAAAACATAGAGAGTAAGAAGAGTCTGTCTTTATGTACTTAAGTCGGCATTGTGCCTTTTGTATTTAATTCCGAAGCAATATCTGAGTTTCTTCGTCAATAAGAAGGTCAGAGGGATACAGTAAACCTGAAGTGAAGCATCGGAATCTATAACAAGTGTCACAGGAATGGTTCAAAGCATAGACAGTAAGAAGGGTCAGTCTTCTTGTACTTAAGATGGCATTGTGCCTTTTGTAATTAATTCCGAAGCAATATGTGTGTTTCTTCGTCAATAAGAAGGTCAGAGGGATACAGTAAACCTGACGTGAGCCATTGGAATCTATAACTAGTGTCACAGAAATGGATAAAACATAGACATTAAGAAGAGCCAGTCATCTTATACTTGAGTCGGCATTGTGCCTTTTGTATTTAATTCCGATGCAATTTCTGTGTTTCATCGTCAGTAAGAGGGCCAGAGGGATACAGCAAACCTGAAGTGAAGCATCGGAATCTATAACTAGTGTCACAGGAATGGCTCAAAACGTAGACAGTAAGACGAGTCAGTCTTCTTGTACTTAAGCCGGCATTGTGCTTTTTGTATTTAATTCCGATGCAATTTACGTGTTTCATCGTCAATAAGAAGGTCAAAGTGATACAGTAAACCTGAAGTGAAGCATCGGAATCTATAACTAGTGTCACAGGAATGGTTCAAACCATAGACAGTAAGAAGAGTCTGTTTTCTTGTACTTAAGTCGGCATTGTGCCTTTTGTATTTAATTCCGATGCAATTTCTGTGTTTCATCGTCAATAAGAAGGTCACAGGGATACAGTAAACCTGAAGTGAAGCATCGGAATCTATAACTAGTGTCACAGGAATGGTTCAAAACATAGACAGTAAGAAGAGTCAGCCTTCTTGTACTTGAGTCGGCAATGTGCCATTTGTATTTAATTCCGATGCAATTTCTGTGTTTCATCGTTAGTACGACGGTCAGAGGGATAAAGAGAACCTGAAGTGAAGCATCGGAATCCATAACTAGTGTCACAGGAATGGTTCTAAACATAGACAGTAAGAAGAGTCAGTCTTCTTGTACTTAAGTGGGCATTGTGCCTTTTGTATATAATACCGATGCAATTTCTGTGTTTCATCGTCAATAAGAAGCTCAGAGGGATACAGTAAACCTGAAGTGAAGTATCGGGATCTATAAGTAGTGTCACAGGAATGGTTCACAACATAGACACTAAGAAGAGTCAGTTTTCTTGAACATAAGTCGGCATTGTGCCTTTTGTATGTAATTCCAATGCAATTTCTGTGTTTCATCGTCAATAAGAATGTCAGAGGGAAACAGTAAACCTGAAGTGAAGCATCGGAATCTATAACTAGTGTCACAGGAATGGTTCAAATCATAGAGAGTAAGAAGAGTCTGTATTTATGTACTTAAGTCGGCATTGTGCATTTTGTATTTAATTCCGATGCAATTTCTGTGTTTCATCGTCAATACGAAGGTCAGAGGGATACAGTAAACCTGAGGTGAAGCATCGGAATCTATAACTAGTGTCACAGGAGTGGTTCAAATCATAGACAGTAAGAAGAGTCAGTTTTCTTGTACTTAAGTTGCCATTGTGCCTTTTGTATTTAATTCCGATGCAATTTCTGTGTTTCATCGTCAATAAGAAGGCCAGAGGGATACAGTAAACCTGAAGTGAAACATCGGAATCTTTAACTCGTGTCACAGGAATGGTTCAAAACTTAAACAGTAAGAAGAGTCAGTTTTCCTGTACTTAGGTCGGCCTTGGGCCTTTTATATTTAATTCCGATGCAATTTCTGTGTTACATTGTCAATAAGAGGTTCAGAGTGATACAGTAAACCTGAAGTGAAGCATCGGAATCTACAACTAGTGTCACAGGAATGGTTCAAAACATAGACAGTAAGAAAAGTCAGTTTTCTTGTACTTAAGTCGGCATTGTGCCTTTTGTATGTAATTCAGATGCAATTTCTGTATTTCATCGTCAACAAGAAGGTCAGAGGGAAACAGTAAACCTGAAGTGAAGCATTGGAATCTATAACTAGTGTCACAGGAATGGTTCAAAACATAGACAGTAAGAAGAGTCAATTTTCTTGTACTTAAGTCGTCATTGTTCCTTTTCTATTTAATTCCGATGCAATTTCAGTGTTTCGTCGTCAATAAGAAGGTCCAAGGGATACAGTAAACCTGAAGTGAAGCATCGGAATCTAAAACCGGTCTCAGAGGAAAGGTTCAAAGCATAGGCAGTAAGAAGAGCCAGTCTTCTTGTACATGAGTCGGCATTGTGCCGTTTGTATTTAATTCCGATGCAATTTCTGTGTTTCATCGTCAATACGACGATCAGAGGGATACAGTAAACCTGAAGTGAAGCATCGGAATCTATAACTAGTGTCACAGGAATGGGCAATACATAGACAGTAAGAAGAGTCAGTCTTGTTGTACTTGAGTCGGCATTGTGCCATTTGTATTTAATTCCGATGCAATTTCTGTGTTTCATCGTCAGTACGACGGTCAGAGGGATACAGTGAACCTGAAGTGAAGCATCGGAATCTATAACTAGTGTCACAGGAATGGTTCAAAACATAGACAGTAAGAAGAGTCAGTTTTCTTGTACATAAGTCGGCATTGTGCCTTTTGTATTTAATTCCGATGCAATTTCTGTGTTTCATCGTCAATAAGAATGTCAGAGGGAAACAGTAAACCTGAAGTGAAGCATCGGAATCTATAACTTGTGTCACAGGAATGGTTCAAAATATGGAGAGTAAGAAGAGTCTGTCTTTATGTACTTAAGTCGGCATTGTGCATTTTGTATTTAATTCCGATGCAATTTCTGTGTTTCATTGTCAATACGAAGGTCAGAGGGATACAGTAAACCTGAGGTGAAGCATCGTAATCTATAACTAGTGTCACAGGAGTGGTTCAAACATAGACAGTAAGAAGAGTCAGTTTTATTGTACTTAAGTCGGCATTGTGCCTTTTGTATTTAATTCCGATGCAATTTCTGTGTTTCATCGTCAATAAGAAGGTCAGAGTGATACAGTAAACCTGACGTGAGGCATTGGAATCTGTAACTAGTGTCACTGATATGGTTCATAACATAGACAGTAAGAAGAGCCAGTCTTATTGTACTTGAGTCGGCATTGTGCCTTTTGTATTTAATTCCGATGCAATTTCTGTGTTTCATCGTCATTAAGAAGGCCAGAGGGATACAGTAAACGTGAAGTGAAGCATCGGAATCTATAACTAGTGTCACAGGAATGGTTCAAAACATAGACAGTAAGAAGAGTCACTCTTCTTGTACTTAAGTCGGCATTGTGCCTTTTGTATTTAATTCCGATGCATTTTACGTGTTTCATCGTCAATAAGAAGGTCAAAGGGATACAGTAAAGCTGAAGTGGAGCATCGGAATCTATAACTAGTGTCACAGGAATGGTTCAAATCATAGACAGTAAGAAGAGTCTGTTTTCTTGTACTTAAGTCGGTATTGTGCCATTTGTATTTAATTCCGATGCAATTTCTGTGTTTCATCGTCAATAAGAAGGTCACAGGGATACAGTAAACCTGAAGTGAAGCATCGCAATCTATAACTAGTGTCACAGGAATGGTTCAAAACTTAAACAGTAAGAAGAGTAAGTTTTCTTGTACTTAGGTCGGCATTGTGCCTTTTGTATTTAATTCCGATGCAATTTCTGTGATACATTGTCAATAAGAAGGTCAGAGGGAAACAGTAAACCTGAAGTGAAGCATCGGAATCTATAAGTAGTGTCACAGGAATGGTTCATAACATAGACATTAAGAAGAGCCAGTCTCCTTGTACTTGAGTCGGCATTGTGCCTTTTGTATTTAATTCCGATGCAATTTCTGTGTTTCATCGTCAATAAGCGGGCCAGAGGGATACAGTAAACCTGAAGTGAAGCATCGGAATCTATAAGTAGTGTCACAGGAATGGTTCAAAACGAAGACAGTAAGAAGGGTCAGTCTTCTTGTACTTAAGTCGGCATTGTGCCTTTTGTATTTAATTCCGATGCAATTTCTGTGTTTCATCGTCAATAAGAAGGTCACAGGGATACAGTAAACCTGAAGTGAAGCATCGGAATCTATAACTAGTGTCACAGGAATGGTTCCAACTTAAACAGTAAGAAGAGTCAGTTTTCTTGTACTTAGGTCGGCATTGTGCTTTTTGTATTAATTTCCGATGCAATTTCTGTGTTACATTGTCAATAGGAAGGTCAGAGGGAAACAGTAAACCTGAAGTGAAGCATCGGAATCTATAACTAGTGTCACAGGAATGGTTCAAAACATAGACAGTATAAAGATTCAGTTTTCTTGTACTTAAGTCGGCATTGTGCCTTTTGTTTTTTAATTCCGATGCAATTTCTGTGTTTCATCGTCAATGAGAAGGTCACAGGGATACAGTAAACCTGAAGTGAAGCATCGGAATCTATAACTAGTGTCACAGGAATGGTTCAAAATTTAAACAGTAAGAAGAGTCAGTTTTCTTGAACTTAGGTCGTCATTGTGCCTTTTGTATTTAATTCTGATGCAATTTCTGTGTTACATTGTCAATAAGAAGGTCAGAGGGAAACAGTAAACCTGAAGTGAAGCATCGGAATATATAACTAGTGTCACAGGAATGGTTCATATCATAGACAGTAAGAAGAGTCAGTTTTCTTGTACTTAAGTCGGCATTGTGCCTTTTGTATGTAATTCGGATGCAATTTCTGTATTTCATCGTCAATAAGCAGGTCAGAGTGATACAGTAAACCTGAAGTGAAGCATCGGAATCTATAACTAGTGTCACAGGAATGGTTAAAACATAGACAGAAAGAAGAGTCAATTTTCTT
Organism: Schistocerca piceifrons; assembly: GCF_021461385.2. Lineage (NCBI taxonomy): Eukaryota > Metazoa > Arthropoda > Insecta > Orthoptera > Acrididae > Schistocerca > Schistocerca piceifrons. Next base: position 1,253,494 of record NW_025727432.1, on the reverse strand, counting down.
GTACTTAAGTCGGCATTGTGCCATTTGTATTTAATTGCGATGCAATTTCAGTGTTTCGTCGTCAATAATCAGGTCCAAGGGATACAGTAAACCTGAAGTGAAGCATCGGAATCTAAAACCGGTCTCAGAGGAAAGGTTCAAAACATAGGCAGTAAGAAGAGCCAGACTTCTTGAACTTAAGTCGGCATTGTGCTCTTTGTATTTAATTCCGATGCAATTTCTGTGTTATATCGTCAATAAGAAGCTCAGAGGGATACAGTAAACCTGAAGTGAAGCATCGGAATCTATAACTTGTGTCACAGGAATGGTTCAAAACATAGACAGTAATAAGAGTCAGTTTTCTTGTACTTAAGTCGGCATTTTGCTTTTTGTATTTAATTCCGATGCAATTTCTGTGTCTCATCGTCAATAAGAAGGTCAGAGGGAAACACTAAACCTGAAGTGAAGCATCGAAATCTATAACTAGTGTCACAGGAATGGTTCAAAACATAGAGAGTAAGAAGAGTCTGTCTTTATGTACTTAAGTCGGCATTGTGCCCTTTGTATTTAATTCCGAAGCAATATCTGTGTTTCTTCGTCAATAAGAAGGTCAGAGGGATACAGTAAACCTGAAGTGCGGCATCGGAATCTATAACAAGTGTCACAGGAATGGTTCAAAGCATAGACAGTAAGAAGGGTCAGTCTTCTTGTACTTAAGTTGGCATTGTGCTTTTTGTAATTAATTCCGAAGCAATATGTGTGTTTCTTCGTCAATAAGAAGGTCAGAGGGATACAGTAAACCTGACGTGAGCCATTGGAATCTATAACTAGTGTCACGGAAATGGTTAAAACATAGACATTAAGAAGAGCCAGTCTTCTTATACTTGAGTCGGCATTGTGCCTTTTCTATTTAATTCCGATGCAATTTCTGTGTTTCATCGTCAATAAGAAGGTCACAGGGATACAGTAAACCTGAAGTGAAGCATCGCAATCTATAACTAGTGTCACAGGAATGGTTCAAAACTTAAACAGTAAGAAGAGTAAGTTTTCTTGTACTTAGGTCGGCATTGTGCCTTTTGTATTTCATTCCGATGCAATTTCTGTGATACATTGTCAATAAGAAGGTCAGAGGGAAACAGTAAACCTGAAGTGAAGCATCGGAATCTATAAGTAGTGTCACAGGAATGGTTCATAACATAGACATTAAGAAGAGCCAGTCTCCTTGTACTTGAGTCGGCATTGTGCCTTTTGTATTTAATTCCGATGCAATTTCTGTGTTTCATCGTCAATAAGCGGGCCAGAGGGATACAGTAAACCTGAAGTGAAGCATCGGAATCTATAAGTAGTGTCACAGGAATGGTTCAAAACGAAGACAGTAAGAAGGGTCAGTCTTCTTGTACTTAAGTCGGCATTGTGCCTTTTGTATTTAATTCCGATGCAATTTCCGTGTTTCATCGTCAATAAGAAGGTCAGAGGGATACAGTAAACCTGACGTGATGCATTGGAATCTATAACTAGTGTCACAGAAATGGTTTAAAACATAGACAGTAAGAAGAGCCAGTCTTCTTGTACTTGAGTCGGCATTGTGCGTTTTGTATTTAATTCCGATGCAATTTCTGTGTTTCATCGTCAATAAGAAGGCCAGAGGGATACAGTAAACCTGAAGTGAAGCAGCGGAATCCATAACTAGTGTCACAGGAATGGGACAGAACATAGACAGTAAGAAGAGTCAGTCTTCTTGTACTTAAGTCGGCATTGTGCCTTTTGTATTTAATTCCGATGCAATTTACGTGTTTCATCGTCAATAAGAAGGTCAAAGTGATACAGTTAACCTGAAGTGAAGCATCGGAATCTATAACTAGTGTCACAGGAATGGTTCAAACCATAGACAGTAAGAAGAGTCTGTTTTCTTGTACTTAAGTCGGCATTGTGCCTTTTGTATTTAATTCCGATGCAATTTCTGTGTTTCACCGTCAATAAGAACGTCACAGGGATACAGTAAACCTGAAGTGAAGCATCGGAATCTATAACTAGTGTCACAGGAATGGTTCAAACTTAAACAGTAAGAAGAGTCAGTTCTCTTGTACTTAGGTCGGCATTGTGGTTTTTTATTTAATTCCGATGCAATTTCTGTGTTACATTGTCAATAGGAAGGTCAGAGGGAAACAGTAAACCTGAAGTGAAGCATCGGAATCTATAACTAGTGTCACAGGAATTGTTCAAAACATAGACAGTATAAAGATTCAGTTTTCTTGTACTTAAGTCGGCATTGTGCCTTTTGTTTTTTAATTCCGATGCAATTTCTGTGTTTCATCGTCAATAAGAAGGTCACAGGGATACAGTAAACCTGAAGTGAAGCATCGGAATCTATAACTAGTGTCACAGGAATGGTTCAAAATTTAAACAGTAAGAAGAGTCAGTTTTCTTGAACTTAGGTCGTCATTGTGCCTTTTGTATTTAATTCCGATGCAATTTCTGTGTTACATTGTCAATAAGAAGGTCAGAGGGAAACAGTAAACCTGAAGTGAAGCATCGGAATATATAACTAGTGTCACAGGAATGGTTCAAATCATAGACAGTAAGAAGAGTCAGTTTTATTGTACTTAAGTCGGCATTGTGCCTTTTGTATGTAATTCCGATGCAATTTCTGTATTTCATCGTCAATAAGCAGGTCAGAGTGATACAGTAAACCTGAAGTGAAGCGTCGGAATCTATAACTAGTGTCACAGGAATGATTAAAACATAGACAGAAAGAAGAGTCAATTTTCTTGTACTTAAGTCGGCATTGTGCCATTTGTATTTAATTCCGATGCAATTTCAGTGTTTCGTCGTCAATAAGAAGGTCCAAGGGATACAGTAAACCTGAAGTGAAGCATCGGAATCTAAAACCGGTCTCAGAGGAAAGGTTCAAAACATAGGCAGTAAGAAGAGCCAGACTTCTTGAACATAAGTCGGCATTGTGCTCTTTGTATTTAATTCCGATGCAATTTCTGTGTTATATCGTCAATAAGAAGCTCAGAGTGATACAGTAAACCTGAAGTGAAGCATCGGAATCTATAACTTGTGTCACAGGAATGGTTCAAAACATAGACAGTAATAAGAGTCAGTTTTCTTGTACTTTAGTCGGCATTTTGCTTTTTGTATTTAATTCCGATGCAATTTCTGTGTCTCATCGTCAATAAGAAGGTCAGAGGGAAACACTAAACCTGAAGTGAAGCATCGAAACCTATAACTAGTGTCACAGGAATGGTTCAAAACATAGAGAGTAAGAAGAGTCTGTCTTTATGTACTTAAGTCTGCATTGTGCCTTTTGTATTTAATTCCGAAGCAATATCTGTGTTTCTTCGTCAATAAAAAGGTCAGAGGGATACAGTAAACCTGAAGTGAAGCATCGGAATCTATAACAAGTGTCACAGGATTGGTTCAAATCATAGACAGTAAGAAGTGTCAGTCTTCTTGTACTTAAGTTGGCATTGTGCCTTTTGTAATTAATTCCGAAGCAATATGTGTGTTTCTTCGTCAATAAGAAGGTCAGAGGGATACAGTAAACCTGACGTGTGCCATTGGAATCTATAACTAGTGTCACGAAAATGGTTAAAACATAGACATTAAGAAGAGCCAGTCTTCTTATACTTGAGTCGGCATTGTGCCTTTTGTATTTAATTCCGATGCAATTTCTGTGTTTCATCGTCAATAAGAGGGCCAGAGGGATACAGGAAACCTGAAGTGAAGCATCGGAATCTATAACTAGTGTCACAGGAATGGCTCAAAACGTAGACAGTAAGACGAGTCAATCTTCTTGTACTTAAGACGGCATTGTGCCTTTTGTATTTAATTCCGATGCAATTTCCGTGTTTCATCGTCAATAAGAAGGTCACAGGGATACAGTAACCCTGAAGTGAAGCATCGGAATCTATAACTAGTGTCACAAGAATGGTTCAAAACATAGACAGTAAGAAGAGTCAGTTTTCTTGTATTTTAGTCGCCATTGTGCCTTTTGTATGTAATTCCGATGCAATTCCTGCATTTCATCGACAATAAGAAGATCAAAGGGATACAGTAAACCTGAAGTGAAGCAACGGAATCTATAACTAGTGTCACAGAATTGGTTCAAAACATAGACAGTAAGAAGAGTCGCTCTTCTTTTACTTAAGTCGGCATTGTGCCTTTTGTATTTAATTCCGATGCAATTTACGTGTTTCATCGTCAATAAGAAGGTCAAAGGGATACAGTAAACCTGAAGTGAAGCATCGGAATCTATAACTAGTGTCACAGGAATGGTTCAAAACATAGACAGTAAGAAGAGTCTGTTTTCTTGTACTTAAGTCGGCATTGTGCCTTTTGTATTTAATTCCGATGCAATTTCTGTGTTTCATCGTCAATAAGAAGGTCACAGGGATACAGTAAACCAGAAGTGAAGCATCGGAATCTATAACTAGTGTCACAGGAATGGTTCAAAACCTAAACAATAAGAAGAGTCAGTTTTCCTGTACTTAGGTCGGCATTGTGCCTTTTGCATTTAATTCCGATGCAATTTCTGTGTTACATTGTCAATAAGAAGGTCAGAAGGAAACAGTAAACCTGAAGTGAAGCATCGGAATCTATAACTAGTGTCACAGGAATGGTTCAAAACATAGACAGTAAGAAGAGTCAGTTTTCTTGTACTTAAGTCGGCATTGTGCCTTTTGTATGTAATTCCGATGCAATTTCTGTATTTCATCGTCAATAAGAAGGTCAGAGTGATACAGTAAACCTGAAGTGAAGCATCGGAATCTATAACTAGTGTCACAGGAATGGTTCAAAACATAGACAGAAAGAAGAGTCAATTTTCTTGTACTTAAGTCGGCATTGTGCCATTTGTATTTAATTCCGATGCAATTTCAGTGTTTCGTCGTCAATAAGAAGGTCCAAGGGATACAGTAAACCTGAAGTGAAGCATCGGAATCTAAAACCTGTCTCAGAAGAAAGGTTCAAAACATAGGCAGTAAGAAGAGCCACACTTCTTGTACATGAGTCGGCATTGTGCTTTTTGTATTTAATTCCGAAGCAATTTCTGTGTTATATCGTCAATAAGAAGTTCAGAGGGATACAGTAAACCTGAAGTGAAGCATCGGAATCTATAACTAGTGTCACAGGAATGGTTCAAAACATAGACAGTAATAAGAGTCAGTTTTCTTGTACTTAGGTCGGCATTGTGCCTTTTGTATTTAATTCCGATGCAATTTCTGTGTTACATTGTCAATAAGAAGGTCAGAGGGAAACAGTAAACCTGAAGTGAAGCATCGGAATCTATAACTAGTGTCACAGGAATGGTTCAAAATTTAGACAGTATAAAGAGTCAGTTTTTTTGTACTTAAGTCGGCATTGTGCCTTTTCTATATAATTCCGATGCAATTTCTGTGTTTCATCGTCAATAAGATGGTCACAGGGATACATTAAACCTGAAGTGAAGCATCGGAATCTATAACTAGTGTCACAGGAATGGCTCAAAACTTAAACAGTAAGAAGAGTCAGTTTTCTTGTACTTAGGTCGGCATTGTGCCTTTTGTATTTAATTCCGATGCAATTTCTGTGTTACATTGTCAATAAGAAGGTCAGAGGGAAACAGTAAATCTGAAGTGAAGCATCGGAATCTATGACATGTGTCACAGGAATGGTTCAAAACATAGACAGTAAGATGAGTCAGTTTTCTTGTACTTAAGTCGGCATTGTACCTTTTGTATGTAATTCCGATGCAATTTCTGTATTTCATCGTCAATAAGAAGGTTAGAGTGATACAGTAAACCTGAAGTGAAGCATCGGAATCTATAACTAGTGTCACAGGAATGGTTCAAAACATAGACAGAAAGAAGAGTCAATTTTCTTGTACTTAAGTCGGCATTGTGCCATTTGTATTTAATTCCGATGCAATTTCAGTGTTTCGTCGTCAATAAGAACGTCCAAGGGATACAGTAAACCTGAAGTGAAGCATCGGAATCTAAAACCGGTCTCAGAGGAAAGGTTCAAAACATAGGCAGTAAGAAGAGCCAGACTTCTTGAACTTAAGTCGGCATTGTGCTTTTTGTATTTAATTCCGATGCAATTTCTGTGTTATATCGTCAATAAGAAGCTCAGAGGGATACAGTAAACCTGAAGTGAAGCATCGGAATCTATAACTTGTGTCACAGGAATGGTTCAGAACATAGACAGTAATAAGAGTCAGTTTTCTTGTACTTAAGTCGGCAATTTGCTTTTTGTATTTAATTCCGATGCTATTTCTGTGTTTCATCGTCAATAAGAAGGTCTGAGGGAAACACTACACCTGAAGTGAAGCATCGGAATCTATAACTAGTGTCAAAGGAATGGTTCAAAACATGGAGAGTAAGAAGAGTCTGTCTTTATGTACTTAAGTCGGCATTGTGCCTTTTGTATTTAATTCCGAAGCAATATCTGTGTTTCTTCGTCAATAAGAAGGTCAGAGGGATACAGTAACCCTGAAGTGAGGCATCGGAATCTATAACAAGTGTCACAGGAATGGTTCAAAGTATAGACAGTAAGAAGGGTCAGTCTTTTTGTACTTAAGTGGGCATTGTGCCTTTTGTAATTAATTCCGAAGCAATATGTGTGTTTCTTCGTCAATAAGAAGGTCAGAGGGATACACTAAACCTGACGTGAGCCATTGGAATCTATAACTGGTGTCACAGAAATGGTTCAAAACATAGGCATGAAGAAGAGCCAGTCTTCTTGTACTTGAGTCGGCATTGTGCCTTTTGTATTTAATTCCGATGCAATTTCTGTGTTTCTTCGTCAATAAGAGGGCCAGAGGGATACAGTAAACCTGAAGTGAAGCATCGGAATCTATAACTAGTGTCACAGGAATGGCTCAAAGCGTAGACAGTAAGACGAGTCAGTCTTCTTGTACTTAAGTCGGCATTGTGCCTTTTGTATTTAATTCCGATGCAATTTCCGTGTTTCATCGTCAATAAGAAGGTCAAAGGGATACAGTAAACCTGAAGTGAAGCATCGGAATCTATAACTAGTGTCACAGGAATGGTTCAAAACTTAAACAGTAAGAAGAGTCAGTTTTCTTGTACTTAGGTCGGCATTGTGCCTTTTGTATTTAATTCCGATGTATTTTCTGTGTTTCATTGTCAATAAGAAGGTCCGAGTGATACAGTAAACCTGAAGTGAAGCATCGGAATCTATAAGTAGTGTCACAGGAATGGTTCAAAACATAGACAGTAAGAAGAGCCAGTCTTCTTGTACTTAAGTCGGCATTGTGCCTGTTGTATTTAATTCCGATGCAATTTACGTGTTTCATCGTCAATAAGAAGGTCAAAGGGATACAGTAAACCTGAAGTGAAGCATCGGAATCTATAACTAGTGTCACAGGAATGTTTCAAAACATAGACAGTAAGAGGAGTCTGTTTTCTTGTACTTAAGTCGGCATTGTGCCTTTTGTATTTAATTCCGATGCAATTTCTGTGTTTCATCGTCAATAAGAAGGTCACAGGGATACAGTAAACCTGAAGTGAAGCATCGGAATCCATAACTAGTGTCACAGGAATGGTTCAAAACTTAAACAGTAGGAAGAGTCAGTTTTCCTGTACTTAGGTCGGCATTGTGCCTTTTGTATTCAATTCCGATGCAATTTCTGTGTTACATTGTCAATAAGAAGGTCAGAGGGAAACAGTAAACCTGAAGTGAAGCATCGGAATCTACTAACTAGTGTCACAGGAATGGTTCAAAACATAGGCAGTAAGAAGAGTCAGTTTTCTTGTACTTAAGTCGGCATTGTGCCTTTTGTATGTAATTCCGATGCAATTTCTGTATTTGATCGTCACTAAGAAGGTCAGAGTGATACAGTAAACCTGAAGTGAAGCATCGTAATCTATAACTAGTGTCACAGGAATGGTTCAAAACATAGACAGAAAGAAGAGTCAATTTTCTTGTACTTAAGTCGGCATTGTGCCATTTGTATTTAATTCCGATGCAATTTCAGTGTTTCGTCGTCAATAAGAAGGTCCAAGGGATACAGTAAACCTGAAGTGAAGCATCGGAATCTAAAACCGGTCTCAGAGGAAAGGTTCAAAACATAGGCAGTAAGAAGAGCCAGACTTGTTGTACATGAGTCGGCATTGTGCTTTTTGTATTTAATTCCGAAGCAATTTCTGTGTTATATCGTCAATAAGAAGCTCAGAGGGATACAGTATACCTGAAGTGAAGCATCGGAATCTATAACTAGGGTCACAGGAATGGTTCAAAACATAGACAGTAATAAGAGTCAGTTTTCTTGTACTTAAGTCGGCATTTTGCATTTTGTACTTAATTCCGATGCAATTTCTGTGTTTCATCGTCAATAAGAAGGTCAGAGGGAAACACTAAACCTGAAGTGAAGTATCGGAACCTATAACTAGTGTCACAGGAATGTTTCAAAACATAGAGGGTAAGAAGAGTCTGTCTTTATGTATTTAAGTCGGCATTGTGCATTTTGTATTTAATTCCGATGCAATTTCTGTGTTTCATCTTCAATACGAAGGTCAGAGGGATACAGTAAACCTGAGGTGAAGCATCGGAATCTATAACTAGCGTCACAGGAATGGTTAGAAACATAGACAGTAAGAAGAGTCAGTTTTATTGTTCAGAAGTCGGCATTGAGCCTTTTGTATTTAATTCCGATGCAATATCTGTGTTTGATTGTCAATAAGAAGGTCAGAGGGATACAGTGAACCTGAAGTGAAGCATCGGATTCTATAACAAGTGTCACAGGAATGGTTCAAAACATAGACAGTAATAAGAGTCGGTCTTTTTGTACTTAAGTCGGCATTGTGCCTTTTGTGTTTAATTCCGAAGCAATATCTGTGTTTCTTCGTCAATAAGAAGGTCAGAGGGATACAGTAAACCTGAAGTGAAGCATCGGAATCTATAACAAGTGTCACAGGAATGGTTCAAAGCATAGACAGTAAGAAGGGTCAGTCTTCTTGTACTTAAGTTGGCATTGTGCATTTTGTAATTAATTCCGAAGCAATATGTGTGTTTCTTCGTCAATAAGAAGGTCAGAGGGATACAGTAAACCTGACGTGAGCCATTGGAATCTATAACTGGTGTCACAGAAATGGTTCAAAACATAGACATTAAGAAGAGCCAGTCTTCTTGTACTTGAGTCGGCATTGTGCCTTTTGTATTTAATTCCGATGCACTTTCTGTGTTTCATCGTCAATACGAGGGCCAGAGGGATACAGTAAACCTCAAGTGAAGCATCATTATCAATAACTAGTGTCACAGGAATGGCTCAAAACGTAGACAGTAAGACGAGTCAGTATTCTTGTACTTAAGTCGGCATTGTGCCTTTTGTATTTAATTCCGATGCAATTTCCGTGTTTCTTCGTCAATACGAAGGTCACAGGGAAACAGTAAACCTGAAGTGAAGCATCGGAATCTATAACTAGTGTCACAGGAAAGGTTCAAAACTTAAACAGTAAGAAGGGTCAGTTTTCTTGTACTTAGGTCGGCATTGTGCCTTTTGTATTTAATTCCGATGTATTTTCTGTGTTTCATTGTCAATAAGAAGGTCAGAGGGATACAGTAAACCTGAAGTGAGGCATCGGAATCTATAACTAGTGTCACAAGAATGGTTCAAAACATAGACAGTAAGAAGAGTTAGTTTTCTTGTATTTTAGTCGCCATTGTGCTTTTGTATGTAATTCCGATGCAATTCCTGTATTTCATCGACAATAAGAAGGTCAGAGGGATACAGTAAACCTGAAGTGAAGCATCGGAATCTAAAACCGATCTAACAGGAAAGGTTCAAATCATAGCCGGTAAGAAGAGCCAGTCTTCTTGTACTTGAGTCGGCATTGTGCCATTTGTATTTAATTCCGATGCAATTTCTGTGTTTCATCGTCAGTACGGCGGTCAGAGGGATACAGTAAACCTGAAGTGAAGCATCGGAATCTATAACTAGTGTCACAGGAATGGTTCAAAACATAGACAGTAAGAAGAGTCAGTTTTCTTGTACTTAAGTCGGCATTGTGCCTTTTGTATTTAATTCCGATGCAATTTCTGTGGTTCATCGTCAGTAAGAAGATCAGAGAGATACAGTAAACCTGAAATGAAGCATCGGAATCTATGACTAGTGTCACAGGAATGGTTCAAAACTTAAACAGTAAGAAGAGTCAGTTTTCTTGTACTTAGGTCGGCATTGTGCCCTTGTATTTAATTCCGATGCAATTTCTGTGTTTCATCGTCAGTAAGAAGGTCAGAGGGATACAGTAAACCTGAAGAGAAGCATCGGAATCTATAACTAGTGTCACAGGAAAGGTTCAAAGCATAGACAGTAAGAAGAGCCAGACTTCTTGTACTTGAGTCGGCATTGTGCCTTTTGTATTTAATTCCGATGCAATTTCTTTGCTTCACTGTCAATAAGACGGTCAGAGGGATTCAGTAAACTTGAAGTGAAGCATCGGAATCTATAACTAGTGTCACAGCAATGGTTCAAAACATAGACAGTAGGAAGAGTCAGTCTTCTTGTACTTAAGTCGGCATTGTGATTTTTGTATTTAATTCCGATGCAATTTCTGTGTTTCATCGTCAATAAGGAGGTCAGAGGGATACAGTAAACCTGAAGTGAAGCATCGGAATCTATAACTAGTGACACAGGAATGGTTTAAACATAGACAGGAAAAAGAGTGAGTTTTCTTGTACTTCAGTCGGCGTTGTGCATTTTCTATTTAATTCCGATGCAATTTCTGTGTTCGTCGTCAATAAGAAGGTCCAAGGAATACGGTAAACCAGAAGTGAATCATCGGAATCTAAAACCGGTGTTACAGGAAAAGTTCAAAACATAGACAGTAAGATGAGCCTGACTTCTTGTACTTGAGTCGGCATTGTGATTTTTGTATTTAATTATGATGCAATTTCTGTGTTTCATCGTCAATAACACGGTCACAGGGATACAGGAAATTGAAGTGAAGCATAGGAATCTATAACTAGTGTCATAGGAATTTTTCAAAACATAGACAGTAAGAAGAGCCAGTCTTCTTGTACTTGAGTCGGCATTGTGCCTTTTGTATTAAATTCCGATCAATTTTCTGTGTTTGATCGTCAATAATGATGTCAGAGGGATACAGTAAACTGAGTGAAGCATCGGAATCTATAACTAGTGTCACAGGAATGGTTCAAATCATAGACAGTAATCTGAGTCAGTCTTCTTGAACCTAAGTCGGCATTGTGCCTTTTGTATATAATTCCGATGCAATTTCTGTGTTTCATCGTCAATAAGAAGGTCAGCTGGATACAGTAAACCTGTAGTGAAGCATCGGAATCTATAACTAGTGTCACAGGAATGGTTCAGAACATAGACAGTAAGAAGAGTCAGTTTTCTTATACTGAAGTCGGCATTGTGCCTTTTGTATGTAGTTCCGATGCAATTTCTGTGTCTCATCGTCAATAAGAAGTTTAGAGGGATACAAAAAACCTGAAGTCAAGCATCGGAATCTATAACTAGTGCAACAGGAATGTTTCAAATCATAGACGGGAAGAAGAGTCAGTTGTCTTGTACTTAAGTCGGCATTGTGCCTTTTGTATTTAATTCCGATGCAATCTGTGATTCGTCGTCGATAAGAAGGTCCAAGGTATACAGTAAACCTGAAGTGAAGCATCGGAAACTGTAACTAGTGTCACAGGAATGGTTCAAATCATAGACAGTAAGAAGAGTCAGTCTACTTGTACCTAAGTCGGCATTGTGCCTTTTGTATATAATTCCGATGCAATTTCTGTGTTTCATCGTCAATAAGAAGGTCAGCTGGATACAGTAAACCTGAAGTGAAGCATCGGAATCTATAACTAGTGTCACAGGAATGGTTCAAATCATAGACAGTAAGAAGAGTCAGTCTCCTTGTACTTAAGTCGGCATTGTGCCTTTTGTATATAATTAAGATGCAATTTCTGTGTATCATCGTCAATAACAATGTCAGAGGGATACAGTAAACCTGAAGTGAAACATCGGAATCTATAACTAGTGTCACAGAAATGGTTCAAAACGTAGACAGTAAGACGAGTCAGTCTTCTTGTACTTAAGTCGGCATTGTGCCATTTGTATATAAATCCAAGGCAATATCTGTGTTACATCGTCTTTAAGACGGTCTGAGGGATACAGTAAACCTGAAGTGAAGCATCGGAATCTATAATTAGTGTCACAGGAATGGTTCAAACATAGACAGAAAGAGAAGCCAGTCTTCTTGTACTTGAGTCGGCATTGTGACATTTGTAACAAATTCCGATGCAATTTCTGTGTTTCATCGTCAATAAGAAGGTCAGAGGGATACAGTAAACCTAAAGTGAAGCATCGGAATCTATAACTAGTGTCACAGGAATGGTTCAAAACATAGACAGCAGGAAGAATCAGTGTTCTTGTACTTAAATCGGCATTGTGCCTTTTGTATTTAATTCCGATGCAATTTCTGTGTTTCACCGTCAATAAGAAGATCAGAGGGATGCAGCAAACCTAATGTGATGCATCGGAATCTATAACTAGTGACACAGGAATGGTTCAAAACATAGACAGTTAGATAAGTCAGTTTTCATGTACTTGAGTCGGCATTGTGATTATTCTATTTAATTCCGATGCAATTTCTGTGTTTCATCGTCAATAAGAAGGTCAGCTGGATACAGTAAACCTGATGTGAAGCATCGTAATCTATAACTAGTGTCAGAGGAATGGTTCAAAACATAGATATTAAGAAGAGTCTTTTTTCTCGTACTTATGTCGGCAATGTTCCATTTCTATTTAATTCCGATGCAATTTCTGTGTTTCGTCGTCAATAAGAAGGTCCAAGGGATACAGTAAACCTGAAGTGAAGCATCGGAATATAAAACCGGTCTCACAGGAAAGGTTCAAAACATAGACAGTAAGAAGAGCCAGACTTCTTGTACCTGAGTCGGCATTGTGCCTTTTGTATTTAATTCCGATGCAATTTCTGTGATTATTCGTCAATAAGACGGTCAGAGGGATACAGTTAACCTGAAGTGAAGCATCGGAGTCTATAACTGGTGTCATAGGAATGTTTCAAACATAGACAGCAAGAAGAGTCAGTTTTCTTGTACTCAAGCCGGCATTGTATCTTATGTATTTAATTCCGATGCAATTTCTGTGTTTCATCGTCAATAAGAAGGTCAGCTGGATACAGTAAATCTGAAGTGAAGCATCGGAATCTAAAACCCGTCACACAGGAAAGGTTCAAAACTTCTACAGTAAGAAGAGTCAGTCTTCTTGTAATATAGTCGGCATTGTGCCTTTTGTATTTAATTGCGATGCAATATCTGTGTTTCCTCGTCAATTAGAAAGTCAGAGGAATACAGTAAACCTGAAGTCAAGCATCGGAATCTATAACTAGTGTCACAGGAATGGTTCAAAACATAGACAGTAAGAAGAGTCCGTTTTCTTGTAATTAAGCCGGCATTGTGCCTTTTGAGTTTAATTATGATGCACTTTCTGTGTTTCATCGCCAATAAGAAGATCAGAGGGATACAGGAAAACTGAAGTGAAGCATCAGAATCTATAACTAGTGTCACAGGAATGATTCAAAGCATAGACAGTAAGAAGAGTCCGTTTTCTTGTACTTAAGTCGGCATTGCGCCTTTAGTATTTAATCCCGATGCTATTTCTATGTTTCATCGTCAATAAGAAGGTCAGAGGGAAACAGTAAACCTGAAGCGAAGCATCGGAATCTAATTCCGGTTTCACAGGAAAGGTTCAAAACATAGACAGTAAGAGAAGCCAGCCTTCCTGTACTTGAGTCGGCATTGTGCCTTTTGTATTTAATTCCGATGCAATTGCTGTGTTTCATCGTCAATAAGAAGGTCGGAGGGATACAGTAAACCTGAAGTGAAGTATCGGAATCTATAACTAGTGTCACAGGAATGGTTCAAAACATAGACAGTACGAAGAGTCAGTTTTCTTGTACTTAAGTCGGCGTTGTGCCTTTTGTATTTAATTCCGATGCAAATTCTGTGTTTCATCGTCCATACGAAGGTCACAGGGATACAGTAAACCTGAAGTGAAGCATCGGAATCTATAACTAGTGTCACAGGAATGGTTCAAAACATAGACAGTAAGAAGAGTCAGCTTTCTTGTGCTTAAGTCGGCTTTGTGCCTTTTCTATTTATTTCCGATGCAATTTCTGTGTTTCATCGTCAATAAGAAGGTAAGAGGGATACAGTAAACCTGAAGTGAAGCATCGGAATCTATAACTAGTGTCACAGGAATGCTTCAAAACATAGACAGTAAGATGTGTCAGTTTTCTTGTACGTAAGTCGGCATTGTGAATTTTGTATTCCATTCCAATGCAATTTCTGCTTTTCGTCGTCAATAGGAAGGTCCACGGGATACAGTAAACTTGAAGTGAAGCATCAGAATCTAAAACCTTTCTCACAGGACAGATTCAAAACATATACAGTAAGAAGAGCCGGTCTTCTTAAACTTGAGTCGGCATTGTGCCTTTTCTATTTAATTCCGATGCAATTTCTGTGTTTCATCGTCAATACGAAGATCAGAGGGATACAGTAAACCTAAAGTGAAGCATCGGAATCTATAACTAGTGTCCCAGGAATGGTTCAAAACATAGACAAGAAGAAGAGTCAGTCTTCTTGTACTTATGTCGGCATTGTGCCTATTGCATTTAATTCCGATGCAACTTCTGTCTTTCTTCGTCCATAAGAAGTTCAGAGGGATACAGTAAACCTGATGTGAAGCATCGGAATCTATAACTAGTGTCACAGGAATGGTTCAAAACATAGACATTAAAAAGAGTCAGTTTTCTTGTACTTAAAGCGGCATTGTACCTTTTGCATTTAATTCCGATGAAATTTCAGTGTTTCATCGTCAATATGAAGGTCAGAGGGATACAGTAAATCTGAAGTGAAGCATCGGAATCTATAACTAGTGTCACAGGAATGGTTCAAAACATAGACAGTAGGAAGAGTCTGTTTTCTTGTACTTAAGTCGGCATTGTGATTTTTGTATTTAATTCCGATGCAATTTCTATGTTTCATTGTCAATAAGAAAGTCAGAGGGATACAGTAAACCTGAAGTGAAGCATCGGAATCTATAACTAGTGTCACAGGAATGGTTCAACACATAGACAGTAAGAAGAGTCAGCTCTCTTGTACTTAAGTGGGCTTTGTGCCTTTTCTATTTAATTCCGATGCAATTTCTGTGTTTCATCGTCAATAAGAAGGTAAGAGGGATACAATGAACCTGAAGTGAAGCATCGGAATCTATAACTAGTGTCACAGGAATGCTTCAAAACATAGACAGTAAGATGTGTCAGCTTTCTTGTACTTAAGTCGGCATTGTGCCTTTTGTATTTAATTCCGATGCAATCTCTGTGTTTCATCGTCAATACGAAGATCAGAGGGATACAGTAAACCTGAAGTGAAACATCGGAATCTATAACTAGTGTCACAGGAATCGTTCAAAGCATAGACAGTAAGAAGAGTCAGTTTTCTTGTACTTAAGTCGGCATTGTGCCTTTTGTATTGAATTCCGATGCTATATCTGTGTTTCGTCGTCAATAAGAAGGTCAGAGGGATACAGTAGAACTGAAGTGAGGCATCGGTATCCATAGCTAGTGTCGCAGGAATGGTTCAAAACATAGACAGTAAGAAGAGCCACTCTTCTTGTACTTGAATCGGAATTGTGCCTATTGTATTTAATTCCGATGCAATTTCTGTGTTTCATCGTCAATAAGATGGTCAGAGGGATACAGTAAACCTGAAGTGGAGCATCCGAATCTTTAACTAGTGTCACAGGAGTGGTTCAAAACATAGACAGTAAGAAGAGTCAGTTTTCTTGTACCTAAGTCGGCATTGTGCGTTTTGTATTGAAATCCGATGCAATTTCTGTGTTTCATCGTCAATAAGAAGGTCAGAGGGATACAGTAAACCTGAAGTGAAGCATCGGAATCTGTAACTAGTGTCACAGGAATGGTTCAGAATATAGACAGTAAGAAGAGTCAGTTTTCTTGTACTTAAGTCGGCATTGTGCCTTTTGTATTGAATTCCGATGCAGTTTCTGTGTTTAATCGTCAATAAGAAGGTCAGAGGGATACAGTAAACCTGAAGTGAAGCATCGAAATCTATAACTAGTGTCACAGGAATGGTTCAAAACATAGACAGTAAGAAAAGTCAGCTTTCTTGTACTTAAGTCGGCATTGTGCCTTTTCTATTTAATTCCGATGCAATTTCTGTGTTTCATCGTCAATAAGAAGGTCAGAGGGATACAGTAAACCTAAAGTGAAGCATCGGAATCTATAACTAGTGTCACAGGAATGGTTCAAAACATAGACAGTAAGAAGAGTCAGTCTCCTGTACTTAAGTCGGCATTGTTCCTGTTGCATTTAATTCCGATGCAACTTCTGTGTTTCATCGTCAATAAGTAGGTCAGAGGGATACAGTAAACCTGAAGTGAAGCATCGGAATCTAATACTAGTGTCACAGTAATGGTTAAAGCAAAGACAGTAAGAAGAGTCAGTTTTCTTGTACTTAATTCGGCATTGTGCCTTTTGTATTTAATTCCGATGAAATTTCTGTGTTTCATCGTCAATAATGTCAGAGGGATACAGTAAAACTGAGATGAAGCATCGGAATCTATAACTAGTGTCACAGGAATGGTTCAAAACATAGACATTAAAAAGAGTCAGGTTTCTTGAACTTAAAGCGGCATTGTGCCTTTTGTATTTAATTCCGATGAAATTTCTGTGTTTCATCGTCAATATGAAGGTCAGAGGGATACAGTAAACCTGAAGTGAAGCATCGGAATCTATAACTAGTGTCACAGGAATGGTTCAAAACATAGACAGCAGGAAGAGTCTGTTTTCTTGTACTTAAGTCGCCATTGTGATTTTTGTATTTAATTCCGATTCAATTTCTGTGTTTCATTGTCAATAAGATGGTCAGAGGGATACAGTAAACCTGAAGTGAAGCATCGGAATCTATAACTAGTGTCACAGGAATAGTTCGAAATATAGACAGTAAGAAGGGTCAGTTTTCTTCTACCTAAGTCGGCATTGTGCTTTTTGTATTGAAATCCGAAGCAATTTCTGTGATTCATCGTCAATAAGGAGGTCAGAGGGATACAGTAAATCTGAAGTGAAGCATCGGAATCTATAACTAGTGTCACAGGAATGGTTCAAAGCATAGACAGTAAGAAGAGTCAGTTTTCTTGTACTTAAATCGGCATTGTGCCTTTTGTATTGAATTCCGATGCAATTTCTGTGTTTCATCGTCAATAAGAAGGTCAGAGCGATACAGTAAAACTGAAGAGAAGCATCGGAATCTATAACTAGTGTCGCAGGAATGGTTCAAAACATAGACAGTAAGAAGAGAAACTCTTCTTGTACTTGAATCGGCATTGTGCCTTTTGTATTTAATTCCGATGCAATTTCTGTGTTTCATCGTCAATAAGAAGGTCAGAGGGATACAGTAAACCTGAAGTGAAGCATCCGAATCTTTAACTAGTGTCACAGGAGTGGTTCAAAATATAGACAGTAAGAAGAGTCAGTTTTCTTGTACCTGAGTCGGCATTGTGCCTTTTGTATTGAAATCCGATGCAATTTCTGTGTTTCATCGTCAATAAGAAGGTCAGAGGGATACTGTAAACCTGAAGTGAAGCATCGGAATCTATAACTAGTGTCACAGGAATGGTTCAGAATATAGACAGTAAGAAGAGTCAGTTTTCTTGTACTTAAGACGGCATTGCGCCTTTTGTATTGAATTCCGATGCAGTTTCTGTGTTTAATCGTCAATAAGAAGGTCAGAGGTATACAGTAAACCTGAAGTGAAGCATCGAAATCTATAACTAGTGTCACAGGAATGGTTCAAAACATAGACAGTAAGAAGAGTCAGTTTTCTTGTACTTAAGTCGACATTGTGCCTTTTCCATTTAATTCCGATGCAATTTCTGTGTTTCATTGTCAATAAGAAGGTCAGAGTGATACAGTAAACCTGAAGTGAAGCATCGGATACTATAACTAGTGTTACAGGAGTGGTTCACAACATAGACAGTTAGAAGAGTCAGTCTTCTTGTACTTAAGTCGGCATTGTGCATTTTGTATTTACTTCCGATGCAATCTCTGTGTTTCATCGTCATTACGAAGGTCAGAGGGATACAGTAAACCTAAAGTGAAGCATCGGAATCTATAACTAGTGTCACAGGAATGGTTCAAAACATAGACAATAAGAAGAGCCATTCATCTTGTACTTAATTCGGCAATGTGCCTTTTGTATTTAAGTCTGATGAAATTTCTGTGTTTCATCGTCAATAAGAAGGTCAGAGGGATACAGTAAAACTGATGTGAAGCATCGGAATCTATAACTAGTGTCACAGGAAAGGTTCGAAACATAGACATTAAAAAGAGTCAGTTTTCTTGTACTTAAAGCGGCAATGTGCCTTTTGTATTTAATTCCGATGAAATTTCTGTGTTTCATAGTCAATATGAAGGTCAGAGGGATACAGTAAATCTGAAGTGAAGCATCGGAATCTATAACTAGTGTCACAGGAATGGTTCAAAACATAGACAGTAGGAAGAGTCTGTTATCTTGTACTTAAGTCGGCATTGTGATTTTTGTATTTAATTCCGATGCAATTTCTATGTTTCATTGTCAATAAGAAGGTCAGAGGGATACAGTAAACCTGAAGTGAAGCATCGGAATCTATAACTAGTGTCACAGGAATGGTTCAAAACATAGACAGTAAGAAGAGTCAGCTTTCTTGTACTTAAGTCGGCTTTGTGCCTTTTCTATTTAATTCCGATGCAATTTCTGTGTTTCATCGTCATTAAGAAGGTAAGAGGGATACAATGAACCTGAAGTGAAGCATCGGAATCTATAACTAGTGTCACAGGAATGCTTCAAAACATAGACAGTAAGATGTGTCAGTTTTCTTGTACTTAAGTCGGCATTGTGAATTTTGTATTCGATTCCGATGCAATTTCTGCTTTTCGTCGTTAATAGGAAGGTCCACGGGATACAGTAAACCTGAAGTGAAGCATCGGAATCTAAAACCGGTCTCACAGGACAGATTCAAAACATATACAGTAAGAAGAGCCGGTCTTCTTAAACTTCAGTCAGCATTGTGCCTTTTGTATTTAATTCCGATGCAATTTCTGCGTTTCATCGTCAATAAGAAGGTCAGAGGGATACAGTAAACCTGAAGTGAAACATCGGAATCTATAACTAGTGTCACAGGAATGGTTCAAAGCAAAGACAGTAAGAAGAGTCAGTTTTCTTGTACTTAATTCGGCATTGTGGCTTTTGTATTTAAGTCTGATGAAATTTCTGTGTTTCATCGTCAATAAGAAGGTCAGAGGGATACAGTAAAACTGATGTGAAGGATCGGAATCTATAACTAGTGTCACAGGAATGGTTCAAAACATAGACATTAAAAAGAGTCAGTTTTCTTGTACTTAAAGCGGCATTGTGCCTTTTGTATATAATTCCGATGAAATTTCTGTGTTTCATCGTCAATATGAAGGTCAGAGGGATACAGTAAACCTGAAGTGAAGCATCGGAATCTATAACTAGTGTCACAGGAATGGTTCAAAACATAGACAGTAAGAAGAGTCAGCTTTCTTGTACTTAAGTCGGCTTTGTGCCTTTTCTATTTATTTCCGATGCAATTTCTGTGTTTCATCGTCAATAAGAAGGTAAGAGGGATACAATGAACCTGAAGTGAAGCATCGGAATCTATAACTAGTGTCACAGGAATGCTTCAAAACATAGACAGTAAGATGAGTCAGTTTACTTGTACTTAAGTCGGCATTGTGAATTTTGTATTCGATTCCGATCCAATTTCTGCTTTTCGTCGTCAATAGGAAGGTCCACGGGATACAGTAAACCTGAAGTGAAGCATCGGAATCTAAAACCGGTCTCACAGGACAGATTCAAAACATATACAGTAAGAAGAGCCGGTCTTCTTAAACTTGAGTCGGCATTGTGCCTTTTGTATTTAATTCCGATGCAATTTCTGCGTTTCATCGTCAATAAGAAGGTCAGAGGGATACAGTAAACCTGAAGTGAAACATCGGAATCTATAACTAGTGTCACAGGAATGGTTCAAAGCATAGACAGTAAGAAGAGTCAGTTTTCTTGTACTTAAGTCGGCATTGTGCCTTTTGTATTGAATTCCGATGCTATTTCTGTGTTTCGTCGTCAATAAGAATGTCAGAGGGATAAAGTAAACCTGAAGTGAAGCATCCGAATCTTTAACTAGTGTCACAGGAGTGGTTCAAAACATAGACGGTAAGAAGAGTCAGTTTTCTTGTACCTGAGTCGGCATTGTGCCTTTTGTATTGAAATCCGATGCAATTTCTGTGTTTCATCGTCAATAAGAAGGTCAGAGGGATACAGTAAACCTGAAGTGAAGCATCGGAATCTATAACTAGTGTCACAGGAATGGTTCAGAATACAGACAGTAAGAAGAGTCAGTTTTCTTGTACTTCAGACGGCATTGTGCCTTTTGTATTGAATTCCGATGCTGTTTCTGTGTTTAATCGTCATTAAGAAGGTTAGAGGGATACAGTAAACCTGAAGTGAAGCATCGAAATCTATAACTAGTGTCACAGGAATGGTTCAAAACATAGACAGTAATTAGAGTCAGTTTTCTTGTACTTAAGTCGACATTGTGCCTTTTGTATTGAATTCCGATGCAATTTCTGTGTTTCATCGTCAATAAGAAGGTGAGAGGTATACAGTAAAACTGATGTGAAGCATCGGAATCTATAACTAGTGTCACAGGAATGGTTCAAAACATAGACATTAAAAAGAGTCAGTTTTCTTGTACTTAAAGCGGCATTGTGCCTTTTGTATATAATTCCGATGAAATTTCTGTGTTTCATCGTCAATATGAAGGTCAGAGGGATACAGTAAATCTGAAGTGAAGCATCGGAATCTATAACTAGTGTCACAGGAATGGTTGAAAACATAGACAGTAGGAAGAGTCTGTTTTCTTGTACTTAAGTCGGCATTGTGATTTTTGTATTTAATTCCGATGCAATTTCTATGTTTCATTGTCAATAAGAAGGTCAGAGGGATACAGTAAACCTTAAGTGACGCATCGGAATCTATAACTAGTGTCACAGGAATGGTTCAAAACATAGAGAGTAAGAAGAGTCAACTTACTTGTACATAAGACGGCTTTGTGCCTTTTCTATTTAATTCCGATGCAATTTCTGTGTTTCATCGTCAATAAGAAGGTCAGAGGGATACAGTAAACCTGAAGTGAAACATCGGAATCTATAACTAGTGTCACAGGAATGGTTCAAAGCATAGACAGTAAGAAGAGTCAGTTTTCTTGTACTTAAGTCGGCATTGTGCCTTTTGTATTGAATTCCGATGCAGTTTCTGTGTTTAATCGTCAATAAGAAGGTCAGAGGGATACAGTAAACCTAAAGTGAAGCATCGGAAACTATAACTAGTGTCACAGGAATGGTTCAAAACATAGACAGTAAGAAGAGTCAGTCTCCTGTACTTAAGTCGGCATTGTTCCTGTTGCATTTAATTCCGATGCAACTTCTGTGTTTCATCGTCAATAAGTAGGTCAGAGGGATACAGTAAACCTGAAGTGAAGCATCGAAATCTATAACTAGTGTCACAGGAATGGTTCAAAACATAGACAGTAAGAAGAGTCAGCTTTCTTGCACTTAAGTCGGCATTGTGCCTATTCTATTTAATTCCGATGCAATTTCTGTGTTTCATCGTCAATAAGAAGGTCAGAGGGATACAGTAAACCTAAAGTGAAGCTTCGGAATCTATAACTAGTGTCACAGGAATGGTTCAAAACATAGACAGTAAGAAGAGTCAGTCTCCTGTACTTAAGTCGGCATTGTTCCTGTTGCATTTAATTCCGATGCAACTTCTGTGTTTCATCGTCAATAAGTAGGTCAGAGGGATACAGTAAACCTGAAGTGAAGCATCGGAATCTATTACTAGTGTCACAGTAATGGTTCAAAGCAAAGACAGTAAGAAGAGTCAGTTTTCTTGTACTTAATTCGGCATTGTGCCTTTTGTATTTAATTCCGATGAAATTTCTGTGTTTCATCGTCAATAAGGTCAGAGGGATACAGTAAAACTGATGTGAAGCATCGGAATCTATAACTAGTGTCACAGGAATGGTTCAAAACATAGACAGTAAGAAGAGTCAGTTTTCTTGTACTTAAGTCGACATTGTGCCTTTTCCATTTATTTCCGATGCAATTTCTGTGTTTCATCGTCAATAAGAAGGTCAGAGTGATACAGTAAACCTGAAGTGAAGCATCGGATACTATAACTAGTGTTACAGGAGTGGTTCACAACATAGACAGTTAGAAGAGTCAGTCTTCTTGTTCTTAAGTTAGCATTGTGCCTTTTGTATTTAATTCCGATGCAATCTCTGTGTTCATCGTCAATACGAAGGTCAGAGGGATACAGTAAACCTAAAGTGAAGCATCGGAGTCTATAACTAGTGTCACAGGAATGGTTCAAAACATAGACAATAAGAAGAGTCAGTCTTCTTGTACTTAAGTCGGCATTGTGCCTATTGCATGTAATTCCGATGCAACTTCTGTGTTTCATCGTCAATAAGAAGGTCAGAGGGATACAGTAAACCTGAAGTGAAGCATCGGAATCTATTACTAGTGTCACAGGAATGGTTCAAAGCAAAGACAGTAAGAAGAGTCAGTTTTCTTGTACTTAATTCGGCATTGTGCCTTTTGTATTTAAGTCTGACGAAATTTCTGTGTTTCATCGTCAATAAGAAGGTCAGAGGGATACAGTAAAACTGATGTGAAGCATCGGAATCTATAACTAGTGTCACAGGAATGGTTCAAAACATAGACATTAAAAAGAGTCAGTTTTCTTGTACTTAAAGCGGCATTGTGCCTTTTGTATATAATTCCGATGAAATTTCTGTGTTTCATCGTCAATATGAAGGTCAGAGGGATACAGTAAATCTGAAGTGAAGCATCGGAATCTATAACTAGTGTCACAGGAATGGTTCAAAACATAGACAGTAGGAAGAGTCTGTTTTCTTGTACTTAAGTCGGCATTGTGATTTTTGTATTTAATTCCGATGCAATTTCTATGTTTCATTGTCAATAAGAAGGTCAGAGGGATACAGTAAACCTGAAGTGACGCATCGGAATCTATAACTAGTGTCACAGGAATGGTTCAAACATAGACAGTAAGAGAAGCCAGTCTTCTTGTACTTGAGTCAGCATTGTGACATTTGTAACAAATTCCGATGCAATTTCTGTGTTTCATCGTCAATAAGAAGGTCAGAGGGATACAGTAAACCTAAAGTGAAGCATCGGAATCTATAACTAGTGTCACAGGAATGGTTCAAAACATAGACAGCAGGAAGAATCAGTCTTCTTGTACTTAAATCGGCATTGTGCCTTTTGTATTTAATTCCGATGCAATTTCTGTGCTTCACCGGCAATAAGAAGGTCAGAGGGATGCAGCAAACCTAATGTGATGCATCGGAATCTATAACTAGTGACACAGGAATGGTTCAAAACATAGACAGTAAGATAAGTCAGTTTTCATGTACTTGAGTCGGCATTGTGATTATTCTATTTAATTCCGATGCAATTTCTGTGTTTCATCGTCAATAAGAAGGTCAGCTGGATACAGTAAACCTGATGTGAAGCATCGTAATCTATAACTAGTGTCACAGGAATGGTTCAAAACATAGATATTAAGAAGAGTCTTTTTTCTCGTACTTATGTCGGCAATGTTCCATTTCTATTTAATTCCGATGCAATTTCTGTGTTTCGTCGTCAATAAGAAGGTCCAAGGGATACAGTAAACCTGATGTGAAGCATCGCAATCTATAACTAGTGTCACAGGAACGGTTCAAAACATAGACAGTAAGAAGAGCCAGACTTCTTGTACCTGAGTCGGCATTGTGCCTTTTGTATTTAATTCCGATGCAATTTCTGTGATTATTCGTCAATAAGACGGTCAGAGGGATACAGTTAACCTGAAGTGAAGCATCGGAGTCTATAACTGGTGTCATAGGAATGTTTCAAACATAGACAGCAAGAAGAGTCAGTTTTCTTGTACTCAAGCCGGCATTGTATCTTATGTATTTAATTCCGATGCAATTTCTGTGTTTCATCGTCAATAAGAAGGTCAGCTGGATACAGTAAATCTGAAGTGAAGCATCGGAATCTAAAACCCGTCACACAGGACAGGTTCAAAACTTCTACAGTAAGAAGAGTCAGTCTTCTTGTAATATAGTCGGCATTGTGCCTTTTGTATTTAATTGCGATGCAATATCTGTGTTTCCTCGTCAATTAGAAAGTCAGAGGAATACAGTAAACCTGAAGTCAAGCATCGGAATCTATAACTAGTGTCACAGGAATGGTTCAAAACATAGACAGTAAGAAGAGTCCGTTTTCTTGTAATTAAGCCGGCATTGTGCCTTTTGAGTTTAATTATGATGCACTTTCTGTGTTTCATCGCCAATAAGAAGATCAGAGGGATTCAGGAAAACTGAAGTGAAGCATCAGAATCTATAACTAGTGTCACAGGGATGATTCAAAGCATAGACAGTAAGAAGAGTCCGTTTTCTTGTACTTAAGTCGGCATTGCGCCTTTAGTATTTAATCCCGATGCTATATCTATGTTTCATCGTCAATAAGAAGGTCAGAGGGAAACAGTAAACCTGAAGCGAAGCATCGGAATCTAATTCCGGTTTCACAGGAAAGGTTCAAAACATAGACAGTAAGAAGAGCCAGTTTCTTGTACTTGAGTCGGCATTGTGCCTTTCGTATGTAATTCCGATGCAATTTCTGTGTTTCATCGTCAATAAGAAGGTTAGAGGGATACAGTAAACCTGAAGTGAAGCATCGCAATCTATAACTAGTGTCACAGGAACGGTTCAAAACATAGACAGTAAGAAGAGTCTGTTTTCTTGTACTTAAGTCGGCATTGTGCCTTTTGTATTTAATTCCCATGCAATTTCTGTGTTTCATCGTCAATAATGAGGCCAGAGGGATACAGTGAACCTGAAGTGAAGCATCGGAATTTATTAACTAGTGTCACAGGAATGGTTCAAACATAGACAGTATGAAGAGTCAGTTTTCTTGTACTTAAGTCGGCGTTGTGCCTTTTGTATTTTTTTCCGATGCAATATCTGTGTTTCGTCGTCAATAGAAATGTCCAAGGGATACAGTAAACCTGAAGTGAAGCATCGGAATCTATAACTAGTGTCACAGGAATGGTTCAAAACATAGACAGTAAGAAGAGTCAGCTTTCTTGTGCTTAAGTCGGCTTTGTGCCTTTTCTATTTATTTCCGATGCAATTTCTGTGTTTCATCGTCAATAAGAAGGTAAGAGGGATACAGTAAACCTGAAGTGAAGCATCGGAATCTATAACTAGTGTCACAGGAATGCTTCAAAACGTAGACAGTAGGATGTGTCAGTTTTCTTGTACTTAAGTCGGCATTGTGAATTTTGTATTCCATTCCAATGCAATTTCTGCTTTTCGTCGTCAATAGGAAGGTCCACGGGATACAGTAAACTTGAAGTGAAGCATCGGAATCTAAAACCGGTCTCACAGGACAGATTCAAAACATATACAGTAAGAAGAGCCGGTCTTCTTAAACTTGAGTCGGCATTGTGCCTTTTCTATTTAATTCCGATGCAATTTCTGTGTTTCATCGTCAATACGAAGATCAGAGGGATACAGTAAACCTAAAGTGAAGCATCGGAATCTATAACTAGTGTCCCAGGAATGGTTCAAAACATAGACAAGAAGAAGAGTCAGTCTTCTTGTACTTATGTCGGCATTGTGCCTATTGCATTTAATTCCGATGCAACTTCTGTCTTTCATCGTCCATAAGAAGTTCAGAGGGATACAGTAAACCTGATGTGAAGCATCGGAATCTATAACTAGTGTCACAGGAATGGTTCAAAACATAGACATTAAAAAGAGTCAGTTTTCTTGTACTTAAAGCGGCATTGTGCCTTTTGCATTTAATTCCGATGAAATTTCAGTGTTTCATCGTCAATATGAAGGTCAGAGGGATACAGTAAATCTGAAGTGAAGCATCGGAATCTATAACTAGTGTCACAGGAATGGTTCAAAACATAGACAGTAGGAAGAACTTTTTTCTTGTACTTAAGTCGGCATTGTGATTTTTGTATTTAATTCCGATGCAATTTCTATGTTTCATTGTCAATAAGAAAGTCAGAGGGATACAGTAAACCTGAAGTGAAGCATCGGAATCTATAACTAGTGTCACAGGAATGGTTCAACACATAGACAGTAAGAAGAGTCAGCTTTCTTGTACTTAAGTCGGCTTTGTGCCTTTTCTATTTAATTCCGATGCAATTTCTGTGTTTCATCGTCAATAAGAAGGTAAGAGGGATACAATGAACCTGAAGTGAAGCATCGGAATCTATAACTAGTGTCACAGGAATGCTTCAAAACATAGACAGTAAGATGTGTCAGCTTTCTTGTACTTAAGTCGGCATTGTGCCTTTTGTATTTAATTCCGATGCAATCTCTGTGTTTCATCGTCAATACGAAGATCAGAGGGATACAGTAAACCTGAAGTGAAACATCGGAATCTATAACTAGTGTCACAGGAATCGTTCAAAGCATAGACAGTAAGAAGAGTCAGTTTTCTTGTACTTAAGTCGGCATTGTGCCTTTTGTATTGAATTCCGATGCTATATCTGTGTTTCGTCGTCAATAAGAAGGTCAGAGGGATACAGTAGAACTGAAGTGAGGCATCGGTATCCATAGCTAGTGTCGCAGGAATGGTTCAAAACATAGACAGTAAGAAGAGCCACTCTTCTTGTACTTGAATCGGAATTGTGCCTATTGTATTTAATTCCGATGCAATTTCTGTGTTTCATCGTCAATAAGAAGGTCAGAGGGATACAGTAAACCTGAAGTGAAGCATCGGAATCTGTAACTAGTGTCACAGGAATGGTTCAGAATATAGACAGTAAGAAGAGTCAGTTTTCTTGTACTTAAGTCGGCATTGTGCCTTTTGTATTGAATTCCGATGCAGTTTCTGTGTTTAATCGTCAATAAGAAGGTCAGAGGGATACAGTAATCCTGAAGTGAAGCATTGAAATCTATAACTAGTGTCACAGGAATGGTTCAAAACATAGACAGTAAGAAAAGTCAGCTTTCTTGTACTTAAGTCGGCATTGTGCTTTTTCTATTTAATTCCGATGCAATTTCTGTGTTTCATCGTCAATAAGAAGATCAGAGGGATACAGTAAACCTAAAGTGAAGCATCGGAATCTATAACTAATGTCACAGGAATGGTTCAAAACATGGACAGTAAGAAGAGTCAGTCTCCTGTACTTAAGTCGGCATTGTTCCTGTTGCATTTAATTCCGATGCAACTTCTGTGTTTCATCGTCAATAAGTAGGTCAGAGGGATACAGTAAACCTGAAGCGAAGCATCGGAATCTAATACTAGTGTCACAGTAATGGTTAAAGCAAAGACAGTAAGAAGAGTCAGTTTTCTTGTACTTAATTCGGCATTGTGCCTTTTGTATTTAATTCCGATGAAATTTCTGTGTTTCATCGTCAATAATGTCAGAGGGATACAGTAAAACTGAGATGAAGCATCGGAATCTATAACTAGTGTCACAGGAATGGTTCAAAACATAGACATTAAAAAGAGTCAGGTTTCTTGAACTTAAAGCGGCATTGTGCCTTTTGTATTTAATTCCGATGAAATTTCTGTGTTTCATCGTCAATATGAAGGTCAGAGGGATACAGTAAACCTCAAGTGAAGCATCGGAATCTATAACTAGTGTCACAGGAATGGTTCAAAACATAGACAGCAGGAAGAGTCTGTTTTCTTGTACTTAAGTCGCCATTGTGATTTTTGTATTTAATTCCGATTCAATTTCTGTGTTTCATTGTCAATAAGATGGTCAGAGGGATACAGTAAACCTGAAGTGAAGCATCGGAATCTATAACTAGTGTCACAGGAATAGTTCGAAATATAGACAGTAAGAAGGGTCAGTTTTCTTGTACCTAAGTCGGCATTGTGCTTTTTGTATTGAAATCCGAAGCAATTTCTGTGATTCATCGTCAATAAGGAGGTCAGAGGGATACAGTAAATCTGAAGTGAAGCATCGGAATCTATAACTAGTGTCACAGGAATGGTTCAAAGCATAGACAGTAAGAAGAGTCAGTTTTCTTGTACTTAAATCGGCATTGTGCCTTTTGTATTGAATTCCGATGCAATTTCTGTGTTTCATCGTCAATAAGAAGGTCAGAGCGATACAGTAAAACTGAAGAGAAGCATCGGAATCTATAACTAGTGTCGCAGGAATGGTTCAAAACATAGACAGTAAGAAGAGAAACTCTTCTTGTACTTGAATCGGCATTGTGCCTTTTGTATTTAATTCCGATGCAATTTCTGTGTTTCATCGTCAATAAGAAGGTCAGAGGGATACAGTAAACCTGAAGTGAAGCATCCGAATCTTTAACTAGGGTCACAGGAGTGGTTCAAAATATAGACAGTAAGAAGAGTCAGTTTTCTTGTACCTGAGTCGGCATTGTGCCTTTTGTATTGAAATCCGATGCAATTTCTGTGTTTCATCGTCAATAAGAAGGTCAGAGGGATACAGTTAACCTGAAGTGAAGCATCGGAATCTATAACTAGTGTCACAGGAATGGTTCAGAATATAGACAGTAAGAAGAGTCAGTTTTCTTGTACTTAAGACGGCATTGTGCCTTTTGTATTGAATTCCGATGCAGTTTCTGTGTTTAATCGTCAATAAGAAGGTCAGAGGTATACAGTAAACCTGAAGTGAAGCATCGAAATCTATAACTAGTGTCACAGGAATGGTTCAAAACATAGACAGTAAGAAGAGTCAGTTTTCTTGTACTTAAGTCGACATTGTGCCTTTTCCATTTAATTCCGATGCAATTTCTGTGTTTCATTGTCAATAAGAAGGTCAGAGTGATACAGTAAACCTGAAGTGAAGCATCGGATACTATAACTAGTGTTACAGGAGTGGTTCACAACATAGACAGTTAGAATAGTCAGTCTTCTTGTACTTAAGTCGGCATTGTGCCTTTTGTATTTAATTCCGAAGCAATCTCTGTGTTTCATCGTCAATACGAAGGTCAGAGGGATACAGTAAACCTAAAGTGAAGCATCGGAATCTATAACTAGTGTCACAGGAATGCTTCAAAACATAGACAATAAGAAGAGCCATTCTTCTTGTACTTAATTCGGCAATGTGCCTTTTGTATTTAAGTCTGATGAAATTTCTGTGTTTCATCGTCAATAAGAAGGTCAGAGGGATACAGTAAAACTGATGTGAAGCATCGGAATCTATAACCAGTGTCACAGGAAAGGTTCGAGACATAGACATTAAAAAGAGTCAGTTTTCTTGTACTTAAAACGGCAATGTGCCTTTTGTATTTAATTCCGATGAAATTTCTGTGTTTCATAGTCAATATGAAGGTCAGAGGGATACAGTAAATCTGAAGTGAAGCATCGGAATCTATAACTAGTGTCACAGGAATGGTTCAAAACATAGACAGTAGGAAGAGTCTGTTATCTTGTACTTAAGTCGGCATTGTGATTTTTGTATTTAATTCCGATGCAATTTCTATGTTTCATTGTCAATAAGAAGGTCAGAGGGATACAGTAAACCTGAAGTGAAGCATCGGAATCTATAACTAGTGTCACAGGAATGGTTCAAAACATAGACAGTAAGAAGAGTCAGCTTTCTTGTACTTAAGTCGGCTTTGTGCCTTTTCTATTTAATTCCGATGCAATTTCTGTGTTTCATCGTCAATAAGAAGGTAAGAGGGATACAATGAACCTGAAGTGAAGCATCGGAATCTATAACTAGTGTCACAGGAATGCTTCAAAACATAGACAGTAAGATGTGTCAGTTTTCTTGTACTTAAGTCGGCATTGTGAATTTTGTATTCGATTCCGATGCAATTTCTGCTTTTCGTCGTTAATAGGAAGGTCCACGGGATACAGTAAACCTGAAGTGAAGCATCGGAATCTAAAACCGGTCTCACAGGACAGATTCAAAACATATACAGTAAGAAGAGCCGGTCTTCTTAAACTTCAGTCAGCATTGTGCCTTTTGTATTTAATTCCGATGCAATTTCTGCGTTTCATCGTCAATAAGAAGGTCAGAGGGATACAGTAAACCTGAAGTGAAACATCGGAATCTATAACTAGTGTCACAGGAATGTTTCTAAGCATAGACAGTAAGAAGAGTCAGTTTTCTTGTACATAAGTCGGCATTGTGCCTTTTGTATTGAATTCCGATGCTATTTCTGTGTTTCGTCGTCAATAAGAATGTCAGAGGGATACAGTAAACCTGAAGTGAAGCATCCGAATCTTTAACTAGTGTCACAGGAGTGGTTCAAAACATAGACAGTAAGAAGAGTCAGTTTTCTTGTACCTGAGTCGGCATTGTGCCTTTTGTATTGAATCCGATGCAATTTCTGTGTTTCATCGTCAATAAGAAGGTCAGAGGGATACAGTAAACCTGAAGTGAAGCATCGGAATCTATAACTAGTGTCACAGGAATGGTTCAGAATATAGACAGTAAGAAGAGTCAGTTTTCTTGTACTTAAGACGGCATTGTGCCTTTTGTATTGAATTCCGATGCTGTTTCTGTGTTTAATCGTCAATAAGAAGCTCAGAGGGATACAGTAAACCTGAAGTGAAGCATCGAAATCTATAACTAGTGTCACAGGAATGGTTCAAAACATAGACAGTAATTAGAGTCAGTTTTCTTGTACTTAAGTCGACATTGTGCCTTTTCCATTTATTTCCGATGCAATTTCTGTGTTTCATCGTCAATAAGAAGGTCAGAGTGATACAGTAAACCTGAAGTGAAGCATCGGATACTATAACTAGTGTTACAGGAGTGGTTCACAACATAGACAGTTAGAAGAGTCAGTCTTCTTGTACTTAAGTCGGCATTGTGCCTTTTGCATTTAATTCCGATGCAACTTCTGTGTTTCATCGTCAATAAGAAGGTCAGAGGGATACAGTAAACCTGAAGTGAAGCATCGGAATCTATTACTAGTGTCACAGGAATGGTTCAAAGCAAAGACAGTAAGAAGAGTCAGTTTTCTTGTACTTAATTCGGCATTGTGCCTTTTGTATTTAAGTCTGATGAAATTTCTGTGTTTCATCGTCAATAAGAAGGTCAGAGGGATACAGTAAAATAGATGTGAAGGCTCGGAATCTATAACTAGTGTCACAGGAATGGTTCAAAACATAGACATTAAAAAGAGTCAGTTTTCTTGTACTTAAAGCGGCATTGTGCCTTTTGTATATAATTCCGATGAAATTTCTGTGTTTCATCGTCAATATGAAGGTCAGAGGGATACAGTAAACCTGAAGTGAAGCATCGGAATCTATAACTAGTGTCACAGGAATGGTTCAAAACATAGACAGTAAGAAGAGTCAGCTTTCTTGTACTTAAGTCGGCTTTGTGCCTTTTCTATTTATTTCCGATGCAATTTCTGTGTTTCATCGTCAATAAGAAGGTAAGAGGGATACAATGAACCTGAAGTGAAGCATCGGAATCTATAACTAGTGTCACAGGAATGCTTCAAAACATAGACAGTAAGATGTGTCAGTTTACTTGTACTTAAGTCGGCATTGTGAATTTTGTATTCGATTCCGATGCAATTTCTGCTTTTCGTCGTCAATAGGAAGGTCCACGGGATACAGTAAACCTGAAGTGAAGCATCGGAATCTAAAACCGGTCTCACAGGACAGATTCAAAACATATACAGTAAGAAGAGCCGGTCTTCTTATACTTGAGTCGGCATTGTGCCTTTTGTATTTAATTCCGATGCAATTTCTGCGTTTCATCGTCAATAAGAAGGTCAGAGGGATACAGTAAACCTGAAGTGAAACATCGGAATCTATAACTAGTGTCACAGGAATGGTTCAAAGCATAGACAGTAAGAAGAGTCAGTTTTCTTGTACTTAAGTCGGCATTGTGCCTTTTGTATTGAATTCCGATGCTATTTCTGTGTTTCGTCGTCAATAAGAATGTCAGAGGGATAAAGTAAACCTGAAGTGAAGCATCCGAATCTTTAACTAGTGTCACAGGTGTGGTTCAAAACATAGACAGTAATTAGAGTCAGTTTTCTTGTATTTAAGTCGACATTGTGCCTTTTGTATTGAATTCCGATGCAATTTCTGTGTTTCATCGTCAATAAGAAGGTCAGAGGTATGCAGTAAAACTGATGTGAAGCATCGGAATCTATAACTAGTGTCACAGGAATGGTTCAAAACATAGACATTAAAAAGAGTCAGTTTTCTTGTACTTCAAGCGGCATTGTGCCTTTTCTATATAATTCCGATGAAATTTCTGTGTTTCATCGTCAATAAGAAGGTCAGAGGGATACAGTAAATCTGAAGTGAAGCATCGGAATCTATAACTAGTGTCACAGGACTGGTTCAAAACATAGACAGTAGGAAGAGTCTGTTTTCTTGTACTTAAGTCGGCATTGTGATTTTTGTATTTAATTCCGATGCAATTTCTATGTTTCATTGTCAATAAGAAGGTCAGAGGGATACAGTAAACCTTAAGTGACGCATCGGAATCTATAACTAGTGTCACAGGAATGGTTCAAAACATAGACAGTAAGAAGAGTCAGCTTACTTGTACATAAGACGGCTTTGTGCCTTTTCTATTTAATTCCGATGCAATTTCTGTGTTTCATCGTCAATAAGAAGGTAAGAGGGATACAATGAACCTGAAGTGAAGCATCGGAATCTATAACTAGTGTCACAGGAATGCTTCAAAACATAGACAGTAAGATGTGTCAGTTTTCTTGTACTTAAGTCGGCATTGTGAATTTTGTATTCGATTCCGATGCAATTTCTGCTTTTCGTCGTCAATAGGAAGGTCCACGGGATACAGTAAACCTGAAGTGAAGCATCGGAATCTAAAACCGGTCTCACAGGACAGATTCAAATCATATACAGTAAGAAGAGATGGTCTTCTTAAACTTGAGTCGGCATTGTGCCTTTTGTATTTAATTCCGATGCAATTTCTGTGTTTCATCGTCAATAAGAAGGTCAGAGTGATACAGTAAACCTGAAGTGAAACATCGGAATCTATAACTAGTGTCACAGGAATGGTTCAAAGCATAGACAGTAAGAAGAGTCAGTTTTCTTGTACTTAAGTCGGCATTGTGCCTTTTGTATTGAATTCCGATGCAGTTTCTGTGTTTAATCGTCAATAAGAAGGTCAGAGGGATACAGTAAACCTAAAGTGAAGCATCGGAATCTATAACTAGTGTCACAGGAATGGTTCAAAACATAGACAGTAAGAAGAGTCAGTCTCCTGTACTTAAGTCGGCATTGTTCCTGTTGCATTTAATTCCGATGCAACTTCTGTGTTTCATCGTCAATAAGTAGGTCAGAGGGATACAGTAAACCTGAAGTGAAGCATCGAAATCTATAACTAGTGTCACAGGAATGGTTCAAAACATAGACAGTAAGAAGAGTCAGCTTTCTTGCACTTAAGTCGGCATTGTGCCTTTTCTATTTAATTCCGATGCAATTTCTGTGTTTCATCGTCAATAAGAAGGTCAGAGGGATACAGTAAACCTAAAGTGAAGCTTCGGAATCTATAACTAGTGTCACAGGAATGATTCAAAACATAGACAGTAAGAAGAGTCAGTCTCCTGTACTTAAGTCGGCATTGTTCCTGTTGCATTTAATTCCGATGCAACTTCTGTGTTTCATCGTCAATAAGTAGGTCAGAGGGATACAGTAAACCTGAAGTGAAGCATCGGAATCTATTACTAGTGTCACAGTAATGGTTCAAAGCAAAGACAGTAAGAAGAGTCAGTTTTCTTGTACTTAATTCGGCATTGTGCCTTTTGTATTTAATTCCGATGAAATTTCTGTGTTTCATCGTCAGTAAGGTCAGAGTGATACAGTAAAACTGATGTGAAGCATCGGAATCTATAACTAGTGTCACAGGAATGGTTCAAAACATAGACAGTAAGAAGAGTCAGTTTTTTTGTACTTAAGTCGACATTGTGCCTTTTCCATTTGTTTCCGATGCAATTTCTGTGTTTCATCGTCAATAAGAAGGTCAGAGTGATACAGTAAACCTGAAGTGAAGCATCGGATACTATAACTAGTGTTACAGGAGTGGTTCACAACATAGACAGTTAGAAGAGTCAGTCTTCTTGTTCTTAAGTTAGCATTGTGCCTTTTGTATTTAATTCCGATGCAATCTCTGTGTTCATCGTCAATACGAAGGTCAGAGGGATACAGTAAACCTAAAGTGAAGCATCGGAATCTATAACTAGTGTCACAGGAATGGTTCAAAACATAGACAATAAGAAGAGTCAGTCTTCTTGTACTTAAGTCGGCATTGTGCCTATTGCATGTAATTCCGATGAAACTTCTGTGTTTCATCGTCAATAAGAAGGTCAGAGGGATACAGTAAACCTGAAGTGAAGCATCGGAATCTATTACTAGTGTCACAGGAATGGTTCAAAGCAAAGACAGTAAGAAGAGTCAGTTTTCTTGTACTTAATTCGGCATTGTGCCTTTTGTATTTAAGTCTGTCGAAATTTCTGTGCTTCATCGTCAATAAGAAGGTCAGAGGGATACAGTAAAACTGATGTGAAGCATCGGAATCTATAACTAGTGTCACAGGAATGGTTCAAAACATAGACATTAAAAAGAGTCAGTTTTCTTGTACTTAAAGCGGCATTGTGCCTTTTGTATATAATTCCGATGAAATTTCTGTGTTTCATCGTCAATATGAAGGTCAGAGGGATACAGTAAATCTGAAGTGAAGCATCGGAATCTATATCTAGTGTCACAGGAATGGTTCAAAACATAGACAGTAGGAAGAGTCTGTTTTCTTGTACTTAAGTCGGCATTGTGATTTTTGTATTTAATTCCGATGCAATTTCTATGTTTCATTGTCAATAAGAAGGTCAGAGGGATACAGTAAACCTGAAGTGACGCATCGGAATCTATAACTAGTGTCACAGGAATGGTTCAAAACATAGACAGTAAGAAGAGTCAGCTTTCTTGTACATCAGACGGCTTTGTGCCTTTTCTATTTAATTCCGATGCAATTTCTGTGTTATATCGTCAATAAGAAGGTAAGAGGGATACAATGAACCTGAGGTGAAGCATCGGAATCTATAACTAGTGTCACAGGAATGCTTCAAAACATAGACAGTAAGATGTGTCAGTTTTCTAGTACTTAAGTCGGCATTGTGAATTTTGTATTCGATTCCGATGCAATTTCTGCTTTTCGTCGTCAATAGGAAGGTCCACGGGATACAGTAAACCTGAAGTGAAGCATCGGAATCTAAAACCGGTCTCACAGGACAGATTCAAAACATATACAGTAAGAAGAGATGGTCTTCTTAAACTTGAGTCGGCATTGCGCCTTTTGTATTTAATTCCGATGCAATTTCTGTGTTTCACGTCAATAAGATGGTCAGAGGGATACAGTAAACCTGAAGTGAAACATCGGAATCTATAACTAGTGTCACAGGAATGGTTCAAAGCATAGACAGTAAGAAGAGTCAGTTTTCTTGTACTTAATTCGGCATTGTGCCTTTTGTATTTAAGTCTGATGAAATTTCTGTGTTTCATCGTCAATAAGAAGGTCAGAGGGATACAGTAAAACTGATGTGAAGCATCGGAATCTATAGGTAGTTTCACAGGAATGGTTCAAAACATAGACATTAAAAAGAGTCAGTTTTCTAGAACTTAAAGCGGCATTGTGCCTTTTGTATTTAATTCCGATGAAATTTCAGTGTTTCATCGTCAATATGAAGGTCAGAGGGATACAGTAAATCTGAAGTGAAGCACCGGAATCTATAACTAGTGTCACAGGAATGGTTCAAAACATAGACAGTAGGAAGAGTCTGTTTTCTTGTACTTAAGTCGGCATTGCGATTTTTGTATTTAATTCCGGTGCAATTTCTATGTTTCATTGTCAATAAGAAGGTCAGAGGGATACAGTAAACCTGAAGTGACGCATCGGAATCTATAACTAGTGTCACAGGAATGGTTCAAAACATAGACAGTAAGAAGAGTCAGCTTTCTTGTACTTAAGACGGCTTTGTGCGTTTTCTATTTAATTCCGATGCAATTTCTGTGTTTCATCGTCAATAAGAAGGTAAGAGGGATACAATGAACCTGAAGTGAAGCATCGGAATCTATAACTAGTGTCACAGGAATGCTTCAAAACATAGACAGTAAGATGTGTCAGTTTCCTTGTACTTAAGTCGGCATTGTGAATTTTGTATTCGATTCCGATGCAATTTCTGCTTTTCGTCGTCAATAGGAAGGTCCACGGGATACAATAAACCTGAAGTGAAGCATCGGAATCTAAAACCGGTCTCACAGGACAGATTCAAAACATATACAGTAAGAAGAGCCGGTCTTCTTAAACTTGAGTCGGCATTGTGCCTTTTGTATTTAATTCCGATGCAATTTCTGTGTTTCATCGTCAATAAGAAGGTCAGAGAGATACAGTAAACCTGAAGTGAAACATCGGAATCTATAACTAGTGTCACAGGAATGGTTCAAAGCATAGACAGTAAGAAGAGTCAGTTTTCTTGTACTTAAGTCGGCATTGCGCCTTTTGTATTGAATTCCGATGCTATTTCTGTGTTTCGTCGTCAATAAGAAGGTCAGAGGGATACAGTAAAACTGAAGTGAAGCATCGGAATCTATAACTAGTGTCGCAGGAATGGTTCAAAACATAGACAGTAAGAAGAGCCACTGTTCTTATACTTGTATTGGCATTGTGCCTTTTGTATTTAATTCCGATGCAATTTCTGTGTTTCATCGTCTATAAGAAGGTCAGAGGGGTACAGTAAACCTGAAGTGAAGCATCCGAATCTTTAACTAGTGTCACAGGAGTGGTTCAAAACATAGACAGTAAGAAGAGTCAGTTTTCTTGTACCTAAGTCGGCATTGAGCGTTTTGTATTGAAATCCGATGCAATTTCTGTGTTTCATCGTCAATAAGAAGGTCAGAGGGATACAGTAAACCTGAAGTGAAGCATCGGAATCTATAACTAGTGTCACAGGAATGGTTTAGAATATTGAAGGTAAGAAGAGTCAGTTTTCTTGTACTTAATTCGGCATTGTGCCTTTTGTATTTAATTCCGATGAAATTTTTGTGTTTCATCGTCAATAAGGTCAGAGGGATACAGTAAAACTGATGCGAAGCATCAGAATCTATAACTAGTGTCACAGGAATGGTTCAAAACATAGACATTAAAAAGAGTCAGGTTTCTTGAACTTAAAGCGGCATTGTGCCTTTTGTATTAAATTCCGATGAAATTTCTGTGTTTCGTCGTCAATATGAAGGTCAGAGGGATACAGTAAACCTGAAGTGAAACATCGGAATCTATAACTAGTGTCACAGGAATGGTTCAAAACATAGACAGCAGGAAGAGTCTGTTTTCTTGTACTTAAGTCGGCATTGTGATTTTTGTATTTAATTGCGATGCAATTTCTGTGTTTCATTGTCAATAAGAAGGTCAGAGGGGTACTGTCAACCTGAAGTGAAGCATCGGAATCTATAACTAGTGTCACAGGAATAGTTCGAAACATAGGCAGTAAGAAGGGTCAGATTTCTTGTACTTAAGTCGGCATTGTGCCTTTTGTATTGAAATCCGATGCAATTTCTGTGGTTCATCGTCAATAAGAAGGTCTGAGGGATACAGTAAATCTGAAGTGAAGCATCGGAATCTATAACTAGTGTCACAGGAATGATTCAGAACAAAGACAGTAAGAAGAGTCAGTTTTCTTGTACTTATGTCGTCATTGTGCCTTTTGTATTGAATTCCGATGCAATTTCTGTGTTTCATCGTCAATAAGAAGGTCAGAGGGATACAGTTAACCTGAAGTGAAGCATCGAAATCTATAACTAGTGTCACAGGAATGGTTCAAATCATAGACAGTAAGAAGAGTCAGTTTTCTTGTACTTAAGTCGGCATTGTGCCTTTTCTATTTAATTCCGATGCTATTTCTGTGTTTCATCGTCAATAAGAGGGTCAGAGGGATGCAGTAAACCTGAAGTGAGACATTGGAATCTATAACTAGTGTCACAGGAATGGTTCAAAACATTGACAGTAAGAAGAGTCAAGTTTCTTGTACTTAAGTCGGCATTGTGCCTTTTGTATTGAATTCCGATGCAATTTCTGTGTTTCATCGTCAATAAGAAAGTCTGAGGGATGCAGTAAACCTGAAGTGAGACATTGGAATCTATAACTAGTGTCACAGGAATGGTTCAAAACATTGACAGTAAGAAGAGTCAAGTTTCTTGTACTTAAGTCGGCATTGTGCCTTTTGTATTGAATTCCGATGCAATTTCTGTGTTTCATCGTCAATAAGAAAGTCAGAGGGATACAGTAAACCTGAAGTGAAGCATCGAAATCTATAACTAGTGTCACAGGAATGGTTCAAAACATAGACAGTAAGAAGAGTCAGTTTTCTTGTACTTAAGTCGGCATTGTGCCTTTTCTATTTAATTCCGATGCTATTTCTGTGTTTCATCGTCAATAAGAGGGTTAGAGGGATGCAGTAAACCTGAAGTGAGACATTGGAATCTATAACTAGTGTCACATTAATGGTTCAAAACATAGACAGTAAGAAGAGTCAGTTTTCTTGTACTTAAATGTATGTAACTCCGATGCAATTTCTGTGTTTCATCGTCAATAGAAATGTCAGAGGGATACAGTAAACCTGAGGTGAAGTATCGGAATCTATAACTAGTGTCACAGGAAAGGTTCAAAACATAGACAGTAAGAAGAGTCAGTTTTCTTGTACTTAAGTCGGCATTTTGCCTTTTGTAATTAATTCCGATGCAATCTCAGTGTTTCATCGTCAATAAGAAGGTCAGAGGGATACAGTAAACCTGAAGTGAAGCATCGGAATCTATAACTAGTGTCACAGGAATGGTTCAAAACATAGACGGTAAAAAGAGTCAGTCTTCTTGTACTTATGTCGGCATTGTTCCTATTGCATTTAATTCCGATGCAACTTCTGTGTTTCATCGTCAATAAGAAAGTCAGCGGGATACAGTAAACCTGAAGTGAAGCATCAAAATCTATAACTAGTGTCACAGGAATGGTTCAAAACATAGCCAGTAAGAAGAGTCAGTTTTCTTGTACTTAAGTCGGCATTGTGATTTTTGTATTTAATTCCGATGCAATTTCTGTGTTTCATCGTCAATAAGAAGGTCAGAGGGATACAGTAAACCTGAAGTGAAGCATCGGAATGTATAACTAGTGTCACAGGAACGGTTCAAATCATAGACAGTAAGATGACTCAGTTTTCTTGTACTTAAGTCGGCATTGTGCCTTTTGTATTTAATTCTGACGCAATTTCTGTGTTTCATCGTCAATAAGAAGGTCAGAGGGAAACAGTAAACCTGAAGTGAAACATCGGAATCTATTACTAGTGTCAAAGGAATGGTTCAAAACAAAGACAGTAAGAAGTGTCAGTTTTCTTGTACTTAAGTCGGCATTGTGCCTTTTGTATTTAATTCCGATGAAATTTCTGTGTTTCATCACCAATAACAACGTCAGAGGGATACAGTAAAACTGATGTGAAGCATCGGAATCTATAACTAGTGTCACATGAATGGTTCAAAACGTAGACAGAAAGAAGACTCAGTTTTCTTGTACTTTAGTCGGCATTGTGCCTTTTGTATTTAATTCCGATTAAATTTCTGTGTTTCATCGTCAATATGAAGGTCAGAGGGATACAGTAAACCTGCAGTGAAGCATCGGAATCTATAACTAGTGTCACAGGAATGGTTCAAAACATAGACAGTAAGAGAAGGCTGTTTTCTTGTACTTAAGTCGTCATTGTGATTTTTGTATTTAATTCCGATGCAATTTCTGTGTTTCATCGTCAATAAGAAAGTCAGAGGGATACAGTAAACCTGAAGTGCAACATTGGAATCTATAACTAGTGTCACAGGAACGGTTTAAAACATAGACAGTAAGATGAGTCAGGTTTCTTGTGCTTAAGTCGGCATTGTGCCTTTTGTATTGAATTCCGATGCAATTTCTGTGTTCCATCGTCAATAAGAAGGTCAGAGGGATACAGTAAACCTGAAGTGAAACATCAGAATCTATAACTAGTGTCACAGGAATGGTTCAAAACATAGACAGTAAGAAGAGTCAGTTTTCTTGTACTTAAATCGGCATTGTGCCTTTTGTATTTAATTCCGGTGCAATTTCTGTGTTTCATCGTCAATAAGAAGGTCAGAGGGATACAGTAAACCTGAAGTGAAGCATCGGAATCTATAACTAGTATCACAGGAATTATTCAAATCATAGACAGTAAGAAGAGTCAGTTTTCTTGTACTTAAATCGGCATTGTGCCTTTTGTATTTACTTCCGATGCAATTTCTGTGTTTCGTCGTCAATAACAAAGTCCAAGGGATACAGTAATCCTGAAGTGAAGCATCGGAATCTAAAACCGGTCACACAGGAAAGTTTCAAAACGTAGACAGTAAGAAGAACCAGTCTTCTTGTACTTGAGTCGGCATTGTGATTTTTTGTATTGAATTCCGATGCAATTTCTGTGTTTCATCGTCAATAAGAAGGACAGAGGGATACAGTGAACCTGAAGTGAAGCATCGGAATCTATAACTAGTGTCACAGGAATGGTTCAAAACATTGACAGTAAGAAGAGTCAGGTTTCTTGTGCTTAAGTCGGCATTGTGCCTTTTGCATTGAATTCCGATGCAATTTCTGTGTCTCATCGCCAACAAGAAGGTCAGAGGGATATAGTAAACCTGAAGTAAAGCATCGGAAGCAATAAGTAGTGTCACAGGAATGGTTCAAAACATAGACAGTAAGAAGAGACATTATTCTTGTACTTAAGTCGGCATTATGCCTTTTGTATTTAATTCCGCTGCAATTTCTGTGTTTCGTCGTCAATAAGAAGGTCCAAGGGATACAGTAATCCTGAAGTGAAGCATTAGAATCTAAAACCGGTCACACAGGAAAGGTTGAAAACGTACACAGTAAGAATAGCCAGTCTTCTTGTACTTGAGTCGGCATTGTGATATTTTGTATTGAATTCCGATGCAATATCTGTGTTTCATCGTCAATAAGAGTGACAGAGGGATACAGTAAACCTGTAGTGAAGCATCGGAATCTATAACTAGTGTCACAGGAATGGTTCAAAACATAGGCAGTACGAAGAGTCAGTTTTCTTGTACTTAAGTTGGCATTGTGCCTTTTGTATTTAATTCCGATGCAATTTCTGTGTCTCATCGTCAATAAGAAGGTCGGAGGGATACAGTAAACCAGAAGTGAAGCATCGCAATCTAGAACTAGTGTCACAGGAAAGGTTAAAAACATAGACAGTAAGAAGTGTCAGTCTTCTTGTACTTAATCCGGCATTGTGCTTTTTGTGTTTAATTCCGAGGCAATATCTGTGTTTCATCGTCAATACGAAGGTCGGAGGGATACAGTAAACCTGAAGTGAAACATCGGAATCTACAACTAGTGTCACAGGAATGGTTCAAAACATAGACTGTAAGAAGAGTCAGTTTACTTGTACTTAAGTCGGCATTGTGCCTTTTGTATTTAATTCCGATGCTATTTCTGTGATTCATCGTCAATAGGAAGGTGAGAGGGATACAGTAGACCTGAAGTGAAGCTTCGGAATCTATAACTAGTGTCACAGGAATGGTTCAAAACATAGACAGTAAGAAGACTCAGTTTTCTTGTACGTTAGACGGCATTGTGCCCTTTGTATTTAATTCCGATGCAATTTCTGTGTTTCTTCGTCAATAAGAAGGTCAGAGGGATACAGTAAACCTGAAGTGAAGCATCAGAATCTGTAACTAATGTCACAGGAATGGTTCAAAACATAGACTGTAAGAAGAGTCAGTTTTCTTGTACTTCAATCGGCATTGTGCCTTTTGTATTTAATTCCGATGCAATTTCTGTGTTTCATCGTCAATAAGAAGGTCAGAGGGATACAGTAAACCTGAAGTGAAGCATCGGAATCTATAACTAGTATCACAGGAATTATTCAAATCATAGACAGTAAGAAGAGTCAGTTTTCTTGTACTTAAATTGGCATTGTGCCTTTTGTATTTAATTCCGATGCAATTTCTGTGTTTCATCGTCAATAAGAAAGTCAGAGGGATACAGTAAACCTGAAGTGAAACATTGGAATCTATAACTAGTGTCACAGGAACGGTTTAAAACATAGACAGTAAGATGAGTCAGGTTTCTTGTGCTTAAGTCGGCATTGTGCCTTTTGTATTGAATTCCGATGCAATTTCTGTGTTCCATCGTCAATAAGAAGGTCAGAGGGATACAGTAAACCTGAAGTGAAACATCAGAATCTATAACTAGTGTCACAGGAATGGTTCAAAGCATAGACAGTAAGAAGAGTCAGTTTTCTTGTACTTAAATCGGCATTGTGCCTTTTGTATTTAATTCCGATGCAATTTCTGTGTTTCATCGTCAATAAGAAGGTCAGAGGGATACAGTAAACCTGAAGTGAAGCATCGGAATCTATAACTAGTATCACAGGAATTATTCAAATCATAGACAGTAAGAAGAGTCAGTTTTCTTGTACTTAAATCGGCATTGTGCCTTTTGTATTTACTTCCGATGCAATTTCTGTGTTTCGTCGTCAATAACAAAGTCCAAGGGATACAGTAATCCTGAAGTGAAGCATCGGAATCTAAAACCGGTCACACAGGAAAGTTTCAAAACGTAGACAGTAAGAAGAACCAGTCTTCTTGTACTTGAGTCGGCATTGTGATTTTTTGTATTGAATTCCGATGCAATTTCTGTGTTTCATCGTCAATAAGAAGGACAGAGGGATACAGTGAACCTGAAGTGAAGCATCGGAATCTATAACTAGTGTCACAGGAATGGTTCAAAACATTGACAGTAAGAAGAGTCAGGTTTCTTGTGCTTAAGTCGGCATTGTGCCTTTTGCATTGAATTCCGATGCAATTTCTGTGTTAAATCGTCAATAAGAAGGTCAGAGGGATACAGTAAACCTGAAGTGAAACATCGGAATCTATAACTAGTGTCACAGGAATGGTTCAAAACATACACAGTAAGAAGAGTCAGTTTTCTTGTACTGGAGTCGGCATTGTGCCTTTTGTATTTAATTCCGAAGTAATTTCTGTGTTTCATCGTCAATAAGAGGGTCAGAGGTATACAGTAAACCTGAAGTGAAGGATCGGAATCTATAACTAGAGTCACAGGAGTGGTTCAAAACATAGACTGTAAGAAGAGTCAGTTTTCTTGTTCTTAAGTCGGCATTGTGCCTTTTGTATTTAATTCCGATGCAATTTCTGTGTCTCATCGCCAACAAGAAGGTCAGAGGGATATAGTAAACCTGAAGTAAAGCATCGGAAGCAATAAGTAGTGTCACAGGAATGGTTCAAAACATAGACAGTAAGAAGAGACATTATTCTTGTACTTAAGTCGGCATTATGCCTTTTGTATTTAATTCCGCTGCAATTTCTGTGTTTCGTCGTCAATAAGAAGGTCCAAGGGATACAGTAATCCTGAAGTGAAGCATTAGAATCTAAAACCGGTCACACAGGAAAGGTTGAAAACGTACACAGTAAGAATAGCCAGTCTTCTTGTACTTGAGTCGGCATTGTGATATTTTGTATTGAATTCCGATGCAATTTCTGTGTTTCATCGTCAATAAGAGGGACAGAGGGATACAGTAAACCTGTAGTGAAGCATCGGATTCTATAACTAGTGTCACAGGAATGGTTCAAAACATAGGCAGTACGAAGAGTCAGTTTTCTTGTACTTAAGTTGGCATTGTGCCTTTTGTATTTAATTCCGATGCAATTTCTGTGTCTCGTCGTCAATAAGAAGGTCGGAGGGATACAGTAAACCAGAAGTGAAGCATCGCAATCTAGAACTAGTGTCACAGGAAAGGTTAAAAACATAGACAGTAAGAAGTGTCAGTCTTCTTGTACTTAATCCGGCATTGTGCTTTTTGTGTTTAATTCCGAGGCAACATCTGTGTTTCATCGTCAATACGAAGGTCGGAGGGATACAGTAAACCTGAAGTGAAGCATCGGAATCTACAACTAGTGTCACAGGAATGGTTCAAAACATAGACTGTAAGAAGAGTCAGTTTACTTGTACTTAAGTCGGCATTGTGCCTTTTGTATTTAATTCCGATGCTATTTCTGTGATTCATCGTCAATAGGAAGGTGAGAGGGATACAGTAGACCTGAAGTGAAGCTTCGGAATCTATAACTAGTGTCACAGGAATGGTTCAAAACATAGACAGTAAGAAGACTCAGTTTTCTTGTACGTTAGACGGCATTGTGCCCTTTGTATTTCATTCCGATGCAATTTCTGTGTTTCATCGTCAATAAGAGGGCCGGAGGGATACAGTAAACCGGAAGTGAAGCATCAGAATCTGTAACTAATGTCACAGGAATGGTTCAAAACATAGACAGTAAGAAGAGTCAGTTTTCTTGTACTAAAATCGGAATTGTGCCTTTTGTATTTAATTCCGATGCAATTTCTGTGTTTCATCGTCAATAAGA
This sequence comes from Schistocerca piceifrons, assembly GCF_021461385.2. Lineage (NCBI taxonomy): Eukaryota > Metazoa > Arthropoda > Insecta > Orthoptera > Acrididae > Schistocerca > Schistocerca piceifrons. Next base: position 1,208,933 of record NW_025727432.1, on the reverse strand, counting down.
AGGTCAGAGGGATACAGTAATTTTGAAGTGAAGCATCGGAATCTATAACTAGTGTCACAGAAATGGTTCAAAACTTAGACAGTAAGAAGAATCAGTTTTCTTGTACTTAAGTAGGCATTGTGCCTTTTGTATTGAATATCCGAAGCAATTTCTGTGTTTCGTCGACAATAAGATGGTCTGAGTGATACAGTATACTTGAAGTGAAGCATCGGAATCTATAACTAGTGTCACAGGAATGGTTCAAAACATAGACAATAAGAAGTCTTCGTATTCTGGTACTGAAGTCGGCATTGTGCCCTTTGTATTTAATTCAGATGCAATTTCTGTGTTTCATCGTCAATAAGAAGGTCAGAGGGATACAGTAAACCAGAAGTGAAGCATCAGAATCTGTAACTAATGTCACAGGAATGGATCAAATCATAGACAGTAAGAAGAGTCAGTTTTCTTGTACTTGAGTCGGCGTTGTGCCTTTTGTATTTAATTCCGATGCAATTTCAGTGTTTCGTCGTCAATAAGAAGGTCAGAGGGATACAGTAAACCTGAAGTGAAGCATCGGAATCTATAACTAGTGTTACAGGAATGGTTCAAAACATAGACAGTAAGATGAGTCAGTTTTCTTGTACTTAAGTCGGCATTGTGCCTTTTCTATTTAATTCCGATGCAATTTCTGTGTTTCATCGTCAATAATAAGGTCAGAGGGATACAGTAAACCTGAAGTGAAGCAACGGAATCTATAACTAGTGTCACAGGAATGGTTCAAACATAGACAGTAAGATTAGCCAGCCTACTTTTACTTGAGCATCATTGTGCCTTTTGTATTTAATTCCGATGCAATTTCTGTGTTTCATCGTCAATAAGAATGTCAGAGGGATACATTAAGCCTGAAGTGAAGTACCTCAATCTATAACTAGTGTCACAGGAAAGGTTCAAATCATAGACAGTAAGAAGAGTCAGTTTTCTTGCACTTAAGTCGGCATTGTACCTTTTGTATTTAATTCCGATGCAATCTCTGTGTTTCATCGTCAATAAGAAGATCAGAGGGATACAGTAAACCTGAAGTGAAGCATCGGAATCTATAACTTGTGTCACAGGAATGGTTCAAAACATAGACAGTAAGAAGTGTCAGTTTTCTTGTACTTAAGTCGGCATTGTGCCTTTTGTATTTAATTCCGATGCAATTTCTGTGTTTCATCGTCAATAAGAAGGTCGGAGGGATACAGTAAACCTGAAGTGAAGCATCGGAATCCATACCTAGTGTCACAGGAAAGGTTAAAAACATAGACAGTAAGAAGAGTCAGTCTTCTTGTACTCAATTCGGCATTCAGCCTTTTGTATTTAATTCCAAGGCAATATCTGTGTTTCATCGTCAATACGAAGGTCGGAGGGATACAGTAAACCTGAAGTGAAGCATCAGGATCTATAACTAGTCTCACAGGAATGGTTCAATACATAGACAGTAAGAAGAATCAGTTTGGTTGTACTTAAGTAGGCATTGTGCCTTTTGTATTGAATTCCGATGCAATTTCTGTGTTTCGTCGTCAATAAGAAGATCAGAGGGATACAATAAACCTGAAGTGAAGCATCGGAATCTATAACTAGTGTCACAGGAATGGTTCAAAGCTTAGAGAGTAAGAAGAATCAGTTTTCTTGCACTTAAGTAGGCATTGTGCCTTTTGTATTGAATTCCGATGCAAGTTCTGTGTTTCGTCGTCAATAAGAAAGTCAGAGGGATACAGTAGGCCTGAAGGGAAGCATCGGAATCTATAACTAGTGTCACAGGAATGGTTCAAAACATAGGCAGTAAGAAGAGTCAGTTTACTTGTACTTAAGTTGACATTGTGCCTTTAGTATTTACTTCCGATGCAATATCTGTGTTTCATCGTCAATAGGAAGGTCAGAGGGATACAGTAAACCTGAAGTGAAGCATCGGAATCTATAACTAGTGTCACAGGAATGGTTCAAAGCATAGACAATAAGAACAGTCTGTATTCTTGTACTTAAGTCGGCATTGTGCAATTGGTATTTAATTCCGACGCAATTTCTGTGTTTAATCGTCAATAAGAAGGTCAGAGTTATACAGGAAACCTGAAGTGAAGCATCAGAATCTGTAACTAATGTCACAGGAATGACTCATATCCTAGACAGTAAGAGGAGTCAGTTTTCTTGTACTTAAATCGGCATTGTGCCTATTCTATTTAATTCCGATGCAATTTCTGTGTTTCATCGTCAATATGAAGGTCAGAGGGATACAGTAAACCTGAAGTGAAGCATCGGAATCTATAACTAGTGTCACAGGAATGGTTCAAAACATAGACAGTAAGAAGAATCAGTTTTCTTGTACTTAAGTAGGCATTGTGCCTTTTGTATTGAATTTCGATGCAATTACTGTGTTTCGTCGTTAATAAGAAGGTCAGAGGGATACAGTAAACCTGAAGTGAAGCATCGGAATCTATAACTAGTGTCACAGGAATGGTTCAAAGCATAGACATTAAGAAGAGTCAGTTTTCTTGTACTTAAGTCGGCATTGTGCCCTTTGTTTTTAATTCCGATGCAATTTCTGTGTTTCATCGTCAATAAGAAGGTCCATGGGATACAGTAAACCTGAAGTGATGCATCGGAATCTATAACTAGTGTCACAGGAGTGGTTCAAACATAGACAGTAAAAAGGGTCAATTTTCTTGTTCTTAAGTCGGAATTTTGCCTTTTGTATTTAATTCCAATGCAATTTCTGTGTTTCATCGTCAATACGAAGCTCAGAGGGATACAGTAAACCTGAAGTGAAGCATAGGAAACTATAACTAGTGTCACAGGAATGGTTCAAAACATAGAAAGTATGAAGAGTCAGTTTTCTTGTACCTAAGTCGGCATTGTGACTTTGCTATTTAATTCCGATGCAATTTCTGTGTTTCGTCGTCAAGAAGAAGGTAAGAGGGATACAGTAAACCTGAAGTGATGCATCGGAATCTATAACTAGTGTCACAGGAATGGTTCAAAACATAGACAATAAGAACAGTCAGTATTCTTGTACTTAAGTCGGCATTGTGCCCCTTGTATTTAATTCCGATGCAATTACTGTGTTTCATCGTCAATAAGAAGGTCAGAGTTATACAGTAAACCTGAAGTGAAGCATCAGAATCTGTAACTAATGTCACAGGAATGGTTCAAATCATAGACAGTAAGAGGAGTAAGTTTTCTTGTACATAAATCGGCATTGTGGCTATTCTATTTAATTCCGATGCAATTTCTGTGTTTCATCGTCAATAAGAAGGTCAGAGGGATACAGTAAAGCTGAAGTGAAGCATCGGAATCTATAACCTGTGTTACAGGAATGGTTCAAAACAATGACAGTAAGAAGAGTCAGTTTACTTGTACTTAAGTCGGCATTGTGCCTTTTCTATTTAATTCCGATGCAATTTCTGTGTTTCATCCTCAATACGATGGTCACAGGGATACAGTAAACCTGAAGTGAAGCATCGGAATCTATAACTAGTGTCACAGGAATGGTTCAAAACTTAGACAGTAAGAAGAATCAGTTTTCTTGTACTTAAGTAGGCATTGTGCCTATTGTATTGAATTTCGATGCAATTACTGTGTTTCGTCGTTAATAAGAAGGTCAGAGTGATACAGTAAACCTGAAGGGAAGCATCGGAAACTATGACTAGTGTCACAGGAATGGTTCATAACATAGACATTAAGAAGAGTCAGTTTTCTTGTACTTAAGTCGGCATTGTGCCTATTATATTTAATTCCGATGCAATTTCTGTGTTTCATCGTCAATAAGAAGGTCAATGGGATACACTAAACCTGAAGTGAAGCATCGGAATCTATAACTAGTGTCACAGGAGTGGTTCAAAGCATAGACAGTAAGAAGAGTCAGTTTTCTTGTTCTTAAGTCGGCATTGTGCCTTTCGTAATTTAATTCCGATGCAATTTCTGTGTTTCATCGTCAATACGAAGGTCAGAGGGATTCAGTAAACCTGAAGTGAAGCATCGGATACTATAACTAGTGTCACAGGAATGGTTCAAAACATAGACAGTAAGAAGAGTCAGTTTTCTTGTACCTAAGTCGGCATTGTGACTTTCCTATTTAATTCCGATGCAATTTCTGTGTGTCATCGTCAGTAAGAAGGTCAGAGGGATACAGTAAACCTGAAGTGAAGCAACAGAATTTGTAACTAGTGTCACAGGAATGGTTCAAAATATAGACAGTAAGATGAGCCTGCCTTCTTGTACTTGAGTCGGCATTGTGCCTATTGTATTTAATTCGGATGCAATTTCTGTGTTTCATCGTCAATAAGGAGGTCAGAGGGATACAGTGAACCTGAAGTGAAGCATCGGAATCTATATCTAGTGTCACAGGAATGGTTCAAAACATAGACAGTAAGAAGAGCCATTCTTCTTGTACATAAGTCGGCATTGTGCCTATTGTATTTAATTCCGATGCAATTTCTGTGTTTCATCGTCAATAAGAAAGTCAGAGGGGTCCAGTAAACCTGAAGTGAAGCTTTGGAATCTATAAATAGCGTCACAGGAATGGTTCAAAACATAGACAGTAAGAAGAGTCAGTGTTCTGGTACTTAAGTCGGCATTGTGATTTTTGTATTTAATTCCGATGCAATTTCAGCGTTTCATCGTCAATAAGTAGGTCAGAGGGATACAGTAAACCTGAAGTGAAGCATCGGATTCTATAAGTAGTGTCACAGGAATGGTTCAAAACATAGACAGTGAGAAGAGTCAGTTTTCTTGTACTTAGGTCTGCTTTGTCCCTTTTGTATTTTTTTCCGATGCAATTTCTGTGTTTCATCGTCAATAAGAAGGTCCAAGGGATACAGTAAACCTGAAGTGAAGCATCGGAATCTAAAACCGGTCTCACAGGAAAGGTTCAAAACGTAAACATTAAGAAGAGCCAGTCTTCTTGTACTTGAGTTCTTCATTGATCGTTTTGTATTTAATTCCGATGCAATGTCTGTGTTTCATCGTCAATAAGATGGTCAGAGGTATACAGTAAACCTGAAGTGAAGCATCGGCATCTATAACTAGTGTCACAGGAATGGTTCAAAGTATAGACAGTAAGAAGTGTCAGTTTCCTTGTACTTCAGTCGGCATTGTGCCTTTTGTACTTAATTCCGATACAATTTCTGTGTTTCATCGTCAATAAGAAGGGCAGAGGGATACAGTAAACCTGTAGTGAAGCATCGGAATCTATAACTAGTGTCGAAGGAATGGTTCAAAACATAGACAGTAAGAAGAGTCAGTTTCCTTGTACTTCAGTCGGCATTGTGCCTTTTGTACTTAATTCCGATACAATTTCTGTGTTTCATCGTCAATAAGTAGGGCAGAGGGATACAGTAAACCTGTAGTGAAGCATCGGAATCTATAACTAGTGTCGAAGGACTGGTTCAAAACATAGACAGTAAGAAGAGTCAGTTTTCTTGTACTTATGTCGGCATTGTGCCTTTTGTATTTATTTCCGATGAAATTTCTGTGTTTCATCGTCAATAAGAAGGTCAGAGGGATACAGTAAACCTGAAGTGAAGCATCGTAATCTATAACTAGTGTCACAGGAATGGCTCAATACATAGACAGTAAGAAGTGTCCGTTTTCTTGTACTTAAGTCGGATTTGTGCCTTCTGTATTTAATTCCCAAGCAATTTCTGTATTTCATCGTAAATAAGAAGGTCAGAGGGTTACAGTAAAACTGAAGTGAAGCATCGGAATCTATAACTAGTGTAACAGGAATGGTTCAAAACATAGACAGTAAGAAGAGTCAGTCTTCTTGTACTGTAGTCGTCATTGTGCCATATGTATTTAATTCCGAAACAATACCTGTGTTTCATCGTCATTAAGAAGGTCAGGGGGATACAGTAAACCTGAAGTGAAGCATCGGAATCTATAACTAGTGTCACAGGAATGGTTCGAAACATAGACAGTAAGAAGAATCAGTTTTCTTGTCCTTGAGAAGAAGGCATTGTGCGCTTTGTATTGAATTTCGATGCAATTTCTGTGTTTCGTCTTCAATAAGAAGGTCAAAGGGATACAGTAAACCTGAAGTGAAGCATCGGAATCTGAAACCGGTCTCACAGGAATGGTTCAAAACATAGACAGTAAGAAGAGCCAGTCTTCTTGTACTTGAGTCTGCTTTGTGCCTTTTGTAATTAATTCCGATGCAATTTCTGTGTTTCATCGTCAATAAGACGGTCAATAATTACTGCAAAGCATGATGGGAACGTCGTCAATGATAGACACTACTCCAAGAGGTAGACCGAATGGCAAATCCTCCGTTGTTCGTAGGAAAACCAGGTAAAATCTTAATGAAACAAATGCCATACCTGGGAACAGCATTTCTGGTACATCACTCAATTTTAGATTCAGTTTCTAACTTCTACTCGAGTTCTGAGAGACTATCCATTCTTGAGATGAAATGTAAAAACAAAGGATACTCTATAATCAACTGCCATGCACCCATAAACCAGGACAACAAAAATAACCCGGAGAAAGTTGAAGAATTTTGGGAGATACTTGAAATGGAACTGGATAGATGCTCAAAGAAGAACATAAAAATGTTAGTAGGCGATTTTAACGCACAAATAGGAAGGGAGAAAAAATACCATGGAACAGTAGGCCTCTTCCCAGGTCACAAAAGAACTTCAAAAAATGGAGAAAGGCTTATAGAGGTATGTAGGCATTTCAACTTGAAAATAATGACAACACATTTCAAAAAGCTGAGCCGAAAAACTAAAACATGGAGATCACCAAATCCACTTCTCGGAGAATTCCAAATTGACCATGTGGCTATCTCACTTCATTGTCAAGAAGAAATTCAAAACACTAAAGTGCTGAAAAGCCTTGATGTTGATTCAGACCACTATTTGACTACGATTAAATTCAGACCACTCCCATTTCGAAAAGAGAAGAAAACCTTTTACAAAATTCCAAAATATAACACAGAAACGTTGAAAAATGAAGAAATTAAACAACGGTTTCAAAGAGTATTGCACAAAGATAGCGATGGCATATCCACAATAAATAAGGAAGCGGGATGGGAGGAGATCAAAAACGAAATAGTTGGAATAGCAAAAGAAAATTGTCTCGTGAAAAGAGTAAGAAGACATCCATGGTGGGACAATGAATGTGATGAGAACCTGGAGAAGAGACAGAAATTGTGGCAGAAATGGAACTCCACAAAAGATCCTCAAGATCTTGACAATTTTAAAATCCAGAGAAGAGAAACAGCTAAGCTTTTCCGTAATAAAAAAAGAAGACAATTTCAGGATAACCTAGAACAGATTGAGGAAGACTTTGAAAGAAATAATTCTAGAGATTTCTACAAAACTTTTAGAAAACAGCTAACCAAATACCAATCCCCAAATTTATGTTTTAAAGATGAAGAGAACAAGCTAGGTTTGACAAACAAGACTAATTGTGAAATATTAGCAAAATATTTCGAGACTCTACTAAATTGTGAACCACCCAAAGATAAAATGAGTTTTGAAAACCACCGAAATACTAATACCGAGTCAAAACCTCCAGACGCTGAAGAAATAAAACACATAATACACAGTCTAAAAAACAATAAAGCCCCAGGTGAAGACTCCGTAGTACCAGAAATCCTAAAAATAATGGATATCAACCTCCCACAAGTTTTGGAACATATGTTTAAGAAGATCTGGGACGAAGAAAGAATTCCTGAAGACTGGCAGTGTGCCCTGATACACCCACTACACAAAAAGGGGGATAAGATGAATGTTAATAATTATAGAGGGATCTCGCTACTACCAGTAGGATACAAAATTTTGTCAAGGAAATTACTTCAAATCGTGGAGCCAGTTCTGGATAATAAAATAGGTGAATATCAAGCAGGTTTTAGACAAGGTAGATCCTGTGTTGAACAAATATTTAACCTGAAAACACTAATTCGTTACAGAATCTCAAGAGGCCAGAGATTTGCAATAGTATTTGTAGATTTCAAAAAAGCATACGACTCGGTAGATAGAGAAACATTACTGAAAGTATTGGAAGAATTTGAGGTCGATACGAAAACAATTCAAATTATCAAACAGACGCTAACAAACAGTAAGGCCAAAGTTAAATTTATGAGTGAAATTTCAAGGAAGTTCGAAATTAAAACAGGTGTTAGACAAGGTGATGGTTTATCCCCAATCCTCTTCAACTGCGTACTGGAAAAGATATTGAGAATATGGAAAGAAGAACTCAAAGGCACCAAGAATGACATCAGAATTGGAACAAAAAAAGAAAAAATAGAAGTGGACTGTTTAGCTTTTGCAGACGATCTGGCAATAATTACAGAAAACGAAGAAATAGCTCAGAACTACCTGGAGAAACTACAAGAAGTTTCGGCCAGAGCTGGACTGCAGATTTCATTTGAAAAAACCGTGTATATGTCTAATCATAGAAATAACAAGAAAAATCTTATTACTAAATACGGCAATATTAAGAGAGTAGAAAAATTTAAGTATTTAGGTGAAATAATTCAAGTGAATGGTTTAGACAAGAGTGCAAACCAGGCGAGAGCAAGGAAAATGGAATTTGCTTTTCAAAAAACCAAAGACATATATAACAAAAAAACATTTCGATTCAAGCTAAATTAAGACATTATAAAACTGTCATTAGACCAGAATGCCTGTATGCATCGGAGTGCCTAACTCTTAACAAAAAGGGGGAAATAGATAACATGGAAAAGAAAGAAAGGAAAATTTTGAGAAAAATATTAGGACCGAGAAAGATTGGAGAAGAGTACAAGCTAAAGAGTAATAAGGAAATATACAAAACTATTGAGAAAGTGAGTGAGGCAATGCGTAAACGCAGACTAACTTTTTATGGTCACCTGTCGAGGATGGATGGAAACAGACTAACAAGAAAAGTGTTTGAACATAGTAACAGGAACGAAGAAACCAACAATAAATGGATACAGATGGTGAAAAAGGATTTGGCCTATTTTAATGCCACCCGTGAGTCAATCAGGGACAGGGAAAAGTTTAGACAAATACTGAACGAAATTAAGTGTTTTCCAGAAGAAACGAAACTAAAGAATAATAACAGGAAATGGTCGGAAGAGCGGAGCAGGAACCACTCGAAAATGATGAGGAAATATTGGGAAAAGAGAAAAAAAGATCAAAAAGCCGGGCAAGTGAATTGTTGAACGTGGTCCAAAGGTGGCCGAAATCGAAAGAAGAAGAAGAAAAAACGGTCAGAGGGATACAGTAAACCTGAAATGAAGCATCGGAATCTATAACTAGTGTAACAGGAATGGTTCAAGACATAGACAGTAAAAAGGAGTCAGTTTCCTTGTACATAAGTAGGCATTGTGCCTTTTGTATTTAATTCCGATGCAATTTCTGTGTTTCATCGTCAAGAAGAAGGTCAGAGGGATACAGTAAACCTGAAGTGAAACAACGGAATCTATAACTAGTGTCACAAGAAAGGCTCAAATCATAGAAAGTAAGAAGAATCAGTTTTCTTGTCCTTGAGAAGAAGGCATTGTGCGTTTTGTATTAAATTTCGATGCAATTTCTGTGTTTCGTCTTCAATAAGAAGGTCAGAGGGATACTGTAAACCTGAAGTGAAGCATCGGAATCTATAACTAGTGTCACAGGAATGGTTCAAAAGATAGACAGTAAGAAGAATCAGTTTTCTTGTAGTTAAGTAGGCATTGTGCCTTTTGTATTGAATTTCGATGCAATTACTGTGTTTCGTCGTTAATGAGAAGGTCAAAGGGATACAGTAAACCTGAAGTGAAGCATCGGAATCTATAACTAGTGTCACAGGAATGGTTCAAAACATAGACATTAAGAAGAGTCAGTTTTCTTGTACTGAAGTCGGCATTGTGCCTATTGTATTTAATTCCTATGCAATTTCTGTGTTTCATCGTCAATAAGAAGGTCAATAGGATACAGTAAACCTGAAGTGAAGCATCGGAATCTATAACTAGTGTCACAGGAGTGGTTCAAAACATAGACAGTAAGAAGAGTCAGTTTTCCTGTTCTTAAGTCGGCTTTGTGCCTTTGGTATTTAATTCCGACGCAATTTCTGTGTTTCATCGTTAATACGAAGGTCAGAGGGATTCAGTAAACCTGAAGTGAAGCATCGGAATCTATAACTAGTGTCGCAGGAATGGTTCAAAACATAGACAGTAAGATGAGCCAGCCTTCTTGTCCTTGAGTCGGCATTCTGCCTTTTGTATTTCATTCCGATGCAATTTATGTGTTTCATCGTCAATAAGAAGATCAGAGGGATACAGTGAACCTGAAGTGAAGCGTCGGAATCTATATCTAGTGTCACAGGAATGGTTCAAAACATAGACAGTAAGAAGAGGCAGTCTTCTTGTACTTGAGTCGGCATTGTGCCTTTAGTATTTAATTCAGATGCAATTTCTGTGTTTCATCGTCAATAAGATGGTCAGAGGGATACAGTAAACCTGAAGTGAAGCATCGGAATCTATAACTAGTGTCACAGGAATGGTTCAAACATAGACAGTAAGAAGAGTCAGTTTTCTTGTACTTAAGTCGGTATTGTGCCTTTTGTATTTAATTCCGATCCAATTTCTGTGTTTCATCGTCAATAAGAAGGTCAGAGTGATACAGTAAACCTGAAGTGTAGTATCTGAATCTATAACTAGTGTCAATGGAATGGTTCAATTTATAGACAGTAAGAAGTGTCAGTGTTCTTGTACTTAAGTCGGCATTGTGCCTAGTGTACTTAATTCCGATACAATTTCTGTGTTTCATCGTCCATATGAAGGGCAGAGGGATACTGTAAACCTGAAGTGAAGCATCGGAATCTATAACTAGTGTCGCAGGAATGGTTCAAAACATAGACAGTAAGAAGGGTCAGTTTTCTTGTACTTAAGTCGGCATTGTGCCTTTAGAATTTATTTCCGAAGAAATTTCTGTGTTTCATCGTCAATAAGAAGGTCAGAGGGATACAGTGGACCTGAAGTAAAGCATCGGAATCTATAACTAGTGTAACAGGAATGGTTCAAAACATAGACAGTAAGAAGAGTCAGATTTCTTGTACTTAAGTGGGCATTGTGCCCTTTGTATTTAATTCCGATGCAATTTGTATGTTTCATCGTCAATAAGAAGGTCAGAGGGATACAGTAATCCTGAAGTGAAGCATCAGAATCTGTAGCTAATGTCACAGGAATGGTTCAAAACATAGACAGTAAGAAGAGTCAGTTTTCTTGTACTTAAATCGGCATTGTGTATTTTGTATTTAATTCCGATGCAATTTCTGTGTTTCATCCTCAATAAGAAAGTCAGAGGGATACAGTAAACCTGAAGTGAAGCATCGAAATCTATAACTAGTGTCACAGGATTGGTTCAAAGCATAGTCAGTAAGAAGAGTCAGTTTTCTTGTACTTAAGTCGGCATTGTGCCTTTTGTATTTATTACCGATGAAATTTCTGTGTTTCATCGTCAATAAGAAGGTCAGAGGGATAGAGAAAACCTGAAGTGAAGCATCGTAATCTATAACTAGTGTCACAGGAATGGCTCAATACATAGACAGTAAGAAGTGTCCGTTTTCTTGTACTTAAGTCGGCATTGTGCCTTTTGTATTTAATTCCGATGCAATTTCTGTGTTTCATCGTCAATAAGAAGGTCAGAGGGATACAGTAAACCTGAAGTGAAGCATCGGAATCTATAACTAGTGTAACAGGAATGGTTGAAATCATAGACAGTAAGAAGAGTCAGTTTACTTGTACTTATTTCGGCTTTGTGACTTTTGTATTTCATTCCGATGCAATTTCTGTGTTTCATCGTCAATAGGTAGGTCAGAGGGATACAGTAAACCTGAAGTGAAGCATCGGAATCTATAACTAGTGCCACAGGAATGGTTCAAATCATAGACAGTAAGAAGAGTCAGTTTTCGTGTACTTAACCCGGCATTGTGCCTTTTCTATTTAATTCCGATGCAATTTCTGAGTTTTGTCGTGAATATGAAGGTCCAAGGGATACAGTAAACCTGAAGTGAAGCATCGGAATCTAAAACCGGTCTCACAGGAATGGTTCAAAACATAGACAGTAAGAAGAGCCAGTCTTCTTGTACTTGAGTCTGGATTGTGCCTTTTGTATTTAATTCCGATGCAATTTCTGTGTATCATCGTGAATAAGACGGTCAGAGGAATACTGTAAACCTGAAGTGAGGCATCGGAAACTATAACTAGTGTTACAGGAATGGTTCGAAACATAGACAGTAAGAAGAGTCAGTTTACTTGTACTTAAGTCGGCATTGTGCCTCTTCTATTTAATTCCAATTCAATTTCTGTGTTTTATCCTCAATACGATGGTCACAGGGATACAGTAAACCTGAAGTGAAGCATCGGAATCTATAACTAGTGTCACAGGAATGGTTCAAAACATAGACATTAAGAAGAGTCAGTTTTCTTGTACTTAAGTCGGCATTGTGCCCTTTGTTTTTAATTCCGATGCAATTTCTGTGTTTCATCGTCAATAAGAAGGTCCGTGGGATACAGTAAACCTGAAGTGAAGCATCGGAATCTATAACTAGTGTCACAGGAGTGGTTCAAACATAGACAGTAAGAAGGGTCAATTTTCTTGTTCTTAAGTCGGAATTGTGCCTTTTGTATTTAATTCCGATGCAATTTCTGTGTTTCATCGTCAATACGAAGCTCAAAGGGATACAGTAAACCTGAAGTGAAGCATAGGAAACTATAACTGGTGTCACAGGAATGGTTCAAAACATAGAAAGTAAGAAGAGTCAGTTTTCTTGTACTTAAGTCGGCATTGTGACTTTTCTATTTAATTCCGATGCAATTTCTGTGTTTCGTCGTCAAGAAGAAGGTCAGAGGGATACAGTAAACCTGAAGTGAAGCATCGGAATCTATAACTAGTGTCACAGGAGTGGTTCAAACGTAGACAGTAAGAAGAGTCAGTTTTCTTGTTCTTAAGTCGGCATTGTGACTTTTGTATTTAATTCCGATGCAATTTCTGTGTTTCATCGTCAATAAGAAGGTCCATGGGATCCAGTAAACCTGAAGTGAAGCATCGGAATCTATATCTAGTGTCACAGGAATGGTTCAAAACATAGACAGTAAGAAGAGCCATTCTTCTTGTACTTGAGTCGGCATTGTGCCTTTAGTATTTATTTCAGATGCAATTTCTGTGTTTCATCGTCAATAAGAAGGTCAGAGGGATACAGTGAACCTGAAGTGAAGCATCGGAATCTATATCTAGTGTTACAGGAATGGTTCAATACATAGACAGTAAGAAGAGCCAGTCTTCTTGTACTTGAGTCGGCATTGTGCCTTTAGTATTTAATTCTGATGCAATTTCTGTGTTTCATCGTCAATAAGAAGGTCAGAGGGATACAGTAAACCTGAAGTGTAGCTTCGGAATCTATAACTAGTGTTACAGGTATCGTGCAAAACATAGACAGTCAGAAGAGTCAGTTTACTTGTACTTAAGTCGGCATTGTGCCTTTTCTATTTAATTCCGATGCAATTTCTTTGTTTTATCCTCAATACGATGGTCACAGGGATACAGTAAACCTGAAGTGAAGCATCGGAATCTATAACTAGTGTCACAGGAATGGTTCAAACGTAGACAGTAAGAAGAATCAGTTTTCTTGTACTTAAGTAGGCATTGTGCCTTTTGTATTGAAATTCGATGCAATTACTATGTTTCGTCGTTAATAAGAAGGTCAGAGGTATACAGTAAACCTGAAGTGAAGCATCGGAATCTATAACTAGTGTCAAAGGAATGGATCAAAACATAGACATTAAGAAGAGTCAGTTTTCTTGTAATTAAGTCGGCATTGTGCCCTTTGTTTTTAATTCCGATGCAATTTCTGTGTTTCATCGTCAATAAGAAGGTCCATGGGATACAGTAAACCTGAAGTGAAGCATCGGAATCTATAACTAGTGTCACAGGAGTGGTTCAAAACATAGACAGTAAGAAGAGTCAATTTTCTTCTTGTTAAGTCGGAATTGTGCCTTTTGTATTTAATTCCGATGCTACTTCTGTGTTTCATCGTCAATACGAAGCTCAGAGGGATACAGTAAAACTGAAGTGAAGCATCGAAAACTATAACTAGTGTCACAGGAATGGTTAAAAACATAGACAGTAAGAAGAGTCAATTTTCTTGTACTTAAGACGGCATTGTGACTTTTTTATTTAATTCCGATGCAATTTCTGTGTTTCGTCGTCAAGAAGAAGGTCAGAGGGATACAGTAAACCTGAAGTGAAGCAACGGAATCTATAACTAGTGTCACAGGAATGGTTCAATTCATAGACAGTAAGAAGAATCAGTTTTCTTGTCCTTGAGAAGAAGGCATTGTGTCTTTTGTATTGAATTTCGATGCAATTTCTGTGTTTCGTCTTCAATAAGGAGGTCAGAGGGATACAGTAAACCTGAAGTGAAGCATCGGAATCTATAACTAGTGTCACAGGAATGGTTCAAAACATAGACAGTAAGAAGAATCAGTTTTCTTGTACTTACGTAGGCATTGTGCCTTTTGTATTGAATTTCGATGCAAATACTGTGTTTCGTCGTTAATAAGAAGGTCAAAGGGATACAGTAAACCTGAAATGAAGCATCGGAATCTATAACTAGTGTCACAGGAATGGTTCAAAACATAGACATTAAGAAGAGTCAGATTTCTTGTACTTAATTCGGCATAGTGCCTAATGTATTTAATTCCGATGCAATTTCTGTGTTTCATCTTCAATAAGAGGGTCAATGGGATACAGTAAACCTGAAGTCAAGCATCGGAATCTATAACTAGTGTCACAGGAATGGTTCAAAACATAGGCAGTAAGAAGAGTCAGTCTTCTTGTACATAAGTCGGCATTGTGCCTATTGTATTTAATTCCGATGCAATTTCTGTGTTTCATCGTCAATTAGAAAGTCAGAGGGGTCCAGTAAACCTGAAGTGAAGCTTTGGAATCTATAAGTAGCGTCACAGGAATGGTTCAAAACATAGACAGTAAGAAGAGTCAGTGTTCTTGTACTTAAGTCGGCATTGTGATTATTGTATTTAATTCCGATGCAATTTCAGCGTTTCATCGTCAATAAGTAGGTCAGAGGGATACAGTAAAGCTGAAGTGAAGCATCGGATTCTATAAGTAGTGTCACAGGAATGGTTGAAAACATAGACAGTGAGAAGAGTCAGTTTTCTTGTACTTAAGTAGGAATTGTGCCTTTTGTATTTAATTTCGATGCAATTTCTGTGTTTCGTCGTCAATAAGAAGGTCAGAGGGACACAGTAAACCTGAAGTGAAGCATCGGAATCTAGAACTAGAGACACAGGAATGGTTCAAAACATAGGCAGTAAGAAGAGTCAGTGTTCTTGTACTTAGGTCTGCTTTGTCCCTTTTGTATTTAATTCCGATGCAATTTCTGTGTTTCATCGTCAATAAGAAGGTCCAAGTGATACAGTAAACCTGAAGTGAAGCATCGGAATCTAAAACCGGTCTCACAGGAAAGGTTCAAAACGTAAACAGTAAGAAGAGCCAGTCTTCTTGTACTTGAGTCGGCATTGATCGTTTTGTATTTAATTCCCATGCAATGTCTGTGTTTCATCGTCAATAAGATGGTCACAGGGATACAGTAAACCTGGAGTGAAGCATCGGAATCTATAACTAGTGTCACAGGAATGGTTCAAAGTATAGACAGTAAGAAGTGTCAGTTTCCTTGTACTTCAGTCGGCATTGTGCCTTTTGTACTTAATTCCGATACAATTTCTGTGTTTCATCGTCAATAAGAAGGGCAGAGGGATACAGTAAACCTGTAGTGAAGCATCGGAATCTATAACTAGTGTCGAAGGAATGGTTCAAAACATACACAGTAAGAAGAGTCAGTTTTCTTGTACTTAAGTCGGCATTGTGCCTTTTGTATTTATTTCCGATGAAATTTCTGTGTTTCATCGTCAATAAGAAGGTCAGAGGGATACAGTAAACCTGAAGTGAAGCATCGTAATCTATAACTAGTGTCACAGGAATGGCTCAATACATAGACAGTATGAAGTGTCCGTTTCCGTGTACTTAAGTCGGCATTGTGCCTTTTGTATTTAATTCTGATGCAATTTCTGTGTTTCATCGTCAATAAGAAGGTCAGAGGGATACAGTAAACCTGAAGTGCAGCTTCGGAATCTATAACTAGTGTTACAGGTATCGTGCAAAACATAGACAGTCAGAAGAGTCAGTTTACTTGTACTTAAGTCGGCATTGTGCCTTTTCTATTTAATTCCGATGCAATTTCTTTGTTTTATCCTCAATACGATGGCCACAGGGATACAGTAAACCTGAAGTGAAGCATCGGAATCTATAACTAGTGTCAAAGGAATGGATCAAAACATAGACATTAAGAAGAGTCAGTTTTCTTGTAATTAAGTCGGCATTGTGCCCTTTGTTTTTAATTCCGATGCAATTTCTGTGTTTCATCGTCAATATGAAGGTCCATGGGATACAGTAAACCTGAAGTGAAGCATCGGAATCTATAACTAGTGTCACAGGAGTGGTTTAAAACATAGACAGTAAGAAGAGTCAATTTTCTTCTTCTTAAGTCGGAATTGTGCCTTTTGATTTTAATTCCGATGCTATTTCTGTGTTTCATCGTCAATACGAAGCTCAGAGGGATACAGTAAAACTGAAGTGAAGCATCGAAAACTATAACTAGTGTCACAGGAATGGTTAAAAACATAGACAGTAAGAAGAGTCAATTTTCTTGTACTTAAGACGGCATTGTGACTTTTTTATTTAATTCCGATGCAATTTCTGTGTTTCGTCGTCAAGAAGAAGGTCAGAGGGATACAGTAAACCTGAAGTGAAGCAACGGAATCTATAACTAGTGTCACAGGAATGGTTCAATTCATAGACAGTAAGAAGAATCAGTTTTCTTGTCCTTGAGAAGAAGGCATTGTGTCTTTTGTATTGAATTTCGATGCAATTTCTGTGTTTCGTCTTCAATAAGGAGGTCAGAGGGATACAGTAAACCTGAAGTGAAGCATCGGAATCTATAACTAGTGTCACAGGAATGGTTCAAAACATAGACAGTAAGAAGAATCAGTTTTCTTGTACTTACGTAGGCATTGTGCTTTTTGTATTGAATTTCGATGCAAATACTGTGTTTCGTCGTTAATAAGAAGGTCAAAGGGATACAGTAAACCTGAAATGAAGCATCGGAATCTATAACTAGTGTCACAGGAATGGTTCAAAACATAGACATTAAGAAGAGTCAGATTTCTTGTACTTAATTCGGCATAGTGCCTAATGTATTTAATTCCGATGCAATTTCTGTGTTTCATCTTCAATAAGAGGGTCAATGGGATACAGTAAACCTGAAGTCAAGCATCGGAATCTATAACTAGTGTCACAGGAATGGTTCAAAACATAGGCAGTAAGAAGAGTCAGTCTTCTTGTACATAAGTCGGCATTGTGCCTATTGTATTTAATTCCGATGCAATTTCTGTGTTTCATCGTCAATTAGAAAGTCAGAGGGGTCCAGTAAACCTGAAGTGAAGCTTTGGAATCTATAAGTAGCGTCACAGGAATGGTTCAAAACATAGACAGTAAGAAGAGTCAGTGTTCTTGTACTTAAGTCGGCATTGTGATTATTGTATTTAATTCCGATGCAATTTCAGCGTTTCATCGTCAATAAGTAGGTCAGAGGGATACAGTAAAGCTGAAGTGAAGCATCGGATTCTATAAGTAGTGTCACAGGAATGGTTCAAAACATAGACAGTGAGAAGAGTCAGTTTTCTTGTACTTAAGTAGGAATTGTGCCTTTTGTATTTAATTTCGATGCAATTTCTGTGTTTCGTCGTCAATAAGAAGGTCAGAGGGACACAGTAAACCTGAAGTGAAGCATCGGAATCTAGAACTAGAGACACAGGAATGGTTCAAAACATAGGCAGTAAGAAGAGTCAGTGTTCTTGTACTTAGGTCTGCTTTGTCCCTTTTGTATTTAATTCCGATGCAATTTCTGTGTTTCATCGTCAATAAGAAGGTCCAAGTGATACAGTAAACCTGAAGTGAAGCATCGGAATCTAAAACCGGTCTCACAGGAAAGGTTCAAAACGTAAACAGTAAGAAGAGCCAGTCTTCTTGTACTTGAGTCGGCATTGATCGTTTTGTATTTAATTCCCATGCAATGTCTGTGTTTCATCGTCAATAAGATGGTCACAGGGATACAGTAAACCTGGAGTGAAGCATCGGAATCTATAACTAGTGTCACAGGAATGGTTCAAAGTATAGACAGTAAGAAGTGTCAGTTTCCTTGTACTTCAGTCGGCATTGTGCCTTTTGTACTTAATTCCGATACAATTTCTGTGTTTCATCGTCAATAAGAAGGGCAGAGGGATACAGTAAACCTGTAGTGAAGCATCGGAATCTATAACTAGTGTCGAAGGAATGGTTCAAAACATACACAGTAAGAAGAGTCAGTTTTCTTGTACTTAAGTCGGCATTGTGCCTTTTGTATTTATTTCCGATGAAATTTCTGTGTTTCATCGTCAATAAGAAGGTCAGAGGGATACAGTAAACCTGAAGTGAAGCATCGTAATCTATAACTAGTGTCACAGGAATGGCTCAATACATAGACAGTATGAAGTGTCCGTTTCCTTGTACTTAAGTCGGCATTGTGCCTTTTGTATTTAATTCTGATGCAATTTCTGTGTTTCATTGTCAATAAGAAGGTCAGAGGGATACAGTAAACCTGAAGTGCAGCTTCGGAATCTATAACTAGTGTTACAGGTATCGTGCAAAACATAGACAGTCAGAAGAGTCAGTTTACTTGTACTTAAGTCGGCATTGTGCCTTTTCTATTTAATTCCGATGCAATTTCTTTGTTTTATCCTCAATACGATGGCCACAGGGATACAGTAAACCTGAAGTGAAGCATCGGAATCTATAACTAGTGTCAAAGGAATGGATCAAAACATAGACATTAAGAAGAGTCAGTTTTCTTGTAATTAAGTCGGCATTGTGCCCTTTGTTTTTAATTCCGATGCAATTTCTGTGTTTCATCGTCAATATGAAGGTCCATGGGATACAGTAAACCTGAAGTGAAGCATCGGAATCTATAACTAGTGTCACAGGAGTGGTTCAAAACATAGACAGTAAGAAGAGTCAATTTTCTTCTTCTTAAGTCGGAATTGTGCCTTTTGATTTTAATTCCGATACTATTTCTGTGTTTCATCGTCAATACGAAGCTCAGAGGGATACAGTAATACTGAAGTGAAGCATCGAAAACTATAACTAGTGTCACAGGAATGGTTAAAAACATAGACAGTAAGAAGAGTCAATTTTCTTGTACTTAAGACGGCATTGTGACTTTTCTATTTAATTCCGATGCAATTTCTGTGTTTCGTCGTCAAGAAGAAGGTCAGAGGGATACAGTAAACCTGAAGTGAAGCAACGGAATCTATAACTAGTGTCACAGGAATGGTTCAATTCATAGACAGTAAGAAGAATCAGTTTTCTTGTCCTTGAGAAGAAGGCATTGTGTCTTTTGTATTGAATTTCGATGCAATTTCTGTGTTTCGTCTTCAATAAGGAGGTCAGAGGGATACAGTAAACCTGAAGTGAAGCATCGGAATCTATAACTAGTGTCACAGGAATGGTTCAAAACATAGACAGTAAAAAGAATCAGTTTTCTTGTACTTACGTAGGCATTGTGCCTTTTGTATTGAATTTCGATGCAAATACTGTGTTTCGTCGTTAATAAGAAGGTCAAAGGGATGCAGTAAAGCTGAAGTGAAGCATCGGAATCTATAACTAGTGTCACAGGAATGGTTCAAAACATAGACATTAAGAAGAGTCAGATTTCTTGTACTTAATTCGGCATAGTGCCTAATGTATTTAATTACGATGCAATTTCTGTGTTTCATCTTCAATAAGAGGGTCAATGGGATACAGTAAACCTGAAGTCAAGCATCGGAAACTATAACTAGTGTCACAGGAGTGGGTCAAAACATAGACGGTAAGAAGAGTCAGTTTTCTTGTTCTTAAGTCGGCATTGTGCCTTTTGTATTTAATTCCGATGCAATTTCTGTGTTTCATCGTCAATACGAAGGTCAGAGGGATTCAGTAAACCGGAAGTAAAGCATCGGAAAATATAATTAGTGTCACAGGAATGGTTCAAAACATAGACAGTAAGAAGAGTCAGTTTTCTTGTACTTAAGTCGGCATTGTGACTTTCCTATTTAATTCCGATCCAATTTCTGTGTTTCATCGTCAATAGGAAGGTCAGAGGGATACAGTAAACCTGAAGTGAAGCAACAGAATTTATAACTAGTGTCACAGGATTGGTTCAAAGTATAGACAGTAAGATGAGCAAGCCTTCTTGTACTTGAGTCGGCATTGTGCCTTTTGTATTTAATTCCGATGCAATTTCTGTGTTTCATCGTCATTAAGGAGGTCAGAGGGATACACTGAACCTGAAGTGAAGCATCGGAATCTATATCTAGTGTCACAGGAATGGTTCAAAACATAGACAGTAAAAAGAGCCAGTCTTCTTGTACTTGAGTCGGCATTGTGCATTTTGTAGTGAATTCCGATGCAATTTCTGTGTTTCATCGTCAATAGGAAGGTCAGAGGGATACTGTAAACCTGAAGTGAAGCATAGGAATCTATAACTAGTGTCACAGGAATGGTTCAAAACATAGACAATAAGAACAGTCAGTATTCTTGTACTTAAGTCGGCATTGTGCCCTTTGTATTTAATTCCGATGCAATTTCTGTGTTTCATCGTCAATAAGAAGGTCAGAGTTATACAGTAAATCTGAAGTGAAGCATCAGAATCTGTAACTAATGTCACAGGAATGGTTCAAATCATAGACAGTGAGAGGAGTCAGTTTTCTTGTACATAAATCGGCATTGTGCCTATTGTATTTAATTCCGATGCAATTTCTGTGTTTCATCGTCAATAAGAAGGTCAGAGGGATACAGTAAAAATGAAGTGAAGCATCGGAATCTATAACCAGTGTTACAGGAATGGTTCAAAACAATGACAGTAAGAAGAGTCAGTTTACTTGTACTTTAGTCGGCATTGTGCCTTTTCTATTTAATTCCGATGCAATTTCTGTGTTTCATCCTCAATACTATGGTCACAGGGATACAGTAAACCTGAAGTGAAGCATCGGAATCTATAACTAGTGTCACAGGAATGGTTCCAAACATAGACAGTAAGAAGAATCAGTTTTCTTGTACTTAAGTAGGCATTGTGCTTTTTGTATTGATTTTCGATGCAATTACTGTGTTTCGTCGTTAATAAGAAGGTCAGAGTGATACAGTAAACCTGAAGGGAAGCATCGGAAACTATGTCTAGTGTCACAGGAATGGTTCATAACATAGACATTAAGTAGAGTCAGTTATCTTGTACTTAAGTCGGCATTGTGCCTTTTCTATTTAATTCCGATTCAATTTCTGTGTTTCATCGTCAATAAGAAGGTCCATGGGATACAGTAAACCTGAAGTGAAGCATCGGAATCTATAACTAGTGTCACAGGAGTGGTTCAAAACATAGACAGTAAGAAGAGTCAATTTTCTTGTCCTTAAGTCGGAATTGTGCCTTTTATATTTAATTCCGATGCAATTTCTGTGTTTCATCGTCAATACGAAGGTCAGAGGGATACAGTAAACCTGAAGTGAAGCATCGCAAACTATAACTAGTGTCACAGGAATGGTTCAAAACATAGACAGTAAGAAGAGTCAGTTTTCTTGTACTTAAGTCGGCATTGTGACTTTTTTATTTAATTCCGATGCAGTTTCTGTGTTTCATCGTCAAGAAGAAGGTCAGAGGGATACAGTAAACCTGAAGTGAAGCAACGGAATCTATAACTAGTGTCACAGGAATGGTTCAAATCATAGACAGTATAAAGAATCAGTTTTCTTGTCTTTGAGAAGAAGGCATTGTGCCTTTTGTATTGAATTTCGATGCAATTTCTGTGTTTCGTCTTCAATAAGAAGGTCAGAGGGATACAGTAAACCTGATGTGAAGCATCGGAATCTATAACTAGTCTCACAGGAATGGTTCAAAACATAGACAGTAAGAAGAATCAGTTTTCTTGTACTTAAGTAGGCATTGTGCCTTTTGTATTGAATTTCGATGCAATTACTGTGTTTCGTCGTTAATAAGAAGGTCAAAGGGATACAGTAAACCTGGAGTGAAGCATTGGAATTTATAACTAGTGTCACAGGAATGGTTCAATACATAGGCATTAAGAAGAGTCAGTTTTCTTGTACTTAAGTCGGCATTGTGCCTATTATATTAAATTCTGTTGCAATTTCTGTGTTTCATCGTCAATAAGAAGGTCAATGGGATACACTAAACCTGAAGTGAAGCATCGGAATCTATAACTAGTGTCACAGGAGTGGTTCAAAGCGTAGACAGTAAGAAGAGTCAGTTTTCTTGTTCTTAAGTCGGCATTGTGCCTTTTGTATTTAATTCCGATGCAATTTCTGTGTTTCATCGTCAATACGAAGGTCAGAGGGATTCAGTAAACCTGAAGTGAAGCATCGGAAACTATAACTAGTGTCACAGGAATGGTTCAAAACATAGACAGTAAGAAGAGTCAGTTTTCTTGTACTTAAGTCGGCATTGTGACTTTCCTATTGAATTCCGATGCAATTTCTGTGTGTCATCGTCAATAAGAAGGTCAGAGGGATACAGTAAACCTGAAGTGAAACAACAGAATTTATAACTAGTGTCACAGGAATGGTTCGAAACATAGACAGTAAGAAGAGTCAGTTTACTTGTACTTAAGTCGGCATTGGGCCTTTTGTACTGAATTGCGATGCAAATTCTGTGTTTCGTCGTCAACAAGAAGGTCAGAGGGATACAGTAAACCTGAAGTGAAGCATCGGAATCTATAACTAGTGTCACAGGAATGGTTCAAAACATAGACAGTAAGAAGAGTCAGTTTCCTTTTACTTAAGTCGGCATTGTGCCTTTTCTATTGAATTCCGATGCAATTTCTGTGTTTCGTCGTCAATAAGAAGGTCAGAAGGATACAGTAAACCTGAAGTGAAGCATCGGAATCTATAACTAGTGTCACAGGAATGGTTCAAAACATAGACAGTAAGAAGAGTCAGTTTACTTGTACTTAAGTCGGCATTGTGTCTTTTGTATTTAATTCCGATGCAATTTCTGTGTTTCATCGTCAATAGGTAGGTCAGAGGGATACAGTAAACCTGAAGTGAAGCATCGGAATCTATAACTAGTGTCACAGGAATGGTTCAAATCATAGACAGTAAGAAGAGTCAGTTTTCTTGTACTTAACCCGGCATTGTACCTTTTCTATTTAATTCCGAAGCGCATTTCTGGGTTTTGTCGTGAATAAGAAGGTCCAAGGGATACAGTCAACCTGAAGTGAAGCATCGGAATCTAAAACCGGTCTCACAGGAATGGTTCAAAACATAGACAGTAAGAAGAGCCAGTCTACTTGTACTTGAGTCTGCATTGTGCGTTTTGTATTTAATTTCGATGCAATTTCTGTGTTTCATCGTCAATACGACGGTCAGAGGGATACAGTAAACCTGAAGTGAAGCATCGGAATCTATAACTAGTGTAACAGGAATGGTTCAAGACATAGACAGTAAAAAGGAGTCAGTTTCCTTGTACTTAAGTAGGCATTGTGCCTTTTGTATTTCATTCCGATGCAATTTCTGTGTTTCATCGTCAATAAGTAGGTCAGAGGGATATAGTAAACCTGAAGTGAAGCATCGCAATCTATAACTAGTGTCACAGAAAAGGTTCAAAGCATAGACAGTAAGAAGAGTCAGTCTTCTTGAACTGTAGTCGTCATTGTGCCATATGTATTTAATTCCGAAACAATTCCTGTGTTTCATCGTCATTAAGAAGGTCAGGGGGATACAGTAAACCTGAAGTGAAGCATCGGAATCTATAACTAGTGTCACAGGAATGGTTCGAAACATAGACAGTAAGAAGAGTCAATTTACTTGTACTTAAGTCGGCATTGGGCCTTTTGTACTGAATTCCGATGCTAATTCTGTGTTTCGTCGTCAAAAAGAAGGTCAGAGGGATACAGTAAACCTGAAGTGAAGCATCGGAATCTATAGCTAGTGTCACAGGAATGGTTCAAAACATAGACAGTAAGAAGAGTCAGTTTCCTTTTACTTAAGTCGGCATTGTGCCTTTTGTATTTAATTCCGATGCAATTTCTGTGTTTCATCGTCAATACGAAGGTCAGAGGGATTCAGTAAACCTGAAGTGAAGCATCGAAAACTATAACTAGTGTCACAGGAATGGTTCAAAACATAGACAGTAAGAAGAGTCAGTTTTCTTGTACTTAAGTCGGCATTGTGACGTTCCTATTTAATTCCGATGCAATTTCTGTGTTTCATAATCAATAAGAAGGTCAGAGGGATACAGCAAACCTGAAGTGAAGCAACAGAATGGTTCAAAATATAGACAGTAAGATGAGCCAGCCTTCTTTTACTTGAGTCGGCATTGTGCCTTTTGTATTTAATTCCGATGCAATTTATGTGTTTCATCGTCAATAAGAAGGTCAGAGGGATACAGTGAACTTGAAGTGAAGCATCGGAATCTATATCTAGTGTCACAGGAATGGTTCAAACATAGACAGTAAGAAGAGTCAGTCTTCTTGTACATAAGTCAGCATTGTGCCTATTGTATTTAATTCCGATGCAATTTCTGTGTTTCATCGTCAATAAGAAAGTCAGAGGGATCCAGTAAACCTGAAGTGAAGCTTTGGAATCTATAAGTAGTGTCGCAGGAATGCTTCAAAACATAGACAGTAAGAGGAGTCAGTGTTCTTGTACTTAAGTCGGCATTGTGATTTTTGTATTTAATTCCGATGCAATTTCTGCGTTTCATCGTCAATAAGTAGGTCAGACGGATACAGTAAACCTGAAGTGAAGCATCGGAATCTATAACTAGTGTCACAGGAATGGTTTAAAACATAGACAGTAAGAAGAGTCAGTTTTCTTGTACTTAAGTTGGAATTGTGCCTTTTGTATTTAATTCCGATGCAATTTCTGTGTTTCATCGTCAATAAGAATGTCAGAGGGATACAGTTAACCTGAAGTGAAGCATCGGAATCTATAACTAGTGTAACAGGAATGGTTCAAAGCATAGACAGTAAGAAGAGTCAGTTTTCTTGTACTTTAGTCGGCATTGTGCCTTTTCTATTTAATTCCGATGCAATTTCTGTGTTTCATCCTCAATACGATGGTCACAGGGATACAGTAAACCTGAAGTGAAGCATCGGAATCTATAACTAGTGTCACAGGAATGGTTCAAAACATAGACAGTAAGAAGAATCAGTTTTCTTGTACTTAAGTAGGCATTGTGCCTTTTGTATTGAATTTCGATGCAATTACTGTGTTTCGTCGTTAATAAGAAGGTCAGAGTGATACAGTAAACCTGAAGGGAAGCATCGGAAACTATGTCTAGTGTCACAGGAATGGTTCATAACATAGACATTAAGTAGAGTCAGTTATCTTGTACTTAAGTCGGCATTGTGCCTTTTCTATTTAATTCCGATTCAATTTCTGTGTTTCATCGTCAATAAGAAGGTCCATGGGATACAGTAAACCTGAAGTGAAGCATCGGAATCTATAACTAGTGTCACAGGAGTGGTTCAAAACATAGACAGTAAGAAGAGTCAATTTTCTTGTCCTTAAGTCGGAATTGTGCCTTTTATATTTAATTCCGATGCAATTTCTGTGTTTCATCGTCAATACGAAGGTCAGAGGGATACAGTAAACCTGAAGTGAAGCATCGGAAACTATAACTAGTGTCACAGGAATGGTTCAAAACATAGACAGTAAGAAGAGTCAGTTTTCTTGTAATTAAGTCGGCATTGTGACTTTTCTATTTAATTCCGATGCAATTTCTGTGTTTCATCGTCAAGAAGATGGTCAGAGGGATACAGTAAACCTGAAGTGAAGCAACGGAATCTATAACTAGTGTCACAGGAATGGTTCAAATCATAGACAGTAAGAAGAGTCAGTTTTCTGGTACTTAACCCGGCATTGTGCCTTTTCTATTTAATTCCGAAGCGCATTTCTGTGTTTTGTCGTGAATAAGAAGGTCCAAGGGATACAGTCAACCTGAAGTGAAGCATCGGAATCTAAAACCGGTCTCACAGGAATGGTTCAAAACATAGACAGTAAGAAGAGCCAGTCTACTTGTACTTGAGTCTGCATTGTGCCTTTTGTATTTAATTCCGATGCAATTTCTGTGTTTCATCGTCAATACGACGGTCAGAGGGATACAGTAAACCTGAAGTGAAGCATCGGAATCTATAACTAGTGTAACAGGAATGGTTCAAGACATAGACAGTAAAAAGGAGTCAGTTTCCTTGTACTTAAGTAGGCATTGTGCCTTTTGTATTTAATTCCGATGCAATTTCTGTGTTTCATCGTCAATAAGAAGGTCAGAGGGATACAGTAAACCTGAAGTGAAGCATCGGAATCTATAACTAGTGTCACAGGAATGGTTTAAAACATAGACAGTAAGAAGAGTCAGTTTCCTTTTACTTAAGTCGGCATTGTGCCTTTTCTATTGAATTCCGATGCAATTTCTGTGTTTCATCGTCAATAAGAAGGTCAGAGGGATATAGTAAACCTGAAGTGAAGCATCGGAATCTATAACTAGTGTCACAGGAAAGGTTCAAAGCATAGACAGTAAGAAGAGTCAGTCTTCTTGAACTGTAGTCGTCATTGTGCCATATGTATTTAATTCCGAAACAATTCCTGTGTTTCATCGTCATTAAGAAGGTCAGGTGGATACAGTAAACCTGAAGTGAAGCATCGGAATCTATAACTAGTGTCACAGGAATGGTTCGAAACATAGACAGTAAGAAGAGTCAATTTACTTGTACTTAAGTCGGCATTGGGCCTTTTGTACTGAATTCCGATGCTAATTCTGTGTTTCGTCGTCAAAAAGAAGGTCAGAGGGATACAGTAAACCTGAAGTGAAGCATCGGAATCTATAGCTAGTGTCACAGGAATGGTTCAAAACATAGACAGTAAGAAGAGTCAGTTTCCTTTTACTTAAGTCGGCATTGTGCCTTTTGTATTTAATTCCGATGCAATTTCTGTGTTTCATCGTCAATACGAAGGTCAGAGGGATTCAGTAAACCTGAAGTGAAGCATCGAAAACTATAACTAGTGTCACAGGAATGGTTCAAAACATAGACAGTAAGAAGAGTCAGTTTTCTTGTCCTTAAGTCGGCATTGTGACTTTCCTATTTAATTCCGATGCAATTTCTGTGTTTCGTAATCAACAAGAAGGTCAGAGGGATACAGCAAACCTGAAGTGAAGCTACAGAATTTATAACTAGTGTCACAGGAATGGTTCAAAATATAGACAGTAATATGAGCCAGCCTTCTTGTACTTGAGTCGGCATTGTGCCTTTTGTATTTAATTCCGATGCAATTTATGTGTTTCATCGTCAATAAGAAGGTCAGAGGGATACAGTGAACTTGAAGTGAAGCATCGGAATCTATATCTAGTGTCACAGGAATGGTTCAAACATAGACAGTAAGAAGAGTCAGTCTTCTTGTACATAAGTCAGCATTGTGCCTATTGTATTTAATTCCGATGCAATTTCTGTGTTTCATCGTCAATAAGAAAGTCAGAGGGATCCAGTAAACCTGTAGTGAAGCTTTGGAATCTATAACTAGTGTCACAGGAATGCTTCAAAACATAGACAGTAAGAGGAGTCAGTGTTCTTGTACTTAAGTCGGCATTGTGATTTTTGTATTTAATTCCGATGCAATTTCTGCGTTTCATCGTCAATAAGTAGGTCAGAGGGATACAGTAAACCTGAAGTGAAGCATCGGAATCTATAACTAGTGTCACAGAAATGGTTTAAAACATAGACAGTAAGAAGAGTCAGTTTTCTTGTACTTAAGTTGGAATTGTGCCTTTTGTATTTAATTCCGATGCAATTTCTGTGTTTCATCGTCAATAAGAAGGTCAGAGGGATACAGTAAACCTGAAGTGAAGCATCGGAATCTATAACTAGTGTAACAGGAATGGTTCAAAGCATAGACAGTAAGAAGAGTCAGTTTACTTGTACTTTAGTCGGCATTGTGCCTTTTCTATTTAATTCCGATGCAATTTCTGTGTTTCATCCTCAATACGATGGTCACAGGGATACAGTAAACCTGAAGTGAAGCATCGGAATCTATAACTAGTGTCACAGGAATGGTTCAAAACATAGACAGTAAGAAGAATCAGTTTTCTTGTACTTAAGTAGGCATTGTGCCTTTTGTATTGAATTTCGATGCAATTACTGTGTTTCGTCGTTAATAAGAAGGTCAGAGTGATACAGTAAACCTGAAGGGAAGCATCGGAAACTATGTCTAGAGTCACAGGAATGGTTCATAACATAGACATTAAGTAGAGTCAGTTATCTTGTACTTAAGTCGGCATTGTGCCTTTTCTATTTAATTCCGATTCAATTTCTGTGTTTCATCGGCAATAAGAAGGTCCATGGGATACAGTAATCCTGAAGTGAAGCATCGGAATCTATAACTAGTGTCACAGGAGTGGTTCAAAACATAGACAGTAAGAAGAGTCAATTTTCTTGTCCTTAAGTCGGAATTGTGCCTTTTATATTTAATTCCGATGCAATTTCTGTGTTTCATCGTCAATACGAAGGTCAGAGGGATACAGTAAACCTGAAGTGAAGTATCGGAAACTACAACTAGTGTCACAGGAATGGTTCAAAACATAGACAGTAAGAAGAGTCAGTTTTCTTGTACTTAAGTCGGCATTGTGACTTTTCTATTTAATTCCGATGCAATTTCTGTGTTTCATCGTCAAGAAGAAGGTCAGAGGGATACAGTAAACCTGAAGTGAAGCAACGGAATCTATAACTAGTGTCACAGGAATGGTTCAAGTCATAGACAGTATGAAGAATCAGTTTTCTTGTCTTTGAGAAGAAGGCATTGTGCCTTTTGTATTGAATTTCGATGCAATTTCTGTGTTTCGTCTTCAATAAGAAGGTCAGAGGGATACAGTAAACCTGATGTGAAGCATCGGAATCTATAACTAGTCTCACAGGAATGGTTCAAAACATAGACAGTAAGAAGAATCAGTTTTCTTGTACTTAAGTAGGCATTGTGCCTTTTGTATTGAATTTCGATGCAATTACTGTGTTTCGTCGTTAATAAGAAGGTCAAAGGGATACAGTAAACCTGGAGTGAAGCATCGGAATCTATAACTAGTGTCACAGGAATGGTTCAATACATAGGCATTAAGAAGAGTCAGTTTTCTTGTACTTAAGTCGGCATTGTGCCTATTATATTAAATTCTGATGCAATTTCTGTGTTTCATCGTCAATAAGAAGGTCAATGGGATACACTAAACCTGAAGTGAAGCATCGGAATCTATAACTAGTGTCACAGGAGTGGTTCAAAGCATAGACAGTAAGAAGAGTCAGTTTTCTTGTTCTTAAGTCGGCATTGTGCCTTTTGTATTTAATTCCGATGCAATTTCTGTGTTTCATCGTCAATACGAAGGTCAGAGGGATTCAGTAAACCTGAAGTGAAGCATCGGAAACTATAACTAGTGTCACAGGAATGGTTCAAAACATAGACAGTAAGAAGAGTCAGTTTTCTTGTTCTTAAGTCGGCATTGTGACTTTCCTATTGAATTCCGATGCAATTTCTGTGTGTCATCGTCAATAAGAAGGTCAGAGGGATACAGTAAACCTGAAGTGAAACAACAGAATTTATAACTAGTGTCACAGGAATGGTTCAAAATATAGACAGTAAGATGAGCCTGCCTTCTTGTACTTGAGTCGGCATTGTGCCTATTGTATTTAATTCCGATGCAATTTCTGTGTTTCATCGTCAATAAGGAGGTCAGAGGGATACAGTGAACCTGAAGTGAAGCATAGGAATCTATATCTAGTGTCACAGGAATGGTTCAAAACATAGACAGTAAGAAGAGCCATTCTTCTTGTACTTGAGTCGGCATTGTGCCTTTAGTATTTAATTCCGATGCAATTTCTGTGTTTCATCGTCAATAAGAAGGTCAGAGGGATACAGTAAACCTGAAGTGAAGCATCGGAATCTATAACTAGTGTCACAGGAATGGTTCAAAACATAGGCAGTAAGAAGAGTCAATCTTCTTGTACATAAGTCGGCATTGTGCCTATTGTATTTAATTCCGATGCAATTTCTGTGTTTCATCGTCAATAAGAAAGTCAGAGGGGTCCAGTAAACCTGAAGTGAAGCTTTGGAATCTATAAATAGCGTCACAGGAATGGTTCAAAACATAGACAGTAAGAAGAGTGAGTGTTCTTGTACTTAAGTCGGCATTGTGATTTTTGTATTTAATTCCGATGCAATTTCTGTGTTTCATCGTCAATAAGAAGGTCCAAGTGATACAGTAAACCTGAAGTGAAGCATTGGAATCTAAAACCGGTCTCACAGGAAAGGTTCAAAACGTAAACAGTAAGAAGAGCCAGTCTTCTTGTACTTGAGTCGGCATTGATCGTTTTGTATTTAATTCCGATGCAATGTCTGTGTTTCATCGTCAATAAGATGGTCAGAGGGATACAGTAAACCTGAAGTGAAGCATCGGAATCTATAACTAGTGTCACAGGAATGGTTCAAAGTGTAGACAGTAAGAAGTGTCAGTTTCCTTGTACTTCAGTCGGCATTGTGCCTTTTGTACTTAATTCCGATACAATTTCTGTGTTTCATCGTCACTAAGAAGGGCAGAGGGATACAGTAAACCTGTAGTGAAGCATCGGAATCTATAACTAGTGTCGAAGGAATGGTTCAAAACATAGACAGTAAGAAGAGTCAGTTTTCTTGTACTTAAGTCGGCATTGTGCCTTTTGTATTTATTTCCGATGAAATTTCTGTGTTTCATCGTCAATAAGAAGGTCAGAGGG
This sequence comes from Schistocerca piceifrons, assembly GCF_021461385.2. Taxonomy (NCBI): domain Eukaryota; kingdom Metazoa; phylum Arthropoda; class Insecta; order Orthoptera; family Acrididae; genus Schistocerca; species Schistocerca piceifrons. Next base: position 1,178,050 of record NW_025727432.1, on the reverse strand, counting down.
ATACAGTAAACCTGAAGTGAAGCATCGTAATCTATAACTAGTGTCACAGGAATGGCTCAATACATAGACAGTATGAAGTGTCCGTTTCCTTGTACTTAAGTCGGCATTGTGCCTTTTGTATTTAATTCCCATGCAATTTCTGTGTTTCATCGTCAATAAGAAGGTCAGAGGGTTACAGTAAAACTGAAGTGAAGCATCGGAATCTATAACTAGTGTAACAGGAATGGTTCAAAGCATAGACAGTAAGAAGAGTCAGTTTACTTGTACTTAATTCGGCTTTGTGACTTTTGTATTTCATTCCGATGCAATTTCTGTGTTTCATCGTCAATAAGAAGGTTAGAGGGATACAGTAAACCTGAAGTGATGCATCGGAATCTATAACTAGTGTCACAGGAATGGTTCAAAGCATAGACACTAAGAAGAGTCAGTCTTCTTGTACTGTAGTCGTCATTGTGCCATATGTATTTAATTCCGAAACAATTCCTGTGTTCCATCGTCATTAAGAAGGTCAGGGGGATACCGTAAACCTGAAGTGAAGCATCGGAATCTATAACTAGTGTCACAGGAATGGTTCGAAACATAGACAGTAAGAAGAGTCAGTTTACTTGTACTTAAGTCGGCATTGGGCCTTTTGTACTGAATTGCGATGCAAATTCTGTGTTTCGTCGTCAACAAGAAGGTCAGAGGGATACTGTAAACCTGAAGTGAAGCATCGGAATCTATAACTAGTGTCACAGGAATGGTTCAAAACATAGACAGTAAGAAGAGTCAGTTTCCTTTTACTTAAGTCGGCATTGTGCCTTTTCTATTGAATTCCGATGAAATTTCTGTGTTTCGTCGTCAATAAGAAGGTCAGAAGGATACAGTAAACCTGAAGTGAAGCATCGGAATCTATAACTAGTGTCACAGGAATGGTTCAAAACATAGACAGTAAGAAGAGTCAGTTTACTTGTACTTAAGTCGGCATTGTGTCTTTTGTATTTAATTCCGATGCAATTTCTGTGTTTCATCGTCAATAGGTAGGTCAGAGGGATACAGTAAACCTGAAGTGAAGCATCGGAATCTATAACTAGTGTCACAGGAATGGTTCAAATCATAGACAGTAAGAAGAGTCAGTTTTCTTGTACTTAACCCGGCATTGTGCCTTTTCTATTTAATTCCGAAGCGCATTTCTGTGTTTTGTCGTGAATAAGGAGGTCCAAGGGATACAGTCAACCTGAAGTGAAGCATCGGAATCTAAAACCGGTCTCACAGGAATGGTTCAAAACATAGACAGTAAGAAGAGCCAGTCAACTTGTACTTGAGTCAGCATTGTGCCTTTTGTATTTAATTCCGATGCAATTTCTGTGTTTCATCGTCAATACGACGGTCAGAGGGATACAGTAAACCTGAAGTGAAGCATCGGAATCTATAACTAGTGTAACAGGAATGGTTCAAGACATAGACAGTAAAAAGGAGTCAGTTTCCTTGTACTTAAGTAGGCATTGTGCCTTTTGTATTTAATTCCGATGCAATTTCTGTGTTTCATCGTCAATAAGAAGGTCAGAGGGATACAGTAAACCTGAAGTGAAGCATCGGAATCTATAACTAGTGTAACAGGAATGGTTCAAAGCATAGACAGTAAGAAGAGTCAGTTTACTTGTACTTAATTCGGCTTTGTGACTTTTGTATTTCATTCCAATGCAATTTCTGTGTTTCATCGTCAATAAGAAGGTCAGAGGGATATAGTAAACCTGAAGTGAAGCATCGGAATCTATAATTAGTGTCACAGGAAAGGTACAAAGCATAGACAGTCAGAAGAGTCAGTCTTCTTGAACTGCAGTCGTCATTGTGCCATATGTATTTAATTCCGAAATAATTCCTGTGTTTCATCGTCATTAAGAAGGTCAGGGGGATACAGTAAACCTGAAGTGAAGCATCGGAATCTATAACTAGTGTCACAGGAATGGTTCGAAACATAGACAGTAAGAAGAGTCAATTTACTTGTACTTAAGTCGGCATTGGGCCTTTTGTACTGAATTCCGATGCTAATTCTGTGTTTCGTCGTCAAAAAGAAGGTCAGAGGGATACAGTAAACCTGAAGTGAAGCATCGGAATCTATAGCTAGTGTCACAGGAATGGTTCAAAACATAGACAGTAAGAAGAGTCAGTTTCCTTTTACTTAAGTCGGCATTGTGCCTTTTGTATTTAATTCCGATGCAATTTCTGTGTTTCATCGTCAATACGAAGGTAAGAGGGATTCAGTAAACCTGAAGTGAAGCATCGAATACTATAACTAGTGTCACAGGAATGGTTCAAAACATAGACAGTAAGAAGAGTCAGTTTTCTTGTACTTAAGTCGGCATTGTGACTTTCCTATTTAATTCCGATGCAATTTCTGTGTTTCATAATCAATAAGAAGGTCAGAGGGATACAGCAAACCTGAAGTGAAGCAACAGAATTTATAACTAGTGTCACAGGAATGGTTCAAAATATAGACAGCAAGATGAGCCAGCCTTCTTGTACTTGAGTTGGCATTGTGCCTTTTGTATTTAATTCCGATGCAATTTATGTGTTTCATCGTCAATAAGAAGGTCAGAGGGATACAGTGAACTTGAAGTGAAGCATCGGAATCTATATCTAGTGTCACAGGAATGGTTCAAACATAGACAGTAAGAAGAGTCAGTCTTCTTGTACATAAGTCAGCATTGTGCCTATTGTATTTAATTCCGATGCAATTTCTGTGTTTCATCGTCAATAAGAAAGTCAGAGGGATCCAGTAAACCTGAAGTGAAGCTTTGGAATCTATAACTAGTGTCACAGGAATGCTTCAAAACATAGACAGTAAGAGGAGTCAGTGTTCTTGTACATAAGTCGGCATTGTGATTTTTGTATTTAATTCCGATGCAATTTCTGCGTTTCATCGTCAATAAGTAGGTCAGAGGGATACAGTAAACCTGAAGTGAAGCATCGGAATCTATAACTAGTGTCACAGGAATGGTTTAAAACATAGACAGTAAGAAGAGTCAGTTTTCTTGTACTTAAGTTGGAATTGTGCCTTTTGTATTTAATTCCGATGCAATTTCTGTGTTTCATCGTCAATAAGAAGGTCAGAGGGATACAGTAAACCTGAAGTGAAGCATCGGAATCTATAACTAGTGTAACAGGAATGGTTCAAAGCATAGACAGTAAGAAGAGTCAGTTTACTTGTATTTAATTCGGCTTTGTGGCTTTTGTATTTCATTCCGATGCAATTTCTGTGTTTCATCGTCAATAAGAAGGTCAGAGGGATATAGTAAACCTGAAGTGAAGCATCGGAATCTATAACTAGTGTCACAGGAAAGGTTCAAAGCATAGACAGTAAGAAGAGTCAGCTTTCTTGAACTGTAGTCGTCATTGTGCCATATGTATTTAATTCCGAAACAATTCCTGTGTTTCATCGTCATTAAGAAGGTCAGGGGGATACAGTAAACCTGAAGTGAAGCTTCGGAATGTATAACTAGTGTCACAGGAATGGTTCGAAACATAGACAGTAAGAAGAGTCAGTTTACTTGTACTTAAGTCGGCATTGGGCCGTTTGTACTGAATTCCGATGCAAATTCTGTGTTTCGTCGTCAAAAAGAAGGTCAGAGGGATACAGTAAACCTGAAGTGAAGCTTTGGAATCTATAACTAGTGTCACAGGAATGCTTCAAAACATAGACAGTAAGAGGAGTCAGTGTTCTTGTACTTAAGTCGGCATTGTGATTTTTGTATTTAATTCCGATGCAATTTCTGCGTTTCATCGTCAATAAGTAGGTCAGAGGGATACAGTAAACCTGAAGTGAAGCATCGGAATCTATAACTAGTGTCACAGGAATGGTTTAAATCATAGACATTAAGAAGAGTCAGTTTTCTTGTACTTAAGTTGGAATTGTGCCTTTTGTATTTAATTCCGATGCAATTTCTGTGTTTCATCGTCAATAAGAAGGTCAGAGGGATACAGTAAACCTGAAGTGAAGCATCGGAATCTATAACTAGTGTAACAGGAATGGTTCAAAGCATAGACAGCAAGAAGAGTCAGTTTACTTGTACTTAATTCGGCTTTGTGACTTTTGTATTTCATTCCGATGCAATTTCTGTGTTTCATCGTCAATAAGAAGGTCAGAGGGATATAGTAAACCTGAAGTGAAGCATCGGAATCTATAACTAGTGTCACAGGAGAGGTTCAAAGCATAGACAGTAAGAAGAGTCAGTCTTCTTGAACTGTAGTCGTCATTGTGCCATATGTATTTAATTCCGAAACAATTCCTGTGTTTCATCGTCATTAAGAAGGTCAGGGGGATACAGTAAACCTGAAGTGAAGCATCGGAATCTATAACTAGTGTCACAGGAATGGTTCGAAACATAGACAGTAAGAAGAGTCAATTTACTTGTACTTAAGTCGGCATTGGGCCTTTTGTACTGAATTCCGATGCTAATTCTGTGTTTCGTCGTCAAAAAGAATGTCAGAGGGATACAGTAAACCTGAAGTCAAGCATCGGAATCTATAGCTAGTGTCACAGGGATGGTTCAAATCATAGACAGTAAGAAGAGTCAGATTCCTTTTACTTAAGTCGGCATTGTGCCTTTTGTATTTAATTCCGATGCAATTTCTGTGTTTCATCGTCTATACGAAGGTCAGAGGGATTCAGTAAACCTGAAGTGAAGCATCGAAAACTATAACTAGTGTCACAGGAATGGTTCAAAACATAGACAGTAAGAAGAGTCAGTTTACTTGTACTTAAGTCGGCATTGTGACTTTCCTATTTAATTCCGATGCAATTTCTGTGTTTCATCGTCAATAAGAAGGTCAGAGGGATACAGCAAACCTGAAGTGAAGCAACAGAATTTATAACTAATGTCACAGGAATGGTTCAAAATATAGACAGTAAGATGAGCCAGCCTTCTTGTACTTGAGTCGGTATTGTGCCTTTTGTATTTAATTCCGATGCAATTTATGTGTTTCATCGTCAATAAGAAGGTCAGAGGGATACAGTGAACTTGAAGTGAAGCATCGGAATCTATATCTAGTGTCACAGGAATGGTTCAAAACATAGACAGTGAGAAGAGTCAGTCTTCTTGTACATAAGTCAGCATTGTGCCTATTGTATTTAATTCCGATGCAATTTCTGTGTTTCATCGTCAATAAGAAAGTCAGAGGGATCCAGTAAACCTGAAGTGAAGCTTTGGAATCTATAACTAGTGTCACAGGAATGCTTCAAAACATAGACAGTAAGAGGAGTCAGTGTTCTTGTACTTAAGTCGGCATTGTGATTTTTGTATTTAATTCCGATGCAATTTCTGCGTTTCATCGTCAATAAGTAGGTCAGAGGGATACAGTAAACCTGAAGTGAAGCATCGGAATCTATAACTAGTGTCACAGGAATGGTTTAAAACATAGACAGTAAGAAGAGTCAGTTTTCTTGTACTTAAGTTGGAATTGTGCCTTTTGTATTTAATTCCGATGCAATTTCTGTGTTTCATCGTCAATAAGAAGGTCAGAGGGATACAGTAAACCTGAAGTGAAGCATCGGAATCTATAACTAGTGTAACAAGAATGGTTCAAAGCATAGACAGTAAGAAGAGTCAGTTTACTTGTACTTAATTCGGCTTTGTGACTTTTGTATTTCATTCCGATGCAATTTCTGTGTTTCATCGTCAATAAGAAGGTCAGAGGGATATAGTAAACCTGAAGTGAAGCATCGGAATCTATAACTAGTGTCACAGGAAAGGTTCAAAGCATAGACAGTAAGAAGAGTCAGCCTTCTTGAACTGTAGTCGTCATTGTGCCATATGAATTTAATTCCCAAACAATTCCTGTGTTTCATCGTCATTAAGAAGGTCAGGGGGATACAGTAAACCTGAAGTGAAGCATCGGAATGTATAACTAGTGTCACAGGAATGGTTCGAAACATAGACAGTAAGAAGAGTCAGTTTACTTGTACTTAAGTCGGCATTGGGCCGTTTGTACTGAATTCCGATGCAAATTCTGTGTTTCGTCGTCAAAAAGAAGGTCAGAGGGATACAGTAAACCTGAAGTGAAGCTTTGGAATCTATAACTAGTGTCACAGGAATGCTTCAAAACATAGACAGTAAGAGGAGTCAGTGTTCTTGTACTTAAGTCGGCATTGTGATTTTTGTATTTAATTCCGATGCAATTTCTGCGTTTCATCGTCAATAAGTAGGTCAGAGGGATACAGTAAACCTGAAGTGAAGCATCGGAATCTATAACTAGTGTCACAGGAATGGTTTAAAACATAGACAGTAAGAAGAGTCAGTTTTCTTGTACTTAAGTTGGAATTGTGCCTTTTGTATTTAATTCCGATGCAATTTCTGTGTTTCATCGTCAATAAGAACGTCAGAGGGATACAGTAAACCTGAAGTGAAGCATCGGAATCTATAACTAGTGTAACAGGAATGGTTCAAAGCATAGACAGTAAGAAGAGTCAGTTTACTTGTACTTAATTCGGCTTTGTGACTTTTGTATTTCATTCCGATGCAATTTCTGTGTTTCATCGTCAATAAGAAGGTCAGAGGGATATGGTAAACCTGAAGTGAAGCATCGGAATCTATAACTAGTGTCACAGGAAAGGTTCAAAGCATAGACAGTAAGAAGAGTCAGCCTTCTTGAACTGTAGTCGTCATTGTGCCATATGAATTTAATTCCGAAACAATTCCTGTGTTTCATCGTCATTAAGAAGGTCAGGGGGATACAGTAAACCTGAAGTGAAGCATCGGAATGTATAACTAGTGTCACAGGAATGGTTCGAAACATAGACAGTAAGAAGAGTCAGTTTACTTGTACTTAAGTCGGCATTGGGCCGTTTGTACTGAATTCCGATGCAAATTCTGTGTTTCGTCGTCAAAAAGAAGGTCAGAGGGATACAGTAAACAAAAAGTGAAGCTTTGGAATCTATAACTAGTGTCACAGGAATGCTTCAAAGCATAGACAGTAAGAGGAGTCAGTGTTCTTGTACTTAAGTCGGCATTGTGATTTTTGTATTTAATTCCGATGCAATTTCTGCGTTTCATCGTCAATAAGTAGGTCAGAGGGATACAGTAAATCTGAAGTGAAGCATCGGAATCTATAACTAGTGTCACAGGAATGGTTTATAACATAGACAGTAAGAAGAGTCAGTTTTCTTGTACTTAAGTTGGAATTGTGCCTTTTGTATTTAATTCCGATGCAATTTCTGTGTTTCATCGTCAATAAGAAGGTCAGAGGGATACAGTTAACCTGAAGTAAAGCATCGAAATCTATAACTAGTGTCACAGGAATGGTTCAAAACATAGACAGTAAGAAGAGTCAGTTTTCTTTTACTTAAGTCGGCATTGTGCCTTTTCTATTGAATTCCGATGCAATTTCTGTGTTTCGTCGTCAATAAGAAGGTCAGAAGGATACAGTAAACCTGAAGTGAAGCATCGGAACATATAACTAGTGTCACAGGAATGGTTCAAAACATAGACAGTAAGAAGAGTCAGTTTACTTGTACTTAAGTCGGCATTGGGCCTTTTGTACTGAATTCCGATGCTAATTCTGTGTTTCGTCGTCAAAAAGAAGGTCAGAGGGATACAGTAAACCTGAAGTGAAGCATCGGAATCTATAGCTAGTGTCACAGGGATGGTTCAAATCATAGACAGTAAGAAGAGTCAGATTCCTTTTACTTAAGTCGGCATTGTGCCTTTTGTAGTTAATTCCGATGCAATTTCTGTGTTTCATCGTCTATACGAAGGTCAGAGGGATTCAGTAAACCTGAAGTGAAGCATCGAAAACCATAACTAGTGTCACAGGAATGGTTCAAAACATAGACAGTAAGAAGAGTCAGTTTACTTGTACTTAAGTCGGCATTGTGACTTTCCTATTTAATTCCGATGCAATTTCTGTGTTTCATCGTCAATAAGAAGGTCAGAGGGATACAGCAAACCTGAAGTGAAGCAACAGAATTTATAACTAATGTCAGAGGAATGGTTCAAAATATAGACAGTAAGATGAGCCAGCCTTCTTGTACTTGAGTCGGCATTGTGCCTTTTCTATTTAATTCCGATGCAATTTATGTGTTTCATCGTCAATAAGAAGGTCAGAGGGATACAGTGAACTTGAAGTGAAGCATCGGAATCTATATCTAGTGTCACAGGAATGGTTCAAAACATAGACAGTGAGAAGAGTCAGTCTTCTTGTACATAAGTCAGCATTGTGCCTATTGTATTTAATTCCGATGCAATTTCTGTGTTTCATCGTCAATAAGAAAGTCAGAGGGATCCAGTAAACCTGAAGTGAAGCTTTGGAATCTATAACTAGTGTCACAGGAATGCTTCAAAACATAGACAGTAAGAGGAGTCAGTGTTCTTGTACTTAAGTCGGCATTATGATTTTTGTATTTAATTCCGATGCAATTTCTGCGTTTCATCGTCAATAAGTAGGTCAGAGGGATACAGTAAACCTGAAGTGAAGCATCGGAATCTATAACTAGTGTCACAGGAATGGTTTAAAACATAGACAGTAAGAAGAGTCAGTTTTCTTGTACTTAAGTTGGAATTGTGCCTTTTGTATTTAATTCCGATGCAATTTCTGTGTTTCATCGTCAATAAGAAGGTCAGAGGGATACAGTAAACCTGAAGTGAAGCATCGGAATCTATAACTAGTGTAACAGGAATGGTTCAAAGCATAGACAGTAAGAAGAGTCAGTTTACTTGTACTTAATTCGGCTTTGTGACTTTTGTATTTCATTCCGATGCAATTTCTGTGTTTCATCGTCAATAAGAAGGTCAGAGGGATATAGTAAACCTGAAGTGAAGCATCGGAATCTATAACTAGTGTCACAGGAAAGGTTCAAAGCATAGACAGTAAGAAGAGTCAGCCTTCTTGAACTGTAGTCGTCATTGTGCCATATGAATTTAATTCCGAAACAATTCCTGTGTTTCATCGTCATTAAGAAGGTCAGGGGGATACAGTAAACCTGAAGTGAAGCATCGGAATGTATAACTAGTGTCACAGGAATGGTTCGAAACATAGACAGTAAGAAGAGTCAGTTTACTTGTACTTAAGTCGGCATTGGGCCGTTTGTACTGAATTCCGATGCAAATTCTGTGTTTCGTCGTCAAAAAGAAGGTCAGAGGGATACAGTAAACCTGAAGTGAAGCTTTGGAATCTATAACTAGTGTCACAGGAACGCTTCAAAACATAGACAGTAAGAGGAGTCAGTGTTCTTGTACTTAAGTCGGCATTGTGATTTTTGTATTTAATTCCGATGCAATTTCTGCGTTTCATCGTCAATAAGTAGGTCAGAGGGATACAGTAAACCTGAAGTGAAGCATCGAAATCTATAACTAGTGTCACAGGAATGGTTTAAAACATAGACAGTAAGAAGAGTCAGTTTTCTTGTACTTAAGTTGGAATTGTGCCTTTTGTATTTAATTCCGATGCAATTTCTGTGTTTCATCGTCAATAGGAAGGTCAGAGGGATACAGTAAACCTGAAGTGAAGCATCGGAATCTATAACTAGTGTAACAGGAATGGTTCAAAGCTTAGACAGTAAGAAGAGTCAGTTTACTTGTACTTAATTCGGCTTTGTGACTTTTGTATTTCATTCCGATGCAATTTTTGTGTTTCATCGTCAATAAGAAGGTCAGAGGGATATAGTAAACCTGAAGTGAAGCATCGGAATCTATAACTAGTGTCACAGGAAAGGTTCAAAGCATAGACAGTAAGAAGAGTCAGCCTTCTTGAACTGTAGTCGTCATTGTGCCATATGAATTTAATTCCGAAACAATTCCTGTGTTTCATCGTCATTAAGAAGGTCAGGGGGATACAGTAAACCTGAAGTGAAGCATCGGAATGTATAACTAGTGTCACAGGAATGGTTCGAAACATAGACAGTAAGAAGAGTCAGTTTACTTGTACTTAAGTCGGCATTGGGCCGTTTGTACTGAATTCCGATGCAAATTCTGTGTTTCGTCGTCAAAAAGAAGGTCAGAGGGATACAGTAAACCTGAAGTGAAGCTTTGGAATCTATAACTAGTGTCACAGGAATGCTTCAAAGCATAGACAGTAAGAGGAGTCAGTGTTCTTGTACTTAAGTCGGCATTGTGATTTTTGTATTTAATTCCGATGCAATTTCTGCGTTTCATCGTCAATAAGTAGGTCAGAGGGATACAGTAAACCTGAAGTGAAGCATCGGAATCTATAACTAGTGTCACAGGAATGGTTTATAACATAGACAGTAAGAAGAGTCAGTTTTCTTGTACTTAAGTTGGAATTGTGCCTTTTGTATTTAATTCCGATGCAATTTCTGTGTTTCATCGTCAATAAGAAGGTCAGAGGGATACAGTTAACCTGAAGTAAAGCATCGAAATCTATAACTAGTGTCACAGGAATGGTTCAAAACATAGACAGTAAGAATAGTCAGTTTTCTTTTACTTAAGTCGGCATTGTGCCTTTTCTATTGAATTCCGATGCAATTTCTGTGTTTCGTCGTCAATAAGAAGGTCAGAAGGATACAGTAAACCTGAAGTGAAGCATCGGAATCTATAACTAGTGTCACAGGAATGGTTCAAAACATAGACAGTAAGAAGAGTCAGTTTACTTGTACTTAAGTCGGCATTGTGTCTTTTGTATTTAATTCCGATGCAATTTCTGTGTTTCATCGTCAATAGGTAGGTCAGAGGGATACAGTAAACCTGAAGTGAAGCATCGGAATCTATAACTAGTGTCACAGGAATGGTTCAAATCATAGACAGTAAGAAGAGTCAGTTTTCTTGTACTTTACCCGGCATTGTGCCTTTTCTATTTAATTCCGAAGCGCATTTCTGTGTTTTGTCGTGAATAAGAAGGTCCAAGGGATACAGTCAACCTGAAGTGAAGCATCGGAATCTAAAACCGGTCTCACAGGAATGGTTCAAAACATAGACAGTAAGAAGAGCCAGTCTACTTGTACTTGAGTCTGCATTGTGCCTTTTGTATTTAATTCCGATGCAATTTCTGTGTTTCATCGTCAATACGACGGTCAGAGGGATACAGTAAACCTGAAGTGAAGCATCGGAATCTATAACTAGTGTAACAGGAATGGTTCAAGACATAGACAGTAAAAAGGAGTCAGTTTCCTTGTACTTAAGTAGGCATTGTGCCTTTTGTATTTAATTCCGATGCAATTTCTGTGTTTCATCGTCAATAAGAAGGTCAGAGGGATACAGTAAACCTGAAGTGAGGCATCGGAATCTATAACTAGTGTCACAGGAAAGGTTCAAAGCATAGACAGTAAGAAGAGTCAGTCTTCTTGAACTGCAGTCGTCATTGTGCCATATGTATTTAATTCCGAAATAATTCCTGTGTTTCATCGTCATTAAGAAGGTCAGGGGGATACAGTAAACCTGAAGTGAAGCATTGGAATCTATAACTAGTGTCACAGGAATGGTTCGAAACATAGACAGTAAGAAGAGTCAATTTACTTGTACTTAAGTCGGCATTGGGCCTTTTGTACTGAATTCCGACGCTAATTCTGTGTTTCGTCGTCAAAAAGAAGGTCAGAGGGATACAGTAAACCTGAAGTGAAGCATCGGAATCTATAGCTAGTGTCACAGGAATGGTTCAAAACATAGACAGTAAGAAGAGTCAGTTTCCTTTTACTTAAGTCGGCATTGTGCCTTTTGTATTTAATTCCGATGCAATTTCTGTGTTTCATCGTCAATACGAAGGTCAGAGGGATTCAGTAAACCTGAAGTGAAGCATCGAATACTATAACTAGTGTCACAGGAATGGTTCAAAACATAGACAGTAAGAAGAGTCAGTTTTCTTGTACTTAAGTCGGCATTGTGACTTTCCTATTTAATTCCGATGCAATTTCTGTGTTTCATAATCAATAAGAAGGTCAGAGGGATACAGCAAACCTGAAGTGAAGCAACAGAATTTATAACTAGTGTCACAGGAATGGTTCAAAATATAGACAGTAAGATGAGCCAGCCTTCTTGTACTTGAGTCGGCATTGTGCCTTTTGTATTTAATTCCGATGCAATTTATGTGTTTCATCGTCAATAAGAAGGTCAGAGGGATACAGTGAACTTGAAGTGAAGCATCGGAATCTATATCTAGTGTCACAGGAATGGTTCAAAACATAGACAGTGAGAAGAGTCAGTCTTCTTGTACATAAGTCAGCATTGTGCCTATTGTATTTAATTCCGATGCAATTTCTGTGTTTCATCGTCAATAAGAAAGTCAGAGGGATCCAGTAAACCTGAAGTGAAGCTTTGGAATCTATAACTAGTGTCACAGGAATGCTTCAAAACATAGACAGTAAGAGGAGTCAGTGTTCTTGTACTTAAGTCGGCATTGTGATTTTTGTATTTAATTCCGATGCAATTTCTGCGTTTCATCGTCAATAAGTAGGTCAGAGGGATACAGTAAACCTGAAGTGAAGCATCGGAATCTATAACTAGTGTCACAGGAATGGTTTAAAACATAGACAGTAAGAAGAGTCAGTTTTCTTGTACTTAAGTTGGAATTGTGCCTTTTGTATTTAATTCCGATGAAATTTCTGTGTTTCATCGTCAATAAGAAGGTCAGAGGGATACAGTAAACCTGAAGTGAAGCATCGGAATCTATAACTAGTGTAACAGGAATGGTTCAAAGCATAGACAGTAAGAAGAGTCAGTTTACTTGTACTTAATTCGGCTTTGTGACTTTTGTATTTCATTCCGATGCAATTTCTGTGTTTCATCGTCAATAAGAAGGTCAGAGGGATATAGTAAACCTGAAGTGAAGCATCGGAATCTATAACTAGTGTCACAGGAAAGGTTCAAAGCATAGACAGTAAGAAGAGTCAGCCTTCTTGAACTGTAGTCGTCATTGTGCCATATGAATTTAATTCCGAAACAATTCCTGTGTTTCATCGTCATTAAGAAGGTCAGGGGGATACAGTAAACCTGAAGTGAAGCATCGGAATGTATAATTAGTGTCACAGGAATGGTTCGAAACATAGACAGTAAGAAGAGTCAGTTTACTTGTACTTAAGTCGGCATTGGGCCGTTTGTACTGAATTCCGATGCAAATTCTGTGTTTCGTCGTCAAAAAGAAGGTCAGAGGGATACAGTAAACCTGAAGTGAAGCTTTGGAATCTATAACTAGTGTCACAGGAATGCTTCAAAACATAGACAGTAAGAGGAGTCAGTGTTCTTGTACTTAAGTCGGCATTGTGATTTTTGTATTTAATTCCGATGCAATTTCTGCGTTTCATCGTCAATAAGTAGGTCAGAGGGATACAGTAAACCTGAAGTGAAGCATCGGAATCTATAACTAGTGTCACAGGAATGGTTTAAAACATGGACAGTAAGAAGAGTCAGTTTTCTTGTACTTAAGTTGGAATTGTGCCTTTTGTATTTAATTCCGATGCAATTTCTGTGTTTCATCGTCAATAAGAAGGTCAGAGGGATACAGTAAACCTGAAGTGAAGCATCGGAATCTATAACTAGTGTAACAGGAATGGTTCAAAGCATAGACAGTAAGAAGAGTCAGTTTACTTGTACTTAATTCGGCTTTGTGACTTTTGTATTTCATTCCGATGCAATTTCTGTGTTTCATCGTCAATAAGAAGGTCAGAGGGATATAGTAAACCTGAAGTGAAGCATCGGAATCTATAACTAGTGTCACAGGAAAGGTTCAATGCATAGACAGTAAGAAGAGTCAGCCTTCTTGAACTGTAGTCGTCATTGTGCCATATGAATTCAATTCCGAAACAATTCCTGTGTTTCATCGTCATTAAGAAGGTCAGGGGGATACAGTAAACCTGAAGTGAAGCATCGGAATGTATAACTAGTGTCACAGGAATGGTTCGAAACATAGACAGTAAGAAGAGTCAGTTTACTTGTACTTAAGTCGGCATTGGGCCGTTTGTACTGAATTCCGATGCAAATTCTGTGTTTCGTCGTCAAAAAGAAGGTCAGAGGGATACAGTAAACCTGAAGTGAAGCTTTGGAATCTATAACTAGTGTCACAGGAATGCTTCAAAACATAGACAGTAAGAGGAGTCAGTGTTCTTGTACTTAAGTCGGCATTGTGATTTTTGTATTTAATTCCGATGCAATTTCTGCGTTTCATCGTCAATAAGTAGGTCAGAGGGATACAGTAAACCTGAAGTGAAGCATCGGAATCTATAACTAGTGTCACAGGAATGGTTTATAACATAGACAGTAAGAAGAGTCAGTTTTCTTGTACTTAAGTTGGAATTGTTCCTTTTGTATTTAATTCCGATGCAATTTCTGTGTTTCATCGTCAATAAGAAGGTCAGAGGGATACAGTAAACCTGAAGTGAAGCATCGGAATCTATAACTAGTGTAACAGGAATGGTTCAATGCATAGACAGTAAGAAGAGTCAGTTTACTTGTACTTAGTTCGGCTTTGTGACTTTTGTATTTCATTCCGATGCAATTTCTGTGTTTCATCGTCAATAAGAAGGTCAGAGGGATATAGTAAACCTGAAGTGAAGCATCGGAATCTATAACTAGTGTCACAGGAAAGGTTCAAAGCATAGACAGTAAGAAGAGTCAGTCTTCTTGAACTGTAGTCGTCATTGTGCCATATGTATTTAATTCCGAAACAATTCCTGTGTTTCATCGTCATTAAGAAGGTCAGGGGGATACAGTAAACCTGAAGTGAAGCATCGGAATCTATAACTAGTGTCACAGGAATGGTTCGAAACATAGACAGTAAGAAGAGTCAATTTACTTGTACTTAAGTCGTCATTGGGCCTTTTGTACTGAATTCCGATGCTAATTCTGTGTTTCGTCGTCAAAAAGAAGGTCAGAGGGATACAGTAAACCTGAAGTGAAGCATCGGAATCTATAGCTAGTGTCACAGGAATTGTTCAAAACATAGACATTAAGAAGAGTCAGTTTCCTTTTACTTAAGTCGGCATTGTGCCTTTTCAATTGAATTCCGAAGCATTTTCTGTGTTTCGTCGTCAATAAGAAGGTCAGAGGGATACAGTAAACCTGAAGTGAAGCATCGGAATCTATAACTAGTGTCACAGGAATGGTTCAAAACACAGACAGTAAGAAGAGTCAGTTTACTTGTACTTAAGTCGGCATTGTGTCTTTTGTATTTAATTCCGATGCAATTTCTGTGTTTCATCGTCAACAGCTAGGTCAGAGGGATACAGTAAACCTGAAGTGAAGCATCGGAATCTATAACTAGTGTCACAGGAATGGTTCAAATCATAGACAGTAAGAAGAGTCAGGTTTCTTGTACGTAACCCGGCATTGTGCCTTTTCTATTTAATTCCGATGCGCATTTCTGTGTTTAGTCGTGAATAAGAAGGTCCAAGGGATACAGTCAACCTGAAGTGAAGCATCGGAATCTAAAACCGGTCTCTACAGGAATGGTTCAAAACATAGACAGTAAGAAGAGCCAGTCTTCTTGTACTTGAGTCTGCTTTGTGCCATTTGTATTTAATTCCGATGCAATTTCTGTGTTTCATCGTCAATAAGACGGTCAATAATTACTGCAAAGCATGATGGGAACGTCGTCAAAGATATACACTACTCCAAGAGGTAGACCGAATGGCAAATCCTCCGTTGTTCGTAGAAACAATGCAAAGGGGTCAAAGGATTTTGGAGGACCCCAACCAACATGTATGCAGCCCTCAACACTGAAATTTAAGAAAGCAACTATGTTTGCAATCCTAAATGTAAACTCTCTAATTAAAGTAGGAAAATTGAAATTATTGATTGAAAAGCTGAACCAGAAAGAAATTTTAATATGTGCATTACAAGAAACAAGGTTTTTAGATGAAACTGCTTTAGATTTTGAAAACTATCGTTTATTTAAAGGAAAACCAGGTAAAATCTTAATGAAACAAATGCCATACCTGGGAACAGCATTTCTGGTACATCACTCAATTTTAGATTCAGTTTCTAACTTCTACTCGAGTTCTGAGAGACTATCCATTCTTGAGATTAAATGTAAAAACAAAGGATACTCTATAATCAACTGCCATGCACCCATAAACCAGGACAACAAAAATAACCCGGAGAAAGTTGAAGAATTTTGGGAGATACTTGAAATGGAACTGGATAGATGCTCAAAGAAAACATAAAAATGTTAGTAGGCGATTTTAACGCACAAATAGGAAGGGAGAAAAAATACCATGGAACAGTAGGCCTCTTCCCAGGTCACAAAAGAACTTCAAAAAATGGAGAACGGCTTATAGAGGTATGTAGGCATTTCAACTTGAAAATAATGACAACACATTTCAAAAAGCTGAGCCGAAAAACTAAAACATGGAGATCACCAAATCCACTTCTCGGAGAATTCCAAATTGACCATGTGGCTATCTCACTTCATTGTCAAGAAGAAATTCAAAACACTAAAGTGCTGAAAAGCCTTGATGTTGATTCAGACCACTATTTGACTACGATTAAATTCAGACCACTCCCATTTCGAAAAGAGAAGAAAACCTTTTACAAAATTCCAAAATATATCACAGAAACGTTAAAAAATGAAGAAATTAAACAACGGTTTCAAAGAGTATTGCACAAAGGTAGCGATGGCATATCCACAATAAATAAGGAAGCGGGATGGGAGGAGATCAAAAACGAAATAGTTGAAATAGCAAAAGAAAATTGTCTCGTGAAAAGAGTAAGAAGACATCCATGGTGGGACAATGAATGTGATGAGAACCTGGAGAAGAGACAGAAATTGTGGCAGAAATGGAACTCCACAAAAGATCCTCAAGATCTTGACAATTTTAAAATCCAGAGAAGAGAAACAGCTAAGCTTTTCCGTAATAAAAAAAGAAGACAATTTCAGGATAACCTAGAACAGGTTGAGGAAGACTTTAAAAGAAATAATTCTAGAGATTTCTACAAAACTTTTAGAAAACAGCTAACCAAATACCAATCCCCAAATTTATGTTTTAAAGATGAAGAGAACAAGCTAAGTTTGACAAACAAGACTAATTGTGAAATATTAGCAAAATATTTCGAGAATCTACTAAATTGTGAACCACCCAAAGATAAAATGAGTTTTGAAAACCACCGAAATACTAATACCGAGTCAAAACCTCCAGACGCTGAAGAAATAAAACACATAATACACAGTCTAAAAAACAATAAAGCCCCAGGTGAAGACTCCGTAGTACCAGAAATCCTAAAAATAATGGATATCAACCTCCCACAAGTTTTGGAACATATGTTTAAGAAGATCTGGGACGAAGAAAGAATTCCTGAAGACTGGCAGTGTGCCCTGATACACCCACTACACAAAAAGGGGGATAAGATGAATGTTAATAATTATAGAGGGATCTCGCTACTACCAGTAGGATACAAAATTTTGTCAAGGAAATTACTTCAAATCGTGGAGCCAGTTCTGGATAAAAAAATAGGTGAATATCAAGCAGGTTTTAGACAAGGTAGATCCTGTGTTGAACAAATATTTAACCTGAAAACACTAATTCGTTACAGAATCTCAAGAGGCCAGAGATTTGCAATAGTATTTGTAGATTTCAAAAAAGCATACGACTCGGTAGATAGAGAAACATTACTGAAAGTATTGGAAGAATTTGGGGTCGATACGAAAACAATTCAAATTATCAAACAGACGCTAACAAACAGTAAGGCCAAAGTTAAATTTATGGGTGAAATTTCAAGGAAGTTCGAAAATAAAACAGGTGTTAGACAAGGTGATGGTTTATCCCCAATCCTCTTCAACTGCGTACTGGGAAAGATATTGAGAATATGGAAAGAAGAACTCAAAGGCACCAAGAATGACATCAGAATTGGAACAAAAAAAGAAAAAATAGAAGTGGACTGTTTAGCTTTTGCAGACGATCTGGCAATAATTACAGAAAACGAAGAAATAGCTCAGAACTACCTGGAGAAACTACAAGAAGTTTCGGCCAGAGCTGGACTGCAGATTTCATTTGAAAAAACCGTGTATATGTCTAATCATAGAAATAACAAGAAAAATCTTATTACTAAATACGGCAATATTAAGAGAGTAGAAAAATTTAAGTATTTAGGTGAAATAATTCAAGTGAATGGTTTAGACAAGAGTGCAAACCAGGCGAGAGCAAGGAAAATGGAGTTTGCTTTTCAAAAAACCAAAGACATATATAACAAAAAAACATTTCGATTCAAGCTAAATTAAGACATTATAAAACTGTCATTAGACCAGAATGCCTGTATGCATCGGAGTGCCTAACTCTTAACAAAAAGGGGGAAATAGAAAACATGGAAAAGAAAGAAAGGAAAATTTTGAGAAAAATATTAGGACCGAGAAAGATTGGAGAAGAGTACAAGCTAAAGAGTAATAAGGAAATATATAAAACTATTGAGAAAGTGAGTGAGGCAATGCGTAAACGCAGACTAACTTTTTATGGTCACCTGTCGAGGATGCATGGAAACAGACTAACAAGAAAAGTGTTTGAACATAGTAACAGGAACGAAAAAACCAACAATAAATGGACACAGATGGTGAAAAAGGATTTGGCCTATTTTAATGTCACCCGTGAGTCAATCAGGGACAGGGAAAAGTTTAGACAAATAGTGAACGAAATTAAGTGTTTTCCAGAAGAAACGAAACTAAAGAATAATAACAGGAAATGGTCGGAAGAGCGGAGGAGGAACCACTCGAAAATGATGAGGAAATATTGGGAAGAGAGAAAATAAGATCAAAAAGCCGGGCAAGTGAATTGTTGAACGTGGTCCAAAGATGGCCGAAATCGAAAGAAGAAGAAGAAGAAGAAAACGGTCAGAGGGATACAGTAAACCTGAAATGAAGCATCGGAATCTATAACTAGTGTAACAGGAATGGTTCAAGACATAGACAGTAAAAAGGAGTCAGTTTCCTTGTACTTAAGTAGGCATTGTTCCTTTTGTATTCAATTCCGATGCAATTTCTGTGTTTCATCGTCAAGAAGAAGGTCAGAGGGATACAGTAAACATGAAGTGAAACAACGGAATCTATAACTAGTGTCACAGGAATGGCTCAAATCATAGACAGTAAGAAGAATCAGTTTTCTTGTCCTTGAGAAGAAGGCATTGTGCGTTTTGTATTAAATTTCGATGCAATTTCTGTGTTTCGTCTTCAATAAGAAGGTCAGAGGGATAATGTAAACCTGAAGTGAAGCATCGGAATCTATAACTAGTGTCACAGGAATGGTTCAAAAGATAGACAGTAAGAAGAATCAGTTTTCTTGTAGTTAAGTAGGCATTGTGCCTTTTGTATTGATTTCGATGCAATTACTGTGTTTCGTCGTTAATGAGAAGGTCAAAGGGATACAGTAAACCTGAAGTGAAGCATCGGAATCTATAACTAGTGTCACAGGAATGGTTCAAAACATAGACATTAAGAAGAGTCAGTTTTCTTGTACTGAAGTCGGCATTGTGCCTATTGTATTTAATTCCTATGCAATTTCTGTGTCTCATCGTCAATAAGAAGGTCAATGGGATACAGTAAACCTGAAGTGAAGCATCGGAATCTATAACTAGTGTCACAGGAGTGGTTCAAAACATAGACAGTAAGAAGAGTCAGTTTTCCTGTTCTTAAGTCGGCATAGTGCCTTTTGTATTTAATTCCGACGCAATTTCTGTGTTTCATCGTTAATACGAAGGTCAGAGGGATTCAGCAAACCTGACGTGAAGCATCGGAAACTATAACTAGTGTCACAGGAACGGTTCAAAACATAGACAGTAAGAAGAGTCAGTTTTCTTGTACTTAAGTCGGCATTGTGACTTTCCTATTTAATTACGATGCAATTTCTGTGTTTCATCGTCAATAAGAAGGTCAGAGGGATACAGTAAACCTGAAGTGAAGCAACAGAATTTATAACTAGTGTCACAGGAATGGTTCAGAATATAGACAGTAAGATGAGCCAGCCTTCTTGTACTTGAGTCGGCATTCTGCCTTTTGTATTTAATTCCGATGCAATTTATGTGTTTCATCGTCAATAAGAAGGTCAGAGGGATACAGTGAACCTGAAGTGAAGCATCGGAATCTATATCTAGTGTCACAGGAATGGTTCAAAACATAGACAGTAAGAAGAGTCAGTTTTCTTGTACTTAAGTCGGCATTGTGCCTTTTGTATTTAATTCCGATCCAATTTCTGTGTTTCATCGTCAATAAGAAGGTCAGAGTGATACAGTAAACCTGAAGTGTAGTATCTGAATCTATAACTAGTGTCACAGGAATGGTTCAAATTATAGACAGTAAGAAGTGTCAGTTTTCTTGTACTTAAGGCGGCATTGTGCCTAGTGTACTTAATTCTGATACAATTTCTGTGTTTCATCGTCCATATGAAGGGCAGAGGGATACAGTAAACCTGAAGTGAAGCATCGGAATCTATAACTAGTGTCGCAGGAATGGTTCAAAACATAGACAGTAAGAAGAGTCAGTTTTCTTGTACTTAAGTCGGCATTGTGCCTTTTGTATTTATTACCGATGAAATTTCCGTGTTTCATCGTCAATAAGAAGGTCAGAGGGATAGAGAAAACCTGAAGTGAAGCATCGTAATCTATAACTAGTGTCACAGGAATGGCTCAATACATAGACAGTAAGAAGTGTCCGTTTTCTTGTACTTAAGTCGGCATTGTGCCTTTTGTATTTAATTCCGATGCAATTTCTGTGTTTCATCGTCAATAAGAAGGTCAGAGGGATACAGTAAACCTGAAGTGAAGCATCGGAATCTATAACTAGTGTAACAGGAATGGTTCAAATCATAGACAGTAAGAAGAGTCAGTTTACTTGTACTTATTTCGGCTTTGTGACTTTTGTATTTCATTCCGATGCAATTTCTGTGTTTCATCGTCAATAGGTAGGTCAGAGGGATACAGTAAACCTGAAGTGAAGCAACGGAATCTATAACTAGTGCCACAGGAATGGTTCAAATCATAGACAGTAAGAAGAGTCAGTTTTCGTGTACTTAACCCGGCATTGTGCCTTTTCTATTTAATTCCGATGCAATTTCTGTGTTTTGTCGTGAATATGAAGGTCCAAGGGATACAGTAAACCTGAAGTGAAGCATCGGAATCTAAAACCGGTCTCACAGGAATGGTTCAAAACATAGACAGTAAGAAGAGCCAGTCTTCTTGCACTTGAGTCTGCATTGTGCCTTTTGTATTTAATTCCGATGCAATTTCTGTGTATCATCGTGAATAATACGGTCAGAGGAATACAGTAAACCTGAAGTGAGGCATCGGAATCTATAACTAGTGTCACTGGAATGGTTCAAAACATAGACAGTAGGAAGAGTTAGCTTTCTTGTACTTAATCCGGCATTGTGCCTTTTCTATTTAATTCCGATGCAATTTGTGTATTTCGTCGTGAATCAGAAGGTCCAAGGGATACAGTAAACCTGAAGTGAACCATCGGAATCTATAAATAGTGTTACAGGAATGGTTCAAAAGAAAGACAGTAAGAAGAGTCAGTTTTCATGTACTTAGGTCTGCAATGTCGCTTTGTATTTAATTCCGATGCAATTTCTGTGTTTCGTCGTCAATAAGAAGGTCTAAGGGATACAGTAAACCTGAAGTGAAGCATCGGAATCTATAACTAGTGTCACAGGAGTGGTTCAAAACATAGACAGTAAGAAGAGCCAGTCTTCTTGTACTTGAGTCGGCATTGATCCTTTTGTATTTAATTCCGATGCAATTTCTGTGTTTCATCGTCTATAAGAAGGTCAGAGGGATACAGTAAACCTGAAGTGAAGCTTCAGAATCTGTAACTAATGTCACAGGTTGTTTAATACATAGACAGTAAGAAGAGTCAGTTTTCTTGTACTTAAATCGGCATTGTGCCTTTTGTATTTAATTCCGGTGCAATATCTGAGTTTCATCGTCAATAAGAAGGTCAATGGGATACAATAAACCTGAAGTGAAGCATCGGAATCTATAACTAGTGTCACAGGAGTGGTTCAAAACATAGACAGTAAGAAGAGGTAGTTTTCTTGTTCTTAAGTCGGCACTGTGCCTTTTGTATTTAATTCCGATGCAATTTCTGTGTTTCATCGTCAATACGAAGGTCAGATGGATTCAGTAAACCTGAAGTGAAGCATCGGAAACTATAACTAGTGTCACAGGAATGGTTCAAAACATAGACAGTAAAAAGAGTCAGTTTTCTTGTACTTAAGTCGGCATTGTGACTTTCCTATTTAATTCCGATGCAATGTCTGTGTTTCATCGTCAATAAGAAGGTCAGAGGGATAGAGTAAACCTGAAGTGAAAAACAGAATTTATAACTAGTGTCACAGGAATGGTTCAAAATATAGACAGTAAGATGAGCCAGCCTTCTTGTACTTGAGTCGGCATTGTGATTTTTGTATTTAATTCCGATGCAATTTCTGCGTTTCATCGTCAATAAGTAGGTCAGAGGGACACAGTAAACCTGAAGTGAAGCATCGGAATCTATAACTAGAGACAAGGAATGGTTCAAAACGTAGACAGTAAGAAGTGTCCGTTTTCTTGAACTTAAGTCGGCATTGTGCCTTTTGTATTGAATTCCGATGCAATTTCTGTGTTTCATCGTCAATAAGAAGGTCAGAGGGATACAGTGAACCTGAAGTGGAGCATCGGATTCTATAACTAGTGTAACAGGAATGGTTCAAAACATAGACAGTAAGAAGAGTGAGATTTCTTGTACTTAAGTCGGCATTGTGCCCTTTGTTTTTAATTCCGATGCAATTTCTATGTTTCATCGTCAATAAGAAGGTCAGAGGGATATAGTAAACCTGAAGTGAAGCATCAGAATCTGTAACTAATGTCACAGGAATGGTTCAAAACATAGACAGTAAGAAGAGTCAGTTTTCTTGTACTTAAATCGGCATTGTGCTTTTTGTATTTAATTCCGATGCAATTTCTGTGTTTCATCGTCAATAAGAAGGTCAGAGAGATACAGTAAACCTGAGGTGAAGTATCGGAATCTATAACTAGTGTCACAGGAGTGGTTCAAAACATAGACAGTAAGAAGAGTCAGTTTTATTGTACTTGAGTCGGCATTGTGCCTTTTGTACTGAATTCCGATGCAAATTCTGTGTTTTGTCGCCAATAAGAAGGTCAGAGTGATACAGTAACCCTGAGGTGAAGCGTCGGAATCTATAACTAGTGTCAGAGGAATGGTTCAAAACACATACAGTAAGAAGAGTCAGTTTACTTGTACTTAAGTCGGCATTGTGTCTTTTGTATTTAATTCCGATGCAATTTCTGTGTTTCATCGTCAATAGGTAGGTCAGAAGGATACAGTAAACGTGAAGTGAAGCATCGGAATCTATAACTAGTGTCACAGGAATGGTTCAAATCATAGACAGTAAGAAGAGTCAGTTTTCTTGTACTTAACCCGGCATTGTGCCTTTTCTTTTTAATTCCGATGCAATTTCTGTGTTTTGTCGCGAATAAGAAGGTCCAAGGGATACAGTAAACCTGAAGTGAAGCATCGGAATCTAAAACCGGTCTCACAGGAATGGTTCAAAACATAGACAGTAAGAAGAGCAAGTCTTCTTGTACTTGAGTCTGCATTGGGCCTTTTGTATTTAATTCCGATGCAATTTCTGCGTTTCCTCGTCAATAAGACGATCAGAGGGATACAGTAAACCGGAAGTGAAGCATCGGAATCTATAACTAGTGTAACAGGAATGGTTCAAAACTTAGACAGTAAGAAGAGTCAGTTTACTAGTACTTAAGTCGGCATTGTGTCTTTTGTATTTAATTCAGTTGCAATTTCTGTGTTTCATCGTCAATAGGTAGGTCAGAGGGATACAGCAAACCTGAAGTGAGGCATCGGAATCTATAACTAGTGTCAGTGGAATGGTTCAAAACATAGACAGTAGGAAGAGTCAGTTTTCTTGTACTTAACCCGACATTGTGCCTTTTCTACTTAATTCCGATGCAATTTCTGTATTTCGACGTGAATCAGAAGGTCCAAGGGATACAGTAAACCTGAAGTGAACCATCGGAAACAATAACTAGTGTTACAGGAATGCTTCAAAACATAGTCAGTAAGAAGAGTCAGTCTTCCTGTCCTTAAGTCGACATTGTGCCTTTTTTATTTAATTCCGATGCAATTTCTGTCTTTCATCGGCAATAAGGTCAGAGGGATACAGTAAACCTGAAGTGAAGCATCGGAATCTATAACTAGTGTCTCTGCAATGGTTCAAAACATAGACAGTAGGAAGAGTCAGTCTTCTTGTACTTCAGTCGGCATTGTGCCTTTTGTATTTAATTCCGATGCAATTTCTGTGTTTCATCGTCAATAATAAGGTAGGAGGGATACAGTAAACCTGAAGTGAAGCATCGGACTCTATAACTAGTGTCACAGAAATGGATCAAATCATAGACAGTAGGAAGAGTCAGTCTTCTTATACTTAAGTCGGCATTGTGCCTTTTGTATTTAATTCCGATGCAATTTCTGTGTTTCATCGTCAATAAGAAGGTCCAAGGGATACAGTAAACCTGAAGTGAAGCATCGGAATCTATAACTAGTGTCACCGAAATGGTTCAAAATAATGACTGTAAGAAGAGTCAGTCTTCTTGTACTTAAGTCGGTTTGTGCCTTTTGTATTTCATTCCGATTCAATTTCTGTGATTCATCGTCAATAAGAAGGTCCAAGGGGTACAGTAAACCTGAAGTGAAGCATCGGACTCCATAACTAGTGTCACAGAAATGGATCAAACATAGACAGTTGGAAGAGTCAGTCTTTTTATACTTAAGTCGGCATTGTGCCTTTTGTATTTTTTTCCGATGCAATTTCTGTGCTTCATCATCATTAAGAAGGTCCAAGGGAAACAGTAAACCTGAAGTCAAGCATCGTAATCTATAACTAGTGTCACAGGAATGGCTCAATACATAGGCAGTAAGAAGTGCCCGTTTTCTTGTACTTAAGTCGGCATTGTGCCTTTTGTATTGAATTCCGATGCAATTTCTGTGTTTCATCGTCAATAAGAAGGTCAGAGGGATACAGTAAACCTGAAGTGAAGCATCGGAATCTATAACTAGTGTAACAGGAATGGTTCAAAACATAGACAGTAAGATGAGTGAGTTTACTTGTACTTATTTCGGCTTTCTGACTTTTGTATTTCATTCCGATGCAATTTCTGTGTTTTGTCGCGAATAAGAACGTCCAAGGGATACAGTAAACCTGAAGTGAAGCATCGGAATCGAAAACCGGTCTCACAGGAATGGTTCAAAACTTAGACAGTAAGGAGAGCCAGTCTTCTTGTACTTGAGTCTGCATTGTGCCTTTTGTATTTAATTCCGATGCAATTTCGGTGTTTCCTCGTCAATAAGACGGTCAGAGGGATACAGTAAACCGGAAGTGAAGCATCGGAATCTATAACTAGTGTAACAGGAATGGTTCAAAACATAGACAGTAAGAAGAGTCAGTTTACTTGTACTTAAGTCGGAATTGTCTCTTTTGTATTTAATTCAGATGCAATTTCTGTGTTTCATCGTCCGTAGATAGGTCAGAAGCATACAGTAAACCTGAAGTGAGGCATCGGAGTCTATAACTAGTGTCAGTGGAATGGTTCAAAACATAGACAGTAGGAAGAGTCAGTTTTCTTGTACTTAACCCGACATTGTGCCTTTTCTACTTAATTCCGATGCAATTTCTGTATTTCGTCGTGAATCAGAAGGTCCAAGGGATACAGTAAACCTGAAGTGAACCATCGGAAACAATAACTAGTGTTACAGGAATGGTTCAAAACATAGACAGTAAGAAGATTCAGTTTTCATGTATATAGGTCTGCATTGTCCCTTTTGTACTAAATTCCGATGCAATTTCTGTGTTTCGTCGTCAATAAGAAGGTCCAAGGGATACAGTAAACCTGAAGTGAAGCATCGGAATCTAAAACCGGTCTCACAGGAAAGGTTGAAAACGTAAACAGTAAGAAGAACCAGTGTTCTTGTACTTGAGTCGGCATTGATCTTTTTGTATTTAATTCCGATGCAATGTCTGTGTTTCATCGTCAATAAGAAGGTCAGAGGGATACAGTAAACCTGAAGTGAAGCATCGGAATCTATAACTAGTGTCACAGGAATGGTCAAAACATAGTCAGTAAGAAGAGTCAGTCTTCCCGTCCTTAAGTCGGCATTGTGCCTTTTTTATTTAATTCCGATGCAATTTCTGTGTTTCATCGGCAATAAGGTCAGAGGGATACAGTAAACCTGAAGTGAAGCATCGGAATCTATAACTAGTGTCTCAGCAATGGTTCAAAACATAGACAGTAGGAAGAGTCAGTCTTCTTGTACTACAGTCGGCATTGTGCCTTTTGTATTTAATTCCGATGCAATTTCTGTGTTTCATCGTCAATAATAAGGTCAGAGGGATACAGTAAACCTGAAGTGAAGCATCGGACACTATAACTAGTGTCACAGAAATGGATCAAACCATAGACAGAAGGAAGAGTCAGTCTTCTTATACTTAAGTCGGCATTGTGACTTTTGTATTTAATTCCGATGCAATTTCTGTGTTTCATCGTCAATAAGAAGGTCCAAGGGATACAGTAAACCTGAAGTGAAGCATCGAAATCTATAACTAGTGTCACCGAAATGGTTCAAAATATAGGCAGTAAGAAGAGTCAGTCTTCTTGTACTTAAGTCGGCATTGTGCCTTTTGTATTTCATTCCGATTCAATTTCTGTGATTCATCGTCAATAAGAAGGTCCAAGGGGTACAGTAAACCTGAAGTGAAGCATCGGACTCCATAACTAGTGTCACAGAAATGGATCAAACATAGACAGTAGGAAGAGTCAGTCTTTTTATACTTAAGTCGGCATTGTGCCTTTTGTATTTATTTCCGATGCAATTTGTGTGTTTCATCATCATTAAGGAGGTCCAAGGGAAACAGTAAACCTGAAGTGAAGCATCGTAATCTATAACTAGTGTCACAGGAATGGCTCAATACATAGGCAGTAAGAAGTGCCCGTTTTCTTGTACTTTAGTCGGCATTGTGCTTTTGTATTGAATTCCGATGCAATTTCTGTGTTTCATCGTCAATGAGAAGGTCAGAGGGATACAGTAAACCTGAAGTGAAGCATCGGAATCTATAACTAGTGTAACTAGAATGGTTCATAGCATAGACAGTAAGAAGAGTCAGTTTACTTGTACTTATTTCAGCTTTGTGACTTTTGTATTTCATTCCGATGCAATTTCTGTGTTTCATCGACAATAAGAAGGTCAGAGGGATACAGTAAACCTGAAGTGAAGCATCGGAATCTATAACTAGTGTCACAGGAAAGGTTCAAAGCATAGACAGTAAGAAGAGTCAGTCTTCTTGTACTTAAGTCGACATTGTGCCATATGTATTTAATTCCGAAACAATTCCTGTGTTTCATCGTCAATAAGAAGGTCAGAGGGATACAGTAAACCTGAAGTGAAACATCGGAATCTATAACTAGTGTCACAGGAATGGTTCAAAACATAGACAGTAAGAAGAGTCAGTTTACTTGTACTTAACTCGGCAGTGGGCCTTTCGTATTTAATTCCGATGCAATTTCTGTGTTTCATCGTCAATAAGAAGATCAGAGGGATACAGTGAACCTGAAGTGAAGCATCGGAATCTATAACTAGTGTAACAGGAATGGATCAAAACATAGACAGTAAGAAGAGTCAGATTTCTTGTACTTAAGTCGGCATTGTGCCCTTTGTTTTTAATTCCGATACAATTTCTATGTTTCATCGTCAATAAGAAGGTGAGAGGGATACAGTAAACCTGAAGTGAAGCATCAGAATCTGTAACTAATGTCACAGGAATGATTCAAAACATAGACAGTAAGAAGAGTCAGTTCTCTTGTACTTAAATCGGCATTGTGCCTTTTGTATTTAATTCCGATGCAATTTCTGTGTTTCATCGTCAATAAGAAGGTCAGAGAGATACAGTAAGCCTGAAGTGAAGTATCGGAATCTATAACTAGTGTCACAGGAATGGTTCAAAACATAGACAGTAAGAAGAGTCAGTTTTCTTGTACTTAAGTCGGCATTGTGCCTTTTGTACTGAATTCCGATGCAAATTCTGTGTTTTGTCGCCAATAAGAAGGTCAGAGGGATACAGTAAACCTGAAGTGAAGCATCGAAACCTATAACTAGCGTCACAGGAATGGTTCAAAACATAGACTGTAAGAAGGGTCATTTTTCTTTTACTAAAGTCGGCATTGTGCATTTTCTATTAAATTCCGATGCAATTTCTGTGTTTCGTCGCCAATAAGAAGGTCACTGTGATACAGTAAACCTGAAGTGAAGCGTCGGAATCTATAACTAGTGTCACAGGAATGGTTCAAAACATAGACAGTAAGAAGGGTCAGTTTACTTGTACTTAAGTCGGCATTGTGTCTTTTGTATTTAATTCCGATGCAATTTCTGTGTTTCATCGTCAATAGGTAGGTCAGAGGGATACAGTAAACGTGAAGTGAAGCATCGGAATCTATAACTAGTGTCACAGGAATGGTTCAAATCATAGACAGTAAGAAGAGTCAGTTTTCTTGTACTTAACCCGGCATTGTGCCTTTTCTATTTATTTCCGATGCAATTTCTGTGTTTTGTCGTGAATACGAAGGTCCAAGGGATACAGTAAACCTGAAGTGAAGCATCGGAATCTAAAACGGGTCTCACAGGAATGGTTCAAAACATAGACAGTAAGAAGAGCCAGTCTTCTTGTACTTGAGTCGGCATTGTGCCTTTTGTATTTAATTCCGATGCAATTTCTGTGTTTCCTCGTCAATTGGACGGTCAGAGGGATACAGTAAACCGGAAGTGAAGCATCGGAATCTATAACTAGTGCAACAGGAATGGTTCAAAACATAGACAGTAAGAAGAGTCAGTCTTCTTGTACTTAAGTCGGCATTGTGCCTTTTGTATTTCATTTCGATGCAATTTCTGTGATTCATCGTCAATAAGAAGGTCCAAGGGATACAGTAAACCTGAAGTGAAGCATCGGACTCCATAACTAGTGTCACAGCAATGGTTCAAAACATAGACAGTCGGAAGAGTCAGTCTCGTTGTACTTCAGTCGGCATTGTGCCTTTTGTATTTAATTCCGATGCAATTTCTGTGCTTCAACGTCAATAATAAGGTCAGAGGGATACAGTAAACCTGAAGCGAAGCATCGGACTCTATAACTAGTGTCACAGAAATGGATCAAACCATAGACAGTAGGAAGAGTCAGTCTTCTTCTACTTATGTCGGCATTTTGCCTATTGTATTTAATTCCGATGCAATTTCTGTGTCGTCGTCAATAAGAAGGTCCAAGGAATACAGTAAACCTGAAGTGAAGCATCGGAATCTAAAACCGGTCTCACAGGAAAGGTTCAGAACGTAAACAGTAAGAAGAACCAGTTTTCTTGTACTTGAGTCGGCATTGATCCTTTTGTATTTAATTCCGATGCAATGTCTGTGTTTCGTCGTCAATAAGAAGGTCAGAGGGATACAGTAAACCTGAAGTGAAGCATCGGAATCTATAACTAGTGACACAGGAATGGTTCAAAACATAGTCAGTAAGAAGAGTCAGTCTTCCTGTCCTTAAGTCGGCATTGTGCCTTTTTTATTTAATTCCGATGCAAATTCTGTGTTTCATCGGCAATAAGGTCAGAGGGATACAGTAAACCTGAAGTGAAGCATCGGACTCTATAACTAGTGTCACAGAAATGGATCAAACCATAGACAGTAGGAAGAGTCAGTCTTCTTATACTTATGTCGGCATTGTGCCTTTTGTATTTAAACCGATGCCATTTCTGTGTTACATCGTCAAAAAGAAGGTCCAAGGGATACAGTAAACCTGAAGTGAAGCATCGGACTCCATAACTAGTGTCACAGAAATGGATCAAAACATAGACAGTAGGAAGAGTCAGTCTTTTTATACTTAAGTCGGCATTGTGGCTTTTGTATTTAATTCCGATGCAATTTCTGTGTTTCATCGTCAATAAGGTCAGAGGGATACAGTAAACCTGAAGTGAAGCATCGGAATCTATAACTAGTGTCACAGGAATGGTTCAAAACAAAGTCAGTAAGAAGAGTCAGTCATCTTGTCCTTATGTCGGCATTGTGCCTTTTGTATTTAATTCCGATGCAACTTCTGTGTTTCATCGTCAATAAGATGGTCCAAGGGATACAGTATACCTGGAGTGAAGCATCGGAATCTATAACTAGTGTCACAGGAATGGTTCAAAGCATAGTCAGTAAGAAGAGTCAGTCTTCTTGTTCTTAAGGCGGCATTGTGCCTTTTGTATTTAATTCCGATGCAATTTCTGTGATTCATCGTCAATAAGAAGGTCAGAGGGATACAGTAAACCTGAAGTGAAGCATCGGATTCTAAAACTAATGTCACAGGATTGGTTCTAAACATAGACAGTAGGAACAGTTAGTCTTCTTGTACTTAAGTCGGCATTGTGCCTTTTGTAATTAATTCCGATGCAATTTCTGTGTTTCATCGTCTACAAGAAGGTCATAGGTATTGAGTAAACCTGAAGTGAAGCATTGGAATCCATAACTAGTGTCACAGGAATGTTTCAAATCATTGTCAATAGGAAGAGTCGGTCTTCATGTACTTAAGTCGGCATTGTGCCTTTTTTATTTACGTCCGATGAAATTTCTGTGTCTCATCGTCAATAAGAAGGTATAAGGGATACAGTAAACCAGAAGTGAACCATCGGAATCTACAACTAGTGTCACAGGATTGGTTCAATACATAGACAGTAAGAAGAGTCAGTCTTCTTGTACTTAAGTCGGCATTGTGCCTTTTCTATTTAATACCGATGCAATTTCTGTGTTTCATCGTCAATATGAAGGTCAGAGGTATACAGTAAACCAGAAGTGAAGCATCGGAATCTGTAACTAGTGTCACAGGAATGGTTCAAATCATAGTCAGTAAGAAGAGTCAGTCTTCTTGTCCTTAAGTCGGCATTGTGCCTTTAGTATTTAATTCCGATTCAATTTCTGTGTTTCATCGTCAATAAGAAGGTCCAAGGGATACAGTAAACCTGTAGTGAAGCATCGGAATCTCTAACTAGAGTCACAGTAGTGGTTCAAAACATAGACAGTAAGAAGAGTCAGACTTCTTGTACTTAAGTCGACTTCGTGCCTATTCTATTTCATTCCGATGCAATTTCTGTGATGCATCGTCAATAAGAAGGTCAGAGGGATACAATAAACCTGGAGTGAAGCATCGGAATCTATAACTAGTGTCACTGGAATGGTTCAAAATATGGACAGTAAGAAGAGTAAGTATTCTTGTACCTAAGTCGGCATTGTGCCTTTTGTATTTAATTCCGATGAAATTTCTGTGTTTCATCGTCAATATGAAGGTCCAAGGGATACAGTAAACCTGATGTGAAGCATCGGAATCTATAACTAGTGTCACAGGAATGGTTCAAAGCATAGTCAGTAAGAAGAGTCAGTCTTCTTGTACTTAAGTCGGCATTGTACCTTTTCTATTTAATTCTGATGCAATTTCTGTGTTTCATCGTCAATAACAAGGTCCAAGGGATACAGTAAACCTGGAGTGAAGCATCGGAATCTGTAACTCGTGTCAATGGAATGGTTCAAAACATAGACAGTAAGAAGAGTCAGTCTTCTTGTACTTAAGTGGGCATTGTGCCTTTTGTATTTAATTTCGATGCAAATTCTGTGTTTCATCGTCAATAAGAAGGTCGAAAGGATACAATAAACCTGAAGTGAAGCATCGGAATCTATAGCTAGTGTCCCAGGAATGGTTCAAATCATAGACTGTAGGAAGAGTCAGTCTTCTTGTACTTAAGTCGGCATTGTGTCTTTTGTATCTAATTCCGATGCAATTTCTGTGTTTCGTCATCAATAAGAAGGTCAGAGGGATACAGTAAACCTGAAGTGAGGCATCGGAATCCAAAACTAGTGTCACACGAATGGTTCAAAACATAGACAGCTCGAAGAGTCAGTCTTCTTGTACGTAGGTCGGCATTGTGCCTATTATATTTGATTCCGATGCAATTTCTGTGTTTCATCGTCAAAAAGATGGTCCAAGGTATACAGTAAAACTAAAGTGAAGCATCGGAATCTATAACTAGTTTCACAGGAATGGTTCAAAACATAGTCAGTAAGAAGAGTCAGTCTTCTTGTACTTAAGTCTTCATTGTGCCTTTTCAATTTAATTCCGATGCTAATTCTGTGTTTCATCGTCAATAAGAAGGTCCAAGGGATACAGTAAACCTTTAGAGAAGCATCGAAATCTATAACTACTGTCACAGGAATGGTTCAAAACGTAGTCAGTAAGAAGAGTCAGACTTCTTGTACTTAAGTCGACGTTGTGCCTTTTGTATTTAATTCCGATGCAATTGCTGTGCTTCATCGTCAATAACAAGGTCCATGGGATACAGTAAACATGAAGTGAAGCATCGGAATTTATAACTAGTGTCACAGCAATGGATCAAAGCATAGACAGTAGGAAGAGTCAGTCCTCTTGTACTTCAGTCGGCATTGTGCCTTTTGTATTTAATTCCGATACAATTTCTGTGTTTCATCGTCAATAATAAGGTCAGAGGGATACAGTAAACCTGAAGTGAAGCATCGGACTCTACAACTAGTGTCACAGAAATGGATCAAACCATAGACAGTAGGAAGAGTCAGTCTTCTTATACTTAAGTCGGCATTGTGCCTTTTGTATTTAATTCCGATGCAATTTCTGTGTTTCATCGTCAATAAGAAGGTCCAAGGGATACAGTAAACCTGAAGTGAAGCATCGAAATCTATAACTAGTGTCACAGAAATGGATCAAACCATAGACAGTAGGAAGAGTCAGTCTTCTTCTACTTATGTCGGCATTTTGCCTATTGTATTTAATTCCGATGCAATTTCTGTGTCGTCGTATATAAGAAGGTCCAAGGGATACAGTAAACCTGAAGTGAAGCATCGGAATCTAAAACCGGTCTCACAGGAAAGGTTCAGAACGTAAACAGTAAGAAGAACCAGTTTTCTTGTACTTGAGTCGGCATTGATCCTTTTGTATTTAATTCCGATGCAATGTCTGTGTTTCGTCGTCAATAAGAAGGTCAGAGGGATACAGTAAATCTGAAGTGAAGCATCGGAATCTATAACTAGTGACACAGGAATGGTTCAAAACATAGTCAGTAAGAAGAGTCAGTCTTCCTGTCCTTAAGTCGGCATTGTGCCTTTTTTATTTAATTCCGATGCATATTCTGTGTTTCATCGGCAATAAGGTCAGAGGGATACAGTAAACCTGAAGTGAAGCATCGGACTCTATAACTAGTGTCACAGAAATGGATCAAACCATAGACAGTAGGAAGAGTCAGTCTTCTTATACTTATGTCGGCATTGTGCCTTTTGTATTTAAACCGATGCCATTTCTGTGTTACATCGTCAAAAAGAAGGTCCAAGGGATACAGTAAACCTGAAGTGAAGCATCGGACTCCATAACTAGTGTCACAGAAATGGATCAAAACATAGACAGTAGGAAGAGTCAGTCTTTTTATACTTCAGTCGGCATTGTGGCTTTTGTATTTAATTCCGATGCAATTTCTGTGTTTCATCGTCAATAAGGTCAGAGGGATACAGTAAACCTGAAGTGAAGCATCGGAATCTATAACTAGTGTCACAGGAATGGTTCAAAACAAAGTCAGTAAGAAGAGTCAGTCATCTTGTCCTTATGTCGGCATTGTGCCTTTTGTATTTAATTCCGATGCAACTTCTGTGTTTCATCGTCAATAAGATGGTCCAAGGGATACAGTATACCTGGAGTGAAGCATCGGAATCTATAACTAGTGTCACAGGAATGGTTCAAAGCATAGTCAGTAAGAAGAGTCAGTCTTCTTGTTCTTAAGGCGGCATTGTGCCTTTTGTATTTAATTCCGATGCAATTTCTGTGATTCATCGTCAATAAGAAGGTCAGAGGGATACAGTAAACCTGAAGTGAAGCATCGGATTCTAAAACTAATGTCACAGGATTGGTTCTAAACATAGACAGTAGGAACAGTTAGTCTTCTTGTACTTAAGTCGGCATTGTGCCTTTTGTAATTAATTCCGATGCAATTTCTGTGTTTCATCGTCTACAAGAAGGTCATAGGTATTGAGTAAACCTGAAGTGAAGCATTGGAATCCATAACTAGTGTCACAGGAATGTTTCAAATCATTGTCAATAGGAAGAGTCGGTCTTCATGTACTTAAGTCGGCATTGTGCCTTTTTTATTTACGTCCGATGAAATTTCTGTGTCTCATCGTCAATAAGAAGGTATAAGGGATACAGTAAACCAGAAGTGAACCATCGGAATCTACAACTAGTGTCACAGGATTGCTTCAATACATAGACAGTAAGAAGAGTCAGTCTTCTTGTACTTAAGTCGGCATTGTGCCTTTTCTATTTAATACCGATGCAATTTCTGTGTTTCATCGTCAATATGAAGGTCAGAGGTATACAGTAAACCAGAAGTGAAGCATCGGAATCTGTAACTAGTGTCACAGGAATGGTTCAAATCATAGTCAGTAAGAAGAGTCAGTCTTCTTGTCCTTATGTCGGCATTGTGCCTTTAGTATTTAATTCCGATTCAATTTCTGTGTTTCATCGTCAATAAGAAGGTCCAAGGGATACAGTAAACCTGTAGTGAAGCATCGGAATCTCTAACTAGAGTCACAGTAGTGGTTCAAAACATAGACAGTAAGAAGAGTCAGTCATCTTGTACTTTTTTCGGGATTGTGCCTTTTTGTATTTAGTTCCGATGCAATTTCTGTATTTCATCGTCAATAAGAAGGTCCAAGGGATACAGTAAACCTGGAGTGAAGCATCGGAATCTATAACTAGTGTCACAGGAATGGTTCAAAACATAGACAGTAAGAAGAGTCAGACTTCTTGTACTTAAGTCGACTTCGTGCCTATTCTTTTTCATTCCGATGCAATTTCTGTGATGCATCGTCAATAAGAAGGTCAGAGGGATACAATAAACCTGGAGTGAAGCATCGGAATCTATAACTAGTGCCACTGGAATGGTTCAAAATATGGACAGTAAGAAGAGTAAGTCTTCTTGTACCTAAGTCGGCATTGTGCCTTTTGTATTTAATTCCGATGAAATTTCGGTGTTTCATCGTCAATATGAAGGTCCAAGGGATACAGTAAACCTGATGTGAAGCATCGGAATCTATAACTAGTGTCACAGGAATGGTTCGAAGCATAGTCAGTAAGAAGAGTCAGTCTTCTTGTACTTAAGTCGGCATTGTACCTTTTCTATTTAATTCTGATGCAATTTCTGTGTTTCATCGTCAATAACAAGGTCCAAGGGATACAGTAAACCTGGAGTGAAGCATCGGAATCTGTAACTCGTGTCAATGGAATAGTTCAAAACATAGACAGTAAGAAGAGTCAGTCTTCTTGTACTTAAGTGGGCATTGTGCCTTTTGTATTTAATTTCGATGCAATTTCTGTGTTTCATCGTCAATAAGAAGGTCGAAAGGATACAATAAACCTGAAGTGAAGCATCGGAATCTATAGCTAGTGTCCCAGGAATGGTTCAAATCATAGACTGTAGGAAGAGTCAGTCTTCTTGTACTTAAGTCGGCATTGTGTCTTTTGTATCTAATTCCGATGCAATTTCTGTGTTTCGTCATCAATAAGAAGGTCAGAGGGATACAGTAAACCTGAAGTGAGGCATCGGAATCCAAAACTAGTGTCACACGAATGGTTCAAAACATAGACAGCTCGAAGAGTCAGTCTTCTTGTACGTAAGTCGGCATTGTGCCTATTATATTTGATTCCGATGCAATTTCTGTGTTTCATCGTCAAAAAGATGGTCCAAGGTATACAGTAAAACTAAAGTGAAGCATCGGAATCTATAACTAGTTTCACAGGAATGGTTCAAAACATAGTCAGTAAGAAGAGTCAGTCTTCTTGTACTTAAGTCTTCATTGTGCCTTTTCAATTTAATTCCGATGCTAATTCTGTGTTTCATCGTCAATAAGAAGGTCCAAGGGATACAGTAAACCTTTAGAGAAGCATCGAAATCTATAACTACTGTCACAGGAATGGTTCAAAACGTAGTCAGTAAGAAGAGTCAGACTTCTTGTACTTAAGTCGACGTTGTGCCTTTTGTATTTAATTCCGATGCAATTGCTGTGCTTCATCGTCAATAACAAGGTCCATGGGATACAGTAAACATGAAGTGAAGCATCGGAATTTATAACTAGTGTCACAGCAATGGATCAAAGCATAGACAGTAGGAAGAGTCAGTCCTCTTGTACTTCAGTCGGCATTGTGCCTTTTGTATTTAATTCCGATACAATTTCTGTGTTTCATCGTCAATAATAAGGTCAGAGGGATACAGTAAACCTGAAGTGAAGCATCGGACTCTACAACTAGTGTCACAGAAATGGATCAAACCATAGACAGTAGGAAGAGTCAGTCTTCTTATACTTAAGTCGGCATTGTGCCTTTTGTATTTAATTCCGATGCAATTTCTGTGTTTCATCGTCAATAAGAAGGTCCAAGGGATACAGTTAACCTGAAGTGAAGCATCGAAATCTATAACTAGTGTCACCGAAATGGTTCAAAATATAGACAGTAAGAAGAGTCAGTCTTCTTGTACTTCAGTCGGCATTGTGCCTTTTGTATTTAATTCCGATGCAATTTCTGTGTTTCATCGTCAATAAGGTCAGAGGGATACAGTAAACCTGAAGTGAAGCATCGGACTCTATAACTAGTGTCACAGAAATGGATCAAACCATAGACAGAAGGAAGAGTCAGTTTTCTTGTACTTAACCCGACATTGTGCCTTTTCTACTTAATTCCAATGCAATTTCTGTATTTCGTCGTGAATCAGAAGGTCCATGGGATACAGTAAACCTGAAGTGAACCATCGGAAACAATAACTAGTGTTACAGGAATTGTTCAAAACATAGACAGTAAGAAGAGTCAGTTTTCATGTACTTAGGTCTGCATTGTCCCTTTTGTATTAAATTCCGATGCAATTTCGGTGTTTCGTCGTCAATAAGAAGGTCCAAGGGATACAGTAAACCTGAAGTGAAGCATCGGAATCTAAAACCGGTATCACAGGAAAGGTTCAAAACGTAAACAGTAAGAAGAACCAGTGTTCTTGTACTTGAGTCGGCATTGATCCTTTTGTATTTAATTCCGATGCAATGTCTGTGTTTCATCGTCAATAAGAAGGTCAGAGGGATACAGTAAACCTGAAGTGAAGCATCGGAATCTATATCTAGTGTCACAGGAATGGTTCAAAACATAGTCAGTAAGAAGAGTCAGTCTTCCTGTCCTTATGTCGGCATTGTGCCTTTTTTATTTAATTCCGATGCAATTTCTGTGTTTCATCGGCAATAAGGTCAGAGGGATACAGTAAACCTGAAGTGAAGCATCGGAATCTGTAACTAGTGTCTCAGCAATGGTTCAAAACATAGACAGTAGGAAGAGTCAGTCTTCTTGTACTTCAGTCGGCATTGTGCCTTTTGTATTTAATTCCGATGCAATTTCTGTGTTTCATCGTCAATAATAAGGTCAGAGGGATACAGTAAACCTGAAGTGAAGCATCTGACTCTATAACTAGTGTCACAGAAATGGATCAAACCATAGACAGAAGGAAGAGTCAGTCTTCTTATACTTAAGTCGGCATTGTGCCTTTTGTACTTAATTCCGATGCAATTTCTGTGTTTCATCGTCAATAAGAAGGTCCAAGGGATACAGTAAACCTGAAGTGAAGCATCGAAATCTATAACTAGTGTCACCGAAATGGTTCAAAATATAGACAGTAAGAAGAGTCAGACTTCTTGTACTTAAGTCGGCATTGTGCCTTTTGTATTTCATTCCGATTCAATTTCTGTGATTCATCGTCAATAAGAAGGTCCAAGGGGTACAGTAAACCTGAAGTGAAGCATCGGACTACATAACTAGTGTCACAGAAATGGATCAAACATATACAGTAGGAAGAGTCAGTCTTTTTATACTTAAGTCGGCATTGTGCCTTTTGTATTTATTTCCGATGCAATTTGTGTGTTTCATCATCATTAAGAAGGTCCAAGGGAAACAGTAAACCTGAAGTGAAGCATCGTAATCTATAACTAGTGTCACAGGAATGGCTCAATACATAGGCAGTAAGAAGTGCCCGTTTTCTTGTACTTTAGTCGGCATTGTGCTTTTTGTATTGAATTCCGATGCAATTTCTGTGTTTCATCGTCAATAAGAAGGTCAGAGGGATACAGTAAACCTGAAGTGAAGCATCGGAATCTATAACTAGTGTCACAGGAAAGGTTCAAAGCATAGACAGTAAGAAGAGTAAGTCTTCTTGTACTTAAGTCGTCATTGTGCCATATGTATTTAATTCCGAAACCATTCCCGTGTTTCATCGTCAATAAGAAGGTCAGAGGGATACAGTAAACCTGAAGTGAAACATCGGAATCTATAACTAGTGTCACAGGAATGGTTCAAAACATAGACAGTAAGAAGAGTCAGTTTACTTGTACTTAACTCGGCAGTGGGCCTTTCGTATTTAATTCCGATGCAATTTCTGTGTTTCATCGTCAATAAGAAGATCAGAGGGATACAGTGAACCTGAAGTGAAGCATCGGAATCTATAACTAGTGTAACAGGAATGGTTCAAAACATAGACAGTAAGAAGAGTCAGATTTCTTGTACTTAAGTCGGCATTGTGCCCTTTGTTTTTAATTCCGATGCAATTTCTATGTTTCATCCTCAATAAGAAGGTGAGAGGGATACAGTAAACCTGAAGTGAAGCATCAGAATCTGTAACTAATGTCACAGGAATGGTTCAAAACATAGACAGTAAGAAGAGTCATTTC
Source organism: Schistocerca piceifrons (assembly GCF_021461385.2). Lineage (NCBI taxonomy): Eukaryota > Metazoa > Arthropoda > Insecta > Orthoptera > Acrididae > Schistocerca > Schistocerca piceifrons. Next base: position 1,139,305 of record NW_025727432.1, on the reverse strand, counting down.
TCTTGTACTTAAATCGGCATTGTGCCTTTTGTATTTAATTCCGATGCAATTTCTGTGTTTCATCATCAATAGGTAGGTCAGAGGGATACAGTAAACGTGAAGTGAAGCATCGGAATCTATAACTAGTTTCACAGGAATGGTTCAAAACATAGACAGTAAGAAGAGTCAGTTTTCTTGTACTTAAGTCGGCATTGTGCCTTTTGTACTGAATTTCGATGCAAATTCTGTGTTTTGTCGCCAATAAGAAGGGCAGAGGGATACAGTAAACCTGAAGTGAAGCATCGAAACCTATAACTAGCGTCACAGGAGTGGTTCAAAACATAGACAGAAAGAAGAGTCATTTTTCTTTTACTTAAGTCGGCATTGTGCATTTTCTATTGAATTCCGATGCAATTTCTGTGCTTCGTCGTCAATAAGAAGGTCACTGTGATACAGTAAACCTGAAGTGAAGCATCGGAATCTATGACTAGTGTCACAGGAATGGTTCAAATCATAGACAGTAAGAAGAGTCAGTTTTCTTGTACTTAACCCGGCATTGTGCCTTTTCTATTTAATTCCGATGCAATTTCTGTGTTTTGTCGTGAATAAGAAGGTCCAAGGGATACAGTAAACCTGAAGTGAAGCATCGGAATCTAAAAACCGGTCTCACAGGAATGGTTCAAAACATAGACAGTAAGAAGAGCCAGTCTTCTTGCACTTGAGTCGGCATTGTGCCTTTTGTATTTAATTCCGATGCAATTTCTGTGTTTCATCGTCAATTGGACGGTCAGAGGGATACAGTAAACCGGAAGTGAAGCATCGGAATCTATAACTAGTGCAACAGGAATGGTTCAAGACATAGGCAGTAAGAAGAGTCAGTCTTCTTGTACTTAAGTCGGCATTGTGCCTTTTGTATTTCATTCCGATGTATTTTCTGTGATTCATCGTCAATAAGAAGGTCCAAGGGATACAGTAAACCTGAAGTGAAGCATCGGACTCCATAACTAGTGTCACAGCAATGGTTCAAAACACAGACAGTCGGAAGAGTCAGTCTTCTTGTACTTCAGTCGGCATTGTGCCTTTTGTATTTAATTCCGATGCAATTTCTGTGTTTCCTCGTCAATTGGACGGTCAGAGGGATACAGTAAACCGGAAGTGAAGCATCGGAATCTATAACTAGTGTCACAGAAATGGATCAAACCATAGACAGTATTAAGAGTCAGTCTTCTTATACTTATGTCGGCATTGTGCCTATTGTATTTAATTCCGATGCAATTTCTGTGTTTCGTCGTCAATAAGAAGGTCCAAGGGATACAGTAAACCTGAAGTGAAGCATCGGAATCTAAAACCGGTCTCACAGGAAAGGTTCAGAACGTAAACAGTAAGAAGAACCAGTGTTCTTGTACTTGAGTCGGCATTGAACCTTTTGTATTAAATTCCGATGCAATGTCTGTGTTTCATCGTCAATAAGAAGGTCAGAGGGATACAGTAAAGCTGAAGTGAAGCATCGGAATCTATAACTAGTGACACAGGAATGGTTCAAAACATAGTCAGTAAGAAGAGTCAGTCTTCCTGTCCTTAAGTCGGCATTGTGCCTTTTTTATTTAATTCCGATGCAAATTCTGTGTTTCATCGGCAATAAGGTCAGAGGGATACAGTAAACCTGAAGTGAAGCATCGGACTCTATAACTAGTGTCACAGAAATGGATCAAACCATAGACAGTAGGAAGAGTCAGTCTTCTTATACTTATGTCGGCATTGTGCCTTTTGTATTCAAACCGATGCAATTTCTGTGTCTCATCGTCAAAAAGAAGGTCCAATTGATACAGTAAACCTGAAGTGAAGCATCGGACTCCATAACTAGTGTCACAGAAATGGATCAAAACATAGACAGTAGGAAGAGTCAGTCTTTTTATACTTAAGTCGGCATTGTGGCTTTTGTATTTAATTCCGATGCAATTTCTGTGTTTCATCGTCAATAAGGTCAGAGGGATACAGTAAACCTGAAGTGAAGCATCGGAATCTATAACTAGTGTCACAGGAATGGTTCAAAACAAAGTCAGTAAGAAGAGTCAGTCTTCTTGTCCTTATGGCGGCATTGTGCCTTTTGTAATTAAATCCGATGCAATTTCTGTGTTTCATCGGCAATAAGGTCAGAGGGATACAGTAAACCTGAAGTGAAGCATCGGAATCTATAACTAGTGTCACAGGAATGGTTCAAAACATTGACAGTAGGAAGAGTCAGTCTTCTTGTACTTAAGTCGGCATTGTGCCTTTTGTATTTAATTCCGATGCAATTTCTGTGATTCATCGTCAATAAGAAGGTCAGAGGGATACAGTAAACCTGAAGTGAAGCATCGGATTTTAAAGCTAATGTCACAGGATTGGTTCTAAACATAGACAGTAGGAACAGTCAGTCTTCTTGTACTTAAGTCGGCATTGTGCCTTTTGTAATTAATTCCGATGCAATTTCTGTGTTTCATCGTCTACAAGAAGGTCATAGGTATTGAGTAAACCTGAAGTGAAGCATCGGAATCCATAACTAGTGTCACGTGAATGGTTCAATTCATAGTCAGTAAGAAGAGTCAATCTTCTTGTACTTAATTCGGCATTTAGCCTTTCGTATTGAATTCCGATGCAATTTATGTGCTTCACCGTCAATAAGAAAGTCAGAGGGATACAATAAACCTGAAGTGAAGCATCGGAATCTATAACTAGTGTCACAGGAATGGTTTAAACTTAGACATTAAGAAGAGTCAGTCTTCATGTACCTAAGTCGGCATTGTGCCTTTTGTATATAATTCCGATGCAATTTCTGTGTTTCATCGTCTATATGAAGGTCAGAGGTATAGAGTACACCAGAAGTGAAGCATCGGAATCTATAACTAGTGTCACAGGAATGTTTCAAATCATAGTCAGTAAGAAGAGTCAGTCTTCTTGTCCTTAAGTCGGCATTGTGCCTTTAGTATTTAATTCCGATTCAATTTCTGTGTTTCATCGTCAATAAGAAGGTCCAAGGGATACAGTAAACCTGTAGTGAAGCATCGGAATCTCTAACTAGAGTCACAGTAGTGGTTCAAAACATAGACAGTAAGAAGAGTCAGTCATCTTGTACTTTTTTCGGGATTGTGCCTTTTTGTATTTAGTTCCGATGCAATTTCTGTATTTCATCGTCAATAAGAAGGTCCAAGGGATACAGTAAACCTGGAGTGAAGCATCGGAATCTATAACTAGTGTAACAGGAATGGTTCAAAACATAGACAGTAAGAAGAGTCAGACTTCTTGTACTTAAGTCGACTTTGTGCCTATTCTATTTCATTCCGATGCAATTTCTGTGATGCATCGTCAATACGAAGGTCATAGGGATACAATAAACTTGGAGTGAAGCATCGGAATCTATAACTAGTGTCACTGGAATGGTTCAAAATATGGACAGTAAGAAGAGTAAGTCTTCTTGTACCTAAGTCGGCATTGTGCCTTTTGTATTTAATTCCGATGAAATTTCGGTGTTTCATCGTCAATAAGAAGGTCCAAGGGATACAGTATACCTGAAGTGAAGCAACGGAATCTATAACTAGTGTCACAGGAACGGTTCAAATCATAGACAGTAGGAAGTGTCCGTCTTCTTGTACTTAAGTCGGCATTGCGCCTTTGGTATTTAATTCCGATGCAATTTCTGTGTTTCATCGTCAATAAGAAGGTCCAAGGGATACGGCAAACCTGGAGTGAAGCATCGGAATCTATAACTAGTGTCACAGGAATGGTTCAAAACATAGACAGTAAGAGTTGTCAGTCTTCTTGAACTTAAGTCGACTTTGTGCGTTTTCTATTTAATTCCGATGCAATTTCTGTGTTTCATCGTCAATAAGAAGGTCAGAGGGATACAATAAACCCGAAGTGAAGCATCAGAATCTATAACTAGTGTCACAGGAATGGTTCAAATCAAAGTCAGTAAGAAGAGTCAGTCTTCTAGTCCTTAAGTCGGCATTGTGACTTTTGTATTTAATTCCGATGAAATTTCTGTGTTTCATCGTCAATAAGAAGGTCCAAGTTATACAGTAAACCTGCAGTGTATCATCGGAATCTATTACTAGTGTCACAGGAATGGTTCAAAACATAGACAGTAAGAAAAGTCAGTCTTCGTTTACCTAAGTCGGCATTTAGCCTTTTGAATTTACTTCCGATGCAATTTCTGTGTTTCATCGTCAATAAGAAATTCCAAGATTTACAGTAAACCTGAGGTGAAGCATCGGAATCTATAACTAGTGTCACAGGAATGGTTCAAAACATAGTCAGTAAGAAGAGTCAGTCTTCTTGTACTTAAGTCGGCATTGTACCTTTTCTATTTAATTCTGATGCAATTTCTGTGTTTCATCGTCAATAACAAGGTCCAAGGGATACAGTAAACCTGGAGTGAAGCATCGGAATCTGTAACTCGTGTCAATGGAATGGTTCAAAACATAGACAGTAAGAAGAGTCAGTCTTCTTGTACTTAAGTGGGCATTGTGCCTTTTGTATTTAATTTCGATGCAATTTCTGTGTTTCATCGTCAATAAGAAGGTCGAAAGGATACAATAAACCTGAAGTGAAGCATCGGAATCTATAGCTAGTGTCCCAGGAATGGTTCAAATCATAGACAGTAGGAAGAGACAGTCTTCTTGTACTTAAGTCGGCATTGTGTCTTTTGTATCTAATTCCGATGCAATTTCTGTGTTTCGTCATCAATAAGAAGGTCAGAGGGATACAGTAAACCTGAAGTGAGGCATCGGAATCCAAAACTAGTGTCACAGGAATGGTTCAAAACATAGACAGCAGGAAGAGTCAGTCTTCTTGTACGTAAGTCGGCATTGTGCCTATTATATTTGATTCCGATGAAATTTCTGTGTTTCATCGTCAAAAAAATGGTCCAAGGTATACAGTAAAACTAAAGTGAAGCATCGGAATCTATAACTAGTTTCACAGGAATGGTTCAAAACATAGTCAGTAAGAAGAGTCAGTCTTCTTGTACTTAAGTCTTCATTGTGCCTTTTCAATTTAATTCCGATGCTAATTCTGTGTTTCATCGTCAATAAGAAGGTCCAAGGGATACAGTAAACCTGGAGAGGAGCATCGAAATCTATAACTACTGTCACAGGAATGGTTCAAAGCGTAGTCAGTAAGAAGAGTTAGACTTCTTGTACTTAAGTCGACGTTGTGCCTTTTCTATTTAATTCCGATGCAATTTCTGTGTTTCATTGTCAATAAGAAGGTCAGAGGGATACAATAAACCTGAAGTGAAGCATCGGAATCTATAACTAGTGTCACAGTAATGGTTCAAAACAAAGTCAGTAAGAAGAGTCAGTCTTCTTGTCCTTAAGTCGGCATTGTGCCATTTGCATTTAATTTCAATGCAATTTCTGTGTTTCATCGTCAATAAGAAGGTCCAAGGGATACAGTAAACCTGGAGTGAAGCATCGGAATCTATAACTAGTGTCACAGGAATGGTTCAAAACATAGACAGTAAGAAGAGTCAGTCTTCGTGTACTTAAGTCGGCATTTTGCCTTTTGTATTTAATTCTGATGCAATTGCTGTGCTTCATCGTCAATAACAAGGTCCATGGGATACAGTAAACATGAAGTGAAGCATCGGAATCTATAACTAGTGTCACAGCAATGGTTCAAAGCATAGACAGTAGGAAGAGTCAGTCTTCTTGTACTTCAGTCGGCATTGTGCCTTTTGTATTTAATTCCGATGCAATTTCTGTGTTTCATCGTCAATAATAAGGTCAGAGGGATACAGTAAACCTGAAGTGCAGCATCGGACTCTATAACTAGTGTCACAGAAATGGATCAAACCATAGACAGTAGGAAGAGTCAGTCTTCTTATACTTAAGTCGGCATTGTGCCTTTTGTATTCAATTCCGATGCAATTTCTGTGTTTCATCGTCAATAAAATGGTCCAAGGGATACAGTATACCTGGAGTGAAGCATCAGAATCTATAACTAGTGTCACAGGAATGGTTCAAAACATAGTCAGTAAGAAGAGTCAGTCTTCTTTGTCCTTAAGGAGGCATTGTGCCTTTTGTATTTCATTCCGATGCAATTTCTGTGTTTCATCGGCAATAAGGTCAGAGGGATACAGTAAACCTGAAGTGAAGCATCGGAACCTATAACTAGTGTCACAGGAATGGTTCAAAGCATTGACAGTAGGAAGAGTCAGTCTTCTTGTCCTTAAGTCGGCATTGTGCCTTTTGTATTTAATTCCGATGCAATTTCTGTGTTTCATCGTCAATAAGAAGGTCAGAGGGATACAGTAAACCTGAAGTGAAGCATCGGATTCTAAAACTAATGTCTCCGGAATGGTTCTAAACATAGACAGTAGGAACAGTCACTCTTCATGTACTTAAGTCGGCATTGTGCCTTTTGTAATTAATTCCGATGCAATTTCTGTGTTTCATCGTCTACAAGAAGGTCATAGGGATTGAGTAAACCTGAAGTGAAGCATCGGAATCCATAACTAGTGTCACAGGAATGTTTCAAATCTTTGTCAATAAGAAGAGTCGGTCTTCATGTACTTAAGTCGGCATTGTGCCTTTTGAATTTAATTCCGATGAAATTACTTGCTTCATCGTCAATAAGATGGTTCAAGGGATACAGTAAACCTGAAGTGAAGCATCGGAATCCAACACTAGTGTCACAGGAATTTTTCAAAACACAGACAGTAGGAAGAGTTAGTCTTCTTGTACTTAAGTCGGCATTGTGCCTTTTGTATTTAATTCCGATGCAATTTCTGTGTTTCATCGTCAATAAGAAGGTCCAAGGGATACAGTAAACCAGAAGTGAAGCATCGGAATCTACAACTAGTGTCACAGGATTGGTTCAAAACATAGACAGTAAGAAGAGTCAGTCTTCTTGTACTTAAGTCGGCATTGTGCCTTTTCTATTTAATACCGATGCAATTTCTGTGTTTCATCGTCAATAAGAAGGTCAGAGGGATACAGTAAACCTGAAGTGAAGCATCGGAATCTATAACTAGTGTCACAGGAATGGTTCAAAACATAGACAGTAAGAAAAGTCAGTCTTCGTGTACTTAAGTCGGCATTAAGCCTTTTGTATTTACTTCCGATGCAATTTCTGTGTTTCATCGTCAATAAGAAATTCCAAGGTTTACAGTAAACCTGAGGTGAAGCATCGGAATCTATAACTAGTGTCACAGGAATGGTTCAAAACATAGTCAGTAAGAATAGTCAGTCTTCTTGTACTTAAGTCGGCATTGTACCTTTTCTATGTAATTCTGATGCAATTTCTGTGCTTCATCGTCATTAACAAGGTCCAGGAGATACACTAAACCTGGAGTGAAGCATCGGAGTCTATAACTAGTGTCACAGGAATGGTTCAAAACATAGTCAGTAAGAAGAGTCAGTCTTCTTGTACTTAAGTGGGCATTGTGCCTTTTGTATTTAATTTCGATGCAATTTCTGTGTTTCATCGTCAATAAGAAGGTCGAAAGGATACAATAAACCTGAAGTGAAGCATCGGAATCTATAGCTAGTGTCCCAGGAATGGTTCAAATCATAGACAGTAGGAAGAGTCAGTCTTCTTGTACTTAAGTCGGCATTGTGTCTTTTGTATCTAATTCCGATGCAATTTCTGTGTTTCGTCATCAATAAGAAGGTCAGAGGGATACAGTAAACCTGAAGTGAGGCATCGGAATCCAAAACTAGTGTCACAGGAATGGTTCAAAACATAGACAGCAGGAAGAGTCAGTCTTCTTGTACGTAAGTCGGCATTGTGCCTATTATATTTGATTCCGATGAAATTTCTGTGTTTCATCGTCAAAAAAATGGTCCAAGGTATACAGTAAAACTAAAGTGAAGCATCGGAATCTATAACTAGTTTCACAGGAATGGTTCAAAACATAGTCAGTAAGAAGAGTCAGTCTTCTTGTACTTAAGTCTTCATTGTGCCTTTTCAATTTAATTCCGATGCTAATTCTGTGTTTCATCGTCAATAAGAAGGTCCAAGGTATACAGTAAACCTGGAGAGGAGCATCGAAATCTATAACTACTGTCACAGGAATGGTTCAAAGCGTAGTCAGTAAGAAGAGTTAGACTTCTTGTACTTAAGTCGACGTTGTGCCTTTTCTATTTAATTCCGATGCAATTTCTGTGTTTCATTGTCAATAAGAAGGTCAGAGGGATACAATAAACCTGAAGTGAAGCATCGGAATCTATAACTAGTGTCACAGTAATGGTTCAAAACAAAGTCAGTAAGAAGAGTCAGTCTTCTTGTCCTTAAGTCGGCATTGTGCCATTTGCATTTAATTTCAATGCAATTTCTGTGTTTCATCGTCAATAAGAAGGTCCAAGGGATACAGTAAACCTGGAGTGAAGCATCGGAATCTATAACTAGTGTCACAGGAATGGTTCAAAACATAGACAGTAAGAAGAGTCAGTCTTCGTGTACTTAAGTCGGCATTTTGCCTTTTGTATTTAATTCCGATGCAATTGCTGTGCTTCATCGTCAATAACAAGGTCCATGGGATACAGTAAACATGAAGTGAAGCATCGGAATCTATAACTAGTGTCACAGCAATGGTTCAAAGCATAGACAGTAGGAAGAGTCAGTCTTCTTGTACTTCAGTCGGCATTGTGCCTTTTGTATTCAATTCCGATGCAATTTCTGTGTTTCATCGTCAATAAAATGGTCCAAGGGATACAGTATACCTGGAGTGAAGCATCGGAATCTATAACTAGTGTCACAGGAATGGTTCAAAACATAGTCAGTAAGAAGAGTCAGTCTTCTTTGTCCTTAAGGCGGCATTGTGCCTTTTGTATTTCATTCCGATGCAATTTCTGTGTTTCATCGGCAATAAGGTCAGAGGGATACAGTAAACCTGAAGTGAAGCATCGGAACCTATAACTAGTGTCACAGGAATGGTTCAAAGCATTGACAGTAGGAAGAGTCAGTCTTCTTGTCCTTAAGTCGGCATTGTGCCTTTTGTATTTAATTCCGATGCAATTTCTGTGTTTCATCGTCAATAAGAAGGTCAGAGGGATACAGTAAACCTGAAGTGAAGCATCGGATTCTAAAACTAATGTCTCCGGAATGGTTCTAAACATAGACAGTAGGAACAGTCACTCTTCATGTACTTAAGTCGGCATTGTGCCTTTTGTAATTAATTCCGATGCAATTTCTGTGTTTCATCGTCTACAAGAAGGTCATAGGGATTGAGTAAACCTGAAGTGAAGCATCGGAATCCATAACTAGTGTCACAGGAATGTTTCAAATCTTTGTCAATAAGAAGAGTCGGTCTTCATGTACTTAAGTCGGCATTGTGCCTTTTGAATTTAATTCCGATGAAATTACTTGCTTCATCGTCAATAAGATGGTTCAAGGGATACAGTAAACCTGAAGTGAAGCATCGGAATCCAACACTAGTGTCACAGGAATTTTTCAAAACACAGACAGTAGGAAGAGTTAGTCTTCTTGTACTTAAGTCGGCATTGTGCCTTTTGTATTTAATTCCGATGCAATTTCTGTGTTTCATCGTCAATAAGAAGGTCCAAGGGATACAGTAAACCAGAAGTGAAGCATCGGAATCTACAACTAGTGTCACAGGATTGGTTCAAAACATAGACAGTAAGAAGAGTCAGTCTTCTTGTACTTAAGTCGGCATTGTGCCTTTTCTATTTAATACCGATGCAATTTCTGTGTTTCATCGTCAATAAGAAGGTCAGAGGGATACAGTAAACCTGAAGTGAAGCATCGGAATCTATAACTAGTGTCACAGGAATGGTTCAAAACATAGACAGTAAGAAAAGTCAGTCTTCGTGTACTTAAGTCGGCATTAAGCCTTTTGTATTTACTTCCGATGCAATTTCTGTGTTTCATCGTCAATAAGAAATTCCAAGGTTTACAGTAAACCTGAGGTGAAGCATCGGAATCTATAACTAGTGTCACAGGAATGGTTCAAAACATAGTCAGTAAGAATAGTCAGTCTTCTTGTACTTAAGTCGGCATTGTACCTTTTCTATGTAATTCTGATGCAATTTCTGTGCTTCATCGTCATTAACAAGGTCCAGGAGATACACTAAACCTGGAGTGAAGCATCGGAGTCTATAACTAGTGTCACAGGAATGGTTCAAAACATAGTCAGTAAGAAGAGTCAGTCTTCCTGTCCTTAAGTCGGCATTGTGCCTTCTTTATTTAATTCCGATGCAATTTCTGTGTTTCATCGGCAATAAGGTCAGAGGGATACAGTAAACCTGAAGTGAAGCATCGGAATCTATAACTAGTGTCACAGCAATGGTTCAAAACATAGACAGTAGGAAGAGTCAGTCTTCTTGTACTTCAGTCGCCATTGTGCCTTTTGTATTTCATTCCGATGCAATTTCTGTGTTTCATCGTCAGTAATAAGGTCAGAGGGATACAGTAAACCTGAAGTGAAGCATCGGACTCTATAACTAGTGTCACAGAAATGGATCAAACCATAGACAGTAGGAAGAATCAGTCTTCTTATACTTAAGTCGGCATTGTGCCTTTTGTATTTAATTCCGATGCAATTTCTATGTTTCATCGTCAATAAGAAGGTCCAAGGGATACAGTAAACCTGAAGTGAAGCATCGGAATCTATAACTAGTGTCACCGAAATGGTTCAAAATATAGACAGTAAGAAGAGTCAGTCTTCTTGTACTTAAGTCGGCATTGTGCCTTTTGTATTTCATTCCGATGCAATTTCTGTGATTCATCGTCAATAAGAAGGTCCAAGGGATACAGTAACCCTGAAGTGAAGCATCGGACTCCATAACTAGTGTCACAGAAATGGATCAAAACATAGACAGTAGGAAGAGTCACTCTTTATATACTTAAGTCGGCAATGTGCCTTTTGTATTTATTTCCGATGCAATTTCCGTGTTTCATCATCAATAAGAAGGTCCAAGGGAAACAGTAAAAGTGAAGTGAAGCATCGGAATCTATAACTAGAGTCTCAGGAATGGTTCAAAGCATAGACAGTACGAAGAGTCAGTCTTCATGTACATAAGTCGGCATTGTGGCTTTTGTATTTAATTCCGACGCAATTTCTGTGTTTCATCGTCAATAAGGTCAGCGGGATACAGTAAACCTGAAGTGAAGCATCGGAATCTATAACTAGTGTCACAGGAATGGTTCAAAACATTGACAGTAGGAAGAGTCAGTGTTCTTGTACTTAAGTCGGCATTGTGCCTTTTGTATTTAATTCCGATGCAATTTCTGTGTTTCATCGTCAATAAGAAGGTCAGAGGGATACAATAAACCTGAAGTGAAGCATCGGAATCCATAACTAGTGTCACAGGAATGGTTCAAAACAAAGTCAGTAAGAAGAGTCAGTCATCTTGTCCTTAAGTCGGCATTGTGCCTTTTGTATTTAATTCCGATGCAATTTCTGTGTTTCATCGTCAATAACATGGTCCAAGGGATACAGTATACCAGGAGTGAAGCAACGGAATCTATAACTAGTGTCACGGGAATGGTTCAAAGCATAGTCAGTAAGAAGATTCAGTCTTCTTGTCCTTAAGGCGGCATTGTGCCTTTTGTATTTAATTCCGATGCAATTTCTGTGTTTCATCGGCAATAAGGTTAGAGGGATACAGTAAACCTGAAGTGAAGCATCGGAATCTATAACTAGTGTCACAGGAATGGTTCAAAACATTGACAGTAGGAAGAGTCAGTGTTCTTGTACTTAAGTCGGCATTGTGCCTTTTGTATTTAATTCCGATGCAATTTCTGTGTTTCATCGTCAATAAGAAGGTCCAAGGGGTACAGTAAACCAGAAGTGAAGCATCGCAATCTACTAATAGTGTCACAGGATTGGTTTAAATCATAGACAGTAAGAAGAGTCAGTCTTCTTGTACTTAAGTCGGCATTGTGCCTTTTATATTCAATACCGGTGCAATTTCTGTGTTTCATCGTCAATAAGAAGGTCCAAGTTATACAGTAAACCTGCAGTGTATCATCGGAATCTATTACTAGTGTCACAGGAATGGTTCAAAACATAGACAGTAAGAAAAGTCAGTCTTCGTTTACCTAAGTCGGCATTTAGCCTTTTGTATTTACTTCCGATGCAATTTCTGTGTTTCATCGTCAATAAGAAATTCCAAGATTTACAGTAAACCTGAGGTGAAGCATCGGAATCTATAACTAGTGTCACAGGAATGGTTCAAAACATAGTCAGTAAGAAGAGTCAGTCTTCTTGTACTTAAGTCGGCATTGTACCTTTTCTATTTAATTCTGATGCAATTTCTGTGTTTCATCGTCAATAACAAGGTCCAAGGGATACAGTAAACCTGGAGTGAAGCATCGGAATCTGTAACTCGTGTCAATGGAATGGTTCAAAACATAGACAGTAAGAAGAGTCAGTCTTCTTGTACTTAAGTGGGCATTGTGCCTTTTGTATTTAATTTCGATGCAATTTCTGTGTTTCATCGTCAATAAGAAGGTCGAAAGGATACAATAAACCTGAAGTGAAGCATCGGAATCTATAGCTAGTGTCCCAGGAATGGTTCAAATCATAGACAGTAGGAAGAGTCAGTCTTCTTGTACTTAAGTCGGCATTGTGTCTTTTGTACCTAATTCCGATGCAATTTCTGTGTTTCGTCATCAATAAGAAGGTCAGAGGGATACAGTAAACCTGAAGTGAGGCATCGGAATCCAAAACTAGTGTCACAGGAATGGTTCAAAACATAGACAGCAGGAAGAGTCAGTCTTCTTGTACGTAAGTCGGCATTGTGCCTATTATATTTGATTCCGATGAAATTTCTGTGTTTCATCGTCAAAAAAATGGTCCAAGGTATACAGTAAAACTAAAGTGAAGCATCGGAATCTATAACTAGTTTCACAGGAATGGTTCAAAACATAGTCAGTAAGAAGAGTCAGTCTTCTTGTACTTAAGTCTTCATTGTGCCTTTTCAATTTAATTCCGATGCTAATTCTGTGTTTCATCGTCAATAAGAAGGTCCAAGGGATACAGTAAACCTGGAGAGGAGCATCGAAATCTATAACTACTGTCACAGGAATGGTTCAAAGCGTAGTCAGTAAGAAGAGTTAGACTTCTTGTACTTAAGTCGACGTTGTGCCTTTTCTATTTAATTCCGATGCAATTTCTGTGTTTCATTGTCAATAAGTAGGTCAGAGGGATACAATAAACCTGAAGTGAAGCATCGGAATCTATAACTAGTGTCACAGTAATGGTTCAAAACAAAGTCAGTAAGAAGAGTCAGTCTTCTTGTCCTTAAGTCGGCATTGTGCCATTTGCATTTAATTCCAATGCAATTTCTGTGTTTCATCGTCAATAAGAAGGTCCAAGGGATACAGTAAACCTGGAGTGAAGCATCGGAATCTATAACTAGTGTCACAGGAATGGTTCAAAACATAGACAGTAAGAAGAGTCAGTCTTCGTGTACTTAAGTCGGCATTTTGCCTTTTGTATTTAATTCCGATGCAATTGCTGTGCTTCATCGTCAATAACAAGGTCCATGGGATACAGTAAACATGAAGTGAAGCATCGGAATCTATAACTAGTGTCACAGCAATGGTTCAAAGCATAGACAGTAGGAAGAGTCAGTCTTCTTGTACTTCAGTCGGCATTGTGCCTTTTGTATTTAATTCCGATGCAATTTCTGTGTTTCATCGTCAATAATAAGGTCAGAGGGATACAGTAAACCTGAAGTGCAGCATCGGACTCTATAACTAGTGTCACAGAAATGGATCAAACCATAGACAGTAGGAAGAGTCAGTCTTCTTATACTTAAGTCGGCATTGTGCCTTTTGTATTCAATTCCGATGCAATTTCTGTGTTTCATCGTCAATAAAATGGTCCAAGGGATACAGTATACCTGGAGTGAAGCATCGGAATCTATAACTAGAGTCACAGGAATGGTTCAAAACATAGTCAGTAAGAAGAGTCAGTCTTCTTTGTCCTTAAGGCGGCATTGTGCCTTTTGTATTTCATTCCGATGCAATTTCTGTGTTTCATCGGCAATAAGGTCAGAGGGATACAGTAAACCTGAAGTGAAGCATCGGAACCTATAACTAGTGTCACAGGAATGGTTCAAAGCATTGACAGTAGGAAGAGTCAGTCTTCTTGTCCTTAAGTCGGCATGGTGCCTTTTGTATTTAATTCCGATGCAATTTCTGTGTTTCATCGTCAATAAGAAGGTCAGAGGGATACAGTAAACCTGAAGTGAAGCATCGGATTCTAAAACTAATGTCTCCGGAATGGTTCTAAACATAGACAGTAGGAACAGTCACTCTTCATGTACTTAAGTCGGCATTGTGCCTTTTGTAATTAATTCCGATGCAATTTCTGTGTTTCATCGTCTACAAGAAGGTCATAGGGATTGAGTAAACCTGAAGTGAAGCATCGGAATCCATAACTAGTGTCACAGGAATGTTTCAAATCTTTGTCAATAAGAAGAGTCGGTCTTCATGTACTTAAGTCGGCATTGTGCCTTTTGAATTTAATTCCGATGAAATTACTTGCTTCATCGTCAATAAGATGGTTCAAGGGATACAGTAAACCTGAAGTGAAGCATCGGAATCCAACACTAGTGTCACAGGAATTTTTCAAAACACAGACAGTAGGAAGAGTTAGTCTTCTTGTACTTAAGTCGGCATTGTGCCTTTTGTATTTAATTCCGATGCAATTTCTGTGTTTCATCGTCAATAAGAAGGTCCAAGGGATACAGTAAACCAGAAGTGAAGCATCGGAATCTACAACTAGTGTCACAGGATTGGTTCAAAACATAGACAGTAAGAAGAGTCAGTCTTCTTGTACTTAAGTCGGCATTGTGCCTTTTCTATTTAATACCGATGCAATTTCTGTGTTTCATCGTCAATAAGAAGGTCAGAGGGATACAGTAAACCTGAAGTGAAGCATCGGAATCTATAACTAGTGTCACAGGAATGGTTCAAAACATAGACAGTAAGAAAAGTCAGTCTTCGTGTACTTAAGTCGGCATTAAGCCTTTTGTATTTACTTCCGATGCAATTTCTGTGTTTCATCGTCAATAAGAAATTCCAAGGTTTACAGTAAACCTGAGGTGAAGCATCGGAATCTATAACTAGTGTCACAGGAATGGTTCAAAACATAGTCAGTAAGAATAGTCAGTCTTCTTGTACTTAAGTCGGCATTGTACCTTTTCTATGTAATTCTGATGCAATTTCTGTGCTTCATCGTCATTAACAAGGTCCAAGGGATACACTAAACCTGGAGTGAAGCATCGGAGTCTATAACTAGTGTCACAGGAATGGTTCAAAACATAGTCAGTAGGAAGAGTCAGTCTTCTTGTACTTCAGTCGCCATTGTGCCTTTTGTATTTAATTCCGATGCAATTTCTGTGTTTCATCGTCAGTAATAAGGTCAGAGGGATACAGTAAACCTGAAGTGAAGCATCGGACTCTATAACTAGTGTCACAGAAATGGATCAAACCATAGACAGTAGGAAGAGTCAGTCTTCTTATACTTAAGTCGGCATTGTGCCTTTTGTATTTAATTCCGATGCAATTTCTATGTTTCATCGTCAATAAGAAGGTCCAAGGGATACAGTAAACCTGAAGTGAAGCATCGGAATCTATAACTAGTGTCACCGAAATGGTTCAAAATATAGACAGTAAGAAGAGTCAGTCTTCTTGTACTTAAGTCGGCATTGTGCCTTTTGTATTTCATTCCGATGCAATTTCTGTGATTCATCGTCAATAAGAAGGTCCAAGGGATACAGTAACCCTGAAGTGAAGCATCGGACTCCATAACTAGTGTCACAGAAATGGATCAAAACATAGACAGTAGGAAGTGTCACTCTTTATATACTTAAGTCGGCAATGTGCCTTTTGTATTTATTTCCGATGCAATTTCTGTGTTTCATCATCAATAAGAAGGTCCAAGGGAAACAGTAAAAGTGAAGTGAAGCATCGGAATCTATAACTAGAGTCTCCGGAATGGTTCAAAGCATAGACAGTACGAAGAGTCAGTCTTCATGTACATAAGTCGGCATTGTGGCTTTTGTATTTAATTCCGATGCAATTTCTGTGTTTCATCGTCAATAAGGTCAGCGGGATACAGTAAACCTGAAGTGAAGCATCGGAATCTATAACTAGTGTCACAGGAATGGTTCAAAACATAGTCAGTAAGACGAGTCAGTCTTCTTGTACTTAAGTCGGCATTGTGCCTTTTCTACTTAATTCCGATGCAATTTCTGTGTTTCATCGTCAATAAGAAGGTCCAAGGGATACAGTAAACTTGGAGTGAAGCATCGGAATCTATAACTAGTGTCACAGGAATGGTTCAAAACATAGACGGTAAGAAGATTCAGACTTCTTATACTTAAGTCGACATTGTGCCTTATCTATTTAATTCCGAAGCAATTTCTGTGTTTCATCGACAATAAGAAGGTCAGAGGGATACAATAAACCTGATGTGAAGCATCGGAATCCATAACTAGTGTCACAGGAATGGTTCAAAACAAAGTCAGTAAGAAGAGTCAGTCATCTTGTCCTTAAGTCGGCATTGTGCCTTTTGTATTTAATTCCGATGCAATTTCTGTGTTTCATCGTCAATAAGATGGTCCATGGGATACAGTATACCAGGAGTGAAGCAACGGAATCTATAACTAGTGTCACGGGAATGGTTCAAAGCATAGTCAGTAAGAAGATTCAGTCTTCTTGTCCTTAAGGCGGCATTGTGCCTTTTGTATTTAATTCCGATGCAATTTCTGTGTTTCATCGGCAATAAGGTTAGAGGGATACAGTAAACCTGAAGTGAAGCATCGGAATCTATAACTAGTGTCACAGGAATGGTTCAAAACATTGACAGTAGGAAGAGTCAGTGTTCTTGTACTTATGTCGGCATTGTGCCTTTTGTATTTAATTCCGATGCAATTTCTGTGTTTCATCGTCAATAAGAAGGTCCAAGGGGTACAGTAAACCAGAAGTGAAGCATCGCAATCTACTAATAGTGTCACAGGATTGGTTTAAATCATAGACAGTAAGAAGAGTCAGTCTTCTTGTACTTAAGTCGGCATTGTGCCTTTTATATTCAATACAGATGCAATTTCTGTGTTTCATCGTCAATAAGAAGGTCCAAAGGATACAGTAAACCGGAAGTCAAGCATTGGAATCTATAACTTGAGTCACAGTAGTGGTTGAAAACATAGACAGTAAGAAGAGTCAGTCATCTTGTACTTATTCCGGGATTGTGCCATTTGTATTTAGCTCCGATGCAATTTCTGTTTTTCATCGTCAATAAGAAGGTCCAAGGGATACAGTAAACCTGGAGTGAAGCATCGGAATCTATAACTAGTGTCACAGGAATGGTTCAAAACATAGACAGTAAGAAGAGTCAGACTTCTTGTACTTAAGTCGACTTTGTGCCTTTTCTATTTAATTCCGATGCAATTTCTGTGATGCATCGTCAATAAGAAAGTCAGAGGGATACATTAAACCTGGAGTGAAGCTTCGGAATCTATAACTAGTGTCATTGCAATGGTTCAAAATATAGACAGTAAGAAGAGTCAGTCTTCTTGTACTTAAGTCGGCATTGTGCTTTTTGTATTTAATTCCGATAAAATTTCAGTGTTTCATAGTCAATAAGAAGGTCCAAGGGACACAGTAAACCTGAAGTGAAGCATCGGAATCTATAACTAGTGTCACAGGAATGGTTCAAAACATAGTCAGTATGAAGAGTCAGTGTTCTTGTACTTTACTCGGCATTGTGCATTTTATATTTAATTCCGATGCAATTTCTGTGATTCATAGTCAGTAAGAAGGCCCAAGGGTTACAGAAAACTGGAGTGAAGCATCGGACTCTATAACTAGTGTCACAGAAATGGTTCAAAACATAGACAGTAGAAGAGTCAGTCTTCTACTCCTTAAGTCGGCATTGTGCCTTTTGTATTTAATTCCGATCCAATTTCTGTGTTTCATCGTCAATAAGGTCAGAGGGATACAGTAAACCTGAAGTGAGGCTTCGGAATCTATAACTAGTGTCACAGGAATGGTTCAAAACATAGACAGTAGGAAGAATCAGTCTTCTTGTACTTAAGTCGGCATTGTGCCTTTTGTAATTAATTCCGATGCAATTTCTGTGTTTCATCGACAATAAGAAGGTCAGAGGGATACAGTAAACTTGAAGTGAAGCATCGGAATCCAAAACTAATGTCACAGGAATGGTTCAAAACATAGACAGTAGGAAGAGTCAGTCTTCTTGTACTTAAGTCAGCATTGTGCCCTTTGTATTTAATTCCGATGCAATTTCTGTGTTTCATCGTCAATAAGAAAGTCAGAGGGATACAGTAAACCAGATGTGAAGCATCAGAATCAATAACTAGTGTCACAGGAATGGTTCAAAACATAGTCAGTAAGAAGATTCAGTCTTCTTGTACTTAAGTCGTCATTGTGCCTTTTGTATTTAATTCCGATGGAATTTCTGTGTTTCATCGTCAATAAGAAGGTCCGAGGGATACAGTAAACCTGAAGTGATGCATCGGAATCTATAACTAGTGTCACAGGAATGGTTCAAAACATAGGCAGTAAGAAGAGTCAGTCTTCTTGTACTTAATTCTGCATTGTGCCTTTAGTATTTAATTCCGATGCAATTTCTGTGTTTCATCGTCAATAAGAAGGTCCAAGGGATACAGTAAACCTGAAGTGAAGCATCGGAATTTATAACTAGTGGCACAGGGATGGTTCAAATCATAGACAGTAAGAAGAGTCAGTCTTCTTGTACTTAAGACGGCATTGTTCCTTTTCTATTTAATTCCGATGCAATTTCAGTGTTTCATCGTCAATAAGAAGGTCGGAGGGATACAGTAATCCTGAAGTGAAGCATCGGAATCTATAACTAGTGTCACAGGAATGGTTCAAAACATAGTCAGTAAGAAGAGTCAGTCTACTTGTACTTAATTCTGCATTGTGAATATTGTATTTAATTCCGATGCATTTTCTGTGTTTCATCGTCAGTAAGAAGGTCCAAGGGATACATTAAACCTGAAGTGAAGCATCGGAATTCATAACTAGTGTCACAGGAATGGTTCAAATCACAGTCAGAAAGGAGAGTCAGTTTTCTTGTACTTAAGTCGGCATTGTGCCTTTTGTATTTAATTCCGATGCAATTTCTGTGTTTCATCGTCAATAAGAAGGTCCAAGGGATATAGTAAACCTGGAGTGAAGCAACGGAATCTATAACTAGTGCCACAGGAATGGTCCAAAACATAGACAGTAAGAAGAGTCAGTCTTCTAGTACTTACGTCGACATTGTGCCTTTTCTATTTAATTCCGATGCAATTTCTATGTTTCATTGTCAATAAGAAGGTCAGAGGGATACAGTAAACCTTGAAGTGAAGCATCGGAATCTATAACTAGTGTCACAGGAATGGTTCAAAGCAAAGTCAGTAAGAAGAGTCAGTCTTTTTGTCCATAAGTCGGCATTGTGCCTTTTGTATTTAATTCCAATGTAATTTCTGTGTTTCATCGTCAATAAGAAGGTCCAAGGGATACAGTAAACATGGAGTGAAGCATCGGAATCTGTAACTAGTGTCACAGGAATGGTTCAAATCATAGACAGTAAGAAGAGTCAGTCTTCTTGTACTTAATTCTGCATTGTGAATTTTGTATTTAATTCCGATGCATTTTCTGTGTTTCATCGTCAATAAGAAGGTCCAAGGGATACATTAAACCTGAAGTGAAGCATCGGAATTCACAACTAGTGTCACAGGAATGGTTCAAATCACAGTCAGAAAGGAGAGTCAGTCTTCTTGTACTTAAGTCGGCATTGTGCCTTTTGTATTTAATTCCGATGCAGTTTCTGTGTTTCATCGTCAATAAGAAGGTCAGAGGGGTACAGTAAACCTGAAGTGAAGCATCGGAATCAGTAGCTAGTGTCACAGGAATGGTTCAAAACATAGTCAGTAAGAAGAGTCAGTCTTCTTGTCCTTAAGTCGTCATTGTGCCTTTTGTATTTAATTCCGATGCAATTTCTGTGTTTCGTCATCAATAAGAATGTCCAAGGGATACAGTAAACCTGGAGTGAAGCATCGGAATCTATAACTAGTGTCACAGGAATGGTTCAAAGCATAGACAGTAAGAAGAGTCAGTCTCCTTGTACTTAATTCTGCACTGTGCCTTTTGTATTTAATTCCGATGCAATTTCTGTGTTTCATCTTCAATAAGAAGGGCCGAGGGATACAGTAAACCTGGAGTGAAGCATCGGAGTCTATAACTAGTGTCAGAGGACTGGTTCAAAGATAGACAGTAAGAAGAGTTAGTCTTCTTGTACTTAAGTCGGCATTGTGCCTTTTCTATTTAATTCCGATGCAATTTCTGTGTTTCATCGTCAATAAGAAGGTCCAAGGGATACAGTAAACCTGGAGGGAAACATCGGAATCTGTAACTAGTGTCACAGGAATGGTTCAAAACATAGTCAGTAAGAAGAGTCAGTCTTCTTGTACTTAAGTCGGCATTGTGCCTTTTCTATTTAATTCCGATGCAATTTCTGTGTTTAATCGTCAATAAGAAGGTCCAAGGGATACAGTAAACCTGGAGTCAAGCATCGGAATCTATAACTAGTGTCAATGGTATGGTTCAAAACATAAACAGTAAGAAGAGTCAGTCTTCTTGTACTTTAGTCGGCATTGTGCCTTTTGTCTTTAATTCCGATGCAATTTCTGTGTTTCAATGTCAATAAGAATGTCAGAGGGGTACAGTAAACCTGAAGCTAAGCATAGAATCTATAGCTAGTGACACAGGAATGGTTCAATACATAGTCAGTAAGAACAGTCAGTCTTCTTGTCCTTAAGTCGGCATTGTGCCTTTTGTATTTAATTCCGATGCAATTTCTGTGTTTCATCATCAATAAGAAGGTCAAAGGGATACGGTAAACCTGGAGTGAAGCGTTGGAATCTATAACTAGTGTCACAGGAATGGTTCAAATCATAGACAGTAAGAAGAGTCAGTCTCCTTGTACTTAATTCTGCACTGTGCCTTTGTATTTAATTCCTATGCAATTTCTGTGTATCATCGTCAATAAGAATGTCCAAGGGATACAGTAAACCTGAAGTGTAGCATCGGAATTTATAACTAGTGTCACAGGAATGGTTCGAAACATAGTCAGCAAGAAGAGTCAGTCTTCTTGTACTTAAGTCGGCATTGTGCCTTTTCTATTTAATTCCGATGCAATTTCTGTGTTTAATCGTCAATAAGAAGGACCAAGGGATACAGTAAACCTGGAGTGAAGCATCGGAGTCTATAACTAGTGTCACAGGACTGGTTCAATAATAGACAGTAAGAAGAGACAGTCTTCTTGAACTTAATTCGGCATTGTGCCTTTTGTATTCAATTCCGATGCAATTACTGTGTTTCATCGTCAATAAGAAGGTCAGAGGGATAGAGTAAACCTGGAGTGAAGCATCGGAATCTATAACTAGTGTCACAGGAATGGTTCAAAACATAGACGGTAAGAAGATTCAGACTTCTTATACTTAAGTCGACATTGTGCCTTTTCTATTTAATTCCGAAGCAATTTCTGTGTTTCATCGTCAATAAGAAGGTCAGAGGGATACAATAAACCTGAAGGGAAGCATCGGAATCTATAACTAGTGTCACAGGAATGGTTCAAAACAAAGTCAGTAAGAAGAGTCAGTCATCTTGTCCTTAAGCCGGCATTGTGACTTTTGTATTTAATTCCGATGCAATTTCTGTGTTTCATCGTCAATAAGATGGTCCAAGGGATACAGTATACCGAGAGTGAAGCAACGGAATCTATAACTAGTGTCACAGGAATGGTTCAAAGCATAGTCAGTGAGAAGAGTCAGTCTTCTTGTCCTTAAGGCGGCATTGTGCCTCTTGTATTTAATTACGATGCAATTTCTGTGTTTCATCGGCAATAAGGTCAGAGGGATACAGTAAACCTGAAGTGAAGCATCGGAATCTATAACTAGTGTCACAGGAACGGTTCAAAACATTGACAGTAGGAAGAGTCAGTGTTCTTGTAGTTAAGTCGGCATTGTGCCTTTTGTATTTAATTCCGATGCAATTTCTGTGTTTCATCGTCAATAAGAAGGTCCAAGGGATACAGTAAACCTGAAGTGAAGCATCGGAATCTATAACTAGTGTCACAGGAATGGTTCAAACCATAGTCAGTAAGAAGAGTCAGTCATCTTGTACTTAATTCGGCATTTAGCTTTTCGTATTGAATTCCGATGCAATTTATGTGCTTCACCGTCAATAAGAAGGTCAGAGGAATACAGTAAACCTGAAGTGAAGCATCGGAATCTATAACTAGTGTCACAGGAATGGTTCAAACGTAGACAGTAAGAAGAGACAGTCTTCATGTACTTAAGTCGGCATTGTGCCTTTTGTATATAATTCCGATGCAATATCTGTGTTTCATCGTCAATATGAAGGTCAGAGTTATACAGTAAACCGGAAGTGAAGCATGGGAATCTATAACTTGTGTGACAGGAATGGTTCAAAACATAGTCAGTAAGAAGAGTCAGTCTTCTTGTCCTTAAGTCGGCATTGTGCCTTTTGTATTTAATTCCGATTCAATTTCTGTGTTTCATCGTCAATAAGAAGGTCCAAGGGATACAGTAAACCTGGAGTGAAGCATCGGAATCTATAACCAGAGTCACAGTAGTGGTTCAAAACATAGACAGTAAGCAGAGTCAGTCATCTTGTACTTATTCCGGGATTGTGCCTTTTGTATTTAGCTCCGATGCAATTTCTGTTTTTCATCGTCAATAAGAAGGTCCAAGGGATGCAGTAAACCTGGAGTGAAGCATCGGAATCTATAACTAGTGTCACAGGAATGGTTCAAAACATAGACAGTAGGAAGAGTCAGACTTCTTGTACTTAAGTCGACTTTGTGCCTTTTCTATTTAATTCCGATGCAATTTCTGTGATGCATTGTCAATAAGAAGGTCCAAGGGATACAATAAACCTGGAGTGAAGCATCGGAATCTATAACTAGTGTCACTGCAATGGTTCAAAGTATAGACAGTAAGAAGAGTCAGTCTTCTTGTACTTAAGTCGGCATGGTGCCTTTTGTATTTAATTCCGATAAAATTTCTGTGTTTCATCGTCAATAAGAAGGTCCAAGGGATATAGTAAACCTGAAGTGAAGCATCGGAATCTATAACTAGTGTCACAGGAATGGTTCAAATCATAGACAGTAGGAAGTGTCCGTCTTCTTGTACTTAAGTCGGCATTGTGCCTTTCGTATTTAATTCCGATGCAATTTCTGTGTTTCATCGTCAATAAGAAGGTCCAAGGGATACGGCAAACCTGGAGTGAAGCATCGGAATCTATAACTAGTGCCACAGGAATGGTTAAAAACATAGACAGTAAGAGTAGTCAGTCTTCTTGTACTTAAGTCGACTTCTTTGCCTTTTCTATTTAATTCCGATGCAATTTCTGTGTTTCATCGTCAATAAGAAGGTCAGAGGGATACAATAAACCTGAAGTGAAGCATCAGAATCTATAGCTAGTGTCACAGGAATAGTTCAAATCAAAGTCAGTAAGAAGAGTCAGTCTTCTTGTAATTAAGTCGGCATTGTGCGTTTTGTATTTAATTCCGATGAAATTTCTGTGTTTCATCGTCAATAAGAAGGTCCAAGGGATACAGTAAACCTGCAGTGTACCATCGGAATCTATAACTAGTGCCACAGGAATGGTTCAAACACAGACAGTAAGAAAAGTCAGTCTTCGTGTACTTAAGTCGGCATTTAGCCTTTTGTATTTACTTCCGATGCAATTTCTGTGTTTCATCGTCAATAAGAAATTCCAAGGTTTACAGTAAACCTGAGGTGAAGCATCGGAATCTATAACTAGTGTCACAGGAATGGTTCAAATCATAGTCAGTAAGAAGTGTCAGTCTTCTTGTACTTCAGTCGACATTGTACCTTTTCTATTTAATTCTGATGCAATTTCTGTGTTTCATCGTCAATAACAAGGTCCAAGGGATACAGTAAACCTGGAGTGAAGCATCGGAATCTGTAACTAGTGTCAATGGAATGGTTCAAAACATAGACAGTAAGAAGAGTCAGTCTTCTTGTGCTTAAGTCTTCATTGTGCCTTTTAAATTTCATTCCGATGCTAATTCTGTGTTTCATCGTCAATAAGAAGGTCCAAGGGATACAGTAAACCTGGAGAGAAGCATTGAAATCTATAACTAGTGTCACAGGAATGGTTCAAATCGTAGACAGTAAGAAGAGTCAGACTTCTTCAACTTAAGTCGACATTGTGCCTTTTCCATTTAATTCCGATGCAATTTCTGTGTTTCATTGTCAATAAGAAGGTCAGAGGGATACAATAAACCTGAAGTGAAGCATCGGAATCTATAACTAGTGTCACAGGAATGGTTCAAAACAAAGTCAGTAAGAAGAATCAGTTTTCTTGTCCATAAGTCGGCATTGTGCCATTTGCATTTAATTCCGACGCAATTTCTGTGTTTCATCGTCAATAAGAAGGTCCAAGGGATACAGTAAACCTGGAGTCAAGCATCGGAATCTATAACTAGTGTCAATGGTATGGTTCAAAACATAAACAGTAAGAAGAGTCAGTCTTCTTGTACTTTAGTCGGCATTGTGCCTTTTGTCTTTACTTCCGATGCAATTTCTGTGTTTCAATGTCAATAAGAATGTCAGAGGGGTACAGTAAACCTGAAGCTAAGCATAGAATCTATAGCTAGTGACACAGGAATGGTTCAATACATAGTCAGTAAGAACAGTCAGTCTTCTTGTCCTTAAGTCGGCATTGTGCGTTTTGTATTTAATTCCGATGCAATTTCTGTGTTTCATCATCAATAAGAAGGTCAAAGGGATACAGTAAACCTGGAGTGAAGCGTTGGAATCTATAACTAGTGTCACAGGAATGGATCAAAACATAGACAGTAAGAAGAGTCAGTCTCCTTGTACTTAATTCTGCACTGTGCCTTTGTATTTAATTCCTATGCAATTTCTGTGTATCATCGTCAATAAGAATGTCCAAGGGATACAGTAAACCTGAAGTGTAGCATCGGAATTTATAACTAGTGTCACAGGAATGGTTCAAAACATAGTCAGTAAGGAGAGTCAGTCTTCTTGTACTTAAGTCGGCATTGTGCCTTTTCTATTTAATTCCGATGCAATTTCTGTGTTTAATCGTCAATAAGAAGGACCAAGGGATACAGTAAACCTGGAGTGAAGCATCGGAGTCTATAACTAGTGTCACAGGACTGGTTCAATAATAGACAGTAAGAAGAGACAGTCTTCTTGAACTTAATTCGGCATTGTGCCTTTTGTATTCAATTCCGATGCAATTACTGTGTTTCATCGTCAATAAGAAGGTCAGAGGGATAGAGTAAACCTGGAGTGAAGCATCGGAATCTATAACTAGTGTCACAGGAATGGTTCAAAACATAGACGGTAAGAAGATTCAGACTTCTTATACTTAAGTCGACATTGTGCCTTTTCTATTTAATTCCGAAGCAATTTCTGTGTTTCATCGTCAATAAGAAGGTCAGAGGGATACAATAAACCTGAAGGGAAGCATCGGAATCTATAACTAGTGTCACAGGAATGGTTCAAAACAAAGTCAGTAAGAAGAGTCAGTCATCTTGTCCTTATGCCGGCATTGTGACTTTTGTATTTAATTCCGATGCAATTTCTGTGTTTCATCGTCAATAAGATGGTCCAAGGGATACAGTATACCGAGAGTGAAGCAACGGAATCTATAACTAGTGTCACAGGAATGGTTCAAAGCATAGTCAGTGAGAAGAGTCAGTCTTCTTGTCCTTAAGGCGGCATTGTGCCTCTTGTATTTAATTACGATGCAATTTCTGTGTTTCATCGGCAATAAGGTCAGAGGGATACAGTAAACCTGAAGTGAAGCATCGGAATCTATAACTAGTGTCACAGGAACGGTTCAAAACATTGACAGTAGGAAGAGTCAGTGTTCTTGTAGTTAAGTCGGCATTGTGCCTTTTGTATTTAATTCCGATGCAATTTCTGTGTTTCATCGTCAATAAGAAGGTCCAAGGGATACAGTAAACCTGAAGTGAAGCATCGGAATCTATAACTAGTGTCACAGGAATGATTCAAACCATAGTCAGTAAGAAGAGTCAGTCATCTTGTACTTAATTCGGCATTTAGCTTTTCGTATTGAATTCCGATGCAATTTATGTGCTTCACCGTCAATAAGAAGATCAGAGGAATACAGTAAACCTGAAGTGAAGCATCGGAATCTATAACTAGTGTCACAGGAATGGTTCAAACGTAGACAGTAAGAAGAGTCAGTCTTCATGTACTTAAGTCGGCATTGTGCCTTTTGTATATAATTCCGATGCAATATCTGTGTTTCATCGTCAATATGAAGGTCAGAGTTATACAGTAAACCGGAAGTGAAGCATGGGAATCTATAACTTGTGTGACAGGAATGGTTCAAAACATAGTCAGTAAGAAGAGTCAGTCTTCTTGTCCTTAAGTCGGCATTGTGCCTTTTGTATTTAATTCCGATTCAATTTCTGTGTTTCATCGTCAATAAGAAGGTCCAAGGGATACAGTAAACCTGGAGTGAAGCATCGGAATCTATAACCAGAGTCACAGTAGTGGTTCAAAACATAGACAGTAAGCAGAGTCAGTCATCTTGTACTTATTCCGGGATTGTGCCTTTTGTATTTAGCTCCGATGCAATTTCTGTTTTTCATCGTCAATAAGAAGGTCCAAGGATGCAGTAAACCTGGAGTGAAGCATCGGAATCTATAACTAGTGTCACAGGAATGGTTCAAAACATAGACAGTAGGAAGAGTCAGACTTCTTGTACTTAAGTCGACTTTGTGCCTTTTCTATTTAATTCCGATGCAATTTCTGTGATGCATTGTCAATAAGAAGGTCCAAGGGATACAATAAACCTGGAGTGAAGCATCGGAATCTATAACTAGTGTCACTGCAATGGTTCAAAGTATAGACAGTAGGAAGAGTCAGTCTTCTTGTACTTAAGTCGGCATGGTGCCTTTTGTATTTAATTCCGATAAAATTTCTGTGTTTCATCGTCAATAAGAAGGTCCAAGGGATACAGTAAACCTAAAGTGAAGCATCGGAATCTATAACTAGTGTCACAGGAATGGTTCAAATCATAGACAGTAGGAAGTGTCCGTCTTCTTGTACTTAAGTCGGCATTGTGCCTTTCGTATTTAATTCCGATGCAATTTCTGTGTTTCATCGTCAATAAGAAGGTCCAAGGGATACGGCAAACTGGAGTGAAGCATCGGAATCTATAACTAGTGCCACAGGAATGGTTAAAAACATAGACAGTAAGAGTAGTCAGTCTTCTTGTACTTAAGTCGACTTTTTTGCCTTTTCTATTTAATTCCGATGCAATTTCTGTGTTTCATCGTCAATAAGAAGGTCAGAGGGATACAATAAACCTGAAGTGAAGCATCAGAATCTATAGCTAGTGTCACAGGAATAGTTCAAATCAAAGTCAGTAAGAAGAGTCAGTCTTCTTGCAATTAAGTCGGCATTGTGCGTTTTGTATTTAATTCCGATGAAATTTCTGTGTTTCATCGTCAATAAGAAGGTCCAAGGGATACAGTAAACCTGCAGTGTATCATCGGAATCTATAACTAGTGCCACAGGAATGGTTCAAACACAGACAGTAAGAAAAGTCAGTCTTCGTGTACTTAAGTCGGCATTTAGCCTTTTGTATTTACTTCCGATGCAATTTCTGTGTTTCATCGTCAATAAGAAATTCCAAGGTTTACAGTAAACCTGAGGTGAAGCATCGGAATCTATAACTAGTGTCACAGGAATGGTTCAAATCATAGTCAGTAAGAAGTGTCAGTCTTCTTGTACTTCAGTCGACATTGTACCTTTTCTATTTAATTCTGATGCAATTTCTGTGTTTCATCGTCAATAACAAGGTCCAAGGGATACAGTAAACCTGGAGTGAAGCATCGGAATCTGTAACTAGTTTCAATGGAATGGTTCAAAACATAGACAGTAAGAAGAGTCAGTCTTCTTGTGCTTAAGTCTTCATTGTGCCTTTTCAATTTCATTCCGATGCTAATTCTGTGTTTCATCGTCAATAAGATGGTCCAAGGGATACAGTAAACCTGGAGAGAAGCATTGAAATCTATAACTAGTGTCACAGGAATGGTTCAAATCGTAGACAGTAAGAAGAGTCAGACTTCTTCTACTTAAGTCGACATTGTGCCTTTTCTATTTAATTCCGATGCAATTTCTGTGTTTCTTTGTCAATAAGAAGGTCAGAGGGATACAATAAACCTGAAGTGAAGCATCGGAATCTATAACTAGTGTCACAGGAATGGTTCAAAACAAAGTCAGTAAGAAGAATCAGTTTTCTTGTCCATAAGTCGGCATTGTGCCATTTGCATTTAATTCCGACGCAATTTCTGTGTTTCAACGTCAATAAGAAGGTCCAAGGGATACAGTAAACCTGGAGTGAAGCATCGGAATCTATAACTAGTGTCACAGGAATGTTTCAAACATAGACAGTAAGAAGAGTCGGTCTTCGTGTACTTAAGTCGGCATTTTGCCTTTTGTATTTAATTCCGATGCAATTGCTGTGTTTCATCGTCAATAACAAGGTCCATGGGATACAGTAAACCAGAAGTGAGACATCGGAATCTATAACTAGTGTCACAGGAATGGTTCAAAACATAGTCAGTAAGAAGAGTCAGTCTTCTTGTACTTTACTCGGCATTGTTCCTTTTATATTTAATTCCGATGCAATTTCTGTGATTCATCGTCAATAAGAAGGTCCAAGGGATACAGTAACCCTGAAGTGAAGCATCGGACTCCATAACTAGTGTCACAGAAATGGATCAAAACATAGACAGTAGGAAGAGTCAGTCTTTTTATACTTAAGTCGGCATTGTGCCTTTTGTATTTATTTCCGATGCAATTTCTGTGTTTCATCATCAATAAGATGGTCCAAGGGAAACAGTAAACCTGAAGTGAAGCATCGGAATCTGTAACTCGTGTCACAGGAATGGTTCAAAGCATAGACAGTACGAAGAGTCAGTCTTCATGTACATAAGTCGGCATTGTGGCTTTTGTATTTAATTCCGATGCAATTTCTGTGTTTCATCGTCAATAAGGTCAGAGGGAGACAGTAAACCTGAAGTGAAGCATCGGAATCCATAACTAGTGTCACAGGAATGGTTCAAAACATAGTCAGTAAGAAGAGTTAGTCTTCTTGTACTTAAGTCGGCATTGTGCCTTTTCTATTTCATTCCGATGCAGTTTCTGTGTTTCATCGTCAATAAGAAGGTCCAAGGGATACAGTAAACCTGGAGTGAAGCATCGGAATCTATAACTAGTGTCACAGGAATGGTTCAAAACATAGACGGTAAGAAGATTCAGACTTCTTATACTTAAGTCGACATTGTGCCATTTCTATTTAATTCCGAAGCAATTTCTGTGTTTCATCGACAATAAGAAGGTCAGAGGGATACAATAAACCTGAAGGGAAGCATCGGAATCTATAACTAGTGTCACAGGAATGGTTCAAAACAAAGTCAGTAAGAAGAGTCAGTCAACTTGTCCTTAAGTCGGCATTGTGACTTTTGTATTTAATTCCTATGCAATTTCTGTGTTTCATCGTCAATAAGATGGTCCAAGGGATACAGTATACCGAGAGTGAAGCAACGGAATCTATAACTAGTGTCACAGGAATGGTTCAAAGCATAGTCAGTAAGAAGAGTCAGTCTTCTTGTCCTTAAGGCGGCATTGTGCCTCTTGTATTTAATTACGATGCAATTTCTGTGTTTCATCGGCAATAAGGTCAGAGGGATACAGTAAACCTGAAGTGAAGCATCGGAATCTATAACTAGTGTCACAGGAACGGTTCAAAACATTGACAGTAGGAAGAGTCAGTGTTCTTGTACTTAAGTCGGCATTGTGCCTTTTGTATTTAATTCCGATGCAATTTCTGTGTTTCATCGTCAATAAGAAGGTCCAAGGGATACAGTAAACCTGAAGTGAAGCATCGGAATCTATAACTAGTGTCACAGGAATGGTTCAAACCATAGTCAGTAAGAAGAGTCAGTCATCTTGTACTTAATTCGGCATTTAGCTTTTCGTATTGAATTCCGATGCAATTTATGTGCTTCACCGTCAATAAGAAGGTCAGAGGAATACAGTAAACCTGAAGTGAAGCATCGGAATCTATAACTAGTGTCACAGGAATGGTTCAAACGTAGACAGTAAGAAGAGACAGTCTTCATGTACTTAAGTCGGCATTGTGCCTTTTGTATATAATTCCGATTCAATATCGGTGTTTCATCGTCAATATGAAGGTCAGAGGTATACAGTAAACCGAAAGTGAAGCATGGGAATCTATAACTAGTGTGACAGGAATGGTTCAAAACATAGTCAGTAAGGAGAGTCAGTCTTCTTGTCCTTAAGTCGGCATTGTGCCTTTTGTATTTAATTCCGATTCAATTTCTGTGTTTCATCGTCAATAAGAAGGTCCAAGGTATACAGTAAACCTGGAGTGAAGCATCGGAATCTATAACCAGAGTCACAGTAGTGGTTCAAAACATAGACAGTAAGCAGAGTCAGTCATCTTGTACTTATTCCGGGATTGTGCCTTTTGTATTTAGCTCCGATGCAATTTCTGTTTTTCATCGTCAATAAGAAGGTCCAAGGGATACAGTAAACCTGGAGTGAAGCATCGGAATCTATAACTAGTGCAACAGGAATGGTTCAAAACATAGACAGTAGGAAGAGTCAGACTTCTTGTACTTAAGTCGACTTTGTGCCTTTTCTATTTAATTCCGATGCAATTTCTGCGATGCATTGTCAATAAGAAGGTCCAAGGGATACAATAAACCTGGAGTGAAGCATCGGAATCTATAACTAGTGTCACTGCAATGGTTCAAAATATAGACAGTAAGAAGAGTCAGTCTTCTTGTACTTAAGTCGGCATGGTGCCTTTTGTATTTAATTCCGATAAAATTTCTGTGTTTCATCGTCAATAAGAAGGTCCAAGGGATACAGTAAACCTGAAGTGAAGCATCGGTATCTATAACTAGTGTCACAGGAATGGTTCAAATCATAGACAGTAGGAAGTGTCCGTCTTCTTGTACTTAAGTCGGCATTGTGCCTTTCGTATTTAATTCCGATGCAATTTCTGTGTTTCATCGTCAATAAGAAGGTCCAAGGGATACGGCAAACCTGGAGTGAAGCATCGGAATCTATAACTAGTGTCACAGGAATGGTTCAAAACATAGACAGTAAGAGTAGTCAGTCTTCTTGTACTTAAGTCGACTTTTTTGCCTTTTCTATTAATTTCCGATGCAATTTCTGTGTTTCATCGTCAATAAGAAGGTCAGAGGGATACAATAAACCTGAAGTGAAGCATCAGAATCTATAGCTAGTGTCACAGGAATAGTTCAAATCAAAGTCAGTAAGAAGAGTCAGTCTTCTTGTAATTAAGTCGGCATTGTGCGTTTTGTATTTAATTCCGATGATATTTCTGTGTTTCATCGTCAATACGAAGGTCCAAGGGATACAGTAAACCTGCAGTGTATCATCGGAATCTATAACTAGTGTCACAGGAATGGTTCAAACATAGACAGTAAGAAAAGTCAGTCTTCGTGTACTTAAGTCGGCATATAGCCTTTTGTATTTACTTCCGATGCAATTTCTGTGTTTCATCGTCAATAAGAAATTCCAAGGTTTACAGTAAACCTGAGGTGAAGCATCGGAATCTATAACTAGTGTCACAGGAATGGTTCAAATCATAGTCAGTAAGAAGTGTCAGTCTTCTTGTACTTCAGTCGACATTGTACCTTTTCTATTTAATTCTGATGCAATTTCTGTGTTTCATCGTCAATAACAAGGTCCAAGGGATACAGTAAACCTGGAGTGAAGCATCGGAATCTGTAACTAGTGTCAATGGAATGGTTCAAAACATAGACAGTAAGAAGAGTCAGTCTTCTTGTACTTAAGTAGGCATTGTGCCTTTTGTATTTAATTTCGATGCAATTTCTGTGTTTCATCGTCAATAAGAAGGTCGAAAGGATACAATAAAATTGAAGAGAAGCATCGGAATCTATAGCTAGTGTCACAGGAATGGTTCAATCATTGACAGTAGGAAGAGTCAGTCTTCTTGTACTTAAGTCGGCATTGTGTCTTTTGTATTTAATTCCGATGCAATTTCTGTGTTTCGTCATCAATAAGAAAGTCAGAGGGATACAGTAAACCTGACGTGAGGCATCGGAATCCAAAACTAGTGTCACAGGAATGGTTCAAAACATAGACAGTAGGAGGAGTCAGTCTTCTTGTACGTAAGTCGGCATTGTGCCTTTTGTA
Organism: Schistocerca piceifrons; assembly: GCF_021461385.2. Lineage (NCBI taxonomy): Eukaryota > Metazoa > Arthropoda > Insecta > Orthoptera > Acrididae > Schistocerca > Schistocerca piceifrons. Next base: position 1,106,999 of record NW_025727432.1, on the reverse strand, counting down.
TTTAATTCCGATGCAATTTCTGTGTTTCATCGTCAAAAAGATGGTCCAAGGTATACAGTAAAACTAAAGTGAAGCATCGGAATCTATAACTAGTTACACAGGAATGGTTCAAAACATAGTCAGTAAGAAGAGTCAGTCTTCTTGTGCTTAAGTCTTCATTGTGCCTTTTCAATTTCATTCCGATGCTAATTCTGTGTTTCATCGTCAATAAGAAGGTCAGAGGGATACAACAAACCTGATGTGAAGCATCGGAATCTATAACTAGTGTCACAGGAATGGTTCAAAACAAAGTCAGTAAGAAGAATCAGTTTTCTTGTCCATAAGTCGGCATTGTGCCATTTGCATTTAATTCCGACGCAATTTCTGTGTTTCATCGTCAATAAGAATGTCCAAGGGATACAGTAAACCTGGAGTGAAGCATCGGAATCTATAACTAGTGTCACAGGAATGTTTCAAACATAGACAGTAAGAAGAGTCGGTCTTCGTGTACTTAAGTCGGCATTTTGCCTTTTGTATTTAATTCCGATGCAATTGCTGTGTTTCATCGTCAATAGCAAGGTCCATGGGATACAGTAAACCAGAAGTGAAATATCGGAATCTATAACTAGTGTCACAGGAATGGTTCAAAACATAGTCAGTAAGAAGAGTCAGTCTTCTTGTACTTTACTCGGCATTGTTCCTTTTATATTTAATTCCGATGCAATTTCTGTGTTTCATCGTCAATAAGGTCAGAGGGAGACAGTAAACCTCAAGTGAAGCATCGGAATCCATAACTAGTGTCACAGGAATGGTTCAAAACATAGTCAGTAAGAAGAGTTAGTCTTCTTGTACTTAAGTCGGCATTGTGCCTTTTCTATTTCATTCCGATGCAATTTCTGTGTTTCATCGTCAATAAGATGGTCCAAGGGATACAGTAAACCTGGAGTGAAGCATCGGAATCTATAACTAGTGTCACAGGAATGGTTCAAAACAAAGTCAGTAAGAAGAATCAGTTTTCTTGTCCATAAGTCGGCATTGTGCCATTTGCATTTAATTCCGACGCAATTTCTGTGTTTCATCGTCAATAAGAAGGTCCAAGAGAAACAGTATACCTGAAGTGAAGCATCGAGAATCTATAACTAGTGTCACAGGAATGGTTCAAAACATAGTCAGTAAGAAGAGTCAGTCTTCTTGTCCTTAAGTCGGCATTGTGCCTTTTGTATTTAATTCCGATCCAATATCTGTGATTCATCGTCAATAAGCTCAGAGGGATACAGTAAACATGAAGTGAAGCTTCGAATCCTATAACTAGTGTCACAGGAATGGTTCAAACATAGACAGTAGGAAGAATCAGTCTTCTTGTACTTAAGTCGGCATTGTGCCTTTTGTAATTAATTCCGATGCAATTTCTGTGTTTCATCGACAATAAGAAGGTCAGAGGGATACAGTAAACTTGAAGTGAAGCATCGGAATCTATAACTAGTGTCACAGAAATGGATCAAACCATAGACAGTAGGAAGAGTCAGTCTTCTTATACTTAAGTCGGCATTGTGCCTTTAGTATTTAATTCCGATGCAATTTCTATGTTTCATCGTCAATAAGAAGGTCCAAGGGATACAGTAAACCTGAAGTGAAGCATCGGAATCTATAACTAGTGTCACCGAAATGGTTCAAAGTATAGACAGTAAGAAGAGTCAGTCTTCTTGTACTTAAGTCGGCATTGTGCCTTTTGTATTTCATTCCGATGCAATTTCTGTGATTCATCGTCAATAAGAAGGTCCAAGGGATACAGTAACCCTGAAGTGAAGCATCGGACTCCATAACTAGTGTCACAGAAATGGATCAAAACATAGACAGTAGGAAGAGTCAGTCTTTTTATACTTAAGTCGGCATTGTGCCTTTTGTATTTATTTCCGATGCAATTTCTGTGTTTCATCATCAACAAGAAGGTCCAAGGGAAACAGTAAACCTGAAGTGAAGCATCGGAATCTATAACTCGTGTCACAGGAATGTTTCAAAGCATACACAGTACGAAGAGTCGGTCTTCATGTACATAAGTCGGCATTGTGGCTTTTGTATTTAATTCCGATGCAATTTCTGTGTTTCATCGTCAATAAGGTCAGAGGGAGACAGTAAACCTGAAGTGAAGCATCGGAATCCATAACTAGTGTCACAGGAATGGTTCAAAACATAGTCAGTAAGAAGAGTTAGTCTTCTTGTACTTAAGTCGGCATTGTGCCTTTTCTATTTCATTCCGATGCAATTTCTGTGTTTCATCGTCAATAAGATGGTCCAAGGGATACAGTAAACCTGGAGTGAAGCATCGGAATCTATAACTAGTGTCACAGGAATGGTTCAAAACATAGACGGTAAGAAGATTCAGACTTCTTATACTTAAGTCGACATTGTGCCTTTTCTATTTAATTCCGAAGCAATTTCTGTGTTTCATCGACAATAAGAAGGTCAGAGGGATACAATAAACCTGAATTGAAGCATCGGAATCTATAACTAGTGTCACAGGAATGGTTCAAAACAAAGTCAGTAAGAAGAGTCAGTCATCTTGTCCTTAAGTCGGCATTGTGACTTTTGTATTTAATTCCGATGCAATTTCTGTGTTTCATCGTCAATAAGATGGTCCAAGGGATACAGTATACCGAGAGTGAACCAACGGAATCTATAACTAGTGTCACAGGAATGGTTCAAAGCATAGTCAGTAAGAAGAGTCAGTCTTCTTGTCCTTAAGGCGGCATTGTGCCTCTTGTATTATATTACGATGCAATTTCTGTGTTTCATCGGCAATAAGGTCAGACGGATACAGTAAACCTGAAGTGAAGCATCGGAATCTATAACTAGTGTCACAGGAACGGTTCAAAACATTGACAGTAGGAACAGTCAGTGTTCTTGTACTTAAGTCGGCATTGTGCCTTTTGTATTTAATTCCGATGCGATTTCTGTGTTTCATCGTCAATAAGAAGGTCCAAGGGATACAGTAAACCTGAAGTGAAGCATCGGAATCTATAACTAGTGTCACAGGAATGGTTCAAACCATAGTCAGTAAGAAGAGTCAGTCATCTTGTACTTAATTCGGCATTTAGCTTTTCGTATTGAATTCCGATGCAATTTATGTGCTTCACCGTCAATAAGAAGGTCAGAGTAATACAGTAAACCTGAAGTGAAGCATCGGAGTCTATAACTAGTGTCACAGGAATGGTTCAAACGTAGACAGTAAGAAGAGACAGTCTTCATGTACTTAAGTCGGCATTGTGCCTTTTGTATATAATTCCCATGCAATATCTGTGTTTCATCGTCAATATGAAGGTCAGAGGTGTACAGTAAACCGAAAGTGAAGCATGGGAATCTATAACTAGTGTGACAGGAATGGTTCAAAACATAGTCAGTAAGAAGAGTCAGTCTTCTTGTCCTTAAGTCGGCATTGTGCCTTTTGTATTTAATTCCGATTCAATTTCTGTGTTTCATCGTCTATAAGAAGGTCCAAGGGATACAGTAAACCTGGAGTGAAGCATCGGAATCTATAACCAGAGTCACAGTAGTGGTTCAAAACATAGACAGTAAGCAGAGTCAGTCATCTTGTACTTATTCCGGGATTGTGCCTTTTGTATTTAGCTCCGATGCAATTTCTGTTTTTCATCGTCAATAAGAAGGTCCAGGGATACAGTAAACCTGGAGTGAAGCATCGGAATCTATAACTAGTGTCACAGGAATGGTTCAAAACATAGACAGTAGGAAGAGTCAGACATCTTGTACTTAAGTCGACCTTGTGCCTTTTCTATTTAATTCCGATGCAATTTCTGTGATGCATTGTCAATAAGAAGGTCCAAGGGATACAATAAACCTGCAGTGAAGCATCGGAATCTATAACTAGTGTCACTGCAATGGATCAAAATATAGACAGTAAGAAGAGTCAGTCATCTTGTACTTAAGTCGGCATGGTGCCTTTTGTATTTAATTCCGATAAAATTTCTGTGTTTCATCGTCAATAAGAAGGTCCAAGGGATACAGTAAACCTGAAGTGAAGCATCGGAATCTATAACTAGTGTCACAGGAATGGTTCAAATCATAGACAGTAGGAAGTGTCCGTCTTCTTGTACTTAAGTCGGCATTGTGTCTTTCGTATTTAATTCCGATGCAATTTCTGTGTTTCATCGTCAATAAGAAGGTCCAAGGGATACGGCAAACCTGGAGTGAAGCATCGGAATCTATAACTAGTGCCACAGGAATGGTTCAAAACATAGACAGTAAGAGTAGTCAGTCTTCTTGTACTTAAGTCGACTTTTTTGCCTTTTCTATTTAATTCCGATGCAATTTCTGTGTTTCATCGTCAATAAGAAGGAAGGAGGGATACAATAAACCTGAAGTGAAGCATCAGAATCTATAGCTAGTGTCACAGGAATAGTTCAAATCAAAGTCAGTAAGAAGAGTCAGTCTTCTTGTAATTAAGTCGGCATTGTGCGTTTTGTATTTAATTCCGATGAAATTTCTGTGTTTCATCGTCAATAAGAAGGTCCAAGGGATACAGTAAACCTGCAGTGTATCATCGGAATCTATAACTAGTGCCACAGGAATGGTTCAAACATAGACAGTAAGAAAAGTCAGTCTTCGTGTACTTAAGTCGGCATTTAGCCTTTTGTATTTACTTCCGATGCAATTTCTGCGTTTCATCGTCAATAAGAAATTCCAAGGTTTACAGTAAACCTGAGGTGAAGCATCGGAATCTATAACTAGTGTCACAGGAATGGTTCAAAACATAGTCAGTAAGAAGAGTCAGTCTTCTTGTACTTCAGTCGACATTGTACCTTTTCTATTTAATTCTGATGCAATTTCTGTGTTTCATCGTCAATAACAAGGTCCAAGGGATACAGTAAACCTGGAGTGAAGCATCGGAACCTGTAACTAGTGTCAATGGAATGGTTCAAAACATAGACAGTAAGAAGAATCAGTCTTCTTGTACTTAAGTCGGCATTGTGCCTTTTGTATTTAATTTCGATGCAATTTCTGTGTTTCATCGTCAATAAGAAGGTCGAAAGGATACAATAAAATTGAAGAGAAGCATCGGAATCTATAGCTAGTGTCACAGGAATGGTTCAAATCATTGACAGTAGGAAGAGTAAGTCTTCTTGTACTTATGTCGGCATTGTGTCTTTTGTATTTAGTTCCGATGCAATTTCTGTGTTTCGTCATCAATAAGAAGGTCAGAGGGATACAGTAAACCTGATGTGAGGCATCGGAATCCAAAACTAGTGTCACAGGAATGGTTCAAAACATAGACAGTAGGAGGAGTCAGTCTTCTTGTACGTAAGTCGGCATTGTGCCTTTTGTATTTAATTCCGATGCAATTTCTGTGTTTCATCGTCAAAAAGATGGTCCAAGGTATACAGTAAAACTAAAGTGAAGCATCGGAATCTATAACTAGTTACACAGGAATGGTTCAAAACATAGTCAGTAAGAAGAGTCAGACTTCTTGTGCTTAAGTCTTCATTGTGCCTTTTCAATTTCATTCCGATGCTAATTCTGTGTTTCGTCATCAATAAGAAGGTCAGAGGGATACAGTAAACCTGATGTGAGGCATCGGAATCCAAAACTAGTGTCACAGGAATGGTTCAAAACATAGACAGTAAGAAGAGTCAGACTTCTTCTACTTAAGTCGACATTGTGCCTTTTCTGTTTAATTCCGATGCAATTTCTGTGTTTCATTGTCAATAAGAGGGTCAGAGGGATACAATAAACCTGAAGTGAAGCATCGGAATCTATAACTAGTGTCACAGGAATGGTTCAAAACAAAGTCAGTAAGAAGAATCAGTTTTCTTGTCCATAAGTCGGCATTGTGCCATTTGCATTTAATTTCGACGCAATTTCTGTGTTTCATCGTCAATAAGAAGGTCCAAGGGATACAGTAAACCTGGAGTGAAGCATCGGAATCTATAACTAGTGTCACAGGAATGTTTCAAACATAGACAGTAAGAAGAGTCGGTCTTCGTGTACTTAAGTCGGCATTGTGCCATTTGCATTTAATTCCGAAGCAATTTCTGTGTTTCATCGTCAATAAGAAGGTCGAAGGGATACAATAAACCTGGAGTGAAGCATCGGAATCTATAACTAGTGTCACAGGAATGGTTCAAAACATAGACAGTAAGAAGAGTCGGTCTTCGTGTACTTAAGTCGGCATTTTGGCTTTTGTATTTAATTCCGATGCAATTGCTGTGTTTCATCGTCAATAACAAGGTCCATGGGATACAGTAAACCAGAAGTGAAGCATCGGAATCAATAACTAGTGTCACAGGAATGGTTCAAAACATAGTCACTAAGAAGAGTCAGTCTTCTTGTACTTTACTCGGCATTGTTCCTTTTATATTTAATTCCGATGCAATTTCTGTGATTTATCGTCAATAAGAAGGCCCAAGGGTTACAGAAAACTGGAGTGAAGCATCGGACTCTATAACTAGTGGCACAGAAATGGTTCAAAACATAGACAGTAGAAGAGTAAGTCTTCTTGTCCTTAAGTCGGCATTGTGCCTTTTGTATTTAATTCCGATGCAATTTCTGTGTTTCATCGCCAATAAGAAGGTCCAAGAGAAAGAGTATACCTGAAGTGAAGCATCGAGAGTCTATAACTAGTGTCACAGGAATGGTTCAAAACATAGTCAGTAAGAAGAGTCAGTCTTCTTGTCCTTAAGTCGGCATTGTGCCTTTCGTATTTAATTCCGATCCAATTTCTGTGTTTCATCGTCAATAAGGTCAGAGGGATACAGTAAACATGAAGTGAAGCTTCGGAATCTATAACTAGTGTCACAGGAATGGTTCAAAACATAGACAGTAGGAAGAATCAGTCTTCTTGTACTTAAGTCGGCATTGTGCCTTTTGTAATTAATTCCGATGCAATTTCTGTGTTTCATCGTCAATAAGAAAGTCAGAGGGATACAGTAAACCAGATGTGAAGCATCAGAATCAATAACTAGTGTCACAGGAATGGTTCAAAACATAGTCAGTAAGAAGATTCAGCCTTCTTGTACTTAAGTCGGCATTGTTCCTTTTCTATTTAATTCCGATGCAATTTCAGTGTTTCATCGTCAATAAGAAGGTCGGAGGGATACAGTAATCCTGAAGTGAAGCATCGGAATCTATAACTAGTGTCACAGGAATGGTTCAAACAAAGTCAGTAAGAAGAGTGAGTCTTCTTGTCCTTAAGTCGGCATTGTGCCTTTTGTATTTAATTCCGATGCAATTTCTGTGTTTCATCGTCAATAAGAAGGTCCAAGGGATACAGTAGACCTGGAGTGAAGCATCGGAATCTATAACTAGTGTCAATGGATTGGTTCAAAACATAGACAGTAAGAAGAGTCAGTCTTCTTGTACTTAAGTCGACATTGTGCCTTTTCTATTTAATTCCGATGCAATTTCTATGTTTCATTGTCAATAAGAAGGTCAGAGGGATACAGTAAACCTTGAAGTGAAGCATCGGAATCTATAACTAGTGTCACAGGAATGGTTCAAAGCAAAATCAGTAAGAAGAGTCAGTCTTCTTGTCCATAAGTCGGCATTGTGCCTTTTGTATTTAATTCCAATGTAATTTCTGTGTTTCATCGTCAATAAGAAGGTCCAAGGGATACAGTAAACATGGAGTGAAGCATCGGAATCTGTAACTAGTGTCACAGGAATGGTTCAAATCATAGACAGTAAGAAGAGTCAGTCTTCTTGTACTTAATTCTGCATTGTGAATTTTGTATTTAATTCCGATGCATTTTCTGTGTTTCATCGTCAATAAGAAGGTCCCAGGGATACATTAAACCTGAGGTGAAGCATCGGCATCTATAACTTGTGTCACAGGAATGGTTCAAAACATAGTCAGTAAGAAGAGTCAGTCTTCTTGTAGTTAAGTCGGCAGTGAGCCTTTTCAATTTAATTCCGATGCAATTTCTGAGCTTCATCGTCAATAAGAAGGTCCAAGGGATACAGTAAACCTGGAGTGAAGCATCGGAAACTATAACTAGTGTCACAGGAATGGTTCAAAGCATAGACAGTAAGAAGAGTCAGTCTTCTTGTACTTACGTCGCCATTGTGGCTTTTCTATTTAATTCCGATGCAATTTCTGTGTTTCATCGTCAATAAGACGGTCCAAGGGATACAGTAAACCTGGAGGGAAACATCGGAATCTGTAACTAGTGTCACAGGAATGGTTCAAATCATAGACAGTTAGATGAGTCAGTCTTCGTGTACTTCAGTGGGCATTTTGCTCTTTGTATTTAATTCCGATGCAATTTCTGTGTTTCATCGTCAATAAGAAGGTCCAAGGGATACAGTAAACCTGGAGTCAAGCATCGGAATCTATAACTAGTGTCAATGGTATGGTTCAAAACATAAACAGTAAGAAGAGTCAGTCTTCTTGTACTTAAGTCGGCATTGTGCCTTTTGTCTTTAATTCCGATGCAGTTTCTGTGTTTCATCGTCAATAAGAAGGTCAGAGGGTTACAGTAAACCTGAAGTGAAGCGTCGGAATCAGTAGCTAGTGTCACAGGAATGGTTCAAAACATAGTCAGTAAGAAGAGTCAGTCTTCTTGTCCTTAAGTCGTCATTGAGCCTTTTGTATTTAATTCCGACGCAATTTCTGTGTTTCATCATCAATAAGAAGGTCCAAGGGATACAGTAAACCTGGAGTGAAGCATCGGAATCTATAACTAGTGTCACAGGAATGGTTCAAAACATAGACAGTAAGAAGAGTCAGTCTCCTTGTACTTAATTCTGCACTGTGCCTTTTGTATTTAAGTCCGATGCAATTTCTGTGTTTCATCGTCAATAAGAAGGACCAAGGGATACAGTAAACCTGGAGTGAAGCATCGGAGTCTATAACTGGTGCACAGGACTGGTTCAAAGATAGACAGTAAGAAGAGTTAGTCTTCTTGTACTTAAGTCGGCATTGTGTCTTTTCTATTTAATTCCGATGCAATTTCTGTGTTTCATCGTCAATAAGAAGGTCCAAGGGATACAGTAAACCTGGAGGGAAACATCGGAATCTGTAACTAGTGTCACAGGAATGGTTCAAATCATAGACAGTAAGAAGAGTCAGTCTTCGTGTACTTCAGTAGGCATTTTGCCTTTTGTATTTAATTCCGATGCAATTTCTGTGTTTCATCGTCAATAAGAAGGTCCAAGGGATACAGTAAACCTGAAGTGAAGCATCGGGATCTGTAACTAGTGTCACAGGAATCGTTCAAAACATAACCAGTAAGAAGAGTCAGTCTTCATGTACTTAAGTCGGCATAGTGCTTATCTATTTAATTCCGATGCAAATTGTGTGTTTCATCGTCAATAAGAAGGTCCAAGGGATACAGTAAACCTGGAGTCAAGGATCGGAATCTATAACTAGTGTCAAAGGTATGGTTCAAAACATAAACAGTAAGAAGAGTTAGTCTTCTTGTACTTAAGTCGGCATTGTGCCTTTTGTCTTTAATTCCGATGCAATTTCTGTGTTTCATCGTCAATAAGAAGGTCAGAGGGGTACAGTAAACCTAAAGTTAAGCATAGAATCTATAGCTAGTGACACAGGAATGGTTCAAAACATAGTTAGTAAGAAGAGTCAGTCTTCTTGTCCTTAAGTCGGCATTGTGCCTTTTGTATTTAATACCGTTGCAATTTCTGTGTTTCATCATCAATAAGAAGGTCCAAGGGATACAGTAAACCTGGAGTGAAGCATTGGAATCTATAACTAGTGTCACAGGAATGGTTCAAAACATAGACAGTAAGAAGAGTCAGTCTCCTTGTACTTAATTCTGCACTGTGCCTTTTGTATTTAATTCCTATGCAATTTCTGTGTTTCATCGTCAATAAGAATGTCCAAGGGATACAGTAAACCTGAAGTGTAGCATCGGAATTAATAACTAGTGTCACAGGAATGGTTCAAAACATAGTCAGTAAGAAGAGTCAGTCTTCTTGTACTTAAGTCAGCATTGTGCCTTTTCTATTTAATTCCGATGCAATTTCTGTGTTTAATCGTCAATAAGAAGGACCAAGGGATACAGTAAACCTGGAGTGAAGCATCGGAATCTGTAACTAGTGTCACAGGAATGGTTCAAATCATAGACTGTAAGAAGAGTCAGTCTTCGTACACTTCAGTCGGCATTTTGCCTTTTGTATTTAATTCCGATGCAATTTTTGTGTTTCATAGTCAATACGAAGGTCCAAGGGATACAGTAAACCTGGAGTGAAGCATCGGAATCTATAACTAGTGTCACAGGAATGGTTCAAAACATAGACAGTAAGAAGAGTCGGTCTTCGTGTACTTAAGTCGGCATTTTGCCTTTTGTATTTAATTCCGATGCAATTGCTGTGTTTCATCGTCAATAACAAGGTCCATGGGATACAGTAAACCAGAAGTGAAGCATCGGAATCTATAACTAGTGTCACAGGAATGGTTCAAAACATAGTCAGTAAGAAGAGTCAGTCTTCTTGTACTTTACTCGGCATTGTTCCTTTTATATTTAATTCCGATGCAATTTCTGTGATTCATCGTCAATAAGAAGGCCCAAGGGTTACAGAAAACTGGAGTGAAGCATCGGACTCTATAACTAGTGGCACAGAAATGGTTCAAAACATAGACAGTAGAAGAGTAAGTCTTCTTGTCCTTAAGTCGGCATTGTGCCTTTTGTATTTAATTCCGATGCAATTTCTGTGTTTCATCGTCAATAAGAAGGTCCAAGAGAAAGAGTATACCTGAAGTGAAGCATCGAGAATCTATAACTAGTGTCACAGGAATGGTTCAAAACATAGTCAGTAAGAAGAGTCAGTCTTCTTGTCCTTAAGTCGGCATTGTGCCTTTCGTATTTAATTCCGATCCAATTTCTGTGTTTCATCGTCAATAAGGTCAGAGGGATACAGTAAACATGAAGTGAAGCTTCGGAATCTATAACTAGTGTCACAGGAATGGTTCAAAACATAGACAGTACGAAGAATCAGTCTTCTTGTACTTAAGTCGGCATTGTGCCTTTTGTAATTAATTCCGATGCAATTTCTGTGTTTCATCGTCAATAAGAAAGTCAGAGGGATACAGTAAACCAGATGTGAAGCATCAGAATCAATAACTAGTGTCACAGGAATGGTTCAAAACATAGTCAGTAAGAAGATTCAGTCTTCTTGTACTTAAGTCGGCATTGTTCCTTTTCTATTTAATTCCGATGCAATTTCAGTGTTTCATCGTCAATAAGAAGGTCGGAGGGATACAGTAATCCTGAAGTGAAGCATCGGAATCTTTAACTAGTGTCACAGGAATGGTTCAAACAAAGTCAGTAAGAAGAGTGAGTCTTCTTGTCCTCAAGTCGCATTGTGCCTTTTGTATTTAATTCCGATGCAATTTCTGTGTTTCATCGTCAATAAGAAGGTCCAAGGGATACAGTAAACCTGGAGTGAAGCATCGGAATCTATAACTAGTGTCAATGGAATGGTTCAAAACATAGACTGTAAGAAGAGTCAGTCTTCTTGTACTTAAGTCGACATTGTGCCTTTTCTATTTAATTCCGATGCAATTTCTATGTTTCATTGTCAATAAGAAGGTCGGAGGGATACAGTAATCCTGAAGTGAAGCATCGGAATCTATAACTAGTGTCACAGGAATGGTTCAAAGCAAAATCAGTAAGAAGAGTCAGTCTTCTTGTCCATAAGTCGGCATTGTGCCTTTTGTATTTAATTCCAATGTAATTTCTGTGTTTCATCGTCAATAAGAAGGTCCAAGGGATACAGTAAACATGGAGTGAAGCATCGGAATCTGTAACTAGTGTCACAGGAATGGTTCAAATCACAGACAGTAAGAAGAGTCAGTCTTCTTGTACTTAATTCTGCATTGTGAATTTTGTATTTAATTCCGATGCATTTTCTGTGTTTCATCGTCAATAAGAAGGTCCCAGGGATACATTAAACCTGAGGTGAAGCATCGGCATCTATAACTAGTGTCACAGGAATGGTTCAAAACATAGTCAGTAAGAAGAGTCAGTCTTCTTGTAGTTAAGTCGGCATTGTGCCTTTTCAATTTAATTCCGATGCAATTTCAGAGCTTCATCGTCAATAAGAAGGTCCAAGGGATACAGTAAACCTGGAGTGAAGCATCGGAAACTATAACTAGTGTCACAGAAATGGTTCAAAGCATAGACAGTAAGAAGAGTCAGTCTTCTTGTACTTACGTCGCCATTGTGGCTTTTCTATTTAATTCCGATGCAATTTCTGTGTTTCATCGTCAATAAGAAGGTCCAAGGGATACAGTAAACCTGAAGTGAAGCATCGGGATCTGTAACTAGTGTCACAGGAATCGTTCAAAACATAACCAGTAAGAAGAGTCAGTCTTCATGTACTTAAGTCGGCATAGTGCTTATCTATTTAATTCCGATGCAAATTGTGTGTTTCATCGTCAATAAGAAGGTCCAAGGGATACAGTAAACCTGGAGTCAAGGATCGGAATCTATAACTAGTGTCAAAGGTATGGTTCAAAACATAAACAGTAAGAAGAGTTAGTCTTCTTGTACTTAAGTCGGCATTGTGCCTTTTGTCTTTAATTCCGATGCAATTTCTGTGTTTCATCGTCAATAAGAAGGTCAGAGGGGTACAGTAAACCTGAAGTTAAGCATAGAATCTATAGCTAGTGACACAGGAATGGTTCAAAACATAGTTAGTAAGAAGAGTCAGTCTTCTTGTCCTTAAGTCGGCATTGTGCCTTTTGTATTTAATACCGATGCAATTTCTGTGTTTCATCATCAATAAGAAGGTCCAAGGGATACAGTAAACCTGGAGTGAAGCATTGGAATCTATAACTAGTGTCACAGGAATGGTTCAAAACATAGACAGTAAGAAGAGTCAGTCTCCTTGTACTTAATTCTGCACTGTGCCTTTTGTATTTAATTCCTATGCAATTTCTGTGTTTCATCGTCAATAAGAATGTCCAAGGGATACAGTAAACCTGAAGTGTAGCATCGGAATTAATAACTAGTGTCACAGGAATGGTTCAAAACATAGTCAGTAAGAAGAGTCAGTCTTCTTGTACTTAAGTCAGCATTGTGCCTTTTCTATTTAATTCCGATGCAATTTCTGTGTTTAATCGTCAATAAGAAGGACCAAGGGATACAGTAAACCTGGAGTGAAGCATCGGAATCTGTAACTAGTGTCACAGGAATGGTTCAAATCATAGACTGTAAGAAGAGTCAGTCTTCGTACACTTCAGTCGGCATTTTGCCTTTTGTATTTAATTCCGATGCAATTTTTGTGTTTCATAGTCAATACGAAGGTCCAAGGGATACAGTAAACCTGGAGTGAAGCATCGGAATCTATAACTAGTGTCACAGGAATGGTTCAAAACATAGACAGTAAGAAGAGTCGGTCTTCGTGTACTTAAGTCGGCATTTTGCCTTTTGTATTTAATTCCGATGCAATTGCTGTGTTTCATCGTCAATAACAAGGTCCATGGGATACAGTAAACCAGAAGTGAAGCATCGGAATCTATAACTAGTGTCACAGGAATGGTTCAAAACATAGTCAGTAAGAAGAGTCAGTCTTCTTGTACTTTACTCGGCATTGTTCCTTTTATATTTAATTCCGATGCAATTTCTGTGATTCATCGTCAATAAGAAGGCCCAAGGTTTACAGAAAACTGGAGTGAAGCATCGGACTCTATAACTAGTGGCACAGAAATGGTTCAAAACATAGACAGTAGAAGAGTAAGTCTTCTTGTCCTTAAGTCGGCATTGTGCCTTTTGTATTTAATTCCGATGCAATTTCTGTGTTTCATCGTCAATAAGAAGGTCCAAGAGAAAGAGTATACCTGAAGTGAAGCATCGAGAATCTATAACTAGTGTCACAGGAATGGTTCAAAACATAGTCAGTAAGAAGAGTCAGTCTTCTTGTCCTTAAGTCGGCATTGTGCCTTTCGTATTTAATTCCGATCCAATTTCTGTGTTTCATCGTCAATAAGGTCAGAGGGATACAGTAAACATGAAGTGAAGCTTCGGAATCTATAACTAGTGTCACAGGAATGGTTCAAAACATAGACAGTACGAAGAATCAGTCTTCTTGTACTTAAGTCGGCATTGTGCCTTTTGTAATTAATTCCGATGCAATTTCTGTGTTTCATCGTCAATAAGAAAGTCAGAGGGATACAGTAAACCAGATGTGAAGCATCAGAATCAATAACTAGTGTCACAGGAATGGTTCAAAACATAGTCAGTAAGAAGATTCAGTCTTCTTGTACTTAAGTCGGCATTGTTCCTTTTCTATTTAATTCCGATGCAATTTCAGTGTTTCATCGTCAATAAGAAGGTCGGAGGGATACAGTAATCCTGAAGTGAAGCATCGGAATCTATAACTAGTGTCACAGGAATGGTTCAAACAAAGTCAGTAAGAAGAGTGAGTCTTCTTGTCCTCAAGTCGCATTGTGCCTTTTGTATTTAATTCCGATGCAATTTCTGTGTTTCATCGTCAATAAGAAGGTCCAAGGGATACAGTAAACCTGGAGTGAAGCATCGGAATCTATAACTAGTGTCAATGGAATGGTTCAAAACATAGACTGTAAGAAGAGTCAGTCTTCTTGTACTTAAGTCGACATTGTGCCTTTTCTATTTAATTCCGATGCAATTTCTATGTTTCATTGTCAATAAGAAGGTCGGAGGGATACAGTAATCCTGAAGTGAAGCATCGGAATCTATAACTAGTGTCACAGGAATGGTTCAAAGCAAAATCAGTAGGAAGAGTCAGTCTTCTTGTCCATAAGTCGGCATTGTGCCTTTTGTATTTAATTCCAATGTAATTTCTGTGTTTCATCGTCAATAAGAAGGTCCAAGGGATACAGTAAACATGGAGTGAAGCATCGGAATCTGTAACTAGTGTCACAGGAATGGTTCAAATCACAGACAGTAAGAAGAGTCAGTCTTCTTGTACTTAATTCTGCATTGTGAATTTTGTATTTAATTCCGATGCATTTTCTGTGTTTCATCGTCAATAAGAAGGTCCCAGGGATACATTAAACCTGAGGTGAAGCATCGGCATCTATAACTAGTGTCACAGGAATGGTTCAAAACATAGTCAGTAAGAAGAGTCAGTCTTCTTGTAGTTAAGTCGGCATTGTGCCTTTTCAATTTAATTCCGATGCAATTTCAGAGCTTCATCGTCAATAAGAAGGTCCAAGGGATACAGTAAACCTGGAGTGAAGCATCGGAAACTATAACTAGTGTCACAGAAATGGTTCAAAGCATAGACAGTAAGAAGAGTCAGTCTTCTTGTACTTACGTCGCCATTGTGGCTTTTCTATTTAATTCCGATGCAATTTCTGTGTTTCATCGTCAATAAGAAGGTCCAAGGGATACAGTAAACCTGAAGTGAAGCATCGGGATCTGTAACTAGTGTCACAGGAATCGTTCAAAACATAACCAGTAAGAAGAGTCAGTCTTCATGTACTTAAGTCGGCATAGTGCTTATCTATTTAATTCCGATGCAAATTGTGTGTTTCATCGTCAATAAGAAGGTCCAAGGGATACAGTAAACCTGGAGTCAAGCATCGGAATCTATAACTAGTGTCAAAGGTATGGTTCAAAACATAAACAGTAAGAAGAGTTAGTCTTCTTGTACTTAAGTCGGCATTGTGCCTTTTGTCTTTAATTCCGATGCAATTTCTGTGTTTCATCGTCAATAAGAAGGTCAGAGGGGTACAGTAAACCTGAAGTGAAGCATAGAATCTATAGCTAGTGACACAGGAATGGTTCAAAACATAGTCAGTAAGAAGAGTCAGTCTTCTTGTCCTTAAGTCGGCATTGTGCCTTTTGTATTTAATACCGATGCAATTTCTGTGTTTCATCATCAATAAGAAGGTCCAAGGGATACAGTAAACCTGGAGTGAAGCATTGGAATCTATAACTAGTGTCACAGGAATGGTTCAAAACATAGACAGTAAGAAGAGTCAGTCTCCTTGTACTTAATTCTGCACTGTGCCTTTTGTATTTAATTCCTATGCAATTTCTGTGTTTCATCGTCAATAAGAATGTCCAAGGGATACAGTAAACCTGAAGTGTAGCATCGGAATTAATAACTAGTGTCACAGGAATGGTTCAAAACATAGTCAGTAAGAAGAGTCAGTCTTCTTGTACTTAAGTCAGCATTGTGCCTTTTCTATTTAATTCCGATGCAATTTCTGTGTTTAATCGTCAATAAGAAGGACCAAGGGATACAGTAAACCTGGAGTGAAGCATCGGAATCTGTAACTAGTGTCACAGGAATAGTTCAAATCATAGACTGTAAGAAGAGTCAGTCTTCGTACACTTCAGTCGGCATTTTGCCTTTTGTATTTAATTCCGATGCAATTTTTGTGTTTCATAGTCAATACGAAGGTCCAAGGGATACAGTAAACCTGGAGTGAAGCATCGGAATCTATAACTAGTGTCACAGGAATGGTTCAAAACATAGACAGTTCGAAGAGTCGGTCTTCGTGTACTTAAGTCGGCATTTTGCCTTTTGTATTTAATTCCGATGCAATTGCTGTGTTTCATCGTCAATAACAAGGTCCATGGGATACAGTAAACCAGAAGTGAAGCATCGGAATCTATAACTAGTGTCACAGGAATGGTTCAAAACATAGTCAGTAAGAAGAGTCAGTCTTCTTGTACTTTACTCGGCATTGTTCCTTTTGTATTTAATTCCGATGCAATTTCTGTGATTCATCGTCAATAAGAAGGCCCAAGGGTTACAGAAAACTGGAGTGAAGCATCGGACTCTATAACTAGTGGCACAGAAATGGTTCAAAACATAGACAGTAGAAGAGTAAGTCTTCTTGTCCTTAAGTCGGCATTGTGCCTTTTGTATTTAATTCCGATGCAATTTCTGTGTTTCATCGTCAATAAGAAGGTCCAAGAGAAAGAGTATACCTGAAGTGAAGCATCGAGAATCTATAACTAGTGTCACAGGAATGGTTCAAAACATAGTCAGTAAGAAGAGTCAGTCTTCTTGTCCTTAAGTCGGCATTGTGCCTTTCGTATTTAATTCCGATCCAATTTCTGTGTTTCATCGTCAATAAGGTCAGAGGGATACAGTAAACATGAAGTGAAGCTTCGGAATCTATAACTAGTGTCACAGGAATGGTTCAAAACATAGACAGTACGAAGAATCAGTCTTCTTGTACTTAAGTCGGCATTGTGCCTTTTGTAATTAATTCCGATGCAATTTCTGTGTTTCATCGTCAATAAGAAAGTCAGAGGCATACAGTAAACCAGATGTGAAGCATCAGAATCAATAACTAGTGTCACAGGAATGGTTCAAAACATAATCAGTAAGAAGATTCAGTCTTCTTGTACTTAAGTCGGCATTGTTCCTTTTCTATTTAATTCCGATGCAATTTCAGTGTTTCATCGTCAATAAGAAGGTCGGAGGGATACAGTAATCCTGAAGTGAAGCATCGGAATCTATAACTAGTGTCACAGGAATGGTTCAAACAAAGTCAGTAAGAAGAGTGAGTCTTCTTGTCCTTAAGTCGCATTGTGCCTTTTGTATTTAATTCCGATGCAATTTCTGTGTTTCATCGTCAATAAGAAGGTCCAAGGGATACAGTAAACCTGGAGTGAAGCATCGGAATCTATAACTAGTGTCAATGGAATGGTTCAAAACATAGACAGTAAGAAGAGTCAGTCTTCTTGTACTTAAGTCGACATTGTGCCTTTTCTATTTAATTCCGATGCAATTTCTATGTTTCATTGTCAATAAGAAGGTCAGAGGGATACAGTAAACCTTGAAGTGAAGCATCGGAATCTATAACTAGTGTCACAGGAATGGTTCAAAGCAAAATCAGTAAGAAGAGTCAGTCTTCTTGTCCATAAGTCGGCATTGTGCCTTTTGTATTTAATTCCAATGTAATTTCTGTGTTTCATCGTCAATAAGAAGGTCCAAGGGATACAGTAAACATGGAGTGAAGCATCGGAATCTGTAACTAGTGTCACAGGAATGGTTCAAATCATAGACAGTAAGAAGAGTCAGTCTTCTTGTACTTAATTCTGCATTGTGAATTTTGTATTTAATTCCGATGCATTTTCTGTGTTTCATCGTCAATAAGAAGGTCCCAGGGATACATTAAACCTGAGGTGAAGCATCGGCATCTATAACTAGTGTCACAGGAATGGTTCAAAACATAGTCAGTAAGAAGAGTCAGTCTTCTTGTCCTTAAGTCGTCATTGAGCCTTTTGTATTTAATTCCGACGCAATTTCTGTGTTTCATCATCAATAAGAAGGTCCAAGGGATACAGTAAACCTGGAGTGAAGCATCGGAATCTGTAACTAGTGTCACAGGAATGGTTCAAAACATAGACAGTAAGAAGAGTCAGTCTCCTTGTACTTAATTCTGCACTGTGCCTTTTGTATTTAATTCCGATGCAATTTCTGTGTTTCATCGTCAATAAGAAGGACCAAGGGATACAGTAAACCTGGAGTGAAGCATCGGAGTCTATAACTGGTGCACAGGACTGGTTCAAAGATAGACAGTAAGAAGAGTTAGTCTTCTTGTACTTAAGTCGGCATTGTGCCTTTTCTATTTAATTCCGATGCAATTTCTGTGTATCATCGTCAATAAGAAGGTCCAAGGGATACAGTAAACCTGGAGGGAAACATCGGAATCTGTAACTAGTGTCACAGGAATGGTTCAAATCATAGACAGTAAGAAGAGTCAGTCTTCGTGTACTTCAGTAGGCATTTTGCCTTTTGTATTTAATTCCGATGCAATTTCTGTGTTTCATCGTCAATAAGAAGGTCCAAGGGATACAGTAAACCTGAAGTGAAGCATCGGGATCTGTAACTAGTGTCACAGGAATCGTTCAAAACATAACCAGTAAGAAGAGTCAGTCTTCATGTACTTAAGTCGGCATAGTGCTTATCTATTTAATTCCGATGCAAATTGTGTGTTTCATCGTCAATAAGAAGGTCCAAGGGATACAGTAAACCTGGAGTCAAGCATCGGAATCTATAACTAGTGTCAATGGTATGGTTCAAAACATAAACAGTAAGAAGAGTCAGTCTTCTTGTACTTAAGTCGGCATTGTGCCTATTGTCTTTAATTCCGATGCAGTTTCTGTGTTTCATCGTCAATAAGAAGGTCAGAGGGTTACAGTAAACCTGAAGTGAAGCGTCGGAATCAGTAGCTAGTGTCACAGGAATGGTTCAAAACATAGTCAGTAAGAAGAGTCAGTCTTCTTGTCCTTAAGTCGTCATTGAGCCTTTTGTATTTAATTCCGACGCAATTTCTGTGTTTCATCATCAATAAGAAGGTCCAAGGGATACAGTAAACCTGGAGTGAAGCATCGGAATCTATAACTAGTGTCACAGGAATGGTTCAAAACATAGACAGTAAGAAGAGTCAGTCTCCTTGTACTTAATTCTGCACTGTGCCTTTTGTATTTAATTCCGATGCAATTTCTGTGTTTCATCGTCAATAAGAAGGACCAAGGGATACAGTAAACCTGGAGTGAAGCATCGGAGTCTATAACTGGTGCACAGGACTGGTTCAAAGATAGACAGTAAGAAGAGTTAGTCTTCTTGTACTTAAGTCGGCATTGTGTCTTTTCTATTTAATTCCGATGCAATTTCTGTGTTTCATCGTCAATAAGAAGGTCCAAGGGATACAGTAAACCTGGAGGGAAACATCGGAATCTGTAACTAGTGTCACAGGAATGGTTCAAATCATAGACAGTAAGAAGAGTCAGTCTTCGTGTACTTCAGTAGGCATTTTGCCTTTTGTATTTAATTCCGATGCAATTTCTGTGTTTCATCGTCAATAAGAAGGTCCAAGGGATACAGTAAACCTGAAGTGAAGCATCGGGATCTGTAACTAGTGTCACAGGAATCGTTCAAAACATAACCAGTAAGAAGAGTCAGTCTTCATGTACTTAAGTCGGCATTGTGCTTATCTATTTAATTCCGATGCAAATTGTGTGTTTCATCGTCAATAAGAAGGTCCAAGGGATACAGTAAACCTGGAGTCAAGGATCGGAATCTATAACTAGTGTCAAAGGTATGGTTCAAAACATAAACAGTAAGAAGAGTTAGTCTTCTTGTACTTAAGTCGGCATTGTGCCTTTTGTCTTTAATTCCGATGCAATTTCTGTGTTTCATCGTCAATAAGAAGGTCAGAGGGGTACAGTAAACCTGAAGTTAAGCATAGAATCTATAGCTAGTGACACAGGAATGGTTCAAAACATAGTTAGTAAGAAGAGTCAGTCTTCTTGTCCTTAAGTCGGCATTGTGCCTTATGTATTTAATACCGATGCAATTTCTGTGTTTCATCATCAATAAGAAGGTCCAAGGGATACAGTAAACCTGGAGTGAAGCATTGGAATCTATAACTAGTGTCACAGGAATGGTTCAAAACATAGACAGTAAGAAGAGTCAGTCTCCTTGTACTTAATTCTGCACTGTGCCTTTTGTATTTAATTCCTATGCAATTTCTGTGTTTCATCGTCAATAAGAATGTCCAAGGGATACAGTAAACCTGAAGTGTAGCATCGGAATTAATAACTAGTGTCACAGGAATGGTTCAAAACATAGTCAGTAAGAAGAGTCAGTCTTCTTGTACTTAAGTCAGCATTGTGCCTTTTCTATTTAATTCCGATGCAATTTCTGTGTTTAATCGTCAATAAGAAGGACCAAGGGATACAGTAAACCTGGAGTGAAGCATCGGAATCTGTAACTAGTGTCACAGGAATGGTTCAAATCATAGACTGTAAGAAGAGTCAGTCTTCGTACACTTCAGTCGGCATTTTGCCTTTTGTATTTAATTCCGATGCAATTTTTGTGTTTCATAGTCAATACGAAGGTCCAAGGGATACAGTAAACCTGGAGTGAAGCATCGGAATCTATAACTAGTGTCACAGGAATGGTTCAAAACATAGACAGTAAGAAGAGTCGGTCTTCGTGTACTTAAGTCGGCATTTTGCCTTTTGTATTTAATTCCGATGCAATTGCTGTGTTTCATCGTCAATAACAAGGTCCATGGGATACAGTAAACCAGAAGTGAAGCATCGGAATCTATAACTAGTGTCACAGGAATGGTTCAAAACATAGTCAGTAAGAAGAGTCAGTCTTCTTGTACTTTACTCGGCATTGTTCCTTTTATATTTAATTCCGATGCAATTTCTGTGTTTAATCGTCAATAAGAAGGCCCAAGGGTTACAGAAAACTGGAGTGAAGCATCGGACTCTATAACTAGTGGCACAGAAATGGTTCAAAACATAGACAGTAGAAGAGTAAGTCTTCTTGTCCTTAAGTCGGCATTGTGCCTTTTGTATTTAATTCCGATGCAATTTCTGTGTTTCATCGTCAATAAGAAGGTCCAAGAGAAAGAGTATACCTGAAGTGAAGCATCGAGAATCTATAACTAGTGTCACAGGAATGGTTCAAAACATAGTCAGTAAGAAGAGTCAGTCTTCTTGTCCTTAAGTCGGCATTGTGCCTTTCGTATTTAATTCCGATCCAATTTCTGTGTTTCATCGTCAATAAGGTCAGAGGGATACAGTAAACATGAAGTGAAGCTTCGGAATCTATAACTAGTGTCACAGGAATGGTTCAAAACATAGACAGTACGAAGAATCAGTCTTCTTGTACTTAAGTCGGCATTGTGCCTTTTGTAATTAATTCCGATGCAATTTCTGTGTTTCATCGTCAATAAGAAAGTCAGAGGGATACAGTAAACCAGATGTGAAGCATCAGAATCAATAACTAGTGTCACAGGAATGGTTCAAAACATAGTCAGTAAGAAGATTCAGTCTTCTTGTACTTAAGTCGGCATTGTTCCTTTTCTATTTAATTCCGATGCAATTTCAGTGTTTCATCGTCAATAAGAAGGTCGGAGGGATACAGTAATCCTGAAGTGAAGCATCGGAATCTATAACTAGTGTCACAGGAATGGTTCAAACAAAGTCAGTAAGAAGAGTGAGTCTTCTTGTCCTCAAGTCGCATTGTGCCTTTTGTATTTAATTCCGATGCAATTTCTGTGTTTCATCGTCAATAAGAAGGTCCAAGGGATACAGTAAACCTGGAGTGAAGCATCGGAATCTATAACTAGTGTCAATGGAATGGTTCAAAACATAGACTGTAAGAAGAGTCAGTCTTCTTGTACTTAAGTCGACATTGTGCCTTTTCTATTTAATTCCGATGCAATTTCTATGTTTCATTGTCAATAAGAAGGTCGGAGGGATACAGTAATCCTGAAGTGAAGCATCGGAATCTATAACTAGTGTCACAGGAATGGTTCAAAGCAAAATCAGTAAGAAGAGTCAGTCTTCTTGTCCATAAGTCGGCATTGTGCCTTTTGTATTTAATTCCAATGTAATTTCTGTGTTTCATCGTCAATAACACTCTAAGCGCCAAGCCCGTAAAATTTACGGGCCTGGGATCGCGCGAAAATCACCAAGCCCGTAAAATTTACGGGCCGCTACATTTAATTTCATTCAAAACACTGCAACGTTATTTCTACGGGTTTGGCCAGCGCTATACGTTTTTCAGATGTTTATTAACAAAATGCGTCCATAGATGTCACGGCAGCGCTGTAATTCATGTTAAAACTTATCTTTGCGTTCTCAGTCTGTATATCATTCAGTTGTTTGTCATCATGTTTCGGCGCGGTTTATCAGACGCAGAAATTGCGGATTTGATCAATCATAGCGACACTCTGGATAATGTAGAGAGTGATTCAGACGATTCTGAATGCAATGGTGTGTTTGAAGGTACGTATTTCCGAATTTTCCACGTAATTGTGCAGTACGCACATATCTGTTGAACATGTGTAAACGATGTATGTAGTTACACATAATGTGATATTCTCTTTAGAAGACGAGATTGATGACAGTTTGTCTTCAGATGAAGACGAGAATGATGTTGAAGGTGTTGCTTCAAATCCAGCAGCTGTGCCGTATCCGAAAGACAGTGAGTGGACTGCAGTTGACACCTACCGACCTCTGCCTGTCAACACGACACTCAGGCAGATACTAGTGGATATTGATGAGTCGAGTTCTGTACTGGATTGCAGTAAAGTGTTCCTTACTGACAGTGACGTAAATGAACTCAAGAGACAGACAAATTTGTATGCATCACAGACAATACAGAAGAAAAGAAGAGGAAATAATCTGAAGCCCCATTCAGTTTTGAGTTCGTGGAAGCCAGTGACTATAAGTGAGATGAGGCGTTTCTTGGGTATTATTTTCCACATGTGTGTTTCGAAAAAGCCCAAAATTGCGGACCATTGGAGCACTAATCCTGTTCTTAGTTGTAACTTTTGTCCCCATGTCATGAGCCGTTTGCGTTTCACTCAGATACTGTCATGCTTGCATCTTGTTGACAATTCAAATCAGAAAAAACCAGGCGAAGATGGATTTCATCCACTTTACAAAGTTTTGCCATATTATAATAATTTGAAGGAGCGATGTATCCAGGCATATCGTCCCTCAGAAAAAGTGACAATTGATGAAGGAATTTGCCCATTTCGAGGACGTGTGAGTTTCCGTGTTTACATGCAAAATAAGCCTCATAAGTATGGACTGAAAGTATATGCTGTTGCTGAAGCCAGTAGTGGCTATGTTGTAAATTTTGAAGTTTATGCTGGTAAGCATATTGTTGACAATTCTTCGTCTGCGGTTATTTTGCGATTGTTGTCTGACAGCAGCTTGCTGAACAAAGGCCACACTGTGTATTTAGATCGATTTTATTCCAGTCCAGAGCTATTTCAGCAACTGGCAGAGAAAGGCACTGGAGCTGTTGGTACTGTGAACAAATCCAGGAAAGGATTGCCTAAAGATTTAGTATCTGCTAAGCTGAAAAAGGGCGAAATGTCTTTTCGGCGTAAAGATAATGTATTGGCAATGAAGTGGAAAGATAAGAGAGATGTGTATACATTGTCTACAAGGCATCAAGCAACATTTGGTACGCATACTAAGAGAAATGGGTCTGTAGTATTGAAACCACTTCAGGTACTTGATTACAACCTCAATAAAATTGGAGTGGATATTGGAGACCAACGCCTGCAGTACAATCCGTTCCAGCACAGAACTGTGAAATGGTGGCGAAAATTATATTTCCATTTGCTGCTTATGGGAGTATCAAATGCATTTTGGCTGTACAATGCAGTGCACAGGAAGAAAATTACAATAACAGACTTTATAACAGTGCTTGCAGTTCAGCTTGTTGAAGACGACACACTTGAATTCATTCCAAGAAATGAAGGAACTGTAGGTCGGCTAACAAAGAGACATTTTTTGCAGCACATACCTGCAACTACTAAGAAGTATGCTGCTCGTGTGTGTCACGTGTGCAGTTCCAGGAGCAAGAAACAGAGTGGCAAGGCTTCTCGCAAAGAGACACGATACGAATGTGAACAGTGTGGCGTTGCACTCTGCCTGGAACCTTGCTTTAAAATTTTCCACACTAAAAAACAATATGATTCTGTGTGAAATTTATATGTAATACTGTATACTATCAGAAACATGTAATGTAGTGCCACAATTTTGGTTAAAAATAAATCACAATTGTATTCCCTTATTCGTATGACTTTTTCTAAATTCTTAAAACATCTAAGTGATTTCTATAACTGTACCTTAAAGCTGTGCATTGTAAAGTAGTTTCTTTCACTCAGAATTAAAGTAGAAATGTGCAGCTTCAAGATGGTACCAAATTTGCCACAATCCAAACAGTAGATTTGATGCAGTAATTTTTTTAATATTGGTAAAATTGCCCGGTTTCTAGGGACGGGTGCATAAAATAGGCCTGGTACAGAGAGTGATAAGAAGGTCCAAGGGATACAGTAAACATGGAGTGAAGCATCGGAATCTGTAACTAGTGTCACAGGAATGGTTCAAATCACAGACAGTAAGAAGAGTCAGTCTTCTTGTACTTAATTCTGCATTGTGAATTTTGTATTTAATTCCGATGCATTTTCTGTGTTTCATCGTCAATAAGAAGGTCCCAGGGATACATTAAACCTGAGGTGAAGCATCGGCATCTATAACTAGTGTCACAGGAATGGTTCAAAACATAGTCAGTAAGAAGAGTCAGTCTTCTTGTAGTTAAGTCGGCATTGTGCCTTTTCAATTTAATTCCGATGCAATTTCAGAGCTTCATCGTCAATAAGAAGGTCCAAGGGATACAGTAAACCTGGAGTGAAGCATCGGAAACTATAACTAGTGTCACAGAAATGGTTCAAAGCATAGACAGTAAGAAGAGTCAGTCTTCTTGTACTTACGTCGCCATTGTGGCTTTTCTATTTAATTCCGATGCAATTTCTGTGTTTCATCGTCAATAAGAAGGTCCAAGGGATACAGTAAACCTGAAGTGAAGCATCGGGATCTGTAACTAGGTTCACAGGAATCGTTCAAAACATAACCAGTAAGAAGAGTCAGTCTTCATGTACTTAAGTCGGCATAGTGCTTATCTATTTAATTCCGATGCAAATTGTGTGTTTCATCGTCAATAAGAAGGTCCAAGGGATACAGTAAACCTGGAGTCAAGCATCGGAATCTATAACTAGTGTCAAAGGTATGGTTCAAAACATAAACAGTAAGAAGAGTTAGTCTTCTTGTACTTAAGTCGGCATTGTGCCTTTTGTCTTTAATTCCGATGCAATTTCTGTGTTTCATCGTCAATAAGAAGGTCAGAGGGGTACAGTAAACCTGAAGTGAAGCATAGAATCTATAGCTAGTGACACAGGAATGGTTCAAAACATAGTCAGTAAGAAGAGTCAGTCTTCTTGTCCTTAAGTCGGCATTGTGCCTTTTGTATTTAATACCGATGCAATTTCTGTGTTTCATCATCAATAAGAAGGTCCAAGGGATACAGTAAACCTGGAGTGAAGCATTGGAATCTATAACTAGTGTCACAGGAATGGTTCAAAACATAGACAGTAAGAA
The DNA here is from genome assembly GCF_021461385.2 of Schistocerca piceifrons. Lineage (NCBI taxonomy): Eukaryota > Metazoa > Arthropoda > Insecta > Orthoptera > Acrididae > Schistocerca > Schistocerca piceifrons. Next base: position 1,081,116 of record NW_025727432.1, on the reverse strand, counting down.
GAGTCAGTCTCCTTGTACTTAATTCTGCACTGTGCCTTTTGTATTTAATTCCTATGCAATTTCTGTGTTTCATCGTCAATAAGAATGTCCAAGGGATACAGTAAACCTGAAGTGTAGCATCGGAATTAATAACTAGTGTCACAGGAATGGTTCAAAACATAGTCAGTAAGAAGAGTCAGTCTTCTTGTACTTAAGTCAGCATTGTGCCTTTTCTATTTAATTCCGATGCAATTTCTGTGTTTAATCGTCAATAAGAAGGACCAAGGGATACAGTAAACCTGGAGTGAACCATCGGAATCTGTAACTAGTGTCACAGGAATAGTTCAAATCATAGACTGTAAGAAGAGTCAGTCTTCGTACACTTCAGTCGGCATTTTGCCTTTTGTATTTAATTCCGATGCAATTTTTGTGTTTCATAGTCAATACGAAGGTCCAAGGGATACAGTAAACCTGGAGTGAAGCATCGGAATCTATAACTAGTGTCACAGGAATGGTTCAAAACATAGACAGTAAGAAGAGTCGGTCTTCGTGTACTTAAGTCGGCATTTTGCCTTTTGTATTTAATTCCGATGCAATTGCTGTGTTTCATCGTCAATAACAAGGTCCATGGGATACAGTAAACCAGAAGTGAAGCATCGGAATCTATAACTAGTGTCACAGGAATGGTTCAAAACATAGTCAGTAAGAAGAGTCAGTCTTCTTGTACTTTACTCGGCATTGTTCCTTTTGTATTTAATTCCGATGCAATTTCTGTGATTCATCGTCAATAAGAAGGCCCAAGGGTTACAGAAAACTGGAGTGAAGCATCGGACTCTATAACTAGTGGCACAGAAATGGTTCAAAACATAGACAGTAGAAGAGTAAGTCTTCTTGTCCTTAAGTCGGCATTGTGCCTTTTGTATTTAATTCCGATGCAATTTCTGTGTTTCATCGTCAATAAGAAGGTCCAAGAGAAAGAGTATACCTGAAGTGAAGCATCGAGAATCTATAACTAGTGTCACAGGAATGGTTCAAAACATAGTCAGTAAGAAGAGTCAGTCTTCTTGTCCTTAAGTCGGCATTGTGCCTTTCGTATTTAATTCCGATCCAATTTCTGTGTTTCATCGTCAATAAGGTCAGAGGGATACAGTAAACATGAAGTGAAGCTTCGGAATCTATAACTAGTGTCACAGGAATGGTTCAAAACATAGACAGTACGAAGAATCAGTCTTCTTGTACTTAAGTCGGCATTGTGCCTTTTGTAATTAATTCCGATGCAATTTCTGTGTTTCATCGTCAATAAGAAAGTCAGAGGCATACAGTAAACCAGATGTGAAGCATCAGAATCAATAACTAGTGTCACAGGAATGGTTCAAAACATAATCAGTAAGAAGATTCAGTCTTCTTGTACTTAAGTCGGCATTGTTCCTTTTCTATTTAATTCCGATGCAATTTCAGTGTTTCATCGTCAATAAGAAGGTCGGAGGGATACAGTAATCCTGAAGTGAAGCATCGGAATCTATAACTAGTGTCACAGGAATGGTTCAAACAAAGTCAGTAAGAAGAGTGAGTCTTCTTGTCCTTAAGTCGCATTGTGCCTTTTGTATTTAATTCCGATGCAATTTCTGTGTTTCATCGTCAATAAGAAGGTCCAAGGGATACAGTAAACCTGGAGTGAAGCATCGGAATCTATAACTAGTGTCAATGGAATGGTTCAAAACATAGACAGTAAGAAGAGTCAGTCTTCTTGTACTTAAGTCGACATTGTGCCTTTTCTATTTAATTCCGATGCAATTTCTATGTTTCATTGTCAATAAGAAGGTCAGAGGGATACAGTAAACCTTGAAGTGAAGCATCGGAATCTATAACTAGTGTCACAGGAATGGTTCAAAGCAAAATCAGTAAGAAGAGTCAGTCTTCTTGTCCATAAGTCGGCATTGTGCCTTTTGTATTTAATTCCAATGTAATTTCTGTGTTTCATCGTCAATAAGAAGGTCCAAGGGATACAGTAAACATGGAGTGAAGCATCGGAATCTGTAACTAGTGTCACAGGAATGGTTCAAATCATAGACAGTAAGAAGAGTCAGTCTTCTTGTACTTAATTCTGCATTGTGAATTTTGTATTTAATTCCGATGCATTTTCTGTGTTTCATCGTCAATAAGAAGGTCCCAGGGATACATTAAACCTGAGGTGAAGCATCGGCATCTATAACTAGTGTCACAGGAATGGTTCAAAACATAGTCAGTAAGAAGAGTCAGTCTTCTTGTCCTTAAGTCGTCATTGAGCCTTTTGTATTTAATTCCGACGCAATTTCTGTGTTTCATCATCAATAAGAAGGTCCAAGGGATACAGTAAACCTGGAGTGAAGCATCGGAATCTGTAACTAGTGTCACAGGAATGGTTCAAAACATAGACAGTAAGAAGAGTCAGTCTCCTTGTACTTAATTCTGCACTGTGCCTTTTGGATTTAATTCTGATGCAATTTCTGTGTTTCATCGTCAATAAGAAGGACCAAGGGATACAGTAAACCTGGAGTGAAGCATCGGAGTCTATAACTGGTGCACAGGACTGGTTCAAAGATAGACAGTAAGAAGAGTTAGTCTTCTTGTACTTAAGTCGGCATTGTGCCTTTTCTATTTAATTCCGATGCAATTTCTGTGTATCATCGTCAATAAGAAGGTCCAAGGGATACAGTAAACCTGGAGGGAAACATCGGAATCTGTAACTAGTGTCACAGGAATGGTTCAAATCATAGACAGTAAGAAGAGTCAGTCTTCGTGTACTTCAGTAGGCATTTTGCCTTTTGTATTTAATTCCGATGCAATTTCTGTGTTTCATCGTCAATAAGAAGGTCCAAGGGATACAGTAAACCTGAAGTGAAGCATCGGGATCTGTAACTAGTGTCACAGGAATCGTTCAAAACATAACCAGTAAGAAGAGTCAGTCTTCATGTACTTAAGTCGGCATAGTGCTTATCTATTTAATTCCGATGCAAATTGTGTGTTTCATCGTCAATAAGAAGGTCCAAGGGATACAGTAAACCTGGAGTCAAGCATCGGAATCTATAACTAGTGTCAAAGGTATGGTTCAAAACATAAACAGTAAGAAGAGTTAGTCTTCTTGTACTTAAGTCGGCATTGTGCCTTTTGTCTTTAATTCCGATGCAATTTCTGTGTTTCATCGTCAATAAGAAGGTCAGAGGGGTACAGTAAACCTGAAGTGAAGCATAGAATCTATAGCTAGTGACACAGGAATGGTTCAAAACATAGTCAGTAAGAAGAGTCAGTCTTCTTGTCCTTAAGTCGGCATTGTGCCTTTTGTATTTAATACCGATGCAATTTCTGTGTTTCATCATCAATAAGAAGGTCCAAGGGATACAGTAAACCTGGAGTGAAGCATTGGAATCTATAACTAGTGTCACACGAATGGTTCAAAACATAGACAGTAAGAAGAGTCAGTCTCCTTGTACTTAATTCTGCACTGTGCCTTTTGTATTTAATTCCTATGCAATTTCTGTGTGTCATCGTCAATAAGAATGTCCAAGGGATACAGTAAACCTGAGGTGTAGCATCGGAATTAATAACTAGTGTCACAGGAATGGTTCAAAACATAGTCAGTAAGAAGAGTCAGTCTTCTTGTACTTAAGTCAGCATTGTGCCTTTTCTATTTAATTCCGATGCAATTTCTGTGTTTAGTCGTCAATAAGAAGGACCAAGGGATACAGTAAACCTGGAGTGAAGCATCGGAATCTGTAACTTGTGTCACAGGAATGGTTCAAATCATAGACTGTAAGAAGAGTCAGTCTTCGTACACTTCAGTCGGCATTTTGCCTTTTGTATTTAATTCCGATGCAATTTTTGTGTTTCATAGTCAATACGAAGGTCCAAGGGATACAGTAAACCTGGAGTGAAGCATCGGAATCTATAACTAGTGTCACAGGAATGGTTCAAAACATAGACAGTAAGAAGAGTCGGTCTTCGTGTACTTAAGTCGGCATTTTGCCTTTTGTATTTAATTCCGATGCAATTGCTGTGTTTCATCGTCAATAACAAGGTCCATGGGATACAGTAAACCAGAAGTGAAGCATCGGAATCTATAACTAGTGTCACAGGAATGGTTCAAAACATAGTCAGTAAGAAGAGTCAGTCTTCTTGTACTTTCCTCGGCATTGTTCCTTTTATATTTAATTCCGATGCAATTTCTGTGATTCATCGTCAATAAGAAGGCCCAAGGGTTACAGAAAACTGGAGTGAAGCATCGGACTCTATAACTAGTTGCACAGAAATGGTTCAAAACATAGACAGTAGAAGAGTAAGTCTTCTTGTCCTTAAGTCGGCATTGTGCCTTTTGTATTTAATTCCGATGCAATTTCTGTGTTTCATCGTCAATAAGAAGGTCCAAGAGAAAGAGTATACCTGAAGTGAAGCATCGAGAATCTATAACTAGTGTCACAGGAATGGTTCAAAACATAGTCAGTAAGAAGAGTCAGTCTTCTTGTCCTTAAGTCGGCATTGTGCCTTTCGTATTTAATTCCGATCCAATTTCTGTGTTTCATCGTCAATAAGGTCAGAGGGATACAGTAAACATGAAGTGAAGCTTCGGAATCTATAACTAGTGTCACAGGAATGGTTCAAAACATAGACTGTACGAAGAATCAGTCTTCTTGTACTTAAGTCGGCATTGTGCCTTTTGTAATTAATTCCGATGCAATTTCTGTGTTTCATCGTCAATAAGAAAGTCAGAGGGATACAGTAAACCAGATGTGAAGCATCAGAATCAATAACTAGTGTCACAGGAATGGTTCAAAACATAGTCAGTAAGAAGATTCAGTCTTCTTGTACTTAAGTCGGCATTGTTCCTTTTCTATTTAATTCCGATGCAATTTCAGTGTTTCATCGTCAATAAGAAGGTCGGAGGGATACAGCAATCCTGAAGTGAAGCATCGGAACCTATAACTAGTGTCACAGGAATGGTTCAAACAAAGTCAGTAAGAAGAGTGAGTCTTCTTGTCCTTAAGTCGCATTGTGCCTTTTGTATTTAATTCCGATGCAATTTCTGTGTTTCATCGTCAATAAGAAGGTCCAAGGGATACAGTAAACCTGGAGTGAAGCATCGGAATCTATAACTAGTGTCAATGGAATGGTTCAAAACATAGACAGTAAGAAGAGTCAGTCTTCTTGTACTTAAGTCGACATTGTGCCTTTTCTATTTATTTCCGATGCAATTTCTGTGTTTCATCGTCAATAAGAAGGTCCAAGGGATACAGTAAACCTGGAGTGAAGCATCGGAAACTATAACTAGTGTCACAGGAATGGTTCAAAGCATAGACAGTAAGAAGAGTCAGTCTTCTTGTACTTACGTCGCCATTGTGGCTTTTCTATTTAATTCCGATGCAATTTCTGTGTTTCATCGTCAATAAGAAGGTCCAAGGGATACAGTAAACCTGGAGGGAAACATCGGAATCTGTAACTAGTGTCACAGGAATGGTTCAAATCATAGACAGTTAGATGAGTCAGTCTTCGTGTACTTCAGTGGGCATTTTGCACTTTGTATTTAATTCCGATGCAATTTCTGTGTTTCATCGTCAATAAGAAGGTCCAAGGGATGCAGTAAACCTGAATTGAAGCATCGGGATCTATAACTAGTGTCACAGGAATCGTTCATAACATAACCAGTAAGAAGAGTCAGTCTTCTGGTACTTAAGTCGGCATAGTGCTTATCTATTTAATTCCGATGCAATTTGTGTGTTTCATCGTCAATAAGAAGGTCCAAGGGATACAGTAAACCTGGAGTCAAGCATCGGAATCTATAACTAGTGTCAATGGTATGGTTCAAAACATAAACAGTAAGAAGAGTCAGTTTTCTTGTACTTAAGTCGGCATTGTGCCTTTTGTCTTTAATTCCGATGCAGTTTCTGTGTTTCATCGTCAATAAGAAGGTCAGAGGGTTACAGTAAACCTGAAGTGAAGCTTCGGAATCTATAACTAGTGTCACAGGAATGGTTCAAAGCAAAATCAGTAAGAAGAGTCAGTCTTCTTGTCCATAAGTCGGCATTGTGCCTTTTGTATTTAATTCCAATGTAATTTCTGTGTTTCATCGTCAATAAGAAGGTCCAAGGGATACAGTAAACATGGAGTGAAGCATCGGAATCTGTAACTAGTGTCACAGGAATGGTTCAAATCATAGACAGTAAGAAGAGTCAGTCTTCTTGTACTTAATTCTGCATTGTGAATTTTGTATTTAATTCCGATGCATTTTCTGTGTTTCATCGTCACTAAGAAGGTCCCAGGGATACATTAAACCTGAGGTGAAGCATCGGCATCTATAACTAGTGTCACAGGAATGGTTCAAAACATAACCAGTAAGAAGAGTCAGTCTTCTGGTACTTAAGTCGGCATAGGGCTTTTCTATTTAATTCCGATGCAATTTGTGTGTTTCATCGTCAATAAGAAGGTCCAAGGGATACAGTAAACCTGGAGTCAAGCATCGGAATCTATAACTAGTGTCAATGGTATGGTTCAAAACATAAACAGTAAGAAGAGTCATTCTTCTTGTACTTAAGTCGGCATTGTGCCTTTTGTCTTTAATTCCGATGCAGATTCTGTGTTTCATCGTCAATAAGAAGGTCAGAGGGTTACAGTAAACCTGAAGTGAAGCATCGGAATCAGTAGCTAGTGTCACAGGAATGGTTCAAAACATAGTCAGTAAGAAGAGTCAGTCTTCTTGTCCTTAAGTCGTCATTGTGCCTTTTGTATTTAATTCCGACGCAATTTCTGTGTTTCATCATCAATAAGAAGGTCCAAGGGATACAGTAAACCTGGAGTGAAACATCGGAATCTATAACTAGTGTCACAGGAATGGTTCAAAACATAGACAGTAAGAAGAGTCAGTCTCCTTGTACTTAATTCTGCACTGTGCCTTTTGTATTTAATTCCTATGCAATTTCTGTGTTTCATCGTCAATAAGAATGTCCAAGGGATACAGTAAACCTGAAGTGTAGCATCGGAATTAATAACTAGTGTCACAGGAATGGTTCAAAACATAGTCAGTAAGATGAGTCAGTCTTCTTGTTCTTAAGTCGGCATTGCGCCTTTCGTATTTAATTCCGATCCAATTTCTGTGTTTCATCGTCAATAAGGTCAGAGGGATACAGTAAACATGAAGTGAAGCTTCGGAATCTATAACTAGTGTCACAGGAATGGTTCAAAACATAGACAGTAGGAAGAATCAGTCTTCTTGTACTTAAGTCGGCATTGTGCCTTTTGTAATTAATTCCGATGATATTTCTGTGTTTCATCGTCAATAAGAAAGTCAGAGGGATACAGTAAACCAGATGTGAAGCATCAGAATCAATAACTAGTGTCACAGGAATGGTTCAAAACATAGTCAGTAAGAAGATTCAGCCTTCTTGTACTTAAGTCGGCATTGTTCCTTTTCTATTTAATTCCGATGCAATTTCAGTGTTTCATCGTCAATAAGAAGGTCGGAGGGATACAGTAATCCTGAAGTGAAGCATCGGAATCTATAACTAGTGTCACAGGAATGGTTCAAACAAAGTCAGTAAGAAGAGTGAGTCTTCCTTTCCTTAAGTCGGCATTGTGCCTTTTGTATTTAATTCCGATGCAATTTCTGTGTTTCATCGTCAATAAGAAGGTCCAAGGGATACAGTAGACCTGGAGTGAAGCATCGTAATCTATAACTAGTGTCAATGGAATGGTTCAAAACATAGACAGTAAGAAGAGTCAGTCTTCTTGTACTTAAGTCGACATTGTGCCTTTTCTATTTAATTCCGATGCAATTTCTATGTTTCATTGTCAATAAGAAGGTCAGAGGGATACAGTAAACCTTGAAGTGAAGCATCGGAATCTATAACTAGTGTCACAGGAATGGTTCAAAGCAAAATCAGTAAGAAGAATCAGTCTTCTTGTCCATAAGTCGGCATTGTGCCTTTTGTATTTAATTCCAATGTAATTTCTGTGTTTCATCGTCAATAAGAAGGTCCAAGGGATACAGTAAACATGGAGTGAAGCATCGGAATCTGTAACTAGTGTCACAGGAATGGTTCAAATCATAGACAGTAAGAAGAGTCAGTCTTCTTGTACTTAATTCTGCATTGTGAATTTTGTATTTAATTCCGATGCATTTTCTGTGTTTCATCGTCAATAAGAAGGTCCCAGGGATACATTAAACCTGAGGTGAAGCATCGGCATCTATAACTAGTGTCACAGGAATGGTTCAAAACATAGTCAGTAAGAAGAGTCAGTCTTCTTGTAGTTAAGTCGGCATTGTGCCTTTTCAATTTAATTCCGATGCAATTTCTGAGCTTCATCGTCAATAAGAAGGTCCAAGGGATACAGTAAACCTGGAGTGAAGCATCGGAAACTATAACTAGTGTCACAGGAATGGTTCAAAGCATAGACAGTAAGAAGAGTCAGTCTTCTTGTACTTACGTCGCCATTGTGGCTTTTCTATTTAATTCCGATGCAATTTCTGTGTTTCATCGTCAATAAGACGGTCCAAGGGATACAGTAAACCTGGAGGGAAACATCGGAATCTGTAACTAGTGTCACAGGAATGGTTCAAATCATAGACAGTTAGATGAGTCAGTCTTCGTGTACTTCAGTGGGCATTTTGCCCTTTGTATTTAATTCCGATGCAATTTCTGTGTTTCATCGTCAATAAGAAGGTCCAAGGGATACAGTAAACCTGGAGTCAAGCATCGGAATCTATAACTAGTGTCAATGGTATGGTTCAAAACATAAACAGTAAGAAGAGTCAGTCTTCTTGTACTTAAGTCGGCATTGTGCCTTTTGTCTTTAATTCCGATGCAGTTTCTGTGTTTCATCGTCAATAAGAAGGTCAGAGGGTTACAGTAAACCTGAAGTGAAGCGTCGGAATCAGTAGCTAGTGTCACAGGAATGGTTCAAAACATAGTCAGTAAGAAGAGTCAGTCTTCTTGTCCTTAAGTCGTCATTGAGCCTTTTGTATTTAATTCCGACGCAATTTCTGTGTTTCATCATCAATAAGAAGGTCCAAGGGATACAGTAAACCTGGAGTGAAGCATCGGAATCTATAACTAGTGTCACAGGAATGGTTCAAAACATAGACAGTAAGAAGAGTCAGTCTCCTTGTACTTAATTCTGCACTGTGCCTTTTGTATTTAATTCCGATGCAATTTCTGTGTTTCATCGTCAATAAGAAGGACCAAGGGATACAGTAAACCTGGAGTGAAGCATCGGAGTCTATAACTGGTGCACAGGACTGGTTCAAAGATAGACAGTAAAAAGAGTTAGTCTTCTTGTACTTAAGTCGGCATTGTGCCTTTTCTATTTAATTCCGCTGCAATTTCTGTGTTTCATCGTCAATAAGAAGGTCCAAGGGATACAGTAAACCTGGAGGGAAACATCGGAATCTGTAACTAGTGTCACAGGAATGGTTCAAATCATAGACAGTAAGAAGAGTCAGTCTTCGTGTACTTCAGTAGGCATTTTGCCTTTTGTATTTAATTCCGATGCAATTTCTGTGTTTCATCGTCAATAAGAAGGTCCAAGGGATACAGTAAACCTGAAGTGAAGCATCGGGATCTGTAACTAGTGTCACAGGAATCGTTCAAAACATAACCAGTAAGAAGAGTCAGTCTTCATGTACTTAAGTCGGCATAGTGCTTATCGATTTAATTCCGATGCAAATTGTGTGTTTCATCGTCAATAAGAAGGTCCAAGGGATACAGTAAACCTGGAGTCAAGCATCGGAATCTATAACTAGTGTCAAAGGTATGGTTCAAAACATAAACAGTAAGAAGAGTTAGTCTTCTTGTACTTAAGTCGGCATTGTGCCTTTTGTCTTTAATTCCGATGCAATTTCTGTGTTTCATCGTCAATAAGAAGGTCAGAGGGGTACAGTAAACCTGAAGTGAAGCATAGAATCTATAGCTAGTGACACAGGAATGGTTCAAAACATAGTCGGTAAGAAGAGTCAGTCTTCTTGTCCTTAAGTCGGCATTGTGCCTTTTGTATTTAATACCGATGCAATTTCTGTGTTTCATCATCAATAAGAAGGTCCAAGGGATACAGTAAACCTGGAGTGAAGCATTGGAATCTATAACTAGTGTCACAGGAATGGTTCAAAACATAGACAGTAAGAAGAGTCAGTCTCCTTGTACTTAATTCTGCACTGTGCCTTTTGTATTTAATTCCTATGCAATTTCTGTGTTTCATCGTCAATAAGAATGTCCAAGGGATACAGTAAACCTGAAGTGTAGCATCGGAATTAATAACTAGTGTCACAGGAATGGTTCAAAACATAGTCAGTAAGAAGAGTCAGTCTTCTTGTACTTAAGTCAGCATTGTGCCTTTTCTATTTAATTCCGATGCAATTTCTGTGTTTAATCGTCAATAAGAAGGACCAAGTAATACAGTAAACCTGGAGTGAAGCATCGGAATCTGTAACTAGTGTCACAGGAATGGTTCAAATCATAGACTGTAAGAAGAGTCAGTCTTCGTACACTTCAGTCGGCATTTTGCCTTTTGTATTTAATTCCGATGCAATTTTTGTGTTTCATAGTCAATACGAAGGTCCAAGGGATACAGTAAACCTGGAGTGAAGCATCGGAATCTATAACTAGTGTCACAGGAATGGTTCAAAACATAGACAGTAAGAAGAGTCGGTCTTCGTGTACTTAAGTCGGCATTTTGCCTTTTGTATTTAATTTCGATGCAATTGCTGTGTTTCATCGTCAATAACAAGGTCCATGGGATACAGTAAACCAGAAGTGAAGCATCGGAATCTATAACTAGTGTCACAGGAATGGTTCAAAACATAGTCAGTAAGAAGAGTCAGTCTTCTTGTACTTTACTCGGCATTGTTCCTTTTATATTTAATTCCGATGCAATTTCTGTGATTCATCGTCAATAAGAAGGCCCAAGGGTTACAGAAAACTGGAGTGAAGCATCGGACTCTATAACTAGTGGCACAGAAATGGTTCAAAACATAGACAGTAGAAGAGTAAGTCTTCTTGTCCTTAAGTCGGCATTGTGCCTTTTGTATTTAATTCCGATGCAATTTCTGTGTTTCATCGTCAATAAGAAGGTCCAAGAGAAAGAGTATACCTGAAGTGAAGCATCGAGAATCTATAACTAGTGTCACAGGAATGGTTCAAAACATAGTCAGTAAGAAGAGTCAGTCTTCTTGTCCTTAAGTCGGCATTGTGCCTTTCGTATTTAATTCCGATCCAATTTCTGTGTTTCATCGTCAATAAGGTCAGAGGGATACAGTAAACATGAAGTGAAGCTTCGGAATCTATAACTAGTGTCACAGGAATGGTTCAAAACATAGACAGTACGAAGAATCAGTCTTCTTGTACTTAAGTCGGCATTGTGCCTTTTGTAATTAATTCCGATGCAATTTCTGTGTTTCATCGTCAATAAGAAAGTCAGAGGGATACAGTAAACCAGATGTGAAGCATCAGAATCAATAACTAGTGTCACAGGAATGGTTCAAAACATAGTCAGTAAGAAGATTCAGTCTTCTTGTACTTAAGTCGGCATTGTTCCTTTTCTATTTAATTCCGATGCAATTTCAGTGTTTCATCGTCAATAAGAAGGTCGGAGGGATACAGTAATCCTGAAGTGCAGCATCGGAATCTATAACTAGTGTCACAGGAATGGTTCAAACAAAGTCAGTAAGAAGAGTGAGTCTTCTTGTCCTTAAGTCGCATTGTGCCTTTTGTATTTAATTCCGATGCAATTTCTGTGTTTCATCGTCAATAAGAAGGTCCAAGGGATACAGTAAACCTGGAGTGAAGCATCGGAATCTATAACTAGTGTCAATGGAATGGTTCAAAACATAGACAGTAAGAAGAGTCAGTCTTCTTGTACTTAAGTCGACATTGTGCCTTTTCTATTTAATTCCGATGCAATTTCTATGTTTCATTGTCAATAAGAAGGTCAGAGGGATACAGTAAACCTTGAAGTGAAGCATCGGAATCTATAACTAGTGTCACAGGAATGGTTCAAAGCAAAATCAGTAAGAAGAGTCTGTCTTCTTGTCCATAAGTCGGCATTGTGCCTTTTGTATTTAATTCCAATGTAATTTCTGTGTTTCATCGTCAATAAGAAGGTCCAAGGGATACAGTAAACATGGAGTGAAGCATCGGAATCTGTAACTAGTGTCACAGGAATGGTTCAAATCATAGACAGTAAGAAGAGTCAGTCTTCTTGTACTTAATTCTGCATTGTGAATTTTGTATTTAATTCCGATGCATTTTCTGTGTTTCATCGTCAATAAGAAGGTCCCAGTGATACATTAAACCTGAGGTGAAGCATCGGCATCTATAACTTGTGTCACAGGAATGGTTCAAAACATAGTCAGTAAGAAGAGTCAGTCTTCTTGTAGTTAAGTCGGCAGTGAGCCTTTTCAATTTAATTCCGATGCAATTTCTGAGCTTCATCGTCAATAAGAAGGTCCAAGGGATACAGTAAACCTGGAGTGAAGCATCGGAAACTATAACTAGTGTCACAGGAATGGTTCAAAGCATAGACAGTAAGAAGAGTCAGTCTTCTTGTACTTACGTCGCCATTGTGGGTTTTCTATTTAATTCCGATGCAATTTCTGTGTTTCATCGTCAATAAGAAGGTCCAAGGGATACAGTAAACCTGGAGGGAAACATCGGAATCTGTAACTAGTGTCACAGGAATGGTTCAAATCATAGACAGTTAGATGAGTCAGTCTTCGTGTACTTCAGTGGGCATTTTGCACTTTGTATTTAATTCCGATGCAATTTCTGTGTTTCATCGTCAATAAGAAGGTCCAAGGGATGCAGTAAACCTGAATTGAAGCATCGGGATCTATAACTAGTCTCACAGGAATCGTTCATAACATAACTAGTAAGAAGAGTCAGTCTTCTGGTACTTAAGTCGGCATAGTGCTTATCTATTTAATTCCGATGCAATTTGTGTGTTTCATCGTCAATAAGAAGGTCCAAGGGATACAGTAAACCTGGAGTCAAGCATCGGAATCTATAACTAGTGTCAATGGTATGGTTCAAAACATAAACAGTCAGAAGAGTCAGTTTTCTTGTACTTAAGTCGGCATTGTGCATTTTGTCTTTAATTCCGATGCAGTTTCTGTGTTTCATCGTCAATAAGAAGGTCAGAGGGTTACAGTAAACCTGAAGTGAAGCATCGGAATCTATAACTAGTGTCACAGGAATGGTTCAAAGCAAAATCAGTAAGAAGAGTCAGTCTTCTTGTAGTTAAGTCGGCATTGTGCCTTTTCAATTTAAATCCGATGCAATTTCGGAGCTTCATCGTCAATAAGAAGGTCCAAGGGATACAGTAAACCTGGAGTGAAGCATCGGAAACTATAACTAGTGTCACAGGAATGGTTCAAAGCATAGACAGTAAGAAGAGTCAGTCATCTTGTACTTACGTCGCCATTGTGGCTTTTCTATTTAATTCCGATGCAATTTCTGTGTTTCATCGTCCATAAGAAGGTCCAAGGGATACAGTAAACCTGGAGGGAAACATCGGAATCTGTAACTAGTGCCACAGGAATGGTTCAAATCATAGACAGTTAGATGAGTCAGTCTTCGTGTACTTCAGTGGGCATTTTGCCCTTTGTATTTAATTCCGATGCAATTTCTGTGTTTCATCGTCAATAAGAAGTTCCAAGGGATGCAGTAAACCTGAAGTGAAGCATCGGGATCTGTAACTAGTGTCACAGGAATCGTTCATAACATAACCAGTAAGAAGAGTCAGTCTTCTGGTACTTAAGTCGGCATAGTTCTTATCTATTTAATTCCGATGCAATTTGTGTGTTTCATCGTCAATAAGAAGGTCCAAGGGATACAGTAAACCTGGAGTCAAGCATCGGAATCTATAACTAGTGTCAATGGTATGGTTCAAAACATAAACAGTAAGAAGAGTCAGTCTTCTTGTACTTAAGTCGGCATTGTGCCTTTTGTCTTTAATTCCGATGCAGATTCTGTGTTTCATCGTCAATAAGAAGGTCAGAGGGTTACAGTAAACCTGAAGTGAAGCATCGGAATCAGTAGCTAGTGTCACAGGAATGGTTCAAAACATAGTCAGTAAGAAGAGTCAGTCTTCTTGTCCTTAAGTCGTCATTGTGCCTTTTGTATTTAATTCCGACGCAATTTCTGTGTTTCATCATCAATAAGAAGGTCCAAGGGATACAGTAAACCTGGAGTCAAACATCGGAATCTATAACTAGTGTCACAGGAATGGTTCAAAACATAGACAGTAAGAAGAGTCAGTCTCCTTGTACTTATTTCTGCACTGTGCCTTTTGTATTTAATTCCGATGCAATTTCTGTGTTTCATCGTCAATAAGAAGGACCAAGGGATACAGTAAACCTGGAGTGAAGCATCGGAGTCTATAACTGGTGCACAGGACTCGTTCAAAGATAGACAGTAAGAAGAGTTGTTCTTCTTGTACTTAAGTCGGCATTGTGCCTTTTCTATTTAATTCCGATGCAAATTGTGTGTTTCATCGTCAATAAGAAGGTCCAAGGGATACAGTAAACCTGGAGTCAAGCATCGGAATCTATAACTAGTGTCAAAGGTATGGTTCAAAACATAAACAGTAAGAAGAGTTAGTCTTCTTGTACTTAAGTCGGCATTGTGCCTTTTGTCTTTAATTCCGATGCAATTTCTGTGTTTCATCGTCAATAAGAAGGTCAGAGGGGTACAGTAAACCTGAAGTGAAGCATAGAATCTATAGCTAGTGACACGGGAATGGTTCAAAACATAGTCAGTAAGAAGAGTCAGTCTTCTTGTCCTTAAGTCGGCATTGTGCCTTTTGTATTTAATACCGATGCAATTTCTGTGTTTCATCATCAATAAGAAGGTCCAAGGGATACAGTAAACCTGGAGTGAAGCATTGGAATCTATAACTAGTGTCACAGGAATGGTTCAAAACATAGACAGTAAGAAGAGTCAGTCTCCTTGTACTTATTTCTGCACTGTGCCTTTTGTATTTAATTCCTATGCAATTTCTGTGTTTCATCGTCAATAAGAATGTCCAAGGGATACAGTAAACCTGAAGTGTAGCATCGGAATTAATAACTAGTGTCACAGGAATGGTTCAAAACATAGTCAGTAAGAAGAGTCAGTCTTCTTGTACTTAAGTCAGCATTGTGCCTTTTCTATTTAATTCCGATGCAATTTCTGTGTTTAATCGTCAATAAGAAGGACCAAGGGATACAGTAAACCTGGAGTGAAGCATCGGAATCTGTAACTAGTGTCACAGGAATGGTTCAAATCATAGACTGTAAGAAGAGTCAGTCTTCGTACACTTCAGTCGGCATTTTGCCTTTTGTATTTAATTCCGATGCAATTTTTGTGTTTCATAGTCAATACGAAGGTCCAAGGGATACAGTAAACCTGAAGTGAAGCATCGGAGTCTATAACTAGTGTCACAGGAATCGTTCAAATCATAGTCAGTAAGAAGAGTCTGTCTTCTTGTACTTAAGCCGGCATAGTGCCCTTTCTATTTAATTCCGATGCAATTTGTGTGTTTCATCGTCAATAAGAAGGTCCAAGGGATACAGTAAACCTGGAGTGAAGCATCGGAATCTATAACTAGTGTCAATTGTATGGTTCAAAACATGGACGGTAAGAAGAGTCAGTCTTCTTGTACTTAAGTCGGCATTGTGCCTTTTGTATTTAATTACGATGCAATATCTGTGTTTCATCGTCATTTAGAAGGTCAGAGGGATACAGTAAACCTGAAGTGAAGCATCGGAATCTTTAGGTAGTGTCACAGGAATGGTTCCTAACATAGTCAGTAAGAAGAGTCTGTCTTCTTGTACTTAAGCAGGCATAGTGCCTTTTCTATTTAATTCCAATGCAATTTGTGTGTTTCATCGTCAATAAGAAGGTCCAAGGGATAAAGTAAACCTGGAGTGAAGCATCGGAATCTATAACTAGTGTCAATTGTGTGGTTCAAAACATGGACGGTAAGAAGAATCAGTCTTCTTGTACTTAAGTCGGCATTGTGCCTTTTGTATTTAATTACGATGCAATGTCTGTGTTTCATCGTCAATAAGAAGGTCCAAGGGATGCAGTAAACCAGGAGTGAAGCATCAGAATCCATAACTAGTGTCACAGGGATGGTTCAAAACATAGACAGTAAGAAGAGTCAGTCTTCTTGTACTTAAGACGGCATTGTTCCCTTTCTATTTAATTCCGATGCAATTTCAGTGTTTCATCGTCAATAAGAATGTCGGAGGTATACAGTAATCCTGAAGTGAAGCATCGGAATCTATAACTAGTGTCATAGGAATGGTTCAAAGCAAAGGCAGTAAGAAGAGTCAGTCTTCTTGTACTTAAGTCGGCATTGTGCCTTTTGTATTTAATTCCGATGCAATTTCTGTGTTTCATCGTCAATAAGAAGGTCCAAGGGATACAGTAACCTGAGGTGAAGCATCGGCATCTATAACTAGTGTCACAGGAATGGTTCAAAACTTAGTCAGTAAGTAGAGTCAGTCTTCTTGTACTTAAGTCGGCATTGTGCCTTTTCTATTTAATTCCGATGCAATTTCTGTGTTTCATCGTCAATAAGAAGGTCCAAGGGATACAGTAAACCAGGAGTGAAGCATCGGAAACTATAACTAGTGTCACAGGAATGGTTAAAAACATAGAAAGTAAGAAGAGTCAGTCTTCTTGTACTTACGTCGCCATTGTGGCTTTTCTATTTAATTCCGACGCAATTTCTGTGTTTCATCGTCAATAAGAAGGTCCAAGGGATACAGTAAACCTGGAGTGTAGCATCGGAAACTATAACTAGTGTCACAGGAATAGTTCAAAACATAGACAGTAAGAAGAGTCAGTCTTCGTGTACTTAAGTCGGCATTTTGCCTGATGTATTTAATTCCGATGCAATTTCTGTGTTTCATCGTCAATAAGAAGGTCCAAGGGATACAGTAAACCTGAGGTGAAGCATCAGAATCTATAACTAGTGTCACAGGAATGGTTCAAAACATAGTCAGTAAGAAGATTCAGTCTTCTTGTACTTAAGTCGGCATTGTACCTTTTCTACTTAATTCCGATGCAATTTCTGTGTTTCATCGTCAATAACATGTTGCAAGGGATACAGTAAACCTGGAGGGAAACATCGGAATCTATAACTAGTGTCAATGAAATGGTTCAAAACATAGACAGTGAGAAGAGTCAGTCTTCTTGTACTTAAGTCGGCATTGTTCCTTTTGTATTTAATTCCGATGCAGTTTCTGTGTTTCATCGTCAATAAGAAGTTCAGAGGGGTACAGTAAACCTGAAGTGAAGAATCGGAATCAATAGCTAGTGTCACAGGAATGGTTCAAAACATAGTCAGTAAGAAGAGTCAGTCTTCTTGTCCTTAAGTCGTCATTGTGCCTTTTGTATTTAATTCCGATGCAATTTCTGTGTTTCATCAGCAATAAGAAGGTCCAAGGGATACAGTAAACCTGGAGTGAAGCATCGGAATCTATAAGTAGTGTCACAGGAATGGTTCAAAACATAGACATAAGGAGAGTCAGTCTCCTTGTACTTAATTCTGCACTGTGCCTTTTGTATTTAATTCCGATGCAATTTCTGTGTTTCATCGTCAATAAGAAGGAGCAAGGGATACAGTAAACCTGGAGTGAAGCATCGGAGTCTATAACTAGTGTCACAGGACTGGTTCAAATATAGACAGTAAGAAGAGTCAGTCTTCTTGAACTTAATTCGGCATTGTGCCTTCTGTATTTAATTCCGATGCAATTTCTGTGTTTCATCGTCAATAAGAAGGTCCAAGGGATACAGTAAACCTGAAGTGAAGCATCGGGATCTGTAACTAGTGTCACAGGAATCGTTCAAAACATAGTCAGTAAGAAGAGTCACTCTTCTTGTACTTAAGTCGGCATAGTGCCTTATCTATTTAATTCCGATGCAATTTGTGTGTTTCATCGTCAGTAAGAAGGTCCAAGGGATACAGTTAACCTGGAGTCAAGCATCGGAATCTATAACTAGTGTCAATGGTATGGTTCAAAACATAGACAGTAAGAAGAGTCAGTCTTCTTGTACTTAAGTCGGCATTGTGCCTTTTGTCTTTAATTCCGATGCAATTTCTGTGTTTCATCGTCAATAGGAAGGTCCAAGGGATACAGTAAACCTGAGGTGAAGCATCGGAATCTATAACTAGTTTCACAGGAATGGTTCAAACATCGTCAGTAAGAAGAGTCAGTCTCTTTGTACTTAAGTTGGCATTGTGGCTTTTCTATTTAATTCCGATGCAATTTCTGTGTTTCATCGTCAATAAGAAGGTCAGAGGGATACAGTAATCCTGAAGGGAAGCATCGGAATCTATAACTAGTGTCACAGGAATGGTTCAAAACATAGTCAGTAAGAAGAGTCAGTCTACTTGTACTTAAGTCGGCATTGTACTTTTCTATTTATTTCCGATGCAATTTCTGTGTTTCATCGTCAATAAGAAGGTCCAAGGGATATAGTAAACCTGGAGTGAAGCATCGGAATCTATAACTAGTGTCACAGGAATGGTTCAAAACATAGACAGTAAGAAGAGTTAGTCTTCTTGTACTTAAGTCGACATTGTGCCTTTTCTATTCAATTCCGATGCAATTTCTATGTTTCATTGTCAATTAGAAGGTCAGAGGGATACAGTAAACCTTGAAGTGAAGCATCGGAATCTATAACTAGTGTCACAGGAATAGTTCAAAACATAGACAGTAAGAAGAGCCAGTCTTCGTGTACTTAAGTCGGCATTTTGCCTTTTGTATTTAATTCCGATGCAATTTCTGTGTTTCATCGTCAATAAGAAGGTCCAAGGTATACTGTAAACCTGAGGTGAAGCATCGGAATCTATAACTAGTGTCACAGGAATGGTTCAAAACATAGTCAGTAAGAAGATTCAGTCTTCTTGTACTTAAGTCGGCATTGTACCTTTTCTATTTAATTCCGATGCAATTTCTGTGTTTCATCGTCACTAACATGTTCCAAGGGATACAGTAAACCTGGAGTGAAGCATCGGAATCTATAACTAGTGTCAATTGTATGGTTCAAAACATGGACGGTAAGAAGAGTCAGTCTTCTTGTACTTAAGTCGGCATTGTGTCTTTTGTATTTAATTACGATGCAATATCTGTGTTTCATCGTCATTAAGAAGGTCAGAGGGATACAGTAAACCTGAAGTGAAGCATCGGAATCTTTAGGTAGTGTCACAGGAATGGTTCAAAACATAGTCAGTGAGAAGAGTCTGTCTTCTTGTACTTAAGCCGGCATAGTGCCTTTTCTATTTAATTCCGATGCAATTTGTGTGTTTCATCGTCAATAAGAAGGTCCAAGGGATACAGTAAACCTGGAGTGAAGCATCGGAATCTATAACTAGTGTCAATTGTGTGGTTCAAAACATGGATGGTTAGAAGAGTCAGTCTTCTTGTACTTAAGTCGGCATTGTCCCTTTTGTATTTAATTACGATGCAATGTCTGTGTTTCATCGTCAATAAGAAGGTCCAAGGGATGCAGTAAACCAGGAGTGAAGCATCGGAATCCATAACTAGTGTCACAGGGATGGTTCAAAACATAGACAGTAAGAAGAGTCAGTCTTCTTGTACTTAAGACGGCATTGTTCCTTTTCTATTTAATTCCGATGCAATTTCAATGTTTCATCGTCAATAAGAAGCCGGAGGTATACAGTAATCCTGAAGTGCAGCATCGGAATCTATAACTAGTGTCACAGGAATGGTTCAAAGCAAAGTCAGTAAGAAGAGTCAGTCTTCTTGTCCATAAGTCGGCATTGTGCCTTTTGTATTTAATTCCAATGCAATTTCAGTGTTTCATCGTCAATAGAAGGTCCAAGGGATACAGTAAACCTGGAGTGAAGCATCGGAATCTATAACTAGTGTCACAGGAATGGTTCAAAACATAGACAGTAAGAAGAGTCAGTCTTCTGGCACTTAATTCTGCATTGTGCCTTTTGTATTTAATTGCAATGCATTTTCTGTGTTTCATCGTCAATAAGAAGGTCCAAGGGATACATTAAACCTGAAGTGAAGCATCGGAATTCATAACTAGTGTCACAGGAATGGTTCAAATCACAGTCGGAAAGGAGAGTCAGTCTTCTTGTACTTAAGTCGGCATTGTGCCTTTTGTATTTAATTCCGATGCAATTTCTGTGTTTCATCGTCAATAAGAAGGTCCAAGGGATACAGTAACCTGAGGTGAAGCATCGGCATCTATAACTAGTGTCACAGGAATGGTTCAAAACATAGTCAGTAAGAAGAGTCAGTCTTCTTGTACTTAAGTCGGCATTGTGCGTTTTCTATTTAATTCCGATGCAATTTCTGTGTTTCATCGTCAATAAGAAGGTCAGAGGGATACAGTAATCCTGAAGTGAAGCTTCGGAATCTATAACTAGTGTCACATGAATGATTCAAAACATAGTCAGTAAGAAGAGTCAGTCTTCTTGTCCTTAAGTCGGCATTGTGCCTTTTGTATTTAATACCGATGCAATTTCTGTGTTTCATCATCAATAAGAAGGTCCAAGGGATACAGTAAACCTGGAGTGAAGCATTGGAATCTATAACTAGTGTCACAATAATGGTTCAAAACATAGACAGTAAGAAGAGTCAGTCTCCTTGTACTTAATTCTGCACTGTGCCTTTTGTATTTAATTCCTATGCAATTTCTGTGTTTCATCGTCAATAAGAATGTCCAAGGGATACAGTAAACCTGAAGTGTAGCATCGGAATTAATAACTAGTGTCACAGGAATGGTTCAAAACATAGTCAGTAAGAAGAGTCAGTCTTCTTGTACTTAAGTCAGCATTGTGCCTTTTCTATTTAATTCCGATGCAATTTCTGTGTTTAATCGTCAATAAGAAGGACCAAGGGATACAGTAAACCTGGAGTGAAGCATCGGAATCTGTAACTAGTGTCACAGGAATGGTTCAAATCATAGACTGTAAGAAGAGTCAGTCTTCGTACACTTCAGTCGGCATTTTGCCTTTTGTATTTAATTCCGATGCAATTTTTGTGTTTCATAGTCAATACGAAGGTCCAAGGGATACAGTAAACCTGAAGTGAAGCATCGGGATCTATAACTAGTGTCACAGGAATCGTTCAAATCATAGTCAGTAAGAAGAGTCTGTCTTCTTGTACTTAAGCTGGCATAGTGCCCTTTCTATTTAATTCCGATGCAATTTGTGTGTTTCATCGTCAATAAGAAGGTCCAAGGGATACAGTAAACCTGGAGTGAAGCATCGGAATCTATAACTAGTGTCAATTGTATGGTTCAAAACATGGACAGTAAGAAGAGTCAGTCTTCTTGTACTTAAGTCGGCATTGTGCCTTTTGTATTTAATTACGATGCAATATGTGTGTTTCATCGTCATTAAGAAGGTCAGAGGGATACAGTAAACCTGAAGTGAAGCATCGGAATCTTTAGGTAGTGTCACAGGAATGGTTCCTAACATAGTCAGTAAGAAGAGTCTGTCTTCTTGTACTTAAGCCGGCATAGTGCCTTTTCTATTTAATTCCAATGCAATTAGTGTGTTTCATCGTCAATAAGAATGTCCAAGGGATAAAGTAAACCTGGAGTGAAGCATCGGAATCTATAACTAGTGTCAATTGTGTGGTTCAAAACATGGACGGTAAGAAGAGTCAGTCTTCTTGTACTTAAGTCGGCATTGGGCCTTTTGTATTTAATTACGATGCAATGTCTGTGTTTCATTGTCAATAAGAAGGTCCAAGGGATGCAGTAAACCAGGAGTGAAGCATCGGAATCCATAACTAGTGTCACAGGGATGGTTCAAAACATAGACAGTAAGAAGAGTCAGTCGTCTTGTACTTAAGACGGCATTGTTCCCTTTCTATTTAATTCCGATGCAATTTCAGTGTTTCATCGTCAATAAGAATGTCGGAGGTATACAGTAATCCTGAAGTGAAGCATCGGAAACTATAACTAGTGTCACAGGAATGGTTCAAAACATAGAAAGTAAGAAGAGTCAGTCTTCTTGTACTTACGTCGCCATTGTGGCTTTTCTATTTAATTCCGATGCAATTTCAGTGTTTCATCGTCAATAAGAAGGTCCAAGGGATACAGTAAACCTGAGGTGAAGCATCAGAATCTATAACTAGTGTCACAGGAATGGTTCAAAACATAGTCAGTAAGAAGATTCAGTCTTCTTGTACTTAAGTCGGCATTGTACTTTTTCTACTTAATTCCGATGCAATTTCTGTGTTTCATCGTCAATAACATGTTGCAAGGGATACAGTAAACCTGGAGGGAAGCATCGGAATCTATAACTAGTGTCAATGGAATGGTTCAAAACATAGACAGTAAGAAGAGTCAGTCTTCTTGTACTTAAGTCGGCATTGTTCCTTTTGTATTTAATTCCGATGCAGTTTCTGTGTTTCATCGTCAATAAGAAGTTCAGAGGGGTACAGTAAACCTGAAGTGAAGAATCGGAATCAATAGCTAGTGTCACAGGAATGGTTCAAAGCATAGTCAGTAAGAAGAGTCAGTCTTCTTGTCCTGAAGGCGTCATTGTGCCTTTTGTATTTAATTCCGATGCAATTTCTGTGTTTCATCAGCAATAAGAAGGTCCAAGGGATACAGTAAACCTGGAGTGAAGCATCGGAATCTATAAGTAGTGTCACAGGAATGGTTCAAAACATAGACATAAGAAGAGTCAGTCTCCTTGTACTTAATTCTGCACTGTGCCTTTTGTATTTAATTCCGATGCAATTTCTGTGTTTCATCGTCAATAAGAAGGAGCAAGGGATACAGTAAACCTGGAGTGAAGCATCGGAGTCTATAACTAGTGTCACAGGACTGGTTCAAATATAGACAGTAAGAAGAGTCAGTCTTCTTGAACTTAATTCGGCATTGTGCCTTCTGTATTTAATTCCGATGCAATTTCTGTGTTTCATCGTCAATAAGAAGGTCAGAGGGATACAGTAAACCTGAAGTGAAGCATCGGAATCCATAACTAGTGTCGCAGGAACGGTTCAAAACATAGTCAGTAACAAGAGTTAGTCTTCTTGTACTTCAGTCGGCCTTGTGCCTTTTGTATTTAATTCCGACGCAATTTCTGTGTTTCATCGTCAATAAGAAGGTCCAACGTATACAGTAAACCTGGAGTGTAGCATCGGAATCTATAACTAGTGTCACAGGAATAGTTCAAAGCATAGACAGTAAGAAGAGTCAGTCTTCGTGTACTTATGCCGGCATTTTGCCTTTTGTATTTAATTCCGATGCAATTTCTGTGTTTCATCGTCAATAAGAAGGTCCAAGGGATACAGTAAACCTGAGGTGAAGCATCGGAATCTATAACCAGTGTCACAGGAATGGTTCAAAACATAGTCAGTAAGAATATTCAGTCTTCTTGTACTTAAGTCGGCATTGTACCTTATCTATTTAATTCCGATGCAATTTCTGTGTTTCATCGTCAATAACAAGTTCCAAGGGATACAGTAAGCCTGGAGTGTAGCATCGGAATCTATAACTAGTGTCACAGGAATGGTTCAAAGCATAGTCAGTAAGAAGAGTCAGTCTTCTTGTACTTAAGTCGTCATTGTGCCTTTTGTATTTAATTCCGATGCAATTTCCGTGTTTCATCATCAATAAGAAGGTCCAAGTGATTCAGTAAACCTGGAGTGAAGCATCGGAATCTATAACTAGTGTCACAGGAATGGTTCAAAACATAGACAGTAAGAAGAGTCAGTCTCCTTGTACTTAATTCTGCACTGTGCCTTTTGTATTTAATTCCGATGCAATATCTGTGTTTCATCGTCAGTAAGAAGGTCCTAGGAATACAGTAAACCTGGAGTGAAGTATCGGAATCTGTAACTAGTGTCACAGGAATGGTTCAAATCATAGACTCTAAGAAGAGTCAGTCTTCGTACACTTCAGTCGGCATTTTGCCTTTTGTATTTAATTCCGATGCAATTTTTGTGTTTCATAGTCAATACGAAGGTCCAAGGGATACAGTAAACCTGAAGTGAAGCATCGGGATCTATAACTAGTGTCACAGGAATCGTTCAAATCATAGTCAGTAAGAAGAGTCTGTCTTCTTGTACTTAAGCCGGCATAGTGCCCTTTCTATTTAATTCCGATGCAATTTGTGTGTTTCATCGTCAATAAGAAGGTCCAAGGGATACAGTAAACCTGGAGTGAAGCATCGGAATCTATAACTAGTGTCAATTGTATGGTTCAAAACATGGACGGTAAGAAGAGTCAGTCTTCTTGTACTTAAGTCGGCATTGTGCCTTTTGTATTTAATTACGATGCAATATCTGTGTTTCATCGTCATTAAGAAGGTCAGAGGGATACAGTAAACCTGAAGTGAAGCATCGGAATCTTTAGGTAGTGTCACAGGAATGGTTCCTAACATAGTCAGTAAGAAGAGTCTGTCTTCTTGTACTTAAGCCGGCATAGTGCCTTTTCTATTTAATTCCAATGCAATTTGTGTGTTTCATCGTCAATAAGAAGGTCCAAGGGATAACGTAAACCTGGAGTGAAGCATCGGAATCTATAACTAGTGTCAATTGTGTGGTTCAAAACATGGACGGTAAGAAGAGTCAGTCTTCTTGTACTTAAGTCGGCATTGTGCCTTTTGTATTTAATTACGATGCAATGTCTGTGTTTCATCGTCAATAAGAAGGTCCAAGGGATGCAGTAAACCAGGAGTGAAGCATCGGAATCCATAACTAGTGTCACAGGGATGGTTCAAAACATAGACAGTAAGAAGAGTCAGTCTTCTTGTACTTAAGACGGCATTGTTCCCTTTCTATTTAATTCCGATGCAATTTCAGTGTTTCATCGTCAATAAGAATGTCGGAGGTATACAGTAATCCTGAAGTGAAGCATCGGAATCTATAACTAGTGTCACAGGAATGGTTCAAAGCAAAGTCAGTAAGAAGAGTCAGTCTTCTTGTACTTAAGTCGGCATTGTGCTTTTGTATTTAATTCCGATGCAATTTCTGTGTTTCATCGTCAATAAGAAGGTCCAAGGGATACAGTAACCTGAGGTGTAGCATCGGCATCTATAACTAGTGTCACAGGAATGGTTCAAAACTTAGTCAGTAAGAAGAGTCAGTCTTCTTGTACTTAAGTCGGCATTGTGCCTTTTCTATTTAATTCCGATGCAATTTCTGTGTTTCATCGTCAATAAGAAGGTCCAAGGGATACAGTAAACCTGGAGTGAAGCATCGGAAACTATAACTAGTGTCACAGGAATGGTTCAAAACATAGAAAGTAAGAAGAGTCAGTCTTCTTGTACTTACGTCGCCATTGTGGCTTTTCTATTTAATTCCGATGCAATTTCAGTGGTTCATCGTCAATAAGAAGGTCCAGGGGATACAGTAAACCTGGAGTGTAGCATCGGAATCTATAACTAGTGTCACAGGAATAGTTCAAAACATAGACAGTAAGAAGAGTCAGTCTTCGTGTACTTAAGTCGGCATTTTGCCTGATGTATTTAATTCCGATGCAATTTCTGTGTTTCATCGTCAATAAGAAGGTCCAAGGGATACAGTAAACCTGAGGTGAAGCATCAGAATCTATAACTAGTGTCACAGGAATGGTTCAAAACATAGTCAGTAAGAAGATTCAGTCTTCTTGTACTTAAGTCGGCATTGTACCTTTTCTACTTAATTCCGATGCAATTTCTGTGTTTCATCGTCAATAACATGTTGCAAGGGAAACAGTAAACCTGGAGGGAAGCATCGGAATCTATAACTAGTGTCAATGGAATGGTTCAAAACATAGACAGTAAGAAGAGTCAGTCTTCTTGTACTTAAGTCGGCATTGTTCCTTTTGTATTTAATTCCGATGCAGTTTCTGTGTTTCATCGTCAATAAGAAGTTCAGAGGGGTACAGTAAACCTGAAGTGAAGAATCGGAATCAATAGCTAGTGTCACAGGAATGGTTCAAAGCATAGTCAGTAAGAAGAGTCAGTCTTCTTGTCCTTAAGGCGTCATTGTGCCTTTTGTATTTAATTCCGATGCAATTTCTGTGTTTCATCAGCAATAAGAAGGTCCAAGGGATACAGTAAACCTGGAGTGAAGCATCGGAATCTATAAGTAGTGTCACAGGAATGGTTCAAAACATAGACATAAGAAGAGTCAGTCTCCTTGTACTTAATTCTGCACTGTGCCTTTTGTATTTAATTCCGATGCAATTTCTGTGTTTCATCGTCAATAAGAAGGAGCAAGGGATACAGTAAACCTGGAGTGAAGCATCGGAGTCTATAACTAGTGTCACAGGACTGGTTCAAATATAGACAGTAAGAAGAGTCAGTCTTCTTGAACTTAATTCGGCATTGTGCCTTCTGTATTTAATTCCGATGCAATTTCTGTGTTTCATCGTCAATAAGAAGGTCAGAGGGATACAGTAAACCTGAAGTGAAGCATCGGAATCCATAACTAGTGTCGCAGGAACGGTTCAAAACATAGTCAGTAACAAGAGTTAGTCTTCTTGTACTTCAGTCGGCCTTGTGCCTTTTGTATTTAATTCTGATGCAATTTCTGTGTTTCATCGTCAATAAGAAGGTCCAAGGTATACAGTAAACCTGGAGTGTAGCATCGGAATCTATAACTAGTGTCACAGGAATAGTTCAAAGCATAGACAGTAAGAAGAGTCAGTCTTCGTGTACTTATGCCGGCATTTTGCCTTTTGTATTTAATTCCGATGCAATTTCTGTGTTTCATCGTCAATAAGAAGGTCCAAGGGATACAGTAAACCTGAGGTGAAGCATCGGAATCTATAACCAGTGTCACAGGAATGGTTCAAAACATAGTCAGTAAGAATATTCAGTCTTCTTGTACTTAAGTCGGCATTGTACCTTATCTATTTAATTCCGATGCAATTTCTGTGTTTTATCGTCAATAACAAGTTCCAAGGGATACAGTAAGCCTGGAGTGTAGCATCGGAATCTATAACTAGTACCACAGGAATGGTTCAAAGCATAGTCAGTAAGAAGAGTCAGTCTTCTTGTACTTAAGTCGTCATTGTGCCTTTTGTAATTAATTCCGATGCAATTTCCGTGTTTCATCATCAATAAGAAGGTCCAAGGGATTCAGTAAACCTGAAGTGAAGCATCGGGATCTGTAACTAGTGTCACAGGAATGGTTCAAAACATAGACAGTAAGAAGAGTCAGTCTCCTTGTACTTAATTCTGCACTGTGCCTTTTGTATTTAATTCCGATGCAATTTCTGTGTTTCATCGTCAGTAAGAAGGTCCAAGGGATACAGTAAACCTGGAGTGAAGCATCGGAGTCTATAACTAGTGTCACAGGACTGGTTCAAAAATAGACAGTAAGAAGAGTCAGTCTTCGTGTACTTCAGTCGGCATTTTGCCTTTTGTATTTAATTCCGATGCAATTTCTGTGTTTCATCGTCAATAAGAAGGTCCAAGGGATACAGTAAACCTGAAGTGAAGCATCGGGAACTGTAACTAGTGTCACAGGAATCGTTCAAAACATAGTCAGTAAGAAGAGTCAGTCTTCTTGTACTTAAGTCGGCATAGTGCCTTATCTATTTAATTCCGATGCAATTTGTGTGTTTCATCGTCAGTAAGAAGGTCCAAGGGATACAGTAAACCTGGAGTCAAGCATCGGAATCTATAACTAGTGTCAATGGTATGGTTCAAAACATAGACAGTAAGAAGAGTCAGTCTTCTTGTACTTAAGTCGGCATTGTGCCTTTTGTCTTTAATTCCGATGCAATTTCTGTGTTTCATCGTCAATAGGAAGGTCCAAGGGATACAGTAAACCTGAGGTGAAGCATCGGAATCTATAACTAGTTTCACAGGAATGGTTCAAACATCGTCAGTAAGAAGAGTCAGTCTTCTTGTACTTAAGTTGGCATTGTGGCTTTTCTATTTAATTCCGATGCAATTTCTGTGTTTCATCGTCAATAAGAAGGTCAGAGGGATACAGTAATCCTGAAGGGAAGCATCGGAATCTATAACTAGTGTCACAGGAATGGTTCAAAACATAGTCAGTAAGAAGAGTCAGTCTACTTGTACTTAAGTCGGCATTGTACTTTTCTATTTATTTCCGATGCAATTTCTGTGTTTCATCGTCAATAAGAAGGTCCAAGGGATATAGTAAACCTGGAGTGAAGCATCGGAATCTATAACTAGTGTCACAGGAATGGTTCAAAACATAGACAGTAAGAAGAGTCAGTCTTCTTGTACTTAAGTCGACATTGTGCCTTTTCTATTCAATTCCGATGCAATTTCTATGTTTCATTGTCAATTAGAAGGTCAGAGGGATACAGTAAACCTTGAAGTGAAGCATCGGAATCTATAACTAGTGTCACAGGAATAGTTCAAAACATAGACAGTAAGAAGAGCCAGTCTTCGTGTACTTAAGTCGGCATTTTGCCTTTTGTATTTAATTCCGATGCAATTTCTGTGTTTCATCGTCAATAAGAAGGTCCAAGGTATACTGTAAACCTGAGGTGAAGCATCGGAATCTATAACTAGTGTAACAGGAATGGTTCAAAACATAGTCAGTAAGAATATTCAGTCTTCTTGTACTTATGTCGGCATTGTACCTTTTCTATTTAATTCCGATGCAATTTCTGTGTTTCATCGTCACTAACATGTTCCAAGGGATACAGTAAACCTGGAGTGAAGCATCGGAATCTATAACTAGTGTCAATGCAATGGTTCAAAACATAGACAGTAAGAGGAGTCGATCTTCTTGTACTTAAGTCGGCATTGTGCCTTTTGTATTTAATTCCGATGCAGTTTCTGTGTTTCATAGTCAATAAGAAGGTCAGAGGGGTACACTAAACCTGAAGTGAAGCATCGGAATCAATAGCTAGTGTCACAGGAATGGTTCAAAGCATAGTCAGTAAGAAGGGTCAGTCTTCTTGTCCTTAAGTCGTCATTGTGCCTTTTGTATTTAATTCCGATGAAATTTCTGTGTTTCATCATCAATAAGAAGGTCCAAGGGATACAGTAAACCTGAGGTGAAGCATCGGAATCTATAACTAGTTTCACAGGAATGGTTCAAAACATCGTCAGTAAGAAGAGTCAGTCTTCTTGTACTTAAGTTGGCATTGTGGCTTTTCTATTTAATCCGATCCAATTTCTGTGATTCATCGTCAATAAGAAGGTCAGAGGGATACAGTAATCCTGAAGGGAAACATCGGAATCTATAACTAGTGTCACAGGAATGGTTCAAAACATAGACAGTAAGTAGATTCAGTCTTCTTGTACTTAATTCTGCATTGTGCCTTTTGTATTTAATTGCAATGCATTTTCTGTGTTTCATCGTCAATAAGAAGGTCCAAGGGATACAGTAAACCTGAGGTGAAGCATCGGAATCTATAACTAGTGTCACAGGAATGGTTCAAAACATAGTCAGTAAGAAGAGTCAGTCTTCTTGTACTTAAGTCGGCATTGTGCCTTTTCCATTTAATTCCGATGCAATTTCTGTGTTTCATCGTCAATAAATAGGTCAGAGGGATACAGTAATCCTGAAGTGAAGCATCGGAATCTATAACTAGTGTCACAGGAATAGTTCAAAGCATAGTCAGTAAGAAGAGTCAGTCCTCTTGTACTTAAGTCAGCATTGTGCCTTTTCTACTTAATTCCGATGCAATTTCTGTGCTTCATCGTCAATAAGAAGGCCCAAGGGATACAGTAAACCTGGAGTAAAGCATGGGAAACTATAACTAGTGTCACAGGAATAGTTCAAAACATAGACAGTAAGAAGAGTCAGTCTTCTTGTACTTACGTCGCCATTGTGGCTTTTCTATTTGATTCCGATGCAATTTCTGTGTTTCATCGTCAATAAGAAGGTCCAAGGGATACAGTAAACCTGAGGTGAAGCATCGGAATCTATAACTAGTGTCACAGGAATGGTTCAAATCATAGTCAGTAAGAAGATTCAGTCTTCTTGTACTTAAGTCGGCATTGTACCTTTTCTATTTAATTCCGATGCAATTTCTGTGTCTCATCGTCAATAACATGTTCAAAGGGATACAGTAAATCTGGAGTGAAGCATCTGAATCTATAACTAGTGTCAATGGAATGTTTCAAAACATAGACAGTAAGAAGAGTCAGTCTCCTTGTACTTAAGTCGGCATTGTGCCTTTTGTATTTAATTCCGATGCAGTTTCTGTGTTTCATCGTCAATAAGAAGGTCAGAGGGGTACAGTAAACCTGAAGTGAAGCATCGGAATCAATAGCTAGTGTCACAGGAATGGTTCGAAGCATAGTCAGTAAGAAGAGTCAGTGTTCTTGTACTTAAGTCAGCATTGTGCCTTTTCTATTTAATTCCGATGCAATTTCTGTGTTTAATCGTCAATAAGAAGGACCAAGGGATACAGTAAACCTGAAGTGAAGCATCGGGATCTATAACTAGTGTCACAGGCATCGTTCAAAACATAGTCAGTAAGAAGAGTCTGTCTTCTTGTACTTAAGCCGGCATAGTGACTTTTCTATTTAATTCCGATTCAATTTGTGTGTTTCATCATCAATAAGAAGGTCCAAGGGATACTGTAAACCTGGAGTGAAGCATCGGAATCTATAGCTAGTGTCAATTGTATGGTTCAAAACATGGACGGTAAGAAGAGTCAGTCTTCTTGTACTTAAGTCGGCATTGTTTCTTTTGTATTTAATTACGATGCAATATCTGTGTTTCATCGTCATTAAGAAGGTCAGAGGTATACAGTAAACCTGAAGTGAAGCATCGGAATCTTTAGGTAGTGTCACAGGAATGGTTCAAAACATAGTCAGTAAGAAGAGTCTGTCTTCTTGTACTTAAGCCGGCATAGTGCCTTTTCTATTTAATTCCGATGCAATTTGTGTGTTTCATCGTCAATATGAAGGTCCAAGGGATACAGTAAACCTGGAGTGAAGCATCGGAATCTATAACTAGTGTCAATTGTGTGGTTCAAAACATGGACGGTTAGAAGAGTCAGTCTTCTTGTACTTAAGTCGGCATTGTCCCTTTTGTATTTAATTACGATGCAATGTCTGTGTTTCATCGTCAATAAGAAGGTCCAAGGGATGCAGTAAACCAGGAGTGAAGCATCGGAATCCATAACTAGTGTCACAGGGATGGTTCAAAACATAGACAGTAAGAAGAGTCAGTCTTCTTGTACTTAAGACGGCATTGTTCCTTTTCTATTTAATTCCGATGCAATTTCAATGTTTCATCGTCAATAAGAAGGTCGGAGGTATACAGTAATCCTGAAGTGCAGCATCGGAATCTATAACTAGTGTCACAGGAATGGTTCAAAGCAAAGTCAGTAAGAAGAGTCAGTCTTCTTGTCCATAAGTCGGCATTGTGCCTTTTGTATTTAATTCCAATGCAATTTCTGTGTTTCATCGTCAATAGAAGGTCCAAGGGATACAGTAAACATGGAGTGAAGCATCGGAATCTATAACTAGTGTCACAGGAATGGTTCAAAACATAGACAGTAAGAAGAGTCAGTCTTCTGGTACTTAATTCTGCATTGTACCTTTTGTATTTAATTGCAATGCAATTTCTGTGTTTCATCGTCAATAAGAAGGTCCAAGGGATACAGTAACCTGAGGTGAAGCATCGGCATCTATAACTAGTGTCACAGGAATGGTTCAAAACATAGTCAGTAAGAAGAGTCAGTCTTCTTGTACTTAAGTCGGCATTGTGCTTTTTCTATTTAATTCCGATGCAATTTCTGTGTTTCATCGTCAATAAGAAGGTCAGAGGGATACAGTAATCCTGAAGTGAAGTTTCGGAATCTATAACTAGTGTCACATGAATGGTTCAAAACATAGTCAGTAAGAAGAGTCAGTCTTCTTGTACTTAAGTCGGCATTGTGCCTTTTCTATATAATTCCGATGCAATTTCTGTGCTTCATCGTCAATAAGAAGGTCCAAGGGATACAGTAAACCTGGAGTGAAGCATCGGAAACTATAACTAGTGTCACAGGAATGGTTCAAAACATAGTAAGTAAGAAGAGTCAGTCTTCTTGTACTTACAACGCCATTGTGGCTTTTCTATTTAATTCCGATGCAATTTCTGTGTTTCATCGTCAATAAGAAGGTCCAAGGGATACAGTAAACCTGGAGTGTAGCTTCGGAATCTATAACTAGTGTCACAGGAATAGTTCAAAACATAGACAGTAAGAAGAGTCAGTCTTCGTGTACTTAAGTCGGCATTTTGCCTGTTGTATTTAATTCCGATGCAATTTCTGTGTTTCATCGTCAATAAGAAGGTCCAAGGGTTACAGTAAACCTGAGGTGAAGCATCAGAATCTATAACTAGTGTCACAGGAATGGTTCAAAACATAGTCAGTAAGAAGATTCAGTCTTCTTGTACTTAAGTCGGCATTGTACCTTTTCTATTTAATTCCGATGCAATTTCTGTGTTTCATCGTCAATAACGTGTTGCAAGGGATACAGTAAACCTGGAGTCAAGCATCGGAATCTATAACTAGTGTCATTGGAATGGTTCAAAACATAGACAGTAAGAAGAGTCAGTCTTCTTGTACTTAAGTCGGCATTGTTCCTTTTGTACTTAATTCCGATGCAGTTTCTGTGTTTCATCGTCAATAAGAAGGTCAGAGGGGTACAGTAAACCTGAAGTGAAGAATCGGAATCAATAGCTAGTGTCACAGGAATGGTTCAAAGCATAGTCAGTAAGAAGAGTCAGTCTTCTTGTCCTTAAGTCGGCATTGTGCCTTTTCTATTTAATTCCGATGCAATTTCTGTATTTCATCAGGAGTAAGAAGGTCCAAGGGATACAGTAAACCTGGAGTGAAGCATCGGAATCTATAACTAGTGTCACAGGAATGGTTCAAAACATAGACAGTAAGAAGAGTCAGTCTCCTTGTACCTAATTCTGCACTGTGCCTTTTGTATTTAATTCCGATGCAATTTCTGTGCTTCATCGTCAATAAGAAAGACCAAGGGATACAGTAAACCTGGAGTGAAGCATCGGAGTCTATAACTAGTGTCACAGGACTGGTTCAAATATAGACAGTAAGAAGAGTCAGTCTCCTTGTACTTAATTCTGCACTGTGCCTTTTGTATTTAATTCCGATGCAATTTTTGTGTTTCATAGTCAATACGAAGGTCCAAAGGATACAGTAAACCTGAAGTGAAGCATCGGGATCTATAACTAGTGTCACAGGAATCGTTCAAATCATAGTCAGTAAGAAGAGTCTGTCTTCTTGTACTTAAGCCGGCATAGTGCCCTTTCTATTTAATTCCGATGCAATTTGTGTGTTTCATCGTCAATAAGAAGGTCCAAGGGATACAGTAAACCTGGAGTGAAGCATCGGAATCTATAACTAGTGTCAATTGTATGGTTCAAAACATGGACGGTAAGAAGAGTCAGTCTTCTTGTACTTAAGTCGGCATTGTGCCTTTTGTATTTAATTACGATGCAATATCTGTGTTTCATCGTCATTAAGTAGGTCAGAGGGATACAGTAAACCTGAAGTGAAGCATCGGAATCTTTAGGTAGTGTCACAGGAATGGTTCCTAACATAGTCAGTAAGAAGAGTCTGTCTTCTTGTACTTAAGCCGGCATAGTGCCTTTTCTATTTAATTCGAATGCAATTTGTGTGTTTCATCGTCAATAAGAAGGTTCAAGGGATAAAGTAAACCTGGAGTGAAGCATCGGAATCTATAACTAGTGTCAATTGTGTGGTTCAAAACATGGACGGTAAGAAGAGTCAGTCTTCTTGTACTTAAGTCGGCATTGTGCCTTTTGTATTTAATTACGATGCAATGTCTGTGTTTCATCGTCAATAAGAAGGTCCAAGGGATGCAGTAAACCAGGAGTGAAGCATCGGAATCCATAACTAGTGTCACAGGGATGGTTCAAAACATAGACAGTAAGAAGAGTCAGTCTTCTTGTACTTAAGACGGCATTATTCCCTTTCTATTTAATTCCGATGCAATTTCAGTGTTTCATCGTCAATAAGAATGTCGGAGGTATACAGTAATCCTGAAGTGAAGCATCGGAATCTATAACTAGTGTCACAAGAATGGTTCAAAGCAAAGTCAGTAAGAAGAGTCAGTCTTCTTGTACTTAAGTCGGCATTGTGCCTTTTGTATTTAATTCCGATGCAATTTCTGTGTTTCATCGTCAATAAGAAGGTCCAAGGGATACAGTAACCTGAGGTGTAGCATCGGCATCTATAACTAGTGTCACAGGAATGGTTCAAAACTTAGTCAGTAAGAAGAGTCAGTCTTCTTGTACTTAAGTCGGCATTGTGCCTTTTCTATTTAATTCCGATGCAATTTCTGTGTTTCATCGTCAATAAGAAGGTCCAAGGGATACAGTAAACCTGGAGTGAAGCATCGGAAACTATAACTAGTGTCACAGGAATGGTTCAAAACATAGAAAGTAAGAAGAGTCAGTCTTCTTGTACTTACGTCGCCATTGTGGCTTTTCTATTTAATTCCGATGCAATTTCAGTGGTTCATCGTCAATAAGAAGGTCCAAGGGATACAGTAACCTGGAGTGTAGCATCGGAATCTATAACTAGTGTCACAGGAATAGTTCAAAACATAGACAGTAAGAAGAGTCAGTCTTCGTGTACTTAAGTCGGCATTTTGCCTGATGTATTTAATTCCGATGCAATTTCTGTGTTTCATCGTCAATAAGAAGGTCCAAGGGATACAGTAAACCTGAGGTGAAGCATCAGAATCTATAACTAGTGTCACAGGAATGGTTCAAAACATAGTCAGTAAGAAGATTCAGTCTTCTTGTACTTAAGTCGGCATTGTACCTTTTCTACTTAATTCCGATGCAATTTCTGTGTTTCATCGTCAATAACATGTTGCAAGGGATACAGTAAACCTGGAGGGAAGCATCGGAATCTATAACTAGTGTCAATGGAATGGTTCAAAACATAGACAGTAAGAAGAGTCAGTCTTCTTGTACTTAAGTCGGCATTGTTCCTTTTGTATTTAATTCCGATGCAGTTTCTGTGTTTCATCGTCAATAAGAAGTTCAGAGGGGTACAGTAAACCTGAAGTGAAGAATCGGAATCAATAGCTAGTGTCACAGGAATGGTTCAAAGCATAGTCAGTAAGAAGAGTCAGTCTTCTTGTCCTTAAGTCGTCATTGTGCCTTTTGTATTTAATTCCGATGCAATTTCTGTGTTTCATCAGCTATAAGAAGGTCCAAGGGATACAGTAAACCTGGAGTGAAGCATCGGAATCTATAAGTAGTGTCACAGGAATGGTTCAAAACATAGACATAAGAAGAGTCAGTCTCCTTGTACTTAATTCTGCACTGTGCCTTTTGTATTTAATTCCGATGCAATTTCTGTGTTTCATCGTCAATAAGAAGGAACAAGGGATACAGTAAACCTGGAGTGAAGCATCGGAGTCTATAACTAGTGTCACAGGACTGGTTCAAATATAGACAGTAAGAAGAGTCAGTCTTCTTGAACTTAATTCGGCATTGTGCCTTCTGTATTTAATTCCGATGCAATTTCTGTGTTTCATCGTCAATAAGAAGGTCAGAGGGATACAGTAAACCTGAAGTGAAGCATCGGAATCCATAACTAGTGTCGCAGGAACGGTTCAAAACATAGTCAGTAACAAGAGTTAGTCTTCTTGTACTTCAGTCGGCCTTGTGCATTTTGTATTTAATTCCGATGCAATTTCTGTGTTTCATCGTCAATAAGAAGGTCCAAGGTATACAGTAAACCTGGAGTGTAGCATCGGAATCTATAACTAGTGTCACAGGAATAGTTCAAAGCATAGACAGTAAGAAGAGTCAGTCTTCGTGTACTTATGCCGGCATTTTGCCTTTTGTATTTAATTCCGATGCAATTTCTGTGTTTCATCGTCAACAAGAAGGTCCAAGGGATACAGTAAACCTGAGGTGAAGCATCGGAATCTATAACCAGTGTCACAGGAATGGTTCAAAACATAGTCAGTAAGAATATTCAGTCTTCTTGTACTTAAGTCGGCATTGTACCTTATCTATTTAATTCCGATGCAATTTCTGTGTTTCATCGTCAATAACAAGTTCCAAGGGATACAGTAAGCCTGGAGTGTAGCATCGGAATCTATAACTAGTGTCACAGGAATGGTTCAAAGCATAGTCAGTAAGAAGAGTCAGTCTTCTTGTACTTAAGTCGTCATTGTGCCTTTTGTATTTAATTCCGATGCAATTTCCGTGTTTCATCATCAATAAGAAGGTCCAAGGGCTTCAGTAAACCTGGAGTGAAGCATCGGAATCTATAACTAGTGTCACAGGAATGGTTCAAAACATAGACAGTAAGAAGAGTCAGTCTCCTTGTACTTAATTCTGCACTGTGCCTTTTGTATTTAATTCCGATGCAATTTCTGTGTTTCATCGTCAGTAAGAAGGTCCAAGGGATACAGTAAACCTGGAGTGAAGCATCGGAGTCTATAACTAGTGTCACAGGACTGGTTCAAAAATAGACAGTAAGAAGAGTCAGTCTTCGTGTACTTCAGTCGGCATTTTGCCTTTTGTATTTAATTCCGATGCAATTTCTGTGTTTCATCGTCAATAAGAAGGTCCAAGGGATACAGTAAACCTGAAGTGAAGCATCGGGATCTGTAACTAGTGTCAGAGGAATCGTTCAAAACATAGTCAGTAAGAAGAGTCAGTCTTTTGTACTTAAGTCGGCATTGTGCCTTTTGTCTTTAATTCCGATGCAATTTCTGTGTTTCATCGTCAATAGGAAGGTCCAAGGGATACAGTAAACCTGAGGTGAAGCATCGGAATCTATAACTAGTTTCACAGGAATGGTTCAAACATCGTCAGTAAGAAGAGTCAGTCTTCTTGTACTTAAGTTGGCATTGTGGCTTTTCTATTTAATTCCGATGCAATTTCTGTGTTTCATCGTCAATAAGAAGGTCAGAGGGATACAGTAATCCTGAAGGGAAGCATCGGAATCTATAACTAGTGTCACAGGAATGGTTCAAAACATAGTCAGTAAGAAGAGTCAGTCTACTTGTACTTAAGTCGGCATTGTACTTTTCTATTTAATTCCGATGCAATTTCTATGTTTCATTGTCAATTAGAAGGTCAGAGGGATACAGTAAACCTTGAAGTGAAGCATCGGAATCTATAACTAGTGTCACAGGAATAGTTCAAAACATAGACAGTAAGAAGAGCCAGTCTTCGTGTACTTAAGTCGGCATTTTGCCTTTTGTATTTAATTCCGATGCAATTTCTGTGTTTCATCGTCAATAAGAAGGTCCAAGGTATACTGTAAACCTGAGGTGAAGCATCGGAAACTATAACTAGTGTCACAGGAATGGTTCAAAACATAGTCAGTAAGAATATTCAGTCTTCTTGTACTTAAGTCGGCATTGTACCTTTTCTATTTAATTCCGATGCAATTTCTGTGTTTCATCGTCACTAACATGTTCCAAGGGATACAGTAAACCTGGAGTGAAGCATCGGAATCTATAACTAGTGTCAATGGAATGGTTCAAAACATAGACAGTAAGAGGAGTCGGTCTTCTTGTACTTAAGTCGGCATTGTGCCTTTTGTATTTAATTTCGATGCAGTTTCTGTGTTTCATCGTCAATAAGAAGGTCAGAGGGGTACACTAAACCTGAAGTGAAGCATCGGAATCAATAGCTAGTGTCACAGGAATGGTTCAAAGCATAGTCAGTAAGAAGGGTCAGTCTTCTTGTCCTTAAGTCGTCATTGTGCCTTTTGTATTTAATTCCGATGAAATTTCTGTGTTTCATCATCAATAAGAAGGTCCAAGGGATACAGTAAACCTGAGGTGAAGCATCGGAATCTATAACTAGTTTCACAGGAATGGTTCAAAACATCGTCAGTAAGAAGAGTCAGTCTTCTTGTACTTAAGTTGGCATTGTGGCTTTTCTATTTAATCCGATCCAATTTCTGTGATTATCGTCAATAAGAAGGTCAGAGGGATACAGTAATCCTGAAGGGAAACATCGGAATCTATAACTAGTGTCACAGGAATGGTTCAAAACATAGTCAGTAAGAAGAGTCAGTATACTTGTACTTAAGTCGGCATTGTGCTTTTCTATTTATTTCCGATGAAATTTCTGTGTTTCATCGTCAATAAGAAGTTCCAAGGGATATAGTAAACCTGGAGTGAAGCATCGGAATCTATAACTAGTGTCACAGGAATGGTTCAAAACATAGACAGTAAGTAGATTCAGTCTTCTTGTACTTAATTCTGCATTGTGCCTTTTGTATTTAATTGCAATGCATTTTCTGTGTTTCATCGTCAATAAGAAGGTCCAAGGGATACATTAAACCTGAAGGGAAGCATCGGAATTCATAACTAGTGTCACAGGAATGGTTCAAATCACAGTCAGAAAGGAGAGTCAGTCTTCTTGTACTTAAGTCGGCATTGTGCCTTTTGTATTTAATTCCGATGCAATTTCTGTGTTTCATCGTCAATAAGAAGGTCCAAGGGATACAGTAACCTGAGGTGAAGCATCGGCATCTATAACTATTGTCACATGAATGGTTCAAAACATAGTCAGTAAGAAGAGTCAGTCTTCTTGTACTTAAGTCGGCATTGTGCCTTTTCCATTTAATTCCGATGCAATTTCTGTGTTTCATCGTCAATAAATAGGTCAGAGGGATACAGTAATCCTGAAGTGAAGCATCGGAATCTATAACTAGTGTCACAGGAATAGTTCAAAACATAGTCAGTAAGAAGAGTCAGTCTTCTTGTACTTAAGTCAGCATTGTGCCTTTTCTACTTAATTCCGATGCAATTTCTGTGCTTCATCGTCAATAAGAGGGTCCAAGGGATACAGTAAACCTGGAGTAAAGCATGGGAAACTATAACTAGTGTCACAGGAATGGTTCAAAACATAGACAGTAAGAAGAGTCAGTCTTCTTGTACTTACGTCGCCATTGTGGCTTTTCTATTTAATTCCGATGCAATTTCTGTGTTTCATCGTCAATAAGAAGGTCCAAGGGATACAGTAAACCTGAGGTGAAGCATCGGAATCTATAACTAGTGTCACAGGAATGGTTCAAATCATAGTCAGTAAGAAGATTCAGTCTTCTTGTACTTAAGTCGGCATTGTACCTTTTCTATTTAATTCCGATGCAATTTCTGTGTTTCATCGTCAATAACATGTTCAAAGGGATACAGTAAACCTGGAGTGAAGCATCTGAATCTATAACTAGTGTCAATGGAATGTTTCAAAACATAGACAGTAAGAAGAGTCAGTCTCCTTGTACTTAAGTCGGCATTGTGCCTTTTGTATTTAATTCCGATGCAGTTTCTGTGTTTCATCGTCAATAAGAAGGTCAGAGGGGTACAGTAAACCTGAAGTGAAGCATCGGAATCAATAGCTAGTGTCACAGGAATGGTTCGAAGCATAGTCAGTAAGAAGAGTCAGTCTTCTTGTACTTAAGTCAGCATTGTGCCTTTTCTATTTAATTCCGATGCAATTTCTGTGTTTAATCGTCAATAAGAAGGACCAAGGGATACAGTAAACCTGAAGTGAAGCATCGGGATCTATAACTAGTGTCACAGGCATCGTTCAAAACATAGTCAGTAAGAAGAGTCTGTCTTCTTGTACTTAAGCCGGCATAGTGACTTTTCTATTTAATTCCGATTCAATTTGTGTGTTT
This sequence comes from Schistocerca piceifrons, assembly GCF_021461385.2. Lineage (NCBI taxonomy): Eukaryota > Metazoa > Arthropoda > Insecta > Orthoptera > Acrididae > Schistocerca > Schistocerca piceifrons. The sequence goes on along the minus strand of NW_025727432.1, from coordinate 1,041,550 downwards.
CATCATCAATAAGAAGGTCCAAGGGATACAGTAAACCTGGAGTGAAGCATCGGAATCTATAACTAGTGTCAATTGTATGGTTCAAAACATGGACGGTAAGAAGAGTCAGTCTTCTTGTACTTAAGTCGGCATTGTGTCTTTTGTATTTAATTACGATGCAATATCTGTGTTTCATCGTCATTAAGAAGGTCAGAGGGATACAGTAAACCTGAAGTGAAGCATCGGAATCTTTAGGTAGTGTCACAGGAATGGTTCAAAACATAGTCAGTAAGAAGAGTCTGTCTTCTTGTACTTAAGCCGGCATAGTGCCTTTTCTATTTAATTCCGATGCAATTTGTGTGTTTCATCGTCAATAAGAAGGTCCAAGGGATACAGTAAACCTGGAGTGAAGCATCGGAATCTATAACTAGTGTCAATTGTGTGGTTCAAAACATGGACGGTAAGAAGAGTCAGTCTTCTTGTACTTAAGTCGGCATTGTCCCTTTTGTATTTAATTACGATGCAATGTCTGTGTTTCATCGTCAATAAGAAGGTCCAAGGGATGCAGTAAACCAGGAGTGAAGCATCGGAATCCATAACTAGTGTCACAGGGATGGTTCAAAACATAGACAGTAAGAAGAGTCAGTCTTCTTGTACTTAAGACGGCATTGTTCCTTTTCTATTTAATTCCGATGCAATTTCAATGTTTCATCGTCAATAAGAAGGTCGGAGGTATACAGTAATCGTGAAGTGCAGCATCGGAATCTATAACTAGTGTCACAGGAATGGTTCAAAGCAAAGTCAGTAAGAAGAGTCAGTCTTCTTGTCCATAAGTCGGCATTGTGCCTTTTGTATTTAATTCCAATGCAATTTCTGTGTTTCATCGTCAATAGAAGGTCCAAGGGATACAGTAAACATGGAGTGAAGCATCGGAATCTATAACTAGTGTCACAGGAATGGTTCAAAACATAGACAGTAAGAAGGGTCAGTCTTCTGGTACTTAATTCTGCATTGTGCCTTTTGTATTTAATTGCAATGCATTTTCTGTGTTTTATCGTCAATAAGAAGGTCCAAGGGATACATTAAACCTGAAGTGAAGCATCGGAATTCATAACTAGTGTCACAGGAATGGATCAAATCACAGTCAGAAAGGAGAGTCAGTCTTCTTGTACTTAAGTCGGCATTGTGCCTTTTGTATTTAATTCCGATGCAATTTCTGTGTTTCATCGTCAATAAGAAGGTCCAAGGGATACAGTAACCTGAGGTGAAGCATCGGCATCTATAACTAGTGTCACAGGAATGGTTCAAAACATAGTCAGTAAGAAGAGTCAGTCTTCTTGTACTTAAGTCGGCATTGTGCCTTTTCTATTTAATTCCGATGCAATTTCTGTGTTTCATCGTCAATAAGAAGGTCAGAGGGATACAGTAATCCTGAAGTGAAGCTTCGGAATCTATAACTAGTGTCACATGAATGGTTCAAAACATAGTCAGTAAGAAGAGTCAGTCTTCTTGTACTTAAGTCGGCATTGTGCCTTTTCTATATAATTCCGATGCAATTTCTGTGCTTCATCGTCAATAAGAAGGTCCAAGGGATACAGTAAACCTGGAGTGAAGCATCGGAAACTATAACTAGTGTCACAGGAATGGTTCAAAACATAGTAAGTAAGAAGAGTCAGTCTTCTTGTACTTACAACGCCATTGTGGCTTTTCTATTTAATTCCGATGCAATTTCTGTGTTTCATCGTCAATAAGAAGGTCCAAGGGATACAGTAAACCTGGAGTGTAGCTTCGGAATCTATAACTAGTGTCACAGGAATAGTTCAAAACATAGACAGTAAGAAGAGTCAGTCTTCGTGTACTTAAGTCGGCATTTTGCCTGTTGTATTTAATTCCTATGCAATTTCTGTGTTTCATCGTCAATAAGAAGGTCCAAGGGTTACAGTAAACCTGAGGTGAAGCATCAGAATCTATAACTAGTGTCACAGGAATGGTTCAAAACATAGTCAGTAAGAAGATTCAGTCTTCTTGTACTTAAGTCGGCATTGTACCTTTTCTATTTAATTCCGATGCAATTTCTGTGTTTCATCGTCAATAACGTGTTGCAAGGGATACAGTAAACCTGGAGTGAAGCATCGGAATCTATAACTAGTGTCAATGGAATGGTTCAAAACATAGACAGTAAGAAGAGTCAGTCTTCTTGTACTTAAGTCGGCATTGTTCCTTTTGTATTTAATTCCGATGCAGTTTCTGTGTTTCATCGTCAATAAGAAGGTCAGAGGGGTACAGTAAACCTGAAGTGAAGAATCGGAATCAATAGCTAGTGTCACAGGAATGGTTCAAAGCATAGTCAGTAAGAAGAGTTAGTCTTCTTCTCCTTAAGTCGGCATTGTGATGTTTCTATTTAATTCCGATGCAATTTCTGTGTTTCATCAGGAATAAGAAGGTCCAAAGGATACAGTAAACCTGGAGTGAAGCATCGGAATCTATAACTAGTGTCACAGGAATGGTTCAAAACATAGACAGTAAGAAGAGTCAGTCTCCTTGTACTTAATTCTGCACTGTGCCTTTTGTATTTAATTCCGATGCAATTTCTGTGTTTCATCGTCAATAAGAAGGACCAAGGGATACAGTAAACCTGGAGTGAAGCATCGGAGTCTATAACTAGTGTCACAGGACTGGTTCAAATATAGACAGTAAGAAGAGTCAGTCATCTTGAACTTAATTCGGCATTGTGCCTTCTGTATTTAATTCCGATGCAATTTCTGTGTTTCATCGTCAATAAGAAGGTCAGAGGGATACAGTAAACCTGAGGTGAAGCATCGGAATCTATAACCAGTGTCACAGGAATGGGTCAAAACATAGTCAGTAAGAATATTCAGTCTTCTTGTACTTAAGTCGGCATTGTACCTTTTCTATTTAATTCCGATGCAATTTATGTGTTTCATCGTCAATAACAAGTTCCAAGGGATACAGTAAACCTGGAGTGAAGCATCGGAATCTATAACTAGTGTCAATGGAATGGTTCAAAACATAGACAGTAAGAAGAGTCTATCTTCTTGTACTTAAGTCGGCATTGTGCCTTTTGTATTTAATTCCGATGCAGTTTCTGTGTTTCATCCTCAATAAGAAGGTCAGAGGGGTACAGTAAACCTGAAGTGAAGCATCGGAATCAATAGCTAGTGTCACAGGAATGGTTCAAAGCATAGTCAGTAAGAAGAGTCAGTCTTCTTGTCCTTAAGTCGTCATTGTGCATTTTGTATTTAATTCCGATGCAATTTCTGTGTTTCATCATCAATTAGAAGGTCCAAGGGATACAGTAAACCTGGAGTGAAGCATCGGAATCTATAACTAGTGTCACAGGAATGGTTCAAAACATAGACAGTAAGAAGAGTCAGTCTCCTTGTACTTAATTCTGCACTGTGCCTTTTGTATTTAATTCCGATGCAATTTCTGTGTTTCATCGTCAATAAGAAGGACCAAGGGATACAGTATACCTGGAGTGAAGCATCGGAGTCTATAACTAGTGCCACAGGACTGGTTCAAAAATAGACAGTAAGAAGAGTCAGTCTTCGTGTACTTTAGTCGGCATTTTGCCTTTTGTATTTAATTCCGATGCAATTTCAGTGTTTCATCGACAATAAGAAGGTCCAAGGGATACTTAAACCTGAAGTGAAGCATCGGGATCTGTAACTAGTGTCACAGGAATCGTTCAAAACATAGTCAGTAAGAAGAGTCAGTCTTCTTGTACTTAAGTCGGCATAGTGCCTTATCTATTTAATTCCGATGCAATTTGTGTGTTTCATCGTCAGTAAGAAGGTCCAAGGGTTACAGTAAACCTGGAGTCAAGCATCGGAATCTATAACTAGTGTCAATGGTATGGTTCAAAACATAGACAGTAAGAAGATTCAGTCTTCTTGTACTTAAGTCGGCATTGTGCCTTTTGTCTTTAATTCCGAAGCAATTTCTGTGTTTCATCGTCAATAGGAAGGTCCAAGGGATACAGTAAACCTGAGGTGAAGCATCGGAATCTATAACTAGTGTCACAGGAATAGTTCAAAACATAGACAGTAAGAAGAGTCAGTCTTCGTGTACTTAAGTCGGCATTTTGCCTGTTGTATTTAATTCCTATGCAATTTCTGTGTTTCATCGTCAATAAGAAGGTCCAAGGGTTACAGTAAACCTGAGGTGAAGCATCAGAATCTATAACTAGTGTCACAGGAATGGTTCAAAACATAGTCAGTAAGAAGATTCAGTCTTCTTGTACTTAAGTCGGCATTGTACCTTTTCTATTTAATTCCGATGCAATTTCTGTGTTTCATCGTCAATAACGTGTTGCAAGGGATACAGTAAACCTGGAGTGAAGCATCGGAATCTATAACTAGTGTCAATGGAATGGTTCAAAACATAGACAGTAAGAAGAGTCAGTCTTCTTGTACTTAAGTCGGCATTGTTCCTTTTGTATTTAATTCCGATGCAGTTTCTGTGTTTCATCGTCAATAAGAAGGTCAGAGGGGTACAGTAAACCTGAAGTGAAGAATCGGAATCAATAACTAGTGTCACAGGAATGGTTCAAAGCATAGTCAGTAAGAAGAGTTAGTCTTCTTCTCCTTAAGTCGGCATTGTGATGTTTCTATTTAATTCCGATGCAATTTCTGTGTTTCATCAGGAATAAGAAGGTTCAAAGGATACAGTAAACCTGGAGTGAAGCATCGGAATCTATAACTAGTGTCACAGGAATGGTTCAAAACATAGACAGTAAGAAGAGTCAGTCTCCTTGTACTTAATTCTGCACTGTGCCTTTTGTATTTAATTCCGATGCAATTTCTGTGTTTCATCGTCAATAAGAAGGACCAAGGGATACAGTAAACCTGGAGTGAAGCATCGGAGTCTATAACTAGTGTCACAGGACTGGTTCAAATATAGACAGTAAGAAGAGTCAGTCATCTTGAACTTAATTCGGCATTGTGCCTTCTGTATTTAATTCCGATGCAATTTCTGTGTTTCATCGTCAATAAGAAGGTCAGAGGGATACAGTAAACCTGAGGTGAAGCATCGGAATCTATAACCAGTGTCACAGGAATGGGTCAAAACATAGTCAGTAAGAATATTCAGTCTTCTTGTACTTAAGTCGGCATTGTACCTTTTCTATTTAATTCCGATGCAATTTATGTGTTTCATCGTCAATAACAAGTTCCAAGGGATACAGTAAACCTGGAGTGAAGCATCGGAATCTATAACTAGTGTCAATGGAATGGTTCAAAACATAGACAGTAAGAAGAGTCTATCTTCTTGTACTTAAGTCGGCATTGTGCCTTTTGTATTTAATTCCGATGCAGTTTCTGTGTTTCATCCTCAATAAGAAGGTCAGAGGGGTACAGTAAACCTGAAGTGAAGCATCGGAATCAATAGCTAGTGTCACAGGAATGGTTCAAAGCATAGTCAGTAAGAAGAGTCAGTCTTCTTGTCCTTAAGTCGTCATTGTGCATTTTGTATTTAATTCCGATGCAATTTCTGTGTTTCATCATCAATAAGAAGGTCCAAGGGATACAGTAAACCTGGAGTGAAGCATCGGAATCTATAACTAGTGTCACAGGAATGGTTCAAAACATAGACAGTAAGAAGAGTCAGTCTCCTTGTACTTAATTCTGCACTGTGCCTTTTGTATTTAATTCCGATGCAATTTCTGTGTTTCATCGTCAATAAGAAGGACCAAGGGATACAGTATACCTGGAGTGAAGCATCGGAGTCTATAACTAGTGCCACAGGACTGGTTCAAAAATAGACAGTAAGAAGAGTCAGTCTTCGTGTACTTTAGTCGGCATTTTGCCTTTTGTATTTAATTCCGATGCAATTTCAGTGTTTCATCGACAATAAGAAGGTCCAAGGGATACTTAAACCTGAAGTGAAGCATCGGGATCTGTAACTAGTGTCACAGGAATCGTTCAAAACATAGTCAGTAAGAAGAGTCAGTCTTCTTGTACTTAAGTCGGCATAGTGCCTTATCTATTTAATTCCGATGCAATTTGTGTGTTTCATCGTCAGTAAGAAGGTCCAAGGGTTACAGTAAACCTGGAGTCAAGCATCGGAATCTATAACTAGTGTCAATGGTATGGTTCAAAACATAGACAGTAAGAAGATTCAGTCTTCTTGTACTTAAGTCGGCATTGTGCCTTTTGTCTTTAATTCCGAAGCAATTTCTGTGTTTCATCGTCAATAGGAAGGTCCAAGGGATACAGTAAACCTGAGGTGAAGCATCGGAATCTATAACTAGTTTCACAGGAATGGTTCAAACATCGTCAGTAAGAAGAGTCAGTCTTCTTGAACTTATGTTGGCATTGTGGCTTTTCTATTTAATTCCGATGCAATTTCTGTGTTTCATCGTCAATAAGAAGGTCAGAGGGATACAGTAATCCTGAAGGGAAGCATCGGAATCTATAACTAGTGTCACAGGAATGGTTCAAAACATAGTCAGTAAGAAGAGTCAGTCTACTTGTACTTAAGTCGGCATTGTACTTTTCTATTTATTTCCGATGCAATTTCTGTGTTTCATCGTCAATAAGAAGGTCCAAGGGATATAGTAAACCTGGAGTGAAGCATCGGAATCTATAACTAGTGTCACAGGAATGGTTCAAAACATAGTCGGTAAGAAGATTCAGTCTTCTTGTACTTAAGTCGGCATTGTACCTTTTCTATTTGATTCCGATGCAATTTCTGTGTTTCATCGTCAATATCATGTTCCAAGGGATACAGTAAATCTGGAGTGAAGCATCGGAATCTATAACTAGTGTCAATGGAATGGTTCAAAACATAGACAGTAAGAAGAGTCAGTCTTCTTGTACTTAAGTCGGCATTGTGCCCTTTGTAATTAATTCCGATGCAGTTTCTGTGTTTCATCGTCAATAAGAAGGTCAGAGGGGTACAGTAAACCTGAAGTGAAGCATCGGAATCAATAGCTAGTGTCACAGGAATGGTTCAAAGCATAGTCAGTAAGAAGGGTCTGTCTTCTTGTCCTTAAGTCGTCATTGTGCCTTTTGTATTTAATTCCGATGAAATTTCTGTGTTTCATCATCAATGAGAAGGTCCAAGGGATACAGTAAACCTAAGGTGAAGCATCGGAATCTATAACTAGTTTCACAGGAATGGTTCAAAACATCGTCAGTACGAAGAGTCAGTCTTCTTGTACTTAAGTTGGCATTGTGGCTTTTCTATTTAATTCCGATCCAATTTCTGTGTTTCATCGTCAATAAGAAGGTGAGAGGGATACAGTGATCCTGAAGGGAAGCATCGGAATCTATAACTAGTGTCACAGGAATGGTTCAAAACATAGTCAGTAAGAAGAGTCAGTATACTTGTACTTAAGTCGGCATTGTGATTTTCTATTAATTTCCGATGAAATATCTGTGTTTCATCGTCAATAAGAAGGTCTAAGGGATATAGTAAACCTGGAGTGAAGCATCGGAATCTATAACTAGTGGCACAGGAATGGTTCAAAACATAGACAGTGAGAAGAGTCAGTCTTCTTGTACTTAAGTCGGCATTGTGACTATTGTATTTAATTCCGATGCAATTTCTGTGCTTCATCGTCAATAAGAAGGTCCAAGGGATACAGTAAACGTGGAGTGAAGCATCGGAATCTATAACCAGTGTCACAGGAATGGTTCAAAACATAGACAGTAAGAAGATTCAGTCTTCTTGTACTTAATTCTGCATTGTGCCTTTTGTCTTTAATTGCAATGCATTTTCTGTGTTTCATCGTCAATAAGAAGGTCCAAGGGATACATTAAACCTGAAGGGAAGCATCGGAATTCATAACTAGCGTCACAGGAATGGTTCAAATCACAGTCAGAAAGAAGAGTCAGTCTTCTTGTACTTAAGTCGGCATTGTGCCTTTTGTATTTAATTCCGATGCAATTTCTGTGTTTCATCGTCAATAAGAAGGTCCAAGGGATACAGTAACCTGAGGTGAAGCATCGGCATCTATAACTATTGTCACATGAATGGTTCAAATCATAGTCGGTAAGAAGAGTCAGTCTTCTTGTACTTAAGTCGGCATTGTGCCTTTTCTATTTAATTCCGATGCATTTTCTGTGTTTGATCGTCAATAAATAGGTCAGAGGGATACAGTAAACCTGGAGTGAAGCATCTGAATCTATAACTAGTGTCAATGAAATGGTTCAAAACATAGACAATAAGAAGAGTCAGTCTTCTTGTACTTAAGTCGGCATTGTGCCTTTTGTATTTAATTCCGATGCAGTTTCTGTGTTTCATCGTCAATAAGAAGGTCAGAGGGGTACAGTAAACCTTAAGTGAAGCATCGGAATCAATAGCTAGTGTCACAGGAATGGTTCGAAGCATAGTCAGTAAGAAGAGTCAGTCTTCTTGTCCTTAAGTCGTCATTGTGCCTTTTGTATTTAATTCCGATGCAATTTCTGTGTTTCATCATCAATAAGAAGGTCCAAGGGATACAGTAAACCTGGAGTGAAGTATCGGAATCGATAACTAGTGTCACAGGAATGGTTCAATACATAGACAGTAAGAAGAGTCAGTCTCCTTGTACTTAATTCTGCACTGTGCCTTTTGTATTTAATTCCGATGCAATTACTGTGTTTCATCGTCAATAAGAAGGACCAAGGGATACAGTAAACCTGGAGTGAAACATCGGAGTCTATAACTAGTGTCACAGGACTGGTTCAAAAATAGACAGTAAGAAGAGTCAGTCTTCTTGTACTTAACTCGGCATTGTGCCTTTTCTATTTAATTCCGATGCAATTTCTGTGTTTCATCGTCAATAAGAAGGTCAGAGGGATACAGTAAACCTGAAGTGAAGCATTGGAATCCATAACTAGTGTCACAGGAATGGTTCAAAACATAGTCAGTAAGAAGAGTTAGTCTTCTTGTACTTAAGTCGGCATTGTGCCTTTTGTATTTAATTGTGATGCAATTTCTGTGTTTCATCGTCAATAAGAAGGTCGAAGGGATACAGTAAGCCTGGAGTGTAGCATCGGAATCTATAACTAGTGTCACAGGAATAGTTCAAAACATAGACAGTAAGAAGAGTCAGTCTTCGTGTACTTATGTCGGCATTTTGCCATTTGTATTTAATTCCGATGCAATTTCTGTGTTTCATCGTCAATAAGAAGGTCCAAGGGATACAGTAAACCTGAGGTGGAGCATCGGAATCCATAACCAGTGTCACAGGAATGGTTCAAAACATAGTCAGTAAGAAGATTCAGTCTTCTTGTACTTAAGTCGGCATTGCACCTTTTCTATTTAATTCCGATGCAATTTCTGTGTTTCATCGTCAATAACAAGTTCCAAGGGATACAGTAAACCTGGAGTGAAGCATCGGAATCTATAACTAGTGTCAATGGAATGGTTCGAAACATAGACAGTAAGAAGAGTCAGTCTTCTTGTACTTAAGTCGGCATTGTGCCTCTTGTATTTAATTCCGATGCAGTTTCTGTGTTTCATCGTCAATAAGAAGGTCAGAAGGGTACAGTAAACCTGAAGTGAAGCATCGCAATCAATAGCTAGTGTCACAGGAATGGTTCAAAGCATAGTCAGTAAGAAGAGTCAGTCTTCTTGTCCTTAAGTCGACATTGTGCCTTTTCTATTTAATTCCGATGCAATTTCTGTGTTTCATCATCAATAAGAAGATCCAAGGGATACAGTAAACCTGGAGTGAAGCATCGGAATCTATAACTAGTGTCACAGGAATGGTTCAGAACATAGACAGTAAGAAGAGTCAGTCTCGATGTACTTAATTCTGCACTGTGCCATTTGTATTTAATTCCGATGCAATTGCTGTGTTTCATCGTCAATAAGAAGGACCAAGGGATACAGTAAACCTGGAGTGAAGCATCGGAGACTATAACTAGTGTCACAGGACTGGTTCAAAAATAGACAGTAAGAATAGTCAGTCTTCGTGTACTTCAGTCGGCATTATGCCTTTTGTATTAAATTCCCATGCAATTTCTGTGTTTCATCGTCAATAAGAAGGTCCAAGGCATACTGCAAACCTGAGGTGAAGCATCGGAATCTATAACTAGTTTCACAGGAATGGTTCAAAACATCGTCAGTAAGAAGAGTCAGTCTTCTTGTACTTAAGTCGGCATTGTGCCTTTTCTATTTAATTCCGATGCAATTTCTGTGTTTCATCGTGAATAAGAAGGTCAGATGGATACAGTAATCCTGAAGTGAAGCATCGGAATCTATAACTAGTGTCACAGGAATGGTTCAAAACATAGTCAGATAGGAGAGTCAGTCTTCTTGTACTTATGTCGGCATTGTGCCATATCTATTTAATTCCGATGCAATTTGTGTGTTTCATCGTCAGTAAGAAGGTCCAAGGGATACAGTAAACCTGGAGTCAAGCATCGGAATCTATAACTAGTGTCAATGGTATGCTTCAAAACATAGACAGTAAGAAGAGTCAGTTTTCTTGTACTTAAGTCGGCATTGTGCCTTTTGTCTTTAATTCCGATGCAATTTCTGTGTTTCATCGTCAATAAGAAGGTCAGAGGGATACACTAAACCTGAAGTGAAGCATCGGAATTCATAATTAGTGTCACAGGAATGGTTCAAAGCATAGTCAGAAAGGAGAGTCAGTCTTCTTGTACTTATGTCGGCATTGTGCCTTTTGTACTTAATTCCGATGCAATTTCTGTGTTCCATCGTCAATAGGAAGGTCCAAGGGATACAGTAAACCTGAGGTGAAGCATCGGAATCTATAACTAGTTTCACAGGAATGGTTCAAAGCATCGTCAGTAAGAAGAGTCAGTCTTCTTGTACTTTAGTTGGCATTGTGCCTTTTCTATTTAATTCCGATGTAATTTCTGTGTTTCATCGTCAATAAGAAGGTCAGAGGGATACAGTAAACCTGGAGTGAAGCATTGGAATCTATAACTGGTGTCACAGGAATGGTTCAAAACATAGACAGTAAGAAGAGCCAGTCTCCTTGTACTTAATTCCGTACTGTGCCTTTTGTATTAAATTCCGATGCAATTTCTGTGTTTCATCGTCAATATGAATGTCCAAGGGATACAGTAAACCTGAAGCGTAGCATCGGAATTTATAACTAGTGTCACAGGAATGGTTCAAAACATAGTCAGTAAGAAGAGTCAGTCTTCTTGTCCTTAAGAGGGCATTGTGCCTTTTGTATTTAATTCCGATGAAATTTCTGTGTTTCATCATCAATAAGAAGGTCCAAGGGATACAGTAAACCTGGAGTGAAGCATTGGAATCTATAACTAGTGTCACAGGAATGGTTCAAAACATAGAAAGTAAGAAGAGCCAGTCTCCTTGTACTTAATTCCGCACTGTGCCTTTTGTATTTAATTCCGATGCAATTTCTGTGTTCCATCGTCAATATGAATGTCCAAGGGATACAGTAAATCTGAAGCGTAGCATCGGAATTTATAACTAGTGTCACAGGAATGGTTCAAAAGCATAGTCTGTAAGAAGAGTCAGTCTTCTTGTACTTAAGTCGGCATTGTGCCTTTTCTATTAAATTCCGATGCAATTTCTGTGTTTAATCGACAATAAGAGGGACCAAGGTATACAGTAAACCTGGAGTGAAGCATCGCAGTCTATAACTAGTGTCACGGGACTGGTTAAAAGATAGACAGTAAGAAGAGTCAGTCTTCTTGAACTTAATTCGGCATTGTGCCTTTTGTATTTAATTCCGATGCAATTTCTGTGTTTCATCGTCAATAAGAAAGTCCAAGCGATACAGTAAACATGAAGTGAAGCATCGGAATTTATAACTAGTGTCAATGGAATGGTTCAAAACATTGTCAGTAAGAAGAGTCAGTCTTCTTGTACTTAAGTCGGCATTGTGCATTTTCTATTTATTTCCGATGCAATTTCTGTGTTTCATCGTCAATAAGAAGGTCCATGGGATATAGTAAACCTGGAGTGAAGCATCGGAATCTATTACTAGTGTCACAGGAATGGTTCAAAACATAGACAGTAAGAAGAGTCAGTCTTCTTGTAATTACGTCGACATTGTGCCCTTTCTATTTAAATCCGATGCAATTCCTGTGTTTCATCGTCAATATGAAGGTCCAAGGGATACAGTAAACCTGAAGTGAAGCTTCGGAATCTATAGCTAGTGTCACAGGAATGGTTCAAAACATAGACAGTAAGAAGTGTCAGTCTTCTTGTCCTTAAGTCGGCATTGTGCCTTTTGTAATTAATTCCGAAGCAATTTCTGTGTTTCATCCTCAATAAGAAGGTCCAGGGAATACAGTACACCTGAAGTGAAGCATCGGAATCTATAACTAGTGTCACAGGAATGGTTCAAAACATAGTCAATAATGAGATTCAGTCTTCTTGTACTTAAGTCGGCATTGTGCCTTTTGTATTTAATTCCGATGCAATTTTTTGTTTCATTGTCAATAAGAAGGTCAGAGGGGTACAGTAAACCTGAAACCTGAAATGAAGCATCGTAATCTATAGCTAGTGTCACAGGAATGGTTCAAAACATAGACAGTAAGGTGAGTCAGTCTTCTTGTACTTAATTCTGCTTTGTGCCTATTGTATTTAATTAAGAAGCAATTTCTGTGTTTCATCGTCAATAAGAAGGTCCAAGGGATACAGTAAACCTGAAGTGAAGCATCGGAATTTATAACTAATGTCACAGGAATGGTTCAAAACATAGTCAGTAAGAAGAGTCAATCTTGTTGTCCTTAAGTCGGCATTGTGCCTTTTGTATTTAATTCCGATGCAATTTCTGTGTTTCATCGTCAATAAGAAGGTCCAAGGGATGCAGTAAACCAGGAGTGGAGAATCGGAATCTATAATTAGTGTCACAGAAATGGTTCAAAACATAGACAGTAAGAAGAGTCAGTCTTCTTGTACCTAATTCGGCATTGTGCCTTTTGTATATAATTCCGATGCAATTTCTGTGTTTCATCGTCAATAACAAGGTCCAAGGGATACAATTAACCTCAAGTGAAGCATCGGAATTTATAACGGGTGTCACAGGAATGGTTCAAAACATAGTCAGTAGGAAGAGTCGTTCTTCATGTACTTAAGTCGGCATTGTGCCTTTTGTATTTAATTCCGATGCATTTTCTGTGTTTCATAGTCAATAAGAAGGTCCAAGGAATACAGTAAATCTGAAGTGAAGCATCGAAATCTATAACTAGTGTCACAGGAATGGTTCAAAACATAGACAGTAGGAAGAGTCAGTCTTCTTGTACTTAAGTCGGCATAGTGCCGTTTGTATTTAATTCCGATGCAATTTCTGTGTTTCATCGTCAATAAGAAGGTCCATGGTATACAGTAAACCCGAAGTGAAGCATCAGGTCTATGACTAGTGTCACAGGAATGGTTCAAAACATAGTCAGTAAGAAGAGTCAGTCTTTTAGTACTTAACTCGGCATTGTACCTTTTCTATTTAATTCCGATGCAATTTCTGTGTTTCATCGTCAATAAGAAAGTCCAAGCGATACAGTAAACATGAAGTGAAGCATCGGAATCTATTACTAGTGTCACAGGAATGGTTCAAAACATAGACAGTAAGAAGAGTCAGTCTTCTTGTACTTACGTCGACATTGTGCCCTTTCTATTTAAATCCGATGCAATTCCTGTGTTTCATCGTCAATATGAAGGTCCAAGGGATACAGTAAACCTGAAGTGAAGCTTCGGAATCTAAAGCTAGTGTCACAGGAATGGTTCAAAACATAGACATTAAGAAGTGTCAGTCTTCTTGTCCTTAAGTCGGCATTGTGCCTTTTGTAATTAATGCCGAAGCAATTTCTGTCTTTCACCCTCAATAGGAAGGTCCAGGGAATACAGTACACCTGAAGTGAAGCATCGGAATCTATAACTAGTGTCACAGGAATGGTTCAAAACATAGACAGTAAGAAGAGTCAGTCTTCTTGTACTTAATTCTGCTTTGTGCATTTTATATTTAATTGCGATGCAATTTCTGTGTTTCATCGTCAATAAGAAGGTCCAAGATATACAGTAAACCTGAAGTGAAGCATCGGAATTTATAACTAGTGTCACAGGAATGTTTCAAAACATAGTCAGTAATGAGAGTCAGTCTTCTTGTACTTAAGGCGGCATTGTACCTTTTGTATTTAATTCCGATGCAATTTCTGTGTTTCATCGTCAATAAGAAGGTCAGAGGGGTACAGTAAACCTGAAACCTGAAGTGAAGCATCGTAATCTATAGCTAGTGTCACAGGAATGGTTCAAAACATAGACAGTAAGAAGAGTCAGTCTTCTTGTACTTAATTCTGCTTTGTGCCTATTGTATTTAATTCCGATGCAATTTCTGTGTTTCATCGTCAATAAGAAGGTCCAAGGGATACAGTAAACCTGAAGTGAAGCATCGGAATTTATATCTAGTGTCACAGGAATGGTTCAAAAGATAGACAGTAAGAAGAGTCAGTCCTCTTGTACTTAAGTCGGCATTGTGCCTTTTGTTTTTAACTCCGATGCAATTTCTGAGTTTCATCGTCAATAAGAAGGTCAGAGCGATACAGTAATCCGGAAGTGAAGCATCGGAATCTATAACTAGTGTCACAGGAATAGTTCAAAACATAGTCAGTAAGAATAGTCAGTCTTATTGTACTTAAGTCATCATTGTGCATTTTCTATTTAATTCTGATGCAATTTCTGTGTTACATCGTCAATATGAATGTCCAAGGGATCCAGCAAACCTGGAGTGAAGCATCGGAATCTATAACTAGTGTCACAGGAATGGTTCAAATCATAGACAGTAAGAAGAGTCAGACTTCTTTTACTTAAGTCGGCATTGTGCCTTTTGTATTTAATTCCGGTGCAATTTCTGTGTTTCATCGTCAATAAGAAGGTCCAAGGGATACAGTAAACCTGGAGTGAAGCATCGGAGTCTATAACTAGTGTCACAGGAGTGGTTCAAAGATAGACAGTAAGAAGAGTCAACTTTCTTGAACTTAATTCGGCATTGTGCCTTTTGAATTTAATTCCGATGCAATTTCTGTGTTTCATCGTCATTAAGAAGGTCCAAGGGATACAGTAAACCCGGAGTGAAACATCGGAATCTGTAACTAGTGTCACAGGAATGGTTCAAAAATTGACAGTAAGAAGAGTCAGTCTTCTTGAACAGAAATCGGCATTGTGCATTTTGTACTTAATTCCGATGCAATATCTGTGTTTCATCGACAATAAGAAGGTCAGAGGGATATAGTAAACCTGAAGTGAACCATCGGAATTTATAACTAGTGTCACAGGAATGGTTCAAACATAGTCAGTAAGAAGAGTCAGTCTTCTTGTACTTAAGTCGGCATTGTGCCTTTCTATTTAATTCCGATGCAATGTCTGTGTTTCATCGTCAATAAGAAGGACCAAGGGATACAGTAAACCTGGAGTGAAGCATCGGAGTCTAAAACTAGTGTCACAGGAATGGTTCAAAACATAGACAGTAAGAAGAATCGGTCTTCATGTACTTAAGTCGGCATTGTGCCTTTTGCATTTAATTCCGATGCATTTTCTGTGTTTCATCGTCATTAAGAAGGTCCAAGGGATACAGTAAACCCGGAGTGAAACATCGGAATCTATAACTAGTGTCACAGGAATAGTTCAAACATAGTCAGTAAGAATAGTCAGTCTTATTGTACTTAAGTCATCATTGTGCATTTTCTATTTAATTCTGATGCAATTTCCGTGTTACATCGTGAATATGAATGTCCAAGGGATCCAGTAAACCTGGAGTGAAGAATCGGAATCTATAACTAGTGTCACAGGAATGGTTCAAATCATAGACAGTAAGAAGAGTCAGACTTCTTTTACTTAAGTCGGCATTGTGCCTTTTGTATTTAATTCCGGTGCAATTTCTGTGTTTCATCGTCAATAAGAAGGTCCAAGGGATACAGTAAACCTGGAGTGAATCATCGGAGTCTATAACTAGTGTCACAGGAGTGGTTCAAAGATAGACAGTAAGAAGAGTCAACCTTCTTGAACTTAATTCGGCATTGTGCCTTTTGAATTTAATTCCGATGCAATTTCTGTGTTTCATCGTCATTAAGAAGGTCCAAGGGATACAGTAAACCCGGAGTGAAACATCGGAATCTGTAACTAGTGTCACAGGAATGGTTCAAAAATAGACAGTAAGTAGAGTCAGTCTTCTTGAACTGAAATCGGCATTGTGCATTTTGTATTTAATTCCGATGCATTTCTGTGTTTCATCGACAATAAGAAGTTCAGAGGGATATAGTAAACCTGAAGTGAACCATCGGAATTTATAACTAGTGTCACAGGAATGGTTCAAACATAGTCAGTAAGAAGAGTCAGTCTTCTTGTACTTAAGTCGGCATTGTGCCTTTCTATTTAATTCCGATGCAATGTCTGTGTTTCATCGTCAATAAGAAGGACCAAGGGATACAGTAAACCTGGAGTGAAGCATCGGAGTCTATAACTAGTGTCACAGGAATGGTTCAAAGCATAGTCAGTAAGGAGAGTCAGTCTTCTTGTGCTTGAGTCGGCATTGTGCCTTTTGTGTTTAATTCCGATGCATTTTCTGTGTTTCATCGTCAATAAGAAAGTCCAAGGGATACAGTAAACCTGAAGTTAAGCATCGGAATTTATAACTAGTGTCACAGGAAGGGTTCAAAACATAGTCAGTAAGGAGAGTCAGTCTTCTTGTACTTTAGTCGGCATTGTGCCTTTTGTATTTAATTACGATGCAATTGCTGTGTTTCATCGTCAATAAGGAGGACCAAGGGATACAGTAAACCTGGAGTGAAGCATCGGAATCTATAACTAGTGTCACAAAGATGGTTCAAAACATAGACAGTAAGAAGAGTCAGTCTTCTTGTACTTAAGTCGGCATTGTGCCTTTTCTATTTAATTCCGATGCAATTTCTGTGTTTCATCGTCAATAAGAAGGTCAGAGGGATATAGTAAACCTGAAGTGAACCATCGGAATTTATAACTAGTGTCACAGGAATGGTTCAAACATAGTCAGTAAGAAGAGTCAGTCTTCTTGTACTTAAGTCGGCATTGTGCCTTTTCTATTTAATTCCGATGCAATTTCTGTGTTTCATCGTCGATAAGAAGGACCAAGGGATACAGTAAACCTGGAGTGAAACATCGGAGTCTATAACTAGTGTCACAGGACTGGTTCAAAAATAGACAGTAAGAAGAGTCAGTCTTCTTGAACTGAAATCGGCATTGTGCATTTTGTATTTAATTCCGATGCAATTTCTGTAATTCATCGTCAATAAGAAGGTCAGAGGGATACAGTAAACCTGAAGTGAAGCATCGGAATCCATAACTAGTGTCACAGGAATGATTCAAAACATAGTCAGTACGAAGAGTTAGTCTTCTTGTACTTAAGTGGGCATTGTGCCTTTTGTATTTAATTCAGATGCAATTTCTGTGTTTCATCGTCAATAAGAAGGACCAAGGGATACAGTAAACTTGGAGTGGAGCATCGGAATCTATAACTAGTGTCACAGGGACGGTTCAAAACATAGACAGTAAGAAGAGTCAGTCTTCTTGTACTTAAGTCGGCATTGTGCGTTTTGTATTTAATTCCGATGCAATTCCTGTGTTTCATCGTCAATAAGAAGGTCCAAGGGATACCGTAAACCTGGAGTAAAGCATCGGAATCTATAACTAGTGTCAATGGAATGGTTCAAAACATAGTCAGTAAGGAGAGTCAGTCTTCTTGTACTTAAGTCGGCATTGTGCCTTTTCTATTTAATTCCGATGCAATTTCTGTGTTTCATCGTCAATAAGAAGGTCCAAGGGATATAGTAAACCTGGAGTGAAGCATCGGAATCTATAACTAGTGTCACAGGAATGGTTAAAACATAGACAGTAAGAAGAGTCAGTCTTCTTGTACTTACGTCGACATTGTGCTTTTCTATTTAATTCCGATGCAATTTTTGTGTTTTATCGTCAATAAGAAGGTCAGAGGGATACTATAAACCTGAAGTGAAGCATGGGGATCTATAACTAGTGTCACAGGAGTGGTTCAAAACAAAGTCAGTAAGGAGAGTCAGTCTTCTTGTACTTAAGTCGGCATTGTGCCTTTTCTATTTAATTCCGATGCAATTTCTGTGTTTCATCGTCAATAAGAAGGTCCAAGGTATACAGTAAACCTGAAGTGAAGCATCGGATCTATAACTAGTGTCACAGGAATGGTTCAAAACATAGTCAGTAAGAAGAGTCAGGTTTTTGTCCTTAAGTCGGCATTGTGCCTGTTCTATTTAATTCCGATTCAATTTCTGTGTTTCTTCGTCAATAAGAAGGTCCAAGGGATACAGTTAACCTGGAGTGAAGCATCGGAATCTATAACTAGTGTCACAGGAATGGTTCAAAACATAGTCAGTAAGAAGAGTCAGTCTTCTTGTACTTTAGTCGGCATTGTGCCTATTCTTTTTAATTCCGATGCAATTTCTGTGTTTCATCGTCAACAAGAAGGTCCAAGGGATACAGTAAAGCTGGAGTGAAGCATCGGAACCTATAACTAGTGTCACAGGAATGGTTCATATCATAGTCAGTAAGAAGAGTCAGTCTACTTGTACTTAAGTCGACATTGTGCCTTTTTATTTAATTCCGATGCAATTTCTGTGTTTCATCGTGAATAAGAAGGTTAGAGGGATACAATAAACCTGAAGTGAAGCATCGGAATCTATAACTAGTGTCACAGGAATGGTTCAAAGCAAAGTCAGTAAGAAGAGTCAGTCTTCTTGTCCTTGAGTCGGCATTGTGTCTTTTGTATTTAATTCCGATGCAATTTCTGTGTTTCATCGTCAATAAGAAGGTCCAAGGGATACAGTAAACATGGAGTGAAGCATCGGAATCTATAACTAGTGTCAATGGAATGGTTCAAAATATAGTCAGTAACAAGAGTCAGTCTTCTTGTACTTAAGTCGGCATTGTGCCTTTTCTATTTAATTCCGATGCAATTTCTGTGTTTCATCGTCAATAACAAGGTCCAAGGGATATAGTAAACCTGGAGTGAAGCATCGGAATCTATAACTAGTGTCACAGGAATGGTTCAAAGCAAAGTCAGTAAGAAGAGTCAGTCTTCTTGTCCTTATGTCGGCATTGTGCCTTTTGTAATTAATTCCGATGCAATTTCTGTGTTTCATCGTCAATAAGAAGGCCCAAGGGATACAGTAAACCTGGAGTGAAGCATCGGAATCTATAACTAGTGTCACAGGAGTGGTTCAAAACATACACAGTAAGAAGAGTCAGTCTTCTTGTCCTTATGTCGTCATTGTGCCTTTTGTAATTAATTCCGATGCAATTTCTGTGTTTCATCGTCAATAAGAAGGTCCAAGGGATACAGTAAACCTGGAGTGAAGCATCGGAATCTATAACTAGTGTCACAGGAGTGGTTCAAAGCATAGTAAGAAGAGTCAGTCTTCTTGACCTTAATTCTGCTTTGTGCCTTTAGTATTTAATTCCGATGCAATTTCTGTGTTTCATCGTCAATAAGAAGGTCCACGGTATACAGTAAGCCTGAAGTGAAGCATCGGATCTGTAACTAGTGTCACAGGAATGGTTCAAACAGAGTCAGTAAGAAGAGTCAGTCTTCGTGTACTTAAGTCGGCATTGTGCCTTTTCTATTTAATTCCGATGCAATTTCTGTGTTTCATCGTCGATAAGAAGGACCAAGGGATACAGTAAACCTGGAGTGCAGCATCGGAGTCTATAACTCGTGTCACAGGACTGGTTCAAAAATAGACAGTAAGAAGAGTCAGTCTTCTTGAACTGAAATCGGCATTGTGCAATTTGTATTTAATTCCGATGCGATTTCTGTGTTTCATCGTCAATAAGAAGGTCAGAGGGATACAGTAAACCTGAAGTGAAGCATCGGAATCCATAACTAGTGTCACAGGAATGATTCAAAACATAGTCTGTAAGAAGAGTTAGTCTTCTTGTACTTAAGTCGGCATTGTGCCTTTTGTATTTAATTCCGATGCAATTTCTGTGTTTCATCGTCAATAAGAAGGACCAAGGGATACAGTAAACTTGGAGTGGAGCATCGGAATCTATAACTAGTGTCACAGGGATGGTTCAAAACATTGACAGTAAGAAGAGTCAGTCTTCTTGTACTTAAGTCGGCATTGTGCGTTTTGTATTTAATTCCGATGCAATTCCTGTGTTTCATCGTCAATAAGAAGGTCCAAAGGATACAGTAAACCTGGAGTAAAGCATCGGAATCTATAACTAGTGTCAATGGAATGGTTCAAATCATAGTCAGTAAGGAGAGTCAGTCTTCTTGTACTTAAGTCGGCATTGTGCCTTTTCTAATTAATTCCGATGCGTTTTCTGTGTTTCATCGTCAATAAGAAGGTCCAAGGGATATAGTAAACCTGGAGTCAAGCATCGGAATCTATAACTAGTGTCACAGGAATGGTTCAAAACATAGACAGTAAGAAGAGTCAGTCTTCTTGTACTTACGTCGACATTGTGCCTTTTCTATTTAATTCCGATGCAATTTCTGTGTTTCATCGTCAATAAGAAGGTCCAAGGGATATAGTAAACCTGGAGTGAAGCATCGGATTCTATAACTAGTGTCACATGAGTGGTTCAAAACATAGACGGTAAGAAGAGTTAGTCTTCTTGTCCTTATGTCGGCATTGTGCCTTTTGTAATTAATTCCGATGCAATTTCTGTGTTTCATCGTCAATAAGAAGGTCCAAGGGATACAGTAAACCTGGAGTGTAGCATCGGAATCTATAACTAGTGTCACAGGAGTGGTTCAAAACATAGTAAGAAGAGTCAGTCTTCTTGACCTTAATTCTGCTTTGTGCCTTTTGTATTTAATTCCGATGCAATTTCTGTGTTTCATCGTCAATAAGAAGGTCCAAGGTATACAGTAAGCCTGAAGTGAAGCATCGGATCTGTAACTAGTGTCACTGGAATGGTTCAAACATAGTCAGTAAGAAGAGTCAGTCTTCTTGTACTTAAGTCGGCATAGTGCCTTTTGTAATTAATTCCGAAGCAATTTCTGTGTTTCATCCTCAATAAGAAGGTCCAGGGAATACAGTACACCTGAAGTGAAGCATCGGAATCTATAACTAGTGTCACAGGAATGGTTCAAAACATAGTCAATAATGAGATTCAGTCTTCTTGTACTTAAGTCGGCATTGTGCCTTTTGTATTTAATTCCGATGCAATTTTTTGTTTCATTGTCAATAAGAAGGTCAGAGGGGTACAGTAAACCTGAAACCTGAAATGAAGCATCGTAATCTATAGCTAGTGTCACAGGAATGGTTCAAAACATAGACAGTAAGGTGAGTCAGTCTTCTTGTACTTAATTCTGCTTTGTGCCTATTGTATTTAATTAAGAAGCAATTTCTGTGTTTCATCGTCAATAAGAAGGTCCAAGGGATACAGTAAACCTGAAGTGAAGCATCGGAATTTATAACTAATGTCACAGGAATGGTTCAAAACATAGTCAGTAAGAAGAGTCAATCTTGTTGTCCTTAAGTCGGCATTGTGCCTTTTGTATTTAATTCCGATGCAATTTCTGTGTTTCATCGTCAATAAGAAGGTCCAAGGGATGCAGTAAACCAGGAGTGGAGAATCGGAATCTATAATTAGTGTCACAGAAATGGTTCAAAACATAGACAGTAAGAAGAGTCAGTCTTCTTGTACCTAATTCGGCATTGTGCCTTTTGTATATAATTCCGATGCAATTTCTGTGTTTCATCGTCAATAACAAGGTCCAAGGGATACAATTAACCTCAAGTGAAGCATCGGAATTTATAACGGGTGTCACAGGAATGGTTCAAAACATAGTCAGTAGGAAGAGTCGTTCTTCATGTACTTAAGTCGGCATTGTGCCTTTTGTATTTAATTCCGATGCATTTTCTGTGTTTCATAGTCAATAAGAAGGTCCAAGGAATACAGTAAATCTGAAGTGAAGCATCGAAATCTATAACTAGTGTCACAGGAATGGTTCAAAACATAGACAGTAGGAAGAGTCAGTCTTCTTGTACTTAAGTCGGCATAGTGCCGTTTGTATTTAATTCCGATGCAATTTCTGTGTTTCATCGTCAATAAGAAGGTCCATGGTATACAGTAAACCCGAAGTGAAGCATCAGGTCTATGACTAGTGTCACAGGAATGGTTCAAAACATAGTCAGTAAGAAGAGTCAGTCTTTTAGTACTTAACTCGGCATTGTACCTTTTCTATTTAATTCCGATGCAATTTCTGTGTTTCATCGTCAATAAGAAAGTCCAAGCGATACAGTAAACATGAAGTGAAGCATCGGAATCTATTACTAGTGTCACAGGAATGGTTCAAAACATAGACAGTAAGAAGAGTCAGTCTTCTTGTACTTACGTCGACATTGTGCCCTTTCTATTTAAATCCGATGCAATTCCTGTGTTTCATCGTCAATATGAAGGTCCAAGGGATACAGTAAACCTGAAGTGAAGCTTCGGAATCTAAAGCTAGTGTCACAGGAATGGTTCAAAACATAGACATTAAGAAGTGTCAGTCTTCTTGTCCTTAAG
Organism: Schistocerca piceifrons; assembly: GCF_021461385.2. Lineage (NCBI taxonomy): Eukaryota > Metazoa > Arthropoda > Insecta > Orthoptera > Acrididae > Schistocerca > Schistocerca piceifrons. Next base: position 1,019,092 of record NW_025727432.1, on the reverse strand, counting down.
TCGGCATTGTGCCTTTTGTAATTAATGCCGAAGCAATTTCTGTCTTTCACCCTCAATAGGAAGGTCCAGGGAATACAGTACACCTGAAGTGAAGCATCGGAATCTATAACTAGTGTCACAGGAATGGTTCAAAACATAGACAGTAAGAAGAGTCAGTCTTCTTGTACTTAATTCTGCTTTGTGCATTTTATATTTAATTGCGATGCAATTTCTGTGTTTCATCGTCAATAAGAAGGTCCAAGATATACAGTAAACCTGAAGTGAAGCATCGGAATTTATAACTAGTGTCACAGGAATGTTTCAAAACATAGTCAGTAATGAGAGTCAGTCTTCTTGTACTTAAGGCGGCATTGTACCTTTTGTATTTAATTCCGATGCAATTTCTGTGTTTCATCGTCAATAAGAAGGTCAGAGGGGTACAGTAAACCTGAAACCTGAAGTGAAGCATCGTAATCTATAGCTAGTGTCACAGGAATGGTTCAAAACATAGACAGTAAGAAGAGTCAGTCTTCTTGTACTTAATTCTGCTTTGTGCCTATTGTATTTAATTCCGATGCAATTTCTGTGTTTCATCGTCAATAAGAAGGTCCAAGGGATACAGTAAACCTGAAGTGAAGCATCGGAATTTATATCTAGTGTCACAGGAATGGTTCAAAAGATAGACAGTAAGAAGAGTCAGTCCTCTTGTACTTAAGTCGGCATTGTGCCTTTTGTTTTTAACTCCGATGCAATTTCTGAGTTTCATCGTCAATAAGAAGGTCAGAGCGATACAGTAATCCGGAAGTGAAGCATCGGAATCTATAACTAGTGTCACAGGAATAGTTCAAAACATAGTCAGTAAGAATAGTCAGTCTTATTGTACTTAAGTCATCATTGTGCATTTTCTATTTAATTCTGATGCAATTTCTGTGTTACATCGTCAATATGAATGTCCAAGGGATCCAGCAAACCTGGAGTGAAGCATCGGAATCTATAACTAGTGTCACAGGAATGGTTCAAATCATAGACAGTAAGAAGAGTCAGACTTCTTTTACTTAAGTCGGCATTGTGCCTTTTGTATTTAATTCCGGTGCAATTTCTGTGTTTCATCGTCAATAAGAAGGTCCAAGGGATACAGTAAACCTGGAGTGAAGCATCGGAGTCTATAACTAGTGTCACAGGAGTGGTTCAAAGATAGACAGTAAGAAGAGTCAACTTTCTTGAACTTAATTCGGCATTGTGCCTTTTGAATTTAATTCCGATGCAATTTCTGTGTTTCATCGTCATTAAGAAGGTCCAAGGGATACAGTAAACCCGGAGTGAAACATCGGAATCTGTAACTAGTGTCACAGGAATGGTTCAAAAATTGACAGTAAGAAGAGTCAGTCTTCTTGAACAGAAATCGGCATTGTGCATTTTGTACTTAATTCCGATGCAATATCTGTGTTTCATCGACAATAAGAAGGTCAGAGGGATATAGTAAACCTGAAGTGAACCATCGGAATTTATAACTAGTGTCACAGGAATGGTTCAAACATAGTCAGTAAGAAGAGTCAGTCTTCTTGTACTTAAGTCGGCATTGTGCCTTTCTATTTAATTCCGATGCAATGTCTGTGTTTCATCGTCAATAAGAAGGACCAAGGGATACAGTAAACCTGGAGTGAAGCATCGGAGTCTAAAACTAGTGTCACAGGAATGGTTCAAAACATAGACAGTAAGAAGAATCGGTCTTCATGTACTTAAGTCGGCATTGTGCCTTTTGCATTTAATTCCGATGCATTTTCTGTGTTTCATCGTCATTAAGAAGGTCCAAGGGATACAGTAAACCCGGAGTGAAACATCGGAATCTATAACTAGTGTCACAGGAATAGTTCAAACATAGTCAGTAAGAATAGTCAGTCTTATTGTACTTAAGTCATCATTGTGCATTTTCTATTTAATTCTGATGCAATTTCCGTGTTACATCGTGAATATGAATGTCCAAGGGATCCAGTAAACCTGGAGTGAAGAATCGGAATCTATAACTAGTGTCACAGGAATGGTTCAAATCATAGACAGTAAGAAGAGTCAGACTTCTTTTACTTAAGTCGGCATTGTGCCTTTTGTATTTAATTCCGGTGCAATTTCTGTGTTTCATCGTCAATAAGAAGGTCCAAGGGATACAGTAAACCTGGAGTGAATCATCGGAGTCTATAACTAGTGTCACAGGAGTGGTTCAAAGATAGACAGTAAGAAGAGTCAACCCTCTTGAACTTAATTCGGCATTGTGCCTTTTGAATTTAATTCCGATGCAATTTCTGTGTTTCATCGTCATTAAGAAGGTCCAAGGGATACAGTAAACCCGGAGTGAAACATCGGAATCTGTAACTAGTGTCACAGGAATGGTTCAAAAATAGACAGTAAGTAGAGTCAGTCTTCTTGAACTGAAATCGGCATTGTGCATTTTGTATTTAATTCCGATGCATTTCTGTGTTTCATCGACAATAAGAAGTTCAGAGGGATATAGTAAACCTGAAGTGAACCATCGGAATTTATAACTAGTGTCACAGGAATGGTTCAAACATAGTCAGTAAGAAGAGTCAGTCTTCTTGTACTTAAGTCGGCATTGTGCCTTTCTATTTAATTCCGATGCAATGTCTGTGTTTCATCGTCAATAAGAAGGACCAAGGGATACAGTAAACCTGGAGTGAAGCATCGGAGTCTATAACTAGTGTCACAGGAATGGTTCAAAGCATAGTCAGTAAGGAGAGTCAGTCTTCTTGTGCTTGAGTCGGCATTGTGCCTTTTGTGTTTAATTCCGATGCATTTTCTGTGTTTCATCGTCAATAAGAAAGTCCAAGGGATACAGTAAACCTGAAGTTAAGCATCGGAATTTATAACTAGTGTCACAGGAAGGGTTCAAAACATAGTCAGTAAGGAGAGTCAGTCTTCTTGTACTTTAGTCGGCATTGTGCCTTTTGTATTTAATTACGATGCAATTGCTGTGTTTCATCGTCAATAAGGAGGACCAAGGGATACAGTAAACCTGGAGTGAAGCATCGGAATCTATAACTAGTGTCACAAAGATGGTTCAAAACATAGACAGTAAGAAGAGTCAGTCTTCTTGTACTTAAGTCGGCATTGTGCCTTTTCTATTTAATTCCGATGCAATTTCTGTGTTTCATCGTCAATAAGAAGGTCAGAGGGATATAGTAAACCTGAAGTGAACCATCGGAATTTATAACTAGTGTCACAGGAATGGTTCAAACATAGTCAGTAAGAAGAGTCAGTCTTCTTGTACTTAAGTCGGCATTGTGCCTTTTCTATTTAATTCCGATGCAATTTCTGTGTTTCATCGTCGATAAGAAGGACCAAGGGATACAGTAAACCTGGAGTGAAACATCGGAGTCTATAACTAGTGTCACAGGACTGGTTCAAAAATAGACAGTAAGAAGAGTCAGTCTTCTTGAACTGAAATCGGCATTGTGCATTTTGTATTTAATTCCGATGCAATTTCTGTAATTCATCGTCAATAAGAAGGTCAGAGGGATACAGTAAACCTGAAGTGAAGCATCGGAATCCATAACTAGTGTCACAGGAATGATTCAAAACATAGTCAGTACGAAGAGTTAGTCTTCTTGTACTTAAGTCGGCATTGTGCCTTTTGTATTTAATTCAGATGCAATTTCTGTGTTTCATCGTCAATAAGAAGGACCAAGGGATACAGTAAACTTGGAGTGGAGCATCGGAATCTATAACTAGTGTCACAGGGACGGTTCAAAACATAGACAGTAAGAAGAGTCAGTCTTCTTGTACTTAAGTCGGCATTGTGCGTTTTGTATTTAATTCCGATGCAATTCCTGTGTTTCATCGTCAATAAGAAGGTCCAAGGGATACCGTAAACCTGGAGTAAAGCATCGGAATCTATAACTAGTGTCAATGGAATGGTTCAAAACATAGTCGGTAAGGAGAGTCAGTCTTCTTGTACTTAAGTCGGCATTGTGCCTTTTCTATTTAATTCCGATGCAATTTCTGTGTTTCATCGTCAATAAGAAGGTCCAAGGGATATAGTAAACCTGGAGTGAAGCATCGGAATCTATAACTAGTGTCACAGGAATGGTTAAAACATAGACAGTAAGAAGAGTCAGTCTTCTTGTACTTACGTCGACATTGTGCTTTTCTATTTAATTCCGATGCAATTTTTGTGTTTTATCGTCAATAAGAAGGTCAGAGGGATACTATAAACCTGAAGTGAAGCATGGGGATCTATAACTAGTGTCACAGGAGTGGTTCAAAACAAAGTCAGTAAGGAGAGTCAGTCTTCTTGTACTTAAGTCGGCATTGTGCCTTTTCTATTTAATTCCGATGCAATTTCTGTGTTTCATCGTCAATAAGAAGGTCCAAGGTATACAGTAAACCTGAAGTGAAGCATCGGATCTATAACTAGTGTCACAGGAATGGTTCAAAACATAGTCAGTAAGAAGAGTCAGGTTTTTGTCCTTAAGTCGGCATTGTGCCTTTTCTATTTAATTCCGATTCAATTTCTGTGTTTCTTCGTCAATAAGAAGGTCCAAGGGATACAGTTAACCTGGAGTGAAGCATCGGAATCTATAACTAGTGTCACAGGAATGGTTCAAAACATAGTCAGTAAGAAGAGTCAGTCTTCTTGTACTTTAGTCGGCATTGTGCCTATTCTTTTTAATTCCGATGCAATTTCTGTGTTTCATCGTCAACAAGAAGGTCCAAGGGATACAGTAAAGCTGGAGTGAAGCATCGGAACCTATAACTAGTGTCACAGGAATGGTTCATATCATAGTCAGTAAGAAGAGTCAGTCTACTTGTACTTAAGTCGGCATTGTGCCTTTTGTATTTAATTCCGATGCAATTTCTGTGTTTCATCGTGAATAAGAAGGTTAGAGGGATACAATAAACCTGAAGTGAAGCATCGGAATCTATAACTAGTGTCACAGGAATGGTTCAAAGCAAAGTCAGTAAGAAGAGTCAGTCTTCTTGTCCTTGAGTCGGCATTGTGTCTTTTGTATTTAATTCCGATGCAATTTCTGTGTTTCATCGTCAATAAGAAGGTCCAAGGGATACAGTAAACATGGAGTGAAGCATCGGAATCTATAACTAGTGTCAATGGAATGGTTCAAAATATAGTCAGTAACAAGAGTCAGTCTTCTTGTACTTAAGTCGGCATTGTGCCTTTTCTATTTAATTCCGATGCAATTTCTGTGTTTCATCGTCAATAACAAGGTCCAAGGGATATAGTAAACCTGGAGTGAAGCATCGGAATCTATAACTAGTGTCACAGGAATGGTTCAAAGCAAAGTCAGTAAGAAGAGTCAGTCTTCTTGTCCTTATGTCGGCATTGTGCCTTTTGTAATTAATTCCGATGCAATTTCTGTGTTTCATCGTCAATAAGAAGGCCCAAGGGATACAGTAAACCTGGAGTGAAGCATCGGAATCTATAACTAGTGTCACAGGAGTGGTTCAAAACATACACAGTAAGAAGAGTCAGTCTTCTTGTCCTTATGTCGTCATTGTGCCTTTTGTAATTAATTCCGATGCAATTTCTGTGTTTCATCGTCAATAAGAAGGTCCAAGGGATACAGTAAACCTGGAGTGAAGCATCGGAATCTATAACTAGTGTCACAGGAGTGGTTCAAAGCATAGTAAGAAGAGTCAGTCTTCTTGACCTTAATTCTGCTTTGTGCCTTTAGTATTTAATTCCGATGCAATTTCTGTGTTTCATCGTCAATAAGAAGGTCCACGGTATACAGTAAGCCTGAAGTGAAGCATCGGATCTGTAACTAGTGTCACAGGAATGGTTCAAACAGAGTCAGTAAGAAGAGTCAGTCTTCGTGTACTTAAGTCGGCATTGTGCCTTTTCTATTTAATTCCGATGCAATTTCTGTGTTTCATCGTCGATAAGAAGGACCAAGGGATACAGTAAACCTGGAGTGCAGCATCGGAGTCTATAACTCGTGTCACAGGACTGGTTCAAAAATAGACAGTAAGAAGAGTCAGTCTTCTTGAACTGAAATCGGCATTGTGCAATTTGTATTTAATTCCGATGCGATTTCTGTGTTTCATCGTCAATAAGAAGGTCAGAGGGATACAGTAAACCTGAAGTGAAGCATCGGAATCCATAACTAGTGTCACAGGAATGATTCAAAACATAGTCTGTAAGAAGAGTTAGTCTTCTTGTACTTAAGTCGGCATTGTGCCTTTTGTATTTAATTCCGATGCAATTTCTGTGTTTCATCGTCAATAAGAAGGACCAAGGGATACAGTAAACTTGGAGTGGAGCATCGGAATCTATAACTAGTGTCACAGGGATGGTTCAAAACATTGACAGTAAGAAGAGTCAGTCTTCTTGTACTTAAGTCGGCATTGTGCGTTTTGTATTTAATTCCGATGCAATTCCTGTGTTTCATCGTCAATAAGAAGGTCCAAAGGATACAGTAAACCTGGAGTAAAGCATCGGAATCTATAACTAGTGTCAATGGAATGGTTCAAATCATAGTCAGTAAGGAGAGTCAGTCTTCTTGTACTTAAGTCGGCATTGTGCCTTTTCTAATTAATTCCGATGCGTTTTCTGTGTTTCATCGTCAATAAGAAGGTCCAAGGGATATAGTAAACCTGGAGTCAAGCATCGGAATCTATAACTAGTGTCACAGGAATGGTTCAAAACATAGACAGTAAGAAGAGTCAGTCTTCTTGTACTTACGTCGACATTGTGCCTTTTCTATTTAATTCCGATGCAATTTCTGTGTTTCATCGTCAATAAGAAGGTCCAAGGGATATAGTAAACCTGGAGTGAAGCATCGGATTCTATAACTAGTGTCACATGAGTGGTTCAAAACATAGACGGTAAGAAGAGTTAGTCTTCTTGTCCTTATGTCGGCATTGTGCCTTTTGTAATTAATTCCGATGCAATTTCTGTGTTTCATCGTCAATAAGAAGGTCCAAGGGATACAGTAAACCTGGAGTGTAGCATCGGAATCTATAACTAGTGTCACAGGAGTGGTTCAAAACATAGTAAGAAGAGTCAGTCTTCTTGACCTTAATTCTGCTTTGTGCCTTTTGTATTTAATTCCGATGCAATTTCTGTGTTTCATCGTCAATAAGAAGGTCCAAGGTATACAGTAAGCCTGAAGTGAAGCATCGGATCTGTAACTAGTGTCACTGGAATGGTTCAAACATAGTCAGTAAGAAGAGTCAGTCTTCTTGTACTTAAGTCGGCATAGTGCCTTTTCTATTTAATTCCGATGCAATTTCTGTGTTTCATCGTCGATAAGAAGGACCAAGGGAAACAGTAAACCTGGAGTGAAGCATCGGAGTCTATAACTAGTGTCACAGGACTGGTTCAAAAATAGACAGTAAGAAGAGTCAGTCTTCTTGAACTGAAATCGGCATTGTGCAATTTGTATTTAATTCCGATGCGATTTCTGTGTTTCATCGTCAATACGAAGGTCAGAGGGATACAGTAAACCTGAAGTGAAGCATCGGAATCCATAACTAGTGTCACAGGAATGATTCAAAACATAGTCAGTAAGAAGAGTTAGTCTTCTTGTACTTAAGTCAGCATTGTGCCTTTTGTATTTAATTCCGATGCAATTTCTGTGTTTCATCGTCAATAAGAAGGACCAAGGGATACAGTAAACCTGGAGTAAAGCATCGGAATCTATAACTAGTGTCAATGGAATGGTTCAAATCATAGTCAGTAAGGAGAGTCAGTCTTCTTGTACTTAAGCCGGCATTGTGCCTTTTGTAATTAATTCCGATGCAATTTCTGTGTTTCATCGTCAATAAGAAAGTCCAAGGGATACAGTAAACCTGGAGAGAAGCATCGGAATCTATAACTAGTGTCACAGGAATGGTTCAAAACATAGACAGTAAGAAGAATCAGTCTTCTTGACCTTAATTCCGCTTTGTGCCTTTTGTATTTAATTCCGATGCAATTTCTGAGTTTCATCGTCAATAAGAAGGTCCAAGGTATACAGTAAACCTGAAGTGAAGCATCGGATCTATAACTAGTGTCACAGGAATTGTTCAAAACATAGTCAGTAAGAAGAGGCAGGTTTTTGTCCTTAAGTCGGCATTGTGCCTTTTCTATTTAATTCCGATGCAATTTCTGTGTTTCATCGTCAATAAGAAGGTCCAAGGGATACAGTTAACCTGGAGTGAAGCATCGGAATCTATAACTAGTGTCACAGGAATGGTTCAAAACATAGTCAGTAAGAAGAGTCAGTCTTCTTGTACTTTAGTCGGCATTGTGCCTTTTCTTTTTAATTCCGATGCAATTTCTGTGTTTCATCGTCAATAACAAGGTCCAAGGGATATAGTAAACCTGGAGTGAAGCATCGGAATCTATAACTAGTGTCACAGGAATGGTTCAAAACATAGACACTAAGAAGCGTCAGTCTTCTTGTACTTACGTCGACATTGTGCCTTTTCTATTTAATTCCGATGCAATTTCTGTGTTTCATCGTCAATAAGAAGGTCAGTGGGATACAATAAACCTGAAGTGAAACATCGGAAACTATAACTAGTGTCACAGGAATGGTTCAAAACAAAGTCAGTAAGAAGAGTCAGTCTTCTTGTCCTTATGTCGGCATTGTGCCTTTTGTAATTAATTCCGATGCAATTTCTGTGTTTCATCGTCAATAAGAAGGTCCAAGGGATACAGTAAACCTGGAGTGAAGCATCGGAATCTATAACTAGTGTCACAGGAGTGGTTCAAAACATAGACAGTAAGAAGAGTCAGTCTTCTTGTCCTTATGTCGGCATTGTGCCTTTTGTAATTCATTCCGATGCAATTTCTGTGTTTCATCGTCTATAAGAAGGTCCAAGGGATACAGTAAACCTGGAGTGAAGCATCGGAATCTATAACTAGTGTCACAGGAGTGGTTCAAAACCAAGACAGTAAGAAGAGTCAGTCTTCTTGACCTTAATTCTGCTTTGTGCCTTTTGTATTTTATTCCGATGCAATTTCTGTGTTTCATCGTCAATAAGAAGGTCCAAGGTATACAGTAAGCCTGAAGTGCAGCATCGGATCTATAACTAGTGTCACAGGAATGGTTCAATACATAGTCAGTAAGAAGAGTCAGGTTTTTGTACTTCAGTCGGCATTGTGCCTTTTCTATTTAATTCCGATGCAATTTCTGTGTTTCATCGTCAATACGAAGGTTCAAGGGATATAGTAAAACTGGAGTGAAGCATCGGAATTTATAACTAGTGTCACAGAAATGGTTCAAAACATAGACAGTAAGAAGAGTCAGACTTCTTGTACTTACGTCGACATAGTGCCTCTTCTATTTAATTCCGATGCAATTTCTGTGTTTCATCGTCAATAAGAAGGTCAGAGGGATACAATAAACCTGAAGTGAGGCATCGGAATCTATAGCTAGTGTCACAGGAATGGTTCAAAACATAGTCAGTAAGAAGAGTCAGTCTTCTTGTCCTTAAGTCGGCCATGTGCCTTTTGTAATTAATTCCGATGCAATTTCTGTGTTTCATAGTCAATAAGAAGGTCCAAGGGATACAGTAAACCTTGAGTGAAGCATCGGAATCTATAACTAGTGTCACAGGAATGGTTCAAAACATAGTCAGTACGAATAGTCAGTCTTTTTGTACTTAAGTCATCATTGTGCATTTTCTATTTAATTCTGATGCAATTTCTGCGTTTCATCGTCAATATGAAGGTCCAATCGATACAGTAAACCTGGACTGAAGCATCGGAATCTATAACTAGTGTCACAGGAATGGTTCAAAACATAGACAGTAAGAAGAGTCAGTCTTCTTGACCTTAATTCCGCTTTGTGCCTTTTGTATTTAATCCGATGCAATTTCTGTGTTTCATCGTCAATAAGAAGGTCCAAGGTATACAGTAAACCTGAAGTGAAGCATCGGATCTATAACTAGTGTCACAAGAATGGTTCAAAACATAGTCAGTAAGAAGAGTCAGGTTTTTCTCCTTAAGTCGGCATTGTGCCTTCTCTTTTTACTTCCGATGCAATTTATGTGTTTCATCGTCAATAAGAAGGTCCAAGGGATACAGTTAACCTGGAGTGAAGCATCGGAATCTATAACTAGTGTCACAGGAATGGTTCAAAACATAGTCAGTAAGAAGAGTCAGTCTTCTTGTACTTTAGTCGGCATTGTGCCTTTTCTTTTTAATTCCGATGCAATTTCTGTGCTTCATCGTCAATAACAAGGTCCAAGGGATATAGTAAACCTGGAGTGAAGCATCGGAATCTATAACTAGTGTCACAGGAATGGTTCATAACATAGACAGTAAGAAGCGTCAGTCTTCTTGTACTTACGTCGACATTGTGCCTTTTCTATTTAATTCCGATGCAATTTCTGTGTTTCATCGTCAATAAGAAGGTCAGTGGGATACAATAAACCTTAAGTGAAGCATCGGAATCTATAACTAGTGTCACAGGAGTGGTTCAAAACATAGACAGTAAGAAGAGTCAGTCTTCTTGTCCTTATGTCGGCATTGTGCCTTTTGTATTTAATTCCGATGCAATTTCTGTGTTTCATCGTCAATAAGAAGGGCCAAGGGATACAGTAAACATGAGGTGAAGCATCGGAATCTATAACTAGTGTCACAGGAATGGTTCAAAACATAGTCAGTAAGAAGAGTCAGTCTTCTTGTACTTAAGTCGGCATTGTGCCTTTTGTATTTAATTCCGATGCAATTTCTGTGTTTCATCGTCAATAAGAAGGGCCAAGGGATACAGTAAACATGAGGTGAAGCATCGGAATCTATAACTAGTGTCACAGGAATGGTTCAATACATAGTCAGTAAGAAGAGTCAGTCTTCTTGTACTTAAGTCGGCATTGTGCATTTTCTATTTAATTTCGATGCAATTTCTGTGTTTCATCGTCAATAAGAAGGGCCAAGGGATACAGTAAACCTGGAGTGAAGCATCGGAACCTATAACAAGTGTCACAGGAATGGTTCAAAACATAGACAGTAAGAAGAGTCAGTCTACGTGTACTTAAGTCGGCATTTTGCCTTTTGTATTTAATTCCGATGCAATTTCTGCGTTTCATCGTCAATAAGAAGGTCAGAAGGGTACAGTAAATCTGAAGTGAAGCATCGGAATCTATAACTAGTGTCAATGGAATATTTCAAAGCATAGAGAGTAAGATGAGTCATTCTTCTTGTACTTAAATCGGCATTGTGCCTTTTGTATTTAATTCCGATGCAGTTTCTGTGTTTCATCGTCAATAAGAAGGTCAGAGGGGTACAGTAAACCTGAAGTGTAGCATCGGAATCTATAGCTAGTGTCACGGGAATGGTTCAAAGCATAGTCAGTAGGAAGAGTCAGTCATCTTGAACTTAAGTCGGCATTGTTCCTTTTGTATTTAATTCCGATGCAATATCTGTGTTTCATCATCAATAAGAAGGTCCAAGGGATACAGTAAACCTGGAGTGAAGCATCGGAATCTATAACTAGTGTCACAGGAATGGTTCAAAACATAGACAGTAAGAAGAGACGGTCTCCTTGTACTTAATTCTGCACTGTGCCTTTTGTATTTAATTCCGATGCAATTTCTGTGTTTCATCGTCAATAAGAATGTCCAAGGGATTCAGTAAACCTGAAGTGTAGCATCGGAATTTATAACTAGTGTCACAGGAATGGTTCAAAACATAGTCAGTAAGAAGAGTCAGTCTTCTTGTTCTTAAGTCGGCAATGTGCCTTTTCTATTTAATTCCGATGCAATTTCTGTGTTTCATCGTCAATAAGAAGGACCAAGGGATACAGAAAAGCTGGAGTGAAGCATCGGAGTCTATAACTAGTGTCACAGGAGTGGTTCAAAAATAGACAGTAAGAAGAGTGAGTCCTCTTGAATTTAATTCGGCATTGTGCCTTCTTTATTTAATTCCGATGCAATTTCTGTGTTTCATCGTCAATAAGAAGATCACAGGGATACAGTAAACCTGAAGTGAAGCTTCGGAATCCATAACTAGTGTCACAGGAATGGTTCAAAGCATAGTCAGTAAGAAGAGTTAGTCTTCTTGTACATAAGTCGGCATTGTGCCTTTTGTATTTAATTCCGATGCAATATCTGTGTTTCATCGTCAATAAGAAGGTCCAAGGGATACAGTAAACATGGAGTGAAGCATCGGAATCTATAACTAGTGTCACAGGAATATTTCAAAACATAGACAGTAGGAAGAGTCAGTCTTCTTGAACTTAAGTCGGCATTGTGCCGTTTGTATTTAATTCCGATGCAATTTCTGTTTTTCATCGTCAATGAGATGGTCCAAGGTATACAGTAAACCTGAAGTGAAGCATCGGATTTATAACTAGTGTCACAGGAATGGTTCAAAACATATTCAGTAAGAAGAGTCAGTCTTCTTGTACTTAAGTCGGCATTGTGCCTTTTCTATATAATTCCGATGCAATTTCTGTGTTTCATCGTCAATAAGAAGGTGCAAGGGATACAGTAAACATGGAGTGAAGCATCGGAATCTATAACTAGTTTCAATGGAATGGTTCAAAACATAGTCAGTAAGAAGAGTCAGTCTACTTGTACTTAAGTTGGCATTGTGCCTTTTCTATTTAATTCCGATGCAATTTCTGTGTTTCATCGTCAATAAGAAGGTCCAAGGGATATAGTAAACCTGGAGTGAAGCATCGGAATCTATAACTAGTGTCACAGGAATAATTCAAAACATAGATAGTAAGAAGAGTCAGCCTTCTTGTACTTACGTCGACATTGTGCCCTTACTATTTATATCCGATGCAATTTCTGTAATTCATCGTCTATAAGAGGGTCCAAGGGATACAGTATACCTGAAGTGAAGCTTCGGAATCTATAGCTAGTGTCACAGGAATGGTTCAAAGCATAGTCAGTAAGATGTGTCAGTCTTCTTGTCCTTAAGTCGGCATTGTGCCTTTTGTAATTAATTCCGATGCAATTTCTGTGTTTCATCGTGAATAAGAAGCTCCAAGGGATACAGTAAACCTGGAGTGAAGCATCGGAATCTATAGGTAGTGTCACAGGAATGGTTCAAAACATAGACAGTAAGAAGAGTCAGTCATCTTGTACTTAATTCTGCTTTGTGCTTTTTGTTTTTCATTCCGATGCAATTTCTGTGTTTCATCGTCAATAAGAAGGTCAGAGGGGTACAGTAAACCTGAAACCTGAAGTGAAGCATCAGAATCTATAGCTAGTGTCACAGGAATGGTTCAAAACATAGACAGTATGAAGAGTCAGTCTTCTTGTACTTAATTCTGCTTTGTGCCTTTTGTATTTAATTCCGATGCAATTTCTGTGTTTCATCATCAATAAGAAGGTCCAAGGGATACAGTAAACCTGAAGTGAAACATCGGAATTTATAACTTGTGTCACAGGAATGTTTCAAAACATAGACAGTAGGAAGAGTCAGTCTTCTTGTACTTAAGTCGGCATTGTGCCTTTTGTATTTAACTACGATGCAATTTCTGTGTTTCATCGTCAATAAGAAGGTCAGAGGGATACAGTAATCCTGAAGTGAAGCATCGGAATCTATAACTAGTGTCACAGGAATGGTTCAAACATAGTCAGTAAGAATATTCAGTCTATTGTACTAAAGTCATCATTGTGCATTTTCTATTTAATTCTGATGCAATTTCTGTGTTTCATCGTCATTATGAAGGTCCAAGGGATACAATAAACCTGGAGTGAAGCATTGGAATCTATAACTAGTGTCAATGGAATGGTTCAAATCATAGACGGTAAGAAGAGTCAGTCTTCTTGTACTTACGTCGACATTGTGCCTTTTCTATTTAATTCCGATGCAATTTCTGTGTTTCATCGTCAATAGGAAGGTCAGTGGTATACAATAAACCTTAAGTGAAGCATCGGAATCTATAACTAGTGTCACAGGAATGGTTCAAAACAAAGTCAGTAAGAAGAGTCAGTCTTCTTGTCCTTATGTCGGCATTGTGCCTTTTGTAATTAATTCCGATGCAATTTCTGTGTTTCATCGTCCATAAGAAGGTCCAAGGGATACAGTAAACCTGGAGTGAAGCATCGGAATCTATAACTAGTGTCACAGGAGTGGTTCAAAACATAGACAGTAAGAAGAGTCAGTCTTCTTGTCCTTATGTCGGCATTGTGCCTTTTGTAATTAATTCCGATGCAATTTCTGTGTTTCATCGTCAATAAGAAGGTCCAAGGGATACAGTAAACCTGGAGTGAAGTATCGTAATCTATAACTAGTGTCACAGGAATGGTTCAAAACATAGTCAGTACGAATAGTCAGTCTTTTTGTACTTAAGTCATCATTGTGCATTTTCTATTTAATTCTGATGCAATTTCTGCGTTTCATCGTCAATATGAAGGTCCAACTGATACAGTAAACCTGGACTGAAGCATCGGAATCTATAACTAGTGTCACAGGAATGGTTCAAATCATAGACAGTAAGAAGAGTCAGACTTCTTGTACTTAAGTCGGCATTGTGCCTTTTGTATTTAATTCCGATGCAATTTCTGTGTTTCATCGTCAATAAGAAGGGCCAAGGGATACAGTAAACATGAGGTGAAGCATCGGAATCTATAACTAGTGTCACAGGAATGGTTCAAAACATAGTCAGTAAGAAGAGTCAGTCTTCTTGTACTTAAGTCGGCATTGTGCCTTTTCTATTTAATTCCGATGCAATTTCTGTGTTTCATCGTCAATAAGAAGGTCAGACTGATACAGTAATCCTGAAGTGAAGCATCGGAATCTATAACTAGTGTCACAGGAATGGTTCATAACATAGTCAGTAAGAAGAGTCAGTCTTCTTGTACTTTAGTCGGCATTGTGCCTTTTCTATTTAATTTCGATGCAATTTCTGTGTTTCATCGTCAATAAGAAGGGCCAAGGGATACAGTAAACCTGGAGTGAAGCATCGGAACCTATAACAAGTGTCACAGGAATGGTTCAAAACATAGACAGTAAGAAGAGTCAGTCTTCGTGTACTTAAGTCGGCATTTTGCCTGTTGTATTTAATTCCGATGCAATTTCTGCGTTTCATCGTCAATAAGAAGGTCAGAGGGGTACAGTAAATCTGAAGTGAAGCATCGGAATCTATAACTAGTGTCAATGGAATATTTCAAAACATAGAGAGTAAGATGAGTCATTCTTCTTGTACTTAAATCGGCATTGTGCCTTTTCTATTTAATTCCGATGCAGTTTCTGTGTTTCATCGTCAATAAGAAGGTCAGAGGGGTACAGTAAACCTGAAGTGAAGCATCGGAATCTATAGCTAGTGTCACGGGAATGGTTCAAAACATAGTCAGTAGGAAGAGTCAGTCATCTTGAACTTAAGTCGGCTTTGTGCCTTTTGTATTTAATTCCGATGCAATATCTGTGTTTCATCATCAATAAGAAGGTCCAAGGGATACAGTAAACCTGGAGTGAAGCATCGGAATCTATAACTAGTGTCACAGGAATGGTTCAAAACATAGACAGTAAGAAGAGCCAGTCTTCTTATCCTTAAGTCGGCATTGTGCCTTTTGTATTTAATTCCGATGCAATTTCTGTGTTTCATCGTCAATAAAGAGGTCCATGTGATACAGTAAACCTGGAGTGTAGCATCGGAGTCTATAACTAGTGCCACAGGAATGGATCAAAACATAGACAGTAAGAAGAGTCAGTCTTCTTGTACTTAAGTCGGCATTCTTCCTTTTGTATTTAATTTCGATGCAATTTCTGTGTTTCATCGTCAATAAGAAGGGCCAAGGGATACAGTAAACCTGGAGTGAAGCATCGGAACCTATAACAAGTGTCACAGGAATGGTTCAAAACATAGACAGTAAGAAGAGTCAGTCTACGTGTACTTAAGTCGGCATTTTGCCTTTTGTATTTAATTCCGATGCAATTTCTGCGTTTCATCGTCAATAAGAAGGTCAGAAGGGTACAGTAAATCTGAAGTGAAGCATCGGAATCTATAACTAGTGTCAATGGAATATTTCAAAGCATAGAGAGTAAGATGAGTCATTCTTCTTGTACTTAAATCGGCATTGTGCCTTTTGTATTTAATTCCGATGCAGTTTCTGTGTTTCATCGTCAATAAGAAGGTCAGAGGGGTACAGTAAACCTGAAGTGTAGCATCGGAATCTATAGCTAGTGTCACGGGAATGGTTCAAAGCATAGTCAGTAGGAAGAGTCAGTCATCTTGAACTTAAGTCGGCATTGTTCCTTTTGTATTTAATTCCGATGCAATATCTGTGTTTCATCATCAATAAGAAGGTCCAAGGGATACAGTAAACCTGGAGTGAAGCATCGGAATCTATAACTAGTGTCACAGGAATGGTTCAAAACATAGACAGTAAGAAGAGACGGTCTCCTTGTACTTAATTCTGCACTGTGCCTTTTGTATTTAATTCCGATGCAATTTCTGTGTTTCATCGTCAATAAGAATGTCCAAGGGATTCAGTAAACCTGAAGTGTAGCATCGGAATTTATAACTAGTGTCACAGGAATGGTTCAAAACATAGTCAGTAAGAAGAGTCAGTCTTCTTGTTCTTAAGTCGGCAATGTGCCTTTTCTATTTAATTCCGATGCAATTTCTGTGTTTCATCGTCAATAAGAAGGACCAAGGGATACAGAAAAGCTGGAGTGAAGCATCGGAGTCTATAACTAGTGTCACAGGAGTGGTTCAAAAATAGACAGTAAGAAGAGTGAGTCCTCTTGAATTTAATTCGGCATTGTGCCTTCTTTATTTAATTCCGATGCAATTTCTGTGTTTCATCGTCAATAAGAAGATCACAGGGATACAGTAAACCTGAAGTGAAGCTTCGGAATCCATAACTAGTGTCACAGGAATGGTTCAAAGCATAGTCAGTAAGAAGAGTTAGTCTTCTTGTACATAAGTCGGCATTGTGCCTTTTGTATTTAATTCCGATGCAATATCTGTGTTTCATCGTCAATAAGAAGGTCCAAGGGATACAGTAAACATGGAGTGAAGCATCGGAATCTATAACTAGTGTCACAGGAATATTTCAAAACATAGACAGTAGGAAGAGTCAGTCTTCTTGAACTTAAGTCGGCATTGTGCCGTTTGTATTTAATTCCGATGCAATTTCTGTTTTTCATCGTCAATAAGATGGTCCAAGGTATACAGTAAACCTGAAGTGAAGCATCGGATTTATAACTAGTGTCACAGGAATGGTTCAAAACATATTCAGTAAGAAGAGTCAGTCTTCTTGTACTTAAGTCGGCATTGTGCCTTTTCTATATAATTCCGATGCAATTTCTGTGTTTCATCGTCAATAAGAAGGTGCAAGGGATACAGTAAACATGGAGTGAAGCACCGGAATCTATAACTAGTTTCAATGGAATGGTTCAAAACATAGTCAGTAAGAAGAGTCAGTCTACTTGTACTTAAGTTGGCATTGTGCCTTTTCTATTTAATTCCGATGCAATTTCTGTGTTTCATCGTCAATAAGAAGGTCCAAGGGATATAGTAAACCTGGAGTGAAGCATCGGAATCTATAACTAGTGTCACAGGAATAATTCAAAACATAGATAGTAAGAAGAGTCAGCCTTCTTGTACTTACGTCGACATTGTGCCCTTACTATTTATATCCGATGCAATTTCTGTAATTCATCGTCTATAAGAGGGTCCAAGGGATACAGTATACCTGAAGTGAAGCTTCGGAATCTATAGCTAGTGTCACAGGAATGGTTCAAAGCATAGTCAGTAAGATGTGTCAGTCTTCTTGTCCTTAAGTCGGCATTGTGCCTTTTGTAATTAATTCCGATGCAATTTCTGTGTTTCATCGTCAATAAGAAGCTCCAAGGGATACAGTAAACCTGGAGTGAAGCATCGGAATCTATAGGTAGTGTCACAGGAATGGTTCAAAACATAGACAGTAAGAAGAGTCAGTCATCTTGTACTTAATTCTGCTTTGTGCTTTTTGTTTTTCATTCCGATGCAATTTCTGTGTTTCATCGTCAATAAGAAGGTCAGAGGGGTACAGTAAACCTGAAACCTGAAGTGAAGCATCAGAATCTATAGCTAGTGTCACAGGAATGGTTCAAAACATAGACAGTATGAAGAGTCAGTCTTCTTGTACTTAATTCTGCTTTGTGCCTTTTGTATTTAATTCCGATGCAATTTCTGTGTTTCATCATCAATAAGAAGGTCCAAGGGATACAGTAAACCTGAAGTGAAACATCGGAATTTATAACTTGTGTCACAGGAATGTTTCAAAACATAGACAGTAGGAAGAGTCAGTCTTCTTGTACTTAAGTCGGCATTGTGCCTTTTGTATTTAACTACGATGCAATTTCTGTGTTTCATCGTCAATAAGAAGGTCAGAGGGATACAGTAATCCTGAAGTGAAGCATCGGAATCTATAACTAGTGTCACAGGAATGGTTCAAACATAGTCAGTAAGAATATTCAGTCTATTGTACTAAAGTCATCATTGTGCATTTTCTATTTAATTCTGATGCAATTTCTGTGTTTCATCGTCATTATGAAGGTCCAAGGGATACAATAAACCTGGAGTGAAGCATTGGAATCTATAACTAGTGTCAATGGAATGGTTCAAATCATAGACGGTAAGAAGAGTCAGTCTTCTTGTACTTACGTCGACATTGTGCCTTTTCTATTTAATTCCGATGCAATTTCTGTGTTTCATCGTCAATAGGAAGGTCAGTGGGATACAATAAACCTTAAGTGAAGCATCGGAATCTATAACTAGTGTCACAGGAATGGTTCAAAACAAAGTCAGTAAGAAGAGTCAGTCTTCTTGTCCTTATGTCGGCATTGTGCCTTTTGTAATTAATTCCGATGCAATTTCTGTGTTTCATCGTCCATAAGAAGGTCCAAGGGATACAGTAAACCTGGAGTGAAGCATCGGAATCTATAACTAGTGTCACAGGAGTGGTTCAAAACATAGACAGTAAGAAGAGTCAGTCTTCTTGTCCTTATGTCGGCATTGTGCCTTTTGTAATTAATTCCGATGCAATTTCTGTGTTTCATCGTCAATAAGAAGGTCCAAGGGATACAGTAAACCTGGAGTGAAGTATCGTAATCTATAACTAGTGTCACAGGAATGGTTCAAAACATAGTCAGTACGAATAGTCAGTCTTTTTGTACTTAAGTCATCATTGTGCATTTTCTATTTAATTCTGATGCAATTTCTGCGTTTCATCGTCAATATGAAGGTCCAACTGATACAGTAAACCTGGACTGAAGCATCGGAATCTATAACTAGTGTCACAGGAATGGTTCAAATCATAGACAGTAAGAAGAGTCAGACTTCTTGTACTTAAGTCGGCATTGTGCCTTTTGTATTTAATTCCGATGCAATTTCTGTGTTTCATCGTCAATAAGAAGGGCCAAGGGATACAGTAAACATGAGGTGAAGCATCGGAATCTATAACTAGTGTCACAGGAATGGTTCAAAACATAGTCAGTAAGAAGAGTCAGTCTTCTTGTACTTAAGTCGGCATTGTGCCTTTTCTATTTAATTCCGATGCAATTTCTGTGTTTCATCGTCAATAAGAAGGTCAGACTGATACAGTAATCCTGAAGTGAAGCATCGGAATCTATAACTAGTGTCACAGGAATGGTTCATAACATAGTCAGTAAGAAGAGTCAGTCTTCTTGTACTTTAGTCGGCATTGTGCCTTTTCTATTTAATTTCGATGCAATTTCTGTGTTTCATCGTCAATAAGAAGGGCCAAGGGATACAGTAAACCTGGAGTGAAGCATCGGAACCTATAACAAGTGTCACAGGAATGGTTCAAAACATAGACAGTAAGAAGAGTCAGTCTTCGTGTACTTAAGTCGGCATTTTGCCTGTTGTATTTAATTCCGATGCAATTTCTGCGTTTCATCGTCAATAAGAAGGTCAGAGGGGTACAGTAAATCTGAAGTGAAGCATCGGAATCTATAACTAGTGTCAATGGAATATTTCAAAACATAGAGAGTAAGATGAGTCATTCTTCTTGTACTTAAATCGGCATTGTGCCTTTTCTATTTAATTCCGATGCAGTTTCTGTGTTTCATCGTCAATAAGAAGGTCAGAGGGGTACAGTAAACCTGAAGTGAAGCATCGGAATCTATAGCTAGTGTCACGGGAATGGTTCAAAACATAGTCAGTAGGAAGAGTCAGTCATCTTGAACTTAAGTCGGCTTTGTGCCTTTTGTATTTAATTCCGATGCAATATCTGTGTTTCATCATCAATAAGAAGGTCCAAGGGATACAGTAAACCTGGAGTGAAGCATCGGAATCTATAACTAGTGTCACAGGAATGGTTCAAAACATAGACAGTAAGAAGAGACGGTCTCCTTGTACTTAATTCTGCACTGTGCCTTTTGTATTTAATTCCGATGCAATTTCTGTGTTTCATCGTCAATAAGAATGTCCAAGGGATTCAGTAAACCTGAAGTGTAGCATCGGAATTTATAACTAGTGTCACAGGAATGGTTCAAAACATAGTCAGTAAGAAGAGTCAGTCTTCTTGTTCTTAAGTCGGCAATGTGCCTTTTCTATTTAATTCCGATGCAATTTCTGTGTTTCATCGTCAATAAGAAGGAGCAAGGGATACAGTAAAGCTGGAGTGAAGCATCGGAGTCTATAATTAGTGTCACAGGAGTGGTTCAAAGATAGACAGTAAGAAGAGTCAGTCCTCTTGAACTTAATTCGGCATTGTGCCTTTTTTATTTAATTCCGATGCAATTTCTGTGTTTCATCGTCAATAAGAAGATCACAGGGATACAGTAAACCTGAAGTGAAGCATCGGAATCCATAACTAGTGTCACAGGAATGGTTCAAAGCATAGTCAGTAAGAAGAGTTAGTCTTCTTGTACATAAGTCGGCATTGTGCCTTTTGTATTTAATTCCGATGCAATTTCTGTGTTTCATCATCAATAAGAAGGTCCAAGGGATACAGTAAACCTGAAGTGAAACATCGGAATTTATAACTTGTGTCACAGGAATGTTTCAAAACATAGACAGTAAGAAGAGTCAGTCTTCTTGTACTTAAGTCGGCATTGTGCCTTTTGTATTTAACTACGATGCAATTTCTGTGTTTCATCGTCAATAAGAAGGTCAGAGGGATACAGTAATCCTGAAGTGAAGCATCGGAATCTATAACTAGTGTCACAGGAATGGTTCAAAGCATAGTCAGTAAGAATATTCAGTCTTATTGTACTAAAGTCATCATTGTGCATTTTCTATTTAATTCTGATGCAATTTCTGTGTTTCATCGTCGGAATCTATAACTAGTGTCAATGGAATGGTTCAAATCATAGACGGTAAGAAGAGTCAGTCTTCTTGTACTTAAGTCGGCATTGTGCCTTTTGTATTTATTTCCGATGCAATTTCTGTGTTTCATCGTCAATAAGAAGGTCAAAGGAGTACAGTAAACCTGAAGTGAAGCATCGGAATCTATAGCTAGTGTCACAGGAATGGTTCAAAACATTGTAGGTAAGCTGAGTCAGTCTTCTTGTACTTAAGTCGGCGTTGTGCCTTTTGTATTTAATTCCGATGTAATTTCTGTGTCTCATCGTCAATAAGAAGGTCCATGGGATACAGTAAACCTGGAGTGAAGCATCTGAATCTGTAACTAGTGTCACAGGAATGGTTCAAATCATAGACAGTAAGAAGAGTCAGTCTTCGTGTACTTCAGTCGGCATTTTGCCTTTTGTATTTAATTCCGATGCAATTTTTGTGTTTCATCGTCAATGAGAAGGTGCAAGGGATACATTAAACCAAAAGTGAAGCATTGGGGTCTATGACTAGTGTCAAAGGAATCGTTAAAAACATAGTCAGAAAGGAGAGTCCGTCTTCTTGTACTTAAGTCGGCATTGTGCCTTTTGTATTTAATTCCGATGCAATTTCTGTGTTTCATCGTCCATAAGAAAGTCCAAGGGAAACAGTAAACCTGAGGTGAAGCATCGGAATTTATAACTAGTGTCACAGGAATGGTTCAAAACATAGTCAGTAAGAAGAGTCAGTCTTCTTGTATATAAGTCGGCATTGTGCCTTTTCTATTTAATTCCGATGCAATTTCTGTGTTTCATCGTCAATAAGAAGGTCAGAGGGATACAGTAATCCTGAAGTGAAGCATCGGAATCTATAACTAGTGTCACAGGAGTGGTACAAAACATTGTCAGTAAGTAGAGTCAGTCCTCTTGTACTTAAGTCGGCATTGTGCCTTTCCTATTTAATTCCGATGCAATTTCTGTGTTTCATCGTCAATAAGAAGGGCCAATGGATACAGTAAACCAGGAGTGAAGCATCGGATACTATAACTAGAGTCACAGAAATTGTTCAGAACATAGACAGTATGAAGAGTCAGTCTTCTTGTACTTAATTCTGCTTTGTGCCTTTTGTATTTAATTCCGATGCAATTTCTGTGTTTCATCATCAATAAGAAGGTCCAAGGGATACAGTAAACCTGAAGTGAAACATCGGAATTTATAACTTGTGTCACAGGAATGTTTCAAAACATAGACAGTAAGAAGAGTCAGTCTTCTTGTACTTACGTCGGCATTGTGCCTTTTGTATTTAACTACGATGCAATTTCTGTGTTTCATCGTCAATAAGAAGGTCAGAGGGATACAGTAATCCTGAAGTGAAGCATCGGAATCTATAACTAGTGTCACAGGAATGGTTCAAAGCATAGTCAGTAAGAATATTCAGTCTATTGTACTAAAGTCATCATTGTGCATTTTCTATTTAATTCTGATGCAATTTCTGTGTTTCATCGTCAATATGAAGGTCCAAGGGATACAATAAACCTGGAGTGAAGCATCGGAATCTATAACTAGTGTCAATGGAATGGTTCAAATCATAGACGGTAAGAAGAGTCAGTCTTCTTGTACTTACGTCGACATTGTGCCTTTTCTATTTAATTCCGATGCAATTTCTGTGTTTCATCGTCAATACGAAGGTCAGTGGGATACAATAAACCTTAAGTGAAGCATCGGAATCTATAACTAGTGTCACAGGAATGGTTCAAAACAAAGTCAGTAAGAAGAGTCAGTCTTCTTGTCCTTATGTCGGCATTGTGCCTTTTGTAATTAATTCCGATGCAATTTCTGTGTTTCATCGTCCATAAGAAGGTCCAAGGGATACAGTAAACCTGGAGTGAAGCATCGGAATCTATAACTAGTGTCACAGGAGTGGTTCAAAACATAGACAGTAAGAAGAGTCAGTCTTCTTGTCCTTATGTCGGCATTGTGCCTTTTGTAATTAATTCCGATGCAATTTCTGTGTTTCATCGTCAATAAGAAGGTCCAAGGGATACAGTAAACCTGGAGTGAAGCATCGTAATCTATAACTAGTGTCACAGGAATGGTTCAAAACATAGTCAGTACGAATAGTCAGTCTTTTTGTACTTAAGTCATCATTGTGCATTTTCTATTTAATTCTGATGCAATTTCTGCGTTTCATCGTCAATATGAAGGTCCAACCGATACAGTAAACCTGGACTGAAGCATCGGAATCTATAACTAGTGTCACAGGAATGGTTCAAATCATAGACAGTAAGAAGAGTCAGACTTCTTTTACTTATGTCGGCATTGTGCCTTTTGTATTTAATTCCGATGCAATTTCTGTGTTTCTTCGTCAATAAGAAGGTCCAAGGGATACAGTAAACCTGGAGTGAAGCATCGGAATCTATAACTAGTGTCACAGGAATGGTTCAAATCATCGACAGTAAGAAGAGTCAGACTTCTTTTACTTATGTCGGCATTGTGCCTTTTGTATTTAATTCCGATGCAATTTCTGTGTTTCATCGTCAATAAGAAGGGCCAAGGGATACAGTAAACATGAGGTGAAGCATCGGAATCTATAACTAGTGTCACAGGAATGGTTCAAAACATAGTCAGTAAGAAGAGTCAGTCTTCTTGTACTGAAGTCGGCATTGTGCCTTTTCTATTTAATTCCGATGCAATTTCTGTGTTTCATCGTCAATAAGAAGGTCAGAGGGATACAGTAATCGTGAAGTGAAGCATCGGAATCTATAACTAGTGTCACAGGAATGGCTCATAACATAGTCAGTAAGAAGAGTCAGTCTTCTTGTACTTAAGTCGGCATTGTGCCTTTTCTATTTAATTTCGATGCAATTTCTGTGTTTCATCGTC
Source organism: Schistocerca piceifrons (assembly GCF_021461385.2). NCBI lineage: Eukaryota > Metazoa > Arthropoda > Insecta > Orthoptera > Acrididae > Schistocerca > Schistocerca piceifrons. Next base: position 995,028 of record NW_025727432.1, on the reverse strand, counting down.
AATAAGAAGGGCCAAGGGATACAGTAAACCTGGAGTGAAGCATCGGAACCTATAACAAGTGTCACAGGAATGGTTCAAAACATAGACAGTAAGAAGAGTCAGTCTTCGTGTACTTAAGTCGGCATTTTGCCTTTTGTATTTAATTCCGATGCAATTTCTGCGTTTCATCGTCAATAAGAAGGTCAGAGGGGTACAGTAAATCTGAAGTGAAGCATCGGAATCTATAACTAGTGTCAATGGAGTATTTCAAAACATGGAGAGTAAGATGAGTCATTCTTCTTGTACTTAAATCGGCTTTGTGCCTTTTGTATTTAATTCCGATGCAGTTTCTGTGTTTCATCGTCAATAAGAAGGTCAGAGGGGTACAGTAAACCTGAAGTGAAGCATCGGAATCTATAGCTAGTGTCACGGGAATGGTTCAAAACATAGTCAGTAGGAAGAGTCAGTCATCTTGAACTTAAGTCGGCATTGTGTCTTTTGCATTTAATTCCGAAGCAATATCTGTGTTTCATCATCAATAAGAAGGTCCAAGGGATACAGTAAACCTGGAGTGAAGCATCGGAATCTATAACTAGTGTCACAGGAATGGTTCAAAACATAGACAGTAAGAAGAGACGGTCTCCTTGTACTTAATACTGCACTGTGCCTTTTGTATTTAATTCCGATGCAATTTCTGTGTTTCATCGTCAATAAGAATGTCCAAGGGATTCAGTAAACCTGAAGTGTAGCATCGGAATTTATAACTAGTGTCACAGGAATGGTTCAAAACATAGTCAGTAAGAAGAGTCAGTCTTCATGTTCTTAAGTCGGCAATGTGCCTTTTCTATTTAATTCCGATGCAATTTCTGTGTTTCATCGTCAATAAGAAGGTCCAAGGGAAACAGTAAACCTCAGGTGAAGCATCGGAATTTATAACTAGTGTCACAGGAATGGTTCAAAACATAGTCAGTAAGAAAAGTCAGTCTTCTTGTACTTAAGTCGGCATTGTGCCTTTTCTATTTAATTCCGATGGAATTTCTGTGTTTCATCGTCAATAAGAACGTCAGAGGGATACAGTAATCCTGAAGTGAAGGATCGGAATCTATAACTAGTGTCACAGGAGTGGTTCAAAACATTGTCAGTAAGTAGAGTCAGTCCTCTTGTACTTAAGTCGGCATTGTGCCTTTCCTATTTAATTCCGATGCAATTTCTGTGTTTCATCGTCAATAAGAAGGGCCAAGGGATACAGTAAACCAGGAGTGAAGCATCGGATACTGTAACTAGAGTCACAGGAATTGTTCAGAACATAGACAGTAAGAAGAGTCAGTCTTCTTGTACTTACGTCGGCATAGTGCCTTTACTATTTAATTCCGATGCAATTTGTGTGTTTCATCGTCAATAAGAAGGTCCAAGGGATACAGTAAACCTGGAGTGTAGCATCGGAATCTATAACTAGTGACACAGGAATGGTTCAAATCATAGACAGTAAGAAGAGACAGTCTTCGTGTACTTAAGTCGGCATTTTGTCTTTTGTATTTAATTCCGATGCAATTTCTGTGTTTCATCGTCAATAAGAAGGTCAGAGGGGTACAGTAAACCTGAAGTGAAGCATCGGAATCTATAACAAGTGTCAATGGAATATTTCAAAGCATAGACAGTAAGATAAGTCAGTCTTCTTGTACTTAAGTCGGCATTGTGCCTTTTGTATTTAATTCCGATGCAGTTTCTGCGTTTCATTGTCAATATGAATCTCAGAGGGGTACAGTAAACCTGAAATGAAGCATCGGAATCTATAGCTAGTGTCACAGGAATGGTTCAAAACATAGTCAGTAAGTAGAGTCAGTCATCTTGTTCCTAATTCGGCATTGTGCCTTTTGTATTTAATTCCGATGCAATATCTGTGCTTCATCATCAATAAGAAGGTCCAAGGGATACAGTAAAGCTGGAGGGAAGCATCGGAATCTATAACTAGTGTCACAGGAATGGTTCAAAACATAGACAGTAAGAAGAGTCGGTCTCCTTGTACTTAATTCTGTACTTTGCCTTTTGTATTTAATTCCGATGCAATTCCTTTGTTTCATCGTCAATAAGAATGTCCAAGGGATACAGTAAACCTGAAGTGTAGCATCGGAATTTATAACTAACGTCACAGGAAAGGTTCAAAACATAGTCAGTAAGAAGAGTCAGTCTTCTTGTACATAAGTCGGCATTGTGGCTTTTGTATTTAATTCCGATGCAATTTCTGTGTTTCATCGTCAATAAGAAGGTCCAAGGGATACAGTAAACCTGGAGTGAAGCATCGGAATCTGTAACTAGTGACACAGGAATGGTTCAAATCATAGACAGTAAGAAGAGTCAGTCTTCGTGTACTTCAGTCGGCATTTTGCCTTTTGTATTTAATTCCGATGCAATTTTTGTGTTTCATCGTCAATGAGAAGGTGCGAGGGATACATTAAACCAAAAGTGAAGCATCGGGGTCTATAACTAGTGTCACAGGAATCGTTCAAAACATAGTCAGTAAGAAGAGTCAGTCTTCTTGAACTTAATTCGGCATTGTGCCTTTTTTATTTAATTCCGATGCAATTTCTGTGTTTCATCGTCAATAAGAAGATCACAGGGATACAGTAATCCTGAAGTGAAGCATCGGAATCTATAACTAGTGACACAGGAGTGGTTCAAAACATAGTCAGTAAGAAGAGTCAGTCTTCTTGTACTTAAGTCGGCATTGTGCCTTTCCTATTTAATTCCGATGCAATTTCTGTGTTTCATCGTCAATAAGAAGATCACAGGGATACAGTAATCCTGAAGTGAAGCATCGGAATCTATAACTAGTGTCACAGGAGTGGTTCAAAACATAGTCAGTAAGAAGAGTCAGTCTTCTTGTACTTAAGTCGGCATTGTGCCTTTCCTATTTAATTCCGATGCAATTTCTGTGTTTCATCGTCAATAAGAAGGGCCAAGGGATACAGTAAACCTGGAGTGAAGCATCGGATACTATAACTAGTGTCACAGGAATTGTTCAGAACATAAACAGTAAGAAGAGTCAGTCTTCTTGTACTTACGTCGGCATAGTGATTTTACTATTTCATTCCGATGCAATTTGTGTGTTTCATCGTCAATAAGAAGGTCCAAGGGATACAGTAAACCTGAAGTGTAGCATCGGAATTTATAACTAACGTCACAGGAATGGTTCAAAACATAGTCAGTAACAAGAGTCAGTCTTCTTGTACTTAAGTCGGCATTGTGCCTTTTCTATTTCATTCCGATGCAATTTCTGTGTTTCATCGTCAATAAGAAGGTCCAAGGGATACAGTAAACCTGGAGTGTAGCATCGGAATCTATAATTAGTGACACAGGAATGGTTCAAAACATAGACAGTAAGAAGAGACAGTCTTCGTGTACTTAAGTCGGCATTTTGTCTTTTGTATTTAATTCCGATGCAACTTCTGTGTTTCATCGTCAATAAGAAGGTCAGAGGGGTACAGTAAACCTGAAGTGAAGCATCGGAATCTATAACTAGTGTCAATGGAATATTTCAAAACATAGACTGTAAGATAAGTCAGTCTTCTTGTACTTAAGTCGGCATTGTGCCTTTTGAATTTAATTCCGATGCCTGTTTCTGCGTTTCATCGTCAATAAGAATTTCAGAGGGGTACAGTAAACCTGAAGTGAAGCATCGGAATCTATAGCTAGTGTCACAGGAATGGTTCAAAACATAGTCAGTAAGTAGAGTCAGTCATCTTGTTCTTAAGTCGGCATTGTGCCTTTTGTATTTAATTCCGATGCAATTTCTGTGTTTCTTCGTCAATAAGAAGGTCCAAGGGATACAGTAAACCTGGAGTGAAGCATCGGATTCTATAACTAGTGTCACAGGAATCGTTCAAAACATAGACAGAAAGGAGAGTCAGTCTTCTTGTACTTAAGTCGGCATTGTGCCTTTTGTATTTAATTCCGATGCAATTTCTGTGTTTCATCGTCAATAAGAAGGGCCAAGGGTTACAGTAAACATGAGGTGAAGCATCGGAATCTATAACTAGTGTCACAGGAATGGTTCAAAACATAGTCAGTAAGAAGAGTCAGTCTTCTTGTACTTAAGTCGGCATTGTGCCTTTTCTATTTAATTCCGATGCAATTTCTGTGTTTCATCGTCAATAAGAAGGTCAGAGGGATACAGTAATCCTGAAGTGAAGCATCGGAATCTATAACTAGTGTCACAGGAATGGCTCATAACATAGTCAGTAAGAAGAGTCAGTCTTCTTGTACTTAAGTCGGCATTGTGCCTTTTCTATTTAATTTCGATGCAATTTCTGTGTTTCATCGTCAATAAGAAGGGCCAAGGGATACAGTAAACCTGGAGTGAAGCATCGGAACCTATAACAAGTGTCACAGGAATGGTTCAAAACATAGACAGTAAGAAGAGTCAGTCTTCGTGTACTTAAGTCGGCATTTTGCCTTTTGTATTTAATTCCGATGCAATTTCTGCGTTTCATCGTCAATAAGAAGGTCAGAGGGGTACAGTAAATCTGAAGTGAAGCATCGGAATCTATAACTAGTGTCAATGGAGTATTTCAAAACATAGAGAGTAAGATGAGTCATTCTTCTTGTACTTAAATCGGCACTGTGCCTTTTGTATTTAATTCCGATGCAGTTTCTGTGTTTCATCGTCAATAAGAAGGTCAGAGGGGTACAGTAAACCTGAAGTGAAGCATCGGAATCTATAACTAGTGTCACAGGAATGGTTCAAAACATAGACAGTAAGAAGAGACGGTCTCCTTGTACTTAATTCTGCACTGTGCCTTTTGTATTTAATTCCGATGCAATTTCTGTGTTTCATCGTCAATAAGAATGTCCAAGGGATTCAGTAAACCTGCAGTGTAGCATCGGAATTTATAACTAGTGTCACAGGAATGGTTCAAAACATAGTCAGTAAGAAGAGTCAGTCTTCATGTTCTTAAGTCGGCAATGTGCCTTTTCTATTTAATTCCGATGCAATTTCTGTGTTTCATCGTTAATAAGAAGGTCCAAGGGAAACAGTAAACCTCAGGTGAAGCATCGGAATTTATAACTAGTGTCACAGGAATGGTTCAAAACATAGTCAGTAAGAAGAGTCAGTCTTCTTGTACTTAAGTCGGCATTGTGCCTTTTCTATTTAATTCCGATGGAATTTCTGTGTTTCATCGTCAATAAGAAGGTCAGAGGGATACAGTAATCCTGAAGTGAAGCATCGGAATCTATAACTAGTGTCACAGGACTGGTTAAAAACATTGTCAGTAAGTAGAGTCAGTCCTCTTGTACTTAAGTCGGCATTGTGCCTTTCCTATTTAATTCCGATGCAATTTCTGTGTTTCATCGTCAATAAGAAGGGCCAAGGGATACAGTAAACCAGGAGTGAAGCATCGGATACTATAACTAGAGTCACAGGAATTGTTCAGAACATAGACAGTAAGAAGAGTCAGTCTTCTTGTACTTACGTCGGCATAGTGCCTTTACTATTTAATTCCGATGCAATTTGTGTGTTTCATCGTCAATAAGAAGGTCCAATGGATACAGTAAACCTGGAGTGTAGCATCGGAATCTATAACTAGTGACACAGGAATGGTTCAAATCATAGACAGTAAGAAGAGACAGTCTTCGTGTACTTAAGTCGGCATTTTGTCTTTTGTATTTAATTCCGATGCAATTTCTGTGTTTCATCGTCAATAAGAAGGTCAGAGGGGTACAGTAAACCTGAAGTGAAGCATCGGAATCTATAACAAGTGTCAATGGAATATTTCAAAACATAGACAGTAAGATAAGTCAGTCTTCTTGTTTTTAAGTCGGCATTGTGCCTTTTGTATTTAATTCCGATGCAGTTTCTGCGTTTCATTGTCAATAAGAATCTCAGAGGGGTACAGTAAACCTGAAGTGAAGCATCGGAATCTATAGCTAGTGTCACAGGAATGGTTCAAAACATAGTCAGTAAGTAGAGTCAGTCATCTTGTTCTTAATTCGGCATTGTGCCTTTTGTATTTAATTCCGATGCAATATCTGTGCTTCATCATCAATAAGAAGGTCCAAGGGATACAGTAAACCTGGAGGGAAGCATCGCAATCTATAACTAGTGTCACAGGAATGGTTCAAAACATAGACAGTAAGAAGAGTCGGTCTCCTTGTACTTAATTCTGTACTGTGCCTTTTGTATTTAATTCCGATGCAATTCCTTTGTTTCATCGTCAATAAGAATGTCCAAGGGATACAGTAAACCTGAAGTGTAGCATCGGAATTTATAACTAACGTCACAGGAAAGGTTCAAAACATAGTCAGTAAGAAGAGTCAGTCTTCTTGTACTTAAGTCTGCATTGTGGCTTTTGTATTTAATTCCGATGCAATTTCTGTGTTTCATCGTCAATAAGAAGGTCCAAGGGATACAGTAAACCTGGAGTGAAGCATCGGAATCTGTAACTAGTGTCACAGGAATGGTTCAAATCATAGACAGTAAGAAGAGTCAGTCTTCGTGTACTTCAGTCGGCATTTTGCCTTTTGTATTTAATTCCGATGCAATTTTTGTGTTTCATCGTCAATGAGAAGGTGCAAGGGATACATTAAACCAAAAGTGAAGCATCGGGGTCTATAACTAGTGTCACAGGAATCGTTCAAAACATAGTCAGAAAGGAGAGTCCGTCTTCTTGTACTTAAGTCGGCATTGTTCCTTTTGAATTTAATTCCGATGCAATTTCTGTGTTTCATCGTCCATAAGAAGGTCCAAGGGATACAGTAAACCTGAGGTGAAGCATCGGAATCTATAACAAGTGTCACAGGAATGGTTCAAAACATAGTCAGTAAGAAGAGTCAGTCTTCTTGAACTTAATTCGGCATTGTGCCTTTTTTATTTAATTCCGATGCAATTTCTGTGTTTCATCGTCAATAAGAAGATCACAGGGATACAGTAATCCTGAAGTGAAGCATCGGAATCTATAACTAGTGTCACAGGAGTGGTTCAAAACATAGTCAGTAAGAAGAGTCAGTCTTCTTGTACTTAAGTCGGCATTGTGCCTTTCCTATTTAATTCCGATGCAATTTCTGTGTTTCATCGTCAATAAGAAGATCACAGGGATACAGTAATCCTGAAGTGAAGCATCGGAATCTATAACTAGTGTCACAGGAGTGGTTCAAAACATAGTCAGTAAGAAGAGTCAGTCTTCTTGTACTTAAGTCGGCATTGTGCCTTTTCTATTTACTTCCGATGCAATTTCTGTGTTTCATCGTCAATAAGAAGGTCCAAGGGATATAGTAAACCTGAAGTGAAGCATCGGTTCTATAACTAGTGTCACAGGAATGGTTCAAAAGATAATCAGTACGAAGAGTCAGTCTTCTTGTACTTAAGTCGGCATTGTGCCTTTTCTATTTCATTCCAATGCAATTTCTGTGTTTCATCGTCAAAAAGGAGGTCCAAGGGATATAGTAAATCTGGAGTGAAGCATTGGAATCTATAACTAGTGTCACAGAAATGGTTCAAAACACAGAGAGAAAGAAGAGTCAGTCTTCTTGTACGTACGTCGACATTGTGCCCTTTCTATTTAAATCCGATGCAATTTCTGTAAATCATCGTCTATAAGAAGGTCCAAGGGATACAGTAAACCTGAAGTGAAGCTTCGGAATCTATAGCTAGTGTCACAGGAATGGTTCAAAACATAGTCAGTAAGATGTGTCAGTCTTCTTGTCCTTAAGTCGGCATTGTGCCTTTTGTAATTAATTGCGATGCAATTTCTGTGTTTCATCGTCAATAAGAAGTTCCAAGGGATAAAGTAAACCTGGAGTGAAGCATCGGAATCTATAACTAGTGTCACAGGAATGGCTCAAAACATAGACAGTAAGAAGAGTCAGTCTTCTTGTACTTAATTCTGCTTTGTGCCTTTTGTATTTAATTCCGATGCAATTTCTGTGTTTCATCGTCAATAAGAAGGTCAGAGGGGTACAGTAAACCTGAAACCTGAAGTGAAGCATCGGAATCTATAGGTAGTGTCACAGGAATGGTTCAAAACATAGACAGTAAGAAGAGTCAGTCTTCTTGTACTTAATTCTGCATTGTGACTTTTGTATTTAATTCCGATGCAATATCTGTGTTTCATCATCAATAAGAAGGTCCAAGGGATACAGTTAACCTGAAGTGAAGCATCGGAATTTATAACTAGTGTCAGAGGAATGGTTCAAAACATAGACAGAAAGAAGAGTCAGTTTTCTTGTACTTAAGTCGGCATTGTGCCTTTTGTATTTAACTCCGATGCAATTTCTGTGTTTCATCGTCAATAAGAATGTCAGAGGGATACAGTAATCCTGAAGTGAAACATCGGAATCTATAACTAGTGTCACAGGAATGGTTCAAAACATAGTCAGTAAGAATATTCAGTCTTATTGTACTTAAGTCATCATTGTGCATTTTCTATTTAATTCTGATGCAATTTCTGTGTTTCATCGTCAATATGATGGTCCAAGGGATACAGTAAACCTGGAGTGAAGCATCGGAATCTATAACTAGTGTCACAGGAATGGTTCAAATCATAGACAGTAAGAAGAGTCAGACTTCTTTTACTTAAGTCGGCATTGTGCCTTTTGTATTTAATTCCGGTGCAGTTTCTGTGTTTCATCGTCAATAAGAAGGTCAGAGGGGTACAGTAAACCTGAAGTGAAGCATCGGAATCTATAGCTAGTGTCACGGGAATGGTTCAAAACATAGTCAGTAGGAAGAGTCAGTCATCTTGAACTTAAGTCGGCATTGTGTCTTTTGTATATAATTCCGATGCAATATCTGTGTTTCATCATCAATAAGAAGGTCCAAGGGATACAGTAAACCTGGAGTGAAGCATCGGAATCTATAACTAGTGTCACAGGAATGGTTCAAAACATAGACAGTAAGAAGAGACGGTCTCCTTGTACTTAATTCTGCACTGTGCCTTTTGTATTTAATTCCGATGCAATTTCTGTGTTTCATCGTCAATAAGAATGTCCAAGGGATTCAGTAAACCTGAAGTGTAGCATCGGAATTTATAACTAGTGTCACAGGATTGGTTTAAAACATAGTCAGTAAGAAGAGTCAGTCTTCATGTCCTTAAGTCGGCAATGTGCCTTTTCTATTTAATTCCGATGCAATTTCTGTGTTTCATCGTCAATAAGAAGGTCCAAGGGAAACAGTAAACCTCAGGTGAAGCATCGGAATTTATAACTAGTGTCACAGGAATGGTTCAAAACATAGTCAGAAAGAAGAGTCAGTCTTCTTGTACTTAAGTCGGCATTGTGCCTTTTCTATTTAATTCCGATGGAATTTCTGTGTTTCATCGTCAATAAGAAGGTCAGAGGGATACAGTAATCCTGAAGTGAAGCATCGGAATCTATAACTAGTGTCACAGGAGTGGTTAAAAACATTGTCAGTAAGTAGAGTCAGTCCTCTTGTACTTAAGTCGGCATTGTGCCTTTCCTATTTAATTCCGATGCAATTTCTGTGTTTCATCGTCAATAAGAAGGGCCAAGGGATACAGTAAACCAGGAGTGAAGCATCGGATACTATAACTAGAGTCACAGGAATTGTTCAGAACATAGACAGTAAGAAGAGTCAGTCTTCTTGTACTTACGTCGGCATAGTGCCTTTACTATTTAATTCCGATGCAATTTGTGTGTTTCATCGTCAATAAGAAGGTCCAAGGGATACAGTAAACCTGGAGTGTAGCATCGGAATCTATAACTAGTGACACAGGAATGGTTCAAATCATAGACAGTAAGAAGAGACAGTCTTCGTGCACTTAAGTCGGCATTTTGTCTTTTGTATTTAATTCCGATGCAATTTCTGTGTTTCATCGTCAATAAGAAGGTCAGAGGGGTACAGTAAACCTGAAGTGAAGCATCGGAATCTATAACAAGTGTCAATGGAATATTTCAAAACATAGACACTAAGATAAGTCAGTCTTCTTGTACTTAAGTCGGCATTGTGCCTTTTGTATTTAATTCCGATGCAGTTTCTGCGTTTCATTGTCAATAAGATTCTCAGAGGGGTACAGTAAACCTGAAGTGAAGCATCGGAATCTATAGCTAGTGTCACAGGAATGGTTCAAAACATAGTCAGTAAGTAGAGTCAGTCATCTTGTTCTTAATTCGGCATTGTGCCTTTTGTATTTAATTCCGATGCAATATCTGTGCTTCATCATCAATAAGAAGGTCCAAGGGATACAGTAAACCTGGAGGGAAGCATCGCAATCTATAACTAGTGTCACAGGAATGGTTCAAAACATAGACAGTAAGAAGAGTCGGTCTCCTTGTACTTATTTCTGTACTGTGCCTTTTGTATTTAATTCCGATGCAATTCCTTTGTTTCATCGTCAATAAGAATGTCCAAGGGATACAGTAAACCTGAAGTGTAGCATCGGAATTTATAACTAACGTCACAGGAAAGGTTCAAACCATAGTCAGTAAGAAGAGTCAGTCTTCTTGTACTTAAGTCTGCATTGTGGCTTTTGTATTTAATTCCGATGCAATTTCTGTGTTTCATCGTCAATAAGAAGGTCCAAGGGATACAGTAAACCTGGAGTGAAGCATCGGAATCTGTAACTAGTGTCACAGGAATGGTTCAAATCATAGACAGTAAGAAGAGTCCGTCTTCTTGTACTTAAGTCGGCATTGTGCCTTTTTTATTTAATTCCGATGCAATTTCTGTGTTTCATCGTCAATAAGAAGATCACAGGGATACAGTAATCCTGAAGTGAAGCATCGGAATCTATAACTAGTGTCACAGGAGTGGTTCAAAACATAGTCAGTAAGGAGAGTCAGTCTTCTTGTACTTAAGTCGGCATTGTGCCTTTCCTATTTAATTCCGATGCAATTTCTGTGTTTCATCGTCAATAAGAAGGGCCAAGGGATACAGTAAACCTGGAGTGAAGCATCGGATACTATAACTAGTGTCACAGGAATTGTTCAGAACATAAACAGTAAGAAGAGTCAGTCTTCTTGTACTTACGTCGGCATAGTGATTTTACTATTTAATTCCGATGCAATTTGTGTGTTTCATCGTCAATAAGAAGGTCCAAGGGATACAGTAAACCTGAAGTGTAGCATCGGAATTTATAACTAACGTCACAGGAATGGTTCAAAACATAGTCAGTAACAAGAGTCAGTCTTCTTGTACTTAAGTCGGCATTGTGCCTTTTCTATTTCATTCCGATGCAATTTCTGTGTTTCATCGTCAATAAGAAGGTCCAAGGGATACAGTAAACCTGGAGTGTAGCATCGGAATCTATAATTAGTGACACAGGAATGGTTCAAAACATAGACAGTAAGAAGAGACAGTCTTCGTGTACTTAAGTCGGCATTTTGTCTTTTGTATTTAATTCCGATGCAACTTCTGTGTTTCATCGTCAATAAGAAGGTCAGAGGGGTACAGTAAACCTGAAGTGAAGCATCGGAATCTATAACTAGTGTCAATGGAATATTTCAAAACATAGACTGTAAGATAATTCAGTCTTCTTGTACTTAAGTCGGCATTGTGCCTTTTGAATTTAATTCCGATGCCTGTTTCTGCGTTTCATCGTCAATAAGAATTTCAGAGGGGTACAGTAAACCTGAAGTGAAGCATCGGAATCTATAGCTAGTGTCACAGGAATGGTTCAAAACATAGTCAGTAAGTAGAGTCAGTCATCTTGTTCTTAAGTCGGCATTGTGCCTTTTGTATTTAATTCCGATGCAATTTCTGTGTTTCATCATCAATAGTAAGGTCCAAGGGATACAGTAAACCTGGAGTGAAGCATCTGAATCTATAACTAGTGTCACAGGAATGGTTCAAACATAGACAGTAAGAAGAGTCGGTCTCCTTGTACTTAATTCTGTACTGTGCCTTTTGTATTTAATTCCGATGTAATTTCTGTGTTTCATCGTCAATAAAAATGTCCAAGGGATACAGTAAACCTGAAGTGTAGCATCGGAATTTATAACTAACGTCACAGGAATGGTTCAAAACATAGTCAGTAAGAAGAGTCAGTCTTCTTGTACTTAAGTCGGCATTGTGCCTTTTCTATTTCATTCCGATGCAATTTCTGTGTTTCACCGTCAATAAGAAGGTCCAAGGGATACAGTAAACCTGGAGTGAAGCATCGGAATCTTTAACTAGTGTCACAGGAATATTTCAAAACATAGACAGTAGGAAGAGTCAGTCTTCTTGTACTTAAGTCGGCAGTGTGCCGTTTGTATTTAATTCCGATGCAATTTCTGTGTTTCATCGTCAATAAGAAGGTCCAAGGTATACAGTAAACCTAAGGTGAAGCATCGGATCTATAACTAGTGTCACAGGAATGGTTCAAAACATAGTCAGTAAGAAGAGTCAGTCTTCTTGTACTTAAGTCGGCATTGTGCCTTTTCAATTTCATTCCGATGCAATTTCTGTGTTTCATCGTCAATAAGAAGGTCCAAGGGATACAGTAAACATGGAGTGAAGGATCGGAATCTATAACTAGTGTCAATGGAATGGTTCAAAACATAGTCAGTAAGAAGAGTCAGTCTTCTTGTACTTAAGTCGGCATTGTGCCTTTTCTATTTACTTCCGATGCAATTTCTGTGTTTCATCGTCAATAAGAAGGTCCAAGGGATATAGTAAACCTGAAGTGAAGCATCGGTTCTATAACTAGTGTCACAGGAATGGTTCAAAAGATAATCAGTACGAAGAGTCAGTCTTCTTGTACTTAAGTCGGCATTGTGCCTTTTCTATTTCATTCCGATGCAATTTCTGTGTTTCATCGTCAAAAAGAAGGTCCAAGGGATATAGTAAACCTGGAGTGAAGCATTGGAATCTATAACTAGTGTCACAGAAATGGTTCAAAACACAGACAGAAAGAAGAGTCTGTCTTCTTGTACGTACGTCGACATTGTGCCCTTTCTATTTAAATCCGATGCAATTTCTGTAAATCATCGTCTATAAGAAGGTCCAAGGGATACAGTAAACCTGAAGTGAAGCTTCGGAATCTATAGCTAGTGTCACAGGAATGGTTCAAAACATAGTCAGTAAGATGTGTCAGTCTTCTTGTCCTTAAGTCGGCATTGTGCCTTTTGTAATTAATTGCGATGCAATTTCTGTGTTTCATCGTCAAAAAGAAGTTCCAAGGGATAAAGTAAACCTGGTGTGAAGCATCGGAATCTATAACTAGTGTCACAGGAATGGCTCAAAACATAGACAGTAAGAAGAGTCAGTCTTCTTGTACTTAATTCTGCTTTGTGCCTTTTGTATTTAATTCCGATGCAATTTCTGTGTTTCATCGTCAATAAGAAGGTCAGAGGGGTACAGTAAACCTGAAACCTGAAGTGAAGCATCGGAATCTATAGGTAGTGTCACAGGAATGGTTCAAAACATAGACAGTAAGAAGAGTCAGTCTTCTTGTACTTAATTCTGCTTTGTGACATTTGTATTTAATTCCGATGCAATATCTGTGTTTCATCATCAATAAGAAGGTCCAAGGGATACAGTAAACCTGAAGTGAAGCATCGGAATTTATAACTAGTGTCAGAGGAATGGTTCAAAACATAGACAGAAAGAAGAGTCAGTTTTCTTGTACTTAAGTCGGCATTGTGCCTTTTGTATTTAATTCCGATGCAATTTCTGTGTTTCATCGTCAATAAGAATGTCAGAGGGATACAGTAATCCTGAAGTGAAACATCGGAATCTATAACTAGTGTCACAGGAATGGTTCAAAACATAGTCAGTAAGAATATTCAGTCTTATTGTACTTAAGTCATCATTGTGCATTTTCTATTTAATTCTGATGCAATTTCTGTGTTTCATCGTCAATATGAAGGTCCAAGGGATACAGTAAACCTGGAGTGAAGCATCGGAATCTATAACTAGTGTCACAGGAATGGTTCAAATCATAGACAGTAAGAAGAGTCAGACTTCTTTTACTTAAGTCGGCATTGTGCCTTTTGTATTTAATTCCGGTGCAATTTCTGTGTTTCATCGTCAATAAGAAGGTCAGAGGGATACAATAAACCTGAAGTGAAGCATCGGAATCTATAACTAGTGTCACAGTAATGGTTCAATACAAAGTCAGTAAGTAGAGTCAGTCTTCTTGTCCTTAAGTAGGCATTGTGACTTTTGTATTTAACTCCGATGCAATTTCTGTGTTACATCGTCAATAAGAAGGTCCAAGGGATACAGTAAACCTCAAGTGAAGCATCGGAATCTATAACGGGTGTCACAGGATTGGTTCAAAACATAGTCAGTAGGAAGTCTCGGTCTTCATGTATATAAGTCGGCATTGTGCCATTTGTATTTAATTCCGATGCATTTTCTGTGTTTCATCGTCAATAAGAAGGTCCAAGGGATACAGTAAACCTGAAGTGAAGCATCGGAATCTATAACTAGTGTCACAGGAATGGTTCAAACATAGACAGTCGGAAGAGTCAGTCTTCTTGTACTTAAGTCGTCATTGTGCCGTTTGTATATAATTCCGATGCAATGTCTGTGTTTCATCGTCAATAAGAAGGTCCAAGGTATGCAGTAAACCTGAAGTGAAGCATCGGATCTATAACTAGTGTCACAGGAATGGTTCAAAACATAGTCAATAAGAAGAGTCAGTCTTCTTGTACTTAAGTCAGCATTGTGCCTTTTCTATTTAATTCCGATGCGATTTCTGGGTTTCATCGTCAATATGAGGGTCCAAGGGATACAGTGAACATGGAGTGAAGCATCGGAATCTATAACTAGTGTCAATGGAATGGTTCAAAACATAGTCAGTAGGATGAGTCAGTCTTCTTGTACTTAATTCGGCATTGTGCCTTTTGTATTTAATTCCGATGTAATTTCTGTGTTTCATCGTCAATAAGAAGGTCCAAGGAATACAGTAAACCTGAATTGAAGCATCGGAATCTATAACTAGTGTGACAGGAATGGTTCGAAACATAATCAGTATGGAGAGTCAGTCTTCTTGTACTTAAGTCGGCATTGTGCCTTGGTATTTAATTCCGATGCAGTTTATGTGTTTCATCGTCAATAAGAAAGTCCAAGGGATACAGTAAACCTGAAGTGAAGCATCAGAATTTATAAGTAGTGTCACAGGAAGAGTTCAAAGCATAGTCGGTAAGGAGAGTCAGTCTTCTTGTACTTAAGTCGGCATTGTGCCTTTTGTATTTAAGTCCGATGCAATTTCTGTGTTTCATCGTCAATAAGAAGGACCAAGTGATACAGTAAACCTGGAGTGAAGCATCGGAATCTGTAACTAGTGTTACAGGAATGGTTCAAAGCATAGTCAGTAAGAAGAGTCAGTCTTCATGTACTTAAGTCGGCATTGTGCCTTTTCTATTTAATTCCGATCAATTTCTGTCTTTCTTCGTCAATAGGAAGGTCAGAGGGATACAATAAACCTGAAGTGAAGCATCGGAATCTATAACTAGTGTCACAGGAATGGTTCAAAACAAAGTCAGTAAGAAGAGTCAGTCTTCTTATACTTAAGTCGGCATTGTGCCTTTTCTATTTAATTCCGATGCAATTTCTGTGTTTCATCGTCAATAAGAAGGTCCAAGGGATACAGTAAACCTGGAGTGAAGCATCGGAATCTATAACTAGTGTCAATGGAAGGGTTCAAAACATAGTCAGTAAGAAGAGTCAGTCTTCTTGTACTTAAGTCGGCATTGTGCCTTTTCTATTTAATTCCGATGCAATTTCTGTGTTTCATCGTCAATAAGAAGGTCCAAGGGATATAATAAACCTGGAGTGAAGCATCGGAATCTATAACTAGTGTCACAGGAATGGTTCAAACTTCTACACTAAGAAGAGTCAGTCTTCTTGTACTTATGTCGACATTGTGCCTTTTCTATTTAATTCCGATGCAATTTCTGTGTTTCATCGTCAATAAGAAGGTTAGAGGAATACAATAAACCTGAAGTGACGCATCGGAATTTATAACTAGTGTCACAGGAATGGTTCAAAACAAAGTCAGTAAGAAGAGTCAGTCTTCTTGACCTTAAGTCGGCATTGTGCTTTTGTATTTAATTCCGATGCAATTTCTGTAATTCGTTGTCAATAAGAAGGTCCAAGGTATACAGTAAACCTGAAGTGAAGCATCGGATCTATAACTAGTGTCACAGGAATGGTTCAAAACATAGTCAGTAAGAGGAGTCAGTCTTCTTGTACTTATGTCGGCATTGTGCCTTTTCTATTTAATTCCGATGCAATTTCTGTGTTTCATCGTCAATAACAAGGTCCAAGGGATACAGTAAACCTGGAGTGAAGCATCAGAATCTATAACTAGTGTCAATGGAATGGTTCAAAGCATAGTCACTAAGAAGAGTCAGTCTTCTTGTACTTAAGTCGGCATTGTGCCTTTTCTTTTTAATTCCGATGCAATTTCTGTGTTCCATCGTCAATAAGAAGGTCCAAGGGATATAGTAAACCTGGAGTGAAAAATCGGAATCTATAACTAGTGTCACAGGAATGGTTCAAAGCATAGACAGTAAGAAGAGTCAGTCTTCTTGTACTTACGTCGACATTGTGCCTTTTCTATTTAATTCCGATGCAATTTCTGTGTTTCATCGTCAATAAGAGGATCAGAGGGATACAATCAACCTGGAGTGAAGCATCGGAATCTATAACTAGTGTCACAGGAATGGTTCAAAACAAAGTCAGTAAGAAGATTCAGTCTTCTTGTCCGTAAGTCGGCATTGTGCATTTTCTATTTAATTCTGTTGCAATTTCTGTGTTTCATCGTCAATATGAAGGTTCAACCGATACAGTAAACCTGGAGTGAAGCATCGGAATCTATAACTAGTGTCACAGGAATGGTTCAAATCATAGACAGTAAGAAGAGGCAGACTTCTTGTACTTACGTCGACATTGTGCCTTTTCTATTTAATTCCGATGCAATTTCTGTGTTTCATCGTCAATAAGAGGATCAGAGGGATACAATCAACCTGGAGTGAAGCATCGGAATCTATAACTAGTGTCACAGGAATGGTTCAAAACAAAGTCAGTAAGAAGATTCAGTCTTCTTGTCCGTAAGTCGGCATTGTGCATTTTCTATTTACTTCTGTTGCAATTTCTGTGTTTCATCGTCAATATGAAGGTTCAACCGATACAGTAAACCTGGAGTGAAGCATCGGAATCTATAACTAGTGTCACAGGAATGGTTCAAATCA
Organism: Schistocerca piceifrons; assembly: GCF_021461385.2. NCBI lineage: Eukaryota > Metazoa > Arthropoda > Insecta > Orthoptera > Acrididae > Schistocerca > Schistocerca piceifrons. The sequence goes on along the minus strand of NW_025727432.1, from coordinate 977,913 downwards.
TAGACAGTAAGAAGAGGCAGACTTCTTTTACTTAGGTCGGCATTGTGCCTTTTGTATTTAATTCCGATGCAATTTCTTTGTTTCTTCGTCAATAAGAAGGTCCAAGGAATACGTAAACCTGGAGTGAAGCATCGGAGTCTATAACTAGTGTCACAGGACTGGTTCAAAAATAGACAGTAAGATGAGTCTGTCTTCTTGAACTTAATTCGGCATTGTGTCTTTTGTATTTAATTCCGATGCAATTTCTGTGTTTCATCGTCAATAAGAAGGTCAGAGGGATACAGTAAACCTGAAGTGAAGCATCGGAATCCATAACGAGTGTCACAGGAATGGTTCAAAACATAGTCAGTAAGAAGAGTCAGTCTTCTTGTACTTAAGTCGGCATTGTGCCTTTTCTATTTCATTCCGATGCAATTTCTGTGTTTCATCGTCAATAAGAAGGTCCAAGTGATACAGTAAACCTGGAGTGAAGCATCGGAATCTATAACTAGTGTCAATGGAATGGTTCAAAACATAGTCAGTAAGAAGAGTCAGTCTTCTTGTACTTAAGTCGGCATTGTGCCTTTTCTATTTCATTCCGATGCAATTTCTGTGTTTCATCGTCAATAAGAAGGTCCAAGGGATATAGTAAACGTGAAGTGAAGCATCGGTTCTATAACTAGTGTCACAGGAATGGTTCAAAAGATAATCAGTAAGAAGAGTCAGTGTTCTTGTACTTAAGTCGGCATTGTGCCTTTTCTATTTCATTCCGATGCAATTTCTGTGTTTCATCGTCAAAAAGAAGGTCCAAGGGATATAGAAAATCTGGAGTGAAGCATCGGAATCTATAACTAGTGTCACAGAAATGGTTCAAAACACAGACAGAAAGAAGAGTCAGTCTTCTTGTACGTACGTCGACATTCTGCCCTTTCTATTTAAATCCGATGCAATTTCTGTAATTCATCGTCTATCAGAAGGTCCAAGGGATACAGTAAACCTGAAGTGAAGCTTCGGAATCTATAGCTAGTGTCACAGGAATGGTTCAAAACATAGTCAGTAAGATGTGTCAGTCTTCTTGTCCTTAAGTCGGCATTGTGCCTTTTGTTATTAATTGCGATGCAATTTCTGTGTTTCATCGTCAATAAGAAGTTCCAAGGGATAAAGTAAACCTGGAGTGAAGCATCGGAATCTATAACTAGTGTCACAGGAATGGCTCAAAACATAGACAGTAAGAAGAGTCAGTCTTCTTGTACTTAATTCTGCTTTGTGCCTTTTGTATTTAATTCCGATGCAATTTCTGTGTTTCATCGTCAATAAGAAGGTCAGAGGGGTACAGTAAACCTGAAACCTGAAGTGAAGCATCGGAATCTATAGGTAGTGTCACAGGAATGGTTCAAAACATAGACAGTAAGAAGAGTCAGTCTTCTTGTACTTAATTCTGCTTTGTGACTTTTGCATTTAATTCCGATGCAATATCTGTGTATCATCATCAATAAGAAGTCCAAGGGATACAGTAAACCTGAAGTGAAACATCGGAATTTATAACTAGTGTCAGAGGAATGGGTCAAACATAGACAGAAAGAAGAGTCAGTTTTCTTGTACTTAAGTCGGCATTGTGCCTTTTGTATTTATCTCCGATGCAATTTCTGTGTTTCATCGTCAATAAGAATGTCAGAGGGATACAGTAATCCTGAAGTGAAACATCGGAATCTATAACTAGTGTCACAGGAATGGTTCAAAACATAGTCAGTAAGAATATTCAGTCTTATTGTACTTAAGTCATCATTGTGCATTTTCTATTTAATTCTGATGCAATTTCTGTGTTTCATCGTCAATATGAAGGTCCAAGGGATACAGTAAACCTGGAGTGATGCATCGGAATCTATAACTAGTGTCGCAGGAATGGTTCAAATCATAGACAGTAAGAAGACTCAGACTTCTTTTACTTAAGTCGGCATTGTGCCTTTTGTATTTAATTCCGGTGCAATTTCAGTGTTTCTTCGTCAATAAGAAGGTCAGAGGGATACAATAAACCTGAAGCATCGGAATCTATAACTAGTGTCACAGTAATGGTTCAATACAAAGTCAGTAAGAAGAGTCAGTCTTCTTGTCCTTAAGTAGGCATTGTGCCTTTTGTATTTAATTCCGATGCAATTTCAGTGTTTCGTCGTCAATAAGAAAGTCCAAGGGATACAGTAAATCTGAGGTGAAGCATCGAAAATCTATAACTAGTCTCACAGGAATGGTTCAAAACATAGTCAGTAGGATGAGTCAGTCTTCTTGTACTTAAGTCGGCATTGTGCCTTTTCTATTTAATTCCGATGCAATTTCTGTGTTTCATCGTCAATATGAAGGTCCAAGGGATATAGTAATCCAGGAGTGAAGTATCGCAATCTATAACTAGTGTCACAGGAATGGTTAAATCATAGACAGTAAGAAGTGTCAGACTTCTTTTACTTAAGTCTGCATTGTGCCTTTTGTATTTAATTCCGGTGCAATTTCCGTGTTTCATCGTCAATAAGAAGGTCCAAGGGATACAGTAAACCTGGAGTGAAGCATCGGAGTCTTTAATTAGAGTCACAGGACTGGTTCAAAAATAGACAGTAAGAAGAGTCAGTCTTCTTGAACTTAATTCGGCATTGTGCCTTTTGTATTTAATTCCGATGTAATTTCTGTGTTTCATCGTCAATAAGAAGGTCCAAGCGATACAGTAAACCTGAATTGAAGAATCGGAATCTATAACTAGTGTGACAGGAATGGTTCGAAACATAATCAGTATGGAGAGTCAGTCTTCTTGTACTTAAGTCGGCATTGTGCCTTGGTATTTAATTCCGATGCATTTTATGTGTTTCATCGTCAATAAGAAGGTCCAAGGGATACAGTAAACCTGAAGTGAAGCATCAGAATTTATAACTAGTGTCACAGGAAGAGTTCAAAGCATAGTCAGTAAGGAGAGTCAGTCTTCTTGTACTTAAGTCGGCATTGTGCCTTTTGTATTTAAGTCCGATGCAATTTCTGTGTTTCATCGTCAATAAGAAGGACCAAGGGATACAGTAAACCTGGAGTGAAGCATCGGAATCTGTAACTAGTGTCACAGGAATGGTTCAAAGCATAGTCAGTAAGAAGAGTCAGTCTTCATGTACTTAAGTCGGCATTGTGCCTTTTCTATTTAATTCCGATCAATTTTTGTCTTTCTTCGTCAATAGGAAGGTCAGAGGGATACAATAAACCTGAAGTGAAGCATCGGAATCTATAACTAGTGTCACAGGAATGGTTCAAAACAAAGTCAGTAAGAAGAGTCAGTCTTCTTATACTTAAGTCGGCATTGTGCCTTTTCTATTTAATTCCGATGCAACTTCTGTGTTTCATCGTCAATAAGAAGGTCCAAGGGATATAATAAACCTGGAGTGAAGCATCGGAATCTATAACTAGTGTCACAGGAATGGTTCAAACATCTACACTAAGAAGAGTCAGTCTTCTTGTACTTACGTCGACATTGTGCCTTTTCTATTTAATTCCGATGCAATTTCTGTGTTTCTTCGTCAATAGGAAGGTCGGAGGGATACAATAAACCTGAAGTGAAGCATCGGAATCTATAACTAGTGTCACAGGAATGGTTCAAAACAAAGTCAGTAAGAAGAGTCAGTCTTCTTATTCTTAAGTCGGCATTGTGCCTTTTCTATTTAATTCCGATGCAACTTCTGTGTTTCATCGTCAATAAGAATGTCCAAGGGATACAGTAAACCTGGAGTGAAGCATCGGAATCTATAACTAGTGTCAATGGAAGGGTTCAAAACATAGTCAGTAAGAAGAGTCAGTCTTCTTGTACTTAAGTCGGCATTGTGCCTTTTCTATTTAATTCCGATGCAATTTCTGTGTTTCATCGTCAATAAGAAGGTCCAAGGGATATAATAAACCTGAAGTGAAGCATCGGATCTATAACTAGTGTCACAGGAATGGTTCAAAACATAGTCAGTAAGAGGAGTCAGTCTTCTTGTACTTAAGTCGGCATTGTGCCTTTTCTATTTAATTCCGATGCAATTTCTGTGTTTCATCGTCAATAAGAAGGTCCAAGGGATACAGTAAACCTGGAGTGAAGCATCGGAATCTATAACTAGTGTCAATGGAATGGTTCAAAGCATAGTCACTAAGAAGAGTCAGTCTCCTTGTACTTAAGTCGGCATTGTGCCTTTTCTTTATAATTCCGATGCAATTTCTGTGTTCCATCGTCAATAAGAAGGTCCAAGGGATATAGTAAACCTGGAGTGAAAAATCGGAATCTATAACTAGTGTCACAGGAATGGTTCAAAGCATAGACAGTAAGAAGAGTCAGTCTTCTTGTACTTACGTCGACATTGTGCCTTTTCTATTTAATTCCGATGCAATTTCTGTGTTTCATCGTCAATAAGAGGGTCAGAGGGATACAATCAACCTGAAGTGAAGCATCGGAATCTATAACTAGTGTCACAGGAATGGTTCAAAGCAAAGTCAGTAAGAAGATTCAGTCTTCTTGTCCGTAAGTCGGCATTGTGCATTTTCTATTTAATTTTGTTGCAATTTCTGTGTTTCATCGTCAATATGAAGGTCCAACCGATACAGTAAACCTGGAGTGAAGCATCGGAATCTATAACTAGTGTCACAGGAATGGTTCAAATCATAGACAGTAAGAAGAGTCAGACTTCTTTTACTTAGGTCGGCATTGTGCCTTTTGTATTTAATTCCGATGCAATTTCTTTGTTTCTTCGTCAATAAGAAGGTCCAAGGAATACGTAAACCTGGAGTGAAGCATCGGAGTCTATAACTAGTGTCACAGGACTGGTTCAAAAATAGACAGTAAGAAGAGTCAGTCTTCTTGAACTTAATTCGGCATTGTGTCTTTTGTATTTAATTCCTATGCAATTTCTGTGTTTCATCGTCAATAAGAAGGTCAGAGGGATACAGTAAACCTGAAGTGAAGCATCGGAATCCATAACTAGTGTCACAGGAATGGTTCAAAACATAGTCAGTAAGAAGCGTTAGTCTTCTTGTACTTAAGTCGGCATAGTGCCTTTTCTATTTAATTCCGAAGCATTTTCTGTGTTTCATCGTCAATAAGAAGGTCCAAGGGATACAGTAAACCTGGAGTGAAGCATCGGAATCTATAACTAGTGTCAATGGTATGGTTCAAAACATAGACAGTCAGAAGAGTCAGTCTTCTTGTACTTAAGTCGGCATTGTGCCTTTTGTATTTAATTCCGATGCAATTTCTGTGTTTCATCGTCAATAAGAAGGTCCAAGGGATACAGTAAACCTGAAGTGAAGCATCGGAATTTATAACTAGTGTCACAGGGATGGTTCAAAACATAGTCAGTAAGGAGAGTCAGTCTTCTTGCACTTAAGTTAGCATTGTGCCTTTTGTATTTAATTCCGATGCAATTTCTGTGTTTCATCGTCAATAAGAAGGACCAAGGAATACAGCAAACCTGGAGTGAAGCATCGGAATCAGTGACTAGTGTCACAGGGATGGTTCAAAACATAGACAGTAAGAAGAGTCAGTCTTCTTGAACTTAAGACGGCATTGTGCCTTTTCTATTTAATTCTGATTCAATTTCTGTGTTTCATCGTCAATAAGAAGGTCAGAGGGTTACAGTAATCCTGAAGTGATGCATCGGAATCTATAACTAGTGTCACAGGAATGGTTCAAAACATAGTCAGTAAGAAGAGTCAGTCTTCTTGTACTTAAGTCGGCATTGTGCCTTTTCAACTTAATTCCGATGCAATTTCTGTGTTTCATCGTCAATAAGAACGTCAGAGGTATACAATAAACCTGAAGTGAAGCATCGGAATCTATAACTAGTGTCACAGGAATGGTTCGAAACAAAGTCAGTAAGATGTGTCAGTCTTCTTGTCCTTAAGTCGGCATTGTGCCTTTTGCATTTAATTCCGACGCAATTTCTGTGTTTTATCGTCAATAAGAAGGTCCAAGGGATACAGTAAACCTGGAGTGAAGCATCGGAATCTATAACTAGTGTCACAGGAATGGTTAAAAACATAGACAGTAAGAAGAGTCAGTCTTCTTGTACTTAATTCTGCTTTGTGCATTTTGTATTTAATTCCGATGCAATTTCTGTGTTTCATCGTCAATAACAAGGTCCAAGGGATACAGTAAACCTGGAGTGAAGCATCGGAATCTATAACTAGTGTCACAGCAATAGTTCAAAACATAGTCAGCAAGAATAGTCAGTCTTATTGTACTTAAGTCATCATTGTGCAATTTCTATTTAATTCTGATGCAATTTCTGTGTTTCATCGTCAATATGAAGGTCAAACCGATAGAGTAAACCTGGAGTGAAGCATCGGAATCTATAACTAGTGTCACAGGAATGGTTCAAATCATAGACAGTAAGAGGAGTCAGACTTCTTTTACTTGAGTCGGCATTGTGCCTTTTGTATTTAATTCCGATGCAATTTCTGTGTTTCATCGTCAATAAGAAGGTCAGAGGGATACAGTAAACCTGAAATAAAGCATCGGAATCTATAGCTAGTGTCACAGGAATGGTTCAAAACATAGTCAGTAAGAAGAGTCAGTCTTCTTGTCCTTAAGTCGGCATTGTGCCTTTTGTATTTAATTCCGAAGCAATTTCTGTGTTTCTTCGTCAAGAAGAAGGTCCAAGGGATACAGTAAACCTGGAGAGCAGCATCGGAATCTATAACTAGTGTCACAGGAATATTTCAGAACATAGACAGTAAGAAGAGTCAGTCTTCTTGTACTTAATTCGGCATTGTGACTTTTGTATTTAATTCCGATGCAATTTCTGTGTTTCATCGTCAATAAGAAGGTCCAAGGGATACAGTAAACCTCAAGTGAAGCATCGGAATGTATGACGGGTGTCACAGGAATGGTTCAAACATAGTCAGTAGGAAGGGTCGGTCTTCATGTACTTAAGTCGGCTTGTGCCTTTTGTATTTAATTCCGATGCATTTTCTGCGTTTCATCGTCAATAAGAAGGTTAAAGGGATACAGTAATCCTGAAGTGAAGCATCGGAATCTATAACTAGTGTCACAGTAATGGTTCAAATCATAGACAGTAAGAAGAGTCAGTCTTCTTGTACTTACGTCGACAATGTGCCTTTTCTATTTAATTCCGATTCAATTTCTGTGTTTCATCGTCAATAAGAAGGTCCAAGGGATACAGTAAACCTCAAGTGAAGCATCGGAATGTATGACGGGTGTCACAGGAATGGTACAAAACATAGTCAGTAAGATGAGTCAGTCTTCTTGTACTTAAGTCGGCATTGTGCCTTTTCTATTTAATTCCGATGCAATTTCTGTGTTTCATCGTCAATAAGAAGGTCAGAGGGATACAATAAAACTGAAGTGAAGCATCGCAATATATAACTAGTGTCACAGGAATGGTTCAAAGCATAGACAGTAAGAAGAGTCAGTCTTCTTGTACTTACGTCGACAATGTGCCTTTTCTATTTAATTCCGATTCAATTTCTGTGTTTCATCGTCAATAAGAGGGACAGAGGGATACAATCAACCTGAAGTGAAGCATCGGAATCTATAACTAGTGTCACAGGAATGGATCAAAGCAAAGTCAGTAAGAAGATTCAGTCTTCTTGTCCGTAAGTCGGCATTGTGCATTTTCTATTTAATTCTGATGCAATTTCTGTGTTTCATCGTCAATATGAAGTTCCAACCGATACAGTAAAGCTGGAGTGAAGCATCGGAATCTATAACCAGTGTCACAGTAATGGTTCAAATCATAGACAGTAAGAAGAGTCAGACTTCTTTTACTTAGGTCGGCATTGTGCCTTTTGTATTTAATTGCGATGCAATTTCTTTGTTTCTTCGTCAATAACAAGGTCCAAGGGATACGTAAACCTGGAGTGAGGCATCGCAGTCTATAACTAGTGTCACAGGACTGGTTCAAAAATAGACAGTAAGAAGAGTCAGTCTTCTTGAACTTAATTCGGCATTGTGCCTTTTGTATTTAATTCCGATGCTATTTCTGTGTTTCATCGTCAATAAGAAGGTCAGAGGGATACAGTAAACCTGAAGTGAAGCATCGGAATCCATAACTAGTGTCACAGGAATTGTTCAAAACATAGTCAGTAAGAAGCGTTAGTCTTCTTGTACTTAAGTCTGCATAGTGCCTTTTCTATTTAATTCCAAAGCATTTTCTGTGTTTCATCGTCAATAAGAAGGTCCAAGAGATACAGTAAAACTGGAGTGAAGCATCGGAATCTATAACTAGTGTCAATGGTATGGTTCAAAACATAGACAGTCAGAAGAGTCAGTCTTCTTGAACTTATGTCGGCATTGTGCCTTTTGTATTTAATTCCGATGCAATTTCTGTGTTTCATCGTCAATAAGAGGGTCAGAGGGATACAGTGAACCTGAAGTGAAGCATCGGAATCTATAGCTAGTGTCACAGGAATGGTTCAAACATAGTCAGTAGGAAGTGTCGGTCTTCATGTACTAAAGTCGGCTTTGTGCCTTTTGTATTTACTTCCGATACATTTTCTGTGTTTCATCGTCAATAAGAAGGACCAAGGAATACAGTAAACCTGGAGTGAAGCATCGGAATCTATAACTAGTGTCACAGGGATGGTTCAAAGCATAGACAGTAAGAAGAGTCAGTCTTCTTGTACTTAAGTCAGCATTGTGCCTTTTCTATTTAATTCCGATCCAATTTCTGTGTTTCATCGTCAATAAGAAGGTCAGAGGGTTACAGTAATCCTGAAGTGAAGCATCGGAATCTATAACTAGTGTCACAGGAATGGTTCAAATATAGTCAGTAAGAAGAGTCAGTCTTCTTGTACTTAAGTCGGCATTGTGCCTTTTCAATTTAATTCCGATGCAATTTCTGTGTTTCATCGTCAATAAGAAGGTCAGAGGGATACAATAAACCTGAAGTGAAGCATCGGAATCTATAACTAGTGTCACAGGAATGGTTGGAAACATAGTCAGTAAGAAGTGTCAGTCTTCTTGTCCTTAAGTCGGCATTGTGCCTTTTGTATTTAATTCCGATGCAATTTCTGTGTTCCATCGTCAATAAGAAGGTCCAAGGGATACAGTAAACCTGGAGTGAAGCATCGGAATCTATAACTAGTGTCACAGGAATGGTTCAAAACATAGACAGTAAGAAGAGTCAGTCTTCTTGTACTTAATTTTGCTTTGTGCATTTTGTATTTAATTCCGATGCAATTTCTGTGTTTCATCGTCAATAAGAAGGTCCAAGGGATACAGTAAACCTGGAGTGAAGCATCGGAATCTATAACTAGTGTCACAGGAATGGTTCAAAACATAGACAGTAAGAAGAGTCAGTCTTCTTGTACTTAATTCCTCTTTGTGCATTTTGTATTTAATTCCGATGCAATTTCTGTGTTTCATCGTCAATAAGAAGGTCCACGGGATACAGTAAACCTGGAGTGAAGAATCGGAATCTATAACTAGTGTCACAGCAATAGTTCAAAACATAGTCAGTAAGAATAGTCAGTCTTATTGTACTTAAGTCATCATTGTGAATTTTCTATTTAATTCTGATGCAATTTCTGTGTTTCATCGTCAATATGAAGGTCCAACCGATAGAGTAAACCTGGAGTGAAGCATCGGAATCTATAACTAGTGTCACAGGAATGGTTCAAATCATAGACAGTAAGAAGAGTCAGACTTCTTTTACTTAAGTCGGCATTGTGCCTTTTGTATTTAATTCCGATGCAATTTCTGTGTTTCATCGTCAATAAGAAGGTCAGAGGGATACAGTAAACCTGAAATAAAGCATCGGAATCTATAGCTAGTGTCACAGGAATGGTTCAAAACATAGTCAGTAAGAAGAGTCAGTCTTCTTGTCATTAAGTCGGCATTGTGCCTTTTGTATTTAATTCCGATGCAATTTCTGTGTTTCTTCGTCAAGAAGAAGGTTCAAGGGATACAGTAAACCTGGAGAGCAGCATCGGAATCTATAACTAGTGTCAGAGGAATGGTTCAGAACATAGACAGGAAGAAGAGTCAGTCTTCTTGTACTTAATTCGGCATCGTGCCTTTTGTAATTAATACCAATGCAATTTCTGTGTTTCATCGTCGATAAGAAGGTCCAAGGGATACAGTAAACCTCAAGTGAAGCATCGGAATGTATGACGGGTGTCACATGAATGGTTCAAAACATAGTCAGTAGGAAGGGTCGGTCTTCATGTACTTAAGTCGGCATTGTGCCTTTTGTATTCAATTCCGATGCAATTTCTGTGTTTCGTCGTCAATAAGAAGGACCAAGGGATACAGTAAACCTGGAGTGAAGCATCGGAATCTATAACTAGTGTCACAGGGATGGTTCAAAACATAGACGGTAAGAAGAGTCAGTCTTCTTGTACTTAAGTCGGCATTGTGCCTTTTCTATTTAATTCCGATGCAATTTCTGTGTTTCATCGTCAATAATAAGGTCAAAGGGATACAATAAACCTGAAGTGAAGCATCGGAATCTATTACTAGTGTCACAGGAATGGTTCAAAACAAAGTCAGTAAGAAGAGTCAGTCTTCTTGTCCTTAAGTGGCCATTGTGCCTTTTGTATTCAATTCCGGTGCAATTTCTGTGTTTCATCATCAATAAGAAGGTCCAAGGGATACAGTAAACCTGGAGTGAAGCATCGGAATCTATAACTAGTGTCACAGGAATGGTTTAAAACATAGACAGTAGGAAGAGTCAGTCTTCTTGTACTTAATTCTGCTTTGTGCATTTTGTATTTAATTCCGATGCAATTTCTGTGTTTCATCGTTAATAAGAAGGTCCAAGGGATACAGTAAACCTGGAGTGAAGCATCGGAATCTATAACTAGTGTCACAGGAAAGGTACAAACATAGACAGTAAGAAGAGTCAGTCTTCTTGTACTTAATTCGGCATTGTGCGTTTCGTATTTCATTCCGATGCAATTTCTGTGTATCATCGTCAATTAGAAGGTCCAAGTTATACAGTAAACCTCAAGTGAAGCATCGGAATCAATAACGCGTGTCACAGGAATGGATCAAAACATAGTCAGTAGGAAGAGTCGGTCTTCATGTACTTAAATCGGCATTGTGCCTTTTGTATTTAATTCCGATGCATTTTCTGTGTTTCATTGTCAACAAGATGGTCCAAGGGATACTGTAAACCTGAAGTGAAGCATCGGAATTTATAACTAGTGTCACAGGAATGGTTCAAAACATAGTCAGTAAGGAGAGTCAGTCTTCTTGTACTTAAGTCGGCATTGTGCCTTTTGTATTCAATTCCGATGCAATTTCTGTGTTTCATCGCAATAAGAAGGACCAAGGGATACAGTAAACCTTGTGTGAAGCATCGGAGTCTATAACTAGTGTCACAGGAATGGTTCAAAACATAGACAGTAAGAAGAGTCAGTCTTCTTGTACTTAAGTCGGCATTGTGCCTTTTCTATTTAATTCCGATGCAATTTCTGTGTTTCGTCGTCAATATGAAGGTCCAAGGGATACAGTAAACCTGGAGTAAAGCATCGGAATCTATAACTAGTGTCACAGGAATGGTTCAAAACAAAGTCAGTAAGAAGAGTCAGTCTTCTTGTCCTTAAGTCGGCATTGTGCCTTTTGTACTTAATTCCGATGCAATTTCTGTGTTTCATCGTCAATAACAAGGTCCAAAAGATACAGTAAACCTAAAGTGAAGCTTCGGAATCTATAGCTAGTTTCACAGGAGTGGTTCAAACATAGTCAATTAGAAGAGTCAGTCTTCTTGTCCTTAAATCGGCATTGTGCCTTTTGTAATTAATTCCGATGCAATTTCTGTGTTTCATCGTCAATAAGAAAGTCCAAGGGATATAGTAAACCTGGAGTGAAGCATCGGAATCTATAACTAGTGTCACAGGAATGGTTCAAAACATAGACAGTAAGAAGAGTCAGTCTTCTTGTACTTACGTCGACATTGTGCCTTTTCTATTTAATTCCGATGCAATTTCTGCGTTTCATCGTCAGTAAGAAGGTCAGAGGGATACAATAAACCTGTAGTGAAGCATCGGAATCTATAGCTAGTGTCACAGGAATGGTTCAAAACATAGTCAATAAGAAGAGTCAGTCTTCTTGTCCTTAAGTCGGCATTGTGCCTTTTATAATTAATTCCGATGCAATCTCTGTGTTTCATCGTCAATAAGTAGGTCCAAGGGATACAGTAAACCTGGAGTGAAGCATCGGAATCTATAATTAGTGTCACAGGAATGGTTCAAAACATAGTCAGTAAGAATAGTGAGTCTTATTGTACTTAAGTCATCATTGTGCATTTTCTATTTAATTCTGATGCAATTTGTGTGTTTCATCGTCAATATGAGGGTCCAACCGATACCGTAAACCTGGAGTGAAGCATCGGAATCTATAACTAGTGTCACAGGAATGGTTCAAATCATAGACAGTAAGAAGAGTCCGACTTCTTTTACTTAAGTCGGCATTGTGCCTTTTGTATTTCATTCCGATGCAATTTCTGTAGTTCATCGTCAATAAGAAGGTCCAAGGGATACAGTAAACTTGGAGTGATTCATGGGAGTCTATCACTAGTGTCACAGGACTGGTTCAAAAATAGACAGTAAGAAGAGTCAGTCTTCTTGTACTTAAGTGGGCATAGTGCCTTTTCTATTTAATTCCGATGCAATTTCTGTGTTTCATCGTCAATAAGAAGGTCAGAGAGATACAGTAAACCTGAAGTGAAGCATCGGAATCTATAGCTAGTGTCACAGGAATGGTTCAAAACATAGTCAGTAAGAAGAGTCAGTCTTCTTGTCCTTAAGTCGGCATTGTGCCTTTTCTGTTTAATTCCGATGCAATTTCTGTGTTTCATCGTCAATAAGAAGGTCAGAGGGATACAGTAATCCTGAAGTGAAGCATCGGAATGGATAACTAGTGTCACAGGAACGGTTCAAACATGGTCAGAAAGAAGAGTCAGTCTTGTTGTACTTAAGTCGGCATTGTGCCTTTTCTATTCAATTCCGATGCAATTTCTGTGTTTCATCGTCAATAAGAATATCAGAGGGATACAATAAACCTGAAGCGATGAATTGGAATCTAAACTAGTGTCACAGAAATGGTTTAAAACAAAGTCAGTATGAAGAGTCAGTCTTCTTGTCCTTAAGTCGACATTGTGCCTTTTGTATTTAATTCCGATGCAATTTCTGTGTTTCATCGTCAATAAGAATGTCAGAGGGATACAATAAACCTGAGGCGAAGAATTGGAATCCAAACTAGTGTCACAGAAATGATTCAAAACAAAGTCAGTAAGAAGAGACAGTCTTCTTGTCCTTAAGTCGGCATTGTGCCTTTTGTATTTAATTCCGATGCAATTTCTGTGTTTCATCGTCAATAAGAAGGTCCAAGGGATACAGTAAACCTGGAGTGAAGCATCGGAATCTATAACTAGTGTCACAGGAATGTTTCAAAACATAGACAGTAAGAAGAGTCAGTCTTCTCGTACTTAATTCTACTTTGTGCATTTTGTATTTAATTCCGATGCATTTTCTGTGTTTCATCGTCAATAAGAAGGTCTAAGCGATACAGTAAACCTGAAGTGAAGCATCATAATTTATAACTAGTGTCACAGGAATGGTTCAAAACATAGTCAGGAAGGTGTGTCAGTCTTCTTGAACTTGGCATTGTGCATTTTGTATTTAATTCCGATGCAATTTCTGTGTTTCATCGTCAATAAGAAGGACAAAGGCATACAGTTAACCTGGAGTAAAACATTGGAATCTATAACTAGTGTCACAGGGATGGTTCAAACATAACCAGTAAGAAGAGTCAGACTTCTTGTACTTATGTCGGCATTGTGAATTTTCTATTTAATTCCGATGCAATTTCTGTGTTTCATCGTCAATAAGAAGGTCAAAGGGATACTGTAAACCTGGAGTGAAGCATCGGAATCTATAACTAGTGTCACAGGAATGGTTCAAAACATAGACAGTAAGAACAGTCAGTCTTCTTGTACTTACGTCGACATTGTGCCTTTTCTATATAATTCCGATGCAATTTCTGTGTTTCATCGTCAATACGAAGGTCAGAGGTATACAATAAACCTGGAGTGAAGCATCGGAATCTATAACTAGTGTCACAGGAATGGTTCAAAGCAAAGTCAGTAAGAGGAGTCAAGCTTCTTGTCCTTAAGTCGGCATTGTTCCGTTTGTAATTAATTCCGATGCAATTTCTGTGTTTCGTCGTCAATAAGAAGGTCCAAGGTATACAGTAAACCTGAGGTGAAGCATCGGAATCTATAGCTAGTGTCACAGGAATGGTTCAAAACATAGTCAGTAAGAAGAGTCAGTCTTCTTGTCCTTAAGTCGGCATTGTGCCTTTTGTATTTAATTCCGATGCAATTTCTGTGTTTCATCGTCAATAACAAGGTCTAAGGGATACAGTAAACCTGGAGTAAAGCATCGGAATCTGTAAGTAGTGTCAATGGAATGGTTCAAAACATAGACAGTAAGAAGAGTCAGTGTTCTTGTACTTAAGTCGGCATTTTGCCTTTGGTATTTAATTCCGATGCAATTTCTGTGTTTCATCGTCAATAAGAAGGTCCAAGGGATACAGTAAGCCTGGAGTGAAGCCTCGGAATCTATAACTAGTGTCACAGCAATCGTTCAAAACATAGTCAGTAAGAAGAGCAGTCTTCTTGTACTTAGGTCGGCATTGTGCCATTTGTATTTAATTCCGATGCAATTTCTGTGTTTCATCGTCAATAAGAACGACCAAGGGATACAGTAAACCTGGAGTGAAGCATCGGAGTCTATAACTAGTGACACAGGGATGGTTCAAAACATAGACAGTTAGAAGAGTCTGTCTTCTTGTACTTAAGTCGGCATTGTGCCTTTTGTATTACACTCCGATGCAATTTCTGTGTTTCATCGTCAATAAGAAGGTCCAAGCGATACAGTAAACCTGAAGTGAAGCATCGGAATTTATAACTAGTGTCACAGGAATGGTTCAAACATAGTCAGGAAGGAGAGTCAGTCTTCTTGTACTTAAGTCGGCATTGTGATTTTCTATTTAATTCCGATGCAATTTCTGTGTTTCATCGTCAATAAGAAGGACCAAGGGATACTGTAAACCTGGAGTGAAGCATCAGAATCTATAACTAGTGTCACAGGGATGGTTCAGAACATAGACCGTAAGAAGAGTCAGTCTTCTTGTACTTAAGTCGGCATTGTGCCTTTTCTATTTATATTCCGATGCAATTTCTGTGTTTCATCGTCAATAAGAAGATCAAAGGGATACAGTAATCCTGAAGTGAAGCATCGGAATCTATAACTAGTGTCACAGGAATGGTTCAAAACAAAGTCAGTAAGAAGAGTCAGTCTACTTGTCCTTAAGTCGGCATTGTGCCTTTTGTATTTAATTCCGATGCAATTTCTGTGTTTCATCGTCAATAAGGAGGTCTAAGAGATACAGTAAACCTCAAGTAAAGCATCGGAATCTATAACTGGTGTCACAGGAATGGTTCAAAACATAGTCAGTAGGAGGAGTCGGTATTCATGTACTTAAATCGGCATTGTGCCTTTTGTATTTAATTCCGATGCAATTTCTGTGTTTCATCGTCAACAAGAAGGTCCAAGGGATACAGTAAACCTGAAGTGAAGCATCGGAATCTATAACTAGTGTCACAGGAATGGTTTAAAACATAGACTGTAGGAAGAGTCAGTCTTATGTACTTAACGCGGCATTGTGCGGTTTGTATTTAATTCCGATGCAATTTCTGTGTTTCATCGTCAATAAGAAGGTCCAAGGTATACAGTTAACCTGAAGTGAAGCATCGGATCTATAACTAGTGTCACAGGAATGGTTGAAAACGTAGTCAGAAGAGTCAGTCTTCTTGTACTTAAGTCGGAATTGTGCCATTTCTATTTAATTACGATGCAATTTCTGTGTTTCATCGTCAATAAGAAGGTCCAAGGGATACAGTAAACCTGGAGTGAAGCATCGGAATCTATAAATAGTGTCAATATAATGGTTCAAAGCATAGTCAGTAAGAAGTGTCAGTCTTCTTGTACTTATGTCGGCATTGTACCTTTTCTATTTAATTCCGATGCAATTTCTGTGTTTCATCGTCAATAACAAGGTCCAATGGATACAGTAAACCTGGAGTGAAGCATCGGAATCTATAAGTAGTGTCAATGGAATGGTTCAAAACATGGACAATAAGAAGAGTCAGTCTTCTTGTACTTAAGTCGGCATTTTGATTGTTGTATCTAATTCCGATGCAATTTCTGTGTTTCATCGTCAATAAGAAGGTCCTAGGGATACAGTAAACCTGGAGTGTAGCATCGGAATCTATAACTAGTGTCACAGGAATGGTTCAAAACATAGACAGTAAGAAGTGTCAGTCTTCTTGTACTTAAGTCGGCATTTTGATTGTTGTATTAATTCCGATGCAATTTCTGTGCTTCATCCTCAAGAAGAAGGTCCAAAGGATACGATAAACCTGAAGTGAAGCTTCGGAATCTATAACTAGTGTCACAGGGATGGTTCAAAACATAGACAGTAAGAAGAGTCAGTCTTCTTTTACCTATGTCGGCACTGTGCCTTTTGTATTTAATTCCGATGCAATTTCTGTGTTTCATCGTCAATAAGAAGGTCCAAGGGATACAGTAAACCTGAAATGAAGCATTGGAATCTATAACTAGTGTCACAGGGATGGTTCAAAACATAGACAGTAAGAAGAGTCAGTCTTCTTGTACCTAAGCCGGCATTGTGCCTTTTCTATTTAATTCCGATGCAATTTCTGTGTTTCATCGTCAATAAGAAGGTCAGAGGGATACAGTAATCCTGAAGTGAAGCATCGGAATCTATAACTAGTGTCACAGGAATGGTTCAAAACATAGTGTGTAAGAAGAGTCAGTCTTCTTGTACTTAAGTCGGCATTGTGCCTTTTCTATTTACTTCTGATGCAATTTCTGTGTTTCATCGTCAATAAGAAGGTCCACGGAATACAGTAAACCTGGAGTGAAGCATCGGAATCTATAACTAGTGTCACAGGAATGGTTCAAATCATAGACAGTAAGAAGAGTCAGTCTTCTTGTACTTAAGTCGACATTGTGCCTTTTCTATTTAATTCCAATGCAATTTCTGTGTTTCATCGTCCGTAAGAAGGTCAGAGGGATAGAATAAACCTGAAGTGAAGCATCGGAATCTATAACTAGTGTCACAGGAATGGTTCATAACAAAGTCAGTAAGAAGAGTCAGTCTTCTTGTCCTTAAGTCTGCATTGTGCCTTTTGTATTTAATTCCGATGCAATTTCTGTGTTTCATCGTCAATAAGAAGGTCCTAGGGATACAGTAAACCTGGAGTGTAGCATCGGAATCTATAACTGGTGTCACATTAATGGTTCAAAACATAGACTGTAAGAAGAGTCAGTCTTCGTGTACTTAAGGCGGCGTTTTGATTGTTGTATTTCATTCCGATGCAATTTCTGTGTTTCATCGTCAATTAGAAGGTCCAAGGGATACAATAAACCTGGAGTGAAGCATTGGAATCTATAACTAGTGTCAATGGAATGATTCAAAACATAGACAGTAAGAAGAGTCAGTCTTCTTGTAGTGAAGTCGGCATTGTGCCTTTTGTATTGAATTCCGAAGCAATTTCTGTGTTTCATCGTCAATAAGAAGGTCCAAGGGATACAGTAAACCTGGAGTGAAGCGTCGGAATTAATAACTAGTGTAACAGGAATGGTTCAAAACATAGACAGTAAGAAGAGTCAGTCTTCTTGTACTTAATTCGTCATTGTGCCTCTTGTATTTAATTCCGATGCAATTTCTGTGTTTCATTGTCAATAAGAAGGTCTAAGGGATACAGTAAACCTCAAGTGAAGCATCCGAATCTATAACTAGTGTCACAGGAATGGTTCAAAACAAGGTCAGTAAGAAGAGTCAGTCTTCTTGTCCTTAAGTCGGCGTTTTGCCTTTTGTATTTAATTCCGATGCAATTTCTGTGTTTCATCGTAAATACGAACGTCCAAGGTATACAGTAACCCTGAAGTGAAGCATCGGAATCTATAACTAGTGTCACAGGAATGGTTCAAAGCATAGTCAGTAAGAAGAGTCCGTCTTCTTGTACTTAAGTCGGCATTGTTCCTTTTCTATTTAATTCCGATGCAATTTCTGTGTTTCATCGTCAATAACAAGGTCCACAGGATACAGTAAACCTGGAGTGAAGCTTCGGAATCTATAACTAGTGTCACAGGAATGGTTCAAAGCATAGTCAGTAAGAAGAGTCCGTCTTCTTGTACTTGAGTCGGCATTGTTCCTTTTGTTTTTAATTCCGATGCAATTTCTGTGTTTCATCGTCAATAAGAAGTCAGAGCGATACAGTAAACCTGAAGTGATGCATAGGAATCTATAGCTAGTGTCACAGGAATGGTTCAAAACATAGTCAGTAAGAAGAGTCAGTCTTCTTGTCCTTAAGTCGGCATTGTGCCTTTTGTATTTAATTCCGATGCAATTTCTGTGTTTCATCGTCAATATGAAGGTCCAAGGGATACAGTACACCTGGAGTGAAGAATCGGAATCTATAACTAGTGTCACAGGAATGGTTCAAAACGTAGATAGTAAGGAGAGTCAGTCTTCTTGTACTTAATTTGCATTGTGCCTTTTGTATTTAATTCCGATGCAATTTCTGTGCATCGTCGTCAATAAGAAGGTCCAAGGGATACAGCAAACCTGGAGTGAAGCATCGGAATTTATAACTAGTGTCACAGGTATGGTTCAAAACATAGTCAGTAAGAAGAGTCATTCTTCTTGTACTTAAGTCGGCATTGTGCCTTTTGTATTTAATTCCGATGCAGTTTCTGTGCTTCATCGTCAATAAGAAGGACCAAGGGATGCAGTAAACCTGGAATGAAGCATCGGAATCTATAACTAGTGTCACAGGGATGGTTCAAATCATAGACAGTAAGAAGAGTCAGACTTCTTGTACTTAAGTCGGCATTGTGCCTTTTGTATTTTATTCCGATGCAATTTCTGTGTTTCATCGTCAATAAGAAGGTCAGACGGATACAGTAATCCCGAAGTGAAGCATCGGAATCTATACCTTGTTTCACAGCAATGGTACGAATTATAGTCATTAAGAATAGTCAGTCTTCTTGTATTTAAGTCATCATTGTGCATTTTCTATTTACTTCTGATGCAATTTCTGCGTTTCATCGTCAATAACAAGGTCCAAGGGATACAGTAAACCTGGAGTTAAGTATCGGAATCTATAACTAGTGTCACAGGAATGGTTCAAATCATAGACAGTAAGAAGAGTCAGTCTTCTTGTACTTAAGTCGACATTGTGACTTTTCTATTTAATTCCGATGCAATTTCTGTGTTTCATCGTCAGTAAGAAGGTCAGAGGGATAGAATAAACCTGAAGTGAAGCATCGGAAACTATAACTAGTGTTACAGGAATGGTTCATAACAAAGTCAGTAAGAAGAGTCAGTCTTCTTGTCCTTAAGTCTGCATTGTGCCTTTTGTATTTAATTCCGATGCAATTTCTGTGTTTCATCGTCAATAAGAAGGTCCTAGGGATACAGTAAACCTGGAGTGTAGCATCGGAATCTATAACTGGTGTCACATTAATGGTTCAAAACATAGACAGTAAGAAGAGTCAGTCTTCGTGTACTTAAGGCGGCATTTTGATTGTTGTATTTCATTCCGATGCAATTTCTGTGTTTCATCGTCAATTAGAAGGTCCAAGGGATACAATAAATATGGAGTGAAGCATCGGAATCTATAACTAGTGTCAATGGAATGATTCAAAACATAGACAGTAAGAAGAGTCAGTCTTCTTGTACTTAAGTCTTCATTGTGCCTATTGTATTTAATTTCGATGCAATTTCTGTGTCTCATCGTCAATAACAAGGTCAGAGGGGCACAGTAAACCTGGAGTTAAGCATCGGAATCTATAACTAGTGTCACAGGAATGGTTCAAAGGATAGTCAGTAAGATGAGTCAGTCTTCTTGTGGTTAAGTCCGCATTGTGCCTTTTGTATCGAATTCCGATGCAATTTCTGTGTTTCATCGTCATTAAGAAGGTCGAAGGGATACAGTAAACCTGGAGTTAAGCATCGGAATCTATAACTAGTGTCACAGGAATGGTTCTAAACATAGTCAGTAAGAATAGTCAGTCTTCTTGTACTTAAGTCATCATTGTGCATTTTCTATTCAATTCTGATGCAATATCTGTGTTTCATCGTCAATATGAAGGTGCAAGGGATACAGTAAACCTGGAGTGAAGCATCGGAATCTATAACTAGTGTCACAGGAATGGTTCAAATCATAGACAGCAAGAAGAGTCCGATCTCATTTACTTAAGTCGGCATTGTGCCTTTTGTATTTAATTCCGAAGCAATTTCTGTGTTTCATCGTCAATAAGAAGGTCCAAGGGATACAGTAAACCTGGAGTGAAGCATCGGAGTCTATAACTAATGTCACAGGACTGGCTCAAAGATAGACAGTAAGAAGAGTCAGTCTTCTTAAACTTAATTCGGCATTGTGCCTTTTGTATTTAAATCCGATGCAATTTCTGTGTTTCAACGTCAATAAGAAGGTCAGAGGGATACAGTAAACCTGAAGTGAAGCATCGGGATCTATAACTAGTGTCACAGGAATCGTTCAAAACATAGTCAGTAAGAAGAGTCAGTCTTCTTGTACTTAAGTCGGCATTGTGCCTTTTCTATTTTATTCCGATGCAATTTCTGTGTTTCATCGTCAATAAGAAGGTCCAAGGGATACAGTAAACCTGGAGCGAAGCATCGGAATCTATAACTAGTGTCACAGGAATGGTTCAAAACATAGACAGTAAGATGAGTCAGTATCCTTGTACTTAATTCTGCACTGTGCCTTTTGTATTTAATTCCGATGCAATTTCTGTTTTTCATCGTCAATAAGAAGGTCCAAGGGATACAGTAATCCTGAAGGGAAGCATCGGAATTTGTAACTAGTATCACAGGAATGGTTCAAAACATAGTCAGGAAGAAGAGTCAGTCTTCTTGTACTTAAGTCGGCATTGTGCCATTTGTATTTAATTCCGATGCAATTTCTGTGTTTCATCGTCAATAAGAAGGGCCAAGGGATACAGTAAACCTGGAGTGAAGCGTCGGAATGTATAACTAGTGACACAGGTATGGTACAAAACATAGACAGTAAGAAGAGTCAGTCTTCTTGTACTTAAGTCGGCATTGTGCCTTTTGTATTAACTCCGATGCAATTTCTGTGTTTCATCGTCAATAAGAAGGTCAGAGGGATATAGTAATCCTGAAGTGAAGCATCGGAATCTATAACTAGTGTCGCAGGAATGGTTCAAAACATAGTCAGAAAGAATAGTCCGTCTTCTTGTACTGAAGTCATCATTGGGCAATTTCTATTTAATTCTGAAGCGATGTCTGTGTTTCATCGTCAATATGAAGGTCCAAGGGATACAGTAAACCTGGAGTGAAGCATCGGAATCTATAACTAGTGTCACAGGAATGGTTCAAAACATAGACAGTAAGATGAGTCAGTATCCTTGTACTTAATTCTGCACTGTGCCTTTTGTATTTAATTCCGATGCAATTTCTGTGTTTCATCGTCAATAAGAAGGTCCAAGAGATTCAGTAAACCTCAAGTGAAGCATCGGAATCTATAACTAGTGTCACAGGAATGGTTCAAAACATAGTCAGTGAGAAGAGTCAGTCTTCCTGTACTTAAGTCGGCATTGTGCCATTTGTATTTAATTCCGATGCAATTTCTGTGTTTCATCGTCAATAAGAAGGGCCCAGGGATACAGTAAACCTGGAGTGAAGCAACGGAATCTATAACTAGTGACACAGGTATGGTTCAAAACATAGACAGTAAGAAGAGTCAGTCTTCTTGTACTTAAGTCGGCATTGTGCCTTTTGTATTAACTCCGATGCAATTTCTGTGTTTCATCGTCAATAAGAAGGTCAGAGGGATATAGTAATCCTGAAGTGAAGCATAGGAATCTATAACTAGTGTGACAGGAATGGTTCAAAACATAGACAGTAAGAAGAGTCAGTCTTCTTGTACTTAAGTCGGCATTTTGATTGTTGTATCTAATTCCGATGCAATTTCTGTGTTTCATCGTCAATAAGAAGGTCCAAGGGATACAGTAAACCTGGAGTGTAGCATCGGAATCTATAACTAGTGTCACAGGAATGGTTCAAATCATAGACAGTAAGAAGAGTGAGTCGTCTTGTCCTTAAGTCGGCATTTTGATTGTTGTATCTAATTCCGATGCACTTCTGTGTTTCATCGTCAATAAGAAGGTCCAAGGGATACAGTAAACCTGGAGTGTAGCATCGGAATCTGTAACTAGAGTCACAGGGATGGTTCAAAACATAGACAGTACGAAGAGTCAGTCTTCTTTTACTTATGTCGGCACTGTGCCTTTTGTATTTAATTCCGATGCAATTTCTGTGTTTCATCGTCAATAAGAAGGTCCAAGGGTTACAGTAAACCTGAAGTGAAGCATCGGAATCTATAACTAGTGTCACAGGGATAGTTCAAAACATAGAGAGTAAGAAGAGTCAGTCTTCTTGTACCTAAGCCGGCATTGTGCCTTTTCTATTTAATTCCGATGCAATTTCTGTGTTTCATCGTCAATAAGAAGGTCAGAGGGATACAGTAATCCTGAAGTGAAGCATCGGAATCTATAACTAGTGTCACAGGAATGGTTCAAAGCATAGTCAGTAAGAAGAGTCAGTCTTCTTGTAGTTAAGCCGGCATTGTGCCTTTTGTATTCAATTCCGATGCAATTTCTGTGTTTCATCGTCAATAAGAAGGTCCAAGGGATACAGTAAACCTGGAGTGAAGCATCGGAATTAATAACTAGTGTCACAGGAATGGTTCAAAACATAGACAGTAAGAAGAGTCAGTCTTCTTGTACTTAATTCGTCATTGTGCCTTTTGTATTTAATTCCGATGCAATTTCTGTGTTTCATAGTCAATAAGAAGGTCTAAGGGATACAGTAAACCTCAAGTGAAGCATCCGAATCTATAACTAGTGTCACAGGAATGGTTCAAAGCAAAGTCAGTAAGAAGAGTCAGTCTTCTTGTCCTTAAGTCGGCATTTTGCCTTTTGTATTTAATTCCGATGCAATTTCTGTGTTTCATCGTCAATACGAACGTCCAAGGTATACAGTAAACCTGAAGTGAAGCATCGGAATCTATAACTAGTGTCACAGGAATGGTTCAAAACATAGTCAGTAAGAAGAGTCCGTCTTCTTGTACTTAAGTCGGGATTGTTCCTTTTCTATTTAATTCCGATGCTATTTCTGTGTTTCATCGTCAATCACAAGGTCCAAAGGATACAGTAAACCTGGAGTGAAGCATCGGAATCTATAACTAGTGTCACAGGAATGGTTCAAATCATAGTCAGTAAGAAGAGTCCGTCTTCTTGTACTTAAGTCGGCATTGTTCCTTTTGTATTTAATTCCGATGCAATTTCTGTGTTTCATCGTCAATAAGAAGTCAGAGGGATACAGTAAACCTGAAGTGATGCATCGGAATCTATAGCTAGTGTCACAGGAATGGTTCAAAACATAGTCAGTAAGAAGAGTCAGTCTTCTTGTCCTTAAGTCGGCATTGTACCTTTTGTATTTTATTCCGATGCGATTTCTGTGTTTCATGGTCAATAAGAAGGTCAGAGGGATACAGTTATCCCGAAGTGAAGCATCGGAATCTATACCTAGTTTCACAGCAATGGTACGAAATATAGTCAGTAAGAATAGTCAGTCTTCTTGTACTTAAGTCATCATTGTGCATTTTCTATTTAATTCTGATGCAATTTCTGCGTTTCTTGGTCAATAACAAGGTCCAAGGGATACAGTAGACCTGGAGTTAAGCATCGGAATCTATAACTAGTGTCACAGGAATGGTTCAAATAATGGCCAGTAAGAAGAGTCAGACATCTTTTACTTGAGTCGGCATTGTGCCTTTTGTATTTAATTCCGATGCAATTTCTGTGTTTCATCGTCAATATGAAGGTCCAAGGGATACAGTAAACCTGGAGTGAAGCATCGGAGTCTGTAACTAGTGTCACAGGACTGGTTCAGAAATAGACAGTAAGAAGAGTTAGTCTTGTTGTGCTTAATTCGGCATTGTGCCTTTTGTATTTAATTCCGATGCAATATTTGTGTTTCATCGGCAATAAAAAGGTCAGAGGGAAAGATTAAACCTGAAGTAAGGCATCGGAATCCATAACTAGTGTCACAGGAATGGTTCAAAACATAGCCAGTAAGAAGAGTCAGTCTTCTTGTACTTAAGTCGGCATTGTGCCTTTGGTATTTAATTCCGATGCAATTTCTGTGTCTCATCGTCAATAACAAGGTCAGAGTGGTACAGTAAACCTGGAGTGAAGCATCGGAGTCTATAACTAGTGTCACAGAATGGTTCAAAAATAGACAGTAAGAAGTGTCAGTGTCCTTGTACTTAATTCTGCACTGTGCCTTTTGTTTTTAATTCCGACGCAATTTCTGTGTTTCATCGTCAATAAGAAGGGCCAAGGGATACAGTAAACCTGGAGAGAAGCATTGAAATCTATAACTAGTGACACAGGTATGGTTCAAAACATAGACAGTAAGAAGAGTCAGTCTTCTTGTACTTAAGTCGGCATTGTGCCTTTTCTATTTAATTCCGATGCAATTTCTGTGTTTCATCGTAAATAAGAAGGTCCAAGGGATACAGTAAACCTGAGGTGAAGCATCGGAATCTATAACTAGTGTCGCAGGAATGGTTCAAAACACAGTCAGTAAGAAGAGTCAGTCTTCTTGTACTTAAGTCGGCATTGTTCGTTTTCTATTTAATTCCGATGCAATTTCTGTGACTCATCGTCAATAACAAGGTCCAAAGGATTCAGTGAACCGGGAGTGAAGCATCTGAATCTATAACTAGTGTCAATGGAATGGTTCAAAACATTGACATTAAGAAGAGTCAGTCTTCTTGTACTTAAGTCGGCATTGTGCCTTTTGTATTAAATTCCGATGCAATTTCTGTGTTTCATCGTCAATAAGAAGTCAGAGGGATACAGTAAACCTGAAGTGATGCATCGGAATCTATAGCTAGTGTCTCAGGAATGGTTCAAAACATAGTCAGTACGAAGAGTCAGTCTTCTTGTAGTTAAGTCGGCATTGTGCCTTTTGTATTGAATTCCGATGCAATTTCTGTGTTTCTTCGTCAATAAGAAGGTCCAAGGGATACAGTAAACCTGGAGTGAAGCATCGGAGTCTGTAACTAGTGTCACAGGACTAGTTCAAAAATAGACAGTAAGAAGAGTTAGTCTTGTTGTGCTTAATTCGGCATTGTGCCTTTTGCATTTAATTCCGATGCAATTTTAGTGTTTCATCGGCAATAAAAAGGTCAGAGGGATAGATTAAACCTGAAGTAAGGCATCGGAATCCATAACTGGTGTCACAGGAATGGTTCAAAACATAGTCAGTAAGAAGAGTCAGTCTTCTTGTACTTAAGTCGGCATTGTGCCTTTGGTATTTAATTCCGATGCAATTTCTGTGTTTCATCGTCATTAAGAAGGTCCAAGGGATACAGTAAACCTGGAGTGAAGCATCGGAATCTATAACTAATGTCACAGGAATGGTTCAAAACATAGACAGTAGGAAGAGTCAGTCTTCTTGTACTTATGTCGGCATTGTGCCTTATCTATTCATTTCCAATGCAATTTCTGTGTTTTGTCGACTATACGAAGGTCCAAGGGATACAGTAAACCTGAAGTGAAGCATCGGAATTTGTAACTAGTATCACAGGAATGGTTCAAAACATAGTCAGTATGAAGAGTCAGTCTTCTTGTACTTAAGTCGGCATTGTGCCATTTGTATTTAATTCCGATGCAATTTCTGTGTTTCATCGTCAATAAGAAGGGCGAAGGGATACAGTAAACCTGTAGTGAAGCATCGGAATCTGTAACTAGTGTCACAGGTATGGTTGAAAACATAGATAGTAAGAAGAGTCAGTCTTCTTGTACTTAAGTCGGCATTGTGCATTTTCTATTTAATTCCGATGCAATTTCTGTGTTTCATCGTCAATATGAAGGTCCAAGGGATACAGTACACCTGGAGTGAAGCATCGGAATCTATAGATAGTGTCACAGGAATGGTTCAAAAAGTAGATAGTAAGAAGAGTCAGTCTTCTTGTACATAATTTGCATTGTGCCTTTTGTATTTAATTCCGATGCAATTTCTGTGCTTGATCGTCAATAAGAAGGTCCAAGGGATACAGTAAACCTGGAGTGAAGCATCGGAAATGATAACTAGTGTCACAGGTATGGTTCAAAACATAGTCAGTAAGAATAGTCAGTCTTCTTGTACTTAAGTCATCATTGTGCATTTTCTATTTAATTCTGATGCAATTTCTGTGTTTCATCGTCAATAACAAGGTCCAAGGGATATAGTAAACCTGGAGTGAAGCACCGGAATCTATAACTAGTGTCACAGGAATGGTTCAAATTATAGACAGTAAGAATAGTCAGACATCTTTTACTTGAGTCGGCATTGTGCCTTTTGTATCTAATTCCGATGCAATTTCTGTGTTTCATCGTCAATAAGAAGGTCCAAGGGATACAGTACACCTGGAGTGAAGCATCGGAATCTATAACTAGTGTCACAGGAATGGTTCAAAACGTAGTAAGTAAGAAGAGTCAGTCTTCTTGTACTTAATTCGGCATTGTGCTTTTTGTATTTATTTCCGATGCAATTTCTGTGTTCATCGTCACTAAGAATGTCAGAGGGGTACAGTAATTCTGAAGTTAAGCATCGGAATCTATAACTAGTGTCACAGGAATGGTTCAAAACATAGACAGTAGGAAGAGTCAGTCTTCTAGTACTTAAGTCGGCATTGTGCCTTTTCTATTTAATTCCGATTCAATTTCTGTGTTTCATCGTCAATAAGACGGTCCGAGGGATACAGTACACCTGAAGGGAAGCATCGGAATCTATAACTAGCGTCACAGGATTGGTTCAAAACATAGACATTTGTAACAGTCAGTCTTCTTGTACTTAAGTTGGCATTGTGCCTCTCGTATTTAATTCCGATGCAATTCCTGTGTTTCATCCTCAATAAGAAGGTCAGAGGGATACAGTAAAACTGAAGTGAACCATCGGAATCTATAACTAGTGCCACAGGAATGGTTCAAATTATAGTCAGTAAGGAGAGTCAGTCTTCTTGTCCTTAAGTCGGCATTGTGTCTCTTGTATTTATTTCCGATCCAATTTCTGTGTTTCATCGTCAATAAGAAGGTCCAAGGGATACAGTAAACCTGGAGTGAAGCATCGGAGTCTATAACTAGTGTCACAGGACTGGTTCAAAAATTGACAGTAAGAAGAAACAGTCTTCTTGTACTTAATTCGGCATTGTGGCTTTTGTATTTCATTCCGATGCAATTTCTGTGTTTCATCGTCATTAAGAAGGTCAGAGCGATAGAGCAAACCTGAAGTGAAGCATCGGAATCCATAACTAGTGTCACAGGAATGGCTCAAAACATAGTCAGTAAGAAGAGTTAATCCTCTTGTACTTAAGTCGGCTTTGTGCCTTTTGTATTTAGTTCCGATGCAATTTCTGTGTTTCGTCGTCAATAAGAAGGACAAAGGGATACAGTAAACCTGGAGTGAAGCATCGGAATCTATAACTAGTGTCACAGGGACGGTTTAAAGCATTAACAGTAAGATGAGTCGGTATTCTTGTACTTAATTCTTCATTGTGCTTTTTGTATTTATTTCCGATGCAATTTCTGTGTTTCAACGTCACTAAGACGGTGAGAGGGATACAGTAATCCTGATCTTAAGCATCGGATTCTATAACTTGTGTCACAAGAATGGTTCAAAGCATAGCCAGTAAGAAGTCAGTCTTCTTTTAGTTAAGTCGGCATTGTGCCTTTTGTATTGAATTCCGATGCAATTTCTGTGTTTCATCGTCAATAAGAAGGTCCTAGGGATACAGTAAACCTGAGGTGACGCATCGGAATCTATAACTAGTGTCACAGGATTGGTTCAAAACATGGTCAGTAAGAGAGTCAGTCTTCTTGTACTGAAATCGGCATTGTACATTTTCTATTTAATTCCGATGCAATTTCTGAGTTTCATCGTCAATAACAAGGTCCAAAGGATACAGTAAACCTGGAGTGAAGCATCTGAATCTATAACTAGTGTCAATGGAATGGCTCAAACCATAGACAGTAAGAAGAGTCAGTCTTCTTGTACTTAAGTCAGCATTGTGCCTTTTGTATTTAATTCCGATGCAATATCTGTGTTTCATTGTCAATATGAAGGTCCAAGGGATGCAGTACACCTGGAGTGAAGCATCGGAATCTATAACTAGTGTCACAGGAATGGTTCAAAACATAGATAGTAAGAAGAGTCAGCCTTCTTGTACTTAATTCTGCATTGTGCCTTTTGTATTTAATACCGATGCTATTTCTGTGCTTCATCGTCAATAAGAAGGTCCAAGGTATACAGTAAACCTGGAGTGAAGCATCGGAATCTATAACCAGTGTCACAGGAATGGTTCAAAACATAGTCAGTAAGAATAGTCAGTCTTCTTGTACTTAAGTCATCATTGTGCATTTTCTATTTAATTCTGATGCAATTTCTGTGTTTCATCGTCAATAAGAAGGTCAGAGGGATGGATTAAACCTGAAGTGAAGCATCGGAATCCATAACTAGTGACACAGGAATGGTTCAAAACATAGTCAGTAAGAAGAGTCAGTCTTCTTGTACTTAAGTCGACATTGTGTCTTTTGTATTTAATTCCGATGCAATTTCTGTGTTTCATTGTCAATATGAAGGTCCAAGGGATACAGAACACCTGGAGAGAAGCATCGGAATCTATAACTAGTGTCACAGGAATGGTTCAAACATAGACAGTAAGAAGAGTCAGTCTTCTTGTACTTAAGTCGGCATGGTGCCTTTTGTATTTAATTCCGATGCAATTTCTGTGTTTCATCGTCAATAAGAAGGTCCATGAGAAACAGTAAATCTGAAGTGAAGCATCGGAATCTATAACTAGTGTCACAAGAATGGTTTAAAACATAGTCAGTAAGAAGAGTCAGTCTTCTTGTCCTTAAATCGGCATTGTGCCTTTTCTATTCAATTCCAATGGAATTTCTGTGTTTCATCGTCAATAAGAAGGTCAGAGGGATACAGTAAACCTGAAGTGAAGCATCGGAATCCAAAACTAGTGTCACAGGAATGGTTCAAAACATAACCAGAAGGAAGAGTCAGTCTGCTTGTACTTAAGTCGGCATTGTGCCTTTTCTATTTAATTCCAATGCAATTTCTGTGTTTCATCGTCAATAAGAAGGTCCAAGGTATACAGTAAACCTGAAGTGAAACATAGGAACCTATAACTAGTGTCACAGGAATGGTTCAAAACATAGTCAGTAAGAAGAGTCAGTCTTCTTATACTTAAGTGGGCATTGTGAATTTTCTATTTAATTCCAATGCAAATTCTGTGTTTTATCGTCAATAAGAAGGTCAGAGGGATACAGTAAACCTGAAGTGATGCATCGGAAACTATAGCTAGTGTCACAGGAATGGTTCAAAACATAGTCAGTAAGAAGAGTCAGTCTTCTTGTCCTTAAGACGGCATTGTGCCTTTTGTATTTAATTCCGATGCAATTTCTGTGTTTCATCGTCAATATGAAGGTGCAAGGGATACAGTACACCTGGTGTGAAGCATCGGAATCTGTAACTAGTGTCACAGGAATGGTTCAAAACATAGTCAGTAAGAAGAGTCAGTCTTCTTGTACTTAAGTCGGCATTGTGTCTTTGGTATTTAATTCCGATGCAATTTCTGTGTTTCATCGTCAATAAGAAAGTCCAAGGTATACAGTAAACCTGAAGTGAAGCATCGGAATCCGTAACTAGTGTCACAGGAATGGTTCAAAACATAGTCAGTAAGAAGAGTCAGTATTCTTGTACTTAAGTCGGCATTGTACCCTTTCTATTTAATTCCGATGCAAATTCTGTGTTTCATCGTCAATAACAAGGTCCAAAGGATACAGTAAACCTGGAGTGAAGCATCAGAATCTATAACTAGTGTCAATGAAATGGTTCAAAACATAGACAGTAAGAAGAGTCAGCCTTCTTGTACTTAACTCGGCATTGTGCCTTTTGTATTGAATTCCGATGCAATTTCTGTGTTTCATCGTCAATAAGAAGGTCCAAGGGATACAGTAAACCTGATGTGAAGCATCGGAATCTATAACTAGTGTCACAGGAATGGTTCAAAACATAGACAGTAGGAGGAGTGAGTCTTCTAGTACTTATGTCGGCATGGTGCCTTTTCTATTTATTTCCGATGCAATTTCTGTGTTTCATCGTCAATAAGACGGTCAGAGGGATACAGTACACCTGAAGTGAAGCATCGGAATCTATAACTAGTAGCACAGGAATGGTACAAAACGTAGACAGTTGGAACAGTCAATCTTCTTGTACTTATGTTGGCATTGTGCCTTTCGTATTTATTTCCGATGCTGTTTCTGTGTTTCACCGGCAATAAGAATGTCAGAGGGATACAGTAAAATTGAAGTGAAGCATCGGAATCTATAACTAGTGTCACAGGAATGGTTCAAACATAGACAGTAAGAAGAGTCAGTCTTCTTGTACTTAAGTCGGCATTGTGCCTTTGTATTTAATTCCGATGCAATTTCTGTGTTTCATCGTCAATAAGATGGTCAGAGGGATACAGTAAACCTGAAGTGAAGCATCGCAATCCAAAACTAGTGTCACAGGAATGGTTCAAAACATAAACAGAAGGAAGAGTCAGTCTTCTTGTACTTAAGTCGGCATTGTGCTTTTTCTATTTAAATCCAATGCAATTTCTGTGTTTCATCGTCAATAAGAAGGTCCAAGGTATACAGTAAACCTGAAGTAAAACATCGGAATCTATAACTAGTGTCACAGGAATGGATCATAACATAGTCAGTGAGGAGAGTCAGTCTTCTTATACTTAAGTGAGCATTGTGAATTTTCTATTTAATTCCGATGCAAATTCTGTGTTTCATCGTCAATAAGAAGGTCCAAAGGAAACGGTAAACCTAGAGTGAAGCATCGGAATCTATAACTAGTGTGACAGGAATGGTTCAAAACATAGACAGTAAGAAGAGTCAGTCTTCTTGTACTTAAGTAGACATTGTGCCTTTTGTATTTAATTCCGATGCCATTTCTGTGTTTCATTGTCAATAAGAAGGTCCAACGGAAGCAGTAAACCTCAAGTGAAGCGTCGGAATATATAAGTAGTGTCACAGGAATGGTTCAAACATAGACAGTAAGAAGAGTCAGTCTTCTTGTACTTAAGTCGGCATTGTGCCTTTTGTATTTAATTCCGATGCAATTTCTGTGTTTCATCGTCAATAAGATGGTCAGAGGGATACAGTAAACCTGAAGTGAAGCATCGGAATCTGTAACTAGTGTCACAGGAATGGTTCAAAGCATAGTCAGTAAGAAGAGTTAGTATTCTTGTACTTAAGTCGGCATTGTAACTTTTCTATTTAATTCCGATGCAAATTCTGTGTTTCATCGTCAATAACAAGGTCCAAAGGATACAGTAAACCTGGAGTGAAGCATCTGAATCTATAACTAGTGTCAATGGAATGGTTCAAAACATAGACAGTAAGAAGAGTCAGTCTTCTTGTACTTAAGTCGGCATTGTGCCTTTTGTATTTAATTCCGATGCTATTTCTGTGTTTCATCGTCAATAAGAAGGTCAGAGAGATACAGTAAACCTGAAGTGATGCATCGGAAACTATAGCTAGTGTCACAGGAATGGTTCAAAACAAAGTCAGTAAGAAGAATGAGTCTTCTTGTCCTTAAATCGGCATTGGGCCTTTCGTATTAAATTCCGATGCAATTTCTGTGTTTCATCGTCAATAAGAAAGTCCAAGGTATACAGTAAAACTGAAGTGAAGCATCGGAATCCGTAACTAGTGTCACAGGAATGGTTCAAATCATAGTCAGTAAGAAGAGTCAGTATCCTTGTACTTAAGTCGTCATTGTACCTTTTCTATTTAATTCCGATGCAAATTCTGTGTTTCATCGTCAATAACAAGGTCCAAAGGATTCAGTAAACCTGGAGTGAAGCATCTGAATCTATAACTAGTGTCAATGGAATGGTTCAAAACATAGACAGTAAGAAGAGTCAGTCTTCTTGTACTTAAGTCGGCATTGTGCCTTTTGTATATAATTCCGATGCTATTTCTGTGTTTCATCGTCAATAAGAAGGTCAGAGGGATACAGTAAACCTGAAGTGATGCATCGGAATCTATAAGTAGTGTCACAGGAATGGTTCAAAACATAGTCAGTAAGAAGAGTCAGTCTTCTTGTACTTAAGTTGGCATTGTGCCGTTTCTATTTAATTCCGATGCATTTTCTGTGTTTCATCGTCAAATAGAAGGTCCAAGGGATACAGTAAACCTGGAGTGAAGCATCGGAATCTACAACTAGTGTCAATGGTATGGATCATGACATAGACTGTAAGAAGAGTCAGTCTTCTTGTACTTAAGTCGGCATTGTGCCTTTTGTATTTTAATCCGATACAATTTCTGTGTTTCATCGTCAACAAGAAGGTCCGAGGGATACAGTAAACTGAAGTGAAGCATCGGAATCTATAGCTAGTGTCGCAGGAAACGTTCAAACCATAGTCAGTAAGAAGAGTCAGTCTTCGTGTACTTAAGTCGGCATTTTGCCTTTTGTATTTAATTCCGATGCAATTTCTGTGTTTCATCGTCAATAAGAACGTCCAAGGGATACAGTAAACCTGAGGTGACGCATCGGAATCTATAACTAGTGTCACAGGATTGGTTCAAAACATGGTCAGTAAGAGAGTCAGTCTTCTTGTACTGAAATCGGCATTGTACATTTACTATTTAATTCCGATGCAATTTCTGAGTTTCATCGTCAATAACAAGGTCCAAAGGATACAGTAAACCTGGAGTGAAGCATCTGAATCTATAACTAGTGTCAATGGAATGGCTCAAACCATAGACAGTAAGAAGAGTCAGTCTTCTTGTACTTAAGTCAGCATTGTGCCTTTTGTATTTAATTCCGATGCAATATCTGTGTTTCATTGTCAATATGAAGGTCCAAGGGATGCAGTACACCTGGAGTGAAGCATCGGAATCTATAACTAGTGTCACAGGAATGGTTCAAAACATAGATAGTAAGAAGAGTCAGCCTTCTTGTACTTAATTCTGCATTGTGCCTTTTGTATTTAATACCGATGCTATTTCTGTGCTTCATCGTCAATAAGAAGGTCCAAGGTATACAGTAAACCTGGAGTGAAGCATCGGAATCTATAACCAGTGTCACAGGAATGGTTCAAAACATAGTCAGTAAGAATAGTCAGTCTTCTTGTACTTAAGTCATCATTGTGCATTTTCTATTTAATTCTGATGCAATTTCTGTGTTTCATCGTCAATAAGAAGGTCAGAGGGATGGATTAAACCTGAAGTGAAGCATCGGAATCCATAACTAGTGACACAGGAATGGTTCAAAACATAGTCAGTAAGAAGAGTCAGTCTTCTTGTACTTAAGTCGACATTGTGTCTTTTGTATTTAATTCCGATGCAATTTCTGTGTTTCATTGTCAATATGAAGGTCCAAGGGATACAGAACACCTGGAGAGAAGCATCGGAATCTATAACTAGTGTCACAGGAATGGTTCAAACATAGACAGTAAGAAGAGTCAGTCTTCTTGTACTTAAGTCGGCATGGTGCCTTTTGTATTTAATTCCGATGCAATTTCTGTGTTTCATCGTCAATAAGAAGGTCCATGAGAAACAGTAAATCTGAAGTGAAGCATCGGAATCTATAACTAGTGTCACAAGAATGGTTTAAAACATAGTCAGTAAGAAGAGTCAGTCTTCTTGTCCTTAAATCGGCATTGTGCCTTTTCTATTCAATTCCAATGGAATTTCTGTGTTTCATCGTCAATAAGAAGGTCAGAGGGATACAGTAAACCTGAAGTGAAGCATCGGAATCCAAAACTAGTGTCACAGGAATGGTTCAAAACATAACCAGAAGGAAGAGTCAGTCTGCTTGTACTTAAGTCGGCATTGTGCCTTTTCTATTTAATTCCAATGCAATTTCTGTGTTTCATCGTCAATAAGAAGGTCCAAGTTATACAGTAAACCTGAAGTGAAACATAGGAACCTATAACTAGTGTCACAGGAATGGTTCAAAACATAGTCAGTAAGAAGAGTCAGTCTTCTTATACTTAAGTGGGCATTGTGAATTTTCTATTTAATTCCAATGCAAATTCTGTGTTTTATCGTCAATAAGAAGGTCAGAGGGATACAGTAAACCTGAAGTGATGCATCGGAAACTATAGCTAGTGTCACAGGAATGGTTCAAAACATAGTCAGTAAGAAGAGTCAGTCTTCTTGTCCTTAAGACGGCATTGTGCCTTTTGTATTTAATTCCGATGCAATTTCTGTGTTTCATCGTCAATATGAAGGTGCAAGGGATACAGTACACCTGGTGTGAAGCATCGGAATCTGTAACTAGTGTCACAGGAATGGTTCAAAACATAGTCAGTAAGAAGAGTCAGTCTTCTTGTACTTAAGTCGGCATTGTGTCTTTGGTATTTAATTCCGATGCAATTTCTGTGTTTCATCGTCAATAAGAAAGTCCAAGGTATACAGTAAACCTGAAGTGAAGCATCGGAATCCGTAACTAGTGTCACAGGAATGGTTCAAAACATAGTCAGTAAGAAGAGTCAGTATTCTTGTACTTAAGTCGGCATTGTACCCTTTCTATTTAATTCCGATGCAAATTCTGTGTTTCATCGTCAATAACAAGGTCCAAAGGATACAGTAAACCTGGAGTGAAGCATCAGAATCTATAACTAGTGTCAATGAAATGGTTCAAAACATAGACAGTAAGAAGAGTCAGCCTTCTTGTACTTAACTCGGCATTGTGCCTTTTGTATTGAATTCCGATGCAATTTCTGTGTTTCATCGTCAATAAGAAGGTCCAAGGGATACAGTAAACCTGATGTGAAGCATCGGAATCTATAACTAGTGTCACAGGAATGGTTCAAAACATAGACAGTAGGAGGAGTGAGTCTTCTAGTACTTATGTCGGCATGGTGCCTTTTCTATTTATTTCCGATGCAATTTCTGTGTTTCATCGTCAATAAGACGGTCAGAGGGATACAGTACACCTGAAGTGAAGCATCGGAATCTATAACTAGTAGCACAGGAATGGTACAAAACGTAGACAGTTGGAACAGTCAATCTTCTTGTACTTATGTTGGCATTGTGCCTTTCGTATTTATTTCCGATGCTGTTTCTGTGTTTCACCGGCAATAAGAATGTCAGAGGGATACAGTAAAATTGAAGTGAAGCATCGGAATCTATAACTAGTGTCACAGGAATGGTTCAAACATAGACAGTAAGAAGAGTCAGTCTTCTTGTACTTAAGTCGGCA
This sequence comes from Schistocerca piceifrons, assembly GCF_021461385.2. Classification (NCBI taxonomy): domain Eukaryota; kingdom Metazoa; phylum Arthropoda; class Insecta; order Orthoptera; family Acrididae; genus Schistocerca; species Schistocerca piceifrons. The sequence continues at coordinate 942,503 of NW_025727432.1, read as the reverse complement.
TTGTGCCTTTGTATTTAATTCCGATGCAATTTCTGTGTTTCATCGTCAATAAGATGGTCAGAGGGATACAGTAAACCTGAAGTGAAGCATCGCAATCCAAAACTAGTGTCACAGGAATGGTTCAAAACATAAACAGAAGGAAGAGTCAGTCTTCTTGTACTTAAGTCGGCATTGTGCTTTTTCTATTTAAATCCAATGCAATTTCTGTGTTTCATCGTCAATAAGAAGGTCCAAGGTATACAGTAAACCTGAAGTAAAACATCGGAATCTATAACTAGTGTCACAGGAATGGATCATAACATAGTCAGTGATGAGAGTCAGTCTTCTTATACTTAAGTGAGCATTGTGAATTTTCTATTTAATTCCGATGCAAATTCTGTGTTTCATCGTCAATAAGAAGGTCCAAAGGAAACGGTAAACCTAGAGTGAAGCATCGGAATCTATAACTAGTGTGACAGGAATGGTTCAAAACATAGACAGTAAGAAGAGTCAGTCTTCTTGTACTTAAGTAGACATTGTGCCTTTTGTATTTAATTCCGATGCCATTTCTGTGTTTCATTGTCAATAAGAAGGTCCAACGGAAGCAGTAAACCTCAAGTGAAGCGTCGGAATATATAAGTAGTGTCACAGGAATGGTTCAAACATAGACAGTAAGAAGAGTCAGTCTTCTTGTACTTAAGTCGGCATTGTGCCTTTTGTATTTAATTCCGATGCAATTTCTGTGTTTCATCGTCAATAAGATGGTCAGAGGGATACAGTAAACCTGAAGTGAAGCATCGGAATCTGTAACTAGTGTCACAGGAATGGTTCAAAGCATAGTCAGTAAGAAGAGTTAGTATTCTTGTACTTAAATCGGCATTGTAACTTTTCTATTTAATTCCGATGCAAATTCTGTGTTTCATCGTCAATAACAAGGTCCAAAGGATACAGTAAACCTGGAGTGAAGCATCTGAATCTATAACTAGTGTCAATGGAATGGTTCAAAACATAGACAGTAAGAAGAGTCAGTCTTCTTGTACTTAAGTCGGCATTGTGCCTTTTGTATTTAATTCCGATGCTATTTCTGTGTTTCATCGTCAATAAGAAGGTCAGAGGGATACAGTAAACCTGAAGTGATGCATCGGAAACTATAGCTAGTGTCACAGGAATGGTTCAAAACAAAGTCAGTAAGAAGAATGAGTCTTCTTGTCCTTAAATCGGCATTGGGCCTTTCGTATTAAATTCCGATGCAATTTCTGTGTTTCATCGTCAATAAGAAAGTCCAAGGTATACAGTAAAACTGAAGTGAAGCATCGGAATCCGTAACTAGTGTCACAGGAATGGTTCAAATCATAGTCAGTAAGAAGAGTCAGTATCCTTGTACTTAAGTCGTCATTGTACCTTTTCTATTTAATTCCGATGCAAATTCTGTGTTTCATCGTCAATAACAAGGTCCAAAGGATTCAGTAAACCTGGAGTGAAGCATCTGAATCTATAACTAGTGTCAATGGAATGGTTCAAAACATAGACAGTAAGAAGAGTCAGTCTTCTTGTACTTAAGTCGGCATTGTGCCTTTTGTATATAATTCCGATGCTATTTCTGTGTTTCATCGTCAATAAGAAGGTCAGAGGGATACAGTAAACCTGAAGTGATGCATCGGAAACTATAGCTAGTGTCACAGAAATGGTTCAAAACATAGTCAGTAAGAAGAGTCAGTCTTCTTGTTATTAAGACGGCATTGTGCCTTTTGTATTTAATTTCGATGCAATTTCTGTGTTTCATCGTCAATATGAAGGTCCAAGGGATACAGTACACCTGGAGTGAAGCATCGGAATCTATAACTAGTGTCACAGGAATGGTTCAAAACATAGATAGTAAGAAGAGTCAGCCGTCTTGTACTTCATACTGCATTGTGCCTTTTGTATTTAATTCCGATGCAATTTCTGTGCTTCATCGTCAATAAGAATGTCCAAGGGATACAGTAAACCTGGAGTGAAGCATCGGAATTTATAACTAGTGTCACAGGAATGGTTCAAAACATAGTCAGTAAGAAGAGTCAATCTTCTTGTACTTAAGTCGGCATTGTGCCTTTTGTATTTAATTCCGTTGCAATTTCTGTGTTTCATCGTCTACAAGAAGGTCCAAGGGATACAGTAAACCTGGAGTAAAGCATCGGAATCTATAACTAGTGTCACAGGAATGGTTCAAAACATAGATAGTAAGAAGAGTCAGCCGTCTTGTACTTCATTCTGCATTGTGCCTTTTGTATTTAATTCCGATTCAATTTCTGTGCTTCATCGTCAATAAGAATGTCCAAGGGATACAGTAAACCTGGAGTGAAGCATCGGAATTTATAACTAGTGTCACAGGAATGGTTCATAACATAGTCAGTGAGAAGAGTCAGTCTTCTTATACTAAAGTGGGCATTGTGAATTTTCTATTTAATTCCGATGCAAGTTCTGTGTTTCATCGTCAATAAGAAGCTCCAAGGGAAACGGTAAACCTGGAGCGAAGCATCGGAATCTATAACTAGTGTGACAGGAATGGTTCAAAACATAGACAGTAAGAAGAGTCAGTCTTCTTGTACTTAAGTAGACATTGTGCATTTTGTATTTAATTCCGATGCAATTTCTGTGTTTCATTGTCAATAAGAAGGCCCAACGGAAGCAGTAAACCTCAAGTGAAGCATCGGAATCAATAACTAGTGTCACAGAAATGGTTCAAAACAAAGTCAGTAAGAAGAGTCAGTCTTCATGTCCTTAAATCGGCATTGTGCCTTTTGTATTTAATTCCGATGCAATTTCTGTGTTTCATCGTCAATAAGAAAGTCCAAGGTATACAGTAAACCTGAAGTGAAGCATCGGAATCTGTAACTAGTGTCACAGGAATGGTTCAAAACATAGTCAGTAAGAAGAGTCAGTATTCTTGTACTTAAGTCGGCATTGTAACTTTTCTATTTAATTCTGATGCAAATTCTGCGTTTCATCGTCAATAACAAGGTCCAAAGGATACAGTAAACCTGGAGTGAAGCATCTGAATCTATAACTAGTGTCAATGGAATGGTTCAAAACATTGACAGTAAGAAGAGTCAGTCTTCTTGTACTTAAGTCGGCATTGTGCCTTTTGTATTTAATTCCGATGCTATTTCTGTGTTTCATCGTCAATAAGAAGGTCAGATGGATACAGTAAACCTGAAGTGATGCATCGGAAACTATAGCTAGTGTCACAGGAATGGTTCAAACATAGTCAGTAAGAAGAGTAAGTCTTCTTGTCCTTAAGTCGGCATTGTGCTTTTTGTATTTAATTCCGATGCAATTTCTGTGTTTCATCGTCAATATGAAGGTCCAAGGGATACAGTACACCTGAAGTGAAGCATCGGAATCTATAACTAGTGTCACTGGAATGGTTCAAAATGTAGACAGTAAGAAGAGTCAGTCTTCTTGTACTTAAGTCGGCATTGTGTCTTTTGTATTTATTTCCGATGCAATTTCTGTGATTCATCGTCAATAAGAAGGCCCAAGGGATACAGTAAACCTGAAGTGAAGAATCGGAATCTATAACTAGTGTCACAGGAGTGGTTCAAAACGTAGACAGTTGGAACAGTCAGTCTTCTTGTACTTATGTTGGCATTGTGCCTTTCGCATTTATATCCGATGCTGTTTCTGAGTTTCACCGGCAATAAGAAGGTCAGAGGGATACAGTAAAATTGAAGTGAAGCATCGGAATCTATAACTAGTGTCACAGTAATATTTCAAACATAGACAGTAAGAAGAGTCAGACGTCTTGTACTTAAGTCGGCATTATGCCTTTTGTATTTAATTCCGATGCAATTTTTGTGTTTCATCGTCAACAAGAAGTTCCAAGGGATACAGTAAACCTGGAGTGAAGCATCGGAATCTATAACTAGTGTCACAGGAATGGTTCAAAACATAGTCAGTAAGAATAGTCAGTCTTCTTGTACTTATGTCATCATTGCGCATTTTATATTTAATTCTGATGCAATTTCTGTGTTTCGTCGCCAATAAGAAGGTAAGAGGGATAGATTAAACCTGAAGTGAAGCATCGGAATACATAACTAGTGTCACAGGAATGGTTCAAAACATAGTCAGTAAGAAGAGACAGTCTTCTTGTACTTAAGTCGGCATTGTGCCTTTGGTATTTAATTCCGATGCAATTTCTGTGTTTCATCGTCAACATGAAGGTCCAAAGGATACAGTAAACCTGGAGTGAAGCATCGGAATCTATAACTAGTGTCACAGGGACGGTTCATAACATAGACAGTAAGATGAGTCAGTATTCTTGTACTTAAGTCGGCATTGTGCTTTTTGTATTTATTTCCGATGCAATTTCTGTGTTTCATCGTCACTAAGAAGGTCAGAGAGGTACAGTAATCCTGAAGTTACGCATCGGAATCTATAACTAGTGTTACAATAATGGTTCAAAGCATAGTCAGTAAGAAGAGTCAGTCTTCTTGTAGTTAAGTCGGCAATGTGCCTTTTGTATTGAATTCCGATGCAATTTCTGTGTTTCATCGTCAATAAGAAGGTCCAAGGGATACAGTAAACCTGAAGTGAAGCATCGGAATCCGTAACTAGTGTCACAGGAATGGTTCAAAACATAGTCAGTAAGAAGAGTCAGTATTCTTGTACTTAAGTCGGCATTGTACATTTTCTACTTAATTCCGATGCAAATTCTGTGTTTCATCGTCAATAACAAGGTCCGAAGGATACAGTAAACCTGGAGTGAAGCATCTGAATCTATAACTAGTGTCAATGGAATGGTTCAAAACATAGACAGTAAGAAGAGTCAGTCTTCTTGTACTTAAGTCGGCATTGTGCCTTTTGTATTGAATTCCGATGCAATTTCTGTGTTTCATCGTCAATAAGAAGGTCCAAGGGATACAGTAAACCTGATGTGAAGCATCGGAATCTATAACTAGTGTCACAGGAATGGTTCAAAACATAGACAGTAGGAGGAGTGAGTCTTCTAGTACTTATGTCGGCATTGTGCCTTTTCTATTTATTTCCGATGCAATTTCTGTGTTTCATCGTCAATAAGACGGTCAGAGGGATACAGTACACCTGAAGTGAAGCATCGGAATCTATAACTAGTAGCACAGGAATGGTTCAAAACGTAGACAGTTGGAACAGTCAATCTTCTTGTACTTATGTTGGCATTGTGCCTTTCGTATTTATTTCCGATGCAGTTTCTGTGTTTCACCGGCAATAGGAATGTCAGAGGGATATAGTAAAATTGAAGTGAAGCATCGGAATCTATAACTAGTGTCACAGGAATGGTTCAAACACAGACAGTAAGAAGAGTCAGTCTTCTTGTACTTAAGTCGGCATTGTGCCTTTTGTATTTAATTCCGATGCAATTTCTGTGTTTCATCGTCAATAAGATTGTCAGAGGGATACAGTAAACCTGAAGTGAAGCATCGGAATCCTAAACTAGTGTCACAGGAATGGTTCAAAACATAAACAGAAGGAAGAGTCAGTCTTCTTGTACTTAAGTCGGCATTGTGCTTTTTCTATTTAATTCCAATGCAATTTCTGTGTTTCATCGTCAATAAGAAGGTCCAAGGTATACAGTAAACCTGAAGTGAAACATCGGAATCTATAACTAGTGTCACAGGAATGGTTCATAACACAGTCAGTGAGAAGAGTCAGTCTGCTTATACTTAAGTGAGCATTGTGAATTTTCTATTTAATTCCGATGCAAATTCTGTGTTTCATCGTCAATAAGAAGGTCCAAGGGAAACGGTAAACCTGGAGTGAAGTATCGGAATCTATAACTAGTGTGACAGGAATGGTTCAAAACATAGACAGTAAGAACAGTCAGTCTTCTTGTACTTAAGTAGACATTGTGCCTTTTGTATTTAATTCCGATGACATTTCTGTGTTTCATTGTCAATAAGATGGTCCAACGGAAGTAGTAAACCTCAAGTGAAGCGTCGGAATCTATAACTAGTGTCACAGGAATGGTTCAAGACATAGACAGTAAGAAGAGTCATTCTTCTTTTACTTAAGTAGACGTTGTGCCTTTTGTATTTAATTCCGATGCAATTTCTGTGTTTCATTGTCAATAAGAAGGTCCAACGGAAGCAGTAAACCTCAAGTGAAGCATCGGAATTTATAACTAGTGTCACAGGAATGGTTCAAACATAGACAGTAAGAAAGGTCAGTCTTCTTGTACTTAAGTCGGCATTGTAACTTTCCTATCTAATTCCGATGCAAATTCTGTGTTTCATCGTCAATAACAAGGTCCAAAGGATACAGTAAACCTGGAGTGAAGCATCTGAATCTATAACTAGTGTCAATGGAATGGTTCAAAACATAGACAGTAAGAAGAGTCAGTCTTCTTGTACTTAAGTCGACATTGTGCCTTTTGTATTTAATTCCGATGCAATTTCTGTGTTTCATCGTCAATAAGATGGTTAGAGGGATACAGTAAACCTGAAGTGAAGCATCGGAATCCAAAACTAGTGTCACAGGAACGGTTCAAAACATAGTCAGTAAGAAGAGTCAGTCTTCTTGTCCTTAAGACGGCATTGTGTCTATTGTATTAAATTTTGATGCAATTTCTGTGTTTTATCGTCAATATGAAGGTCCAAGGGATACAGTACACCTGGAGTGAAGCATCGGAATCTATAACTAGTGTCACAGGAATGGTTCAAAACATAAATAGGAAGAAGAGTCAGCCGTCTTGTACTTCATTCTGCATTGTGCCTTTTGTATTTAATTCCGATGCAATTTCTGTGCTTCATCGTCAATAAGAATGTCCAAGGGATACAGTAAACCTGGAGTGAAGCATCGGAATTTATAACTAGTGTCACAGGAATGGTTCAAAACATAGTCAGTAAGAAGAGTCAATCTTCTTGTACTTAAGTCGGCATTGTGCCTTTTGTATTTAATTCCGTTGCAATTTCTGTGTTTCATCGTCTACAAGAAGGTCTAAGGGATACAGTAAACCTGGAGTAAAGCATCGGAATCTATAACTAGTGTCACAGGGACGGTTCATAACATAGACAGTAAGATGAGTCAGTATTCTTGTACTTAAGTCGGCATTGTGCTTTTTGTATTTATTTCCGATGCAATTTCTGTGTTTCATCGTCACTAAGAAGGTCAGAGAGGTACAGTAATCCTGAAGTTACAGATCGGAATCAATAACTAGTGTTACAATAATGGTTCAAAGCATAGTCAGTAAGAAGAGTCAGTCTTCTTGTAGTTAAGTCGGCAATGTGCCTTTTGTATTGAATTCCGATGCAATTTCTGTGTTTCATCGTCAATAAGAAGGTGCAAGGGATACAGTAAACCTGCTGTGAAGCATCGGAATCAATAACTAGTGTCACAGGAATGGTTCAAAACATAGACAGTAGGAAGAGTCAGTCTTCTAGAACTTATGTTGGCATGGTGCCTTTTCTATTTATTTCCGATGCAATTTCTGTGTTTCATCGTCAATAAGACGGTCAGAGGGATACAGTACACCTGAAGTGAAGCATCGGAATCTATAACTAGTAGCACAGGAATGGTTCAAAACGTAGACAGTTGGAACAGTCAATCTTCTTGTACTTATGTTGGCATTGTGCCTTTCGTATTTATTTCCGATGCAGTTTCTGTGTTTCACCGGCAATAAGAAGGTCAGAGGGATACAGTAAAATTGAAGTGAAGCATCGGAATCTATAACTAGTGTCACAGGAATGGTTTAAACATAGACAGTAAGAAGAGTCAGTCTTCTTGTACTTAAGTCGGCATTGTGCCTTTTCTATTTAATTCCAATGCAATTTCTGTGTTTCATCGTCAATAAGAAGGTCCAAGGTATACAGTAAACCTGAAGTGAAACATCGGAATCTATAACTAGTGTCACAGGAATGGTTCATAACATAGTCAGTGAGAAGAGTCAGTCTTCTTATACTTAAGTGGGCATTGTGAATTTTCTATTTAATTCCGATGCAAATTCTGTGTTTCATCGTCAATAAGAAGCTCCAAGGGAAACGGTAAACCTGGAGTGAAGCATCGGAATCTATATCTAGTGTGACATGAATGGTTCAAAACATAGACAGTAAGAAGAGTCAGTCTTCTTGTACTTAAGTAGACATTGTGCATTTTGTATTTAATTCCGATGCAATTTCTGTGTTTCATTGTCAATAAGAAGGCCCAACGGAAGCAGTAAACCTCAAGTGAAGCATCGGAATCAATAACTAGTGTCACAGAAATGGTTCAAAACAAAGTCAGTAAGAAGAGTCAGCCTTCATGTCCTTAAATCGGCATTGTGCCTTTTGTATTTAATTCCGATGCAATTTCTGTGTTTCATCGTCAATAAGAAAGTCCAAGGTATACAGTAAACCTGAAGTGAAGCATCGGAATCTGTAACTAGTGTAACAGGAATGGTTCAAAACATAGTCAGTAAGAAGAGTCAGTATTCTTGTACTTAAGTCGGCATTGTAACTTTTCTATTTAATTCCGATGCAAATTCTGTGTTTCATCGTCAATAACAAGGTCCAAAGGATACAGTAATCCTGGAGTGAAGCATCTGAATCTATAACTAGTGTCAATGGAATGGTTCAAAACATAGACAGTAAGAAGAGGCAGTCTTCTTGTACTTAAGTCGGCATTGTGCCTTTTGTATTTAATTCCGATGCTATTTCTGTGTTTCATCGTCAATAAGAAGGTCAGATGGATACAGTAAACCTGAAGTGATGCATCGGAATCTATAGCTAGTGTCACAGGAATGGTTCAAACATAGTCAGTAAGAAGAGTCAGTCTTCTTGTCCTTAAGTCGGCATTGTGCCTTTTGTATTTAATTCCGATGCAATTTCTGTGTTTCATCGTCAATATGAAGGTCCAAGGGATACAGTACACCTGGAGTGAAGCATCGGAATCTATAACTAGTGTCACAGGAATGGTTCAAAACATAGATAGTAAGAAGAGTCAGTCTTCTTGTCCTTAAGTCGGCATTGTGCCTCTTGTATTTAATTCCGATGCAATTTCCATGTTTCATCGTCAATAAGAAGGTCCAAGGGATACAGTAAACCTGAAGTGAAGCAGCGGAATCTATAACTAGTGTCACTGGAATGGTTCAAAATGTAGACAGTAAGAAGAGTCAGTCTTCTTGTACTTAAGTCGGCATTGTGTCTTTTGTATTTATTTCCAATGCAATTTCTGTGATTCATCGTCAATAAGAAGGCCCAAGGGATACAGTAAACCTGAAGTGAAGAATCGGAATCTATAACTAGTGTCACAGGAATGGTTCAAAACGTAGACAGTTGGAACAGTCAGTCTTCTTGTACTTATGTTGGCATTGTGCCTTTCGTATTTATATTCGATGCTGTTTCCGTGTTTCACCGGCAATAAGAAGGTCAGAGGGATACAGTAAAATTGAAGTGAAGCATCGGAATCTATAACTAGTGCCACAGGAATGGTTCAAATTATAGTCAGTAAGAAGAGTCAGTCTTCTTGTCCTTAAGTCGGCATTGTGCCTCTTGTATTTAATTCCGATGCAATTTCTATGTTTCATCGTCAATAAGAAGGTCCAAGGGATACAGTAAACCTGGAGTGAAGCATCGGAATCTATAACTAGTGTCACAGTAATATTTCAAAACATAGACAGTAAGAAGAGTCAGACGTCTTGTACTTAAGTCGGCATTGTGCCTTTTGTATTTAATTCCGATGCAATTTCTGTGTTTCATCGTCAACAAGAAGGTCCAAGGGATACAGTAAACCTGGAGTGAAGCATCGGAATCTATAACTAGTGTCACAGGAATGCTTCAAAACATAGTCAGTAAGAATAGTCAGTCTTCTTAAACTTATGTCATCATTGCGCATTTTATATTCAATTCTGATGCAATTTCTGTGTTTCATCGTCAACAAGAAGGTCCAAGGGATACAGTAAACCTGGGATGAAGCATCGGAATCTATAACTATTGTCACAGGGACGGTTCATAACATAGACAGTAAGATGAGTCAGTATTCTTGTACTTAAGTCGGCATTGTGCTTTTTGTATTTATTTCCGATGCAATTTCTGTGTTTCATCGTCACTAAGAAGGTCAGAGAGGTACAGTAATCCTGAAGTTACGCATCGGAATCTATAACTAGTGTTACAATAATGGTTGAAAGCATAGTCAGTAAGAAGAGTCAGTCTTCTTGTAGTTAAGTCGGCAATGTGCCTTTTGTATTGAATTCCGATGCAATTTCTGTGCTGCATAGTCAATAAGAAGGTCCAAGGGATACAGTAAACCTGATGTGAAGCATCGGAATCTATAACTAGTGTCACAGGAATGGTTCAAAACATAGACAGTAGGAAGAGTCAGTCTTCTAGTACTGATGTCGGCATTGTGCCTTTTCTATTTATTTCCGATGCAATTTCTGTGTTTCATTGTCAATAAGACGGTCAGAGGGATACAGTACACCTGAAGTAAAGCATCGGAATCTATAACTAGTGTCACAGGAATGGTTCAAAACGTAGACATTTGGAACAGTCAGTCTTCTTGTACTATGTTGGCATTGTGCCTTTCGTATTTATTTCCGATGCTGTTTCTGTGTTTCACCGGCAATAAGAAGGTCAGAGGGATACAGTAAAATTGAAGTGAAGCATCGGAATCTATAACTAGTGCCACAGGAATGGTTCAAATTATAGTCAGTAAGAAGAGTCAGTCTTCTTGTCCTTAAGTCGGCATTGTGACTTTTGTATTTAATTCCGATGCAATTTCTGTGTTTCATCGTCAATAAGATGGTCCAAGGGATACAGTCAACCTGAAGTGAAGCATCGGAATCTATAACTAGTGTCACTGGAATGGTTCAAAATGTAGACAGTAAGAAGAGTCAGTCTTCTTGTACTTAAGTCGGCATTGTGTCTTTTGTATTTATTTCCGATGCAATTTCTGTGATTCATCCTCAATAAGAAGGCCCAAGGGATACAGTAAACCTGAAGTGAAGAATCGGACTCTATAACTAGTGTCACAGAAATGGTTCAAAGCATTGACATTAGAAGAGTCAGTATTCTTGTACTTAAGTCGGCATTGTGCCTTTTGTATTTAATTCCGATGCAATTTCTGTGTTTCATCGTCAATAAGACGGTCCATGGGAAACAGTAAACCGGAAGTGAAGCATCGGAATCTATAACTAGTGTCAGAGGAATGGTTTAAAACATAGTCAGTAAGAAGAGTCAGTCTTCTTGTCCTTAAGTCGGCATTGTGCCTATTGTATTAAGATCCGATGCAATTTCTGTGTTTCATCGGCAATAAGGTCAGAGGGATACAGTAAACCTGAAGTGAAGCATCGGAATCTATAACTAGTGTCACAGGAATGGTTCAAAACATAGACAGTAGGAAGAGTCAGTCTTCTTGTACTTAAGTCGGCATTGTGCCTTTTGTATTTAATTCCGATACAATTTCTGTGTTTCATCGTCAATAAGAAGGATAGAGGGATACAGTCAACCTGAAGTGAAGCATCGGAATCCTAAACTGGTGTCACAGGAATGGTTGAAAACATAGACAGAAGGAAGAGTCAGTCTTCTTGTACTTAAGTCGGCGTTGTGCCTTTTCTATTTATATCCAATGCAATTTCTGTGTTTAATCGTCAATAAGAAGGTCCACGGTATACAGTAAACCTGAAGTGAAGCATCGGAAACTATAACTAGTGTCACAGGAATGGTTCAAAACATGGTCAGTAAGAAGAGTCAGTCTTCTTATACTTAAGTGGGCATTGTGAATTTTCTATTTAATTCCGATGCAAATTCTGTGTTTCATCGTCAATAAGAAGGTACAAGGGATACGGTAAACCTGGAGTGAAGCATCGGAATCTATAACTAGTGTCGCAGGAAAGGTTCAAATCATAGACAGTAAGAAGATTCAGTCTTCTTGTACTTAATTCGGCATTGTGCCTTTGGTATTTAATTCCGATGCAATTTCTGTGTTTCATCGTCAACAAGAAGGTCCAAGGGATACAGTAAACCTGGAGTGAAGCATCGGAATCTATAACTAGTGTCACAGGGACGGTTCATAACATAGACAGTAAGATGAGTCAGTATTCTTGTACTTAAGTCGGCATTGTGCTTTTTGTATTTATTTCCGATGCAATTTCTGTGTTTCATCGTCACTAAGAAGGTCAGAGAGGTACAGTAATCCTGAAGTTACGCATCGGAATCTATAACTAGTGTTACAATAATGGTTCAAAGCATAGTCAGTAAGAAGAGTCAGTCTTCTTGTAGTTAAGTCGGCAATGTGCCTTTTGTATTGAATTCCGATGCAATTTCTGTGTTTCATCGTCAATAAGAAGGTCCAAGGGATACAGTAAACCTGAAGTGAAGCATCGGAATCCGTAACTAGTGTCACAGGAATGGTTCAAAACATAGTCAGTAAGAAGAGTCAGTATTCTTGTACTTAAGTCGGCATTGTACATTTTCTACTTAATTCCGATGCAAATTCTGTGTTTCATCGTCAATAACAAGGTCCAAAGGATACAGTAAACCTGGAGTGAAGCATCTGAATCTATAACTAGTGTCAATGGAATTATTCAAATCATAGACAGTAAGAAGAGTCAGTCTTCTTGTACTTAAGTCGGCATTGTGCCTTTTGTATTGAATTCCGATGCAATTTCTGTGTTTCATCGTCAATAAGAAGGTCCAAGGGATACAGTAAACCTGATGTGAAGCATCGGAATCTATAACTAGTGTCACAGGAATGGTTCAAAACATAGACAGTAGGAGGAGTGAGTCTTCTAGTACTTATGTCGGCATGGCGCCTTTTCTATTTATTTCCGATGCAATTTCTGTGTTTCATCGTCAATAAGACGGTCAGAGGGATACAGTACACCTGAAGTGAAGCATCGGAATCTATAACTAGTAGCACAGGAATAGTTCAAAACGTAGACAGTTGGAACAGTCAATCTTCTTGTACTTATGTTGGCATTGTGCCTTTCGTATTTATTTCCGATGCAGTTTCTGTGTTTCACCGGCAATAAGAATGTCAGAGGGATATAGTAAAATTGAAGTGAAGCATCGGAATCTATAACTAGTGTCACAGGAATGGTTCAAACACAGACAGTGAGAAGAGTCAGTCTTCTTGTACTTAAGTCGGCATTGTGCCTTTTGTATTGAATTCCGATGCAATTTCTGTGTTTCATCGTCAATAAGATTGTCAGAGGGATACAGTAAACCTGAAGTGAAACATCGGAATCTATAACTAGTGTCACAGGAATGGTTCATAACATAGTCAGTGAGAAGAGTCAGTCTGCTTATACTTAAGTGAGCATTGTGAATTTTCTATTTAATTCCGATGCAAATTCTGTGTTTCATCGTCAATAAGAAGGTCCAAGGGAAACGGTAAACCTGGAGTGAAGCATCGGAATCTATTACTAGTGTGTCAGGAATGGTTCAAAACATAGACAGTAAGAACAGTCAGTCTTCTTGTACTTAAGTAGACATTGTGCCTTTTGTATTTAATTCCGATGACATTTCTGTGTTTCATTGTCAATAAGATGGTCCAACGGAAGCAGTAAACCTCAAGTGAAGCGTCGGAATCTATAACTAGTGTCACAGGAATGGTTCAAGACATAGACAGTAAGAAGAGTCATTCTTCTTTTACTTAAGTAGACGTTGTGCCTTTTGTATTTAATTCCGATGCAATTTCTGTGTTTCATTGTCAATAAGAAGGTCCAACGGAAGCAGTAAACCTCAAGTGAAGCATCGAAATTTATAACTAGTGTCACAGGAATGGTTCAAACATAGACAGTAAGAAGAGTAAGTCTTCTTGTACTTAAGTCGACATTGCCTTTTGTATTTAATTCCGATGCAATTTCTGTGTTTCATCGTCAATAAGATGGTTAGAGGGATACAGTAAACCTGAAGTGAAGCATCGGAATCCAAAACTAGTGTCACAGGAGCGGTTCAAAACATAAACAGAAGGAAGAGTCAGTCTTCTTGTACTTAAGTCGGCATTGTGCCTTTTCTATTTAATTCCAATGCAATTTCTGTGTTTCATCGTCAATAAGATAGTCCAAGGTATACAGTAAACCTGAAGTGAAGCATCAGAATCTGTAACTAGTGTCACAGGAATGGTTCAAAACATAGTCAGTAAGAAGAGTAAGTATTCTTGTACTTAAGTCGGCATTGTAACTTTCCTATCTAATTCCGATGCAAATTCTGTGTTTCATCGTCAATAACAAGGTCCAAAGGATACAGTAAACCTGGAGAGAAGCATCTGAATCTATAACTAGTGTCAATGGAATGGTTCAAAACATAGACAGTAAGAAGAGTCAGTCTTCTTGTACTTAAGTCGACATTGTGCCTTTTGTATTTAATTCCGATGCAATTTCTGTGTTTCATCGTCAATAAGATGGTTAGAGGGATACAGTAAACCTGAAGTGAAGCATCGGAATCCAAAACTAGTGTCACAGGAACGGTTCAAAACATAAACAGAAGGAAGAGTCAGTCTTCTTGTACTTAAGTCGGCATTGTGCCTTTTCTATTTAATTCCAATGCAATTTCTGTGTTTCATCGTCAATAAGAAAGTCCAAGGTATACAGTAAACCTGAAGTGAAGCATCGGAATCTGTAACTAGTGTCACAGGAATGGTTCAAAGCATAGTCAGTCAGAAGAGTCAGTATTCTTGTACTTAAGTCGGCATTGTAACTTTCCTATTTAATTCCGATGCAAATTCTGTGTTTCATCGTCAATAACAAGGTCCAAAGGATACAGTAAACCTGGAGTGAAGCATCTGAATCTATAACTAGTGTCAATGGAATGGTTCAAAACAGAGACAGTAAGAAGAGTCAGTATTCTTGTACTTAAGTCGGCATTGTACCTTTTCTATTTAATTCCGATGCAAATTCTGTGTTTCATCGTCAATAACAAGGTCCAAAGGATACAGTAAACCTGGAGTGAAGCATCTGAATCTATAACTAGTGTCAATGGAATGGTTCAAAGCATAGACAGTAAGAAGAGTCAGTCTTCTTGTACTTAAGTCGGCATTGTGCCTTTTGTATATAATTCCGATGCTATTTCTGTGTTTCATCGTTAATAAGCAGGTCAGAGGGATGCAGTAAACCTGAAGTGATGCATCGGAAACTATAGCTAGTGTCACAGGAATGGTTCAAAACATAGTCAGTAAGAAGAGTCAGTCTTCTTGTCCTTAAGACGGCATTGTGCCTATTGTATTAAATTTCGATGCAATTTCAGTGTTTCATCGTCAATATGAAGGTCCAAGGGATACAGTACACCTGGAGTGAAACATCGGAATCTATAAGTAGTGTCACAGGAATGGTTCAAAACATAAATAGGAAGAAGAGTCAGCCGTCTTGTACTTCATTCTGCATTGTGCCTTTTGTATTTAATTCCGATGCAATTTCTGTGCTTCATCGTCAATAAGAATGTCCAAGGGATACAGTAAACCTGGATTGAAGCATCGGAATTTATAACTAGTGTCACAGGAATGGTTCAAAACATAGTCAGTAAGAAGAGTCAATCTTCTTGTACTTAAGTCGGCATTGTGCCTTTTGTATTTAATTCCGTTGCAATTTCTGTGTTTCATCGTCTACAATAAGGTCCAAGGGATACAGTAAACCTGGAGTAAAGCATCGGAATCTATAACTAGTGTCACAGGGACGTTTCATAACATAGACAGTAAGATGAGTCAGTATTCTTGTACTTAAGTCGGCATTGTGCTTTTTGTATTTATTTCCGATGCAATTTCTGTGTTTCATCGTCACTAAGAAGGTCAGAGAGGTACAGTAATCCTGAAGTTACAGATCGGAATCAATAACTAGTGTTACAATAATGGTTCAAAGCATAGTCAGTAAGAAGAGTCAGTCTTCTTGTAGTTAAGTCGGCAATGTGCCTTTTGTATTGAATTCCGATGCAATTTCTGTGTTTCATCGTCAATAAGAAGGTGCAAGGGATACAGTAAACCTGCTGTGAAGCATCGTAATCTATAACTAGTGTCACAGGAATGGTTCAAAACATAGACAGTAGGAAGAGTCAGTCTTCTAGAAATTATGTTGGCATGGTGCCTTTTCTATTTATTTCCGATGCAATTTCTGTGTTTCATCGTCAATAAGACGGTCAGAGGGATACAGTGCACCTGAAGTGAAGCATCGGAATCTATAACTAGTAGCACAGGAATGGTTCAAAACGTAGACAGTTGGAACAGTCAATCTTCTTGTACTTATGTTGGCATTGGGCCTTTCGTATTTATTTCCGATGCAGTTTCTGTGTTTCACCGGCAATAAGAAGGTCAGAGGGATACAGTAAAATTGAAGTGAAGCATCGGAATCTATAACTAGTGTCACAGGAATGGTTTAAACATAGACAGTAAGAAGAGTCAGTCTTCTTGTACTTAAGTCGGCATTGTGCCATTTGTATTTAATTCCGATGCAATTTCTGTGTTTCATCGTCAATAAGATGGTCAGAGGGATGCAGTAAACCTGAAGTGAAGCTTCGGAATCCAAAACTAGTGTCACAGGAATGGTTCAAAACATAAACAGAAGGAAGAGTCAGTCTTCTTGTACTTAAGTCGGCATTGTGCCTTTTCTATTTAATTCCAATGCAATTTCTGTGTTTCATCGTCAATAAGAAGTCCAAGGTATACAGTAAACCTGAAGTGAAACATCGGAATCTATAACTAGTGTCACAGGAATGGTTCATAACATAGTCAGTGAGAAGAGTCAGTCTTCTTATACTTAAGTGGGCATTGTGAATTTTCTATTTAATTCCGATGCAAATTCTGTGTTTCATCGTCAATAAGAAGCTCCAAGGGAAACGGTAAACCTGGAGTGAAGCATCGGAATCTATAACTAGTGTGACATGAATGGTTCAAAACATAGACAGTAAGAAGAGTCAGTCTTCTTGTACTTAAGTAGACATTGTGCATTTTGTATTTAATTCCGATGCAATTTCTGTGTTTCATTGTCAATAAGAAGGCCCAACGGAAGCAGTAAACCTCAAGTGAAGCATCGGAATCAATAACTAGTGTCACAGAAATGGTTCAAAACAAAGTCAGTAAGAAGAGTCAGACTTCATGTCCTTAAATCGGCATTGTGCCTTTTGTATTTAATTCCGATGCAATTTCTGTGTTTCATCGTCAATAAGAAAGTCCAAGGTATACAGTAAACCTGAAGTGAAGCATCGGAATCTGTAACTAGTGTCACAGGAATGGTTCAAAACATAGTCAGTAAGAAGAGTCAGTATTCTTGTACTTAAGTCGGCATTGTAACTTTTCTATTTAATTCCGATACAAATTCTGTGTTTCATCGTCAATAACAAGGTCTAAAAGATACAGTAATCCTGGAGTAAAGCATCTGAATCTATAACTAGTGTCAATGGAATGGTTCAAAACATAGACAGTAAGAAGAGGCAGTCTTCTTGTACTTAAGTCGGCATTGTGCCTTTTGTATTTAATTCCGATGCTATTTCTGTGTTTCATCGTCAATAAGAAGGTCAGATGGATACAGTAAACCTGAAGTGATGCATCGGAATCTATAGCTAGTGTCACAGGAATGGTTCAAACATAGTCAGTAAGAAGAGTCAGTCTTCTTGTCCTTAAGTCGGCATTGTGCCTTTTGTATTTAATTCCGATGCAATTTCTGTGTTTCATCGTCAATATGAAGGTCCAAGGGATACAGTACACCTGGAGTGAAGCATCGGAATCTATAACTAGTGTCACAGGAATGGTTCAAAACATAGATAGTAAGAAGAGTCAGTCTTCTTGTCCTTAAGTCGGCATTGTGCCACTTGTATTTAATTCCGATGCAATTTCTATGTTTCATCGTCAATAAGAAGGTCCAAGGGATACAGTAAACCTGAAGTGAAGCAGCGGAATCTATAACTAGTGTCACTGGAATGGTTCAAAATGTAGACAGTAAGAAGAGTCAGTCTTCTTGTACTTAAGTCGGCATTGTGTCTTTTGTATTTATTTCCGATGCAATTTCTGTGATTCATCGTCAATAAGAAGGCCCGAGGGATACAGTAAACCTGAAGTGAAGAATCGGAATCTATAACTAGTGTCACAGGAATGGTTCAAAACGTAGACAGTTGGAACAGTCAGTCTTCTTGTACTTATGTTGGCATTGTGCCTTTCGTATTTATATTCGATGCTGTTTCTGTGTTTCACCGGCAATAAGAAGGTCAGAGGGATACAGTAAAATTGAAGTGAAGCATCGGAATCTATAACTAGTGCCACAGGAATGGTTCAAATTATAGTCAGTAAGAAGAGTCAGTCTTCTTGTCCTTAAGTCGGCATTGTGCCTCTTGTATTTAATTCCGATGCAATTTCTATGTTTCATCGTCAATAAGAAGGTCCAAGGGATACAGTAAACCTGGAGTGAAGCATCGGAATCTATAACTAGTGTCACAGTAATATTTCAAAACATAGACAGTAAGAAGAGTCAGACGTCTTGTACTTAAGTCGGCATTGTGCCTTTTGTATTTAATTCCGATGCAATTTCTGTGTTTCATCGTCAACAAGAAGGTCCAAGGGATACAGTAAACCTGGAGTGAAGCATCGGAATCTATAACTAGTGTCACAGGAATGCTTCAAAACATAGTCAGTAAGAATAGTCAGTCTTCTTGTACTTATGTCATCATTGCGCATTTTATATTTAATTCTGATGCAATTTCTGTGTTTCGTCGCCAATAAGAAGGTCAGAGGGATAGATTAAACCTGAAGTGAAGCATCGGAATCCATAACTAGTGTCACAGGAATGGTTCAAAACATAGTCAGTAAGAAGAGACAGTCTTCTTGTACTTAAGTCGGCATTGTGCCTTTGGTATTTAATTCCGATGCGATTTCTGTGTTTCATCGTGAACAAGAAGGTCCAAGGGATACAGTAAACCTGGAGTGAAGCATCGGAATCTATAACTAGTGTCACAGGGACGGTTCATAACATAGACAGTAAGATGAGTCAGTATTCTTGTACTTAAGTCGGCATTGTGCTTTTTGTATTTATTTCCGATGCAATTTCTGTGTTTCATCGTCACTACGAAGGTCAGAGAGGTACAGTAATCCTGAAGTTACGCTTCGGAATCTATAACTAGTGTTACAATAATGGTTGAAAGCATAGTCAGTAAGAAGAGTCAGTCTTCTTGTAGTTAAGTCGGCAATGTGCCTTTTGTATTGAATTCCGATGCAATTTCTGTGCTTCATAGTCAATAAGAAGGTCCAAGGGATACAGTAAACCTGATGTGAAGCATCGGAATCTATAACTAGTGTCACAGGAATGGTTCAAAACATAGACAGTAGGAAGAGTCAGTCTTCTAGTACTTATGTCGGCATTGTGCCTTTTCTATTTATTTCCGATGCAATTTCTGTGTTTCATTGTCAATAAGACGGTCAGAGGGATACAGTACACCTGAAGTAAAGCATCGGAATCTATAACTAGTGTCACAGGAATGGTTCAAAACGTAGACATTTGGAACAGTCAGTCTTCTTGTACTTATGTTGGCATTGTGCCTTTCGTATTTATTTCCGATGCTGTTTCTGTGTTTCACCGGCAATAAGAAGGTCAGAGGGATACAGTAAAATTGAAGTGAAGCATCGGAATCTATAACTAGTGCCACAGGAATGGTTCAAATTATAGTCAGTAAGAAGAGTCAGTCTTCTTGTCCTTAAGTCGGCATTGTGACTTTTGTATTTAATTCCGATGCAATTTCTGTGTTTCATCGTCAATAAGATGGTCCAAGGGATACAGTCAACCTGAAGTGAAGCATCGGAATCTATAACTAGTGTCACTGGAATGGTTCAAAATGTAGACAGTAAGAAGAGTCAGTCTTCTTGTACTTAAGTCGGCATTGTGTCTTTTGTATTTATTTCCGATGCAATTTCTGTGATTCATCGTCAATAAGAAGGCCCAAGGGATACAGTAAACCTGAAGTGAAGAATCGGACTCTTTAACTAGTGTCACAGAAATGGTTCAAAGCATTGACATTAGAAGAGTCAGTATTTTTGTACTTAAGTCGGCATTGTGCCTTTTGTATTTAATTCCGATGCAATTTCTGTGTTTCATCGTCAATAAGACGGTCCATGGGAAACAGTAAACCGGAAGTGAAGCATCGGAATCTATAACTAGTGTCAGAGGAATGGTTTAAAACATAGTCAGTAAGAAGAGTCAGTCTTCTTGTCCTTAAGTCGGCATTGTGCCTTTTGTATTAAGATCCGATGCAATTTCTGTGTTTCATCGGCAATAAGGTCAGAGGGATACAGTAAACCTGAAGTCAAGCATCGGAATCTATAACTAGTGTCACAGGAATGGTTCAAAACATAGACAGTAGGAAGAGTCAGTCTTCTTGTACTTAAGTCGGCATTGTGCCTTTTGTATTTAATTCCGATACAATTTCTGTGTTTCATCGTCAATAAGAAGGTTAGAGGGATACAGTCAACCTGAAGTGAAGCATCGGAATCCTAAACTGGTGTCACAGGAATGGTTGAAAACATAGACAGAAGGAAGAGTCAGTCTTCTTGTACTTAAGTCGGCATTGTGCCTTTTCTATTTATTTCCAATGCAATTTCTGTGTTTAATCGTCAATAAGAAGGTCCACGGTATACAGTAAACCTGAAGTGAAGCATCGGAAACTATAACTAGTGTCACAGGAATGGTTCAAAACATGGTCAGTATGAAGAGTCAGTCTTCTTATACTTAAGTGGGCATTGTGAATATTCTATTTAATTCCGATGCAAATTCTGTGTTTCATCGTCAATAAGAAGGTACAAGGGATACGGTAAACCTGGAGTGAAGCATCGGAATCTATAACTAGTGTCACAGGAAAGGTTCAAAACAAAGTCAGTAAGAAGAGTCAGTCTTCTTGTCCTTAAATCGGCATTGTGCCTTTTCTATTTAATTCCAATGCAATTTCTGTGTTTCATCGTCAATAAGAAGGTCCAAGGGAGACAGTAAACCTGGAGTGAAGCATCGGAGTCTATAACTAGTGTCACAGGAATGGTTCAAAACATAGACAATAAGAAGACTCAGTCTACTTGTACTTAAGTCGACATTGTGCCTTTTCTATTTAATTCCGATGCAATTTCTGTGTTTCATCGTCAATAAGAAGGACAGAGGGATACAATGAACATGAAGTGAAGCATCGGAATCTATAACTAGTGTCACAGGAATGATTCTAAACAAAGTCAGTAAGAAGAGTCAGTTTTCTTGTCCTTAAGTCGGCAGTGTGCCTTTTGTATTTAATTCCGATGCAATTTCTGTATTTGATCGTCAATAAGATGGTCCAAGGGATACAGTCAACCTGAAGTGAAGCATCGGAATCTATAACTAGTGTCACTGGAATGGTTCAAAATGTAGACAGTAAGAAGAGTCAGTCTTCTTGTACTTAAGTCGGCATTGTGTCTTTTGTATTTATTTCCGATGCAATTTCTGTGATTCATCGTCAATAAGAAGGCCCAAGGGATACAGTAAACCTGAAGTGAAGAATCGGACTCTATAACTAGTGTCACAGAAATGGTTCAAAGCATTGACATTAGAAGAGTCAGTATTCTTGTACTTAAGTCGGCATTGTGCCTTTTGTATTTAATTCCGATGCAATTTCTGTATTTCATCGTCAATAAGACGGTCCATGGGAAACAGTAAACCGGAAGTGAAGCATCGGAATCTATAACTAGTGTCACAGGAATGGTTCAAAACGTAGACAGTTGGAACAGTCAGTCTTCTTGTACTTATGTTGGCATTGTGCCTTTCGTATTCATTTCCGATGCAGTTTCTGTGTTTCACCGGCAATAAGAAGGTCAGAGGGATACAGTAAAATTGAAGTGAAGCATCGGAATCTATAACTAGTGCCACAGGAATGGTTCAAATTATAGTCAGTAAGAAGAGTCAGTCTTCTTGTCCTTAAGTCGGCATTGTGCCTCTTGTATTTAATTCCGATGCAATTTCTGTGTTTCATCGTCAATAAGATGGTCCAAGGGATAGAGTCAACCTGAAGTGAAGCATCGGAAACTATAACTAGTGTCACTGGAATGGTTCAAAATGTAGACAGTAAGAAGAGTCAGTCTTCTTGTACTTAAGTCGGCATTGTGCCTTTTGCATTTAATTCCGATGCAATTTCTGTGTTTCATCGTCAATAAGACGGTCCATGGGAAACAGTAAACCGGAAGTGAAGCATCGGAATCTATAACTAGTGTCACTGGAATGGTTTAAAACATAGTCAGTAAGAAGAGTCAGTCTTCTTGTCCTTAAGTCGGCATTGTGCCTTTTGCATTAAGATCCGATGCAATTTCTGTGTTTCATCGGCAATAAGGTCAGAGGGATACAGTAAACCTGAAGTGAAGCATCGGAGCCTATAACTAGTGTCACAGGAATGGTTCAAAACATAGACAGTAGGAAGAGTCAGTCTTCTTGTACTTAAGTCGGCATTGTGCCTTTTGTATTTAATTCCGATACAATTTCTGTGTTTCATCGTCAATAAGAAGGTTAGAGGGATACAGTAAACCTGAAGTGAAGCATCGGAATCCAAAACTAGTGTCACAGGAAGGGTTGAAGACATAGACAGAAGGAAGAGTCAGTCTTCTTGTACTTAAGTCGGCATTGTGACTTTTCTATTCATTTCCAATGCAATTTCTGTGTTTAATCGTCAATAAGAAGGTCCACGGTATACAGTAAACCTGAAGTGAAGCATCGGAATCTATAACTAGTGTCACAGGAATGGTTCACAAACATAGTCAGTAAGAAGAGTCAGTCTTCTTATACTTAAGTGGGCATTGTGAATTTTCAATTTAATTCCGATGCAAATTCTGTGTTTTATCGTCAATAAGAAGGTCCAAGGGATACGGTAAACCTGGAGTGAAGCATCGGAATCTATAACTAGTGTCACAGGAATGGTTCAAATCATAGACAGTAAGTAGAGTCAGTCTTCTTGTACTTAAGTCAACATTGTGCCTTTTGTGCTTAATTCCGATGCAATATCTTTGTTTCATTGTCAATAAGAAGGTCCAACGGATACAGTAAACCTCAAGTGAAGCGTCGGAATCTATAACTAGGGTCACAGGAATGGTTCAAAGCAAAGTCAGTAAGAAGAGTCGGTCTTCTTGTCCTTAAATCGGCATTGTGCGTTTTCAAATTAATTCCGATGCAATTTCTGTGTTTCATCGTCAATAAGAAGGTCCAAGGGAGACAGTAAACCCGGAGTGAAGCATCGGAGTCTATAACTAGTGTCACAGGAATGGTTCAAAACATAGACAGTAAGAAGAGTCAGTCTTCTTGTACTGAAGTCGACATTGTGCGTTTTCTATTTAATTCCGATGCAATTTCTGTGTTTCATCGTCAATAAGAAGGACAGAGGGATACAATAAACATGAAGTGAAGCATCGGAAGCTATAACTAGTGTCAGAGGAATGGTTCAAAACAAAGTCAGTAAGAAGAGTCAGTCTTCTTGTCCTTAAGTCGGCATTGTGCCTTTTGTATTTAATTCCGATGCAATTTCTGTGTTTCATCGTCAATAAGAAGGTTCAAGGGATACAGTAAACCTGGAGTGTAGCATCTGAATCTATAACTAGTGTCACAGGAATGGTTCAAAACGTAGACAGTAAGAAGAGTCTGTCTTCGTGTACTTAAGTTGGCATTTTGCCTTTTGTATTTATTTCTGATGCAATTTCTGTGTTTCATCGTCAATAAGAAGGTCCAAGGGATAGAGTAAACCTGAGGTGAAGAATCGCAATCTGTAACTAGTGTCACAGGAATGGTTCAAAACATAGTCAGTAAGAAGAGTCAGTCTTCTTGTACTTAAGTCGACATTGTACATTTTCTATTTATTTCCGATGCAAATTCTGTGTTTCATCGTCATTAACAAGGTACAAAGGATACAGTAAACCTGTAGTGAAGCATCTGAATCTATAACTAGTGTCAGAGGAATTGTTCAAAACACAGATAGTAAGAAGAGTCAGCCTTCTTGTACTTAAGTCTGCATTGTGCCTATTGTATTTTATTCCGATGCAATTTCTGTGCTTCATCGTCAATAAGAATGTCCAAGAGATACAGTAAACCTGGAGTGAAGCATCGGAATTTATAACTAGTGTCACAGGAATGGTTCAAAACATAGTCAGTAGGAAGAGTCAATCTTCTTGTACTTAAGTCGGCATTGTGCCTTTTGTATTTAATTCCGTTGCAATTTCTGTGTTTCATCGTCAATAACAAGGGCCAAGGGATGCAGTAAACCTGGAGTGAAGCATCGGAATCTATAACTAGTGTCACAGGGATGGTTCAAATCTAGACAGTAAGAAGAGTCAGTATTCTTGTACTTAAGTCGGCATTGTTCCTTTTGTATTTAATTCCGATACAATTTCTGTGTTTCATCGTCAATACGAAGGTCAGAGGGATACAGTAATCCTGAAGTGAAGCATCGGAAACTATAACTAGTGTCACAGGAATGGTTCAAAGCATAGTCAGTAAGAAGAGTCAGTTTTCTTGTAGTTAAGTCGGCATTGTGCCTTTTGTATCGAATTCTGACGCAATTTCTGTGTTTCATCGTCAATAAGAAGGTCCAAGGGATACAGTAAATCTGAAGTGAAGCATCGGAATCTATAACTAGTGTCACAGGAATGGTTCAAAACATAGAGAGTATTAAGAGTCAGTCTTTTAGTACTTATGTCGGCATTGTGCCTTTTCTATTTATTTCCGATGCAATTTCTGTGTTTCATCGTCAATAAGACGGTCAGAGGGATACAGTACACCAGAAGTGAAGCATCGGAATCAATAACTAGTGTCACAGGAATGGTTCAAAGCATAGTCAGTAAGAAGAGTCAGTTTTCTTGTAGTTAAGTCATCATTGTGCCTTTTGTATCGAATTCTGACGCAATTTCTGTGTTTCATCGTCAATAAGAAGGTCCAAGGGATACAGTAAATCTGTAGTGAAGCATCGGAATCTATAACTAGAGTCACAGGAATGGTTCAAAACATAGACAGGAGGAAGAGTCAGTCTTCTTGTACTTAAGTCGGCATTGTGAGTTTTGTATTTAATTCCGATACAATTTTTGTGTTTCATCGTCAATAAGAAGGTCAGAGGGATACAGTAAACCTGAAGTGAAGCATCGGAATCCAAAACTAGTGTCACAGGAATGGTTCAAAACATAGACAGAAGGATGAGTCAGTCTTCTTGTACTTAAGTCGGCATTGTGAATTTTCTATTTAATTCCAATGCAATTTCTGTGTTTCATCGTCAATAACAAGGTCAAAGGTATACAGTAAACCTGAAGTGGAGCATCGAAATATATAACTAGTGTCACAGGAATGGTTCAAAACATAGTCAGTAAGAAGAGTCAGTCTTCTTATACTTAAGTGGGCATTGTGAATTTTCTATTTCATTCCGATGCAAATTCTGTGTTTCATCGTCAATAAGAAGGTCCAAGGGATACAGTAAACCCGAGGTGAAGCATCGGAATCTATAACTAGTGTCACAGGAATGGTTCAAATCATAGTCAGTAAGAAGAGTCAGTCTTCTTGTACTTATGTCGGCATTGTACGTTTTCTATTTAATTCCGATGCAATTTCTGTGTTTCATCGCCAATAACAAGGTCCAAGGGATACAGTAAACCTGGAGTGAAGCATCGGAATCTGTAACTAGCGTCAATGGAATGGTTCAAAACATAGACAGTAAGAAGCGTCAGTCTTCTTGTACTTAAGTCGGCATTGTGCCTTTTGTATTTAATTCCGATGCGATTCCTGTGTTTCATCGTCAATAAGAATGTCCACGGGATACAGTAAACCTGGAGTGAAGCATCGGAATCTATAACTAGTGTCACAGGAATGGTTCAAAGCATAGGCTGTAAGAAGAGTCAGTCGTCTTGTACTTAATTCTGCATTGTGCCTTTTGTATTTAATTCCGATGCAATTTCTGTGTTTCATCGTCATTCAGAAGGTCCAAGGGATACAGTGAACCTGAAGTGAAGCATCGCAATTTGTAACTAGTGTCACAGGAATGGTTCAAATCATAGTCAGTAAGAAGAGTCAGTCTTCTTGTACTGAAGTTGGCATTGTGCCTTTCGTATGTAATTCCGATGCAATTTCTGTGTTTCATCGTCAATAAGAAGGTCCAAGGGATACAGTAAACCTGGCGTGAAGCATCGGAATCTATAACTGGTGTCGCAGTAGTGGTTCAAATCATAGACAGTAAGAAGAGTCTGCCGTCTTTTACTTAAGTCGGCATTGTGCCTTTTGTATTTACTTCCGATGCAATTTCTGTGTTCCATAGTCAATGACAAGGTCCAAGGGATACAGTAAACCTGAAGTGCAGCATTGGAATCCAAAACTAGTGTCACAGGAGTGGCTCAAATCATAGACAGTAGGAAGAGTCAGTCTTCTTGTACTTAAGTCGGCATTGTGCCATTTGTATTTAATTCCGATGATATTTCTGTGTTTTGTCGTCAATAAGAAGGACCAAGGGATACAGTAAACCTGGCGTGAAGCATCGGAATCTATAACTGGTGTCGCAGTAATGGTTCAAATCATAGACAGTAAGAAGAGTCTGCCGTCTTTTACTTAAGTCGGCATTGTGCCTTTCGTATGTAATTCCGATGCAATTTTTGTGTTTCATCGTCAATAAGAAGGTCCAACGGATACAGTAAACCTGCCGTGAAGCATCGGAATTTATAACTAGTGTCACAGTAATGGTTCAAATCATAGACAGTAAGAAGTGTCAGACGTCTTGTACTTAAGTCGACATTGTGCCTTTTGCATTTACTTCCGATGCAATTTCTGTGTTTCATCGTCAATAAGAAGGTCCAACGGATACAGTAAACCTGCCGTGAAGCATCGGAATTTATAACTAGTGTCACAGTAATGGTTCAAATCATAGACAGTAAGAAGTGTCAGACGTCTTGTACTTAAGTCGACATTGTGCCTTTTGCATTTACTTCCGATGCAATTTCTGTGTTTCATCGTCAATAAGAGGGTCAGAGGGATACAATAAACCTGAAGTGAAACATCGAAATCTATAACTAGTGTCATAGCAATGGTTCAAAACATAGTCAGTAAGAATAGTCAGTCTTCTTGTCCTTAAGTCAGCATTGTGCATTTTGTATTTAATTCCGATGCAATTTCTGTGATTCATCGTCAATAAGAAGGTCCAAGGTATACAGTAAACCTTAAGTGAAGCATCGGAATCTATAAGTAGTGTCACAGGAATGGTTCAAAACATAGTCGTTAACAAGAGTCAGTCTTCTTGTACTTAAGTCGGCATTGTGCCTATTCTATTTAATTCCGATGCAATTTCTGTGTTTCATCGTCAATAAGAAGGTCAGAGGGATACAGTAATCCTGAAGTGAAGCATCGGAATCTATAACTAGTGTCACAGGAATGGTTCAAAACATAGTCAGTAAGAATAGTCATTCTTCTTGTACTTAAGTCATCATTGTGCATTTTATATTTAATTCTGATGCAAGTTCTGTGTTTTATCGTTACTAAGAAGGTCCAAGGGATACAGTAATCATGGAGTGAAGCATCGGAATCTATAACTAGTGTCACAGGTATGGTTCAAATCATAGACAGTAAGAAGAATCAGACTTCTTTTCCTTAAGTCGGCATTGTGCCCTTTATATTTAATTCCAATGCAATTTCTGTGTTTCATCGTCAATAAGATGGTCCAAGGGATACAGCAAACCTGGAGTGAAGCATCGGAGTCTATAACTAGTGTCACAGGACTGGTTCAAAAATTGACAGTAAGAAGGGTCAGTCTTCTTGTACATAATTCGGCATTGTGTGTTTTGTATTTAATTCCAATGCCATTTCTGTGTTTCATCGTCAATAAGAAGGTCAGAGGGATACAGTAAACCTGAAGTGAAACATCGGAATCCATAACTAGTGCCACAGGAATGGTTCAAAACATAGTCAGTAAGAAGAGTCAGTCTTCTTGTACTTAGGTCGGCATTGTGCCTTTTTTATTTAATTCCGATGCAATTTCTGTGTTTCATCGTCAATAAGAAGGTCCAAGGGATACAGTAAACCTGAAGTAAACCATCGGAATCTACAACTAGTGTCACAGGAATGGTTCAAAGCATAGTCAGTAAGAAGAGTCAGTCTTCTTGTACTTAAGTTATGATTGTGCCTTTCGTATGTAATTCCGATGCAATTTCTGTGTTTCATCGTCAATAAAAAGGTAAAACGGATACAGTAAACCTGCCGTGAAGCATCGGAATCTATAACTAGTGTCACAGTAACGGTGCAAACATAGACAGTAAGAAGAGTCAGACGTCTTGTACTTAATTGGGCATTGTGCGTTTTGTATTTACTTCCGATGCAATTTCTGTGTTTCATCGGCATTAAGGTCAGAGGGATACAGTAAACCTGAAGTGAAGCATCGGCATCCAAAACTAGTGTCACAGGAATGGTTCAAATCATAGACAGTAGGAAGAGTCAGTCTTCTTGTACCTAAGTCGGCATTGTGCCTTTTGTATTTAATTCCGATGCAATTTCTGTGTTTCATCGTCAATAAGAAGGTGCAAGGGATACAGTAAACCTGAAGTGAAGCATCGGAATCTACAACTAGTGTCACAGGAATGGTCCAAAGCATAGACAGTAAGAAGAGTCGGTCTTCATGTACTTAAGTCGGCATTGTGCATTTTCTATTTAATTCCGATGCTATTTCTGTGTTTCATCGTCAATAAGAAGGTCAGAGGGATACAGTAAACCTGAAGTGAAGCATCGGAATCTGTAACTTGTTTCACAGGAATGGTTCAAAGCATAGTCAATAAGAAGAGTCAGTCTTCTTGTACTTAAGTTGGCATTGTGCCTTTCGTATGTAATTCCGATGCAATTTCTGTGTTTCATCGTCAATTAGAAGGCCCAAGGGATGCAGTACACCTGGCGTGAAGCATCGGAATCTATAACTAGTGTCACAGTAATGGTTCAAATCATAGACAGTAAGAAGAGTCAGACGTCTTTTACTTAAATCGGCATTGTGCCTCTTGTATTTACTCCGATGCAATTTCTGAGTTTCATAGTCAATGACAAGGTCCAAGGGATACAGTAAACCTGAAGTGAAGCATCGGAATCTATAACTAGTGTCACTGGAAAGGTCAAAATATAGACAGTAAGAAGAGTCGGTTTTCTTGTACTTAAGTCGGCATTGTGCCTTTTCTATTTAATTCCGATGCAATTTCTGTTTTTCTTCGTCAATAAGTATGTCCAATGGAAACAGAAATCCTGAAGTGAAGCATCGGAACCTATTACTAGTGACACAGGAATGGTTCAAAACATAGTCAGTAAGAAGAGTCAGTCTTCTTGTCCTTCAGTCGGCATTGTGCCTTTTGTTTTTCATTCCGATGCAATTTCTGTGTTTCATCGGCAATAAGGTCAGAGGCATACAGTAAACCTGAAGTGAAGCATCGGAATCCAAAACTAGTGTCACAGGAATGGTTCAAATCATAGACAGTAGGAAGAGTCAGTCTTCTTGTACTTAAGTCGGCATTGTGCCTTTTGTATTTAATTCCGATGCAAATTCTGTGTTTCATCGTCAATAAGAAGGTCCAAGGGATACAGTAAACCCGAGGTGAAGCATCGGAATCTATAACTAGTGTCACAGGAATGGTTCAAATCATAGTCAGTAAGAAGAGTCAGTCTTCTTGTACTTAAGTCGGCATTGTACGTTTTCTATTTAATTCCGATGCAATTTCTGTGTTTCATCGCCAATAACAAGGTCCAAGGGATACAGTAAACCTGGAGTGAAGCATCGGAATCTGTAACTAGCGTCAATGGAATGGTTCAAAACATAGACAGTAAGAAGCGTCAGTCTTCTTGTACTTAAGTCGGCATTACGCCTTTTGTATTTAATTCCGATGCGATTCCTGTGTTTCATCGTCAATAAGAAGGTCCACGGGATACAGTAAACCTGGAGTGAAGCATCGGAATCTATAACTAGTGTCACAGGAAGGGTTCAAAGCATAGACTGTAAGAAGAGTCAGTCGTCTTGTACTTAATTCTGCATTGTGCCTTTTGTATTTAATTCCGATGCAATTTCTGTGTTTCATCGTCATTCAGAAGGTCCAAGGGATACAGTGAACCTGAAGTGAAGCATCGCAATTTGTAACTAGTGTCACAGGAATGGTTCAAATCATAGTCAGTAAGAAGAGTCAGTCTTCTTGTACTGAAGTTGGCAATGTGCCTTTCGTATGTAATTCCGATGCAATTTCTGTGTTTCATCGTCAATAAGAAGGTCCAAGGGATACAGTAAACCTGGCGTGAAGCATCGGAATCTATAACTGGTGTCGCAGTAGTGGTTCAAATCATAGACAGTAAGAAGAGTCTGCCGTCTTTTACTTAAGTCGGCATTGTGCCTTTTGTATTTACTTCCGATGCAATTTCTGTGTTTCATAGTCAATGACAAGGTCCAAGGGATACAGTAAACCTGAAGTGCAGCATCGGAATCCAAAACTAGCGTCACAGGAGTGGCTCAAATCATAGACAGTAGGAAGAGTCAGTCTTCTTGTACTTAAGTCGGCATTGTGCCATTTGTATTTAATTCCGATGATATTTCTGTGTTTTGTCGTCAATAAGAAGGACCAAGGGATACAGTAAACCTGGCGTGAAGCATCGGAATCTATAACAGGTGTCGCAGTAATGGTTCAAATCATAGACAGTAAGAAGAGTCTGCCGTCTTTTACTTAAGTCGGCATTGTGCCTTTCGTATGTAATTCCGATGCAATTTTTGTGTTTCATCGTCAATAAGAAGGTCCAACGGATACAGTAAACCTGCCGTGAAGCATCGGAATTTATAACTAGTGTCACAGTAATGGTTCAAATCATAGACAGTAAGAAGTGTCAGACGTCTTGTACTTAAGTCGACATTGTGCCTTTTGCATTTACTTCCGATGCAATTTCTGTGTTTCATCGTCAATAAGAGGGTCAGAGGGATACAATAAACCTGAAGTGAAACATCGAAATCTATAACTAGTGTCATAGCAATGGTTCAAAACATAGTCAGTAAGAATAGTCAGTCTTCTTGTCCTTAAGTCGGCATTGTGAATTTTGTATTTAATTCCGATGCAATTTCTGTGATTCATCGTCAATAAGAAGGTCCAAGGTATACAGTAAACCTTAAGTGAAGCATCGGAATCTATAAGTAGTGTCACAGGAATGGTTCAAAACATAGTCGTTAACAAGAGTCAGTCTTCTTGTACTTAAGTCGGCATTGTGCCTATTCTATTTAATTCCGATGCAATTTCTGTGATTCATCGTCAATAAGAAGGTCAGAGGGATACAGTAATCCTGAAGTGAAGCATCGGAATCTATAACTAGTGTCACAGGAATGGTTCAAAACATAGTCAGTAAGAATAGTCAGTCTTCTTGTACTTAAGTCATCATTGTTCATTTTATATTTAATTCTGATGCAAGTTCTGTGTTTTATCGTTACTAAGAAGGTCCAAGGGATACAGTAATCCTGGAGTGAAGCATCGGAATCTATAACTAGTGTCACAGGTATGGTTCAAATCATAGACAGTAAGAAGAATCAGACTTCTTTTCCTTAAGTCGGCATTGTGCCCTTTATATTTAATTCCGATGCAATTTCTGTGTTTCATCGTCAATAAGAAGGTCCAAGGGATACAGCAAACCTGGAGTGAAGCATCGGAGTCTATAACTAGTGTCACAGGACTGGTTCAAAAATTGACAGTAAGAAGGGTCAGTCTTCTTGTACATAATTCGGCATAGTGTGTTCTGTATTTAATTCCAATGCCATTTCTGTGTTTCATCGTCAATAAGAAGGTCAGAGGGATACAGTAAACCTGAAGTGAAACATCGGAATCCATAACTAGTGCCACAGGAATGGTTCAAAACATAGTCAGTAAGATGAGTCAGTCTTCTTGTACTTAGGTTGGCATTGTGCCTTTTTTATTTAATTCCGATGCAATTTCTGTTTTTCATCGTCAATAAGAAGGTCCAAGAGATACAGTAAACCTGAAGTAAACCATCGGAATCTACAACTAGTGTCACAGGAATGGTTCAAAGCATAGTCAGTAAGAAGAGTCAGTCTTCTTGTACTTAAGTTGGGATTGTGCCTTTCGTATGTAATTCCGATGCAATTTCTGTGTTTCATCGTCAATAAAAAGGTCCAACGGATACAGTAAACCTGCCGTGAAGCATCGGAATCTATAACTAGTGTCACAGTAACGGTTAAAATATAGACAGTATGAAGAGTCAGACGTCTTGTACTTAATTCGGCATTGTGCCTTTTGTATTTACTTCCGATGCAATTTCTGTGTTTCATCGGCAATAAGGTCAGAGGGATACAGTAAACCTGAAGTGAAGCATCGGCATCCAAAACTAGTGTAACAGGAATGGTTCAAATCATAGACAGTAGGAAGAGTCAGTCTTCTTGTACTTAAGTCAGCATTGTGCCTTTTGTATTTAATTCCGATGCAATTTCTGTGTTTCATCGTCAATAAGAAGGTGCAAGGGATACAGTAAACCTGAAGTGAAGCATCGGAATCTACAACTAGTGTCACAGGAATGGTTCAAAGCATAGACAGTAAGAAGAGTCGGTCTTCATGTACTTAAGTCGGCATTGTGCATTTTCTATTTAATTCCGATGCTATTTCTGTGTTTCATCGTCAATAAGAAGGTCAGAGGGATACAGTAAACCTGAAGTGAAGCATCGGAATCTATAACTTGTTTCACAGGAATGGTTCAAAGCATAGTCAGTAAGAAGAGTCAGTCTTCTTGTACTTAAGTTGGCATTGTGCCTTTCGTATGTAATTCCGATGCAATTTCTGTGTTTCATCGTCAATAAGAAGGCCCAAGGGATGCAGTACACCTGGCGTGAAGCATCGGAATCTATAACTAGTGTCACAGTAATGGTTAAAATCATAGACAGTAAGAAGAGTCAGACGTCTTTTACTTAAATCGGCATTGTGCCTTTTGTATTTACTCCGATGCAATTTCTGAGTTTCATAGTCAATGACAAGGTCCAAGGGATACAGTAAACCTGAAGTGAAGAATCGGAATCTATAACTAGTGTCACTGGAAAGGTCAAAATATAGACAGTAAGAAGAGTCGGTCTTCTTGTACTTAAGTCGGCGTTGTGCCTTTTCTATTTAATTCCGATGCAATTTCTGTTTTTCTTCGTCAATAAGTATGTCCAATGGAAACAGAAATCCTGAAGTGAAGCATCGGAACCTATTACTAGTGACACAGGAATGGTTCAAAACATAGTCAGTAAGAAGAGTCAGTCTTCTTGTCCTTCAGTCGGCATTGTGCCTTTTGTTTTTCATTCCGATGCAATTTCTGTGTTTCATCGGCAATAAGGTCAGAGGCATACAGTAAACCTGAAGTGAAGCATCGGAATCCAAAACTAGTGTCACAGGAATGGTTCAAATCATAGACAGTAGGAAGAGTCAGTCTTCTTGTACTTAAGTCGGCATTGTGCCTTTTGTATTTAATTCCGATGCAATTTCTGTGTTTCATCGTCAATATGAAAGGTCCAAGGTATACAGTATACCTGAAGTGAAGCATCGGAATCTATAACTAGTGTCACAGGAATGGTTCAAAACATATTCAGTAAGAAGAATCAGTCTTCTTGTACTTAAGTCGGCATTGTGCCTTTTCTATTTATTTCCGATGCAATTTCTGTGTTTCATCGCCAATAAGAAGGTCCAAGGGATACAGTAAACCTGGAGTGAAGCATCGGAATCTGTAACTAGTGTCACAGGAATGGTTCAAAACATAGACAGTAAGAAGAGTCGGTCTTCTTGTACTGAAGTCGACATTGTGTCTATTCTATTTAATTCCGATGCAATTACTGTGTTTCATCGTCAATAAGAAGGTCAGAGGGATACAATAATACCTGAAGTGAAGCATCGGAATCTATAACTAGTGTCACAGGAATGGTTCAAAACATGGTCAGTAAGAACTGTCAGTCTTGTTGTCCTTAAGTCGGCATTGTGCCTTTTGTATTTAATTCCTATGCAATTTCTGTGTTTCATCGTCAATAAGAAGGTCCAAGGGATACAGTAAACCTGGAGTGTAGCATCGGAATCTATAACTAGTGTCACAGGAATGGTTCAAAACATACACAGTAAGAAGAGTCAGTCTTCGTGTACTTAAGTCGGCATTTTGCATTTTGTATTTAATTCCGATGCAATTTCTGTTTTTCATCGTCAATAAGAAAGTCCAAGGAATACAGTAAACCTGAAGTGAACCATCGGAATCTATAACTAGTGTCACAGGAACGGTTCAAAACATAGTCAGTAAGAAGAGTCAGCCTCCTTGTACTTAAGTCTTCATTGTGCCTTTTCTATTTGATTCCGATGCAATTCCTGTGTTTCATCGCCAATAAGATGGTCCAAGGGATACAGTAAACCTTTAGTGTAGCATCAGAATCTATAACTAGTGTCACAGGAATGGTTCAAAACATAGACTGTAAGAAGAGTCAGACGTCTTGTACTTAATTCGGCATTGTGCCTTTTGTATTTAATTTCGATGCAATTTCTGTGTTTCATCGTCAATAAGAGGGTCAGAGGGATACAGTAAACCTGAAGTGAAACATCGGAATCCATAACTAGTGCCACAGGAATGGTTCAAAACATAGTCAGTAAGAAGAGTCAGTCTTCTTGTACTTAGGTCGGCATTGTGCCTTTTTTATTTAATTCCGATGCAATTTCTGTGTTTCATCGTCAATAAGAAGGTCCAAGGGATACAGTAAACCTGAAGTAAACCATCGGAATCTACAACTAGTGTCACAGGAATGGTTCAAAGCATAGTCAGTAAGAAGAGTCAGTCTTCTTGTACTTAAGTTATGATTGTGCCTTTCGTATGTAATTCCGATGCAATTTCTGTGTTTCATCGTCAATAAAAAGGTAAAACGGATACAGTAAACCTGCCGTGAAGCATCGGAATCTATAACTAGTGTCACAGTAACGGTGCAAACATAGACAGTAAGAAGAGTCAGACGTCTTGTACTTAATTGGGCATTGTGCGTTTTGTATTTACTTCCGATGCAATTTCTGTGTTTCATCGGCATTAAGGTCAGAGGGATACAGTAAACCTGAAGTGAAGCATCGGCATCCAAAACTAGTGTCACAGGAATGGTTCAAATCATAGACAGTAGGAAGAGTCAGTCTTCTTGTACCTAAGTCGGCATTGTGCCTTTTGTATTTAATTCCGATGCAATTTCTGTGTTTCATCGTCAATAAGAAGGTGCAAGGGATACAGTAAACCTGAAGTGAAGCATCGGAATCTACAACTAGTGTCACAGGAATGGTCCAAAGCATAGACAGTAAGAAGAGTCGGTCTTCATGTACTTAAGTCGGCATTGTGCAATTTCTATTTAATTCCGATGCTATTTCTGTGTTTCATCGTCAATAAGAAGGTCAGAGGGATACAGTAAACCTGAAGTGAAGCATCGGAATCTGTAACTTGTTTCACAGGAATGGTTCAAAGCATAGTCAATAAGAAGAGTCAGTCTTCTTGTACTTAAGTTGGCATTGTGCCTTTCGTATGTAATTCCGATGCAATTTCTGTGTTTCATCGTCAATTAGAAGGCCCAAGGGATGCAGTACACCTGGCGTGAAGCATCGGAATCTATAACTAGTGTCACAGTAATGGTTCAAATCATAGACAGTAAGAAGAGTCAGACGTCTTTTACTTAAATCGGCATTGTGCCTCTTGTATTTACTCCGATGCAATTTCTGAGTTTCATAGTCAATGACAAGGTCCAAGGGATACAGTAAACCTGAAGTGAAGCATCGGAATCTATAACTAGTGTCACTGGAAAGGTCAAAATATAGACAGTAAGAAGAGTCGGTCTTCTTGTACTTAAGTCGGCATTGTGCCTTTTCTATTTAATTCCGATGCAATTTCTGTTTTTCTTCGTCAATAAGTATGTCCAATGGAAACAGAAATCCTGAAGTGAAGCATCGGAACCTATTACTAGTGACACAGGAATGGTTCAAAACATAGTCAGTAAGAAGAGTCAGTCTTCTTGTCCTTCAGTCGGCATTGTGCCTTTTGTTTTTCATTCCGATGCAATTTCTGTGTTTCATCGGCAATAAGGTCAGAGGCATACAGTAAACATGAAGTGAAGCATCGGAATCCAAAACTAGTGTCACAGGAATGGTTCAAATCATAGACAGTAGGAAGAGTCAGTCTTCTTGTACTTAAGTCGGCATTGTGCCTTTTGTATTTAATTCCGATGCAAATTCTGTGTTTCATCGTCAATAAGAAGGTCCAAGGGATACAGTAAACCCGAGGTGAAGCATCGGAATCTATAACTAGTGTCACAGGAATGGTTCAAATCATAGTCAGTAAGAAGAGTCAGTCTTCTTGTACTTAAGTCGGCATTGTACGTTTTCTATTTAATTCCGATGCAATTTCTGTGTTTCATCGCCAATAACAAGGTCCAAGGGATACAGTAAACCTGGAGTGAAGCATCGGAATCTGTAACTAGCGTCAATGGAATGGTTCAAAACATAGACAGTAAGAAGCGTCAGTCTTCTTGTACTTAAGTCGGCATTACGCCTTTTGTATTTAATTCCGATGCGATTCCTGTGTTTCATCGTCAATAAGAAGGTCCACGGGATACAGTAAACCTGGAGTGAAGCATCGGAATCTATAACTAGTGTCACAGGAAGGGTTCAAAGCATAGACTGTAAGAAGAGTCAGTCGTCTTGTACTTAATTCTGCATTGTGCCTTTTGTATTTAATTCCGATGCAATTTCTGTGTTTCATCGTCATTCAGAAGGTCCAAGGGATACAGTGAACCTGAAGTGAAGCATCGCAATTTGTAACTAGTGTCACAGGAATGGTTCAAATCATAGTCAGTAAGAAGAGTCAGTCTTCTTGTACTGAAGTTGGCATTGTGCCTTTCGTATGTAATTCCGATGCAATTTCTGTGTTTCATCGTCAATAAGAAGGTCCAAGGGATACAGTAAACCTGGCGTGAAGCATCGGAATCTATAACTGGTGTCGCAGTAGTGGTTCAAATCATAGACAGTAAGAAGAGTCTGCCGTCTTTTACTTAAGTCGGCATTGTGCCTTTTGTATTTACTTCCGATGCAATTTCTGTGTTTCATAGTCAATGACAAGGTCCAAGGGATACAGTAAACCTGAAGTGCAGCATCGGAATCCAAAACTAGCGTCACAGGAGTGGCTCAAATCATAGACAGTAGGAAGAGTCAGTCTTCTTGTACTTAAGTCGGCATTGTGCCATTTGTATTTAATTCCGATGATATTTCTGTGTTTTGTCGTCAATAAGAAGGACCAAGGGATACAGTAAACCTGGCGTGAAGCATCGGAATCTATAACAGGTGTCGCAGTAATGGTTCAAATCATAGACAGTAAGAAGAGTCTGCCGTCTTTTACTTAAGTCGGCATTGTGCCTTTCGTATGTAATTCCGATGCAATTTTTGTGTTTCATCGTCAATAAGAAGGTCCAACGGATACAGTAAACCTGCCGTGAAGCATCGGAATTTATAACTAGTGTCACAGTAATGGT
Source organism: Schistocerca piceifrons (assembly GCF_021461385.2). NCBI lineage: Eukaryota > Metazoa > Arthropoda > Insecta > Orthoptera > Acrididae > Schistocerca > Schistocerca piceifrons. Next base: position 905,112 of record NW_025727432.1, on the reverse strand, counting down.
TCAAATCATAGACAGTAAGAAGTGTCAGACGTCTTGTACTTAAGTCGACATTGTGCCTTTTGCATTTACTTCCGATGCAATTTCTGTGTTTCATCGTCAATAAGAGGGTCAGAGGGATACAATAAACCTGAAGTGAAACATCGAAATCTATAACTAGTGTCATAGCAATGGTTCAAAACATAGTCAGTAAGAATAGTCAGTCTTCTTGTCCTTAAGTCGGCATTGTGAATTTTGTATTTAATTCCGATGCAATTTCTGTGATTCATCGTCAATAAGAAGGTCCAAGGTATACAGTAAACCTTAAGTGAAGCATCGGAATCTATAAGTAGTGTCACAGGAATGGTTCAAAACATAGTCGTTAACAAGAGTCAGTCTTCTTGTACTTAAGTCGGCATTGTGCCTATTCTATTTAATTCCGATGCAATTTCTGTGATTCATCGTCAATAAGAAGGTCAGAGGGATACAGTAATCCTGAAGTGAAGCATCGGAATCTATAACTAGTGTCACAGGAATGGTTCAAAACATAGTCAGTAAGAATAGTCAGTCTTCTTGTACTTAAGTCATCATTGTTCATTTTATATTTAATTCTGATGCAAGTTCTGTGTTTTATCGTTACTAAGAAGGTCCAAGGGATACAGTAATCCTGGAGTGAAGCATCGGAATCTATAACTAGTGTCACAGGTATGGTTCAAATCATAGACAGTAAGAAGAATCAGACTTCTTTTCCTTAAGTCGGCATTGTGCCCTTTATATTTAATTCCGATGCAATTTCTGTGTTTCATCGTCAATAAGAAGGTCCAAGGGATACAGCAAACCTGGAGTGAAGCATCGGAGTCTATAACTAGTGTCACAGGACTGGTTCAAAAATTGACAGTAAGAAGGGTCAGTCTTCTTGTACATAATTCGGCATAGTGTGTTCTGTATTTAATTCCAATGCCATTTCTGTGTTTCATCGTCAATAAGAAGGTCAGAGGGATACAGTAAACCTGAAGTGAAACATCGGAATCCATAACTAGTGCCACAGGAATGGTTCAAAACATAGTCAGTAAGATGAGTCAGTCTTCTTGTACTTAGGTTGGCATTGTGCCTTTTTTATTTAATTCCGATGCAATTTCTGTTTTTCATCGTCAATAAGAAGGTCCAAGGGATACAGTAAACCTGAAGTAAACCATCGGAATCTACAACTAGTGTCACAGGAATGGTTCAAAGCATAGTCAGTAAGAAGAGTCAGTCTTCTTGTACTTAAGTCGGCATTGTGCCTTTTCTATTTATTTCCGATGCAATTTCTGTGTTTCATCGCCAATAAGAAGGTCCAAGGGATACAGTAAACCTGGAGTGAAGCATCGGAATCTGTAACTAGTGTCACAGGAATGGTTCAAAACATAGACAGTAAGAAGAGTCGGTCTTCTTGTACTTAAGTCGACATTGTGTCTATTCTATTTAATTCCGATGCAATTACTGTGTTTCATCGTCAATAAGAAGGTCAGAGGGATACAATAATACCTGAAGTGAAGCATCGGAATCTATAACTAGTGTCACAGGAATGGTTCAAAACATGGTCAGTAAGAACTGTCAGCCTTGTTGTCCTTAAGTCGGCATTGTGCCTTTTGTATTTAATTCCTATGCAATTTCTGTGTTTCATCGTCAATAAGAAGGTCCAAGGGATACAGTAAACCCGGAGTGTAGCATCGGAATCTATAACTAGTGTCACAGGAATGGTTCAAAGCATACACAGTAAGAAGAGTCAGTCTTCGTGTACTTAAGTCGGCATTTTGCATTTTGTATTTAATTCCGATGCAATTTCTGTTTTTCATCGTCAATAAGAAAGTCCAAGGAATACAGTAAACCTGAAGTGAACCATCGGAATCTATAACTAGTGTCACAGGAACGGTTCAAAACATAGTCAGTAAGAAGAGTCAGCCTCCTTGTACTTAAGTCTTCATTGTGCCTTTTCTATTTGATTCCGATGCAATTCCTGTGTTTCATCGCCAATAAGAAGGTCCAAGGGATACAGTAAACCTTTAGTGTAGCATCGGAATCTATAACTAGTGTCACAGGAATGGTTCAAAACATAGACTGTAAGAAGAGTCAGACGTCTTGTACTTAATTCGGCATTGTGCCTTTTGTATTTAATTCCGATGCAATTTCTGTGTTTCATCGTCAATAAGAGGGTCAGAGGGATACAGTAAACCTGAAGTAAACCATCGGAATCTACAACTAGTGTCACAGGAATGGTTCGAAGCATAGTCAGTAAGAAGAGTCAGTCTTCTTGTACTTAAGTTGGGATTGTGCCTTTCGTATGTAATTCCGATGCAATTTCTGTGTTTCATCGTCAACAAAAAGGTCCAACGGATACAGTAAACCTGCCGTGAAGCATCGGAATCAATAACTAGTGTCACAGTAATGGTTCAAACATAGACAGTAAGAAGAGTCAGACGTCTTGTACTTAATTCGGCATTGTGCCTTTTGTATTTACTTCCGATGCAATTTCTGTGTTTCATCGGCAATAAGGTCAGAGGGAAACAGTAAACCTGAAGTGAAGCATCGGAATCTATTACTAGTGTCACAGGAATGGTTCAAAACATAGTCAGTAAGAAGAGTCAGTCTTCTTGTCTTTAAGTCGGCATTGTGCCTTTTGTATTTAGATCCGATGCAATTTCTGTGTTTCATCGGCAATAAGGTCAGAGGGATACAGTAAACCTGAAGTGAAGCATCGGAATCCAAAACTAGTGTCACAGGAATGGTTCAAATCATAGACAGTAGGATGAGTCAGTCTTCTTGTACTTAAGTCGGCATTGTGCCTTTTGTATTTAATTCCGATGCAATTTCTGTGTTTCATCGTCAATAAGAAGGTGCAAGGGATACATTAAACCTGAAGTGAAGCATCGGAATCTACAACTAATGTCACAGGAATGGTTCAAAACATAGACAGTAAGAAGAGTCAGTCTTTATGTACTTAAGTTGGCATTGTGCCTTTTCTATTTAATTCCGATGCTATTTCTGTGTTTCATCGTCAATAAGAAGGTCAGAGGGATACAGTAAACCTGAAGTGAAGCATCGGAATCTATAACTTGTTTCACAGGAATGGTTCAAAGCATAGTAAGTAAGAAGAGTCAGTCTTCTTGTACTTAAGATAGCATTGTGCCTTTCGTATTTAGTTCCGATGCATTTTCTGTGTTTCATCGTCAATAAGAAGCTCCAAGGGATACAGTAAACCTGGCGTGAAGCATCGGAATCTATAACTAGTGTCACAGTAATGGTTCAAATCATAGACAGTAAGAAGAGTCAGACGTCTTTTACTTAAGTCGGCATTGTGCCTTTTGTATTTACTTCCGATGCAATTTCTGTGTTTCATAGTCAATGACAAGGTCCAAGGTATACAGTAAACCTGAAGTGAAGCATCGAAATCTATAACTAGAGTCACTGGAAAGGTTCAAAATATAGACAGTAAGAAGAGTCAGTCTTCTTGTACTTAAGTCGGCATTGTGAATTTTGTATATAATTCCGATGCAATTTCTGTGATTCATCGTAAATAAGAAGGACCAAGGGATACAGTAAACCTGAAGTGAAGCATCGGACTCTATAACTAGTGTCACAGAAATGGTTCAAAACATAGACAGTAGAAGAGTCAGTCTTCTTGTACTTAAGTCGGCATTGTGCCTTTTGTATTTAATTCCGATGCAATTTCTGTGTTTCATCGTCAATAAGAATGTCCAAGGGAAACAGAAATCCTGAAGTGAAGCATCGGAACATATTACTGGTGTCACAGGAATGGTTCAAAACATAGTCAGTAAGAAGTGTCAGTCTTCTTGTCCTTCAGTCGGCATTGTGCCTTTTGTATTTCATTCCGATGCAATTTCTGTGTTTCATCGGCAAAAAGGTCAGAGGGATACAGTAAACCTGAAGTGAAGCGTCGGAATCCAAAACTAGTGTCACAGGAATGGTTCAAATCATAGACAGTAGGAATTGTCAGTCTTCTTGTACTTAAGTCGGTATTGTGCCTTTTGTATTTAATTCCGATGCAGTTTCTGTGTTTCATCGTCAATACGAAAGGTCCAAGGTATACAGTATACCTGAAGTGAAGCATCGGAATCTATAACTAGTGTCACAGGAATGGTTCAAAACATAGTCAGTAAGAACAGTCAGTCTTCTTGTCCTTAAGTCGGTATTGTGCCTTTTGTATTTAATTCCGATGCAATTACTGTGTTTCATTGTCAATAAGAAGGTCAGAGAGATACAATAAACCTGAAGTGTAGCATCAGAATCTATAACTAGTGTCACAGGAATGGTTCAAAACATAGTCAGTAAGAACAGGCAGTCTTCTTGTCCTTAAGTCGGCATTGTGCCTTTTGTATTTAATTCCTATGCAATTTCTGTGTTTCACCGTCAATAAGAAGGTCCAAGGGATACAGTAAACCTGGAGTGTAGCATCGGAATCTATAACTAGTGTCACAAGAATGGTTCAAAACATAGACAGTAAGAAGAGTCAGTCTTCGTGTACTTAAGTCGGCATATTGCCTTTTGTATTTAATTCCGATGCAATTTCTGTGTTTCATCGTCAATAAGAAAGTCCAAGGGATACAGTAAACCTGAAGTGAAGCATCGGAATCTATAACTAGTTTCACAGGAATGGTTCAAAACATAGTCAGTAAGAAGTGTCAGTCTTCTTGTACTTAAGTCTTCATTGTGCCTTTTCTATTTGATTCCGATGCAATTCCTGTGTTTCATCGTCAATAGGAAGGTCCAAGGGATACAGTAAACCTGGAGCGAAGCATCGGAATGTATAACTAGTGTCACAGGAATGTTTCATAGCATAGGCAGTAAGAAGAGTCAGTCTTCCTGCACTTAAGTCGGCATTGTGCCTTTTCTATTTAATTCCGAAGCAATTTCTGTGTTTCATCGTCAATAAGAAGGTCCAAGGGATACAGTAAACCTGAAGTGAAGCATCGGAATTAATATCTAGTGTAACAGGAATGGTTCAAAACATAGACAGTAGGAAGAGTCAGTCTTCTTGTACTTAAGTCGGCATTGTACCTTTTGTGTTAAATTCCAATGCAATTTCTGTGTTTCATCGTCAATAAGAATGACCAAGGGATACAGTAAACCTGGAGTGAAGCATCGGAATCTATATCTAGTGTCACAGGGATGGTTCAAAGCATAGACAGTAAGAAGAGTCAGTCTTTTTGTACTTAAGTCGGCATTGTGCCTTTTGTATTTAATTCCGATGCAATTTCTGTGTTTCATCGTCAATAAGAAGGTGCAAGGGATACAGTAAACCTGAAGTGAAGCATCGGAATCTACAACTAATGTCACAGGAATGGTTCAAAACATAGACAGTAAGAAGAGTCAGTCTTCATGTACTTAAGCTGGCATTGTGCCTTTTCTATTTAATTCCGATGCTATTTCTGTGTTTCATCGTCAATAAGAAGGTCAGAGGGATACAGTAAACCTGAAGTGAAGCATCGGAATCTATACCTTTTTTCACAGGAATGGTTCAAAGCATAGTAAGTAAGAAGAGTCAGTCTTCTTGTACTTAAGATGGCATTGTGCCTTTCGTATGTAATTCCGATGCAATTTCTGTGTTTCATCGTCAATAAGAAGCTCCAAGGGATACAGTAAACCTGGCGTGAAGCATCGGAATCTATAACTAGTGTCACAGTAATGGTTCAAATCATAGACAGTAAGAAGAGTCAGACGTCTTTTACTTAAGTCGGCATTGTGCATTTTGTATTTACTTCCGATGCAATTTCTGTGTTTCATAGTCAATGACAAGGTCGAAGGGATACAGTAAACCTGAAGTGAAGCATCGAAATATATAACTAGAGTCACTGGAAAGGTTCAAAGTATAGACAGTAAGAAGAGTCAGTCTTCTTGTACTTAAGTCGGCATAGTGAATTTTGTATATAATTCCGATGCAATATCTGTGATTCATCGTAAATAAGAAGGACCAAGGGATACAGTAAACCTGAAGTGAAGCATCGGACTCTATAACTAGTGTCACAGAAATGGTTCAAAACATAGACAGTAGAAGAGTCAGTCTTCTTGTACTTAAGTCGGCATTGTGCCTTTTGTATTTAATTCCGATGCAATTTCTGTGTTTCATCGTCAATAAGAATGTCCAAGGGAAACAGAAATCCTGAAGTGAAGCATCGGAACCTATTACTAGTGTCACAGGAATGGTTCAAAACATAGTCAGGAAGAAGAGTCAGTCTTCTTGTCCTTCAGTCGGCATTGTGCCTTTTGTATTTCATTCCGATGCAATTTCTGTGTTTCATCGGCAATAAGGTCAGAGGGATACAGTAAACCTGAAGTGAAGCATCGGAATCCAAAACTAGTGTCACAGGAATGGTTCAAATCATAGACAGTAGGAATTGTCAGTCTTCTTGTACTTAAGTCGGTATTGTGCCTTTTGTATTTAATTCCGATGCAATTTCTGTGTTACATCGTCAATACGAAAGGTCCAAGGTATACAGTATACCTGAAGTGAAGCATCGGAATCTATAACTAGTGTCACAGGAATGGTTCAAAACATAGTCAGTAAGAACAGTCAGTCTTCTTGTCCTTAAGTCGGCATTGTGCCTTTTGTATTTAATTCCGATGCAATTACTGTGTTTCATTGTCAATAAGAAGGTCAGAGAGATACAATAAACCTGAAGTGTAGCATCAGAATCTATAACTAGTGTCACAGGAATGGTTCAAAGCATAGTCAGTAAGAACAGTCAGTCTTCTTGTCCTTAAGTCGGCATTGTGCCTTTTGTATTTAATTCCTATGCAATTTCTGTGTTTCACCGTCAATAAGAAGGTCCAAGGGATACAGTAAACCTGGAGTGTACCATCGGAATCTATAACTAGTGTCACAGGAATGGTTCAAAACATAGACAGTAAGAAGGGTCAGTCTTCGTGTACTTAAGTCGGCATTTTGCCTTTTGTATTTAATTCCGATGCATTTTCTGTGTTTCATCGTCAATAAGAAAGTCCAAGGGATACAGTAAACCTGAAGTGAAGCATCGGAATCTATAACTAGTGTCACAGGAATGGTTCAAAACATAGTCAGTAAGAAGTGTCAGTCTTCTTGTACTTAAGTCTTCATTGTGCCTTTTCTATTTGATTCCGATTCAATTCCTGTGTTTCATCGTCAATAGGAAGGTCAAAGGGATACAGTAAACCTGGAGTGAAGCATCGGAATGTATAACTAGTGTCACAGGAATGTTTCATAGCATAGGCAGTAAGAAGAGTCAGTCTTCCTGTACTTAAGTCGGCATTGTGCCTTTTCTATTTAATTCCGAAGCAATTTCTGTGTTTCATCGTCAATAAGAAGGTCCAAGGGATACAGTAACCCTGAAGTGAAGCATCGGAATTTATATCTAGTGTAACAGGAATGGTTCAAAACATAGACAGTAGGAAGAGTCAGTCTTCTTGTACTTAAGTCGGCATTGTACCTTTTGTGTTAAATTCCAATGCAATTTCTGTGTTTCATCGTCAATAAGAATGACCAAGGGATACAGTGAACCTGGAGTGAAGCATCGGAATCTATAGCTAGTGTCACAGGGATGGTTCAAAGCATAGACAGTAAGAAGAGTCAGTCTTTTTGTACTTAAGTCGGCATTGTGCATTTTGTATTTAATTCCGGTGCAATTTCTGTGTTTCATCGTCAATAAGAAGGTCAGAGGGATACAGTAATCCTGAAGTGAAGCATCGGAATCTATAACTAGTGTCACAGGATTGGTTAAGAACGTAGTCAGTAAGAACAGTCAGTCTTCTTGTCCTTAAGTCGGCATTGTGCCTTTTGTATTTCATTCCGATGCAATTTCTGTGTTTCATCGTCAATAAGAATGTCCAAGGGAAACAGTAAACCTGAAGTGAAGCATCGGAATCCAAAACTAGTGTCACAGGAATGGTTCAAATCATAGAAAGTAAGTAGAGTCAGTCTTCTTGTACTTAAGTCGGCATTGTGCCTTTTGTATTTAATTGAGATGCAATTTCTGTGTTTCATCGTCAATACGAAAAATCCATGGTATTCAGTAAACCTGAAGTGAAGCATCGGAATCTATAACTAGTGTCACCGGAATGGTTCAAAATCTAGTCAGTAAGAAGAGTCAGTCTTCTTGTACTTAAGTCGGCATTGTGCCTTTTCTATTTAATTCCGACGCAATTTCTGTGTTTCATCGTCAATAAGAAGGACAGAGGGATACAATAAACCTGAAGTGAAGCATCGGAATTTATAACTAGTGTCACAGGAATGGTTCAAAACATGGTTAGTAAGAACAGTCAGTCTTCTTGTCCTTAAGTCGGCATTGTGCCTTTTGTATTTAATTCCTATGCAATTTCTGTGTTTCATCGTCAATAAGAAGGTCCAAGGGATACAGTAAACCTGGAGTGTAGCATCGGAATCTATAACTAGTGTCACAGGAATGGTTCAAAGCATACACAGTAAGAAGAGTCAGTCTTCTTGTACTTAAGTCGTCATTGTGCCTTTTGTATTTCATTCGGATGCAATTTCTGTGTTTCATCGTCAATAAGAGGGTCAGAGGGATACAATAAACCTGAAGTGAAACATCGGAATCTACAACTAGTGTAACAGGAATGGTTCAAAACATAGTCAGTAACAACAGTCAGTCTTCTTGTCCTTAAGTCGGCATTGTGCATTTTGTATTTAATTCCGATGCAATTTCTGTGATTCATCGTCAATAAGAAGGTCCAAGGTATACAGTAAACCTTAAATGAAGCATCGGAATCTATAACTAATGTCACAGGAATGGTTCAAAACATAGTCAGTAACAAGAGTCAGTCTTCTTGTACTTAAGTCGGCATTGTGCCATTTCTATGTAATTCCGATGCAATTTCTGTGTTTCATCGTCTATAAGAATTTCCAAGAGATACAGTAGACCCGGAGTGAAGCATCGGAATCTATAACTAGTGTCTCAGGAATGGTTCAAAACATAGTCAGTAAGAAGAGTCGGTCTTCTTGTACTTAAGTCGGCATTGTACGTTTTCTATTTAATTCGGATGAAATTTCTGTGTTTCATCGCCAATAACAAGGTCCAAGGGATACAGTAAACCTGGAGTGAAGCATCGGAATCTATAACTAGGGTCAATGGAATGGTTCAAAACATAGACAGTAAGAAGCGTCAGTCTTCTTGTACTTAAGTCGGCATTGTGAATTTTGTATTTAATTCCGATGCGATTCCTGTTTTTTATTGTCAATAAGAAGGTCCAAGGGATACAGTAAACCTGGAGTGAAGCATCGGAATCAATAACTAGTGTCACAGGAATGGTTCAAACATAGACAGTAAGAAGAGTCAGTCATCTTGTACTTAAGTCGGCATTGTGCCTTTTGTATTTAAATCCGATGCAATTTCTGTGTTTCATCGTCAATAAGAATGTCCAAGGGAAACAGTAAACCTGAAGTGAAGCATCGGAATCTATTACTAGTGTCACAGGAATGGTTCAAATCATGACAGTAAGAAGAGTCAGACTTCTTTTCCTTAAGTCGGCGTTGCGCCCTTTGTATTTAATTCCGATGCAATTTGTGTGTTTCATCGTCAATAAGAAGGTCCAAGGGATACAGTAAACTAGGAGTGAAGCATCGGAGTCTATAACTAGTGTCACAGGACTGGTTCAAAAATTGACAGTAAGAAGGGACAGTCTTCTTGTACTTAATTCGGCATTGTGCCTTTTGTATTTAATTCCGATGCCATTTCTGTGTTTCATCGTCAATAAGAAGGTCAGAGGGATACAGTAAACCTGAAGTGAAACATCGGAGTCTATAACTAGTGTCACAGGAATGGTTCAAAACATAGACAGTAGAAGAGTCAGTCTTCTTGTGCTTAAGTCGGCATTGTGCCTTTTGTATTTAAATCCGATGCAATTTCTGTGTTTCATCGTCAATAAGAATGTCCAAGGGAAACAGTAAACCTGAAGTGAAGCATCGGAATCTATTACTAGTGTCACAGGAATGGTTCAAAACATAGTCAGTAAGAAGAGTCAGTCTTCTTGTCTTTAAGTCGGCATTGTGCCTTTTGTATTTAGTTCCGATGCAATTTCTGTGTTTCATCGGCAATAAGGTCAGAGGGATACAGTAAACCTGAAGTGAAGCATTGCAATCCAAAACTAGTGCCACAGGAATGGTTCAAATCATAGACAGTAGGAAGAGTCAGTCTTCTTGTACTTAAGTCGGCATTGTGCCTTTTGTATTTAATTCCGATGTAATTTCTGTGTTTCGTCATCAATAAGAAGGTGCAAGGGATACAGTAAACCTGAAGTGAAGCATCGGACTCTATAACTAGTGTCACAGAAATGGTTCAAAACATAGACAGTAGAAGAGTCAGTCTTCTTGTACTTAAGTTGGCATTGTCCCTTTCGTATGTAATTCCGATGCAATTTCTGTGTTTCATCGTCAATAAGAAGGTCCAAGGGATACAGTAAACCTGAAGTGAAGCATCGGAATTTATATCTAGTGTAACAGGAATGGTTCAAAACATAGACAGTAGGAGGAGTCAGTCTTCTTGTACTTAAGTCGGCATTGTACCTTTTGTGTTAAATTCCGATGCTATTTCTGTGTTTCATCGTCAATAAGAATGACCAAGGGATACAGTAAACCTGGAGTGAAGCATCGGAATCTATATCTAGTGTCACAGGGATGGTTCAAAACATAGACAGTAAGAAGAGTCAGTCTTCATGTACTTAAGTCGGCATTGTGCCTTTTCTATTTAATTCCGATGCTATTTCTGTGTTTCATCGTCAATAAGAAGGTCAGAGGGATACAGTAAACCTGAAGTGAAGCATCGGAATCTATAACTTGTTTCACAGGAATGGTGCAAAGCATAGTAAGTAAGAAGAGTCAGTCTTCTTGTACTTAAGTTGGCATTGTGCCTTTCGTATGTAATTCCGATGCAATTTCTGTGTTTCATCGTCAATAAGAAGCTCCAAGGGACACAGTAAACCTGGCGTGAAGCATCGCAATCTATAACTAGTGTCACAGTAATGGTTCAAATCATAGACAGTAAGAAGAGTCAGACGTCTTTTACTTAAGTCGGCATTTTGCCTTTTGTATTTACTTCCGATGCAATTTCTGTGTTTCATAGTCAATGACAAGGTCCAAGGGATACAGTAAACCTGAAGTGAAGCATCGAAATCTGTAACTAGAGTCACTGGAAAGGTTCAGAATATAGACAGTAAGAAGAGTCAGTCTTCCTGTACTTAAGTCGGCATTGTGAATTTTGTATATAATTCAGATGAAATTTCTGTGATTCATCGTAAATAAGAAGGACCAAGGGATACAGTAAACCTGAAGTGAAGCATCGGACTCTATAACTAGTGTCACAGAAATGGTTCAAAACATAGACAGTAGAAGAGTCAGTCTTCTTGTACTTAAGTCGGCATTGTGCCTTTTGTATTTAATTCCGATGCAATTTCTGTGTTTCATCGTCAATAAGAATGTCCAAGGGAAACAGACATCCTGAAGTGAAGCATCGGAACCTATTACTAGTGTCACAGGAATGGTTCAAAACATAGTCAGTAAGAAGAGTCAGTCTTCTTGTCCTTCAGTCGGCATTGTGCCTTTTGTATTTCATTCCGATGCAATTTCTGTGTTTCATCGGCAATAAGGTCAGAGGGATACAGTAAACCTGAAGTGAAGCATCGGAATCCAAAACTAGTGTCACAGGAATGGTTCAAATCATAGACAGTAGGAATTGTCAGTCTTCTTGTACTTAAGTCGGCATTGTGCCTTTTGTATTTAATTCCGATGCAATTTCTGTGTTTCATCGTCAATACGAAAGGTCCAAGGTATACAGTATACCTGAAGTGAAGCATCGGAATCTATAACTAGTGTCACAGGAATGGTTCCAAACATAGTCAGTAAGAAGAGTCAGTCTTCTTGTACTTAAGTCGGCATTGTGCCATTTCTATTTAATTCCGATGCAATTTCTGTGTTTCATCGTCAATAAGAAGGTCAGAGGGATACAGTAAACTTGGAGTGAAACATCGGAATCTATAACTAGTGTCACAGGAATGGTTCAAATCATAGACAGTAGGAAGAGTCAGTCTTCTTGTACTTAAGTCGACATTGTGTCTTTTCTATTTAATTCCGATGCAATTACTGTGTTTCATCGTCAATAAGAAGGTCAGAGGGATACAATAAACCTGAAGTGAAGCATCAGAATCTATAACTAGTGTCACAGGAATGGTTCAAATCATAGTCAGTAAGAACAGTCAGTCTTCTTGTCCTTAAGTCGGCATTGTGCCTTTTGTATTTAATTCCTATGCAATTTCTGTGTTTCATCGTCAATAAGAAGGTCCAAGGGATACAGTAAACTTGGAGTGAAACATCGGAATTTATAACTAGTGTCACAGGAATGGTTCAAAACATAGTCAGAAAGAAGTGTCAGTCTTCTTGTACTTAAGTCTTCATTGTGCCTTTTCTATTTGATTCCGATGCAATTCCTGTGTTCCATCGTCAATAAGAAGGTCCAAGGGGTACAGTAAACCTGGAGTGAAGCATCGGAATCTATAACTAGTGTCACAGGAATGTTTCATAGCATAGTCAGTAAGAAGAGTCAGTCTTCTTGTACTTAAGTCGGCATTGTGCCTTTTCTATTTAATTCCGAAGCAATTTCTGTGTTTCATCGTCAATAAGAAGGTCCAAGGGATACAGTTAACCTGAAGTGAAGCATCGGAATTTATATCTAGTGTAACAGGAATGGTTCAAAACATAGACAGTAGGAGGAGTCAGTCTTCTTGTACTTAAGTCGGCATTGTACCTTTTGTGTTAAATTCCGATGCTATTTCTGTGTTTCATCGTCAATAAGAATGACCAAGGGATACAGTAAACCTGGAGTGAAGCATCGGAATCTATATCTAGTGTCACAGGGATGGTTCAAAACATAGACAGTAAGAAGAGTCAGTCTTTTTGTACTTAAGTCGGCATTGTGCCTTTTGTATTTAACTGAGATGCAATTTCTGTGTTTCATCGTCAATAAGAAGGTCAGATGGATACAGTAATCCTGAAGTGAAGCATCGGAATCTATAACTAGTGTCACAGGATTGGTTAAAAACATAGTCAGTAAGAACAGTCAGTCTTCTTGTCCTTAAGTCGGCATTGTGCCTTTTGTATTTCATTCCGATGCAATTTCTGTGTTTCTTCGTCAATAAGAATGTCCAAGGGAAACAGTAAACCTGAAGTGAAGCATCGGAATCCAAAACTAGTGTCACAGGAATGGTTCAAATCATAGAAAGTAAGTAGAGTCAGTCTTCTTGTACTTAAGTCGGCATTGTGCCTTTTGTATTTAATTGAGATGCAATTTCTGTGTTTCATCGTCAATACGAAAGGTCCATGGTATACAGTAAACCTGAAGTGAAGCATCGGAATCTATAACTAGTGTCACAGGAATGGTTCAAAACCTAGTCAGTAAGAAGAGTCAGTCTTATTGTACTTAAGCCGGCATTGTGCCTTATCTATTTAATTCCTATGCAATTTCTGTGTTTCATCGTCAATAAGAAGGACAGAGGGATACAATAAACCTGGAGTGAAGCATCGGAATCTCTAACTAGTGTCACAGGAGTGGTTCAAAACATAGACAGTAAGAAGAGTCAGTCTTCTTGTACTCAAGTCGACATTGTGCCTTTTCTATTTAATTCCGATGCAATTTCTGTGTTTCATCGTCAATAAGAAGGACAGAGGGATACAATAAACCTGAAGTGAAGCATCGGAATCTATAACTAGTGTCACAGGAATGGTTCAAAACATAGTCAGTAAGAACAGTCAGTCTTCATGTCCTTAAGTCGGCATTGTGCCTTTTGTATTTAATTCCTATGCATTTTCTGTGTTTCATCGTCAGTAAGAAGGTCCTAGGGATACAGTAAACCTGGAGTGTAGCATCGCAAACTATAACTAGTGTCACAGGAATGGTTCAAAGCATAGACAGTAAGAAGAGTGAGTCTTCGTGTACTTAAGTCGGCATTTTGCCTTTTGTATTTAATTCCGTTGCCATTTCTGTGTTTCATCGTCAATAAGAAGGGCCAAGGGATACAGTAAACCTGAAGTAAACCATCGGAATCTACAACTAGTGTCACAGGAGTGGTTCAAAGCATAGTCAGTAAGAAGAGTCAGTCTTCTTGTACTTAAGTTGGGATTGTGCCTTTCGTATGTAATTCCGATGCAATTTCTGTGTTTCATCGTCAACAAGAAGATCCAAGGGATACAATAAAGCTGGAGTGAAGCATCGGAATCTATAACTAGTGTCACAGGAATGGTTCAAAACATAGACAGTAGGAAGAGTTAGTCTTATTCTACTTAAGTCGGCATTGTACCATTTTTATTAAATTCCGATGCAATTTCTGCGTTTCATCGTCAATAAGAAGGTCAGAGGGATACAGTAATCCTGAAGTGAAGCATCGGAATCTACAACTAGTGTCACAGGAATGGTTCAAAACATAGACAGTAGAAGAGTCAGTCTTCATGTACTTAAGTCGGCATTGTGCCATCTCTATTTAATTCCGATGCTATTTCTGTGTTTCATCGTCAATAAGAAGGTCAGAGGGATAGAGTAAACCTGAAGTGAAGCATCGGAATCTATAACTTGTTTCACAGGAATGGTTCAAAGCATAGTAATTAAGAGGAGTCAGTCTTCTTGTACTTAAGTCGGCATTGTGAATTTTGTATATAATTCCGATGCAATTTCTGTGATTCATCGTAAATAAGAAGGACCAAGGGATACAGTAAACCTGAAGTGAAGCATCGGACTCTATAACTAGTGTCACAGAAATGGTTCAAAACATAGACAGTAGAAAAGTCAGTCTTCTTGTACTTAAGTCGGCATTGTGCATTTTGTATTTAATTCCGATGCAATTTCTGTGTTTCATCGTCAATAAGAATGTCCAAGGGAAACAGAAATCCAGAAGTGAAGCATCGGAACCTATTACTAGTGTCACAGGAATGGTTCAAAACATAGTCAGTAAGAAGAGTCAGTCTTTTCGTCCTTCAGTCGGCATTGTGCCTTATGTATTTCATTCCAATGCAATTTCTGTGTTTCATCGGCAATAAGGTCAGAGGGATACAGTAAACCTGGAGTGAAGCATCGGAATCCAAAACTAGTGTCACAGGAATGGTTCTAATCATAGACAGTAGGAATTGTAAGTCTTGTTGTACTTAAGTCGGCATTGTGCCTTTTGTATTTAATTCCGATGCAATTTCTGTGTTTCATCGTCAATACGAAAGGTCCAAGGTATACAGTATACCTGAACTGAACCATCGGAATCTATAACTAGTGTCACAGGAATGGTTCCAAACATAGTCAGTAAGAAGAGTCAGTCTTCTTGTACTTAAGTCGGCATTGTGCCTTTTCTATTTAATTCCTATGCAATTTCTGTGTTTCATCGTCAATAAGAAGGTCCAAGGGATACAGTAAACCAGAATTGAACCATCGGAATCTATAACTAGTGTCACAGGAATGGTTCAAAGCATATTCAGTAAGAAATGTCACTCTTCATTTACTTAAGTCTTCATTGTGCCTGTTCTATTTAATTCCGATGCAATTTCTGTGTTTCATCGTCAACAAGAAGGTCCAAGGGATACAGTAAAGCTGGAGTGAAGCATCGGAATCTATAACTAGTGTCACAGGAATGGTTGAAAACATAGACAGTAGGAAGAGTCAGTCTTATTGTACTTAAGTCGGCATTGTACCTTTTTTATTAAATTCCGATGCAATTTCTGAGTTTCATCGTCAATAAGAAGGTCCAAGGGATACAGTAAACCTGGAGTGAAGCATCGGAATCTATGACTAGTGTCACGGGAATGGTTCAAAACATAGACAGTAAGAAGAGTCAGTCTTCGTGTACTTAAGTCGGCATTTTGCCTTTTGTATTTAATTCCGATGAAATTTCTGTGTTTCATCGTCAATTAGAAGGTCCAAGGGATACATTGAACCTGATGTGATGCATCGGAATCTATAACTAGTGTCACAGGAAAGGTTCAAAACTTATTCAGTAAGAAGAGTCAGTCTTCTTTCACTTAAGTCTTCTTTGTGCCTTTTCTATTTAATTCCGATGCAATTTCTGTGTTTCATCGTCAATAAGAAGGTCCAAGGGATACAGTAAAGCTGGAGTGAAGCATCGGAATCTATGACTAGTGTCAATGGAATGGTTCAAAATATAGACAGTAAGAGGAGTCAGTCTTCTTGCACTTAAGTCGGCATTGTGCCTTTTGTATTTAATTCCGATGCAATTTCTGTGTTTCATCGTCATTAAGAAGGTCCAAGGGATACAGTAAACCTGGACTGTAGCATTGAAATCTATAACTAGTGTCACAGGAATGGTTCAAAACATAGACAGTAAGAAGAGTCAGTCTTCGTGTACTTAAGTCGGCATTTTGCCTTTTGTATTTAATTCCGATGCAATTACTGTGTTTCATCGTCAATAAGAAGCTCCAAGGGATACAGTAAACCTGGCGTGAAGCATCGGAATCTATAACTAGTGTCACAGTAATGGTTCAAATCATTGACAGTAAGATGAGTCAGAAGTCTTTTACTTAAGTCGGCATTGTGCCTTTTGTATTTACTTCCGATGCAATTTCTGTGTTTCATAGTCAATGACAAGTTCCAAGGGATACAGTAAACCTGAAGTGAAGCATCGAAATCTATAACTAGTGTCACTGGAAAGGTTCAAAATATAGACAGTAAGAAGAGTCAGTCTTCTTGTACTTAAGTCGGCATTGTGAATTTGAATACAATTCCGATGCAATTTCTGTGATTCATCGTAAATAAGAAGGACCAAGGGATACAGTAAACCTGAAGTGAAGCATCGCACTCTATATCTAGTGTCACAGAAATGGTTCAAAACGTAGAAAGTAGAAGAGTCAGTCTTCTTGTACTTAAGTCGGCATTGTGCCTTTTGTATTTAATTCCGATGCAATTTCTGTGTTTCATCGTAAATAAGAATGTCCAAGGGAAACAGAAATCCTGAAGTGAAGCATCGGAACCTATTACTAGTGTCACAGGAATGGTTCAAAGCATAGTCAGTAAGAAGAGTCAGTCTTCTTGTCCTTCAGTCGGCATTGTGCCTTTTGTATTTCATTCCGATGCAATTTCTGTGTTTCATCGGCAATAAGGTCAGAGGGATACAGTAAACCTGAAGTGAAGCTTCGGAATCCAAAACTAGTGTCACAGGGATGGTTCAAATCATAGACAGTAGGAAGAGTCAGTCTTCTTGTACATAAGTCGACATTGTGTCTTTTCTATTTAATTCCGATGCAATTACTGTGTTTCATCGTCAATAAGAAGGTCAGAGGGATACAATAAACCTGAAGTGAAGCATCAGAATCTATAACTAGTGTCACAGGAATGGTTCAAAGCATAGTCAGTAAGAACAGTCAGTCTTCTTGTCCTTAAGTCGGCATTGTGCCTTTTGTATTTAATTCCTATGCAATTTCTGTGTTTCATCGTCAACAAGAAGGTCCAAGGGATACAGTAAACCTGGAGTGTAGCATCGGAATCTATAACTAGTGTCACAGGAATGGTTGAAGACATAGACAGTAAGAAGAGTCAGCCTTCGTGTACTTAAGTCGGCATTTTGCCTTTTGTATTTAATTCCGATGCAATTTCTGTGTTTCATCGTCAATAAGAAAGTCCAAGGGATACAGTAAACCTGAAGTCAAGCATCGGAAACTATAACTAGTGTCACAGGAATGGTTCAAAACATAGTCAGTAAGAAGTGTCAGTCTTCTTGTACTTCAGTCTTCATTGTGCCTTTTCTATTTGATTCCGATGCAATTCCTGTGTTTCATCGTCAATACGAAGGTCCAAGGGATACAGTAAACCTGAAGTGAAGCATCGGAATTTATATCTAGTGTCACAGGAATGGTTCAAAACATAGACAGTAGGAAGAGTCAGTCTTCTTGTACTTAAGTCGGCATTGTACCTTTTGTATTAAATTCCGATGCAATTTCTGTGTTTCATCGTCAATAAGAATGACCAAGGGATACAGTAAACATGGAGTGAAGCATCGGAATCTATAACTAGTGTCACAGGAATGGTTCAAATCATATAAAGTAAGTAGAGTCAGTCTTCTTGTACTTAAGTCGGCATTGTGTCTTTTGTATTTGATTGAGATGCAATTTCTGTGTTTCAACGTCAATACGAAAGGTCCATGGTATACAGTAAACCTGAAGTGAAGCATCGGAATCTATAACTAGTGTCACAGGAATGGTTCAAAACCTAGTCAGTAAGAAGAGTCAGTCTTCTTGTACTTAAGTCGGCATTGTGCCTTTTCCATTTAATTCCGACGCAATTTCTGTGTTTCATCGTCAATAAGAAGGACAGAGGGATACAATAAACCTGAAGTGAAGCATCGGAATCTATAACTAGTGTCACAGGAATGGTTCAAACCATAGTCAGTAAGAACAGTCAGTCTTCATGTCCTTAAGTCGGCATTGTGCCTTTTGTATTTAATTCCTATGCAATTTCTGTGTTTCATCGTCAATAAGAAGGTCCAAGGGATACAGTAAACCTGGAGTGTAGCATCGCAATCTATAACTAGTGTCACAGGAATGGTTCAAAACATAGACAGTAAGAAGAGTGAGTCTTCGTGTACTTAAGTCGGCATTTTGCCTTTTGTATTTAATTCCGATGCAATTTCTATGTTTCAACGTCAATAAGAAGGGCAAAGGGATACAGCGAACCTGAAGTGAAGCATCAGAATCTGTAACTAGTGTCACAGGAATGGTTCAAAACATATTCAGTAAGAAGAGTCAGTCTTCTTTTACTTAAGTCTTCATTGTGCCTTTTCTATTTAATTCCGATGCAATTTCTGTGTTTCATCGTCAATAAGAAGGTCCAAGGGATACAGTAAACCTGGAGTAAAGCATCGGAATCTATGACTAGTGTCACAGGAATGGTTCAAAACATAGACAGTAAGAAGAGTCAGTCTTCGTGTACTTAAGTCGGCATTTTGCCTTTAGTATTTAATTCCGATGAAATTTCTGTTTTTCATCGTCAATTAGAAGGTCCAAGGGATACTGTGAACCTGAAGTGAAGCATCGGAATCTATAACTAGTGTCACAGGAATGGTTCAAATCTTATTCAGTAAGAAGAGTCAGTTTTCTTTCACTTAAGTCTTAATTGTGATTTTTCTATTTAATTCCGATGCAATTTCTGTGTTTCATCGTCAATAAGAAGGTCCAAGGGATACAGTAAAGCTGGAGTGAAGCATCGGAATCTATGACTAGTGTCAATGGAATGGTTCAAAACATACACAGTAAGAGGAGTCAGTCTTTTTGTACTTAAGTCGGCATTGTGCCTTTTGTATTTAATTCCGATGCAATTTCTGTGCTTCATCGTCAGGAAGAAGGTCCAAGGGATACAGTAAACCTGGAATGTAGCATTGGAATCTATAACTAGTGTCACAGGAATGGTTCAAAAGCATAGACAGTAAGAAGAGTCAGTCTTCGTGTACTTAAGTCGGCATTTTGCCTTTTGTATTTAATTCCGATGCAATATCTGTGTTTCATCGTCAATAAGAAGCTCCAAGGGATACAGTAAACCTGGCGTGAAGCATCGGAATCTATAACTAGTGTCACAGTAATGGTTCAAATCATAGACAGTAAGAAGAGTCAGAAGTCTTTTACTTAAGTCGGCATTGTGCCTTTTATATTTACTTCCGATGCAATTTCTGTGTTTCATAGTCAATGACAACGTCCAAGGGATACAGTAAACCTGAAGTGAAGCATCGAAATCTATAACTAGTGCCACTGGAAAGGTTCAAAATATAGACAGTAAGAAGAGTCAGTCTTCTTGTACTTAAGTCGGCATTGTGAATTTGTATATAATTCCGATGCAATTTCTGTGATTCATCGTCAATAAGAAGGTCAGAGGGATACAGTAAACCTGAAGGGAAAAATCGCAATCTATAACTAGTCTCACAGGAATGGTTCAAAACATAGTCAGTTAAAGGAGTCAGTCTTCTTGTACTTAAGTCGGCATTGTGCCTTTTGTATTTAGTTCCGATGTAATTTCTGTGTTTCATCGTCAATAAGAATGTCCAAGGGAAACAGAAATCATGAAGTGAAGCATCGGAATCTATTACTAGTGTCACAGGAATGGTTGAAAACATAGTCAGTAAGAAGAGTCAGTCTTCTTGTCCTTCAGTCGGCATTGTGCCTTTTGTATTTCATTCCGATGCAATTTCTGTGTTTCATCGGCAATAAGGTCAGAGGGATACAGTAAACCTGAAGTGAAGCATCGGAATCCAAAACTAGTGTCACAGGAATGGTTCAAATCATAGACAGTGGGAATTGTCAGTCTTCTTGTACTTAAGTCGGCATTGTGCCTTTTGTATTTAATTCCGATGCAATTTCTGTGTTTCATCGTCAATACGAAAGGTCCAAGGTATACAGTATACCTGAAGTGAAGCATCGGAATCTATAACTAGTGTCACAGGAATGGTTCCAAACATAGTCAGTAAGAAGAGTCAAACTTCTTGTACTTAAGTCGGCATTGTGCCATTTCTATTTAATTCCGATGCAATTTCTGTGTTTCATCGTCAATAAGAAGGTCCAAGGGATGCAGTAAACCTGGAGTGAAGCATCGGAATCTATAACTAGTGTCACAGGAATGGTTCAAATCATAGACAGTAGGAAGAGTCAGTCTTCTTGTACTTAAGTCGACATTGTGTCTTTTCTATTTAATTCCGATGCAATTACTGTGATTCATCGTCAATAAGAAGGTCAGAGGGATACAATAAACCTGAAGTGAAGCATCAGAATCTATAACTAGTGTCACAGGAATGGTTCAATACATAGTCAGTAAGAACAGTCAGTCTTCTTGTCCTTAAGTCGGCATTGTGCCCTTTGTATTTCATTCCGATGCAATTTCTGTGTTTCATCATCAATAAGAATGTCCAAGGGAAACAGTAAACCTGACGTGAAGCATCGGATTCCAAAACTAGTGTCACAGGAATGGTTCAAATCATAGAAAGTAAGTAGAGTCAGTCTTCTTGTACTTAAGTCGGCATTGTGTCTTTTGTATTTAATTGAGATGCAATTTATGTGTTTCATCGTCAATACGAAAGGTCCATGGTATACAGTAAACCTGAAGTGAAGCATCGGAATCTATAACTAGTGTCACAGGAATGGTTCAAAACCTAGTCAGTAAGAAGAGTCAGTCTTCTTGTACTTAAGTCGGCATTGTGCCTTTTCCATTTAATTCCGACGCAATTTCTGTGTTTCATCGTCAATAAGAAGGACAGAGGGATACAATAAACCTGAAGTGAAGCATCGGAATCTATAACTAGTGTCACAGGAATGGTTCAAACCATAGTCAGTAAGAACAGCCAGTCT
Organism: Schistocerca piceifrons; assembly: GCF_021461385.2. Lineage (NCBI taxonomy): Eukaryota > Metazoa > Arthropoda > Insecta > Orthoptera > Acrididae > Schistocerca > Schistocerca piceifrons. Next base: position 883,784 of record NW_025727432.1, on the reverse strand, counting down.
TCATGTCCATAAGTCGGCATTGTGCCTTTTGTATTCAATTCCTATGCAATTTCTGTGTTTCATCGTCAATAAGAAGGTCCAAGGGATACAGTAAACCTGGAGTGTAGCACCGGAATCTATAACTAGTGTCACAGGAATGGTTCAAAACATAGACAGTAAGAAGAGTAAGTCTTCGTGTACTTAAGTCGGCATTTTGCCTTTTGTATTTAATTCCGATGCAATTTCTGTGTTTCATCGTCAATAAGAAAGTCCAAGGGATACAGTAAACCTGAAGTGAAGCATCGGAATCTATAACTAGTGTCACAGGAATGGTTCAAAACATAGTCAGTAAGAAGTGTCAGTCTTCTTGTACTTCAGTCTTCATTGTGCCTTTTCTATTTGATTCCGATGCAATTCCTGTGTTTCATCGTCAATAAGAAGGTCCAAGGGATACAGTAAACCTGGAGTGAAGCATCAGAATCTATAACTAGTGTCACAGGAATGTTTCATAGCATAGTCAGTAAGAAGAGTCAGTCTTCTTGTACTTAAGTCAGCATTGTGCCTTTCCTATTTAATTCCGAAGCAATTTCTGTGTTTCATCGTCAATAAGAAGGTCCAAGGGATACAGTAAACCTGAAGTGGAGCATCGGAATTTATATCTAGTGTCACAGGAATGGTTCAAAACATAGACAGTAGGAAGAGTCAGTCTTCTTGTACTTAAGTCGGCATTGTACCTTTTGTATTAAATTCCGATGCAATTTCTGTGTTTCATCGTCAATAAGAATGACCAAGGGATACAGTAAACCTGGAGTGAAGCATCGGAATCTATAACTAGTGTCACAGGGATGGTTCAAAACATAGACAGTAAGAAGAGTCAGTCATTTTGTACTTAAGTCGGCATTGTGCATTTTGTATTTAATTCCGATGCAATTTCTGTGTTTCATCGTCAATAAGAAGGTCAGAGGGATACAGTAATGCTGAAGTGAAGCATCGGAATCTATAACTAGTGTCACAGGATTGGTTAAAAACATAGTCAGTAAGAACAGTCAGTCTTCTTGTCCTTAAGTCGGCATTGTGCCTTTTGTATTTCATTCCGATGCAATTTCTGTGTTTCATCGTCAATAAGAATGTCCAAGGGAAACAGTAAACCTGAAGTGAAGCATCGGAATCCAAAACTAGTGTCACAGGAATGGTTCAAATCATAGAAAGTAAGTAGAGTCAGTCTTCTTGTACTTAAGTCGGCATTGTGTCTTTTGTATTTGATTGAGATGCAATTTCTGTGTTTCAACGTCAATACGAAAGGTCCATGATATACAGTAAACCTGAAGTGAAGCATCGGAATCTATAACTAGTGTCACAGGAATGGTTCAAAACCTAGTCAGTAAGATGAGTCAGTCTTCTTGTACTTAAGTCGGCATTGTGCCTTTTCTATTTAATTCCGACGCAATTTCTGTGTTTCATCGTCAATAAGAAGGACAGAGGGATACAATAAACCTGAAGTGAAGCATCGGAATCTATAACTAGTGTCACAGGAATGGTTCAAACCATAGTCAGTAAGAACAGTCAGTCTTCATGTCCTTAAGTCGGCATTGTGCCTTTTGTATTTAATTCCTATGCAATTTCTGTGTTTCATCGTCAATAAGAAGGTCCAAGGGATACAGTAAACCTGGAGTGTAGCATCGCAATCTATAACTAGTGTCACAGGAATGGTTCAAAACATAGACAGTAAGAAGAGTGTGTCTTCGTGTACTTAAGTCGGCATTTTGCCTTTTGTATTTAATTCCGATGCAATTTCTATGTTTCATCGTCAATAAGAAGGGCAAAGGGATACAGCGAACCTGAAGTGAAGCATCAGAATCTGTAACTAGTGTCACAGGAATGGTTCAAAACATATTCAGTAAGAAGAGTCAGTCTTCTTTTACTTAAGTCTTCATTGTGCCTTTTCTATTTAATTCCGATGCAATTTCTGTGTTTCATCGTCAATAAGAAGGTCCAAGGGATACAGTAAACCTGGAGTAAAGCATCGGAATCTATGACTAGTGTCACAGGAATGGTTCAAAACATAGACAGTAAGAAGAGTCAGTCTTCGTGTACTTAAGCCCTCATTTTGCCTTTTGTATTTAATTCCGATGAAATTTCTGTGTTTCATCGTCAATTAGAAGGTCCAAGGGATACAGTGAACCTGAAGTGAAGCATCGGAATCTATAACAAGTGTCACAGGAATGGTTCAAATCTTATTCAGTAAGAAGAGTCAGTCTTCTTTCACTTAAGTCTTAATTGTGATTTTTCTATTTAATTCCGATGCAATTTCTGTGTTTCATCGTCAATAAGAAGGTCCAAGGGATACAGTAAAGCTGGAGTGAAGCATCGGAATCTATGACTAGTGTCAATGGAATGGTTCAAAAGCATAGACAGTAAGAACAGTCAGTCTTCGTGTACTTAAGTCGGCATTTTGCCTTTTGTATTTAATTCCGATGCAATTTCTGTGTTTCATCGGCAATAAGGTCAGAGGGATACAGTAAACCTGAAGTGAAGCATCGGAATCCAAAACTAGTGTCACAGGAATGGTTCAAATCATAGACAGTAGGAATTGTCAGTCTTCTTGTACTTAAGTCGGCATTGTGCCTTTTGTATTTAATTCCGATGCAATTTCTGTGTTTCATCGTCAATAAGAAGGTCCAAGGGATACAGTAAACCTGGAGTGAAGCATCGGACTCTATAACTAGTGTCACTGGAAAGGTTCAAAATATAGACAGTAAGAAGAGTCAGTCTTCTTGTACTTAAGTCGTCATTGTGAATTTGTATATAATTCCGATGCAATTTCTGTGATTCATCGTAAATAACAAGGACCAAGGGATACAGTAAACCTGAAGTGAAGCATCGGACTCTATAACTAGTGTCACAGAAATGGTTCAAAACATAGACAGTAGAAGAGTCAGTCTTCTTGTACTTAAGTCGGCATTGTGCCTTTTGTATTTAGTTCCGATGTAATTTCTGTGTTTCATCGTCAATAAGAATGTCCAAGGGAAACAGAAATCATGAAGTGAGGCATCGGAACCTATTACTAGTGTCACAGGAATGGTTGAAAACATAGTCAGTAAGAAGAGTCAGTCTTCTTGTCCTTCAGTCGGCATTGTGCCTTTTGTATTTCATTCTGATGCAATTTCTGTGTTTCATCGGCAATAAGGTCAGAGGGATACAGTAAACCTGAAGTGAAGCATCGGAATCCAAAACTAGTGTCACAGGAATGGTTCAAATCATAGACAGTAGGAATTGTCAGTCTTCTTGTACTTAAGTCGGCATTGTGCCTTTTGTATTTAATTCCGATGCAATTTCTGTGTTTCATCGTCAATAAGAAGGTCCAAGGGATACAGTAAACCTGGAGTGAAGCATCGGAATCTATAACTAGTGTCACAGGAATGGTTCAAATCATAGACAGTAGGAAGAGTCAGTCTTCTTGTACTTAAGTCGACATTGTGTCTTTTCTATTTAATTCCGATGCAATTACTGTGTTTCATCGTCAATAAGAAGGTCAGAGGGATACAATAAACCTGAAGTGAAGCATCAGAATCTATAACTAGTGTCACAGGAATGGTTCAATACATAGTCAGTAAGAACAGTCAGTCTTCTTGTCCTTAAGTCGGCATTGTGCCCTTTGTATTTCATTCCGATGCAATTTCTGTGTTTCATCATCAATAAGAATGTCCAAGGGAAACAGTAAACCTGACGTGAAGCATCGGATTCCAAAACTAGTGTCACAGGAATGGTTCAAATCATAGAAAGTAAGTAGAGTCAGTCTTCTTGTACTTAAGTCGGCATTGTGTCTTTTGTATTTAACTGATGCAATTTCTGTGTTTCATCGTCAATACGAAAGGTCCATGGTATACAGTAAAACTGAAGTGAAGCATCGGAATCTATAACTAGTGTCACAGGAATGGTTCAAAACCTAGTCAGTAAGAAGAGTCAGTCTTCTTGTACTTAAGTCGGCATTGTGCCTTTTCTATTTAATTCCGACGCAATTTCTGTGTTTCATCGTCAATAAGAAGGACAGAGGGATACAATAAACCTGAAGTGTAGCATCGGAATCTATAACTAGTTTCACAGGAATGGTTCAAAGCATAGTCAGTAAGAACAGTCAGTCTTCATGTCCTTAAGTCAACATTGTGCATTTTGTATTTAATTCCTATGCAATTTCTATGTTCATCGTCAATAAGAAGGTCCAAGGGATACAGTAAACCTGGAGTTTAGCATCGGAATCTATAACTAGTGTCACAGGAATGGTTCAAACATAGACAGTAAGAAGAGTGAGTCTTCGTGTACTTAAGTCGGCATTTTTCCTTTTGTATTTAATTCCCATGCAATTTCTGTGTTTCATCGTCAATAAGAAGGGCCAAGGGATACAGTGAACCTGAAGTGAAGCATCGGAATCTATAACTAGTGTCACAGGAATGGTTCAAAACATATTCGGTAAGAAGAGTCAGTCTTCTTATACTTAAGTCTTCATTGTGCCTTTTCTATTTAATTCCGATGCAATTTCTGTGTTTCATCGTCAACAAGAAGGTCCAAAGGATTCAGTAAAGCTGGAGTGAAGCATCGGAATCTATAACTAGTGTCACAGAAATGGTTCAAAGCATAGTCAGTAAGAAGAGTCAGTCTTCTTGTATTTAAGTCGGCATTGTGCCTTTTCTATTTAATTCCTATGCAATTTCTGTGTTTCATCGTCAATAAGAAGGTCCAAGGGATACAGTAAACCTGAATTGAACCATCGGAATTTATAACTAGTGTCACAGGAATGGTTCAAAACTTATTCAGTAAGAAAAGTCAGTCTTCTTTTACTTAAGTCTTTATTGTACCTTTTGTATTTAATTCCGATGCAATTTCTGTGTTTCATCGTCAACAAGAAGGTCCAAGGGATACAGAAGAGCTGGAGTGAAGCATCGGAATCTATAACTAGTGTCACAGGAATGATTCAAACATAGACAGTAGGAAGAGTCAGTCTTATTGTACTTAAGTCGGCATTGTACTTTTTTATTAAATTCCGATGCAATTTCTGTGTTTCATCGTCAATAAGAAGGTCCAAGGGATACAGTAAACCTGGAGTGAAGCATCGGAATCTATGACTAGTGTCACAGGAATGGTTCAAAACATAGACAGTAAGAAGAGTCAGACTTCGTGTACTTAAGTCGGCATTTTGCCATTTGTATTTAATTCCGATGAAATTTCTGTGTTTCATCGTCAATTAGAAGGTCCAAGGGATACAGTGAACCTGAAGTGAAGCATCGTAATCTATAACTAGTGTCACAGGAATGGTTCAAATCATATTCAGTAAGAAGAGTCAGTCTTCTTTTACTTAAGTCTTCATTGTGCCTTTACTATTTAATTCCGATGCAATTTCTGTGTTTCATCGTCAACAAGAAGGTCCAAGGGATACAGTAAAGCTGGAGTGAAGCATCGGAATCTATAACTAGTGTCACAGAAATGGTTCAAAGCATAGTCAGTAAGAAGAGTCAGTGTTCTTGTATTTAAGTCGGCATTGTGCCTTTTCTATTTAATTCCTATGCAATTTCTGTGTTTCGTCGTCAATAAGAAGGTCCAAGGGATACGGTAAACCTGAATTGAACCATCGGAATCTATAACTAGTGTCACAGGAATGGTTCAAACATATTCAGTAAGAAAAGTCAGTCTTCTTTTACTTAAGTCTTCATTGTGCCTTTTCTATTTAATTCCGATGCAATTTCTGTGTTTCATCGTCAACAAGAAGGTCCAAGGGATACAGTAAAGCTGGAGTGAAACATCTGAATCTATAACTAGTGTCATAGCAATGGTTCAAAGCATAGACAGTAGGAAGAGTCAGCCTTATTGTACTTAAGTCGGCATTGTACCTTTTTTATTAAATTCCGATGCAATTTCTGTGTTTCATCGTCAATAAGAAGGTCCAAGGGATACAGTAAACCTGGAGTGAAGCATCGGAATCTATGACTAGTGTCACAGGAATGGCTCAAAACATAGGCAGTAAGAAAAGTCAGTCTTCGTGTATTTAAGTCGGCATTTTGCCTTTTGTATTTAATTCCGATGAAATTTCTGTGTTTCATCGTCAATTAGAAGGTCCAAGGGATACAGTCAACCTGAAGTGAACCATCGGAATTTATAATTAGTGTCACAGTAATGGTTCAAATCATAGACAGTAAGAAGGATCAGACGTCTTTTACTTAAGTCGGCATTGTGCCTTTTGTATTTACTTCCGATGCAATTTCTGTGTTTCATAGTCAATGACAAGGTCCAAGGGATACAGTAAACCTGAAGTGAAGCATCGAAATCTATAACTAGTGTCACTGGAAAGGTTCAAAATATAGACAGTAAGAAGAGTCAGTCTTCTTGTACTTAAGTCGGCATTGTGAATTTTGTATATAATTCCGATGCAATTTCTGTGATTCATCGTAAATAAGAAGGACCAAGGGATACAGTAAACCTGAAGTGAAGCATCGGACACTATAACTAGTGTCATAGAAATGGTTCAAAACATAGACAGTAGAAGAGTCAGTCTTCTTGTGCTTAAGTCGGCGTTGTGCCTTTTGTATTTAATTCCGATGCAATTTCTGTGTTTCATCGTCAATAAGAATGTCCAAGGGAAACAGAAATCCTGAAGTGAAGCATCGGAACCTATTACTAGTGTCACAGTAATGGTTCAAATCATAGTCAGTAAGAAGAGTCAGTCTTCTTGTACTTAAGTCGGCAATGTGCCTTTTCTATTTAATTCGGATGCAATTTCTGTGTTTCATCGTCAATAAGAAGGTCCAAGGGACCCAGTAAACCTGGAGTGAAGCATCGGAATCTATAACTAGTGTCACACGAATGGTTCAAATCGTAGACAGTAAGAAGGGTCAGTCTTCTTGTACTTAAGTCGACATTGTGTCTTTCCTATTTAATTCCGATGGAATTACTGTGTTTCATCGTCAATAAGAAAGTCAGAGGGATACCATAAACCTGAAGTGAAGCATCTGAATCAATAACTAGTGTCACAGGAATGGTTCAAATCATAGTCAGTAAGAACAGTCAGTCTTCTTAGTCTTGAGTCGGCATTGTGCCTTTTGTATTTAATTCCTATGCAATTTCTGTGTTTCATGGTCAATACGAAGGTCCAAGGGATACAGTAAACCTGTAGTGAAGCATCGGAATCTATAACTAGTGTCACAGAAATGGTTCAAAACATAGACAGTAAGAAGAGTCAGTCTTCGTGTACTTAAGTCGGCATTGTGCCTTTTGTATTAAATTCCGATGCAATTTCTGTGTTTCATCGTCAATAAGAAAGTCCAAGGGATACAGTAAACCTGAAATGAAGCATCGGAATCTATAACTAGAGTCACAGGAATGGTTCAAACATAGTCAGTAAGAAGTGTCAGTCTTCTTGTACTTAAGTCTTCATTGTGCCTTTTCTATTTGATTCCGATGCAATTCCTGTGTTTCATCGTCAATAAGAAGGTCCAAGGGATACAGTAAACCTGGAGTGAAGCATCGGAATCTATAACTAGTGTCACAGGAATGTTTCATAGCATAGTCAGTAAGAAGAGTCAGTCTTCTTGTACTTCAGTCGGCATTGTGCCTTTTCTATTTAATTCCGAAGCAATTTCTGTGTTTCATCGTCAATAAGAAGGTCCAAGGGATACAGTAAACCTGAAGTGAAGCATCGGAATTTAAATATAGTGTCACAGGAATGGTTCAAAACATAGACAGTAGGAAGAGTCAGTCTTCTTGAGCTTAACTCGGCATTGTACCTTTAGTATTAAATTCCGATGCAATTTCTGTGTTTCATCGTCAATAAGAAGGTCCAAGGGATACAGTGAACCTGGAGTGTAGCATCGGAATCTATAACTAGTGTCACAGGAGTGGTTCAAATCATAGAAAGTAAGTAGAGTCAGTCTTCTTGTACTTAAGTCGGCATTGTGCCTTTTGTATTTAATTGAGATGCAATTTCTGTGTTTCATTGTCAATACGAAAGGTCCATGGTATACAGTAAACCTGAAGTGAAGCATCGGAATCTATAACTAGTGTCACAGGAATGGTTCAAAACCTAGTCAGTAAGAAGAGTCAGTCTTCTTGTACTTAAGTCGGCATTGTGATTTTTCTATTTAATTCCGACGCAATTTCTGTGTTTCATCGTCATTAAGAAAGACAGAGGGATACAATAGACCTGGAGTGAAGCATCGGAATCTATAACTAGTGTCACAGGAATGGTTCAAAGCATAGACAGTAAGAAGAGTCAGTCTTCTTGTACTTAAGTCGACATTGTGCCTTTTCTATTTATTTCCGATGCAATTTCTGTGTTTCATCCTCAATAAGAAGGACAGAGGGATACAAGAAACCTGAAGTGAAGCATCGGAATCTATAACTAGTGTCACAGGAATGGTTCAAAACATAGTCAGTAAGAACAGTCAGTCTTCATGTCCTTAAGTCGGCGTTGTGCCTTTTGTATTTAATTCCTATGCAATTTCTGTGTCTTATCGTCAATAAGAAGGTCAAAGGGATACAGTAAACCTGGAGTGTAGCATCGGAATCTATAACTAGTGTCACAGGAGTGGTTCAAATCATATTCAGTAAGAAGAGCCAGTCTTCTTTTGCTTAAGTCTTCATTGTGCCTTTTCTCTTAATTCCGATGCAATTTCTGTGTTTCATCGTCAACAAGAAGGTCCAAGGAATACAGTAAAGCTGGAGTGAAGCATCGGAATCTATAACTAGTGTCACAGAAATCGTTCAAACATAGTCAGTAAGAAGAGACAGTCTTCTTGTATTTAAGTCGGCATTGTGCCTTTTCTATTTAATTCCTATGCAATTTCTGTGTTTCATCGTCAATAAGAAGGTCCAAGGGATACAGTAAACCTGGAGTGTAGCATCGGAATCTATAACTAGTGTCACAGGAATGGTTCAAATCATATACAGTAAGAAGAGTCAGTCCTCTTTTACTTAAGTCAGCATTGTACCTTTTTTTTTAAATTCCGATGCAATTTCTGTGTTTCATCGTCTATAAGAAGGTCCAAGGGATACAGTAAAGCTGGAGTGAAGCATCGGAATCTATAACTAGTGTCACAGAAATGGTTCAAAACTTATTCAGTAAGAAGAGTCAGTCTTCTTTCACTTAAGTCTTCATTGTGGCTTTTCTATTTAATTCCGATGCAATTTCTGTGTTTCATCGTCAATAAGAAGGTCCAAGGGATACAGTAAACCTGAAGTGAAGCATCGGAATCTATGACTAGTGTCACAGGAATGGTTCAAAACATAGACAGTAAGATGAGTCAGTCTTCGTGTACTTAAGTCGGCATTTTGCCTTTTGTATTTAATTCCGATGGAATTTCTGTGTTTCATCGTCAATTAGAAGGTCCAAGGGATACAGTGAACCTGAAGTGAAGCATCGGAATCTATAACTAGTGTCACAGGAATGGTTCAAAACTTATTCAGTAAGATGAGTCAGTCTTCTTTCACTTAAGTCTTCATTGTGCCTTTTGTATTTAATTCCGATGCAATTTCTGTGTTTCATCGTCAGTAAGAAGGTCCAAGGGATACAGTAAACCTGGACTATAGGATTGAAATCTTTAACTAGTGTCACAGGAATGGTTCAAATCATAGACAGTAACAAGAGTCAGACTTCTTTTACTTAAGTCGGCATTGCGCCATTTGTATTTACTTCCAATGCAATTTCTGTGATTCATCGTCAACAAGAAGGTCCAAGGGATACAGTAAACCTGAAGTGAAGCATTGGAATCAATAACTAGTGTCACAGGAATGGTTCAAAACATAGACAGTAGGAAGAGTCAGTCTTCTAGTACTTAAGTCGGCATTGTGCCTTTTTAATTTAATTCCGATGCAATTTCTGTGTTTCATCGTCAATAAGACGGTCAGAGGGTTACAGTAAACCTGAAGTGAAACATCGGAATCTGTAACTAGTGTAACAGGAATGGTTCAAAACATAGACAGTTGGAAGAGTCAGTCTTCTTGTACTTAAGTCGGCATTGTGTCTTTTGTATTTACTTCCGATGCCATTTCTGTGTTTCATCGTCAATAATAAGGTCCAAGGGATACAGTAAACCTGAAGTGAAGCATCGTAATCTACAACAAGTGTCACAGGAATGGTTCAAAACCTAACAGTAAGAAGAGTCAGTCTTCATGTACTTAAGTCGGCATTGTGCCTTTTCTATATATTTCCGATGCAATTTCTGTGTTTCATCGTCAATACGAAGGTCAGAGGGATTCAGTAAACCTGAAGTGAAGCATCGGAATCTATAACTAGTGTCACAGGAATGGTTCAAAACATAGTCAGTAAGAAGAGTCAGTCTTCTTGCACTTAAGTTGGCATTGTGCCTCTTGTATTTAATTTCGATGCAATTTCTGTGTTTCATCGTCAATAAGAAGGTCCAAGGGATACAGTAAACCTGGAGTGAAGCATCGGAATCTATAACTAGTGTCACAGTAATGGTTCAAAACATAGACAGTAAGAACAGTCAGTCTTCTTGTACTTAAGTCGGCATTGTGCCTTTTGTATTTAACTCGGATGCAATTTCTGTGTTTCATAAACAATAGGAAGGTCCTGGGAATACAGTATACCTGAAGTGAAGCATTGGAATCTACAACTAGTGTCACTGGAATGGTTCAAAATATAGACAGTAAGAAGAGTCAGTCTTCTTGTACTTAAGTCGGCATTGTGTCTTTTGTATTTAATTCCGATGCAATTTCTGTGTTTCTTCGTCAATAAAATTATCCAAGGGAAACAGAAAACCTGAAGTGAAGCATCGGAATCTATAACTAGTGTCACAGGAATGGTTCAAAGCATAGTCAGTAAGAAGAGTCTGTCTTCTTGTCCTTAAGTCGGCATTGTGCCTTTTGTTGTCAATTCCGATGCAATTTCTGTGTTTCATCGGCAATAAGTTCAGAGGTATACAGTAAACCTGAAGTGAAGCGTCGAAATCCAATACTAGTGTCACAGGAATGGTTCAAACATAGACTGTAGAAGAATCAGTCATCTTGTACTTAAGTCGGCATTGTACCTAATGTATATAATTCCGATGCAATTTCTGTGTTTCATCGCCAATGATAAGGTCCAAGATATACAGTAAACCTGAAGTGAAGCATCGGAATCTATAACTAGTGTCACAGGAATGGTTCAAAACATAGTCAGTAAGAAGAGTCAGTCTTCTTTTACTTAAGTCGGCATTGTGCCTTTTCTATTTAATTCCGATGCAATTTCTGTGTTTCATCGTCAATAAGAAGGTCCAAGGGATACAGTAAACCTGGAGTGAAGCATCGGAATCTATAACTAGAGACACAGGAATTGTTCAAAACATAGACAGTAAGAAGAGTCAGTCTTCTTGTACTTAAGTCGACATTGTGCCTTTTCTATTTAATTCCGATGCAATTTCTGTGTTTCATCGTCAATAAGAAGGTCAGAGGGATACAATAAACCTGAAGTGAAGCATCGGAATCAATAACTAGTGTTACAGGAAAGGTTCATAACATTGTCAGTTACAAGAGTCAGTCTTCTTGTACATAAGTCTTCATTGTGCCTTTTCTATTTAATTCCGATGCAATTTCTGTGTTTCATCTTCAATAAGAAGGTCCAAGGGATACAGTAAACCGTTAGTGTACCATCGGAATCTATAACTAGTCTCACAGGAATGGTTCAAAAGATAGACAGTAAGATGAGTCAGTCTTTGTGTAATTAAGTCGGCATTTTGCTTTTTGTATTTAATTCCGATGCAATTTCTGTGTTGCATCGTCAATAAGAAGGTCCAAGGGATACAGTAAACCTGAAGTGAAGCATCGGAATCTATGACTAGTGTCACAGGAATGGTTTAAATCATAGTCATTAAGAAGAGTCTGTCTTCTTGTACTTAAGTCTTCATTGTGCAATTTCTATTTAATTCCGATGCAATTTCTGTGTTTCATCGTCAATAAGAAGGTCCAAGGGATACAGTAAAATTGGAGTTAAGCATCGGAATCTATAACTAGTGTCACAGGAATGGTTCAAAACATAGACAGTAAGAAGAGTCAGTCTTCTTGTACTTAAGTCGCCATTGTGCCTTTTCTATTTAATTCCGAGGCGATTTCTGTGTTTCTTCGTCAATAAGAAGGTCAGAGGGATACAGTAAACCTGAAGTGAAGCTTCGGAATCCAAAACTAGTGTCACAGGAATGGTTCAAAACATAGTCAGTAAGAAGAGTCAGTCTTCTTGTACTTAAGTCTTCATTGTGCCTTTTCTATTTAATTCCGATGCCATTTCTTTGCTTCATCGTCAATAAGAAGGTCCAAGGGATACAGTAAACCTGGAGTGAAGCATCGGAATCTATAACTAGTGTCACAGGAATGGTTCAAATCTTATTCAGTAAGATGAGTCAGTCTTCTTTCACTTAAGTCTTCATTGTGCCTTTTGTATTTAATTCCGATGCAATTTCTGTGTTTCATCGTCAGTAAGAAGGTCCAAGGGATACAGTAAACCTGGACTATAGGATTGAAATCTTTAACTAGTGTCACAGGAATGGTTCAAATCATAGACAGTAACAAGAGTCAGACTTCTTTTACTTAAGTCGGCATTGCGCCATTTGTATTTACTTCCAATGCAATTTCTGTGATTCATCGTCAACAAGAAGGTCCAAGGGATACAGTAAACCTGAAGTGAAGCATTGGAATCAATAACTAGTGTCACAGGAATGGTTCAAAACATAGACAGTAGGAAGAGTCAGTCTTCTAGTACTTAAGTCGGCATTGTGCCTTTTTAATTTAATTCCGATGCAATTTCTGTGTTTCATCGTCAATAAGACGGTCAGAGGGTTACAGTAAACCTGAAGTGAAACATCGGAATCTGTAACTAGTGTAACAGGAATGGTTCAAAACATAGACAGTTGGAAGAGTCAGTCTTCTTGTACTTAAGTCGGCATTGTGTCTTTTGTATTTACTTCCGATGCCATTTCTGTGTTTCATCGTCAATAATAAGGTCCAAGGGATACAGTAAACCTGAAGTGAAGCATCGTAATCTACAACAAGTGTCACAGGAATGGTTCAAAACCTAACAGTAAGAAGAGTCAGTCTTCATGTACTTAAGTCGGCATTGTGCCTTTTCTATATATTTCCGATGCAATTTCTGTGTTTCATCGTCAATACGAAGGTCAGAGGGATTCAGTAAACCTGAAGTGAAGCATCGGAATCTATAACTAGTGTCACAGGAATGGTTCAAAACATAGTCAGTAAGAAGAGTCAGTCTTCTTGCACTTAAGTTGGCATTGTGCCTCTTGTATTTAATTTCGATGCAATTTCTGTGTTTCATCGTCAATAAGAAGGTCCAAGGGATACAGTAAACCTGGAGTGAAGCATCGGAATCTATAACTAGTGTCACAGTAATGGTTCAAAACATAGACAGTAAGAACAGTCAGTCTTCTTGTACTTAAGTCGGCATTGTGCCTTTTGTATTTAACTCGGATGCAATTTCTGTGTTTCATAAACAATAGGAAGGTCCTGGGAATACAGTATACCTGAAGTGAAGCATTGGAATCTACAACTAGTGTCACTGGAATGGTTCAAAATATAGACAGTAAGAAGAGTCAGTCTTCTTGTACTTAAGTCGGCATTGTGTCTTTTGTATTTAATTCCGATGCAATTTCTGTGTTTCTTCGTCAATAAAATTATCCAAGGGAAACAGAAAACCTGAAGTGAAGCATCGGAATCTATAACTAGTGTCACAGGAATGGTTCAAAGCATAGTCAGTAAGAAGAGTCTGTCTTCTTGTCCTTAAGTCGGCATTGTGCCTTTTGTTGTCAATTCCGATGCAATTTCTGTGTTTCATCGGCAATAAGTTCAGAGGTATACAGTAAACCTGAAGTGAAGCGTCGAAATCCAATACTAGTGTCACAGGAATGGTTCAAACATAGACTGTAGAAGAATCAGTCATCTTGTACTTAAGTCGGCATTGTACCTAATGTATATAATTCCGATGCAATTTCTGTGTTTCATCGCCAATGATAAGGTCCAAGATATACAGTAAACCTGAAGTGAAGCATCGGAATCTATAACTAGTGTCACAGGAATGGTTCAAAACATAGTCAGTAAGAAGAGTCAGTCTTCTTTTACTTAAGTCGGCATTGTGCCTTTTCTATTTAATTCCGATGCAATTTCTGTGTTTCATCGTCAATAAGAAGGTCCAAGGGATACAGTAAACCTGGAGTGAAGCATCGGAATCTATAACTAGAGACACAGGAATTGTTCAAAACATAGACAGTAAGAAGAGTCAGTCTTCTTGTACTTAAGTCGACATTGTGCCTTTTCTATTTAATTCCGATGCAATTTCTGTGTTTCATCGTCAATAAGAAGGTCAGAGGGATACAATAAACCTGAAGTGAAGCATCGGAATCAATAACTAGTGTTACAGGAAAGGTTCATAACATTGTCAGTTACAAGAGTCAGTCTTCTTGTACATAAGTCTTCATTGTGCCTTTTCTATTTAATTCCGATGCAATTTCTGTGTTTCATCTTCAATAAGAAGGTCCAAGGGATACAGTAAACCGTTAGTGTACCATCGGAATCTATAACTAGTCTCACAGGAATGGTTCAAAAGATAGACAGTAAGATGAGTCAGTCTTTGTGTAATTAAGTCGGCATTTTGCTTTTTGTATTTAATTCCGATGCAATTTCTGTGTTGCATCGTCAATAAGAAGGTCCAAGGGATACAGTAAACCTGAAGTGAAGCATCGGAATCTATGACTAGTGTCACAGGAATGGTTTAAATCATAGTCATTAAGAAGAGTCTGTCTTCTTGTACTTAAGTCTTCATTGTGCAATTTCTATTTAATTCCGATGCAATTTCTGTGTTTCATCGTCAATAAGAAGGTCCAAGGGATACAGTAAAATTGGAGTTAAGCATCGGAATCTATAACTAGTGTCACAGGAATGGTTCAAAACATAGACAGTAAGAAGAGTCAGTCTTCTTGTACTTAAGTCGCCATTGTGCCTTTTCTATTTAATTCCGAGGCGATTTCTGTGTTTCTTCGTCAATAAGAAGGTCAGAGGGATACAGTAAACCTGAAGTGAAGCTTCGGAATCCAAAACTAGTGTCACAGGAATGGTTCAAAACATAGTCAGTAAGAAGAGTCAGTCTTCTTGTACTTAAGTCTTCATTGTGCCTTTTCTATTTAATTCCGATGCCATTTCTTTGCTTCATCGTCAATAAGAAGGTCCAAGGGATACAGTAAACCTGGAGTGAAGCATCGGAATCTATAACTAGTGTCAATGGAAAATTTCAAAACATAGACAGTAAGGAAAGACAGTATTCTTGTACTTAAGTCGGCATTGTGCCTTTTGTATTTAATTCCGATGCAATTTCTGTGTTTCATCGTCACTTAGAAGGTCAGAGGGATACAGTAAACCTGAAGTGAAGCATCGGAATCTATAGCTAGTGTCACAGGAATGGTTCAAACATAGTCTGTAAGAAGAGTCAGTCTTCTTGTCCTGAAGTCGGCATTGTGCCTTTTGTATTGAATTCCGATGCAATATCTGTGTTTCATCGTCAATTAGACGGTCCAAAGGAACCTGGAGTGAAGCATCGGAATCTATAACTAGTGTCACAGGAATGGTACAAAACATGGACCGTAAGATGAGCAGTCTTCTTGTACTTAAGTCGGCATTGTGCCTTTTGTATTTAATTCCGATGCAATTTCTGTGTTTCATCGTCAATAAGAAGGTCCAAAGGATACAGTAAACCTCAAGTGAAGCATCAGAATCTATAACTAGTGTCACATTAATGGTTCAAAACATAGTCAGTATGAAGAGTCCGTCTTCATGTACTTAAGTCGAAATGGTGCCTTTTATATTTAATTCCGATGCAATTTCTGTGTTTCATCGTCAATAAGAGGGTCCAAGGCATACAGTAAACCTGAAGTGAAGCATCGGAATCTATAACTAGTGCCACAATAATAGTTCAAAACATAGACAGTAAGGAAAGTCAGTTGTCTTGTACTTGAGTCGGCATTGTGCCTTTTCTATTTATTCGGAAGCAATTTCTGTGTTTCATCGTCAATAAGAAGATCAGAGGGATACAGTAAACCTGAAGTGAAGCATCCGAATCTATAACTAGTGTCACAGGAACGATTCAAAACATAGTCAGTAAAAAGGGTCAGTCTTCTTGTACTTAAGTTGGCATTGTGCCTTTTGTATTTAATTCCGATGCAATTTCTGTGTTTCATCGTCAACAAGAAGGTCAGAGGGATACAGTAAGCCTGAATTGATGCATCGGAATTTATAGGTAGTGTCACAGGACTGGTTCAAAAATAGACCGTAAGAAGAGTCAGTCTTCTTGTACTTAATTCGGCATTGTGCCTTTTGTATTTAATTCCGATGCAATTTCTGTGTTTCATCGTCAATAAGAAGGTCAGAGGGATACAGTAAACCTGAAGTGAAGCATCGGAATCCATAACTAGTGTCACAGGAATGGTTCAAAACATAGTCAGTAAGAAGAGTCAGTCTACTAGTTCTTAAGTCGGCATTGGGCATTTTCTATTTAATTCCGATGCAATTTCTGTGTTTCATCATCAATAAGACGGTCACAGGGATACAGTAAACCTGAAGTGAAGCATCGGAATCTATTACTAGTGTCACAGGAATGGTTCAAAACATAGACAGTTGGAAGAGTCAGTCTTCTTGTACTTAAGTCGGCAATGTGTCTTTTGTATTTAATTCCGATGCAATTTCTGTGTTTCATCGTCAATACGAAGGTCCAAGGGATACAGTAAACCTGACGTGAAGCATCGGAAACTACAACTAGTGTCACAGGAAAAGTTCAAAACATAGACAGTAAGAAGAGACAGTCTTCATGTACTTAAGTCGGCATTGTGCCTTTTCTATTTAATTCCGATGCTATTTCTGTGTTTCATCGTCAATAAGAAGGTCAGAGGGATACAGTAAACCAGGAGTGAAGCATCGGAAACTATAACTAGTGTCACAGGAATGGTTCAAATCATAGAGAGTAAGAAGAGTCATTATTCTTGTACTTAAGTCGACATTTTGCCTTTTGGATTTAATTCCGTTGCAATTTCTGTGTTTCATCGTCAATACGACGTCCAAGGGATACAGTAAACCTGGAGTGAAGCATCGGAATCTATAACTAGTGTCAATGGAATGGTTCAAAACATAGACAGTAGGAAGAGTCAATCTTCTTGTACTTAAGTCGGCATTGTGCCTTTTGTATTTAATTCCGATGCAATTTCTGTCTTTCATCGTCAATAAGAAGGTGAGAGGGATACAGTAAACCTGAAGTGAAGCATCGGAATCTATAACTAGTGTCACAGGAATGGTTCAAAACATAGTCAGTGAGAAGAGTCAGTCTCCTTGTCCTTAAGTCGGCATTGTGCCTCTTGTATTTAATTCCAATGCATTTTCTGTGTTTCATCGTCAATAAGAAGGTCCAAATGATACAGTAAACCTGGAGTGAGGCATCGGAATCTATAACTAGTATCACTGTAATGGTTCAAAACATAGACAGTAAGAAGAGTCAGACGTCTTGTACTTAAGACGGCATTGTGCCTTTTGCAATAAATTCCGAAGCTATTTCTGTGTTTCATCGTCATTAAGAAGGTCCAAGGTATACAGTAAACCTGAAGTGGAGCATCGGAATCTATAACTAGTGTCACAGGAATGGTTCAAAACATAGTCAGTATGAAGTGTCATTCTTCTTGTACTTAAGTCGGCATTGTGCCTTTTCTATTTAATTCCGATGCAATTTCTGTGTTTCATTGTCACTAAGGAGGTCCAAGGGATACAATAAACCTAGAGTGAAGCATCGGAATCTATAACTAGTGTCACAGGAATGGTACAAAACATGGACCGTAAGATGAGCAGTCTTCTTGTACTTAAGTCGGCATTGTGCCTTTTGTATTTAATTCCGATGCAATTTCTGTGTTTCATCGTCAATAAGAAGGTCCAAAGGATACAGTAAACCTCAAGTGAAGCATCAGAATCTATAACTAGTGTCACATTAATGGTTCAAAACATAGTCAGTATGAAGAGTCCGTCTTCATGTACTTAAGTCGAAATGGTGCCTTTTATATTTAATTCCGATGCAATTTCTGTGTTTCATCGTCAATAAGAGGGTCCAAGGCATACAGTAAACCTGAAGTGAAGCATCGGAATCTATAACTAGTGCCACAATAATAGTTCAAAACATAGACAGTAAGGAAAGTCAGTTGTCTTGTACTTGAGTCGGCATTGTGCCTTTTCTATTTATTCGGAAGCAATTTCTGTGTTTCATCGTCAATAAGAAGATCAGAGGGATACAGTAAACCTGAAGTGAAGCATCCGAATCTATAACTAGTGTCACAGGAACGATTCAAAACATAGTCAGTAAAAAGGGTCAGTCTTCTTGTACTTAAGTTGGCATTGTGCCTTTTGTATTTAATTCCGATGCAATTTCTGTGTTTCATCGTCAACAAGAAGGTCAGAGGGATACAGTAAGCCTGAATTGATGCATCGGAATTTATAGGTAGTGTCACAGGACTGGTTCAAAAATAGACCGTAAGAAGAGTCAGTCTTCTTGTACTTAATTCGGCATTGTGCCTTTTGTATTTAATTCCGATGCAATTTCTGTGTTTCATCGTCAATAAGAAGGTCAGAGGGATACAGTAAACCTGAAGTGAAGCATCGGAATCCATAACTAGTGTCACAGGAATGGTTCAAAACATAGTCAGTAAGAAGAGTCAGTCTACTAGTTCTTAAGTCGGCATTGGGCATTTTCTATTTAATTCCGATGCAATTTCTGTGTTTCATCATCAATAAGACGGTCACAGGGATACAGTAAACCTGAAGTGAAGCATCGGAATCTATTACTAGTGTCACAGGAATGGTTCAAAACATAGACAGTTGGAAGAGTCAGTCTTCTTGTACTTAAGTCGGCAATGTGTCTTTTGTATTTAATTCCGATGCAATTTCTGTGTTTCATCGTCAATACGAAGGTCCAAGGGATACAGTAAACCTGACGTGAAGCATCGGAAACTACAACTAGTGTCACAGGAAAAGTTCAAAACATAGACAGTAAGAAGAGACAGTCTTCATGTACTTAAGTCGGCATTGTGCCTTTTCTATTTAATTCCGATGCTATTTCTGTGTTTCATCGTCAATAAGAAGGTCAGAGGGATACAGTAAACCAGGAGTGAAGCATCGGAAACTATAACTAGTGTCACAGGAATGGTTCAAATCATAGAGAGTAAGAAGAGTCATTATTCTTGTACTTAAGTCGACATTTTGCCTTTTGGATTTAATTCCGTTGCAATTTCTGTGTTTCATCGTCAATACGACGTCCAAGGGATACAGTAAACCTGGAGTGAAGCATCGGAATCTATAACTAGTGTCAATGGAATGGTTCAAAACATAGACAGTAGGAAGAGTCAATCTTCTTGTACTTAAGTCGGCATTGTGCCTTTTGTATTTAATTCCGATGCAATTTCTGTCTTTCATCGTCAATAAGAAGGTGAGAGGGATACAGTAAACCTGAAGTGAAGCATCGGAATCTATAACTAGTGTCACAGGAATGGTTCAAAACATAGTCAGTGAGAAGAGTCAGTCTCCTTGTCCTTAAGTCGGCATTGTGCCTCTTGTATTTAATTCCAATGCATTTTCTGTGTTTCATCGTCAATAAGAAGGTCCAAATGATACAGTAAACCTGGAGTGAGGCATCGGAATCTATAACTAGTATCACTGTAATGGTTCAAAACATAGACAGTAAGAAGAGTCAGACGTCTTGTACTTAAGACGGCATTGTGCCTTTTGCAATAAATTCCGAAGCTATTTCTGTGTTTCATCGTCATTAAGAAGGTCCAAGGTATACAGTAAACCTGAAGTGGAGCATCGGAATCTATAACTAGTGTCACAGGAATGGTTCAAAACATAGTCAGTATGAAGTGTCATTCTTCTTGTACTTAAGTCGGCATTGTGCCTTTTCTATTTAATTCCGATGCAATTTCTGTGTTTCATTGTCACTAAGGAGGTCCAAGGGATACAATAAACCTAGAGTGAAGCATCGGAATCTATAACTAGTGTCACAGGAATGGTTCAAACATAGACAGTAAAAAGAGACAGTCTTCTTGAACATAAGTCGACATTGTGCCTTTTCTATTTAATTCCGATTCAATTTCTGTGTTTCATCGTCAATAAGAAGGTCAGAGGGATACAATAAACCTGAACTGAAGCATCGGAATCTATAACTAGTGTCACAGGAATGGTCGAAAGCATAGTCAGTAAGAAGAGTCAGCCTTCTTGTCCTTAAGTCGGAATTGTAATTTTTATATTTAATTCCGATGCAATTTCTGTGTTTCATCGTCAATAAGAAGGTTCAAGGGATACAGTAAACCTGGAGTGAAGCATCGGAATCTATAACTAGTGTCACAGGAATGGTTCAAATCATAGACAGTAAGAAGAGTCAGTCTTCTTGTACTTAAGACGACATTTTGCCTTTTGAATTTAATTCCGATGCAATTTCTGTGTCTCATCGTCAATAAGAAGGTCCAAGGGATACAGTAAACCTGGAGTGAAGCATCGGAATCAATAACTAGTGTCACAGGAATGGTTCAAAACATAGAAAGTAAGAAGAGTCAGTCTTCTTGAACTTAAGTCGGCATTGTGCCTTTTGTATTTAATTCCGTTGCAATTTCTGTGTTTCATCGTCAATAAGTTCAGAGGGATACAGTAAACCTGAAGTGAAGCATCGGAATCTATAGCTAGTGTCACAGGACTGGTTCAAAAATAGACAGTAAGGAGAGTCAGTCTTCTTGTACTTAATTCGGCATTGTGCCTTTTGTATTTAATTCCGATGCAATTTCTGTGTTTCATCGTGAACAAGACGGTCAGAGGGGTACAGTAAACCTGAAGTGAAGCTTCGGAATCTATTACCAGTGTCACAGGAATGGTTCTAAACATAGACAGTTGGAAGAGTCTGTCTTCTTGTACTTAAGTCGGCATTGTGTCTTTTGTATTTAATTCCGAGCAATTTCTGTGTTTCATCGTCAATAAGAAGGTCCAAGGGATACAGTTAACAGGATGTGAAGCATCGGAATCTACAACTAGTGTCACAGGAATGGTTCAAAACAAAGTCAGTAAGAAGAGACAGTCTTCTTGTACTTAAGTCGGCATTGTGCCTTTTCTATTTAATTCCGATGCAATTTCTGTGTTTCATCGTCAATAAGAAGGTCCAAGGTATACAGTAAACCTGGAGTGAACCATCGGAATCTATAACTAGTGTCAATGGAATGGTTCAAAACATAGACAGTAAGATGAGTCAGATTTCTTGTCCATAAGGCAGCATTGTGCCTTTTGTATTTAATTCCGATGCAATATCTGTGTTTTATCGTCAATAATAAGGTCCAAGGGATAGAGTAATCCTGGAGTGAAGCATCGGATTCTATAACTAGTGTCACAGGAATGGTTCATAACATAGAAAGTAAGTAGAGTCAGTCTTCTGCACTTAAGTTGGCATTTTGCCTTTTGTATTTAATTCCGATGCATTTTCAGTGTTTCATCGTCAATAAGAAGGTGCAAGGGATACAGTAAACCTCAAGTGAAGCATAGGAATCTATAACTAGTATCACAGGGATGGTTCAAAACATAGACAGTAAGAAGAGTCAGTCTTCTTGTACTTAAGTCATCATTGTGCATTTTCTATTTAATTCTGTTGCAATTTCTGTGTTTCATCGTTAATAGGATGGTCCAAGGGACACAGTAAACCTGGAGTGAAGCATCGGAATCTATAACTAATGTCACAGGAATGGTTCAAATCATAGACAGTAAGAAGAGTCAGTCTTCTCTTACTTAAGTCGGCATTGTGCCCTTTGCACTTTATTCCGATGCAATTTCTGTGTTTCATCGTCAATAAGAAGGTCCATGGGATACAGTAAACCTGGAGTGAAGCATCGGAGTCTATAACTAGAGTCACAGGACTGGTTCAAAATAGACAGTAAGAAGAGTCAGTCTTCTTGTACTTAATTCGGCATTGTGCCTTTTGTATTTAATTCCAATGCAATTTCTGTGTTTCATCGTCAATAAGAAGTTGAGAGGGATACAGTTAACCTGAAGAGAAGCTTCGGAATCCATAACTGGTGTCATGGGAATGGTTCAAAACATAGTCAGTAAGAAGGGTCAGTCTTCTAGACCTTACGTCGGCGTTGTGCATTTTCTATTTAATTCCGATGCAAATTCATTGTTTCGTCGTCAATAAGACGGTCAGAGGGATACAGTAAACCTGAAGTGAATCATCGGAATCTATAACTAAGTGTCACAGGAATGGTTCAAACGTAGACAGTTGGAAGAGGCAGTCTTCTTGTACTTAAGTCGGCATTGTGTCTTTTGTATTTAATTCCGATGCAATATCTGTGTTTCATCGTCAATAAGAAGGTCCAAGGGATACAGTAAACCTGAAGTGAAGCATCGGAAACTACAACTAGTGTCACAGGAATGGTTCAAACCATAGACAGTAAGAAGAGTCAGTCTTCTTGTACTTAAGTCGGCATTGTGCTTTTTCTATTTAATTCCGATGCTATTTCTGTGTTTCATCGTCAATAAGAAGGTCAGAGGGATACAGTAAACCTGAAGTGAAGCACCGGAATCTATAACTTGTGTCACAGGAATGGATCAAATCATAGTCAGTAAGAAGAGTCAGTCTTCTTGTACTTAAGTTGGCATTGTGCCTTTCGTATTTAATTCCGATGCAATTTCTGTGTTTCACCGGCAATGAGAAGGTCAGAGGGATACAGTAAACCTGAAGTGAAGCATCGGAATCTATAACTAGTGTCACAGGAATGTATCAAACATAGACAGTAAGAAGAGTCAGTCTTCTTGTACTTAAGTCGGCATTGTGCCTTTTGTATTTAATTCCGATGCAATTTCTGTGTTTCATCGTCAATAAGAAGGTCAGAGGGATACAGTAAACCTGTAGTGAAGCATCGGAATCTATAACTAGTGTCACAGGAATGGTTCAAACATAGTCAGTGAGAAGAGTCAATCTTCTTGTACTTAAGTCGGCATTGTGCCTTTTGTATTTAATAACGATGCAACTTCTGTGTTTCATATTCAATACGAACGTCAGAGAGAAACAGTAAACCTGAAGTGACGCATCGGAATCTATAGCTAGTGTCACAGGAATGGTTCAAAGCCATAGTCAGTAAGAAGAGACAGTCTTCTTGTACTTAAGTCATCATTGTGCATTTTCTATTTAATTCTGTTGCAATTTCTGTGTTTCATCGTTAATAGGACGGTCCAAGGGGTACAGTAAACCTGGAGTGATGCATCGGAATCTATAACTAATGTCACAGGAATGGTTCAAATCATAGACAGTAAGAAGAGTCAGTCTTCTTGTACTTAAGTTGGCATTGTGCCTTTCGTATTTAATTCCGATGCAATTTCTGTGTTTCACCGGCAATGAGAAGTTAGAGGGATACAGTAAACCTGAAGTGAAGCATCGGAATCTATAACTAGTGTCACAGGAATGTTTCAAACATAGACAGTAAGAAGAGTCAGTCTTCTTGTACTTAAGTCGGCATTGTGCCTTTTGTATTTAATTCCGATGCAATTTCTGTGTTTCATCGCCAATAAGAAGGTCACAGGGATACAGTAAACCTGAAGTGAAGCATCGGAATCTATAACTAGTGTCACAGGAATGGTTCAAAGGCATAGTCAGTAAGAAGAGTCAGTCTTCTTGTCCTTAAGTCGGCATTGTGCCTTTTGTATTTAATTCCGATGCAATTTCTGTGTTTCATCGTCAGTAAGAAGGTCCAAGGGATACAGTAAAACCTGGAGTGAAGCATCGGAATCTATAACTAGTGTCACAGGAATGGTTCAAATCATAGAGAGTAAGAAGAGTCAGTCTTCTTGTACTTAAGTCGGCATTTTGCGTTTTGTATTTAATTCCGATGCAATTTCTGTGTTTCATCGTCAATAAGAAGGTCCAAGGGATACAGTAAACCTGGAGTGAAGCATCGGAATCAATAACTAGTGTCACAGGAATGGTTCAAAGCATTGAAAGTAAGAAGAGTCAGTCTTCTTGAACTTAAGTCGGCATTGCGCCTTTTCTATATAATTCCGATGCAATTTCTGTGTTTCATCGTCAATAAGGTCAGAGGGATAGTGTAAACCTGAAGTGAAGCATCGGAATCCATAAGTAGTGTCACAGGAATGGTTCAAAACATAGTCATAAGAAGAGTCATTTTTCTAGTACTTAAGTCGGCATTGTGCCTTTTCTATTTAATTCCGATGCAATTTCTGTGTTTCATCGTCAATAAGCCGGTCAGAGGGATAGAGTAATTCTGAAGTGAAGCATCGGAATCTATAACTAGTGTCACAGGAATGGTTCAAAACATAGTCAGTAAGAAGAGACAGTCTTCTTGTACTTAAGTCATCATTGTGCATTTTCTATTTAATTCTGTTGCAATTTCTGTGTTTCGTCGTTAATCGGACGGTCCAAGGGATACAGTAAACCTGGAGTGAAGCATCGGAATCTATAACTAATGTCACAGGAATTGTTCAAATCATAGACAGTAAGAAGAGTCAGTCTTCTCTTACTTAAGTCGGCATTGTGCCCTTTGCATTTTATTCCGATGCAATTTCTGTGATTCATCGTCAATAAGAAGGTCCATGGGATACAGTAAACCTGGAGTGAAGCATCGGAGTCTATAACTAGTGTCACAGGACTGGTTCAAAAATAGACAGTAAGAAGAGTCAGTCTTCTTGTACTTAATTCGGCATTGTTCCAGTTGTATTTAATTCCGATGCATTGTCTGTGTTTCATCGTCAATAAGAAGGTCAGAGGGATACAGTTAACCTGAAGTGAAGCTTCGGAATCCATAACTAGTGTTACAGGAATGGTCAAAACATAGTCAGTAAGAAGAGTCAGTCTTCTAGAACTTAAGTCGGCATTGAGCATTTTCTATTTAATTCCGATGCAAATTCTGTGTTTCGTCGTCAATAAGACGGTCAGAGGGATACAGTAAACCTGAAGTGAATCATCGGAATCTATAACTAAGTGTCACAGGAATGGTTCAAACACAGACAGTTGGAAGAGGCAGTCTTCTTGTACTTAAGTCGGCATTGTGTCTTTTGTATTTAATTCCGATGCAATTTCTGTGTTTCATCGTCAATAAGAAGGTCCAAGGGATACAGTAAACCTGAAGTGAAGCATCGGAAACTACAACTAGTGTCACAGGAATGGTTCAAACCATAGACAGTAAGAAGAGTCAGTCTTCTTGTACTTAAGTCGGCATTGTGCCTTTTCCATTTAATTCCGATGCTATTTCTGTGTTTCATCGTCAATAAGAAGGTCAGAGGGATACAGTAAACCTGAAGTGAAGCATCGGAATCTATAACTTGTGTCACAGGAATGGATCAAATCATAGTCAGTAAGAAGAGTCAGTCTTCTTGTACTTAAGTTGGCATTGTGCCTTTTGTATTTAATTCCGATGCAATTTCTGTGTTTCACCGGCAATGAGAAGGTCGGAGGGATACAGTAAACCTGAAGTGAAGCATCGGAATCTATAACTTGTGTCACGGGAATGGATCAAATCATAGTCAGTAAGAAGAGTCAGTCTTCTTGTACTTAAGTTGGCATTGTGCCTTTTGTATTTAATTCCGATGCAATTTCTGTGTTTCATCGTCAATACGAAGGTCAGAGGGATACAGTAAACCTGAAGTGAAGCATCGGAATCTATAACTAGTGTCACAGGAATGGTTCAAAGCATAGTCAGTGAGAAGAGTCAATCTTCTTGTACTTAAGTCGGCATTGTGCCTTTTGTATTTAATTCCGATGCAACTTCTGTGTTTCATCGTCAATACGAACGTCACAGAGAAACAGTAAACCTGAAGTGACGCATCGGAATCTATAGCTAGTGTCACAGGAATGGTTCAAAGGCATAGTCAGTAAGAAGAGTCAGTCTTCTTGTCCTTAAGTCGGCATTGTGCCTTTTGTATTTAATTCCGATGCAATTTCTGTGTTTCATCGTCAATAAGAAGGTCCAAGGGATACAGTAAAACCTGGAGTGAAGCATCGGAATCTATAACTAGTGTCACAGGAATGGTTCAAATCATAGAGAGTAAGAAGAGTCAGTCTTCTTGTACTTAAGTCGGCATTTTGCGTTTTGTATTTAATTCCGATGCAACTTCTGTGTTTCATCGGCAACAAGAAGGTCCAAGGGATACAGTAAACCTGGAGTGAAGCATCGGAATCAATAACTAGTGTCACAGGAATGTTTCAAAACATTGAAAGTAAGAAGAGTCAGTCTTCTTGAACTTAAGTCGGCATTGCGCCTTTTGTATTTAATTCCGATGCAATTTCTGTGTTTCATCGTCAATAAGGTCAGAGGGATAGTGTAAACCTGAAGTGAAGCATCGGAATCCATAAGTAGTGTCACAGGAATGGTTCAAAACATAGTCATAAGAAGAGTCATTTTTCCAATACTTAAGTCGGCATTGTGCCTTTTCTATTTAATTCCGATGCAATTTCTGTGTTTCATCGTCAATAAGCCGGTCAGAGGGATACAGTAATCCTGAAGTGAAGCATCGGAATCTATAACTAGTGTCACAGGAATGGTTCAAATCATAGTCAGTAAGAAGAGTCAGTCTTCTTGTACTTAAGTCATCATTGTGCATTTTCTATTTAATTCTGTTGCAATTTCTGTGTTTCATCGTTAATAGGATGGTCCAAGGGATACAGTAAACCTGGAGTGAAGCATCGGAATCTATAACTAATGTCACAGGAGTGGTTCAAATCATAGACAGTTAGAAGAGTCAGTCTTCTCTTACTTAAGTCGGCATTGTGCCTTTGCATTTTATTCCGATGCAATTTCTGTGTTTCATCGTCAATAAGAAGGTCCATGGGATACAGTAAACCTGGAGTGAAGCATCGGAGTCTATAACTAGTGTCACAGGACTGGTTCAAAAATAGACAGTAAGAAGAGTCAGTCTTCTTGTACTTAATTCGGCATTGTGCCTGTTGTATTTAATTCCGATGCATTTTCTGTGTTTCATCGTCAATAAGAAGGTCTGAGGGATACAGTTAACCTGAAGTAATGCTTCGGAATCCATAACTAGTGTCACAGGAATGGTCAAAACATAGGCAGTAAGAAGAGTCAGTCTTCTAGAACTTAAGTCGGCAATGTGCATTTTCTATTTAATTCCGATGCAAATTCATTGTTTCGTCGTCAATAAGACGGTCAGAGGGATACAGTAAACCTGAAGTGAATCATCGGAATCTATAACTAAGTGTCACAGGAATGGTTCAAACATAGACAGTTGGAAGAGGCAGTCTTCTTGTACTTAAGTCGGCATTGTGTCTTTTGTATTTAATTCCGATGCAATTTCTGTGTTTCATCGTCAATAAGAAGGTCCAAGGGATACAGTAAACCTGAAGTGAAGCATCGGAAACTACAACTAGTGTCACAGAAATGGTTCAAAACATAGACAGTAGAAGAGTCAGTCTTCTTGTACTTAAGTCGGCATTGTGCCTTTTCTATTTAATTCCGATGCTATTTCTGTGTTTCATCGTCAATAAGAAGGTCAGAGGGATACAGTAAACGTGAAGTGAAGCATCGGAATCTATAACTTGTGTAACAGGAATGGATCAAATCATAGTCAGTAAGAAGAGTCAGTCTTCTTGTACTTAAGTTGGCATTGTGCCTTTCGTATTTAATTCCGATGCAATTTCTGTGTTTCACCGGCAATGAGAAGGTCAGAGGGATACAGTAAACCTGAAGTGAAGCATCGGAATCTGTAACTAGTGTCAATGGAATGGATCAAAACATAGACAGTAAGAAGAGTGAGTCTTCTTGTACTTAAGTCGGCATTGTGCCTTTAGTATTTATTTCCGATGCAATTTCTGCGTTTCATCGTCAATAAGAACGTCAGAGGGATACAGTAAACCTGAAGTGAAGCATCGGAATCTGTAACTAGTGTCAGAGTAATGGTTCAAAACATAGTCAGTAAGAAGAGTCAGTCGTTTTGTACTTAATTCGGCATTGTGCCATTTGTGTTTAATTCCGATGCAACTACTGTGTTTCATCGTCAATAAGAAGATCCAAGGGATACAGTAAACCTAAAGTGAAGTATCGGAATCTACAATTAGTGTCACAGGAATGGTTCAATACATAGTCAGTAGGAAGAGTCGGTCTTCATGTACTTCAGTCGGCATTGTGCCTTTCCTATTTAATCCTGATGCAATTTCAGTGTTTCATCGTCATAAGAAGGTCAGAGGGATACAGTAAACCTGAAGTGAAGCATCCGAATCTATAACTAGTGTCACAGGAATGGTTCAAAGCATAGTCAGTAAAAAGAGTCTGTCTTCTTGTACTTAAGTCGGCATTGTGCCTTTTGTATTTAATTCCGATGCAATTTCTGTCTTTCACCGTCAATAAGAAGGTCAGGGGGATACAGTAAACCTGAAGTGAAGCATCGGAATCTATAACTAGTGTCACAGTAATGGTTCAAAACATAGTCAGTAAGAAGAGTCAGTCGTTTTGTACTTAATTCGGCATTGTGCCTTTTGTGTTTAATTCCGATGCAATTACTGTGTTTCATTGTCAATAAGAAGGTCCAAGGGATACAGTAAACCTAAAGTGAAGCATCGGTATCTATAACTAGTGTCACATGAATGGTTCAAAACATAGACAGTAAGATGAGACAGTTTCTTGTACTTAAGTCGGTATTGTGCCATTTGTGTTTAATTCCGATGCAATTTCTGTGTTTCATCGTCAATAAGAAGGTCCATGGGATACAGTAAACCTCAAGTGAAGCATCGGAATCTATAACTAGTGTCACTGGAATAGCTCAAAACATAGTCAGTAGGAAGTGTTGGTCTTCATGTACTTAAGTCTGCATTATGCCTTTTGTATATGATTCCGATGCCATCTCTGTCTTTCATCGTCAATAAGAAGGACCGAGGGATACAGTAAACCTGAAGTGAAGCATCGGAATCTATAACTAGTGTCACTGGAATGGTTCAAAATATAGACAGTAAAAAGAGTCAGTCTTCTTGTACATAAGTCGGCATTGTGCCTTTTGTATTTAATTCCGATGCAATTTCTGTGATTCATCGTCAATAAGAAGGCCCAAGGGATACAGTAAACCTGAAGTGAAGCATCGGACTCTACAACTAGTGTCACAGAAATGGTTCAAAACATAGACAGTAGAAGAGTCAGTCTTCTTGTACTTAAGTCGGCATTTTGCCTTTTGTATTTAATTCCGATGCAATTTCTGTGTTTCATCGTCAATAAGATGATCCAAGGGATACAGTAAACCTGGAGTGAAGCATTGGAATCTATAACTAGTGTCACAGGAATGGTTCAAAACATAGCCAGTAAGAAGAGTCAGTCTTCTTGTACTTAAATCGACATTGTGCCTTTTGTATTTTTTTCCGATGCAATTTCTGTGTTTCATCGTCAACAAGAAGGTCAGAGGGATACAATAAACCTGAAGTGAAGCATCGGAGTCTGTAACTAGGGTCACAGGAATGGTTCAAAATATAGACAGTAAGAAGAGTCAGTCTTCGTGTACTTACGTCGGCATTTTGCCCTTTGTATTTAATTCCGATGCAATATCTGTGTTTCATCGTCAATAAGAAGGTCCAAGGGATACAGTAAACCTGGAGTAAAGCATCGGAATCTATAACTAGTGTCAATGGAATGGTTCAAAACATAGACAGTAAGAAGAGTCAGTCTTCTTGTACTTAATTTGGCATTGTGCCTTTTGTATTTAATTCCGATACAATTTCTGTGTTTCATCGTCAATATGAAGGTCAGAGGGATACAGTAAACCTGAAGTGAAGCATCGGAATCTATGGCTAGTGTCACAGGAATGGTTCAAAACATAGTCAGTAAGAAGAGTCAGTCTTCTTGTCCTTAAGTCGGCATTGTGCCTTTTGTATTCAATTCCGATGCAATTTCTGTGTTTCATCGTCAATAAGAAGGTCCAAGGGATACAGTAAACCTGAAGTGAAGCATCGGAATCTATAACTAGTGACACAGGAATAGTCCTAAACATAGACAGTATGAAGAGTCAGTCTTCTTGTACTTAAGTCGGCATTGTGCCTTTTGTATTTAATTCCGATGCAATTTCTGTGTTTCATCGTCAATAAGAAGGTCAGAGGGATACAGTAAACCTGAAGTGAAGCATCGCAATCTATAACTAGTGTCACAGGAACAGTTCTAAACATAGACAGTATGAAGAGTCAGTCCTCTTGTACTTAATTCGGCATTGTGCCTTTTCTATTAAATTCTGATGCAATTTCAGTGTTTCATCGTAAATAAGAAGGTCAGAGGGATACAGTAAACCTGAACTGAAGCATCGGAATCTATAACTAGTGTCACAGGAATGGTTCAATCATAGACAGTAAGATGAGTCAGTCTTCTTGTACTTAAGTCGGTATTGTGCCTTTTGTGTTTAATTCCGATGCAATTTCTGTGTTTCATCGTCAGTTAGAAGGTCCAAGGGATACAGTAAACCTGAAGTGAAGCATCGGACTCTGCAACTAGTGTCACAGAAATGGTTCAAAACATAGACGGTAGAAGAGTCAGTCTTCTTGTACTTAAGTCGGCATTTTGCCTTTTGTATTTAATTCCTATGCAATTTCTGACTTTCATCGTCAATAAGAAGCCCCAGGGAAACAGTAAACCTGAAGTGAAGCATCGGAATCTGTAACTAGTGTCACAGGAATGGTTCAAATCATAGTCAGTAAGAAGTGTCAGTCCACCTGTCCTTAAGTCGGCATTGTGCCTTTTGTATTTAATTCCGATGCAATTTCTGTGTTTCATCAGCAATATGGTCAGAGGGATAAGTAAACCTGAAGTGAAGCATCGGAATCTATAACTAGTGTCACAGGATGGTTCAAAACATAGACAGTAGGAAGAGTCAGTCTTCTTGTACTTAAGTCGGCATTGTGCCATTTGTATATAATTCCGATGCAATTTCTGTGTTTCATCGTCAATAAGAAGGTCCAAGGTATACAGTAAACCTGAAGTGAAACATCGGAAACTATAACTAGTGTCACAGGAATGGTTCACAACATAGCCAGTAAGAAGAGTCAGTCTTCTTGTACTTAAGTAGCCATTGTGGCGTTGCTATTTAATTCCGATGCAATTTCTGTGTTTCATCGTCAATAAGAAGGTCAGAGGGATACAGTAAACCTGAAGTGGAGCATCGGGATCTATAACTAGTGTCACAGGAATGCTTCTAAACATAGTCAGTAAGAAGAGTCAGTCTTCTTGTCCTTAAGTCGCCATTGTGCCTTTTGTATTTAATTCCGATGAATTTTCTGTGTTTCATCGTCAATAAGAAGGTCCAAGGGATACAGTAAACCAGGAGTGAAGCATCGGAATCTATAACTTGTGTCACAGGAATGGTTCAAATCATAGACACAAAGAAGAGTCAGCCTTCTTGTACTTAAGTCGGCATTGTGCCTTTTCGATTTAATTCCGATGCAATTTCTGTGTTTCATCGTCAATAAGAAGGTCCAAGGGATACAGTAAAACTGGAGTGAAGCATCGGAATCTATAACTAGTGTCAATGGAATGGTTCAAAGCATAGACAGTAAGAAGAGTCAGTCTTCTTGTACTTAATTCGGCATTGTGCCTTTTGTATTTAATTCCCATGCAATTTCTGTGTTTCATCGTCAATAAGAAGGTCAGAGGGATACAGTAAACCTGAAGTGAAGCATCGGAATTTATAACTAGTGTCACAGTAATGGTTCAAAACATAGTCAGTAAGAAGAGTCAGTCGTTTTGTACTTAATTCGGCATTGTGCCTTTTGTGTTTAATTCCGATGCAATTACTGGGTTTCATCGTTAATAAGAAGGTCCAAGGGATACAGTAAACCTAAAGTGAAGCATCGGAGTCTATAACTAGTGTCACAGGAATGGTTCAATACATAGTCAGTAGGAAGAGTCGGTCTTCATGTACTACAGTCGGCATTGTGCCGTTTGTATTTAATTCCTATGCAATTTCTGTGTTTCATCATCAATAAGAAGGTCAGAGGGATACAGTAAACCTGAAGTGAAGCATCGGAATCTATAACTAGGGTCACAGGAATGGTTCAAAACATAGACAGTAAGAAAAGTCTGTCGTCTTGTTCTTAAGTCGGCATTGTGCCTTTTCTATTTAATTCTGATGCAATTTCAGTGTTTCATCGTCAATAAGAAGGTCAGAGGGATACAGTAAACCTGAAGTGAAGCATCCGAATTTATAACTAGTGTCACAGGAATGGTTCAAAGCATAGTCAGTAAAAAGCGTCTGTTCTCCTTGTACTTAAGTCGGCATTGTGCCTTTTGTATTTAATTCCAATGCAATTTCTGTCTTTCATCGTCAATAAGAAGGTCAGAGGGATACAGTAAACCTGAAGTGAAGCATCGGAATCTATAACTAGAGTCACAGTAATGGTTCATAACATAGTCAGTAAGAAGAGTCAGCCGTTTTGAACTTAATTCGGCATTGTGCCTTTTGTGTTTCATTCCGATGCAATTACTGTGTTTCATCGTCAATAAGAAGGTACAAAAGAAACAGTAAACCTGAAGTGAAGCATCGGAATCTATAACTAGTGTTACAGGAATGATTCAAATCATAGTCAGTAAGAAGAGTCTGTCTTCTTGTCCTTAAGCCGACATTGTGCCTTTTGTATTTAATCCGGATGCAATTTCTGTGTTTCATCGGCAATTCGGTCAGAGGGATACAGTAAACCTGAAGTGAAGCATCGGAATCAATAACTAGTGTCACAGGAATGGTTCGAAACATAGACAGTAGGAAGAGTCAGTCCTCTTGTACTTAAGTCGACATTGTGCCTTTTGTGTTTAATTCCGATGCAATTTCTGTGTTTCATCGTCAATAAGAAGGTCCAAGGTATACAGTAAACCTGAAGTGAAACATCGGAATCTATAACTAGTGTCACAGGAATGGTTCAAAACATAGACAGTAATAAAAGTCAGTCTTCTTGTACTTAAGTCGGCATTGTGCCTTTTCTATTTAATTCAGTTGCAATTTCTGTGTTTCATCGTCAATAAGAAGATCCAAGGGATACAGTAAACCTGGAGTGAAGCATCGGATTCTATAACTAGTGTCACAGGAATGGTTCAAAACATAGACAGTAAGAAGAGTCAGTCTCCTTGTACTTAAATCGACATTCTGCCATTTGTATTTATTTCCGATGCAATTTCTGTGTTTCATCGTCAATAAGAAGGTCAGAGGTTTACAATAAACCTGAAGTGAAGTATCGGAATCTATAACTAGGGTCACAGGATTGGTTCAATACATAGTCAGTAAGAACAGTCAGTCTTCTTGTCCCTAAGTCGGAATAGTGCCTTTTTTATTTAATTCCGATGCCATTTCTGTGTTTCATCGTCAATAAGATGGTCAAAGGGATACAGTACACCTGGAGTGTAGATCGGAATCTATAACTAGTGTCACAGGAATGGTTCAAAACATACACAGTCAGGAGAGTCAGTCTTCGTGTACTTAAGTCGGCATTTTGCCCTTTGTATTTAATTCCGATGCAATTTCTGTGTTTCATCGTCAATAAGAAGGTCCAAGGGATACAGTAAACCTGAACTGAAGCATTGGAATCTATAACTAGTGTCACAGGAATGGTTCCAAACATAGACAGTAAGATGAGTCAGTCTTCTTGTACTTAAGTCGGCATTGTGCCTTTTGTGTTTAATTCCGATGCAATTTCTGTGTTTCACCGTCAGTAAGAAGGTCCAAGGTATACAGTAAACCTCAAGTGAAGCATCGGAATCTATAACTAGTGTCACAGGAATGGTTCAGAACATAGTCAGTAGGAAGTGTCGGTCTTCATGTACTTAAGTCGGCATTGTGCCGTTTGTATATAATCCCGATGCAATTTCTGTCGTTCATCGTTAATAAGAAGGACCAAGGGATACAGTAAACCTAAAGTGAAGCATCGGAATCTATAACTAGTGTCACTGGAATGGTTCAAAATATGGACAGTAAGAAGAGACAGTCTTCTTGTACTTTAGCCGGCATTGTGCCTTTTGTGTTTAATTCCGATTCAATTTCTGTGTTTCATCGTCAATAAGAAGGTACAAAAGAAACAGTAAACCTGAAGTGAAGCATCGGAATCTATAACTAGTGTTACAGGAATGATTCAAATCATAGTCAGTCAGAAGAGTCAGTCTTCTTGTCCTTAAGTCGACATTGTGCCTTTTGTATTTAATCCCGATGCAATTTCTGCGTTTCATCGGCAATAAGGTAAGAGGGATACAGTAAACCTGAAGTGAAGCATCGGAAACTATAACTAGTGTCACAGGAATGGTTCGAAACATAGACAGTAGGAAGAGTCAGTCTTCTTGTACTTAAGTCGACATTGTGCATTTTGTATTTAATTCCGATGCAATTTCTGCGTTTCATCGTCAATAAGAAGGTCCAAGGTATACAGTAAACCTGAAGTGAAACATCGGAATCTATAACTAGTGTCACAGGAATGGTTCCAAACATAGACAGTAATAAAAGTCAGTCTTCTTGTACTTAAGTCGGCATTGTGCCTTTTCTATTTAATTCAGTTGCAATTTCTGTGTTTCATCGTCAATAAGAAGGTCAGAGGGATACAGTAAACCTGAAGTGAAGCATCGGAATCTATAACTAGAGTCACAGTAATGGTTCATAACATAGTCAGTAAGAAGAGTCAGCTGTTTTGTACTTAATTCGGCATTGTGCCTTTTGTGTTTAATTCCGATGCAATTACTGTGTTTCATCGTCAATAAGAAGGTCCAATTGATACAGTAAACCTAAAGTGAAGCATCGGTATCCATAACTAGTGTCACAGGAATGGTTCAAAACATAGACAGTAAGATGAGTCAGTTGCTTGTACTTAAGTCGGCATTGTGCCATTTGTGTTTAGTTCCGATGCAATTTCTGTGTTTCATCGTCAATAAGAAGGTCCATGGGATACAGTAAACCTCAAGTGAAGCATCGGAATCTATAACTAGTGTCACAGGAATGGTTCAAAACATAGTCAGTAGGAAGTGTCGGTCTTCGTGTACTTAAGTCGGCATTGTGCGTTTTGTATATAATTCCGATGCAATTTCTGGCTTTCATCGTCAATAAGAAGGACCGAGGGATACAGTAAACCTGAAGTGAAGCATCGGAATCTATAACTAGTGTCACAGGAATGGTTCGAAACATAGACAGTAGGAAGAGTCAGTCTTCTTGTACTTAAGTCGACATTGTGCCTTTTGTATTTTATTCCGATGCAATTTCTGTGTTTCATCGTCAATAAGAAGGTCCAAGGTATACAGTAAACCTGATGTGAAACATCGGAATCTATAACTAGTGTCACAGTAATAGTTCAAAACATAGACAGTAATAAAAGTCAGTCTTCGTGTACTTAAGTCGGCATTTTGCCCTTTGTATTTAATTCACTTGCAATATCTGTGTTTCATCGTCAATAAGAAGGTCCAAGGGATACAGTAAACCTGGAGTGAAGCATCGGAATCTATAACTAGTGTCACAGGAATGGTTCAAAACAGAGACAGTAAAAAGAGTCAGTCTTCTTGTACTTAAGTCGGCATTGTGCCTTATCTATTTATTTCAGATGCAATTTCTGTGTTTCATCGTCAACAAGAAGGTCAGACGGATACAATAAGCCTGAAGTGAAGCATCGGGATCTATAACTAGTGTCACAGGAATGGTCAAAACATAGTTAGTAAGAACAGTCAGTCTTCTTGTCCCTAAAACGGCATTGTGCCTTTTTTATTTAATTCCGATGCAATTTCTGTGTTTCATCGTCAATAAGAAGGTCCAAGGGATACAGTAAACCTGGAGTGAAGCATCGGAATCTATAACTAGTGTCACAGGAATGGTTCAAAACATGGACAGTTAGAAGAGTCAGTTTTCGTGAACTTAAGTCGGCATTTTGCCCTTTGTATTTAATTCCGATGCAATTTCTGTGATTCATCGTCAATAAGAAGGTCCAAATGATATAGTAAAACCAAAGTCAAGCATCGGAATCTATAACTAGTGTCACAGGAATGGTTTACAACATAGCCAGTAAGAAGAGTCAGTCTACTTGTACTTAAGTAGCCATTGTGGCGTTTCTATTTAATTCCGATGCAATTTCTGTGTTCATCGTCAATAAGAAGGTCAGAGGGATACAATAAACCTCAAGAGAAGCATCGGAATCTATAACTAGTGTCACAGGAAAGGTTCAAAGCATAGTCAGTAGGAAGAGTCGGTCTTCATGTACTTAAGACGGCATTGTGCCTTTTGTATTAAATTCCGACGCAATTTCTGTGTTTCATCGTCAATAAGAAGGTCAAAGGGATACAGTAAACCTCAAGTGAAGCATCGGAATCTATAACTAGTGTCACAGGAATGGTTCAAAACACAGACAGTAGAAAGAGTCAGTCTTCTTGTACTTATGTCGGCATTCTGCCTTTTGTATTTAATTTCGATGCAATTTCTGTGTTTCATCGTCAATAAGAAGGTCCAAGGGATACAGAAAACTGAAGTCAAGCATCGGAATCTATAACTAGTGTCACAGGAATGGTTCAAAACGTAGCCAGTAAGAAGAGTCAGTCTTCTTGTACCTAAGTAGGAATTGTGGCGTTTCTATTTAATTCCGATGCAGTTTTCTGTGTTTCATCGTCAATAAGAAGGTCAGAGGGAAACAGTAAACCTGAAGTGAAAAATCGGAATCTATAACTAGTGTCACAGGAATGGTTCAAAGCATAGACATTAAAATGAGTCAGTCTTCTTGTACTTAAGACGGCATTGTGCCTTTTGTGTTTAATTCCGATGCAATTTCTGTGTTTCATCGTCAGTAACAAGGTCCAAGGGATACAGTAAACCTCAAGTGAAGCATCGGAATCTATAACTAGTGTCACAGGAATGGTTCAAAACATAGTCAGTAGGAAGTGTCGCTCTTCATGTACTTAAGTCGGCATTGTGCCTTTTGTATATAATTCCGATGCAATTTCTGTCTTTGATCGTCAATAAGAAGGACCAAGGGATACAGTAAACCTGAAGTGAAGCATCGGAATCTATAACTAGTGTCACTGGAATGGTTCAAAATATGGACAGTAAGAAGAGTCAGTCTTCTTGTACTTTAGTGGGCATTGTGCCTTTTGAGTTTAATTAAGATTAAATTTCTGTGATTCTTCGTCTATAAGAAGGCCCAAGGGATACAGTAAACCTGACGTGAAGCATCGGACTCTGCAACTAGTGTCACAGAACTGGTTCAAAACATAGACAGTAGAAGAGTCAGTCTTCTTGTACTTAAGTCGGCATTTTGCCTTTTGTATTTAATTCCGATGCAATTTTCTGAGTTTCATCGTCAATAAAAAGGTCCAGGGAAACCAGTAAACCTGAAGTAAGAATCGGAATCTATAACTAGTGTCACAAGAATGGTTCAAATCATAGTCAGTAAGAAGAGTCAGTCCTCTTGTCCTTAAGTCGGCATTGTGCCTTTTGTATTTAATTCCGATGCAATTTCTGTGTTTCATCGGCAATATGTTCAGAGGATAAGGTAAACCTGCAGTGAAGCATCGGAATCTATAACTAGTGTCACAGGAATGGTTCAAAACATAGAGAGTAAGAAGAGTCAGTATTCTTGTACTTAAGTCGGCATTGAGACTTTTCTATTTATTTTCGATGCAATTTCTGTGTTTCATCGTCAATAAGAAGGTCCAAGGGATACAGTAAACCTGGAGTGAAGCATCGGAATCTATAACTAGTGTCACGGAATGGTTCAAAACATAGACACTTAGAAGAGTCAGTTTTCGTGTACTTAAGTAGACATTTTGCCCTTTGTATTTAATTCCGATTCAATTTCTGTGATTCATCGTCAATGAGAAGGTCAGAGGATACAGTAAACCTGAAGTGAAGCATCGGGATCTATAACTAGTGTCACAGGAATGGTTCAAAACATAGTCAGTAGGAAGAGTCGATCTTCATGTACTTAAGTCGGCATGTGCCTTTTGTATTTAATTCCGATGCAATATCTGTGTTTCAGCGTCAGTAAGAAGGTCCAAGGGATACAGTAAACCTCAAGTGAAGCATCGGAATCTATAACTAGTGTCACAGGAATGGTTCAAAACATAGACAGTAAGAAAAGTCAGTCGTCTTGTTCTTAAGTCGGCATTGTGCCCATTCTATTTAATTCTGATGCAATTTCAGTGTTTCATCGTCAATAAGAAGGTCAGAGGGATACAGTAAACCTGAAGTGAAACATCCGAATCTATAACTAGTGTCACAGGAATGGTCAAAACATAGTCAGTAAAAAGTGTCTGTCTTCTTGTACTTAAGTCGGCATTGTGCCTTTTGTATTTAATTCCGATGCAATTTCTGTCTTTCATCGTCAATAAGAAGGTCAGAGGGATACAGTAAACCTGAAGTGAAGCATCGGAATCTTTAACTAGAGTCACAGTAATGGTTCAAACATAGTCAGTAAGAAGAGTCAGTCGTTTTGTACTTAATTCGGCATTGTGCCTTTTGTGTTTAATTCCGATGCAATTACTGTGTTTCATCGTCAATAAGAAGGTCCAAGGGATACTGTAAACCTAAAGTGAAGCATCGGTATCTATAACTAGTGTCACAGGAATGGTTCAAAACATAGACAGTAAGATGTGTCAGTTTCTTGTACTTAAGTCGGCATTGTGCCATTTGTGTTTAATTCCTATGCAATGTCTGTGTTTCATCGTCAATAAGAAGGTCCATGGGATACAGTAAACCTCAAGTGAAGCATCGGAATCTATAACTAATGTCACAGAATGGTTCAAAACATAGTCAGTAGGAAGTGTCGGTCTTCATGTACTTAAGTCGGCATTGCTGCGATTTGTATATAATTCCGATGCAATTTCTGTCTTTCATCGTCAATAAGAAGGACCGAGGGATACAGTGAACCTGAAGTGAAGCATCGGAATCTATAACTAGTGTCACTGGAATGGTTCAAAATATTGACACTAAAAAGAGTCAGTCTTCTTGTACTTAATTCGGCATTGTGCCTTTTGTATTTAATTCCGAGTCAATTTCTGTATTTCATCGTCAATAAGAAGGTACAAGGGAAACAGTAAACCTGAAGTGAAGCATCGGAATCTATAACTGGTGTTACAGGAATGATTCAAATCATAGTCAGTAAGAAGAGTCAGTCTTCTTGTTCTTAAGTCGGCATTGTGCCTTTTGTATTTAATCCGATGCAATTTCTGTGTTTCATCGGCAATAAGGTCAGAGGGATACAGTAAACCTGAAGTGAAGCGTCGGAATCTATAACGAGTGTCACAGGGAATGGTTCGAAACCATAGACAGTAGGAAGAGTCAGTCTTCTTGTACTTAAGTCGGCATTGTGCGTTTTGTATATAATTCCGATGCAATTTCTGTGATTCATTGTCAATAAGAAGGCCCCAAGGGATACAGTAAACCTGAAGTGAAGCATCGGACTCTACAACTAGTGTCACAGAAATGGTTCAAAACATAGACAGCAGAAGAGTCAGTCTTCTTGTACTTAAGTCGGCATTTTGCATTTTGTATTTAATTCCGAGTCAATTTCTGTGTTTCATCGTCAATAAGAAGGTACAAGGGAAACAGTAAACCTGAAGTGAAGCATCGGAATCTATAACTAGTGTTACAGGAATGATTCAAATCATAGTCAGTAAGAAGAGGTCAGTCTTCTTGTTCTTAAGTCGGCATTGTGCCTTTTGTATTTAATCCCGATGCAATTTCTGTGTTCATCGGCAATAAGGTCAGAAGCATACAGTAAAGCTGAAGTGAAGCATCGGAATCTATAACTAGTGTCACAGGAATGGTTCGAAACATAGACAGTAGGAAGAGTCAGTCTTCTTGTACTTAAGTCGACATTGTGCCTTTTGTATTTAATTCCGATGCAATTTCTGTGCTTCATCGTCAATAAGAAGGTCCAAGCTATACAGTAAACCTGAAGTGAAACATCGAAATCTATAACTAGTGTCACAGGAATCGTTCAAAACATAGACAGTAATAAAAGTCAGTCTTCTTGTACTTAAGTCGGCATTGTGCCTTTTCTATTTAATTCAGTTGCAATTTCTGTGTTTCATCGTCAATAAGAAGATCCAAGGGATACAGTAAACCTGGAGTGAAGCATCGGAATCTATAACTAGTGTCACAGGAATGGTTCAAAACATAGACAGTAAGAAGAGTCAGTCTTCTTGTACTTAAATCGACATTGTGCCTTTTGTATCTATTTCCGATGCTATTTCTGCGTTACATCGTCAATACGAAGGTCAGAGGGATACAATAAACCTGAAGTGAAGCATCGGAATCTATAATTAGGGTCACAGGAATGGTTCAATACATAGTCAGTAAGAACAGTCTGTCTTCTTGTCCCTAAGTCGGCATAGTGCCTTTTTTATTTAATTCCGATGCTATTTCTGTGATTCATCGTCAATAAGAAGGTCAAAGGGATACAGTACACCTGGAGTGTAGCATCGGAATCTATAACTAGTGTCACAGGAATGGTTCAAAACATAGACAGTAAGAAGAGTCAGTCTTCGTGTACTTAAGTCGGCATTTTGCGCTTTGTATTTAATTCCGATGCAATTTCTGTGTTTCATCGTCAATAAGAAGGTCCAAGGGATACAGTAAACCTGGAGTAAAGCATCGGAATCTATAACTAGTGTCAATGGAATGGTTCAAAACATAGACAGTAAGAAGAGTCAGTCTCCTTGTCCTTAAGTCGGCATTGTGCCTTTTGTATTTAATTCCGATGCAATTTCTGTGTTTCATCGTCAGTAAGAAGGTCCAAGGTATACAGTAAACCTCAAGTGAAGCATCGGAATCCATAACTAGTGTCACTGGAATGGTTCAAAATATGGACAGTAAGAAGAGTCAGTCTTCATGTACTTTAGCCGGCATTGTGCCTTTTGTGTTTATTTCCGATTCAATTTCTGTGATTCATCGTCAATAAGAAGGCCCAAGGGATTCAGTAAACCTGAAGTGAAGCATCGGACTCTGCAACTAGTGTCACAGAAATGGTTAAAAACATAGACGGTGGAAGAGTCAGTCTTCTTGTCCTTAAGTCGGCATTGTGCCTTTTGTATTTAATTCCGATGCAATTTCTGTGTTTCAACCGCAATATGGTCAGAGGGATAAGTAAACCTGAAGTGAAGCATCGGAATCTATAACTAGTGTCACAGGAATGGTTCAAAACATAGACAGTAGGAAGAGTCAGTCTTCTTGTACTTAAGTCGGCATTGTGCCTTTTGTATTTAATTCCGATGCAATTTCTGTGTTTCATCGTCAATAAGAAGGTCCAAGGTATACAGTAAACCTTAAGTGAAACATCGGAATCTATAACTAGTGTCACAGGAATGGTTCAAAACATAGTCAGTAATAAGAGTCAGTCTTCTTGTACTTAAGTCGGCATTGTACCTTTTCTATTAAATTCACTTGCAATTTCTGTGTTTCATCGTCAATAAGAAGGTCCAAGGGATACAGTAAACATGGAGTGAAGCATCGGAATCTATTACTAGTGTCACATTAATGGTTCAAAACATAGACAGTAAAAAGAGTCAGTCTTCTTGTACTTAAGTCGGCATTGTGCCTTTTCTATTTATTTCCGATGCAATTTCTGTGTTTCATCGTCAATAAGAAGGTCAGAGGGATACAGTAAACCTGAAGTGAGGCATCGGGATCTATAACTAGTGTCACAGGAATGGTTCAAAACATAGTCAGTAAGAAGAGTCAGTCTTCTTGTCCTTAAGTTGGCATTGTGCCTTTTGTATTTAATTCCGATGAATTTTCTGTGTTTCATCGTCAATAAGAAGGTCCAAGGAATACAGTAAACCTGGAGTGAAGCATCGGAATCTATAACTTGTGTCACAGGAATGGTTCAAAACATAGACACTAAAAAGAGTCAGTCTTCTTGCACTTAAGTCGGCATTGTGCCTTTTGTATTTAATTCCGATGCAATTTCTGTGTTTCATCGTCAACAAGAAGGTCAGAGGGATACAGTAAACCTGAAGTGAAGCATCGGGATCTATAACTAGTGTCACAGGAATGGTTCAAAACATAGTCAGTAAGAAGAGTCAGTCTTCTTGTCCTTAAGTCGGCATTGTGCCTTTTGTATTTAATTCCGATGAATTTTCTGTGTTTCATCGTCAATAAGAAGGTCCAAGGGATACAGTAAACCTGGAGTGAAGCATCGGAATCTATAACTTGTGTCACAGGAATGGTTCAAAACATAGACACTTAGAAGAGTCAGTCTCTTGCACTTAAGTCGGCATTGTGCCTTTTCTATTTAATTCCGATGCAATTTCTGTGTTTCATCGTCAATAAGAAGGTACAAGGGATACCGTACAACTGGAGTGAAGCATCGGAATCTGTAACTAGTGTCAATGGAATGGTTCAAAACATAGACAGTAAGAAGAGTCAGTCTTGTTGTACTTAATTCGGCATTGTGCCTTTTGTATTTAATTCCGATGAAATTTCTGTGTTTCATCGTCAATAAGAAGGTCCAGGGAATACAGTAAACCTGAGGTGAAGCATCGGAATCTATAACTAGTGTCACAGGAATGGTTCAAAACATAGTCAGTAGGAAGAGTCGGTCTTCATGTACTTAAGTCGGCATTGTGGCTTTTGTATTTAATTCCGATGCAATTTCTGTGTTTCATCGTCAATAAGAAGGTCCAAGGGATACAGTAAAACTGAAGTCAAGCATCGGAATCTATAACTAGTGTCACAGGAATGGTTCAAAACATAGTCAGTAAGATGAGTCAGTTTCTTGTACTTAAGTCGGCATTGTGCCTTTTGTATTTAATTCCGATGCAATTTTTGTGTTTCATCGTCAATAAGAAAGTCAGAGGGGTACAGTAAACCTGAAGTGAAGCATCGGAATCTCTAACTAGCGTCACAGGAGTGGTTCAAAGCATAGACGGTAAAATGAGTCAGTCTTCTTGTACTTAAGTCGGCATTGTGCCTTTTGTATTTAATTCCGATGCAATTTCTGTGTTTCATCGTCAATAAGAAGGTCAGAGTGAAACAGTAAACCTGAAGTGAAGCATCGGAATATATAACTAGTGTCACAGGAATGGTTCAAAACATAGTCAGTATGAAGAGTCAGTCTTTATGTACCTAAGTATGCATTGTGCCTTTTGTGTTTAATTCCGATGCTATTTCTGTGTTTCATCGTCAATAAGAAGGTCCAAGGGATACAGTAAACCTGAAGTGAAGCATCGTACTCTGCAACTAGTGTCACAGAAATGGTTAAAAACATAGACGGTGGAAGAGTCAGTCTTCTTGTCCTTAAGTCGACATTGTGCCTTTTGTATTTAATTCCGATGCAATTTCTGTGTTTCAACCGCAATATGGTCAGAGGGATAAGTAAACCTGAAGTGAAGCATCGGAATCTATAACTAGTGTCACAGGAATGGTTCAAAACATAGACAGTAGGAAGAGTCAGTCTTCTTGTACTTAAGTCGGCATTGTGCCTTTTGTATTTAATTCCGATGCAATTTCTGTGTTTCATCGTCAATAAGAAGGTCCAAGGTATACAGTAAACCTGAAGTGAAACATCGGAATCTATAACTAGTGTCACAGGAATGGTTCAAAACATAGTCAGTAATAAGAGTCAGTCTTCTTGTACTTAAGTCGGCATTGTACCTTTTCTATTAAATTCACTTGCAATTTCTGTGTTTCATCGTCAATAAGAAGGTCCAAGGGATACAGTAAACATGGAGTGAAGCATCGGAA
Organism: Schistocerca piceifrons; assembly: GCF_021461385.2. Classification (NCBI taxonomy): domain Eukaryota; kingdom Metazoa; phylum Arthropoda; class Insecta; order Orthoptera; family Acrididae; genus Schistocerca; species Schistocerca piceifrons. The sequence goes on along the minus strand of NW_025727432.1, from coordinate 840,095 downwards.
TCTATTACTAGTGTCACATTAATGGTTCAAAACATAGACAGTAAAAAGAGTCAGTCTTTTTGTACTTAAGTCGGCATTGTGCCTTTTCTATTTATTTCCGATGCAATTTCTGTGTTTCATCGTCAATAAGAAGGTCAGAGGGATACAGTAAACCTGAAGTGAGGCATCGGGATCTATAACTAGTGTCACAGGAATGGTTCAAAACATAGTCAGTAAGAAGAGTCAGTCTTCTTGTCCTTAAGTTGGCATTGTGCCTTTTGTATTTAATTCCGATGAATTTTCTGTGTTTCATCGTCAATAAGAAGGTCCAAGGGATACAGTAAACCTGGAGTGAAGCATCGGAATCTATAACTTGTGTCACAGGAATGGTTCAAAACATAGACACTAAAAAGAGTCAGTCTTCTTGCACTTAAGTCGGCATTGTGCCTTTTGTATTTAATTCCGATGCAATTTCTGTGTTTCATCGTCAACAAGAAGGTCAGAGGGATACAGTAAACCTGAAGTGAAGCATCGGGATCTATAACTAGTGTCACAGGAATGGTTCAAAACATAGTCAGTAAGAAGAGTCAGTCTTCTTGTCCTTAAGTCGGCATTGTGCCTTTTGTATTTAATTCCGATGAATTTTCTGTGTTTCATCGTCAATAAGAAGGTCCAAGGGATACAGTAAACCTGGAGTGAAGCATCGCAATCTATAACTTGTGTCACAGGAATGGTTCAAAACATAGACACTTAGAAGAGTCAGTCTTCTTGCACTTAAGTCGGCATTGTGCCTTTTGTGTATAATTCCGATGCAATTTCTGTGTTTCATCGTCAATAAGAAGGTCCAGGGAATACAGTAAACCTGAGGTGAAGCATCGGAATCTATAACTAGTGTCACAGGAATGGTTCAAAACATAGTCAGTAGGAAGAGTCGGTCTTCATGTACTTAAGTCGGCATTGTGGCTTTTGTATTTAATTCCGATGCAATTTCTGTGTTTCATCGTCAATAAGAAGGTCCAAGGGATACAGTAAAACTGAAGTCAAGCATCGGAATCTATAACTAGTGTCACAGGAATGGTTCAAAACATAGTCAGTAAGATGAGTCAGTTTCTTGTACTTAAGTCGGCATTGTGCCTTTTGTATTTAATTCCGATGCAATTTTTGTGTTTCATCGTCAATAAGAAGGTCAGAGGGGTACATTAAACCTGAAGTGAAGCATCGGAATCTCTAACTAGCGTCACAGGAGTGGTTCAAAGCATAGACGGTAAAATGAGTCAGTCTTCTTGTACTTAAGTCGGCATTGTGCCTTTTGTATTTAATTCCGATGCAATTTCTGTGTTTCATCGTCAATAAGAAGGTCAGAGTGAAACAGTAAACCTGAAGTGAAGCATCGGAATATATAACTAGTGTCACAGGAATGGTTCAAAACATAGTCAGTATGAAGAGTCAGTCTTTATGTACCTAAGTATGCATTGTGCCTTTTGTGTTTAATTCCGATGCTATTTCTGTGTTTCATCGTCAATAAGAAGGTCCAAGGGATACAGTAAACCTGAAGTGAAGCATCGGAATCTATAAGTAGTGTCACAGGAATGGTTCAAAACATAGACAGTAAGAAAAGTCAGTCGTCTTGAACTTAAGTTGGCATTGTGCCTTTTCTATTTAATTCTGATGCAATTTCAGTGTTTCATCGTCAATAAGAAGGTCAGAGGGATACAGTAAACCTGAAGTGAGGCATCGGAATCTATAACTAGTGTCACAGGAATGGTTCAAAGCATAGAAAGTAAGATGAGTCAGTCTTCTTGTACTTAAGTCGGCATTGTACCTTTTGTATTTAATTCCGATGCAATTTCTGTGTTTCATCGGCAATATGGTCAGAGGGATAAGTAAACCTGGAGTGAAGCATCGGAATCTATAACTAGTGTCACAGGAATGGTTCAAAACATAGAGAGTAAGAAGAGTCAGTATTCTTGTACTTAAGTCTGCATTGAGCCTTTTCTATATATTTCCGATGCAATTTCTGTGTTTCATCGTCAATAAGAAGGTCCAAGGGATACAGTAAACCTGGAGTGAAGCATCGGAATCTATAACTAGTGTCACAGGAATGGTTCAAAACATAGACACTTAGAAGAGTCAGTTTTCGTGTACTTAAGTAGGCATTTTGCCCTTTGTATTTAATTCCGATGCAATTTCTGTGATTCATCGTCAATAAGAAGGTCCAAGGGATACAGTAAAACTGAAGTCCAGCATCGGAATCTATAACCAGTGCAAAGGAATGGTTCAAAGCATAGCCAGTAAGACGAGTCAGTCTTCTTGTTTTTAAGTAGCCATTGTGGCGTTTCTATTTAATTCCGATGCAATTTCTGTGTTTCATCGTCAATAAGAAGGTCAGAGGGATACAGTAAACCTGAAGTGAAGCATCGGGATCTATAACTAGTGTCACAGGAATGGTTCAAAACATAGTCAGTAGGAAGAGTCGATCTTCATGTACTTAAGTCGGCATTGTGCCTTTTGTATTTAATTCCGATGCAATTTCTGTGTTTCATCGTCAATAAGAAGGTCCAAGGGATCCAGTAAACCTGAAGTGAAGCATCGGAATCTATAACTAGTGTCGCAGGAATGGTTCAAAGCATAGTCATTAAGAAGAGTCAGTCTTCTTGTACATAAGTCGGCATTGTGCCTTTTGTGTATAATTCCGATGCAATTTCTGTGTTTCATCGTCAATAAGAAGGTCCAAGGGATACAGTAAACCTGAAGTGAAGCATTGGAATCTCTAACTAGCGTCACAGGAATGGTTCAAAACATAGACGGTAAGATGAGACAGTCTTCTTGTACTTAAGTCGGCATTGTGCCTTTTGTATTTAATTCCGATGCAATTTCTGTGATTCATCGTCAATAAGAAGGTCAGAGGGATACAGTAAACCTCAAGAGAAGCATCGGAATCTATAACTAGTGTCACAGGAAAGGTTCAAAGCATAGTCAGTAGGAAGAGTCGGTCTTCATGTACTTAAGTCGGCATTTTGCCTTTTGTATTAAATTCCGACACAATTTCTGTGTTTCATCGTCAATAAGAAGGTCCAAGGGATACAGTAAACCTCAAGTGAAGCATCGGAATCTATAACTAGTGTCACAGGAATGGTTCAAAAAGTCGGCATTCTGCCTTTTGTATTAAATTCCGATGCAATTTCTGTGTTTCATCGTCAATAAGAAGGTCCAAGGGATACAGAAGAACTGAAGTCAAGCATCGGAATCTTTAACTATTGTCACAGGAATGGTTCAAAACGTAGCCAGTAAGAAGAGTCAGTCTTCTTGTACCTAAGTAGGTTTTGTGGTGTATCTATTTAATTCCGATGCAATTTCTAAGATTCATCGTCAATAAGAAGGTCAGAGGGAAACAGTAAACCTGAAGTGAAGCATCAGAATCTATAACTACTGTCACAGGAATGGTTCAAAGCATAGTCAGTATGAACAGTCAGTCTTTATGTAGCTAAGTCTGCATTGTGCCTTTTGTATTTAATTCCGATGCTATTTCTGTGTTTCATCGTCAATAAGAAGGTCCAAGGGATACAGTAAACCTGAAGTGAAGCATCGGAATCTATAACTAGTGTCACAGGAATGGTTCAAAGCATAGAAAGTAAGATGAGTCAGTCTTCTTGTACTTAAGTCGGCATTGTGCCTTTTGTGTTTAATTCCGATGCAATTTCTGTGTTTCATCGTCAGTAAGAAGGTCCAAGGGATACAGTAAACCTGAAGTGAAGCATCGGAATCTATAACTAGTGTCACAGGAATGGTTCAAAACATAGTCAGTAAGATGAGTCAGATTCTTGTACTTAAGTCGACATTGTGCCTTTTGTATTTAATTCCGATGCAATTTTTGTGTTTCCTCGTCAATAAGAAGGTCAGAGGGGTACAGTAAACCTGAAGTGAAGCATCGGAATCTCTAACTAGCGTCACAGGAATGGTTCAAAGCATAGACGGTAAAATGAGTCAGTCTTCTTGTACTTAAGTCGGCATTGTGCCGTTTGTATTTAATTCCAATGCAATTTCTGTGATTCATCGTCAATAAGAAGGTCAGAGGGATACAGTAAACCTCAAGAGAAGCATCGGAATCTATAACTAGTGTCACAGGAATGGTTCAAAACATAGACAGTAGGAAGAGTCAGTCTTCTTGTACTTAAGTCGGCATTCTGCCTTTTGTATTTAATTCCGATTGAATTTCTGTGTTTCATCGTCAATAAGGAGGTCCAAGGGATACAGAAAAACTGAAGTCATGCATCGGAATCCATAACTAGTGTCACAGGAATGGTTCAAAACGTAGCCAGTAAGAAGAGTCAGTCTTCTTGTACCTAAGTAGGTTTTGTGGCGTTTCTATTTAATTCCGATGCAATTTCTGTGATTCATCGTCAATAAGAAGGTCAGAGGGAAACAGTAAACCTGAAGTGAAGCATCAGAATCTATAACTAGTGTCACAGGAATGGTTCAAAACATAGTCAGTATGAACAGTCAGTCTTTATGTACCTAAGTCTGCATTGTGCCTTTTGTATTTAATTCCGATGCTATTTCTGTGTTTCATCGTCAATAGGAAGGTCCAGGGGATACAGTAAACCTGGAGTGAAGCATCGGAATCTATAACTAGTGTCACAGGAATGGTTCAAAGCATAGAAAGTAAGATGAGTCAGTCTTCTTGTACTTAAGTCGGCATTGTGCCTTTTGTGTTTAATTCCGATGCAATTTCTGTGTTTCATCGTCAGTAAGAAGGTACAAGGGATACAGTATACCTGAAGTGAAGCATCCGAATCCATAACTAGTGTCACAGGAATGGTTCAAATCATAGTCAGTAATTAGAGTCAGTCTTCTTGTACTTCAGTCGGCATTGTGCCTTTTGTATTTAATTCCGATGCAATTTCTGTGTTTCATCGTCAATAAGAAGGTCAGAGTGAAACAGTAAACCTGAAGTGAAGCATCGGAATATATAACTAGTGTCACAGGAATGGTTCAAAACATAGTCAGTATGAAGAGTCAGTCTTTATGTACCTAAGTATGCATTGTGCCTTTTGTGTTTAATTCCGATGCAATTTCTGTGTTTCATCGGCAATATGGTCAGAGGGATAAGTAAACCTGGAGTGAAGCATCGCAATCTATAACTAGTGTCACAGGAAAGGTTCAAAACATAGAGAGTAAGAAGAGTCAGTATTCTTGTACTTAAGTCTGCATTGAGCCTTTTCTATATATTTCCGATGCAATTTCTGTGTTTCATCGTCAATAAGAAGGTCCAAGGGATACAGTAAACCTGGAGTGAAGCATCGGAATCTATAACTAGTGTCACAGGAATGGTTCAAAACATAGACACTTAGAAGAGTCAGTTTTCGTGTACTTAAGTAGGCATTTTGCCCTTTGTATTTAATTCCGATGCAATTTCTGTGATTCATCGTCAATAAGAAGGTCCAAGGGATACAGTAAAACTGAAGTCCAGCATCGGAATCTATAACCAGTGCAAAGGAATGGTTCATAGCATAGCCAGTAAGACGAGTCAGTCTTCTTGTATTTAAGTAGCCATTGTGGCGTTTCTATTTAATTCCGATGCAATTTCTGTGTTTCATCGTCAATAAGAAGGTCAGAGGGATACAGTAAACCTGAAGTGAAGCATCGGGATCTATAACTAGTGTCACAGGAATGGTTCAAAACATAGTCAGTAGGAAGAGTCGATCTTCATGTACTTAAGTCGGCATTGTGCCTTTTGTATTTAATTCCGATGCAATTTGTGTGTTTCATCGTCAATAAGAAGGTCCAAGGGATCCAGTAAACCTGAAGTGAAGCATCGGAATCTATAACTAGTGTCGCAGGAATGGTTCAAAGCATAGTCATTAAGAAGAGTCAGTCTTCTTGTACATAAGTCGGCATTGTGCCTTTTGTGTATAATTCCGATACAATTTCTGTGTTTCATCGTCAATAAGAAGGTCCAAGGGATACAGTAAACCTGAAGTGAAGCATTGGAATCTCTAACTAGCGTCACAGGAATGGTTCAAAACATAGACGGTAAGATGAGTCAGTCTTCTTGTACTTAAGTCGGCATTGTGCCTTTTGTATTTAATTCCGATGCAATTTCTGTGATTCATCGTCAATAAGAAGGTCAGAGGGATACAGTAAACCTCAAGAGAAGCATCGGAATCTATAACTAGTGTCACAGGAAAGGTTCAAAGCATAGTCAGTAGGAAGAGTCGGTCTTCATGTACTTAAGTCGGCATTTTGCCTTTTGTATTAAATTCCGACACAATTTCTGTGTTTCATCGTCAATAAGAAGGTCCAAGGGATACAGTAAACCTCAAGTGAAGCATCGGAATCTATAACTAGTGTCACAGGAATGGTGCAAAAAGTCGGCATTCTGCCTTTTGTATTAAATTCCGATGCAATTTCTGTGTTTCATCGTCAATAAGAAGGTCCAAGGGATACAGAAAAACTGAAGTCAAGCATCGGAATCTATAACTATTGTCACAGGAATGGTTCAAAACGTAGCCAGTAAGAAGAGTCAGTCTTCTTGTACCTAAGTAGGTTTTGTGGCGTATCTATTTAATTCCGATGCAATTTCTGTGATTCATCGTCAATAAGAAGGTCAGAGGGAAACAGTAAACCTGAAGTGAAGCATCAGAATCTATAACTACTGTCACAGGAATGGTTCAAAACATAGTCAGTATGAACAGTCAGTCTTTATGTAGCTAAGTCTGCATTGTGCCTTTTGTATTTAATTCCGATGCTATTTCTGTGTTTCATCGTCAATAAGAAGGTCCAAGGGATACAGTAAACCTGAAGTGAAGCATCGGAATCTATAACTAGTGTCACAGGAATGGTTCAAAGCATAGAAAGTAAGATGAGTCAGTCTTCTTGTACTTAATTCGGCATTGTGCCTTTTGTGTTTAATTCCGATGCAATTTCTGTGTTTCATCGTCAGTAAGAAGGTCCAAGGGATACAGTATACCTGTAGTGAAGCATCCGAATCCATAACTAGTGTCACAGGAATGGTTCAAATCATAGTCAGTAAATAGAGTCAGTCTTCTTGTACTTCAGTCGGCATTGTGCCTTTTGTATTTAATTCCGATGCAATTTCTGTGTTTCATCGTCAATAAGAAGGTCAGAGGGAAACAGTAAACCTGAAGTGAAGCATCGGAATATATAACTAGTGTCACAGGAATGGTTCAAAACATAGTCAGTATGAAGAGTCAGTCTTTATGTACCTAAGTATGCATTGTGCCTTTTGTGTTTAATTCCGATGCTATTTCTGTGTTTCATCGTCAATAAGAAGGTCCAAGGGATACAGTAAACCTGAAGTGAAGCATCGGAATCTATAACTAGTGTCACAGGAATGGTTCAAAACATAGACAGTAAGAAAAGTCAGTCGTCTTGAACTGAAGTTGGCATTGTGCCTTTTCTATTTAATTCTGATGCAATTTCAGTGTTTCATCGTCAAGAAGAAGGTCAGAGGGATACAGTAAACCTGAAGTGAGGCATCGGAATGTCTAACTAGTGTCACAGGAATGGTTCAAATCATAGACAGTAAGATGAGTCAGTCTTCTTGTACTTAAGTCGGCATTGTGCCGTTTGTGTTTAATTCCGATGCAATTTCTGTGTTTCATCGTCAGTAAGAAGGTACAAGGGATACAGTAAACCTCAAGTGAAGCATCGGAATCTATAACTAGTGTCACAGGAATGGTTCAAAACATAGTCAGTAGGAAGTGTCGGTCTTCATGTACTTAAGTCGGCATTGTGCCTTTTGTGTATAATTCCGATGCAATTTCTGTCTTTGATCGTCAATAAGAAGGACCAAGGGATACAGTAAACCTGAAGCGAAGCATCGGAATCTATAACTAGTGTCACTGGAATGGTTCAAAATATGGACAGTAAGAAGAGTCAGTCTTCTTGTACTTTAGTCGTCATTGTGCCTTTTGTGTTTAATTAAGATTCAATTTCTGTGATTCATCGTCTATAAGAAGGCCCAAGGGATACAGTAAACCTTACGTGAAGCATCGGACTCTGCAACTAGTGTCACAGAAATGGTTCAAAACATAGACAGTAGAAGAGTCAGTCTTATTGTACTTAAGTCGGCATTTTGCCTTTTGTATTTAATTCCGATGCAATTTCTGAGGTTAATCGTTAATAAGAAGGTCCAGGGAAACAGAAAACCTGAAGTGAAGAATCGGAATCTATAACTAGTGTCACAAGAATGGTTCAAATCATAGTCAGTAAGAAGAGACTGTCTTCTTGTCCTTAAGTCGGCATTGTGCCTTTTGTATTTAATTCCGATGCAATTTCTGTGTTTCATCGGCAATATGGTCAGAGGGATAAGTAAACCTGGAGTGAAGCATCGGAATCTATAACTAGTGTCACAGGAATGGTTCAAAACATAGAGAGTAAGAAGAGTCAGTATTCTTGTACTTAAGTCGGCATTGAGCCTTTTCTATATATTTCCGATGCAATTTCTGTGTTTCATCGTCAATATGAATGTCCAAGCGATACAGTAAAACTGAAGTCCAGCATCGGAATCTATAACCAGTGCAAAGGAATGGTTCAAAGCATAGCCAGTAAGACGAGTCAGTCTTCTTGTATTTAAGTAGCCATTGTGGCGTTTCTATTTAATTCCGATGCAATTTCTATGTTTCATCGTCAATAAGAAGGTCAGAGGGATACAGTAAACCTGAAGTGAAGCATCGGGATCTATAACTAGTGTCACAGGAATGGTTCAAAACATAGTCAGTAGGAAGAGTCGATCTTCATGTACTTAAGTCGGCATTGTGCCTTTTGTATTTAATTCCGATGCAATTTCTGTGTTTCATCGTCAATAAGAAGGTCCAAGGGATCCAGTAAACCTGAAGTGAAGCATCGGAATCTATAACTAGTGTTGCAGGAATGGTTCAAAGCATAGTCATTAAGAAGAGTCAGTCTTCTTGTACATAAGTCGGCATTGCGCCTTTTGTGTATAATTCCGATGCAATTTCTGTGTTTCATCGTCAATAAGAAGGTCCAAGGGATACAGTAAACCTGAAGTGAAGCATTGGAATCTCTAACTAGCGTCACAGGAATGGTTCAAAACATAGACGGTAAGATGAGACAGTCTTCTTGTACTTAAGTCGGCATTGTGCCTTTTGTATTTAATTCCGATGCAATTTCTGTGATTCATCGTCAATAAGAAGGTCAGAGGGATACAGTAAACCTCAAGAGAAGCATCAGAATCTATAACTAGTGTCACAGGAAAGGTTCAAAGCATAGTCAGTAGGAAGAGTCGGTCTTCATGTACTTAAGTCGGCATTTTGCCTTTTGTATTAAATTCCGACACAATTTCTGTGTTTCATCGTCAATAAGAAGGTCCAAGGGATACAGTAAACCTCAAGTGAAGCATCGGAATCTATAACTAGTATCACAGGAATGGTTCAAAAAGTCGGCATTCTGCCTTTTGTATTAAAATCCGATGCAATTTCTGTGTTTCATCGTCAATAAGAAGGTCCAAGGGATACAGAAGAACTGAAGTCAAGCATCGGAATCTTTAACTATTGTCACAGGAATGGTTCAAAACGTAGCCAGTAAGAAGAGTCAGTCTTCTTGTACCTAAGTATTTTTTGTGGCGTATCTATTTAATTCCGATGCAATTTCTGTGATTCATCGTCAATAAGAAGGTCAGAGGGAAACAGTAAACCTGAAGTGAAGCATCAGAATCTATAACTACTGTCACAGGAATGGTTCAAAACATAGTCAGTATGAACAATCAGTCTTTATGTAGCTAAGTCTGCATTGTGCCTTTTGTATTTAATTCCGATGCTATTTCTGTGTTTCATCGTCAATAAGAAGGTCCAAGGGATACAGTAAACCTGAAGTGAAGCATCGGAATCTATAACTAGTGTCACAGGAATGGTTCAAAGCATAGAAAGTAAGATGAGTCAGTCTTCTTGTACTTAAGTCGGCATTGTGCCTTTTGTGTTTAATTCCGATGCAATTTCTGTGTTTCATCGTCAGTAAGAAGGTCCAAGGGATACAGTAAACCTGAAGTGAAGCATCGGAATCTATAACTAGTGTCACAGGAATGGTTCAAAACATAGTCAGTAAGATGAGTCAGTTTCTTGTACTTAAGTCGGCATTGTGCCTTTTGCATTTAATTCCGATGCAATTTTTGTGTTTCATCGTCAATAAGAAGGTCAGAGGGGTACAGTAAACCTGAAGTGAAGCATCGGAATCTCTAACTAGTGTCACAGGAATGGTTCAAAGCATAGACGGTAAAATTGAGTCAGTCTTCTTGTACTTAAGTCGGCATTGTGCCGTTTGTATTTAATTCCAATGCAATTTCTGTGATTCATCGTCAATAAGAAGGTCAGAGGGATACAGTAAACCTCAAGAGAAGCATCGGAATCTATAACTAGTGTCACAGGAATTGTTCAAAACATAGACAGTAGGAAGAGTCAGTCTTCTTGTACTTAAGTCGGCATTCTGCCTTTTGTATTTAATTCCGATGGAATTTCTGTGTTTCATCGTCAATAAGAAGGTCCAAGGGATACAGAAAAACTGAAGTCAAGCATCGGAATCCATAACTAGTGTCACAGGAATGGTTCAAAACGTAGCCAGTAAGAAGAGTCAGTCTTCTTGTACCTAAGTAGGTTTTGTGGCGTTTCTATTTAATTCCGATGCAATTTCTGTGATTCATCGTCAATACGAAGGTCAGAGGGAAACAGTAAACCTGAAGTGAAGCATCAGAATCTATAACTAGTGTCACAGGAATGGTTCAAAACATAGTCAGTATGAACAGTCAGTCTTTATGTACCTAAGTCTGCATTGTGCCTTTTGTATTTAATTCCGATGTTATTTCTGTGTTTCATCGTCAATAAGAAGGTCCAAGGGATACAGTAAACCTGAAGTGAAGCATCGGAATCTATAACTAGTGTCACAGGAATGGTTCAAAGCATAGAAAGTAAGATGAGTCAGTCTTCTTGTACTTAAGTCGGCATTGTGCCTTTTGTGTTTAATTCCGATGCAATTTCTGTGTTTCATCGTCAGTAAGAAGGTACAAGGGATACAGTATACCTGAAGTGAAGCATCCGAATCCATAACTAGTGTCACAGGAATGGTTCAAATCATAGTCAGTAATTAGAGTCAGTCTTCTTGTACTTCAGTCGGCATTGTGCCTTTTGTATTTAATTCCGATGCAATTTCTGTGTTTCATCGTCAATAAGAAGGTCAGAGTGAAACAGTAAACCTGAAGTGAAGCATCGGAATATATAACTAGTGTCACAGGAATGGTTCAAAACATAGTCAGTATGAAGAGTCAGTCTTTATGTACCTAAGTATGCATTGTGCCTTTTGTGTTTAATTCCGATGCCATTTCTGTGTTTCATCGTCAATAAGAAGGTCCAAGGGATACAGTAAACCTGAAGTGAAGCATCGGAATCTATAACTAGTGTCACAGGAATGGTTCAAAACATAGACAGTAAGAAAAGTCAGTCGTCTTGAACTTAAGTTGGCATTGTGCCTTTTCTATTTAATTCTGATGAAATTTCAGTGTTTCATAGTCAATAAGAAGGTCAGAGGGATACAGTAAACCTGAAGTGAGGCATCGGAATCTATACCTAGTGTCACAGGAATGGTTCAAAGCATAGAAAGTAAGATGAGTCAGTCTTCTTGTACTTAAGTCGGCATTGTGCCTTTTGTGTTTAATTCCGATGCAATTTCTGTCTTTGATCGTCAATAAGAAGGACCAAGGGATACAGTAAACCTGGAGTGAAGCATCGGAATCTATAACTAGTGTCACAAGAATGGTTCAAATCATAGTCAGTAAGAAGAGACAGTCTTCTTGTCCTTAAGTCGGCATTGTGCCTTTTGTATTTAATTCCGATGCAATTTCTGTGTTTCATCGGCAATATGGTCAGAGGGATAAGTAAACCTGGAGTGAAGCATCGCAATCTATAACTAGTGTCACAGGAAAGGTTCAAAAACATAGAGAGTAAGAAGAGTCAGTATTCTTGTACTTAAGTCTGCATTGAGCCTTTTCTATACATTTCCGATGCAATTTCTGTGTTTCATCGTCAATAAGAAGGTCCAAGGGATACAGTAAACCTGAAGTGAAGCATTGGAATCTCTAACTAGCGTCACAGGAATGGTTCAAAACATAGACGGTAAGATGAGTCAGTCTTCTTGTACTTAAGTCGGCATTGTGCCTTTTGTATTTAATTCCGATGCAATTTCTGTGATTCATCGTCAATAAGAAGGTCAGGGGGATACAGTAAACCTCAAGAGAAGCATCGGAATCTATAACTAGTGTCACAGGAAAGGTTCAAAGCATAGTCAGTAGGAAGAGTCGGTCTTCATGTACTTAAGTCGGCATTTTGCCTTTTGTATTAAATTCCGACACAATTTCTGTGTTTCATCGTCAATAAGAAGGTCCAAGGGATACAGTAAACCTCAAGTGAAGCATCGGAATCTATAACTAGTGTCACAGGAATGGTGCAAAAAGTCGGCATTCTGCCTTTTGTATTAAATTCCGATGCAATTTCTGTGTTTCATCGTCAATAAGAAGGTCCAAGGGATACAGAAAAACTGAAGTCAAGCATCGGAATCTATAACTATTGTCACAGGAATGGTTCAAAACGTAGCCAGTAAGAAGAGTCAGTCTTCTTGTACCTAAGTAGGTTTTGTGGCGTATCTATTTAATTCCGATGCAATTTCTGTGATTCATCGTCAATAAGAAGGTCAGAGGGAAACAGTAAACCTGAAGTGAAGCATCAGAATCTATAACTACTGTCACAGGAATGGTTCAAAACATAGTCAGTATGAACAGTCAGTCTTTATGTAGCTAAGTCTGCATTGTGCCTTTTGTATTTAATTCCGATGCTATTTCTGTGTTTCATCGTCAATAAGAAGGTCCAAGGGATACAGTAAACCTGAAGTGAAGCATCGGAATCTATAACTAGTGTCACAGGAATGGTTCAAAGCATAGAAAGTAAGATGAGTCAGTCTTCTTGTACTTAAGTCGGCATTGTGCCTTTTGTGTTAAATTCCGATGCAATTTCTGTGTTTCATCGTCAGTAAGAAGGTCCAAGGGATACAGTATACCTGAAGTGAAGCATCCGAATCCATAACTAGTGTCACAGGAATGGTTCAAATCATAGTCAGTAAATAGAGTCAGTCTTCTTGTACTTCAGTCGGCATTGTGCCTTTTGTATTTAATTCCGATGCAATTTCTGTGTTTCATCGTCAATAAGAAGGTCAGAGGGAAACAGTAAACCTGAAGTGAAGCATCGGAATATATAACTAGTGTCACAGGAATGGTTCAAAACATAGTCAGTATGAAGAGTCAGTCTTTATGTACCTAAGTATGCATTGTGCCTTTTGTGTTTAATTCCGATGCTATTTCTGTGTTTCATCGTCAATAAGAAGGTCCAAGGGATACAGTAAACCTGAAGTGAAGCATCGGAATCTATAACTAGTGTCACAGGAATGGTTCAAAACATAGACAGTAAGAAAAGTCAGTCGTCTTGAACTGAAGTTGGCATTGTGCCTTTTCTATTTAATTCTGATGCAATTTCAGTGTTTCATCGTCAAGAAGAAGGTCAGAGGGATACAGTAAACCTGAAGTGAGGCATCGGAATCTCTAACTAGTGTCACAGGAATGGTTCAAATCATAGACAGTAAGATGAGTCAGTCTTCTTGTACTTAAGTCGGCATTGTGCCGTTTGTGTTTAATTCCGATGCAATTTCTGTGTTTCATCGTCAGTAAGAAGGTACAAGGGATACAGTAAACCTCAAGTGAAGCATCGGAATCTATAACTAGTGTCACAGGAATGGTTCAAAACATAGTCAGTAGGAAGTGTCGGTCTTCATGTACTTAAGTCGGCATTGTGCCTTTTGTGTATAATTCCGATGCAATTTCTGTCTTTGATCGTCAATAAGAAGGACCAAGGGATACAGTAAACCTGAAGTGAAGCATCGGAATCTATAACTAGTGTCACTGGAATGGTTCAAAATATGGACAGTAAGAAGAGTCAGTCTTCTTGTACTTTAGTCGTCATTGTGCCTTTTGTGTTTAATTAAGATTCAATTTCTGTGATTCATCGTCTATAAGAAGGCCCAAGGGATACAGTAAACCTGACGTAAAGCATCGGACTCTGCAACTAGTGTCACAGAAATGGTTCAAAACATAGACAGTAGAAGAGTCAGTCTTATTGTACTTAAGTCGGCATTTTGCCTTTTGTATTTAATTCCGATGCAATTTCTGAGGTTAATCGTTAATAAGAAGGTCCAGGGAAACAGTAAACCTGAAGTGAAGAATCGGAATCTATAACTAGTGTCACAAGAATGGTTCAAATCATAGTCAGTAAGAAGAGACAGTCTTCTTGTCCTTAAGTCGGCATTGTGCCTTTTGTATTTAATTCCGATGCAATTTCTGTGTTTCATCGGCAATATGGTCAGAGGGATAAGTAAACCTGGAGTGAAGCATCGGAATCTATAACTAGTGTCACAGGAATGGTTCAAAACATAGAGAGTAAGAAGAGTCAGTATTCTTGTACTTAAGTCGGCATTGTGCCTTTTGTATTTAATTCCGATGCAATTTCTGTGTTTCATCGTCAATAAGAAGGTCCAAGGGATCCAGTAAACCTGAAGTGAAGCATCGGAATCTATAACTAGTGTCGCAGGAATGGTTCAAAGCATAGTCATTAAGAAGAGTCAGTCTTCTTGTACATAAGTCGGCATTGTGCCTTTTGTGTATAATTCCGATGCAATTTCTGTGTTTCATCGTCAATAAGAAGGTCCAAGGGATACAGTAAACCTGAAGTGAAGCATTGGAATCTCTAACTAGCGTCACAGGAATGGTTCAAAACATAGACGGTAAGATGAGACAGTCTTCTTGTACTTAAGTCGGCATTGTGCCTTTTGTATTTAATTCCGATGCAATTTCTGTGATTCATCGTCAATAAGAAGGTCAGAGGGATACAGTAAACCTCAAGAGAAGCATCAGAATCTATAACTAGTGTCACAGGAAAGGTTCAAAGCATAGTCAGTAGGAAGAGTCGGTCTTCATGTACTTAAGTCGGCATTTTGCCTTTTGTATTAAATTCCGACACAATTTCTGTGTTACATCGTCAATAAGAAGGTCCAAGGGATACAGTAAACCTCAAGTGAAGCATCGGAATCTATAACTAGTGTCACAGGAATGGTTCAAAAAGTCGGCATTCTGCCTTTTGTATTAAATTCCGATGCAATTTCTGTGTTTCATCGTCAATAAGAAGGTCCAAGGGATACAGAAGAACTGAAGTCAAGCATCGGAATCTTTAACTATTGTCACAGGAATGGTTCAAAACGTAGCCAGTAAGAAGAGTCAGTCTTCTTGTACCTAAGTATTTTTTGTGGCGTATCTATTTAATTCCGATGCAATTTCTGTGATTCATCGTCAATAAGAAGGTCAGAGGGAAACAGTAAACCTGAAGTGAAGCATCAGAATCTATAACTACTGTCACAGGAATGGTTCAAAACATAGTCAGTATGAACAGTCAGTCTTTATGTAGCTAAGTCTGCATTGTGCCTTTTGTATTTAATTCCGATGCTATTTCTGTGTTTCATCGTCAATAAGAAGGTCCAAGGGATACAGTAAACCTGAAGTGAAGCATCGGAATCTATAACTAGTGTCACAGGAATGGTTCAAAGCATAGAAAGTAAGATGAGTCAGTCTTCTTGTACTTAAGTCGGCATTGTGCGTTTTGTGTTTAATTCCGATGCAATTTCTGTGTTTCATCGTCAGTAAGAAGGTCCAAGGGATACAGTAAACCTGAAGTGAAGCATCGGAATCTATAACTAGTGTCACAGGAATGGTTCAAAACATAGTCAGTAAGATGAGTCAGTTTCTTGTACTTAAGTCGGCATTGTGCCTTTTGTATTTCATTCCGATGCAATTTTTGTGTTTCATCGTCAATAAGAAGGTCAGAGGGGTACAGTAAACCTGAAGTGAAGCATCGGAATCTCTAACTAGCGTCACAGGAATGGTTCAAAGCATAGACGGTAAAATGAGTCAGTCTTCTTGTACTTAAGTCGGCATTGTGCCGTTTGTATTTAATTCCAATGCAATTTCTGTGATTCATCGTCAATAAGAAGGTCAGAGGGATACAGTAAACCTCAAGAGAAGCATCGGAATCTATAACTAGTGTCACAGGAATTGTTCAAAACATAGACAGTAGGAAGAGTCAGTCTTCTTGTACTTAAGTCGGCATTCTGCCTTTTGTATTTAATTCCGATGGAATTTCTGTGTTTCATCGTCAATAAGAAGGTCCAAGGGATACAGAAAAACTGAAGTCAAGCATCGGAATCCATAACTAGTGTCACAGGAATGGTTCAAAACGTAGCCAGTAAGAAGACTCAGTCTTCTTGTACCTAAGTAGGTTTTGTGGCGTTTCTATTTAATTCCGATGCAATTTCTGTGATTCATCGTCAATAAGAAGGTCAGAGGGAAACAGTAAACCTGAAGTGAAGCATCAGAATCTATAACTAGTGTCACAGGAATGGTTCAAAACATAGTCAGTATGAACAGTCAGTCTTTATGTACCTAAGTCTGCATTGTGCCTTTTGTATTTAATTCCGATGTTATTTCTGTGTTTCATCGTCAATAAGAAGGTCCAAGGGATACAGTAAACCTGAAGTGAAGCATCGGAATCTATAACTAGTGTCACAGGAATGGTTCAAAGCATAGAAAGTAAGATGAGTCAGTCTTCTTG
This sequence comes from Schistocerca piceifrons, assembly GCF_021461385.2. Lineage (NCBI taxonomy): Eukaryota > Metazoa > Arthropoda > Insecta > Orthoptera > Acrididae > Schistocerca > Schistocerca piceifrons. The sequence continues at coordinate 823,386 of NW_025727432.1, read as the reverse complement.
TACTTAAGTCGGCATTGTGCCTTTTGTGTTTAATTCCGATGCAATTTCTGTGTTTCATCGTCAGTAAGAAGGTACAAGGGATACAGTATACCTGAAGTGAAGCATCCGAATCCATAACTAGTGTCACAGGAATGGTTCAAATCATAGTCAGTAATTAGAGTCAGTCTTCTTGTACTTCAGTCGGCATTGTGCCTTTTGTATTTAATTCCGATGCAATTTCTGTGTTTCATCGTCAATAAGAAGGTCAGAGTGAAACAGTAAACCTGAAGTGAAGCATCGGAATATATAACTAGTGTCACAGGAATGGTTCAAAACATAGTCAGTATGAAGAGTAAGTCTTTATGTACCTAAGTATGCATTGTGCCTTTTGTGTTTAATTCCGATGCTATTTCTGTGTTTCATCGTCAATAAGAAGGTCCAAGGGATACAGTAAACCTGAAGTGAAGCATCGGAATCTATAACTAGTGTCACAGGAATGGTTCAAAACATAGACAGTAAGAAAAGTCAGTCGTCTTGAACTTAAGTTGGCATTGTGCCTTTTCTATTTAATTCTGATGAAATTTCAGTGTTTCATAGTCAATAAGAAGGTCAGAGGGATACAGTAAACCTGAAGTGAGGCATCGGAATCTATACCTAGTGTCACAGGAATGGTTCAAAGCATAGAAAGTAAGATGAGTCAGTCTTCTTGTACTTAAGTCGGCATTGTGCCTTTTGTGTTTAATTCCGATGCAATTTCTGTCTTTGATCGTCAATAAGAAGGACCAAGGGATACAGTAAACCTGGAGTGAAGCATCGGAATCTATAACTAGTGTCACAAGAATGGTTCAAATCATAGTCAGTAAGAAGAGACAGTCTTCTTGTCCTTAAGTCGGCATTGTGCCTTTTGTATTTAATTCCGATGCAATTTCTGTGTTTCATCGGCAATATGGTCAGAGGGATAAGTAAACCTGGAGTGAAGCATCGCAATCTATAACTAGTGTCACAGGAAAGGTTCAAAACATAGAGAGTAAGAAGAGTCAGTATTCTTGTACTTAAGTCTGCATTGAGCCTTTTCTATATATTTCCGATGCAATTTCTGTGTTTCATCGTCAATAAGAAGGTCCAAGGGATACAGTAAACCTGGAGTGAAGCATCGGAATCTATAACTAGTGTCACAGGAATGGTTCAAAACATAGACACTTAGAAGAGTCAGTTTTCGTGTACTTAAGTAGGCATTTTGCCCTTTGTATTTAATTCCGATGCAATTTCTGTGATTCATCGTCAATAAGAAGGTCCAAGGGATACAGTAAAACTGAAGTCCAGCATCGGAATCTATAACCAGTGCAAAGGAATGGTTCATAGCATAGCCAGTAAGACGAGTCAGTCTTCTTGTATTTAAGTAGCCATTGTGGCGTTTCTATTTAATTCCGATGCAATTTCTGTGTTTCATCGTCAATAAGAAGGTCAGAGGGATACAGTAAACCTGAAGTGAAGCATCGGGATCTATAACTAGTGTCACAGGAATGGTTCAAAACATAGTCAGTAGGAAGAGTCGATCTTCATGTACTTAAGTCGGCATTGTGCCTTTTGTATTTAATTCCGTTGCAATTTCTGTGTTTCATCGTCAATAAGAAGGTCCAAGGGATCCAGTAAACCTGAAGTGAAGCATCGGAATCTATAACTAGTGTCGCAGGAATGGTTCAAAGCATAGTCATTAAGAAGAGTCAGTCTTCTTGTACATAAGTCGGCATTGTGCCTTTTGTGTATAATTCCGATACAATTTCTGTGTTTCATCGTCAATAAGAAGGTCCAAGGGATACAGTAAACCTGAAGTGAAGCATTGGAATCTCTAACTAGCGTCACAGGAATGGTTCAAAACATAGACGGTAAGATGAGTCAGTCTTCTTGTACTTAAGTCGGCATTGTGCCTTTTGTATTTAATTCCGATGCAATTTCTGTGATTCATCGTCAATAAGAAGGTCAGAGGGATACAGTAAACCTCAAGAGAAGCATCGGAATCTATAACTAGTGTCACAGGAAAGGTTCAAAGCATAGTCAGTAGGAAGAGTCGGTCTTCATGTACTTAAGTCGGCATTTTTCCTTTTGTATTAAATTCCGACACAATTTCTGTGTTTCATCGTCAATAAGAAGGTCCAAGGGATACAGTAAACCTCAAGTGAAGCATCGGAATCTATAACTAGTGTCACAGGAATGGTGCAAAAAGTCGGCATTCTGCCTTTTGTATTAAATTCCGATGCAATTTCTGTGTTTCATCGTCAATAAGAAGGTCCAAGGGATACAGAAAAACTGAAGTCAAGCATCGGAATCTATAACTATTGTCACAGGAATGGTTCAAAACGTAGCCAGTAAGAAGAGTCAGTCTTCTTGTACCTAAGTAGGTTTTGTGGCGTATCTATTTAATTCCGATGCAATTTCTGTGATTCATCGTCAATAAGAAGGTCAGAGGGAAACAGTAAACCTGAAGTGAAGCATCAGAATCTATAACTACTGTCACAGGAATGGTTCAAAACATAGTCAGTATGAACAGTCAGTCTTTATGTAGCTAAGTCTGCATTGTGCCTTTTGTATTTAATTCCGATGCTATTTCTGTGTTTCATCGTCAATAAGAAGGTCCAAGGGATACAGTAAACCTGAAGTGAAGCATCGGAATCTATAACTAGTGTCACAGGAATGGTTCAAAGCATAGAAAGTAAGATGAGTCAGTCTTCTTGTACTTAAGTCGGCATTGTGCCTTTTGTGTTTAATTCCGATGCAATTTCTGTGTTTCATCGTCAGTAAGAAGGTCCAAGGGATACAGTATACCTGAAGTGAAGCATCCGAATCCATAACTAGTGTCACAGGAATGGTTCAAATCATAGTCAGTAAATAGAGTCAGTCTTCTTGTACTTCAGTCGGCATTGTGCCTTTTGTATTTAATTCCGATGCAATTTCTGTGTTTCATCGTCAATAAGAAGGTCAGAGGGAAACAGTAAACCTGAAGTGAAGCATCGGAATATATAACTAGTGTCACAGGAATGGTTCAAAACATAGTCAGTATGAAGAGTCAGTCTTTATGTACCTAAGTATGCATTGTGCCTTTTGTGTTTAATTCCGATGCTATTTCTGTGTTTCATCGTCAATAAGAAGGTCCAAGGGATACAGTAAACCTGAAGTGAAGCATCGGAATCTATAACTAGTGTCACAGGAATGGTTCAAAACATAGACAGTAACAAAAGTCAGTCGTCTTGAACTGAAGTTGGCATTGTGCCTTTTCTATTTAATTCTGATGCAATTTCAGTGTTTCATCGTCAAGAAGAAGGTCAGAGGGATACAGTAAACCTGAAGTGAGGCATCGGAATCTATAACTAGTGTCACAGGAATGGTTCAAATCATAGACAGTAAGATGAGTCAGTCTTCTTGTACTTAAGTCGGCATTGTGCATTTTGTGTTTAATTCCGATGCAATTTCTGTGTTTCATCGTCAGTAAGAAGGTACAAGGGATACAGTAAACCTCAAGTGAAGCATCGGAATCTATAACTAGTGTCACAGGAATGGTTCAAAACATAGTCAGTAGGAAGTGTCGGTCTTCATGTACTTAAGTCGGCATTGTGCCTTTTGTATATAATTCCGATGCAATTTCTGTCTTTGATCGTCAATAAGAAGGACCAAGGGATACAGTAAACCTGAAGTGAAGCATCGGAATCTATAACTAGTGTCACTGGAATGGTTCAAAATATGGACAGTAAGAAGAGTCAGTCTTCTTGTACTTTAGTCGTCATTGTGCCTTTTGTGTTTAATTAAGATTCAATTTCTGTGATTCATCGTCTATAAGAAGGCCCAAGGGATACAGTAAACCTGACGTGAAGCATCGGACTCTGCAACTAGTGTCACAGAAATGGTTCAAAACATAGACAGCAGAAGAGTCAGTCTTATTGTACTTAAGTCGGCATTTTGCCTTTTGTATTTAATTCCGATGCAATTTCTGAGGTTAATCGTTAATAAGAAGGTCCAGGGAAACAGTAAACCTGAAGTGAAGAATCGGAATCTATAACTAGTGTCGCAAGAATGGTTCAAATCATAGTCAGTAAGAAGAGACAGTCTTCTTGTCCTTAAGTCGGCATTGTGCCTTTTGTATTTAATTCCGATGCAATTTCTGTGTTTCATCGGCAATATGGTCAGAGGGATAAGTAAACCTGGAGTGAAGCATCGGAATCTATAACTAGTGTCACAGGAATGGTTAAAAACATAGAGAGTAAGAAGAGTCAGTATTCTTGTACTTAAGTCGGCATTGAGCCTTTTCTATATATTTCCGATGCAATTTCTGTGTTTCATCGTCAATATGAAGGTCCAAGGAATACAGTAAAACTGAAGTCAAGCATCGGAATCTATAACCAGTGCACAGGAATGGTTCAAAGCATAGCCAGTAAGACGAGTCAGTCTTCTTGTATTTAAGTAGCCATTGTGGCATTTCTATGTAATTCCGATGCAAATTCTGTGTTTCATCGTCAATGAGATGGTCCGAGGGATCCAGTAAACCTGAAGTAAAGCATCGGAATCTATAACAAGTGTCACAGGAATGGTTCAAACCATTCACATTAGGAAGAGTCAGTCTTCTTGTACTTAAGTCGGCATTGTGCCTTTTGTATTTAATTCCGATGCAATTTCTGTGTTTCATCGTCAATAAGAAGGTCCAAGGAATACAGTAAACCTGAAGTGAAGCATCGGAATCTATAACTAGTGTCACAGGAATGGTTCAAACATAGACAGTAAGAAGAGTCAGTCTTCTTGTACTTAAGTTGGCATTGTGCCTTTTGTATTTAATTCCGATGCAATTTCTGTGTTTCATCGTCAATAAGAAGGTCAGAGGGATACAGTAAACCTGAAGTGAAGCATCGCAATCTATAACTAGTTTCACAGGAATGGTTCAAATCATAGACAGTGAGATGAGTCAGTCTTCTTGTACTTAAGTCGGCATTGTGCCTTTTGTGTTTAATTCCGATGCAATTTCTGTGTTTCATCGTCAGTAAGAAGGTCCAAGGGATACAGTAAACCTCAAGTGAAGCATGGGAAACTATAACTAGTGTCACAGGAATGGTTCAAAACATAGTCAGTAGGAAGTGTTGGTCTTCATGTACTTAAGTCGGCATTGTGCCTTTTGTATTTAATTCCGATGCAATTTCTGTGATTCATCGTCAATAAGAAATTCCAAGGTACACAGTAAAACTGAAGTCAAGCATCGGAATCTATAACTAGTGTCACAGGAATGGTTCACAACATAGCCAGTAAGATGAGTTAGTCTTCTTATACTTAAGTAGCCATTGTGGCGTTACTATTTAATTCCGATGCAATTTCTGTGTTTCATCGTCAATAAGAAGGTCAGAGGGATACCGTAAACCTGAAATGAAGCATCGGGATCAAAAACTAGTGTCACAGTAATGGATCAAAACATAGTCAGTAAGAAGAGTCAGTCGTTTTGTACTTAATTCGGCATTGTGCCTTTTGTGTTTAATTCCGATGCAATTACTGTGTTTCATCGTCAATAAGAAGGTCCAAGGGATACAGTAAACCTAAAGTGAAGCATCGGAATCTATAACTAGTGTCACAGGAATGGTTCAAACCATAGACATTAGGAAGAGTCAGTCTTCTTGTACTTAAGTCGGCAATTTGCCTTTTGTATTTACTTCCGATGCAATTTCTGAGTTTCATCGTCAATAAGAAGCTCCAGGGAAACAGTAAACCTGAAGTGAAGCATCGGAATCTATAACTAGTGTCACAGGAATGGTTTAAATCATAGTCAGTAAGAAGTGTCAGTCTTCTTGTCCTTAAGTCGGCATTGTGCCTTTTGTATTTAATTCCCATGCAATTTCTGTGTTTCAACCGCAATATGGTCAGAGGGATAAGTAAGCCTGAAGTGAAGCATCGGAATCTATAACTAGTGTCACAGGAATGGTTCAAAACATAGACAGTAGGAAGAGTCAGGCTTCTTGTACTTAAGTCAGCATTGTGCCTTTTGTATTTAATTCCGATGCAATTTCTGTGTTTCATCGTCAATAAGAAGGTCAGAGGGATACAGTAAACCTGAAGTGAAGCATCGCAATCTATAACTAGTTTCACAGGAATGGTTCAAATCATAGACAGTAAGATGAGTCAGTCTTCTTGTACTTAAGTCGGCATTGTGCCTTTTGTGTTTAATTCCGATGCAATTTCTGTGTTTCATCGTCAGTAAGAAGGTCCAAGGGATACAGTAAACCTCAAGTGAAGCATGGGAAACTATAACTAGTGTCACAGGAATGGTTCAAAACATAGTCAGTAGGAAGTGTTGGTCTTCATGTACTTAAGTCGGCATTGTGCCTTTTGTATTTAATTCCGATGCAATTTCTGTGATTCATCGTCAATAAGAAATTCCAAGGTATACAGTAAAACTGAAGTCAAGCTTCGGAATCTATAACTAGTGTCACAGGAATGGTTCACAACATAGCCAGTAAGATGAGTTAGTCTTCTTATACTTAAGTACCCATTGTGGCGTTGCTATTTAATTCCGATGCAATTTCTGTGTTTCATCGTCAATAAGAAGGTCAGAGGGATACAGTAAACCTGAAATGAAGCATCGGGATCAAAAACTAGTGTCACAGTAATGGATCAAAACATAGTCAGTAAGAAGAGTCAGTCGTTTTGTACTTAATTCGGCATTGTGCCTTTTGTGTTTAATTCCGATGCAATTACTGTGTTTCATCGTCAATAAGAAGGTCCAAGGGATACAGTAAACCTAAAGTGAAGCATCGGAATCTATAACTAGTGTCACAGGAATGGTTCAAACCATAGACATTAGGAAGAGTCAGTCTTCTTGTACTTAAGTCGGCAATTTGCCTTTTGTATTTATTTCCGATGCAATTTCTGAGTTTCATCGTCAATAAGAAGCTCCAGGGAAACAGTAAACCTGAAGTGAAGCATCGGAATCTATAACTAGTGTCACAGGAATGGTTCAAATCATAGTCAGCAAGAAGTGTCAGTCTTCTTCTCCTTAAGTCGGCATTGTGCCTTTTGTATTTAATTCCGATGCAATTTCTGTGTTTCAACCGCAATATGGTCAGAGGGATAAGTAAGCCTGAAGTGAAGCATCGGAATCTATAACTAGTGTCACAGGAATGGTTCAAAACATAGACAGTAGGAAGAGTCAGGCTTCTTGTACTTAAGTCAGCATTGTGCCTTTTGTATTTAATTCCGATGCAATTTCTGTGTTTCAACGTCAATAAGAAGGTCCAAGGTATACAGTAAACCTGAAGTGAAACATCGGAATCTATAACTAGTGTCACAGGAATGGTTCAAAACATAGTCAGTAATAAGAGTCAGTCTTCTTGTACTTAAGTCGGCATTGTACCTTTTCAATTTAATTCACTTGCAATTTCTGTGTTTCATCGTCAATAAGAAGGTCCAAGGGATACAGTAAACCTGGAGTGAAGCATCGGAATCTATAACTAGTGTCACAGGAATGGTTCAAAACATAGACAGTAAAAAGAGTCAGTCTTCTTGTAGTTAAGTCGGCATTGTGCCTTTTCATTTATTTCCGATGCAATTTCTGTGTTTCATCGTCAATAAGAAGGTCAGAGGGATACAGTAAACCTGAAGTGAAGCATCGGGATCTATAACTAGTGTCACAGGAATGGTTCAAAACATAGTCAGCAAGAAGAGTCAGTCTTCTTGTTCTTATGTCGGCATTGTGCCTTTTGTATTTAATTCCGAAGAATTTTCTGTGTTTCATCGTCAATAAGAAGGTCCAGGGAATACAGTGAACCTGAGGTGAGGCATCGGAATCTATAACTAGTGTCACAGGAATGGTTTAAAACATAGTCAGTAGGAAGAGTCGGTCTTCATGTACTTAAGTCGGCATTGTGCCTTTTGTATTTAATTCCGATGCAATTTCTGTGTTTCATCGTCAATAAGAAGGCCCAAGGGATCCAGTAAACCTGAAGTGAAGCATCGGAAACTATAACTAGTGTCACAGGAATGGTTCAAACCATAGACATTAGGAAGAGTCAGACTTCTTGTACTTAAGACGGCATTGTGCCTTTTGTATTTAATTCCGATGCAATTTCTGTGTTTCATCGTCAATAAGAAGGTCCAAGGAATACAGTAAACCTGAAGTGAAGCATCGGAATCTATAACTAGTGTCACAGGAATGGTTCAAACATAGACAGTAAGAAGAGTCAGTCTTCTTGTACTTAAGTCGGCATTGTGCCTTTTGTATTTAATTCCGATGCAATTTCTGTGTTTCATCGTCAATAAGAAGGTCAGAGGGATACAATAATATGAAGCGAAGCATCGCGATCTATAACTAGTGTCACAGGAATGGTTCAAAACATAGTCAGTAAGATGAGTCAGTTTCTTGTACTTAAGCCGGCATTGTGCCTTTTGTATTTAATTCCGATGCAATTTTTGTGTTTCATCGTCAATACGAAGGTCAGAGGGGTACAGTAAACCTGAAGTGAAGCATCGGAATCTATAACTAGTGTCACAGGAATGGTTCAAAGCATAGTCATTAAGAAGAGTCAGTCTTCTTGTACATAAGTCGGCATTGTGCCTTTTGTGTATAATTCCGATGCAATTTCTGTGTTTCATCGTCAATAATAAGGTCCAAGGGATACAGTAAACCTGAAGTGAAGCATCGGAATCTATAACTAGTGTCACAGGAATGGTTCAAAACATAGTCAGTATGAAGAGTCAGTCTTTATGTACCTAAGTATGCATTGTGCCATTTGTGTTTAATTCCGATGCTATTTCTGTGTTTCATCGTCAATAAGAAGGTCAGAGGGATACAGTTAACCTGAAGTGAGGCATCGGAATCTATAACTAGTGTCACTGGAAAGGTTCAAAACATAGACAGTAAGATTAGTCAGTCTTCTTTTACTTAAGTCGGCATTGTGCCTTTTGTGTTTAATTCTGATGCAATTTCAGTGTTTCATCGTCAATAAGAAGGTCAGAGGGATACAGTAAACCTGAAGTGAGGCATCGGAAACTATAACTAGTGTCACAGGAATGGTTCAAATCATAGACAGTAAGATGAGTCAGTCTTCTTGTACTTAAGTCGGCATTGTGCCTTTTGTGTTTAATTCCGATGCAATTTCTGTGTTTCATCGTCAGTAAGAAGGTACAAGGGATACAGTAAACCTCAAGTGAAGCATCGGAATCTATAACTAGTGTCACAGGAATGGTTCAAAACATAGTCAGTAGGAAGTGTCGGTCTTCATGTACTTAAGTCGGCATTGTGCCTTTTGTATATAATTCCGAAGCAATTTCTGTCTTTGATCGTCAATAACAAGGACCAAGGGATACAGTAAACCTGAAGTGAGGCATCGGAATCTATAACTAGTGTCACTGGAATTGTTCAAAATATGGACAGTAAGAAGAGTCAGACTTCTTGTACTTTAGTCGGCATTGTGCCTTTGTGTTTAATTAAGATTCAATTTCTGTGATTCATCGTCTATAAGAAGGCCCAAGGGATACAGTAAACCTGACGTGAAGCATCGGACTCTGCAACTAGTGTCACAGAAATGGTTCAAAACATAGACAGTAGAAGAGTCAGTCTTCTTGTACTTAAGTCGGCATTTTGCCTTTTGTATTTAATACCGATGCAATTTCTGTGTTTCATCGTCAATAAGAAGGTACAAGGGATACAGTAAAACTGGAGTGAAGAATCGGAATCTATAACTAGTGTCAATGGAATGGTTCAAAACATAGACAGTAAGAAGAGTCAGTCTTCTTGTACTTAAGTCGGCATTGTGCCTTTTGTATTTAATTCCGATGCAATTTCGGTGTTTCATCGTCAATAACAAGGTCCAGGGGATACAGTAAACCTGAGGTGAAGCATCGGAATCTATAACTAGTGTCACAGGAATGGTTCAAAACATAGTCAGTAGGAAGAGTCGATCTTCAAGTACTTAAGTCGGCATTGTGCCTTTTGTATTTAATTCCGATGCAATTTCTGTGTTTCATCGTCAATAAGAAGGTCCAAGGGATCCAGTAAACCTGAAGTGAAGCATCGGAATCTATAACTAGTGTCACAGGAATGGTTCAAACCATAGACCTTAGGAAGAAACAGTCTTCTTGTACTTAAGTCGGCATTGTGTCTTTTGCATTTAATTCCGATGCAATTTCTGTGTTTCATCGTCAATAAGAAGGTCCAAGGAATACAGTAAACCTGAAGTGAAGCATCGGAATCTATAACTAGTGTCACAGGAATGGTTCAAACATAGACAGTTAGATGAGTCAGTCTTCTTGTACTTAAGTCGGCATTGTGCCTTTTGTGTTTAATTCCGATGCAATTTCTGTGTTTCATCGTCAGTATAAAGGTCCAAGGGATACAGTAAACCTGAAGTGAAGAATCGGAATCTATAACTAGTGTCACAGGAATGGTTCAAAACATAGTCAGTAGGAAGTGTTGGTCTTCATGTACTTAAGTCGGCATTATGCCATTTGTATTTAATTCCGATGCAATATCTGTGTTTCATCGTCAATAAGAAATTCCAAGGGATACAGTAAAACTGAAGTCAAGCATCGGAATCTATAACTAGTGTCACAGGAATGGTCCACAACATAGCCAGTAAGAAGAGTCCGTCTTCTTGTACTTAAGTAGCCATTGTGGCGTTGCTATTTAATTCCGATGCAATTTCTGTGTTTCATCGTCAATAAGAAGGTCAGAGGGATACAGTAAACCTGAAGTGAAGCATCGGGGCCAAAAACTAGTGTCACAGGAATGGTTCAAAACATAGTCAGTAAGAAGAGTCAGTCTTCTTGTCCTTAAGTCGGCATTGTGCCTTTTGTATTTAATTCCGATGAATTTTCTGTGTTTCATCGTCGATTAGAAGATACAAGGGATACAGTAAACCTGGAGTGAAGCATCGGAATCTGTAGCTTGTGTCACAGGAATGGTTCAAAGCATAGACACTAAGAAGAGTCAGCCTTCTTGTACTTAAGTCGGCATTGTGCCTTTTCTATTTAATTCCGATGCAATTTCTGTGTTTCATCGTCAATAATAAGGTACAAGGGATACAGTAAAACTGGATTGAAGCATCGGAATCTATAACTAGTGTCATTGGAATGGTTCAAAACTTAGACAGTAAGAAGAGTCTGTCTTCTTGTACTTAATTCGGCATTGTGCCTTTTGTATTTAATTCCGATGCAATTTCTGTGTTTCATCGTCAATATGAAGGTCAGAGGGATACGGTAAACCTGTAGTGAAGCATCGGAATCTATAACTAGTGTCACAGTAATGGATCAAAACATAGTCAGTAAGAAGAGTCAGTCGTTTTGTACTTAATTCCTCATTGTGCCTTTTGTGTTTAATTCCGATGCAATTTCTGTGTCTCATCGTCAATAAGAAGGTCCAAGGGATCCAGTAAACCTGAAGTGAAGCATCGGAAACTATAACTAGTGTCACAGGAATAGTTCAAACCATAGACATTAGGAAGAGTCAGACTTCTTGTACTTAAGTCGGCATTGTGCCTTTTGTATTTAATTCCGATGCAATTTCTGTGTTTCATCGTCAATAAGAAGGTCCAAGGAATACAGTAAACCTGAAGTGAAGCTTCGGAATCTATAACTAGTGTCACAGGAGTGGTTCAAACATAGACAGTAAGAAGAGTCAGTCTTCTTGTAATTAAGTCGGCATTGTCCCTTTTGTATTTAATTCCGATGCAATTTTTGTGATTCATCGTCAATAAGAAGGTCAGAGGGGTACAGTAAACCTGAAGTGAAGCATCGGAATCTATAACTAGTGTCACAGGAATGGTTCAAAGCATAGTCATTAAGAAGAGTCAGTCTTCTTGTACATAAGTCGGCATTGTGCCTTTTGTGTATAATTCCGATGCAATTTCTGTGTTTCATCGTCAATAAGAAGGTCCAAGGGATACAGTAAACCTGAAGTGAAGCATCGGAATCTCTAACTAGCGTCACAGGAATGGTTCAAAACATAGACGGTAAGATGAGTCAGTCTTCTTGTACTTAAGTCGGCATTGTGCCTTTTGTATTTAATTCCGATGCAATTTCTGTGATTCATCGTCAATAAGAAGGTCAGAGGGATACAGTAAACCTCAAGAGAAGCATCGGAATCTATAACTAGTGTCACATTAAAGGTTCAAAGCATAGTCAGTAGGAAGAGTCGGTCTTCATGTACTTAAGTCGGCATTGTGCCTTTTGTATTAAATTCCGACGCAATTTCTGTGTTTCATCGTCAATAAGAAGGTCCAAGGGATACAGTAAACCTTAAGTGAAGCATCGGAATCTATAACTAGTGTTACAGGAATGGTTCAAAACATAGACAGTAGGAAGAGTCAGTCTTCTTGTACTTAAGTCGGCATTCTGCCTTTTGTATTTAATTCCGATGCAATTTCTGTGTTTCATCGTCAATAAGAAGGTCCAAGAGATACAGAAAAACTGAAGTCAAGCATCGGAATCTATAACTAGTGTCACAGGAATGGTTCAAAACGTAGCCAGTAAGAAGAGTCAGTCTTCTTGTACCTAAGTAGGATTTGTGGCGTTTCTATTTAATTCCGATGCAATTACTGTGATTCATCGTCAATAAGAAGGTCAGAGGGAAACAGTAAACCTGAAGTGAAGCATCAGAATCTATACCTAGTGTCACAGGAATGGTTCAAAACATAGTCAGTATGAACAGTCAGTCTTTATGTACCTAAGTCTGCATTGTGCCTTTTGTACTTAAATCCGATGCTATTTCTGTGTTTCATCGTCATTAAGAAGGTCCAAGGGATACAGTATACCTGAAGTGAAGCATCCGAATCCATAACTAGTGTCACAGGAATGGTTCAAATCATAGTCAGTAAGTAGAGTCAGTCTTCTTGTACTTCAGTCGGCATTGTGCCTTTTGTATTTAATTCCGATGCAATTTCTGTGTTTCATCGTCAATAAGAAAGTCAGAGGGAAACAGTAAACCTGAAGTGAAGCATCGGAATCTATAACTAGTGTCACAGGAATGGTTCAAAACATAGTCAGTATCAAGAGTCAGTCTTTATGTACCTAAGTATGCATTGTGCCTTTTGTGTTTAATTCCGATGCTATTTCTGTGTTTCATCGTCAATAAGAAGGTCAGAGGGATACAGTAAACCTGAAGTGAGGCATCGGAATCCATAACTAGTGTCACAGGAATGGTTCAAAACATAGACAGTAAGATGAGTCAGTCTTCTTGTACTTAAGTCGGCATTGTGCCTTTTGTGTTTAATTCCGATGCAATTTCTTTGTTTCATCTTCAGTAAGATGGTACAAGGGACACAGTAAACCTCAAGTGAAGCATCGGAATCTATAACTAGTGTCACAGGAATGGTTCAAAACATAGTCAGTAGGAAGTGTCGGTCTTCATGTACTTAAGTCGGCATTGTGCCTTTTGTATATAATTCCGATGCAATTTCTGTCTTTGATCGTCAATAAGAAGGACCAAGGGATACAGTAAACCTGAAGTGAAGCGTAGGAATCTATAACTAGTGTCAGTGGAATGGTTCAAAATATGGACAGTAAGAAGAGTCAGTCTTCTTGTACTTTAGTCGGCATTGTGCCTTTTGTGTTTAATTAAGATTTAATTTCTGTGATTCATCGTCAATTAGAAGGCCCAAGGGATAGAGTAAACCTGACGTGAAGCATCGGACTCTGCAACTAGTGTCACAGAAATGGTTCAAAACATAGACAGTAAGATGAGTCAGTCTTCTTGTACTTAAGTCGGCATTTTGCCTTTTGTGTTTAATTCCGATGCAATTTCTGAGTTTAATCGTCAATAAGAAGGTCCAGGGAAACAGTAAACCTGAAGTGAAGAATCGGAATCTATAACTAGTGTCACAAGAATGGTTCAAATCATAGTCAGTAAGAAAAGACCGTCTTCTTGTCCTTAAGTCGGCATTGTGCATTTTGTATTTAATTCCGATGCAATTTCTGTGATTCATCGTCAATAAGAAGGTCCAAGGGATACAGTAAAACTGAAGTCAAGCATCGGAATCTATAACCAGTGCACAGGAATGGTTCAAAGCATAGCCAGTAAGATGAGTCAGTCTTCTCGTATTTAAGTAGCCATTGTGGCGTTTCTATTTAATTCCGATGCAATTACTGTGTTTCATCGTCAATAAGAAGTTCAGAGGGGTACAGTAAACCTGAAGTGAAGCATCGGGATCTATAACTAGTGTCACAGGAATGGTTCAAAACTTAGTCAGTAGGAAGAGTCGATCTTCATGTACTTAAGTCGGCATTGTGCCTTTTGTATTTAATTCCGATGCAATTTCTGTGTTTCATCGTCAATAAGAAGGTCCAAGGCATCCAGTAAACCTGAAGTGAAGCATCGGAATCTATAACTAGTGTCACAGGAATGGTTCAAAACATAGACAGTAAGAAGAGTCTGTCTTCTTGTACTTAAGTCGGCATTGTGCCTTTTCTATTTAATTCCGATGCAATTTCTGTGTTTCATCGTCAATAAGAAGGTACAAGGGATACAGTAAAACTGGAGTGAAGCATCAGAATCTATAACTAGTGTCAATGGAATGGTTCAAAACATAGACAGTAAGAAGAGTCAGTCTTCTTGTACTTAAGTCGGCATTATGCCATTTGTATTTAATTCCGATGCAATTTCGGTGTTTCATCGTCAATAAGAAGGTCCAGGGGATACAGTAAACCTGAGGTGAACCATCGGAATCTATAACTAGTGTCACAGGAATGGTTCAAAACATAGTCAGTAGGAAGAGTCGTTCTTCATGTACTTAAGTCGGCATTGTGCCTTTTGTATTTAATTCCGATGCAATTTCTGTGTTTCATCGTCAATAAGAAGGTCCAAGGGATCCAGTAAACCTGAAGTGAAGCATCGGAATCTATAACTAGTGTCACAGGTATGGTTCAAACCATAGACTTTATTAAGAGTCAGTCTTCTTGTACTTAAGTCGGCATTGTGCCTTTTGTATTTAATTCCGATGCAATTTCTGTGTTTCATCGTCAATAAGAAGGTCCAAGGAATACAGTAAACCTGAAGTGAAGCATCGGAATCTATAACTAGTGTCACAGGAATGGTTCAAACATAGACAGTAAGATGAGTCAGTATTCTTGTACTTAATTCGGCATTGTGCCTTTTGTGTTTAATTCCGATGCAATTTCTGTGTTTCATCGTCAGTAAGAAGGTCCAAGGGAAACAGTAAACCTCAAGTGAAGCATGGGAATCTATAACTAGTGTCACAGGAATGGTTCAAAACATAGTCAGTAGGAAGTGTTGGTCTTCATGTACTTAAGTCGGCATTGTGCCTTTTGTATTTAATTCCGATGCAATTTCTGTGATTCATCATCAATAAGAAATTCCAAGGGATACAGTAAAACTGAAGTCAAGCATCGGAATCTATAACTAGTGTCACAGGAATGGTTCACAACATAGCCAGTAAGAAGAGTCAGTCTTCTTGTACTTAAGTAGCGATAGTGGCGTTGCTATGTAATTCCGATGCAATTTCTGTGTTTCATTGTCAATAAGAAGGTCAGAGGGATACAGTAAACCTGAAGTGAAGCATCGGAATCTATAACTAGTGCCACAGTAATGGTTCAAAACATAGTCAGTAAGAAGAGTCAGTCGTTTTGTACTTAATTCGGCATTGTGCCTTTTGTGTTTAATTCCGATGCAATTACTGTGTTTCATCGTCAATAAGAAGGTCCAAGGGATACAGTAAACCTAAAGTGAAGCATCGGAATCTATAACTAGTGTCACAGGAATGGTTCAATACATAGTCAGTAGGAAGAGTCGGTCTTCATGTTCTTCAGTCGGCCTTGTGCCGTTTGTATTTAATTCCTATGCAATTTCTGTGTTTCATCATCAATAAGAATGTCAGAGGGATACAGTAAACCTGAAGGGAAGCATCGAAATCTATAACTAGGGTCACAGGAATGGTTCAAAACATAGACAGTAAGAAAAGTCAGTCGTCTTGTTCTTAAGTCGGCATTGTGCCTTTTCTATTTAATTCCGATGCAATTTCTGTGTTTCATCGTCAATAAGAAGGTACAAGGGATACAGTAAAACTGGAGTGAAGCATCAGAATCTATAACTAGTGTCAATGGAATGGTTCAAAACATAGACAGTAAGAAGAGTCAGTCTTCTTGTACTTAAGTCGGCATTATGCCATTTGTATTTAATTCCGATGCAATTTCGGTGTTTCATCGTCAATAAGAAGGTCCAGGGGATACAGTAAACCTGAGGTGAACCATCGGAATCTATAACTAGTGTCACAGGAATGGTTCAAAACATAGTCAGTAGGAAGAGTCGTTCTTCATGTACTTAAGTCGGCATTGTGCCTTTTGTATTTAATTCCGATGCAATTTCTGTGTTTCATCGTCAATAAGAAGGTCCAAGGGATCCAGTAAACCTGAAGTGAAGCATCGGAATCTATAACTAGTGTCACAGGTATGGTTCAAACCATAGACTTTATTAAGAGTCAGTCTTCTTGTACTTAAGTCGGCATTGTGCCTTTTGTATTTAATTCCGATGCAATTTCTGTGTTTCATCGTCAATAAGAAGGTCCAAGGAATACAGTAAACCTGAAGTGAAGCATCGGAATCTATAACTAGTGTCACAGGAATGGTTCAAACATAGACAGTAAGATGAGTCAGTATTCTTGTACTTAATTCGGCATTGTGCCTTTTGTGTTTAATTCCGATGCAATTTCTGTGTTTCATCGTCAGTAAGAAGGTCCAAGGGAAACAGTAAACCTCAAGTGAAGCATGGGAATCTATAACTAGTGTCACAGGAATGGTTCAAAACATAGTCAGTAGGAAGTGTTGGTCTTCATGTACTTAAGTCGGCATTGTGCCTTTTGTATTTAATTCCGATGCAATTTCTGTGATTCATCATCAATAAGAAATTCCAAGGGATACAGTAAAACTGAAGTCAAGCATCGGAATCTATAACTAGTGTCACAGGAATGGTTCACAACATAGCCAGTAAGAAGAGTCAGTCTTCTTGTACTTAAGTAGCGATAGTGGCGTTGCTATGTAATTCCGATGCAATTTCTGTGTTTCATTGTCAATAAGAAGGTCAGAGGGATACAGTAAACCTGAAGTGAAGCATCGAAATCTATAACTAGGGTCACAGGAATGGTTCAAAACATAGACAGTAAGAAAAGTCAGTCGTCTTGTTCTTAAGTCGGCATTGTGCCTTTTCTATTTAATTCCGATGCAATTACTGTGTTTCATCGTCAATAAGAAGGTCCAAGGGATACAGTAAACCTCAAGTGAAGCATCGGAATCTATAACTAGTGTCACAGGAATGGTTCAAACATAGACAGTAGGAAGAGTTAGTCTTCTTGTACTTAAGTCGGCATTCTGCCTCTTGTATTTAATACCGATGCAATTTCTGTGTTTCATCGTCAATTAGAAGGTCCAAGGGATTCAGAAAAACTGAAGTCAAACATCGGAATCTATAACTAGTGTTACAGGAATGGTTCAAAACGTAGCCAGTAAGAAGAGTCAGTCTTCTTGTACCTAAGTAGGATTTTTGGCGTTTCTATTTAATTCCGATGCAATTTCTGTGATTCATCGTCAATAAGAAGGTCAGAGGGAAACAGTAAACCTGAAGTGAAGCATCAGAATCTGTAACTAGTGTCACAGGAATGGTTCAAAACATAGTCAGTACGAACAGTCAGTCTTTATGTACCTAAGTCTGCATTGTTCCTTTTGTATTTATTCCGATGCTATTTCTGTGTTTCATCGTCAATAAGAAGGTCCAAGGGATACAGTAAACCTGAAGTGAAGCATCGGAATCTATAACTAGTGTCACAGGGATGGTTCAAAGCATAGAAAGTAAGATGAGTCAGTCTTCTTGTACTTAAGTCGGCATTGTGCCTTTTCTGTTTAATTCCGATGCAATTTCTGTGTTTCATCGTCAGTAAGAAGGTCCAAGGGATACAGTATACCTGAAGTGAAGCATCCGAATCCATAACTAGTGTCACAGGAATGGTTCAAATCATAGTCAGTTAATAGAGTCAGTCTTCTTGTACTTCAGTGGGCATTGTGCATTTTGTATTTAATTCCGATGCAATTTCTGTGTTTCATCGTCAATAAGAAGGTCAGAGGGAAACAGTAAACCTGAAGTGAAGCATCGGAATCTATAACTAGTGTCACAGGAATGGTTCAAAACATAGTCAGTATCAAGAGTCAGTCTTTATGTACCTAAGTATGCATTGTGCTTTTTGTGTTTAATTCCGATGCTATTTATGTGTTTCATCGTCAATAAGAAGGTCCAAGGGATACAGTAAACCTGAAGTGAAGCATCGGAATCTATAACTAGTGTCACAGGAATGGTTCAATACATATTCAGTAGGAAGAGTCGGTCTTCATGTACTTACGTCGGCCTTGTGCCGTTTGTATTTAATTCCTATGCAATTTCTGTGTTTCATCATCAATAAGAAGGTCAGAGGGATACAGTAAACCTGAAGGAAAGCATCGGAATCTATAACTAGGGTCACAGGAATGGTTCAAAACATAGACTGTAAGAAAAGTCAGTCGTCTTGTACTTAAGTCGGCATTGTGCCTTTTCTATTTAATTCCGATGCTATTTCTGTGTTTCATCGTCAATAAGAAGGTCCAAGGGATACAGTAAACCTCAAGTGAAGCATCGGAATCTATAACTAGTGTCACAGGAATGGTTCAAAACATAGACAGTCGGAAGAGTCAGTCTTCTTGTACTTAAGTCGGCATTCTGCCTTTTGTATTTAATTCCGAGGCAATTTCTGTGTTTCATCGTCAATAAGAAGGTCCAAGGGATACAGTAAACCTGAAGTGAAGCATCGGAATCTATAACTAGTGTCACAGGAATGGTTCAAAACATAGACAGTAGGAAGAGTCAGTCTCCTTGTACTTAAGTCGGCATTGTGCCTTTTCTATTTAATTCCGATGCTATTTCTGTGCTTCATCGTCAAAAAGTAGGTCAGAGGGGTACAGTAAAGCTTTAGTGAAGCATCGGAATCTATAACTAGTGTCACAGGAGTGGTTCAAAACGTAGCCAGTAAGAAGAGTCAGTCTTGTTGTACCTAAGAAGGATTTGTGGCGTTTCTATTTAATTCCGATGCAATTTCTGTGATTCATCGTCAATAAGAAGGTCAGAGGGAAACAGTAAACCTGAAGTGAAGCATCAGAATCTGTAACTAGTGTCACAGGAATGGTTCAAAACATAGTCAGTATGAACAGTCAGTCTTTATGTACCTAAGTCTGCATTGTTCCTTTTGTATTTAATTCCGATGCTATTTCTGTGTTTCATCGTCAATAAGAAGGTCCAAGGGATACAGTAAACCTGAAGTGAAGCATCGGAATCTATAACTAGTGCCACAGGAATGGTTCAAAGCATAGAAAGTAAGATGAGTCAGTCTTCTTGTACTTAAGTCGGCATTGTGCCTTTTGTGTTTAATTCCGATGCAGTTTCTGTGTTTCATCGTCAGTAAGAAGGTCCAAGGGATACAGTATACCTGAAGTGAAGCATCCGAATCCATAACTAGTGTCAAGGGAATGGTTCAAATCATAGTCAGTAAATAGAGTCAGTCTTCTTGTACTTCAGTCGGCATTGTGCCTATTGAATTAAATTCCGATGCAATTTCTGTGTTTCATCGTCAATAAGAAGGTCCAAGGGATACAGTAAAACTGAAGTCAAGCATCTGAATCTATAACCAGTGCACAGGAATGGTTCAAAGCATAGCCAGTAAGATGAGTCAGTCTTCTTGTATTTAAGTAGCCATTGTGGCGTTTCTATTTAATTCCGATGCAATTTCTGTGTTTCATCGTCAATAAGAAGTTCAGAGGGGTACAGTAAACCTGAAGTGAAGCATCGGGATCTATAACTAGTGTCACAGGAATGGTTCAAAACATAGTCAGTAGGAAGAGTCGATCTTCATGTACTTAAGTCGGCATTGTGCCTTTTGTATTTAATTCCGATGCAATTTCTGTGTTTCATCGTGAATAAGAAGGTAAAAGGCATCCAGTAAACCTGAAGTGAAGCATCGGAATCTATAAGTAGTGTCACAGGAATGGTTCAAACCATAGACATTAGGAAGAGTCAGTCTTCTTGTACTGATGTCGGCATTGTGCCTTTTGTATTTAATTCGGATGCAATTTCTGTGTTTCATCGTCAATAAGAAGGTCCAAGGAATACAGTAAACCTGAAGTGAAGCATCGGAATCTATAACTAGTGTCACAGGAATGGTTTAAACATAGACAGTAAGATGGGTCAGTCTTCTTGTACTTAAGTCGGCATTGTGCCTTTTGTGTTTAATTCCGATGCAATTTCTGTATTTCATCGTCAGTAAGAAGGTCCAAGGGATACAGTAACCCTCAAGTGAAGCATAGGAATCTATAACTAGTGTCACAGGAATGGTTCAAAACATAGTCAGTAGGAAGTGTTTTTCTTCATGTACTTAAGTCGGCATTGTGCCTTTTGTATTTAATTCCGATGCAATTTCTGTGATTCATCATGAATAAGAAATTCCAAGGGATACAGTAAAACTGAAGTCAAGCATCGGAATCTATAACTAGAGTCACAGGAATGGTTCACAACATAGTCAGTAAGAAGAGTCAGTCTTCATGTACTTCAGTCGGCCTTGTGCCGTTTGTATTTAATTCCTATGCAATTTCTGTGTTTCATCATCAATAAGAAGGTCAGAGGGATACAGTAAACCTGAAGGGAAGCATCGGAATCTATAACTAGGGTCACAGGAATGGTTCAAAACATAGACAGTAAGAAAAGTCAGTCGTCTTGTTCTTAAGTCGGCATTGTGCCTTTTCTATTTAATTCTGATGCAATTTCAGTGTTTCGTCGTCAATAAGAAGGTCCAAGGGATACAGTAAACCTCAAGTGAAGCATCGGAATCTATAACTAGTGTCACAGGAATGGTTCAAAACATAGACAGTAGGAAGAGTCAGTCTTCTTGTACTTATGTCGGCATTCTGCCTTTTGTATTTAATTCCGATGCAATTTCTGTGTTTCATCGTCAATAAGAAGGTCCAAGGGATTCAGAAAAACTGAAGTCAAACATCGGAATCTATAACTAGTGTTACAGGAATGGTTCAAAACGTAGCCAGTAAGAAGAGTCTGTCTTCTTGTACCTAAGTAGGATTTGTGGCGTTTCAATTTAATTCCGATGCAATTTCTGTGATTCATCTTCAATAAGAAGGTCAGAGGGAAACAGTAAACCTGAAGTGAAGCATCAGAATCTGTAACTAGTGTCACAGGAATGGTTCAAAACATAGTCAGTATGAACAGTCAGTCTTTATCTACCTAAGTCTGCATTGTTCCTTTTGTATTTAATTCCGATGCTATTTCTGTGTTTCACCGTCAATACGAAGGTCCAAGGGATACAGTAAACCTGAAGTGAAGCATCGGAATCTATAACTAGTGTCACAGGAATGGTTCAAAACATAGACAGTAAGAAAAGTCAGTCGTCTTGAACTTAAGTTGGCATTGTGCCTTTTCTATTTAATTCTGATGCAATTTCAGTGTTTCATCGTCAATAAGAAGGTCAGAGGAATACAGTAAACCTGAAGTGAGGCATCGGAATCTATAACTAGTGTCACAGGAATGGTTCAAAACATAGACAGTAAGATGAGTCAGTCTTCTTGTACTTAAGTCGGCATTGTGCCTTTTGTGTTTAATTCCGATGCAATTTCTGTGTTTCATCGTCAGTAACAAGGTACAAGGGATACAGTAAACCTCAAGTGAAGCATCGGAATCTATAACTAGTGTCACAGGAATGGTTCAAAACATAGTCAGTAGGAAGTGTCGGTCTTCTTGTACTTAAGTCGGCATTGTGCCTTTTGTGTTTAATTCCGATGCAATTTCTGTCTTTGATCGTCAATAAGAAGGACCAAGGGTTACAGTAAACCTTAAGTGAAGCATAGGAATCTATAACTAGTGTCACTGGAATGGTTCAAAATATGGACAGTAAGAAGAGTCAGTCTTCTTATACTTTAGTCGGCATTGTGCCTTTTGTGTTTAATTAAGATTCAATTTCTGTGATTCATCGTCTATAAGAAGGCCCAAGGGATACAGTAAACCTGACGTGAAGCATCGGACTCTGCAACTAGTGTCACAGAAATGGTTCAAAACATAGACAGTAGAAGAGTCAGTCTTCTTGTACTTAAGTCGGCATTTTGCCTTTTGTATTTAATTCCAATGCAATTTCTGAGTTTAATCGTCAATAAGAAGGTCCAGGGAAACAGAAAACCTGAAGTGAAGAATCGGAATCTATAACTAGTGTCACAAGAATGGTTCAAATCATAGTCAGTAAGAAAAGACAGTCTTCTTGTCCATAAGTCGGCATTGTGCCTTTTGTATTTAATTCCGATGCAATTTCTGTGATTCATCGTCAATAAGAAGGTCCAAGGGATACAGTAAAACTGAAGTCAAGCATCGGAATCTATAACCAGTGCACAGGAATGGTTCAAAGCACAGCCAGTAAGATGAGTCAGTCTTCTTGTATTTAAGTAGCCATTGTGGCGTTTCTATTTAATTCCGATGCAAATTCTGTGTTTCATCGTCAATAAGAAGTTCAGAGGGGTACAGTAAACCTGAAGTGAAGCATCGGGATCTATAACTAGTGTCACAGGAATGGTTCAAAACATAGTCTGTAGGAAGAGTCGATCTTCATGTACTTAAGTCGGCATTGTGCCTTTTGTATTTAATTCCGATGCAATGTCTGTGTTTCATCGTCAATAAGAAGGTAAAAGGCATCCAGTAAACCTGAAGTGAAGCATCGGAATCTATAACTAGTGTCACAGGATTGGTTCAAACCATAGACATTAGGAAGAGTCAGTCTTCTTGTACTTAAGTCGGCATTGTGCCTTTTGTATTTAATTCCGATGCAATTTCTGTGTTTCATCGTCAATAAGAAGGTCCAAGGAATACAGTAAACCTGAAGCGAAGCATCGGAATCTATAACTAGTGTCACAGGAATGGTTCAAACATAGACAGTAAGATGAGTCAGTCTTCTTGTACTTAAGTCGGCATTGTGCCTTTTGTGTTTAATTCCGATGCAATTTCTGTGTTTCATCGTCAGTAAGAAGGTCCAAGGGATACAGTAAACCTCAAGTGAAGCATAGGAATCTATAACTAGTGTCACAGGAATGGTTCAAAACATAGTCATTAGGAAGTGTTGGTCTTCATGTACTTAAGTCGGCATGGTGCATTTTGTATTTAATTCCGATGCAATTTCTGTGATTCATCGTCAATAAGAAATTCCAAGGGATACAGTAAAACTGAAGTCAAGCATCGGAATCTATAACTAGTGTCACAGGAATGGTTCACAACATAGCCAGTAAGAAGAGTCAGTCTTCTTGTACTTAAGTCGGCATTATGCCTTTTGTATTTAATTCCGAGGCAATTTCTGTGTTTCATCGTCAATAAGAAGGTCCAAGGGATACTGTAAACCTGAAGTGAAGCATCGGAATCTGTAACTAGTGTCACAGGAATGGTTCAAAACATAGTCAGTATGAACAGTCAGTCTTTATGTACCTAAGTCTGCATTGTTCCTTTTGTATTTAATTCCGATGCTATTTCTGTGTTTCATCGTCAATAAGAAGGTCCAAGGGATACAGTAAACCTGAAGTGAAGCATCGGAATCTATAACTAGTGTCACAGGAATGGTTCAAAGCATAGAAAGTAAGATGAGTCAGTCTTCTTGTACTTAAGTCGGCATTGTGCCTTTTGTGTTTAATTCCGATGCAATTTCTGTGTTTCAACGTCAGTAAGAAGGTCCAAGGGATACAGTATATCTGAAGTGAAGCATCCGAATCCATAACTAGTGTCACAGGAATGGTTCCAATCAGAGTCAGTAAATAGAGTCAGTCTTCTTGTACTTCAGTCGGCATTGTGCCTTTTGTATTTAATTCCGATGCAATTTCTGTGTTTCATCGTCAATAAGAAGGTCAGAGGGAAACAGTAAACCTGAAGTGAAGCATCGGAATCTATAACTAGTGTCACAGGAATGGTTCAAAACATAGTCAGTATGAAGAGTCAGTCTTTATGTACCTAAGTATGCATTGTGCCTTTTGTGTTTAATTCCGATGTTATTTCTGTGTTTCATCGTCAATAAGAAGGTCCAAGGAATACAGTAAACCTGAAGTGAAGCATCGGAATCTATAACTAGTGTCACAGGAATGGTTCAAAACATAGACAGTAAGAAAAGTCAGTCGTTTTGAACTTAAGTTGGCATTGTGGCTTTTCTATTTAATTCTGATGCAATTTCAGTGTTTCATCGTCAATAAGAAGGTCAGAGGGATACAGTAAACCTGAAGTGAGGCATCGGAATCTATAACTAGTGTCACAGGAATGGTTCAAAACATAGACAGTAAGAGGAGTCAGTCTTCTTGTACTTAAGTCAGCATTGTGCCTTTTGTGTTTAATTCCGATGCAATATCTGTGTTTCATCGTCAGTAAGAAGGTACAAGGGATACAGTAAACCTCAAGTGAAGCATCGGAATCTATAACTAGTGTCACATTAATGGTTCAAAACATAGTCAGTAGGAAGTGTCGGTCTTCATGTACTTAAGTCGGCATTGTGCCTTTTGTATATAATTCCGATGCAATTTCTGTCTTTGATCGTCAATAAGAAGGACCAAGGGATACAGTAAACCTGAAGTGAAGCATCGGGATCTATAACTAGTGTCACTGGAATGGTTCAAAATATGGACAGTAAGAAGAGTCAGTCTTCTTGTACTTTAGTCGGCATTGTGCCTTTTGTCTTTAATTAAGATTCAATTTCTGTGATTCATCGTCTATAAGAAGGCCCAAGGGATACAGTAAACCTGACGTGAAGCATCGGACTCTGCAACTAGTGTCACAGAAATGGTTCAAAACATAGACAGTAGAATAGTCAGTCTTCTTGTACTTAAGTCGGCATTTTGCCTTTTGTATTTAATTCCGATGCAATTTCTGAGTTTAATCGTCAATAAGAAGGTCCAGGGAAACAGTAAACCTGAAGTGAAGAATCGGAATCTATAACTAGTGTCACAAGAATGGTTCAAATCATAGTCAGTAAGAAAAGACAGTCTTCTTGTACTTAAGTCGGCATTGTGCCTTTTGTATTTAATTCCGATGCAATTTCTGTGTTTCATCGGCAATATGGTCAGAGGGATAAGTAAACCTGGAGTGAAGCATCGGAATCTATAACTAGTGTCTCAGGAATGGTTCAAAACATAGAGAGTAAGAAGAGTCAGTATTCTTGTACTTAAGTTGGCATTGAGCCTTTTCTATATATTTCCGATGCAATTTCTGTGTTTCATCGTCAATAAGAAGGTCCAAGGGATACAGTAAACCTGGAGTGAAGCATCGGAATCTATAACTAGTGTCACAGGAATGGTTCAGAACATAGACACTTAGAAGAGTCAGTTTTCGTGTACTTAAGTACTCATTTAGCCCTTTGTATTTAATTCCGATGCAATTTCTGTGATTCATCGTCAATAAGAAGTCCAAGGATTACAGTAAAACTGAAGTCAAGCATCGGAATCTATAACCAGTGCACAGGAATGGTTCAAATCATAGCCAGTAAGATGAATCAGTCTTCTTGTATTTAAGTAGCCATTGTGGCGTTTCTATTTAATTACGATGCAATTTCTGTGTTTCATCGTCAATAAGAAGGTCAGAGGGATACAGTAAACCTAAAGTGAAGCATCGGGATCTATAACTAGTGTCACAGGAATGGTTCAAACATAGTCAGTAGGAAGAGTCGATCTTCATGTACTTAAGTCGGCATTGTGCCTTTTGTATTTAATTCCGATGCAATTTCTGTGTTTCATCGTCAATAAGAAGGTCCAAGGGATCCAGTAAACCTGAAGTGAAGCATCGGAATCTATAACTAGTGTCACAGGAATGGTTCAAACCATAGACATTAGGAAGAGCCAGTCTTCTTGTACTTAAGCCGGCATTGTGCCTTTTGTATTTAATTCCGATGCAATTTCTGTGTTTCATCGGCAATATGGTCAGAGGGATAAGTAAACCTGGAGTGAAGTATCGGAATCTATAACTAGTGTCACAGGAATGGTTCAAAACATAGACAGTAAGAAGAGTCAGTCTTCTTGTACTGAAGTCGGCATTGTGCCTTTTCTATTTAATTCCGATGCAATTTCTGTGTTTCTTCGTCAATAAGAAGGTACAAGGGATACAGTAAAACTGGAGTGAAGCATCGGAATCTATAACTAGTGTCAATGGAATGGTTCAAAACATAGACAGTAAGAAGAGTCAGTCTTCGTGTACTTAAGTCGGCATTGTGCCTTTTGTATTTAATTCCGATGCAATTTCGGTGTTTCATCGTCAATAAGAAGGTCCAGGGGATACAGTAAACCTGAGGTGAAGAATCGGAATCTATAACTAGTGTCACAGGAATGGTTCAAAACATAGTCAGTAGGAAGAGTCGATCTTCATGTACTTAAGTCGGCATTGTGCCTTTTGTATTTAATTCCGATGCAATTTCTGTGTTTCATCGTCAATAAGAAGGTCCAAGGGATCCAGTAAACCTGAAGTGAAGCATCGGAATCTATAACTAGTGTCACAGGAATGGTTCATACCATAGACATTAGGAAGAGTCAGTCTTCCTGTACTTAAGTCAGCATTGTGCCTTTTGTATTTAATTCCGATGCAATTTCTGTGTTTCATCGTCAATAAGAAGGTCCAAGGAATACAGTAAACCTGAAGTGAAGCATCGGAATCTATAACTAGTGTCACAAGAATGGTTCAAACATAGACAGTAAGATGAGTCAGTCTTCTTGTACTTAAATCGGCATTGTACCTTTTGTGTTTATTTCCGATGCAATTTCTGTGTTTCATCGTCAGTAAGAAAGTCCAAGGGATACAGTAAACCTCAAGTGAAGCATGGGAATCTCTAACTAGTGTCAGAGGAATGGTTCTAAACATAGTCAGTAGGAAGTGTTGGTCTTCATGTACTTAAGTCGGCATTGTGCCTTTTGTATTTAATTCCGATGCAATTTCTGTGATTCATCGTCAATAAGAAATTCCAAGGGATACAGTAAAACTGAAATCAAGCATCGGAATCAATAACTAGTGTCACAGGAATGGTTCACAACATAGCCAGTAAGAAGAGTCAGTCTTCTTGTACTTAAGTAGCCATTGTGGCGTTGCTATTTAATTCCGATGCAATTTCTGTGTTTCTTCGTCAATAAGAAGGACAGAGGGATACAGTAAACCTGTAGTGAAGCATCGGGATCAAAAACTAGTGCCACAGGAATTGTTCAAAACATAGTCAGTAAGAAGAGTCAGTCTTCTTGTCCTTAAGTCGGCATTGTGCCTTTTGTATTTAATTCCGATGAATTTTCTGTGTTTCATCGTCAATAAGAAGGTCCAAGGGATACAGTAAACCTGGAGTGAAGCATCGGAATCTACAACTTGTGTCACAGGAATGGTTCAAAGAATAGACACTAAGAAGAGTCAGCCTTCTTGTACTTAAGTCAGCATTGTGCCTTTTCTATTTAATTCCGATGCAATTTCTGTGTTTCATCGTCAATAAGAAGGTACAAGGGATACAGTAAAACTGGAGTGAAGCATCGGAATCTCTAACTAGTGTCAATGGAATGGTTCAAAACATAGACAGTAAGAAGAGTCAGTCTTCTTGTACTTAATTCGGCATTGGGCCTTTTGTATTTAATTCCGATGCAATTTCTGTGTTTCATCGTCAATAAGAGGGTCAGAGGGATACAGTAAACCTGAAGTGAAGCATCGGAATCTATAACTAGTGTCACGGTAATGGTTCAAAACATAGTCAGTAAGAAAAGTCAGTCGTTTTGTACTTAATTCGGCATTGTGCCTTTTGTGTTTAATTGCGATGCAATTACTGTGTTTCATCGTCAATAAGAAGGTCCAAGGTATACAGTAAACCTGAAGTGAAACATCGGAATCTATAACTAGTGTCACAGGAATGGTTCAAAACATAGACATTAAGAAGAGTCAGTCTTCTTGTACTTAAATCGACATTGTGCCTTTTGTCCTTATTTCCGATGCAATTTCTGTGTTTCATCGTCAATAAGAAGGTCAGAGGGATACAATAAACCTGAAGTGAAGCATCGGAATCTATAACTAGGGTAACAGGAATGGTTCAATACATAGTCAGTAAGAACAGTCAGTCTTCTTGTACCTAAGTCGGCATGGTGCCTTTTTTATATAATTCTGATGCTATTTCTGTGTTTCATCGTCAATAAGAAAGTCAAAGGGATACAATACATCTGGAGTGTAGCATCGGAATCTATAACTAGTGTCACAGGAATGGTTCATAACATAGACAGTAAGAAGAGTCAGTCTTCGTGTACTTAAGTCGGCATTTTGCCCTTTGTATTTAATTCCGATGAAATTTCTGTGTTTCATCGTCAATGAGAAGGTCCAAGGGATACAGTAAACCTGGAGTAAAGCATCAGAATCTATAACTAGTGTCAATGGAATGGTTCAAAACATAGACAGTAAGAAGAGTCAGTCTTCTTGTACTTAATTCGGCATTGTGCCTTTTGTATTTAATTCCGATACAATTTCTGTGTTTCATCGTCAGTAAGTAGGTCAGAGGGATACAGTAAACCTGAAGTAAAGCATCGGAATCTATAGCTAGTGTCACAGGAATGGTTCAAAACATAGTCAGTAAGAAGAGTCAGTCTTCTTGTCCTTAAGTCGGCGTTGTGCCTTTTGTATTTAATTCCGATGCAATTTCTGTGTTTCATCGTCAGTAAGAAGGTCCAAGGTATACAGTAAACCTCAAGTGAAGCATCGGAATCTATAACTAGTGTCACAGGAATGGTTCAAAGCATAGTCAGTAGGAAGTGTCGGTCTTCATGTACTTAAGTCGGCATTGTGCCTTTTGTATATAATTCCGATGCAATTTCTGTCTTTCATCGTTAATAAGAAGGACCAAGGGATACAGTAAACCTAAAGTGAAGCATCGGAATCTATAACTAGTGTCACTGTAATGGTTCAAAATATGGACAGTATGAAGAGTCAGTCTTCTTGTACTTTAGCTGGCATTGTGCCTTTTGTGTTTAATTCCGATTCAATTTCTGAGTTTCATCGTCAATAAGAAGGTCCAGGGATTCAGTAAACCTGAAGTGAAGCATCGGACTCTGCTGCTAGTGTCACAGAAATGGTTAAAATCATAGACGGTAGAAGAGTCAGTCTTCTTGTACTTAAGTCGGCATTTTGCCTTTTGTATTTAATTCCGATGCAATTTCTGAGTTTCATCGTCAATAAGAAGCTCCAGGGAAACAGTAAACCTGAAGTGAAGCATCGGGATCTGTAACTAGTGTCACAGGAATGGTCAAAACATAGTCAATGAGAACAGTCAGTCTTCTTGTCCCTAAGTCGGCATTGTGCCTTTTTTATTTAATTCCGATGCAATTTCTGTGTTTCATCGTCAATAAGAAGGTCCAAGGGATGCAGTAAACCTGGAGTGAAGCAGCGGAATCTATAACTAGTGTCACAGGAATGGTTCAAAACATAGACAGTTAGAAGAGTCATTTTTCGTGTACTTAAGACGGCATTTTGCCCTTTGTATTTAATTCCGATGCAATTTCTGTGATTCATCGTCAATAAGAAGGTCCAAATGATACAGTAAACCTGAAGTGAAGCATCGGGATCTATAACTAGTGTCACAGGAATGGTTCAAAACATAGTCAGTAAGAAGAGTCAGTCTTCTCGTCCTTAAGTCGGCATTGTGCCTTTTGTATTTAATTCCGATGAATTTTCTGTGTTTCATCGTCAATAAGAAGGTCCAAGGGATACAGTAAACGTGGAGTGAAGCATCGGAATCTATAACTTGTGTCACAGGAATGGTTCAAAACATAGACACTAAGAAGAGTCAGTATTCTTGCACTTAAGTCGGCGTTGTGCCCTTTGTATTTAATTCCGATGCAATTTCTGTGTTTCATCGTCATTAAGAATGTCAGAGGGATACAGAAAACCTGAAGTGAGGCAACGCAATCTATAACTAGTGTCACAGGAATGGTTCAAACATAGTCAATAAGAAGAGTCAGTCTTCTTGTACTTAAGTCGGCATTGTGCCTTTCGTCTTTAATTCCGATGCAATTTCTGAGTTTCATCGTCAATAAGAAGGTCAGAGGGTTACAGTAAACCTGAAGTGAAGCATCGGAATCTATAACTAAAGTCACAGGAATGGTTCAAATCATAGACAGGAAGAGGGGTCAGTCTTCTTGTCCCTAAGTCGGCATTGTGCCTTTTTTATTTAATTCCGATGCAATTTCTGTGTTTCATCGTCAATAAGAAGGTCCAAGGGATGCAGTAAACCTGGAGTGAAGCAGCGGAATCTATAAGTAGTGTCACAGGAATGGTTCAAAACATAGACAGTTAGAAGAGTCAGTTTTCGTGTACTTAAGACGGCATTTTGCCCTTTGTATTTAATTCCGATGCAATTTCTGTGATTCATCGTCAATAAGAAGGTCCAAATGATACAGTAAACCTGAAGTGAAGCATCGGGATCTATAACTAGTGTCACAGGAATGGTTCAAAACATAGACACTAAGAAGAGTCAGTATTCTTGCACTTAAGTCGGCGTTGTGCCCTTTGTATTTAATTCCGATGCAATTTCTGTGTTTCATCGTCATTAAGAAGGTCAGAGGGATACAGAAAACCTGAAGTGAGGCAACGCAATCTATAACTAGTGTCACAGGAATGGTTCAAACATAGTCCATAAGAAGAGTCAGTCTTCTTGTACTTAAGTCGGCATTGTGCCTTTCGTCTTTAATTCCGATGCAATTTCTGAGTTTCATCGTCAATAAGAAGGTCAGAGGGTTACAGTAAACCTGAAGTGAAGCATCGGAATCTATAACTAAAGTCACAGGAATGGTTCAAATCATAGACAGGAAGAGGGGTCAGTCTTCTTGTACTTAAGTCAGCATTGTGCCTTTTGTATTTAATTCCGATGCAATTTCTGTGTTTCATCGTCAATAAGAAGGTCCAAGGGATACAGTAAAACTGAAGTCAAGCATCGGAATATATAACTAGTGTCACAGGAATGGTTCAAAGCATAGCCAGTAAGAAGAGTCAGTCTTCTTGTACATAAGTAGGCATTGTGGCGTTTCTATTTAATTCCGATGCAATTTCTGTGTTTCATCGTCAATAAGAAGGTCAGATAGATACAGTAAATATGAAGCGAAGCATCGCGATCTATAACTAGTGTCACAGGAATGTTTCAAAACATAGTCAGTAAGATGTGTCAGTTTCTTGTACTTAAGTCGGCATTGTGCCTTTTGTATTTAATTCCGATGCAATTTTTGTGTTTCATCGTCAATAAGAAGGTCAGAGGGGTACAGTAACGCTGAAGTGAAGCATCGGTATCTATAACTAGTGTCACAGGAATGGTTCAAACATAGTCATTAAGAAGAGTCAGTCTTCTTGTACATAAGTCGGCAATGTGCCTTTTGTGTTTAATTCCGATGCAATTTCTGTGTTTCATCGTCAATAAGAAGGTCCAAGGGATACAGTAAAACTGAAGTGAAGCATCGGAATCAATAACTAGCGTCACAGGAATGGTTCAAAACATAGACGGTAAGATGAGTCAGTCTTCTTGTACTTAAGTCGGCATTGTGTCTTTTGTATTTAATTCCGATGCAATTTCTGTGATTCATCGTCAATAAGAAGGTCAGAGGGATGCAGTAAACCTCAAGAGAAGCATCGGAATCTATAACTAGTGTCAGAGGAATGGTTCAAAGCATAGTCAGTAGGAAAAGTCGGTCTTCATGTACTTAAGTCGGCATTGTGCCTTTTGTATTAAATTCCGACGCAATTTCTGTGTTTCATCGTCAATAAGAAGGTCCAAGGGATACAGTAAACCTCAAGTGAAGCATCGGAATCTATAACTAGTGTCACAGGAATGGTTCAAAACATAGACAGTAGGAAGAGTCAGTTTTCTTGTACTTAAGTCGGCATTCTGCCTTTTGTATTTAATTCCGATGCAATTTCTGTGTTTCATCGTCAATAAGAAGGTCCAAGGGATACAGAAAAACTGAAGTCAAGCATCGGAATCTATAACTAGTGTCACAGGAATGGTTCAAAACGTAGCCAGTAAGAAGAGTCAGTCTTCTTGCATCTAAGTAGGAATTGTGGCGTTTCTATTTATTTCCGATGCAATTTCTGTGTTTCATCGTCAATAAGAAGGTCAGAGGGAAACAGTAAACCTGAAGTGAAGCATCGGAATCTATAACTAGTGTCACAGGAATGGTTCAAAACATAGACAATAGGAAGAGTCAGTTTTCTTGTACTTAAGTCTGCATTGTGCCTTTTGTGTTTAATTCCGATGCTATTTCTGTGTTTCATCGTCAATAAGAAGGTCCATGGGATACAGTAAACCTGAAGTGAAGCATCGGAATCTATAACTAGTGTCACAGGAATGGTTCAAAACATAGACAGTGAGAAAAGCCAGTCGTCCTGTACTTAAGTTGGCATTGTGCCTTTTCTATTTAATTCTGATGCAATTTCAGTGTTTCATTGTCAATAAGAAGGTCAGAGGGATACAGTAAACCTGAAGTGAAGCATCGGAATCTATAACTAGTGTCACAGGAATGGTTCAAAACATAGACAGTAAGATGAGTCAGTCTTCTTGTACTTAAGTCGGCATTGTGCCTTTTGTGTTTAATTCCGATGCAATTTCTGTGTTTCATCGTCAGTAAGAAGGTCCATGGGATACAGTATACCTGAAGTGAAGCATCCGAATCCATAACTAGTGTCACAGGAATGGTTCAAATCATAGTCAGTTAATAGAGTCAGTCTTCTTGTACTTCAGTGGGCATTGTGCATTTTGTATTTAATTCCGATGCAATTTCTGTGTTTCATCGTCAATAAGAAGGTCAGAGGGAAACAGTAAACCTGAAGTGAAGCATCGGAATCTATAACTAGTGTCACAGGAATGGTTCAAAGCATAGTCAGTATGAAGAGTCAGTCTTTATGTACCTAAGTCTGCATTGTGCCTTTTGTGTTTAATTCCGATGCTATTTCTGTGTTTCATCTTCAATAAGAAGGTCCAAGGGTTACAGTAGACCTGAAGTGAAGCATCGGAATCTATAACTAGTGTCACAGGAATGGTTCAAAACATAGACAGTAAGAAAAGTCAGTCGTCTTGTACTTAAGTTGGCATTGTGCCTTTTCTATTTAATTCTGATACAATTTCAGTGTTTCATCGTCAATAAGAAGGTCAGAGGGATACAGTAAACCTGAAGTGAGGCATCGGAATCTATAACTAGTGTCACAGGAATGGTTCAAAAGATAGCCACTAAGAAGAGTCAGTCTTCTTGTACTTAAGTAGGCATTGTGGCGTTTCTATTTAATTCCAATGCAATTTCTGTGTTTCATCGTCAATAAGAAGGTCCAAGGGATACAGTAAACCTGAAGTGAAGCATCGGAATCTATAACTAGCGTCACAGGTATGGTTCAAAACATTGACGGTAAGATGAGTCAGTCTTCTTGTACTTAAGTCGGCATTGTGTCTTTTGTATTTAATTCCGATGCAATTTCTGTGATTCATCGTCAATAAGAAGGTCAGAGGGATACAGTAAACCACAAGAGAAGCATCGGAATCTATGACTAGTGTCACAGGAATGGTTCAAAGCATAGTCAGTAGGAAGAGTCGGTCTTCATGTACTTAAGTCTGCATTGTGCCTTTTGTATTAAATTCCGACGCAATTTCTGTGTTTCATCGTCAATAAGAAGGTCCAAGGGATACAGTAAACCTGGAGTGAAGCATCGGAATCTATAACTAGTGTCACAGGAATGGTACAAAGCATAGACAGTAAGAAGAGTCAGTCTTCTTGTACTTAAGTCGGCATTGTGCCTTTTGTGTTTAATTCCGATGCAATTTCTGTGTTTCATCGTCAGTAAGAAGGTCCAAGGGATACAGTATACCTGAAGTGAAGCAACCGAATCCATAACTAGTGTCACAGGAATGGTTTAAATCATAGTCAGTAAATAGAGTCAGTCTACTTGTACTTCAGCCGGCATTGTGCCTTTTGTATTTAATTCCGATGCAATTTCTGTGTTTCATCGTCAATAAGAAGGTCAGAGGGAAACAGTAAACCTGAAGTGAAGCATCTGAATCTATAACTAGTTTCACAGGAATGGTTCAAAACATAGTCAGTAAGAAGAGTCAGTCTTCTTGTCCTTAAGTCGGCATTGTGCCTTTTGTATTTAAATCCGATTAATTTTCTGTCTTTCATCGTCAATAAGAAGGTCCAAGGGATACAGTAAACCTGGAGTGAAGCATCGGAATCTATAACTTGTGTCACAGGAATGGTTCAAAACATAGACACTAAGAAGAGTCAGTATTCTTGCACTTAAGTCGGCGTTGTGCCCTTTGTATTTAATTCCGATGCAATTTCTGTGTTTCATCGTCATTAAGAATGTCAGAGGGATACAGAAAACCTGAAGTGAGGCAACGCAATCTATAACTAGTGTCACAGGAATGGTTCAAACATAGTCAATAAGAAGAGTCAGTCTTCTTGTACTTAAGTCGGCATTGTGCCTTTCGTCTTTAATTCCGATGCAATTTCTGAGTTTCATCGTCAATAAGAAGGTCAGAGGGTTACAGTAAACCTGAAGTGAAGCATCGGAATCTATAACTAAAGTCACAGGAATGGTTCAAATCATAGACAGGAAGAGGGGTCAGTCTTCTTGTCCCTAAGTCGGCATTGTGCCTTTTTTATTTAATTCCGATGCAATTTCTGTGTTTCATCGTCAATAAGAAGGTCCAAGGGATGCAGTAAACCTGGAGTGAAGCAGCGGAATCTATAAGTAGTGTCACAGGAATGGTTCAAAACATAGACAGTTAGAAGAGTCAGTTTTCGTGTACTTAAGACGGCATTTTGCCCTTTGTATTTAATTCCGATGCAATTTCTGTGATTCATCGTCAATAAGAAGGTCCAAATGATACAGTAAACCTGAAGTGAAGCATCGGGATCTATAACTAGTGTCACAGGAATGGTTCAAAACATAGACACTAAGAAGAGTCAGTATTCTTGCACTTAAGTCGGCGTTGTGCCCTTTGTATTTAATTCCGATGCAATTTCTGTGTTTCATCGTCATTAAGAAGGTCAGAGGGATACAGAAAACCTGAAGTGAGGCAACGCAATCTATAACTAGTGTCACAGGAATGGTTCAAACATAGTCCATAAGAAGAGTCAGTCTTCTTGTACTTAAGTCGGCATTGTGCCTTTCGTCTTTAATTCCGATGCAATTTCTGAGTTTCATCGTCAATAAGAAGGTCAGAGGGTTACAGTAAACCTGAAGTGAAGCATCGGAATCTATAACTAAAGTCACAGGAATGGTTCAAATCATAGACAGGAAGAGGGGTCAGTCTTCTTGTACTTAAGTCAGCATTGTGCCTTTTGTATTTAATTCCGATGCAATTTCTGTGTTTCATCGTCAATAAGAAGGTCCAAGGGATACAGTAAAACTGAAGTCAAGCATCGGAATATATAACTAGTGTCACAGGAATGGTTCAAAGCATAGCCAGTAAGAAGAGTCAGTCTTCTTGTACATAAGTAGGCATTGTGGCGTTTCTATTTAATTCCGATGCAATTTCTGTGTTTCATCGTCAATAAGAAGGTCAGATAGATACAGTAAATATGAAGCGAAGCATCGCGATCTATAACTAGTGTCACAGGAATGTTTCAAAACATAGTCAGTAAGATGTGTCAGTTTCTTGTACTTAAGTCGGCATTGTGCCTTTTGTATTTAATTCCGATGCAATTTTTGTGTTTCATCGTCAATAAGAAGGTCAGAGGGGTACAGTAACGCTGAAGTGAAGCATCGGTATCTATAACTAGTGTCACAGGAATGGTTCAAACATAGTCATTAAGAAGAGTCAGTCTTCTTGTACATAAGTCGGCAATGTGCCTTTTGTGTTTAATTCCGATGCAATTTCTGTGTTTCATCGTCAATAAGAAGGTCCAAGGGATACAGTAAAACTGAAGTGAAGCATCGGAATCAATAACTAGCGTCACAGGAATGGTTCAAAACATAGACGGTAAGATGAGTCAGTCTTCTTGTACTTAAGTCGGCATTGTGTCTTTTGTATTTAATTCCGATGCAATTTCTGTGATTCATCGTCAATAAGAAGGTCAGAGGGATGCAGTAAACCTCAAGAGAAGCATCGGAATCTATAACTAGTGTCAGAGGAATGGTTCAAAGCATAGTCAGTAGGAAAAGTCGGTCTTCATGTACTTAAGTCGGCATTGTGCCTTTTGTATTAAATTCCGACGCAATTTCTGTGTTTCATCGTCAATAAGAAGGTCCAAGGGATACAGTAAACCTCAAGTGAAGCATCGGAATCTATAACTAGTGTCACAGGAATGGTTCAAAACATAGACAGTAGGAAGAGTCAGTTTTCTTGTACTTAAGTCGGCATTCTGCCTTTTGTATTTAATTCCGATGCAATTTCTGTGTTTCATCGTCAATAAGAAGGTCCAAGGGATACAGAAAAACTGAAGTCAAGCATCGGAATCTATAACTAGTGTCACAGGAATGGTTCAAAACGTAGCCAGTAAGAAGAGTCAGTCTTCTTGCATCTAAGTAGGAATTGTGGCGTTTCTATTTATTTCCGATGCAATTTCTGTGTTTCATCGTCAATAAGAAGGTCAGAGGGAAACAGTAAACCTGAAGTGAAGCATCGGAATCTATAACTAGTGTCACAGGAATGGTTCAAAACATAGACAATAGGAAGAGTCAGTTTTCTTGTACTTAAGTCTGCATTGTGCCTTTTGTGTTTAATTCCGATGCTATTTCTGTGTTTCATCGTCAATAAGAAGGTCCATGGGATACAGTAAACCTGAAGTGAAGCATCGGAATCTATAACTAGTGTCACAGGAATGGTTCAAAACATAGACAGTGAGAAAAGCCAGTCGTCCTGTACTTAAGTTGGCATTGTGCCTTTTCTATTTAATTCTGATGCAATTTCAGTGTTTCATTGTCAATAAGAAGGTCAGAGGGATACAGTAAACCTGAAGTGAAGCATCGGAATCTATAACTAGTGTCACAGGAATGGTTCAAAACATAGACAGTAAGATGAGTCAGTCTTCTTGTACTTAAGTCGGCATTGTGCCTTTTGTGTTTAATTCCGATGCAATTTCTGTGTTTCATCGTCAGTAAGAAGGTCCATGGGATACAGTATACCTGAAGTGAAGCATCCGAATCCATAACTAGTGTCACAGGAATGGTTCAAATCATAGTCAGTTAATAGAGTCAGTCTTCTTGTACTTCAGTGG
The DNA here is from genome assembly GCF_021461385.2 of Schistocerca piceifrons. Lineage (NCBI taxonomy): Eukaryota > Metazoa > Arthropoda > Insecta > Orthoptera > Acrididae > Schistocerca > Schistocerca piceifrons. The sequence goes on along the minus strand of NW_025727432.1, from coordinate 786,156 downwards.
GCATTGTGCATTTTGTATTTAATTCCGATGCAATTTCTGTGTTTCATCGTCAATAAGAAGGTCAGAGGGAAACAGTAAACCTGAAGTGAAGCATCGGAATCTATAACTAGTGTCACAGGAATGGTTCAAAGCATAGTCAGTATGAAGAGTCAGTCTTTATGTACCTAAGTCTGCATTGTGCCTTTTGTGTTTAATTCCGATGCTATTTCTGTGTTTCATCTTCAATAAGAAGGTCCAAGGGTTACAGTAGACCTGAAGTGAAGCATCGGAATCTATAACTAGTGTCACAGGAATGGTTCAAAACATAGACAGTAAGAAAAGTCAGTCGTCTTGTACTTAAGTTGGCATTGTGCCTTTTCTATTTAATTCTGATACAATTTCAGTGTTTCATCGTCAATAAGAAGGTCAGAGGGATACAGTAAACCTGAAGTGAGGCATCGGAATCTATAACTAGTGTCACAGGAATGGTTCAAAAGATAGCCACTAAGAAGAGTCAGTCTTCTTGTACTTAAGTAGGCATTGTGGCGTTTCTATTTAATTCCGATGCAATTTCTGTGTTTCATCGTCAATAAGAAGGTCCAAGGGATACAGTAAACCTGAAGTGAAGCATCGGAATCTATAACTAGCGTCACAGGTATGGTTCAAAACATTGACGGTAAGATGAGTCAGTCTTCTTGTACTTAAGTCGGCATTGTGTCTTTTGTATTTAATTCCGATGCAATTTCTGTGATTCATCGTCAATAAGAAGGTCAGAGGGATACAGTAAACCACAAGAGAAGCATCGGAATCTATGACTAGTGTCACAGGAATGGTTCAAAGCATAGTCAGTAGGAAGAGTCGGTCTTCATGTACTTAAGTCTGCATTGTGCCTTTTGTATTAAATTCCGACGCAATTTCTGTGTTTCATCGTCAATAAGAAGGTCCAAGGGATACAGTAAACCTGGAGTGAAGCATCGGAATCTATAACTAGTGTCACAGGAATGGTACAAAGCATAGACAGTAAGAAGAGTCAGTCTTCTTGTACTTAAGTCGGCATTGTGCCTTTTGTGTTTAATTCCGATGCAATTTCTGTGTTTCATCGTCAGTAAGAAGGTCCAAGGGATACAGTATACCTGAAGTGAAGCAACCGAATCCATAACTAGTGTCACAGGAATGGTTTAAATCATAGTCAGTAAATAGAGTCAGTCTACTTGTACTTCAGCCGGCATTGTGCCTTTTGTATTTAATTCCGATGCAATTTCTGTGTTTCATCGTCAATAAGAAGGTCAGAGGGAAACAGTAAACCTGAAGTGAAGCATCTGAATCTATAACTAGTTTCACAGGAATGGTTCAAAACATAGTCAGTAAGAAGAGTCAGTCTTCTTGTCCTTAAGTCGGCATTGTGCCTTTTGTATTTAAATCCGATTAATTTTCTGTCTTTCATCGTCAATAAGAAGGTCCAAGGGATACAGTAAACCTGGAGTGAAGCATCGGAATCTATAACTAGTGTCACAGGAATGGTACAAAGCATAGACAGTTAGAAGAGTCAGTCTTCTTGTACTTAAGTCGGAATTGTGCCTTTTCTATTTAATTCCGATGCAATTTCTGTGTTTCATCGTCAATAAGAAGGTCCAGGGGATACAGTAAACCTGAAGTGAAGCATCGGAATCTATAACTAGTGTCACAGCAATGGTTCAAAACATAGTCAGTAGGAAGAGTCGATCTTCATGTACTTAAGTCGGCATTGTGCCTTTTGTATTTAATTCCGATGCAATTTCTGTGTTTCATCGTCAATAAGAAGGTCCAAGGGATCCAGTAAACCTGAAGTGAAGCATCGGAATCTATAACTAGTGTCACAGGAATGGTTCAAACCATAGACATTAGGAAGATTCAGTCTTCCTGTACTTAAGTCGGCATTGTGCCTTTTGTATTTAATTCCGATGCAATTTCTGTGTTTCATCGTCAATAAGAAGGTCCAAGGAATACAGTAAACCTGAAGTGAAGCATCGGAATCTATAACTAGTGTCACAGGAATGGTTCAAACATAGACAGTAAGAAGAGTCAGTCTACTTGTACTTAAGTCGGCATTGTGCCTTTTGTATTTAATTCCGATGCAATTTCTGTGTTTCATCGTCAATAAGAAGGTCAGAGGGATACAGTAACCCTGAAGTGAAGCATCGCAATCTATAACTAGTTTCACAGGAATGGTTCAAAACATAGACAGTAAGATGAGTCAGTCTTCTTGTACTTAAGTCGGCATTGTGCCTTTTGTGTTTAATTCCGATGCAATTTCTGTGTTTCATCGTCAGTAAGAAGGTTCAAGGGATACAGTAAACCTCAAGTGAAGCATCGGAATCTATAACTAGTGTCACAGGAATGGTTCAAAGCATAGTCAGTAGGAAGTGTTGGTCTTCATGTACTTAAGTCGGCATTGTGCCTTTTGTATATAATTCCGATGCAATTTTTGTCTTTGATCGTCAATAAGAAGGACCAAGGGATACAGTAAACCTTAAGTGAAGCATTGGAATCTATAACTAAAGTCACAGGAATGGTTCAAATCATAGACAGGAAGAGGGGTCAGTCTTCTTGTACTTAAGTCAGCATTGTGCCTTTTGTATATAATTCCGATGCAATTTCTGTGTTTCATCGTCAATAAGAAGGTCCATGGGATACAGTAAAACTGAAGTCAAGCATCGGAATATATAACTAGTGTCACAGGAATGGTTCAAAAGATAGCCACTAAGAAGAGTCAGTCTTCTTGTACTTAAGTAGGCATTGTGGCGTTTCTATTTAATTCCGATGCAATTTCTGTGTTTCATCGTCAATAAGAAGGTCCAAGGGATCCAGTAAACCTGAAGTGAAGCATCGGAATCTATAACTAGTGTCACAGGAATGGTTCAAAACATAGTCAGTAGGAAGAGTCGATCTTCATGTACTTAAGTCGGCATTGTGCCTTTTGTATTTAATTCCGATGCAATTTCTGTGTTTCATCGTCAATAAGAAGGTCCAAGGGATCCAGTAAACCTGAAGTGATGCATCGGAATCTATAACTAGTGTCACAGGAATGGTTCAAACCATAGACATTAGGAAGAGTCAGTCTTCTTGTACTTAAGTAGGCATTGTGGCGTTTCAATTTAATTCCGATGCAATTTCTGTGTTTCATCGTCAATAAGAAGGTCCAAGGGATACAGTAAACCTGAAGTGAAGCATCGGAATCTATAACTAGCGTCACAGGAATGGTTCAAAGCATTGACGGTAAGATGAGTCAGTCTTCTTGTACTTAAGTCGGCATTGTGTCTTTTGTATTTAATTCCGATGCAATTTCTGTGATTCATCGTCAATAAGAAGGTCAGAGGGATACAGTAAACCTCAAGAGAAGCATCGGAATCTATAACTAGTGTCACAGGAATGGTTCAAAGCATAGTCAGTAGGAAGAGTCGGTCTTCATGTACTTAAGTCTGCATTGTGCCTTTTGTATTAAATTCCGACGCAATTTCTGTGTTTCATCGTCAATAAGAAGGTCCAAGGGATACAGTAAACCTCAAGTGAAGCATCGGAATCTATAACTAGTGTCACAAGAATGGTTCAAAACATAGACAGTAGGAAGAGTCAGTTTTCTTGTACTTAAGTCGGCATTCTGCCTTTTGTATTTAATTCCGATGCAATATCTGTGTTTCATCGTCAATAAGAAGGTCCAAGGGATACAGAAAAACTAAAGTCAAGCATCGGAATCCATAACTAGTGTCACAGGAATGGTTCAAAACGTAGCCAGTAAGAAGAGTCAGTTTTCTTGCATCTAAGTAGGAATTGTGGCGTTTCTATTTGATTCCGATGCAATTTCTGTGTTCCATCGTCAATAAGAAGGTCAGAGGGAAACAGTAAACCTGAAGTGAAGCAATGGAATCTATAACTAGTGTCACAGGAATGGTTCAAAACATAGTCAGTATGAAGAGTCAGTCTTTATGTACCTAAGTCTGCATTGTGCCTTTTGTGTCTAATTCCGATGCTATTTCTGTGTTTCATCTTCAATAAGAAGGTCCAAGGGATACAGTAAACCTGAAGTGAAGCATCGGAATCTATAACTAGTGTCACAGGAATGGTTCAAAACATAGACAGTAAGAAAAGTCAGTCGTCTTGTACTTAAGTTGGCATTGTGCCTTTTCTATTTAATTCTGATGCAATTTCAGTGTTTCATCGTCAATAAGAGGGTCAGAGGGATACAGTAAACCTGAAGTGAAGCATCGGAATCTATAACTAGTGTCACAGGAATGGTTCAAAGCATAGACAGTAAGATGAGTCAGTCCTCTTGTACTTAAGTCGGCATTGTGCCTTTTGTGTTTAATTCCGATGCAATTACTGTGTTTCATCGTCAGTAAGAAGGTCCAAGGGATACAGTATACCTGAAGTGAAGCATCCGAATCCATAACTAGTGTCACAGGAATGGTTCAAAACATAGACAGTAAGAAAAGTCAGTCGTCTTGTACTTAAGTTGGCATTGTGCCTTTTCTATTTAATTCTGTTGCAATTTCTCTGTTTCATCGTCAGTAAGAAGGTGCAAGGGATACAGTTAACCTCAAGTGAAGCATCGGAATCTATAACTAGTGTCACAGGAATGGTTCAAAACATAGTCAGTAGGAAGTGTCGGTCTTCATGTACTTAAGTCGGCATTGTGTCTTTTGTATATAATTCCGATGCAATTTCTGGCTTTGATCGTCAATAAGAAGGACCAAGGGATACAGTAAACCTGAAGTGAAGCATCGGAATCTATAACTAGTGTCACTGGAATGGTTCAAAATATGGACAGTAAGAAGAGTCAGTCTTCTTGTACTTTAGTCGGAATTGTGCCTTTTGTGTTTAATTAAGATTCAATTTCTGTGATTCTTCGCCTATAAGAAGGCCCAAGGGATACAGTAAACCTGACGTGAAGCATCGGACTCTGCAACTAGTGTCACAGAAATGGTTCAAAACATAGACAGTAGAAGAGTCAGTCTTCTTGTTTTTAAGTCGGCATTTTGCCTTTTGTATTTAATTCCGATGCAATTTCTGTGTTTCATCGGCAATATGGTCAGAGGGATAAGTAAACCTGGAGTGAAGCATCGGAATCTATAACTAGTGTCACAGGAATGGTTCAAAACATAGACACTTAGAAGAGTCAGTTTTCGTGTACTTAAGTAGGCATTTTGCCCTTTGTATTTAATTCCGATGCAATTTCTGTGATTCATCGTCAATAAGAAGGTCCAAGGGATACAGTAAAACAGAAGTCAAGCATCGGAATCTATAACCAGTGTCACAGGAATGGTTCAAAGCACAGCCAGTAAGATGAGTCAGTCTTCTTGTATTTAAGTAGCCATTGAGGCTTTCTATTTAATTCCGATGCAATTTCTGTGTTTCATCGTCAATAAGAAGGTCAGAGGGATACAGTAAACCTGAAGAGAAGCATTGCAATCTATAACTAGTTTCACAGGAATGGTTCAAAACATAGACAGTAAGATGAGTCAGTCTTCTTGTACTGAAGTCGGCATTGTGCCTTTTGTGTTTAATTCCGATGCAATTTCTGTGTTTCATCGTCAGTAAGAAGGTTCAAGGGATACAGTAAACCTCAAGTGAAGCATCGGAATCTATAACTAGTGTCACAGGAATGGTTCAAAGCATAGTCAGTAGGAAGTGTTGGTCTTCATGTACTTAAGTCGGCATTGTGCCTTTTGTATATAATTCCGATGCAATTTTTGTCTTTGATCGTCAATAAGAAGGACCAAGGGATACAGTAAACCTGAAGTGAAGCATCGGAATCTATAACTAGTGTCACTGCAATGGTTCAAAATATGGACAGTAAGAAGAGTCAGTCTTCTTGTACTTAAGTTGGCATTGTGCCTTTTCTATTTAATTCTGATGCAATTTCAGTGATTCATCGGCAATATGGTCAAAGGGATAAGTAAACCTGGAGTGAAGCATCGGAATCTATAACTAGTGTCACAGGAATCGATCAAAAGATAGAAAGTAAGAAGAGTCAGTATTCTTGAACATAAGTCGGCATTGAGCATTTTCTATTTATTTCCGATGCAATTTCTGTGTTTCATCGGCAATAAGAAGGTCCAAGGGATACAGCAAAACTGAAGTCAAGCATCGGAATCTATAACTAGTGTCACAGGAATGGTTCAAAACATAGTCAGTATGAAGAGTCAGTCTTTATGTACCTAAGTCTGCATTGTGCCTTTTGTGTTTAATTCCGCTGCTATTTCTGTGTTTCATCTTCAATAAGAAGGTCCAAGGGATACAGTAAACATGAAGTGAAGCATCGGAATCTATAACTAGTGTCACAGGAATGGTTCAAAACATAGACAGTAAGAAAAGTCAGTCGTCTTGTACTTAAGTTGGCATTGTGCCTTTTCTATTTAATTCTGATGCATTTTCAGTGTTTCATCGTCAATAAGAATGTCAGAGGGATACAGTAAACCTGAAGTGAAGCATCGGAATCTATAACTAGTGTCACAGGAATGGTTCAAAACATAGACAGTAAGATGAGTGAGCCCTCTTTTACTTAAGTCGGCATTGTGCCTTTTGTGTTTAATTCCGATGCAATTTCTGTGTTTCATCGTCAGTAAGAAGGTCCAAGGGATACAGTATACCTGAAGTGAAGCATCCGAATCCATAACTAGTGTCACAAGAATGGTTCAAATCATAGTCAGTAAATAGAGTCAGTCTACTTGTACTTCAGTCGGCATTGTGCCTTTTGTATTTAATTCCGATGCAATTTCTGTGTTTCATCGTCTATAAGAAGGTCAGAGGGAAACAGTAAACCTGAAGTGAAGCAACGGAATCTATAATTAGTTTCACAGGAATGGTTCAAATCATAGTCAGTATGAAGAGTCAGTCTTTATGTACCTAAGTCTGCATTGTGCCTTTTGTGTTTAATTCCGATGCTATTTCTGTGTTTCATCGTCAATAAGAAGGTCCAAGGGATACAGTAAACCAGAAGTGTAGCATCGGAATCTATAACTAGTGTCACAGGAATGGTTCAAAACATAGTCAGTAGGAAGTGTCGGTCTTCATGTACTTAAGTCGGCATTGTGTCTTTTGTATATAATTCCGATGCAATTTCTGTCTTTGATCGTCAATAGGAAGGACCAAGGGATACAGTAAACCTGAAGTGAAGCATCGGAATCTATAACTAGTGTCACTGGAATGGTTCAAAATATGGACAGTAAGAAGAGTCAGTCTTCTTGTACTTTAGTCGGAATTGTGCCTTTTGTGTTTAATTAAGATTCAATTTCTGTGATTCATCGCCTATAAGAAGGCCCAAGGGATACAGTAAACCTGACGTGAAGCATCGGACTCTGCAACTAGTGTCACAGAAATGGTTCAAAACATAGACAGTAGAAGAGTCAGTCTTCTTGTACTTAAGTCGGCATTTTGCCTTTTGTATTTAATTCCGATGCAATTTCTGAGTTTCTTCGTCAATAAGAAGGTCAAGGGAAACAGTAAACCTGAAGTGAAAAATCGGAATCAATAACTAGTGTCACAAGAATGGTTCAAATCATAGTCAGTAAGAAGAGTCAGTCTTCTTGTCCTTAAGTCGGCATTGAGCCTTTTCTATTTATTTCGGATGCAATTTCTGTGTTTCATCGGCAATAAGAAGGTCCAAGGGATACAGTAATCTTGGAGTAAAGCATCGGAATCTATAACTAGTGTCACAGGAATGGTTCAAAACATAGACACTTAGAAGAGTCAGTTTTCGTGTACTTAAGTAGGCATTTTGCCCTTTGTATTTAATTCCGATGCAATTTCTGTGATTCATCGTCAATAAGAAGGTCCAAGGGATACAGTAAAACTGAAGTCAAGCATCGAAATCTATAACCAGTGTCACAGGAATGGTTCAAAGCATAGCCAGTAAGATGAGTCAGTCTTCTTGTATTTAAGTAGCCATTGTGGCTTTCTATTTAATTCCGATGCAATTTCTGTGTTTCATCGTCAATAAGAAGGTCAGAGGGATACAGTAAACCTGAGGTGAAGCATCGGGATCTACAACTAGTGTCACAGGAATGGTTCAAATCATAGTCAGTAGGAAAAGTCGATCTTCATGTACTTAAGTCGGCATTGCGCCTTTTGTATTTAATTCCGATGCAATTTCTGTGTTTCATCGTCAATAAGAAGGTCCAAGCGATCCAGTAAACCTGAAGTGAAGCATCGGAATCTATAACTAGTGTCACAGGAATGGTTCAAACCATAGACATTAGGAAGAGTCAGTCTTCTTGTACTTAAGTCGGCATTGTGCCTTTTGTATTTAATTCCGATGCAATTTCTGTGATTCATCGGCAATATGGTCAGAGGGATATGTAAACCTGGAGTGAAGCATCGGAATCTGTAACTAGTGTCACAGGAATGGTTCAAACATAGACAGTAAGAAGAGTCAGTCTTCTTGTACTTAAGTCGGCATTGTGCCTTTTCTATTTAATTCCGATGCACTTTCTGTGTTTCATCGTCAATAAGAAGGTACAAGGGATACAGTAAACTGGAGTGATGCATCGGAATCTATAACTAGTATCAATGGAATGGTTCAAAACATAGACAGTAAGAAGAGTCAGTCTTCTTGTACTTAAGTCGGCATTGTGCCTTTTGTATTTAATTCCGATGCAATTTCCGTGTTTCATCGTCAATTAAAGGTCCAGGGGATACAGTAAACCTGAGGTGAAGCATCGGAATCTATAACTAGTGTCACAGGAATGGTTCAAAGCATAGTCAGTAGGAAGAGTCGATCTTCATGTACTGAAGTCGGCATTGTGGCTTTTGTATTTAATTCCGATGCAAAATCTGTGTTTCATCGTCAATAAGGAGGTCCAAGGGATCCAGTAAACCTGAAGTGAAGCATCGGAATCTATAACTAGTGTCACAGGAAAGGTTCAAACCATAGACATTAGGAAGGTCAGTCTTCTTGTACTTAAGTCGGCATTCTGCCTTTTGTATTTAATTCCGATGCAATTTCTGTGTTTTATCGTCAATAAGAAGGTCCAAGGAATACAGTAAACCTGAAGTGAAGCATCGGAATCTATAACTAGTGTCACAGGAATGGTTCAAACATAGACAGTAAGAAGAGTCAGTCTTCTTGTACTTAAGTCGGCATTGTGCCTTTTGTATTTAATTCCGATGCAATTTCTGTGTTTCATCGTCAATAAGAAGGTCAGAGGGATACAGTAAACCTAAAGTGAAGCATCGCAATCTATAACTAGTTTCACAGGAATGGTTCAAAACATAGACAGTAAGATGAGTCAGTCTTCTTGTACTTAAGTCGGCATTGTGCCTTTTGTGTTTAATTCCGATGCAATTTCTGTGTTTCATCGTCAGTAAGAAGGTTTAAGGGATACAGTAAACCTCAAGTGAAGCATCGGAATCTATAACTAGTGTCACAGGAATGGTTCAAAGCATAGTCAGTAGGAAGTGTTGGTCTTCATGTACTTAAGTCGGCATTGTGCCTTTTGTATATAATTCCGATGCAATTTTTGTCTTTGATCGTCAATAAGAAGGACCAAGGGATACAGTAAACCTGAAGTGACGCATCGGAATCAATAACTAGTGTCACTGCAATGGTTCAAAATATGGACAGTAAGAAGAGTCAGTCTTCTTGTACTTTAGTCGGCATTGTGTCTTTTGTGTTTAATTCAGATTAAATTTCTGTGATTCATCGTCTATAAGAAGGCCCAAGGGATACAGTAAACCTGACGTGAAGCATCGGACTCTGCAACTAGTGTCACAGAAATGGATCAAAGCATAGACAGTAGAAGAGTCAGTCTTCTTGTACTTAAGTTGTCATTGAGCCTTTTCTATTTATTTCCGATGCAATTTCTGTGTTTCATCGTCAATAAGAAGGTCCAAGGGATACAGTAAACCTCAAGTGAAGCATCGGAATCTATAACTAGTGTCACAGGAATGGTTCAAAACATAGTCAGTAAGAAGAGTCAGTCATCTTGTCCTTAAGTCGGCATTGTGCCTTTTGTATTTAAATCCGATGAATTTTCTGTCTTTCATCGTCAATAAGAAGGTCCAAGGGATACAGTAAACCTGGAGTGTAGCATCGGAATCTATAACTAGTGTCACAGGAATGGTTCAATGCATAGACAGTAAGAAGAGTCAGTCTTCTTGTCCTTAAGTCGGCATTTTGCCTTTTGTATTTAATTCCGATGCAATTTCTGAGTTTCATCGTCAATACGGAGGTCCAGGGAAACAGTAAAACTGAAGTGAAGCATCGGAATCTATAACTAGTGTCACAAGAATGGTTCAAAACATAGTCAGTAAGAAGAGTCAGTCTTCTTGTCCTTAAGTCGGCATTGTGCCTTTTGTATTTAATTCCGATGCAATTTCTGTGTTTCATCGTCAATAAGAAGGTCCAAGCGATCCAGTAAACCTGAAGTGAAGCATCGGAATCTATAACTAGTGTCACAGGAATGGTTCAAACCATAGACATTAGGAAGAGTCAGTCTTCTTGTACTTAAGTCGGCATTGTGCCTTTTGTATTTAATTCCGATGCAATTTCTGTGATTCATCGGCAATATGGTCAGAGGGATATGTAAACCTGGAGTGAAGCATCGGAATCTGTAACTAGTGTCACAGGAATGGTTCAAACATAGACAGTAAGAAGAGTCAGTCTTCTTGTACTTAAGTCGGCATTGTGCCTTTTCTATTTAATTCCGATGCACTTTCAGTGTTTCATCGTCAATAAGAAGGTACAAGGGATACAGTAAAACTGGAGTGAAGCATCGGAATCTATAACTAGTATCAATGGAATGGTTCAAAACATAGACAGTAAGAAGAGTCAGTCTTCTTGTACTAAAGTCGGCATTGTGCCTTTTGTATTTAATTCCGATGCAATTTCCGTGTTTCATCGTCAATTAAAGGTCCAGGGGATACAGTAAACCTGAGGTGAAGCATCGGAATCTATAACTAGTGTCACAGGAATGGTTCAATGCATAGTCAGTAGGAAGAGTCGATCTTCATGTACTGAAGTCGGCATTGTGGCTTTTGTATTTAATTCCGATGCAAAATCTGTGTTTCATCGTCAATAAGGAGGTCCAAGGGATCCAGTAAACCTGAAGTGAAGCATCGGAATCTATAACTAGTGTCACAGGAAAGGTTCAAACCATAGACATTAGGAAGGTCAGTCTTCTTGTACTTAAGTCGGCATTCTGCCTTTTGTATTTAATTCCGATGCAATTTCTGTGTTTTATCGTCAATAAGAAGGTCCAAGGAATACAGTAAACCTGAAGTGAAGCATCGGAATCTATAACTAGTGTCACAGGAATGGTTCAAACATAGACAGTAAGAAGAGTCAGTCTTCTTGTACTTAAGTCGGCATTGTGCCTTTTGTATTTAATTCCGATGCAATTTCTGTGTTTCATCGTCAATAAGAAGGTCAGAGGGATACAGTAAACCTAAAGTGAAGCATCGCAATCTATAACTAGTTTCACAGGAATGGTTCAAAACATAGACAGTAAGATGAGTCAGTCTTCTTGTACTTAAGTCGGCATTGTGCCTTTTGTGTTTAATTCCGATGCAATTTCTGTGTTTCATCGTCAGTAAGAAGGTTTAAGGGATACAGTAAACCTCAAGTGAAGCATCGGAATCTATAACTAGTGTCACAGGAATGGTTCAAAGCATAGTCAGTAGGAAGTGTTGGTCTTCATGTACTTAAGTCGGCATTGTGCCTTTTGTATATAATTCCGATGCAATTTTTGTCTTTGATCGTCAATAAGAAGGACCAAGGGATACAGTAAACCTGAAGTGAAGCATCGGAATCTATAACTAGTGTCACTGCAATGGTTCAAAATATGGACAGTAAGAAGAGTCAGTCTTCTTGTACTTTAGTCGGCATTGTGCCTTTTGTGTTTAATTCAGATTAAATTTCTGTGATTCATCGTCTATAAGAAGGCCCAAGGGATACAGTAAACCTGACGTGAAGCATCGTACTCTGCAACTAGTGTCACAGAAATGGATCAAAGCATAGACAGTAGAAGAGTCAGTCTTCTTGTACTTAAGTTGTCATTGAGCCTTTTCTATTTATTTCCAATGCAATTTCTGTGTTTCATCGTCAATAAGAAGGTCCAAGGGATACAGTAAACCTCAAGTGAAGCATCGGAATCTATAACTAGTGTCACAGGAATGGTTCAAAACATAGTCAGTAAGAAGAGTCAGTCTTCTTGTCCTTAAGTCGGCATTGTGCCTTTTGTATTTAAATCCGATGAATTTTCTGTCTTTCATCGTCAATAAGAAGGTCCAAGGGATACAGTAAACCTGGAGTGAAGCATCGGAATCTATAACTAGTGTCACAGGAATGGTTCAATGCATAGACAGTAAGAAGAGTCAGTCTTCTTGTCCTTAAGTCGGCATTTTGCCTTTTGTATTTATTTCCGATGCAATTTCTGAGTTTCATCGTCAATAAGGAGGTCCAGGGAAACAGTAAAACTGAAGTGAAGCATCGGAATCTATAACTAGTGTCACAAGAATGGTTCAAATCATAGTCAGTAAGAAGAGTCAGTCTTCTTGTCCTTAAGTCGGCATTGTGCCTTTTGTATTTAATTCCGATGCAATTTCTGTGTTTCATCGGCAATATGGTCAGAGGGATAAGTAAACCTGGAGTGAAGCATCGGAATCTATAACTAGTGTCACAGGAATGGCTCAAAACATAGACAGTAAGAAGAGTCAGTCCTCTTGTACTTAAGTTGTCATTGAGCCTTTTCTATTTATTTCCGATGCAATTTCTGTGTTTCATCGTCAATAAGAAGGTCCAAGGGATACAGTAAACCTCAAGTGAAGCATCGGAATCTATAACTAGTGTCACAGGAATGGTTCAAAACATAGTCAGTAAGAAGAGTCAGTCTTCTTGTCCTTAAGTCGGCATTGTGCCTTTTGTATTTAAATCCGATGAATTTTCTGTCTTTCATCGTTAATAAGAAGGTCCAAGGGATACAGTAAACCTGGAGTGAAGCATCGGAATCTATAACTAGTGTCACAGGAATGGTTCAACGCATAGACAGTAAGAAGAGTCAGTCTTCTTGTACTTAAGTCGGCATTGTGCCTTTTCTATTTAATTCCGATGCAATTTCTGTGTTTCATCGTCAATAAGAAGGTACAAGGGATACAGTAAAACTGGAGTAAAGCATCGGAATCTATAACTAGTGTTTATGGAATGGTTCAAAACATAGACAGTAAGAAGAGTCAGTCTTCTTGTACTTAAAACGGCATTGTGCCTTTTGTATTTTATTCCGATGCAATTTCGATGTTTCATCGTCAATAAGAAGGTCCAGGGGATACAGTAAACCTGAGGTGAAGCATCGGAATCTATAACTAGTGTCACAGGAATGGTTCAAAACATAGTCAGCAGGAAGAGTCGATCTTCATGTACTTAAGTCGGCATTGTGCCTTTTGTATTTAATTCCGATGCAATTTCTGTGTTTCATCGTCAATAAGAAGGTCCAAGGGATCCAGTAAACCTGATGTGAAGCATCGGAATCTATAACTAGTGGCACAGGAATGGTTCAAACCATAGACATAAGGAAGAGTCAGTCTTCTTGTACTTAAGTCGGCATTGTGCCTTTTGTATTTAATTCCGATGCAATTTCTGTGTTTCATCGTCAATAAGAAGGTCCAAGGAATACAGTAAACCTGAAGTGAAGCATCGGAATCTATAACTATTGTCACAGGAACGGTTCAAACATAGACAGTAAGAAGAGTCAGTCTTCTTGTACTTAAGTCGGCATTGTGCCTTTCGTATTTAATTCCGATGCAATTTCTGTGTTTCATCGTCAATAAGAAGGTCAGAGGGATACAGTAAACCTGAAGTGAAGCATCGCAATCTGTAACTAGTTTCACAGGAATGATTCAAAACATAGACAGTAAGATGAGTCAGTCTTCTTGTACTTAAGTCGGCATTGTGCCTTTTGTGTTTAATTCCGATGCAATTTCTGTGTTTCTTCGTCAGTAAGAAGGTTCAAGGGATACAGTAAACCTCAAGTGAAGCATCGGAATCTATAACTAGTGTCACAGGAATGGTTCAAAGCATAGTCAGTAGGAAGTGTTGGTCTTCATGTACTTAAGTCGGCATTGTGCCTTTTGTATATAATTGCGATGCAATTTTTGTCTTTGATCGTCAATAAGAAGGACCAAGGGATACAGTAAACCTGAACTGAAGCATCGGAATCTATAACTAGTGTCACTGCAATGGTTGAAAATATGGACAGTAAGAAGAGTCAGTCTTCTTGTACTTTAGTCGGCATTGTGCCTTTTGTGTTTAATTCAGATTAAATTTCTGTGATTCATCGTCTATAAGAAGGCCCAAGGGATACAGTAAACCTGACGTGAAGCATCGGACTCTGCAACTAGTGTCACAGAAATGGATCAAAGCATAGACAGTAGAAGAGTCAGTCTTCTTGTACTTAAGTCGGCATTTTGAATTTTGTATTTAATTCCGATGCAATTTCTGAGTTTCATCGTCAATAAGGAGGTCCAGGGAAACAGTAAAACTGAAGTGAAGCATCGGAATCTATAACTAGTGTCACAAGAATGGTTCAAATCATAGTCAGTAAGAAGAGTCAGTCTTCTTGTCCTTAAGTCGGCATTGTGCCTTTTGTATTTAATTCCGATGCAATTTCTGTGTTTCATCGGCAAAATGGTCAGAGGGATAAGTAAACCTGGAGTGAAGCATCGGAATCTATAACTAGTGTCACAGGAATGGTTCAAAACATAGACAGTAAGAAGAGTCAGTCCTCTTGTACTTAAGTCGTCATTGAGCCTTTTCTATTTATTTCCGATGCAATTTCTGTGTTTCATCGTCAATAAGAAGGTCCAAGGGATACAGTGAACCTCAAGTGAAGCATCGGAATCTATAACTAGAGTCACAGGAATGGTTCAAAGCATAGTCAGTAAGAAGAGTCAGTCTTCTTGTCCTTAAGTCGGCATTGTGCCTTTTGTATTTAAATCCGATGAATTTTCTGTCTTTCATCGTCAATAAGAAGGTCCAAGGGATACAGTAAACCTGGAGTGAAGCATCGGAATCTATAACTAGTGTCACAGGAATGGTTCAAAGCATAGACAGTAAGAAGAGTCAGTCTTCTTGTACTTAAGTCGGCATTGTGCCTTTTCTATTTAATTCCGATGCAATTTCTGTGTTTCATCGTCAATAAGAAGGTACAACGGATACAGTAAAACTGGAGTAAAGCATCGGAATCTATAACTAGTGTTTATGGAATGGTTTAAAACATAGACAGTAAGAAGAGTCAGTCTTCTTGTACTTAAGTCGGCATTGTGCCTTTTGTATTTAATTCCGATGCAATTTCGGTGTTTCATCGTCAATAAGAAGGTCCAGGGGATACAGTAAACCTGAGGTGAAGCATCGGAATCTATAACTAGTGTCACAGGAATGGTTCAAAACATAGTCAGTAGGAAGAGTCGATCTTCATGTACTGAAGTCGGCATTGTGCCTTTTGTATTTAATTCCGATGCAATTTCTGTGTTTCATCGTCAATAAGAAGGTCCAAGGGATCCAGTAAACCTGAAGTGAAGCATCGGAATCTATAACTAGTGTCACAGGAATGTTTCAAACCATAGACATTAGGAAGAGTCAGTCTTCTTGTACTTAAGTCGGCATTGTGCCTTTTGTATTTAATTCCGATGCAATTTCTGTGCTTCATCGTCAATAAGAAGGTCCAAGGAATACAGTAAACCTGAACTGAAGCATCGGAATCTATAACTAGTGTCACAGGAATGGTTCAAATATAGACAGTAAGAAGAGTCAGTCTTCTTGTACTTAAGTCGGCATTGTGACTTTTGTATTTAATTCCGATGCAATTTCTGTGTTTCATCGTCAATACGAAGGTCAGAGGGATACAGTAAACCTGAAGTGAAGCATCGCAATCTATAACTAGTGTCACAGGAATGGTTCAAACATAGTCAGTAAGAAGAGTCAGTCTTCTTGAACTTAAGTCGGCATTGTGCCTTTCGTATTTAATTCCGATGCAATTTCTGTGTTTCATCGTCAATAAGAAGGTCAGAGGCATACAGTAAACCTGAGTGTAGCATCGGGATCTATAACTAGTGTCACAGGAATGGTTCAAAACATCGTCAGTAAGAAGAGTCAGTTTCTTGTACTTAAGTCGGCATTGTGCCTTTTGTATTTAATTCCGATGCAATTTCTGTGTTTCATCGTCAATAAGAAGGTCCAAGGGATACAGTAAACCTGAAATGAAGCATCTGATTCTATAACTAGTGTCACAGGAATGGTTCAAAACATAGACAGTAAGAAAAGTCAGTCGTCTGGTACTTAAGTCAGCATTGTGCCTTTTCTATTTAATTCCGATACAATTTCTGTGTTTCATCGTCAATTAGAAGGTCAGAGGGATACAGTAAACCTGAAGTCATGCATCCGAATCTATAACTAGTGTCACAGGTATGGTTCAAAACATAGACAGTAAGAAGAGTCAGTCTTCTTGTACTTAAGTCGGCATTGTGCCTTTTCTATTTAATTCCGATGCAATTTCTGTGTTTCATCGTCAATAAGAAGGTACAAGGGATACAGTAAAACTGGAGTAAAGCATCGGAATCTATAACTAGTGTTTATGGAATGGGTCAAAACATAGACAGTAAGAAGAGTCAGTCTTCTTGTACTTAAGTCGGCATTGTGCCTTCTGTATTTAATTCCGATGCAATTTCGGTGTTTCATCGTCAATAAGCAGGTCCAGGGGATACAGTAAACCTGAGGTGATGCATCGGAATCTATAACTAGTGTCACAGGAATGGTTCAAAACATAGTCAGTAGGAAGAGTCGATCTTCATGTACTTAAGTCGGCATTGTGCCTTTTGTATTTAATTCCGGTGCAATTTCTGTGTTTCATCGTCAATAAGAAGATCCAAGGGATCCAGTAAACCTGAAGTGAAGCATCGGAATCTATAACTAGTGTCACAGGAATGGTTCAAACCATAGACATTAGGAAGAGTCAGTCTTCTTGTACTTAAGTCGGCATTGTGCCTTTTGTATTTAATTCCGATGCAATTTCTGTGTTTCATCGTCAATAAGAAGGTCCAACGAATACAGTAAACCTGAAGTGAAGCATCGGAATCTATAACTAGTGTCACAGGAATGGTTCAAACATAGACAGTAAGAAGAGTCAGTCTTCTTGTACTTAAGTCGGCATTGTGCCTTTTGTATTTAATTACGATGCAATTTCTGTTTTTCATCGTCAATAAGAAGGTCAGAGGGATACAGTAAACCTGAAGTGAAGCATCGCAATCTATAACTAGTGTCACAGGAATGGTTCAAAACACAGTCAGTAAGAAGAGTCAGTCTTCTTGAACTTAGGTCGGCATTGTGCCTTTCGTATTTAATTCCGATGCAATTTCTGTGTTTCATCGTCAATAAGAAGGTCAGAGGGATAGAGTAAACCTGAGTGTAGCATCGGGATCTGTAACTAGTGTCACAGGAATGGTTCAAAACATCGTCAGTAAGAAGAGTCAGTTTCTTGTACTGAAGTCGGCATTCTGCCTTTTGTATTTAATTCCGATGCAATTTATGTGTTTCATCGTCAATAAGAAGGTCCAAGGGATACAGTAAACCTGAAATGAAGCATCTGATTCTATAACTAGTGTCACAGGAATGGTTCAAAGCATAGACAGTAAGAAATGTCAGTCGTCTTGTACTTAAGTCAGCATTGTGCATTTTCTATTTAATTCCGATGCAATTTCTGTGTTTCATCGTCAATTAGAAGGTCTGAGGGATACAGTAAACCTGAAGTCATGCATCCGACTCTATAACTAGTGTCACAGGAATGGTTCAAAACATAGTCAGTAAAAAGAGTCAGTCTTCTTGTACTTAAGTCGGCATTGTGCCCTTTGTATTTAATTTCGATGCAATTTTTGTGCTTCATCGTCAATAAGAAGATCAGAGGGGTACAGTAAACCTGAAGTGAAGCATCGGAATCTATAACTAGTGTCACAGGAATGGTTCAAAGCATAGTCAGTAAGAAGAGTCAGTCTTCTTGTACATAAGTCGGCATTGTGCCTTTTGTGTTTAATTCCGATGCAATTTCTGCGTTTCATCGTCAATAAGAAGGTCCAAGGGATACAGAAAACCTGAAGTGAAGCATCGGAATCTATAACTAGTGTCACAGGAATGGTTCAAACATAGTCAGTAAGAGGAGTCAGTCTTCTTGTACTTAAGGCGGCTTTGTGCCTTTTCTATTTAATTCCGATGCAATTTCTGTGTTTCATTGGCAATAAGAAGGTCAGAGGGATACAATAAACCTGAAGTGAAGCATCGGAATCTATAACTAGTGTCACAGGAATTGTTCAAAACAAAGTCAGTAGGAAGAGTCAGTCTTCTTGTCCTTAAGTCGGCATTGTGCCTTTTGTATTTAATTCCGATGCAATTTCTGTGTTTCATCGTCAATAAGAAGGTCCAAGGGATACAGTAAACCTGGAGTGTAGCTTCGGAATCTATAACTAGTGTCACAGGAATGGTTGAAAACATAGACAGTAGGAAGAGTCAGTCTTCTTGTACTTATGTCTGCATTTTGCCTTTTGTATTTAATTCCGATGCAATTCCTGTGTTTCATCGTCAATAACAAGGTCCAAGGGATACAGTAATCCTGGAGTGAAGCATCGGAATCTATACCCAGCGTCAACGGAATGGCTCAAAACATAGTCAGTCAGAAGAGTCAGTCTTCTTGTACTTAAGTCGGCATTGTGCCTTTTGTATTTAATTCCGATACAATATCTGTGATCCATCGTCAATAAGATGCTCAGAGGGATACAGTAAATCTGAAGTGAAGCATCGGAATCTGTAGCTAGTGTCACATGAATGGTTCAAATCATAGTCAGTAAGAAGAGTCAGTCTTCTTGTCCTTAAGTCGGCGTTGTGCCTTTTGTATTTAATTTCGATGCAATTTCTGTGTTTCATCGTCAATAAGAAGGTCCAAGGGATACAGTAAACCTGGAGTGAAGCATCGGAATCCAGAACTAGTGTCACAGGAATGGTTCAAAACATTGACAGTAAGAAGGGTTAGTCGTCTTGTACTTAATTCTGCATTGTGCCTTTTGTATTTAATTGCGATGCAATTTCTGTGTTACATCGTCAATAAGAAGGTCCAAGGGATACAGTAATCCTGAAGTGAAGCATTGGAATGTATAACTAGTGTCACAGGATTGGTTCAAAATATAGTCAGTAAGATGAGTCAGTCTTCTTGTACTTAAGTCGGCATTGTGCCATTTGTATTGAATTCCGATGCAATTTCTGTGTTTCATCGTCAACAAGAAGGACCAAGGAATACAGTAAACCTGGAGTGAAGCATCGGAATCTATAACTAGTGTCACAGGGATAGTTCAAAACATAGACAGTAAGAAGAGTCAGTCTTCTCGTTCTTAAGTTGGCATTGTGCCTTTTGTATTTAATTCCGATGCAATTTCTGTGTTTCATCGTCAATAAGAAGGTCAGAGGGATACAGTTATCTTGAAGTGAAGCATCGGAATCTATAACTAGTGTCACAGGAATGGTTCAAAACATAGTCAGTAAGAATAGTCAGTCTTCTTATACTTAAGTCATCATTGTGCATTTTCTATTTAATTCTGATGCATTTTCTGTGTTTCATCGTCAATATGAAGGTCCAAGGGATACAGTACACCTCGAGTGAAGCATCGGAGTCTATAACTAGTGTCACAGGAATGGTACAAATCATAGATAGTAAGAAGAGAGAGACTTCTTTTACTTAGGTCGACATTGTTTTTTGTATTTAATTCCGATGCAATTTCTGTGTTTCATCGTCAATAAGATGGTCCAAGGGATACAGTAAACCTTAAGTGAAGCATCGGAATCCATAACTAGTGTCACAGAAATGGTTCAAAACATAGTCAGTAAGAAGAGTCAGTTTTCTTGTACTTATGTCGGCAATGTGCCTTTTGTATTTAATTCCGATGCAATTTCTGTGTTTCATCGTCAATAAGAAGGTCCAAGGGATACAGTAAACCTGGAGTGAAGCATCGGAATCTATAACTAGTGTCACAGCGACGTTTTCAAAACATAGACAGTAAGATGAGTCAGTTTTCTTGTACTTAAGTCGGCATTGTGCTTTTTGTATTTATTTCCGATGCAATATCTGTGTTTCATCGTCTCTAAGAAGGTCAGAGGGATACAGTAATCCAGAAGTTAAGCATCGGAATCTATAACTAGTGTCACAGAACTTTTTAAAACATAGTCAGTAAGAAGAGTCTGTCTCCATGTAGTAAAGTGGGCATTGTGCCTTTTGTATTGAATTCCGATGCAATTTCTGTGTTTCATCGTCAATAAGAAGGCCCAAGGGATACAGTAAATCTGAAGTGAAGCATCGGAATCTATGACTAGTGTCACAGGAATGGTTCAAAACATAGACAGTAGGAAGAGTCAGTCTTCTAGTACTTAAGTCGGCATTGTGCCTTTTCAATTTAATTCCGCTGCAATTTCTGTTTTTCATCGTCAATAAGACGGTCAGTGGGATACAGTAAACCTGAAGTAAAGCATCGGAAACTATAACAAGTGTCACTGGCATGGCTCAAAACGTAGTCAGTTGGAAGAGTCAGTCTTCTTGTACTTAAGTCTTCATTGTGTCTTTTGTATTTAATTCCGATTCAACTTCTGTGTTTCATCGTCAATAAGAAGGTCTAAGGGATACACTAACCCTGAAGAAAAGCATCAGAATCTACAACTATTGTCACAGGAATGGATCAAAGCATAGACAGTAAGAAGAGTCAGTCTTCTTAAACTTAAGTCAGCATTGTGCCTTTTCTATTTAATTCCGATGCAATTTCTGTGTTCATCGTCAATAAGAAGGTCAGAGGGATACAGTAAACCTGAAGTGAAGCATCGGAATCTATAACTAGTGACACAGGAATGGTTCAAACATAGTCAGTAAGAAGAGTCAGTCTTCTTGTACTTAAGTTGGCATTGGGCCTTTCGTATTTAATTCCGATGCAATTTCTGTATTTCACCGGCTATAAGGAGGTCAGAGGGATACAGTAAACCTGAAGTGAAGCATCGGAATCTATATCTAGTGTCACAGGAATGGTTCAAAACATAGTCAGTAGGAAGAGACAGTCTTCTTGTCCTTAAGTCGGCATTGTGCCTCTTGTATTTAATTCCGATGCAATTGCTGTGTTTCATTGTCAATGAGAAGGTCCAAGGGATACAGTAAACCTGGAGTGAAGCATCGGAATCTATAATTAGTGTCACAGTAATGGTACAAAACATAGACAGTAGGAAGAGTCAGTCTTCTTGTACTTAAATCGGCATTTTGCCTTTTGTATTTAATTCCGATGCAATTTCTGTGTTTCATCGTCAATAAGAAGGTCAGAGGAGTACAGTAAACCTGAAGTGAAGCATCGGAATCCAAAACTAGGGTCACAGGAATGGTTCAAATCATGGACAGTAGGAAGGGCCAGTCTTCTTGTACTTAAGTCGGCATTGTGCCCTTTGTATTTAATTCCGATGCAATTTCTGTGTTTCATTGTCAATAAGAAGGTCAGAGGGATACAGTTATCTTGAAGTGAAGCATCGGAATCTATAACTAGTGTCACAGGAATGGTTCAAATCATAGTCAGTAAGTATAGTCAGTCTTCTTATACTTAAGTCATCATTGTGCATTTTCTATTTAATTCTGATGCAATTTCTGTGTTTCATCGTCAATAAGAAGGTCCAAGGGATATAGTACACCTCGAGTGAAGCATCGGAGTCTATAACTAGAGTCACAGGAATGGTACAAATCATAGACAGTAAGAAGAGAGAGACTTCTTTTACTTAAGTCGTCATTGTGTTTTGTATTTGATTCCGATGCAATTTCTGTGTTTCATCGTCAATAAGATGGTCCAAGGGATACAGTAAACCTGAAGTGAAGCATCGGAATCCATAACTAGTGTCACAGAAATGGTTCAAAACATAGTCAGTAAGAAGAGTCAGTTTTCATGTACTTATGTATGGATTGTGCTTTTGTATTTAATTCCGATGCAATTTCTGTGTTTCATCGTCAATAAGAAGGTCCTAGGGATACAGTAAACCTGGAGTGAAGCATCGAAATCTATAACTAGTGTCACATCGACGGTTCAAAACATAGACAGTAAGATGAGTCAGTATTCTTGTACTTAAGTCGGCATTGTGATTTTTGTATTTATTTCCGATGCAATATCTGTGCTTCATCGTCTCTAAGAAGGCCAGAGGGATACAGTAATCCAGAAGTTAAACATCGGAATCTATAACTAGTGTCACAGAAATTTTTCAAAGCATAGTCAGTGAGAAGAGTCAGTCTTCATGTAGTAAAGTGGGCATTGTGCCTTTTGTATTGAATTCCGATGCAATTTCTGTGTTTCATCGTCAATAAGAAGGTCCGAGGGATACAGTAAATCTGAAGTGAACCATCGGAATCTATGACTAGTGTCACAGGAATGGTTCAAAACATAGACAGTAGGAAGAGTCAGTCTTCTAGTACTTAAGTCGGCATTGTGCCTTTTCAATATTATTCCGCTGCAATTTCTGTTTTCATCGTCAATAAGACGGTCAGAGGGATACAGTAAACTTGAAGTAAAGCATCGGATACTATAACAAGTGTCACTGGCATGGCTCAAAACGTAGACAGTTGGAAGAGTCAGTCTTCTTGTACTTAAGTCGGCATTGTGTCTTTTGTATTTAATTCCGATTCAATTTCTGTGTTTCATCGACAATAAGAAGGTCTAAGGGATACAGTGAAACTGAAGAGAAGCATCGGAATCTACAACTATTATCACAGGAATGTATCAAAACATAGACAGTAAGAAGAGTCAGTCTTCTTAAACTTAAGTCAGCATCGTGCCTTTTCTGTTTAATTCCGATGCAATTTCTGTGTTCATCGTCAATAAATAGGTCAGAGGAATACAGTAAACCTGAAGCGAAGCATCGGAATCTATAACTAGTGACACAGGAATGGTTCAAATACAGTCAGTAAGAAGAGTCAGTTTTCTTGTACTTAAGTTGGCATTGGGCCTTTCGTGTTTAATTCCGATGCAATTTCTGTATTTTACCGGCAATAAGAAGGTCAGAGGGATACAGTAAACCTGAAGTGACGCATCGGAATCTATAACTAGTGTCACAGGAATGGTTCAAAACATCGTCAGTAAGTAGAGACAGTCTTCTCGTCCTTAAGTCGGCATTGTGCCTCTTGTATTTAATTCCGATGCAATTGCTGTGTTTCATTGTCAATGAGAAGGTCCAAGGGATACAGTAAACCTGGAGTGAAGCATCGGAATCTATAACTAGTGTCACAGTAATGGTACAAAACATAGACAGTAGGAAGAGTCAGTCTTCTTGTGCTTAAGTCGGCATTGTGCCTTTTGTATTTAATTCCGATGCAATTTCTGTGTTTCATCGTCAATAAGAAGGTCAGAGGAGTACAGTAAACCTGAAGTGAAGCATCGGAACCAAAAACTAGTTTCACAGGAATGGTTCAAATCATGGACAGTAGGAAGGGCCAGTCTTCTTGTACTTAAGTCGGCATTGTGCCCTTTGTATTTAATTCCTTTGAAATTTCTGTGTTTCATCGTCAATAAGAATGTCCAAGGTATACAGTAAACCTGGAGTAAAGCATCGGAATCTATAACTAGTGTCACAGGAATGGTTCAAAACATTGACAGTAAGAAGAGGCAGTCATCTTGTACTTAAGTCGACATTGTGCAATTTCTATTTAATTCCGATGCAAATTCTGTTTTTCATCGTCAATAAGACGGTCAGAGGGATACAGTAAACCAGAAGTAAAGCATCGGAAACCATAACAAGTGTCACTGCCATGGCTCAAAACGTAGACAGTTGGAAGAGTCAGTCTTCTTGTACTTAAGTCGGCATTGTGTCTTTTGTATTTAATCCGATTCAATTTCTGTGTTTCATCGTCAATACGAAGGTCTAAGGGATACAGTAAACCTGAAGAGAAGCATCGGAATCTACAACTATTGTCATAGGAATGGATAAAAACATAGACAGTAAGAATAGTCAGTCTTCTTAAACTTAAGTCAGCATTGTACCTTTTCTATTTATTTCCGATGCAATTTCTGTGTTCATCGTCAATAAGAAAGTCAGAGGGATACAGTAAACCTGAAGTGAAGCATCGGAATCTATAACTAGTGACACAGGAATGGTTCAAACGTAGTCAGTAAGAAGAGTCAGTCTTCTTGTACTTAAGTTGGCATTAGGCCTTTCGTATTCAATTCCGATGCAATTTCTGTATTTCACCGGGTATAAGAAGATCAGAGGGATACAGTAAACCTGAAGTGAAGCATCGGAATCTATAACTAGTGTCACAGGAATGGTTCAAAACATAGTCAGTAAGAAGAGACAGTCTTCTTGTCCTTAAGTCGGCATTGTGCCTCTTGTATTTAATTCCGATGCAATTGCTGTGTTTCACTGGCAATGAGAAAGGTCCAAGGGATACAGTAAACCTGGAGTGAAGCATCGGAATCTATAACTAGTGTCACAGTAATGGTACAAAACATAGACAGTAGGAAGAGTCAGTCTTCTTGTACTTAAGTCGGCATTGTGCCTTTTGTATTTAATTCCAAGGCAATATCTGTGTTTCATCGTCAATAAGAAGGTCAGAGGAGTACAGTAAACCTTAAGTGAAGCATCGTAATCCAAAACTAGTGTCACAGGAATGGTTCAAATCATGGACAGTAGGGAGGGCCAGTCTTCTTGTACTTAAGTCGGCATTGTGCCCTTTGTATTTAATTCCGATGCAATTTCTGTGTTTCATCGTCAATAAGAATGTCCAAGGTATACAGTAAACCTGGAGTGAAGCATCGGAATCTATAACTAGTGTCACAGGAATGGTTCAAAACATTGACAGTAGGAAGAGGCAGTCATCTTGTACTTAAGTCGACATTGTGCATTTTCTATTTAATTCCGATGCAAATTCTGTGTTTCATCGTCAATAAGAAGGTCAGAGGGATACAGTAAACCTGAAGTGAAGCATCGGGATTTATAACTAGTGTCACAGGAATGGTTCAAAACATAGTCAGTAAGAAGAGTCAGTCTTCTTGTACTTAAGTCGGCATTGTGCCTTTTGTATTTAAATCCGATGCAATTTCTGTTTTTCATCGTCAATAAGAAGGTCCAAGGGATACAGTAAACCTGAAGTGAAGAATCGGAATCTATAACTAGTGTCACAGGAATGGTTCAAAACATAGACAGTACGAAAACTCAGTCGTCTTGTACTTAAGTCGGCATTGTGACTTTTCTATTTAATTCCGATGCAATTTCTGTGTTTCATCGACAATAAGAAGGTCATGGGGATACAGTAAACCTGAAGTGAAGCATCCGAATCCATAACTAGTGTCACAGGAATGTTTCAAAGCATAGTTAGTAAATAGAGTCAGTCTTCTTGTACTTTAGTCGGCATTGTGACTTTTGTATTTAATTTCGATGCAATTTCTGTGTTTCATCGTCAATAAGAATGTCAGAGGGATACAGTAAACCTGAAGTGAAGCATCGGAATTTATAACTAGTGTCACAGGAATGGTTCAAAACATAGTCAGGATGAAGAGTCAGTCTTCTTGTACTTAAGTCTGCATTGTGCCTTTTCTATTTAATTCCGATGCAATTTCTGTGTTTCATCGTCAATAACAAGGTCCAAGGGATACAGTAAACCAGGAGTGAAGCATCGGAATCTATAACTAGTGTCAATGGAATGGTTAAAAACATAGACAGTAAGAAGAGTCAGTCTTCTTGAACTTAAGACGGCATTGCTCCTTTTGTATTTGATTCCGATGCAATTTCTGTGTTTCTTCGTCAATAAGAAAGTCAGAGGGATACAGTAAACCTGAAGTGAAGCACCGGAATCTATAGCTAGTGTCACATGAATGGTTCAAAACATAGTCAGTGAGAAGAGACAGTCTTCTTGTCCTTAAGTCGGCATTGTGCCTTTTGTATTTTATTCCGATGCAATTTCTGTGTTTCATCGTCAATAAGAAGGTCCAAGGGATACAGTAAACCTGGAGTGAAGCATCGGAATCTATAACTAGTGTCACAGGAATGGTTCAAATCATAGACAGTAAGAAGAGTCAGTCTTCTTGTACTTAAGTCGGCATTGTGCCTTTTGTGTTTAATTCCGATGCAATTTCTGGGTTTCATCGTCAATATGAAGGTCCAAGGGATACAGTAAACCTCAAGTGTTGCATCGGAATCAATAACTAGTGTCACAGGAATGGTTCAAAACATAGTCAGTAGGAAGAGTCGGTCTTCATGTAATGAAGTCGGCATTGTGCCTTTTGTATATAATTCCGATGCAATTTCTGTGTTTCATCGTCAATACGAAGGTCCAAGGGATACAGTAAACCGGAAGTGAAGCATCGGAATCTATAACTAGTGTCACAGGAAAGGTGTAAATCGTAGACAGTAGGAAGAGTCAGTCTTCTTGTACTTAAATCGGCATTGTGCCTTTTGTATTTAATTTCGATGCAATTTCTGTGTTTCTTCGTCAATAAGAAAGTCCTAGGTATACAGTAAACCTGAAGTGCAGCATCGGAATCTATAACTAGTGTCACAGGAATGGTTCAAATCATAGACAGTAAGAAGAGTCAGTCTTATTGTACTTATGTCGGCATTGTGCTTTTCTATATAATTCCGATGCAATTTCTGTGTTTCATCGTCAATAAGAAGGTCAGAGGGATACAATAAACCTGAAGTGAAGCATCGGAATCTATAACTAGCGTCACAGGAATTGTTCAAAACAAAGTCAGTAAGAAGAGTCAGTCTTCTTGTACTTAAGTCGGCATTGTGCCTTTTGTATTTAATTCCGATGCAATTTCTGTGTTTCATCGTCAATAAGAAGGTCCAAGGGATACAGTAAACCTGGAGTGTAGCATCGGAATCTATAACTAGTGTCACAGGAATGGTTCAAAACATAGACAGTAAGAAGAGTCAGTCTTCGTGTACTTATGTCATCATTTGGACTTGTGTATTTAATTCCGATGCAATTTCTGTGTTTCATCGTCAGTAACAAGGTCAAAGGGATACAGTAAACCTGGAGTGAAGCATCGGAATCTACACCTAGTGTCAATGGAATGGTTCAAAACATAGTCAGTCAGAAGAGTCAGTCTTCTTGTACTTAAGTCGGCATTGTGCCTTTTGTATTTAATTCCGATACAATATCTGTATTTCATCATCAATAAAATGCTCAGAGGGATACAGTAAACCTGAAGTGAAGCATCGGAATCTATAGCTAGTGTCACAGGAATGGTTCAAATCATTGTCAGTAAGAAGAGTCAGTCTTCTTGTACTTAAGTCGGCATTGTGCAATTTGTATTTAATTCCGATGCAATTTCTGTGTTTCATCGTCAATAAGAAGGTCCAAGGGATACAGTAAACCTGGAGCGAAGCATCGTAATCTATAACTAGTGTCACAGGAATGGTTCAAATCATTGACAGTAAGAAGAGTCAGTCTTCTTGTACTTAAGTCGGCATTGTGCCTTTTGTATTGAATTCCGATGCAATTTCTGTGTTTCATCGTCAATAAGAAGGACCAAGGGATACAGTAAACCTGGAGTGAAGCATCGGAATCAATAACTAGTGTCACAGGGATGGTTCAAAACATAGACAGTAAGAAGAGTCAGTCTTCTCGTTCTTAAGTCGGCATTGTGCCTTTAGTATTTAATTAGGATGCAATTTCTGTGTTTCATCGTCAATAAGAAGGTCAGAGGGATTCAGTTATCCTGAAGTGAAGCATCGGAATCTATAACTAGTGTCACAGAAATGGTTCAAAACATAGTCAGTAAGTATAGTCAGTCTTCTTGTACTTAAGTCATCATTGTGCATTTTTTATTTAATTCTGATCCAATTTCTGTGTTTCATCGTAAATAAGAAGGTCCAAGGGATACAGTAAACCTCGAGTGAAGCATCGGAGTCTATAACTAGTGTCACAGGTATGGTTCAAACATAGTCAGTAAGAAGAGTCAGTCTTCTTGTACTTAAGTTGGCATTGTGCTTTTCGTATTTAATTCCGATGCAATTTCTGTATTTCACCGGCTATAAGAATGTCAGAGGGATACAGTAAACCTGAAGTGAAGCGTCGGAATCTATAACTAGTGTCACAGGAATGGTTCAAAACATAGTCAGTAAGAAGAGTAAGTCTTCTTGTCCTTAAGTCGGCATTGTGCCTCTTGTATTTATTTCCGATGCAATTGCTGTGTTTCATTGTCAATGAGAAGGTCCAAGGGATACAGTAAACCTGGAGTGAAGCATCGGAATCTATAACTAGTGTCACAGTAATGGTACAAAACATAGACAGTAGGAAGAGTCAGTCTTCTTGTACTTAAGTCGGCATTGTGCCTTTTGTATTTATTTCCGATGCAATTGCTGTGTTTCATTGTCAATGAGAAGGTCCAAGGGATACAGTAAACCTGAAGTGAAGCGTCGGAATCTATAACTAGTGTCACAGGAATGGTTCAAAACATAGTCAGTAAGAAGAGTCTGTCTTCTTGTCCTTAAGCCGATATTGTGCCTTTTGTATTTAATACCGATGCAATTTCTGTGTTTCATCGTCAATACCAAGGTCCAAGGGATACAGTAAGCCTGGAGGGAAGCATCGGAATGTATAACTACTGTCACAGGAATGGTTCAAAACATAGACAGTAAGAAGAGTCAGTCTTCTTGTACTTAAGTCGTCATTGTGCCTTTTCTATTTAATTCCAATGCAAACTCTGTGTTTCATCGTCAATAAGAAGGTCAGAGGCATAATATAAACCTGAAGTGTAGCATCGGAATCTATAACTAGTGTCACAGGAATGGTTCAAAACATAGTCAGTAACAACAGCCAGTCCTCTTGTCCTTAAGTCGGCATTGTACCATTTGTATTTAATTCCGATGCAATTTCTGTGCTTCATCGTCAATATGAAGGTCCAAGGGATACAGTAAA
Organism: Schistocerca piceifrons; assembly: GCF_021461385.2. Taxonomy (NCBI): domain Eukaryota; kingdom Metazoa; phylum Arthropoda; class Insecta; order Orthoptera; family Acrididae; genus Schistocerca; species Schistocerca piceifrons. Next base: position 757,249 of record NW_025727432.1, on the reverse strand, counting down.
CCTGAAGTGTAACATCGGAATCTATAACTAGTGTCACAGGAATGAATAAAAACATAGACATTAAGAAGAGTCAGTCGTCGTGTACTTAAGTCGGCATTTTGCCTTTTGAATTTAATTCCGATGGAATTTTTGTGTTTCATCGTCAATAAGAAGGTCCAAGGGATACAGTAAACCTGAAGTGAAGCGTCGGAATCTATAACTAGTGCCACAGGAATGGTTCAAAACATAGTCAGTAAGAAGAGTCAGTCTTCTTGTACTTAAGTCTTCATTGTGCCTTTTCTATTAAGTTCCGATGCAATTTCTGTGTTTCATCGTCAATAAGAAGGTCCAAGGGATACAGTAAACCTGGATCGAAGCATCGGAATCTATAACTAGTGTCAATGGAATGGTTCAAAACATAGACTGTAAGAAGAGTCAGTCTTCTTGTACTTAAGTAGGCATTGCGCCTTTTGTATTTAATTCCGATGCAATTTCTGTGTTTCATCGTCAATACGAAGGTCAGAGGAGTACAGTAAACCTGAAGTGAAGCATCGGAATCCAAAACTAGTTTCACAGGAATGGTTCAAATCATGGACAGTAGGAAGGGCCAGTCTTCTTGTACTTAAGTCGGCATTGTGCCCTTTGTATTTAATTCCGATGCAATTTCTGTGTTTCATCGTCAATAAGAATGTCCAAGGTATACAGTAAACCTGGAGTAAAGCATCGGAATCTATAACTAGTGTCACAGGAATGGTTCAAAACATTGACAGTAAGAAGAGGCAGTCATCTTGTACTTAAGTCGACATTGTGCAATTTCTATTTAATTCCGATGCAAATTCTGTTTTTCATCGTCAATAAGACGGTCAGAGGGATACAGTAAACCAGAAGTAAAGCATTGGAATCTATAACTAGTGTCACAGGAATGGTTCAAAACATTGACAGTAAGAAGAGGCAGTCATCTTGTACTTAAGTCGACATTGTGCAATTTCTATTTAATTCCGATGCAAATTCTGTTTTTCATCGTCAATAAGACGGTCAGAGGGATACGGTAAACCAGAAGTAAAGCATCGGAAACCATAACAAGTGTCACTGCCATGGCTCAAAACGTAGACAGTTGGAAGAGTCAGTCTTCTTGTACTTAAGTCGGCATTGTGTCTTTTGTATTTAATTCCGTTTCAATTTCTGTGTTTCATCGTCAATAAGAAGGTCTAAGGGATACAGTAAACCTGAAGAGAAACATCGGAATCTACAACTGTTGTCATAGGAATGGATAAAAACATAGACAGTAAGAATAGTCAGTCTTCTTAAAATTAAGTCAGCATTGTGCTTTTCTATTTATTTCCGATGCAATTTCTGTGTTCATCGTCAATAAGAAAGTCAGAGGGATACCTTAAACCTGAAGTGAAGCATCGGAATCTATAACTAGTGACACAGGAATGGTTCAAACGTAGTCAGTAAGAAGAGTCAGTCTTCTTGTACTTAAGTTGGCATTAGGCCTTTCGTATTCAATTCCGATGCAATTTCTGTATTTCACCGGCTATAAGAAGATCAGAGGGATACAGTAAACCTGAAGTGAAGCATCGGAATCTATAACTAGTGTCACAGGAATGGTTCAAAACATAGTCAGTAAGAAGAGACAGTCTTCTTGTCCTTAAGTCGGCATTGTGCCTCTTGTATTTAATTCCGATGCAATTGCTGTGTTTCACTGGCAATGAGAAAGGTCCAAGGGATACAGTAATCTGGAGTGAAGCATCGGAATCTATAACTAGTGTCACAGTAATGGTACAAAACATAGACAGTAGGAAGAGTCAGTCTTCTTGTACTTAAGTCGGCATTGTGCCTTTTGTATTTCATTCCAAGGCAATATCTGTGTTTCATCGTCAATAAGAAGGTCAGAGGAGTACAGTAAACCTTAAGTGAAGCATCGTAATCCAAAACTAGTGTCACAGGAATGGTTCAAATCATGGACAGTAGGGAGGGCCAGTCTTCTTGTACTTAAGTCGGCATTGTGCCCTTTGTATTTAATTCCGATGCAATTTCTGTGTTTCATCGTCAATAAGAATGTCCAAGGTATACAGTAAACCTGGAGTGAAGCATCGGAATCTATAACTAGTGTCACAGGAATGGTTCAAAACATTGACAGTAAGAAGAGGCAGTCATCTTGTACTTAAGTAGACATTGTGCATTTTCTATTTAATTCCGATGCAAATTCTGTGTTTCATCGTCAATAAGAAGGTCAGAGGGATACAGTAAACCTGAAGTGAGGCATCGGGATTTATAAATAGTGCCACAGGAATGGTTCAAAACATAGTCAGTAAGAAGAATCAGTCTTCTTGTACTTAAGTCGGCATTGTGCCTTTTGTGTTTAATTCCGATTCAATTTCTGTGTTTCATCGTCAATAACAAGGTCCAAGGGTACAGTAAACCTGAAGCGAAGCGTCGGAATCTATAACTAGTGTCACAGGAATGGTTCAAAACATAGACAGTACGAAAACTCAGTCGTCTTGTACTTAAGTCGGCATTGTGACTTTTCTATTTAATTCCGATGCAATTTCTGTGTTTCATCGACAATAAGAAGGTCATGGGGATACAGTAAACCTGAAGTGAAGCATCCGAATCCATAACTAGTGTCACAGGAATGGTTCAAAGCATAGTTAGTAAATAGAGTCAGTCTCCTTGTACTTCAGTCGGCATTGTGACTTTTGTATTTAATTTCGATGCAATTTCTGTGTTTCTTCGTCAATAAGAAAGTCAGAGGGATACAGTAAACCTGAAGTGAAGCACCGGAATCTATAGCTAGTGTCACATGAATGGTTCAAAACATAGTCAGTGAGAAGAGACAGTCTTCTTGTCCTTAAGTCGGCATTGTGCCTTTTGTATTTTATTCCGATGCAATTTCTGTGTTTCATCGTCAATAAGAAGGTCCAAGGGATACAGTAAACCTGGAGTGAAGCATCGGAATCTATAACTAGTGTCACAGGAATGGTTCAAATCATAGACAGTAAGAAGAGTCAGTCATCTTGTACTTAAGTCGGCATTGTGCCTTTTGTGTTTAATTCCGATGCAATTTCTGGGTTTCATCGTCAATATGAAGGTCCAAGGGATACAGTAAACCTCAAGTGTTGCATCGGAATCAATAACTAGTGTCACAGGAATGGTTCAAAACATAGTCAGTAGGAAGAGTCGGTCTTCATGTAATGAAGTCGGCATTGTGCCTTTTGTATATAATTCCGATGCAATTTCTGTGTTTCATCGTCAATACGAAGGTCCAAGGGATACAGTAAACCGGAAGTCAAGCATCGGAATCTATAACTAGTGTCACAGGAAAGGTGTAAATCGTAGACAGTAGGAAGAGTCAGTCTTCTTGTACTTAAGTCGGCATTGTGCCTTTTGTATTTAATTCCGATGCAATTTCTGTGTTTCTTCGTCAATAAGAAAGTCCTAGGTATACAGTAAACCTGAAGTGCAGCATCGGAATCTATAACTAGTGTCACAGGAATGGTTCGAATCATAGACAGTAAGAAGAGTCAGTCTTATTGTACTTATGTCGGCATTGTGCTTTTCTATTTAATTCCGATGCAATTTCTGTGTTTCATCGTCAATAAGAAGGTCAGAGGGATACAATAAACATGAAGTGAAGCATCGGAATCTATAACTAGCGTCACAGGAATTGTTCAAAACAAAGTCAGTAAGAAGAGTCAGTCTTCTTGTACTTAAGTCGGCATTGTGCCTTTTGTATTTAATTCCGATGCAATTTCTGTGTTTCATCGTCAATAAGAAGGTCCAAGGGATACAGTAAACCTGGAGTGTAGCATCGGAATCTATAACTAGTGTCACAGGAATGGTTCAAAACATAGACAGTAAGAAGAGTCAGTCTTCGTGTACTTATGTCATCATTTGGACTTGTGTATCTAATTCCGATGCAATTTCTGTGTTTCATCGTCAATAACAAGGTCAAAGGGATACAGTAAACCTGGAGTGAAGCATCGGAATCTACACCTAGTGTCAATGGAATGGTTCAAAACATAGTCAGTCAGAAGAGTCAGTCTTCTTGTACTTAAGTCGGCATTGTGCCTTTTGTATTTAATTCCGATACAATATCTGTATTTCATCATCAATAAAATGCTCAGAGGGATACAGTAAACCTGAAGTGAAGCATCGGAATCTATAGCTAGTGTCACAGGAATGGTTCAAATCATTGTCAGTAAGAAGAGTCAGTCTTCTTGTACTTAAGTCGGCATTGTGCAATTTGTATTTAATTCCGATGCAATTTCTGTGTTTCATCGTCAATAAGAAGGTCTAAGGGGTACAGTAAACCTGGAGTGAAGCATCGTAATCTATAACTAGTGTCACAGGAATGGTTCAAATCATTGACAGTAAGAAGAGTCAGTCTTCTTGTACTTAAGTCGGCATTGTGCCTTTTGTATTGAATTCCGATGCAATTTCTGTGTTTCATCGTCAATAAGAAGGACCAAGGGATACAGTAAACCTGGAGTGAAGCATCGGAATCAATAACTAGTGTCACAGGGATGGTTCAAAACATAGACAGTAAGAAGAGTCAGTCTTCTCGTTCTTAAGTCGGCATTGTGCCTTTAGTATTTAATTCCGATGCAATTTCTGTGTTTCATCGTCAATAAGAAGGTCAGAGGGATACAGTTATCCTGAAGTGAAGCATCGGAATCTATAACTAGTGTCACAGAAATGGTTCAAAACATAGTCAGTAAGTATAGTCAGTCTTCTTGCACTTAAGTCATCATTGTGCATTTTTTATTTAATTATGATCCAATTTCTGTGTTTCATCGTTAATAAGAAGGTCCAAGGGATACAGTAAACCTCGAGTGAAGCATCGGAGTCTATAACTAGTGTCACAGGTATGGTTCAAACATAGTCAGTAAGAAGAGTCAGTCTTCTTGTACTTAAGTTGGCATTGTGCCTTTCGTATTTAATTCCGATGCAATTTCTGTATTTCACCGGCTATAAGAATGTCAGAGGGATACAGTAAACCTGAAGTGAAGCGTCGGAATCTATAACTAGTGTCACAGGAATGGTTCAAAACATAGTCAGTAAGAAGAGTAAGTCTTCTTGTCCTTAAGTCGGCATTGTGCCTCTTGTATTTATTTCCGATGCAATTGCTGTGTTTCATTGTCAATGAGAAGGTCCATGGGATACAGTAAACCTGGAGTGAAGCATCGGAATCTATAACTAGTGTCACAGTAATGGTACAAAACATAGACAGTAGGAAGAGTCAGTCTTCTTGTACTTAAGTCGGCATTGTGCCTTTTGTATTTAATTCCGATGCAATTTCTGTGTTTCATCGTCAATAAGAAGGTCAGAGGGGTACAGTAAACCTGAAGTGAAGCATCGGAATCCAAAACTAGTGTCACAGGAATGGTTCAAATCATGGACAGTAGGAAGGGAAAGTCTTCTTGTACTTAAGTCGGCATTTCGCCCTCTGTATTTAATTCCGATGCAATTTCTGTGTTTCATCGTCAATAAGAATGTCCAAAGTATACAGTAAACCTGGAGTGAAGCATCGGAATCTATAACTAGTCTCACAGGAATGGTTCAAAACATAGACAGTATGAAGAGGCAGTCATCTTGTACTTAAGTGGACATTGTGCATTTTCTATTTAATTCCGATGCAATTTCTGTGTTTCATCGTCAATAAGAAGGTCAGACTGATAAAATAAACCTGAAGTGTAGCATCGGAATCTATAACTATTGTCACAGGAATGGTTCAAAACATAGTCAGTAAGAACAGTCAGTGTCCTTGTCCTTAAGTCGGAATTGTGCTTTTTCATTTAATTCCGAAGCAATTTCTGTGTTTCATCGTCAATAAGAAGGTCCAAGGGATACAGTAAACCTGGAGTGTAGCATCGGAATCTATAACTAGTGTCACAGGAATGCTTCAATCCATAGACAGGAAGAAGAGTAAGTCTTCGTGTACTTAAGTCGGCATTTTGCCTTTTGTATTTAATTCCGATGCAATTTCTGTGTTTCATCGTCAATAAGAAGGTCCAAGGGATACAGTAAACCTGAGGTGAAGCATCGGAATCTATAACTAGTGTCACAGGAATGGTTCAAAGCATAGACAGCAAGAAGAGTCAGTCTTCTTGTACTTAAGTCGGCATTGGGCCTTTTGTATTTAATTGCGGTGCAATTTCTGTGTTTCATCGTCAATAAGAAGGTCCAAGGGATACAGTAAACCTGAAGTGAAGCATCGGAATCTATAACTAGTGCCACAGGAATGGTTCAAAACATAGTCAGTGAGAAGAGTCAGTCTTCTTGTACTTAGGTCTTCATTGTGCCTTTTCTATTTAGTTACGATGCAATTTCTGTGTTTCATCGTCAATAAGAAGGTCCAAGGGATACAGTAAACCTGGATCGAAGCATCGGAATCTATAACTAGTGTCATTGGAATGGTTCAAAACATAGACTGTAAGACGAGTCAGTCTTCTTGTACTTAAGTCGGCATTGTGCCTTTTGTATTTAATTCCGATGCAATTTCTGTGTTTCTTCGTCATAAAGGAGGTCAGAGGGATACACTAAACCTTAAGTGAAGCATCGGAATCTATATCTAGTGTCACAGGAATGGTTCAAAGTATAGTCAGTAAGAAGAGTCAGTCTCCTTGTCCTTAAGTCGGCATTGTGCCTTTTGTATTTAATTCCGATGCAATTTCTGTGTTTCATCGTCAAAAAGGAAGTCAGAGGGATACACTAAACCTTAAGTGAAGCATCGGAATCTATAACAGGTGTCACAGGAATGGTTCAAACATAGTCAGTAGGAAGAGTTGGTCTTCATGTACTTAAGTCGGCATTGTACTTTTGTATTTAATTCCGATGCAATTTCTGTGTTTCATCGTCAATACGAAGGTCCAAGGGATACAGTAAACCTGAAGTGAAGCATCGGAATCTATAACTAGTGTCATAAGAATGGTTCAAACTTAGACAGTACGAAGAGTCAGTCTTCTTGTACTTCAGTTGGCATTGTGCCTTTTGTATTTGATTCCGATGCAATTTCTGTGTTTCATCGTCAATAACAAGGTCCAAGGGATACAGGGAACCTGAAGTGAAGCATCGGAATCTATAACTAGTGTCACAGGAATGGTTCAAAACATAGACAGTAAGAAGAGTCAGTCTTCTTGTACTTGAGTCGGCATTGTGCCTCTTGTATTTAATTCCGTTGCAATTTCTGTGTTTCATCGTCAATAAGAAGGTCAGAGGGATACAGTAAACCTGAAGTGACGCATCGGAATCTATAACTAGAGTCACAGGAATGGTTAAAAGCATAGACAGTAAGAAGGGTCAGTCTTCTTGCACTTATGTCGGCATTATGCCTTTTGTATTTAATTCCAATGCAATTTCTGTGTTTCATCGTCAATAAGAAGGTCCAAGGGATACAGTACACTTGAAGTGAAACATCGGAATCTATAACTAGTGTCACAGGAATGGTTCAAAACATAGACAGTAAGAAAAGTCAGTCGTATTGTACTTAAGTCGGCATTGTGCTTATTCTATTTAATTCCGATGTAATTTCTGTGTTTCTCGTCAATAAGAAGGTCAGAGGGATACAGTAAACCTGTAGTGAAGCATCGGAATCTATAACTTGTGTCACAGGAATGGTTCAAAACATAGACAGTAGGAAGAGTCAGTCTTCTTGTACTTAAGTCTTCATTGTGCCTTTTCTATTAAGTTCCGATGCAATTTCTGTGTTTCATCGTCAATAAGAAGGTCCAAGGGATACAGTAAACCTGAAGTGAAGCATCGGAATCTATAACTAGTGCCACAGGAATGGTTCAAAACATAGTCGGTAAGAAGAGTCTGTCTTCTTGTCCTTAAGCCGATATTGTGCCTTTTGTATTTAATACCGATGCAATTTCTGTGTTTCATCGTCAATACCAAGGTCCAAGGGATACAGTAAGCCTGGAGGGAAGCATCGGAATGTATAACTAGTGTCACAGGAATGGTTCAAAACATAGACAGTAAGAAGAGTCAGTCTTCTTGTACTTTAGTCGTCATTGTGCCTTTTCTATTTAATTCCAATGCAAACTCTGTGTTTCATCGTCAATAAGAAGGTCAGAGGCATAATATAAACATGAAGTGTAGCATCGGAATCTATAACTAGTGTCACAGGAATGGTTCAAAACATAGTCAGTAAGAACAGCCAGTCCTCTTGTCCTTAAGTCGGCATTGTACCTTATGTATTTAATTCCGATGCAATTTCTGTGTTTCATCGTCAAAAAGGAGGTCAGAGGGATACACTAAACCTTAAGTGAAGCATCGGAATCTATAGCTAGTGTCACAACAATGGTTCAAAACATAGTCAGTAAGAAGAGTCAGTCTCCTTGCCTTAAGTCGGCATTGTGCCTTTTGTATTTAATTCCGAAGCAATTTCTGTGTTTCATCGTCAATAAGAAGGTCCAAGGGATACAGTAAACCTGGAGTGAAGCATCGGAATCTATAACTAGTGTCACAGGAATGGTTCAAAACATAGACATTAAGAAGAGTCAGTCTTCTTGCACTTAAGTCGACATTGTGCCATTTGTATTTAATTCCGATGCAATTTCTGTGTTTCATCGTCAATAAGAAGGTCCAAGGGATAAAGTAAACCTCAAGTGAAGCATCGGAATCTATAACTGGTGTCACAGGAATGGTTCAAACATAGTCAGTAGGAAGAGTCGGTCTTCATGTACTTAAGTCGGCATTGTGCTTTTGTATTTAATTCCGATGCAATTTCTGTGTTTCATCGTCAATAAGAGGGTCCAAGGGATACTGTAAACCTGAAGTGAAGCATCGGAATCTGTAACTAGTGTCACAAGAATGTTTCAAAACTTAGACAGTAGGAAGAGTCAGTCTTCTTGTACTTCAGTTGGCATTGTGCCTTTTGTATTTAATTCCGATGCAAATTCTGTGTTTCATCGTCAATATCAAGGTCCAAGGGATACAGTGAACCTGAAGTGAAGCATCGGAATCTATAACTAGTGTCACCGGAATGGTTCAAACAGAGACAGTACGAAGAGTCAGTCTTCTTGTACTTAAGTCGGCATTGTGCCTTTTGTATTTAATTCCGATGCAATTTCTGTGTTTCATCGTCAATAGGAAGTTCAGAGGGATAAAGTAAACCCGAAGGGAAGCATCGCAATCTATAACTAGTCTCACAGGAATGGTTCAAATCATAGTCAGTAAGAAGAGTCAGTCTTCTTGTACTTAAGTCGGCATTGTGCCTCTTGTATTTATTTCCGTTGCAATTTCTGTGTTTCATCGTCAATAAGAAGGTCAGAGGGATACAGTAAACCTGAAGTGACGCATCGGAATCTATAACTAGAGTCACAGGAATGGTTCAAAGCATAGACAGTAAGAAGGGTCAGTCTTCTTGCACTTATTTCGGCATTGTGCCTTTTGTATTTAATTCCAATGCAATTTCTGTGTTTCATCGTCAATAAGAAAGTCCAAGGGATACAGTAAACCTGAAGTGAAGCATCGGAATCTATAACTAGTGTCACAGGAATGGTTCAAAACATAGACAGTAAGAGAAGTCAGTCGTCTTGTACTTAAGTCTGCATTGTGCTTTTTCTATTTAATTCCGATGCAATTTCTGTGTTTCATCGTCAATAAGAAGGTCAGAGGGATACAGTAAACCTGAAGTGAAGCACCCGAATCTATAACTAGTGACACATGAATGGTTCAGACATAGTCAGTAAAAGGAGTCAGTCTTCTTGTACTTAAATCGGGATTGTGCCTTTTGTATTTAATTCCGAGGCAATTTCTGTGTTTCATCGTCAATAAGAATGTCCAAGGTATACAGTAAACCTGAAGTGAAGCATCGGAATCTATAACTTGTGTCACAGGAATGGTTCAAAACATAGACAGTAGGAAGAGTCAGTCTTCTTGTACTTAAGTCGGCATTGTGCCTTTTGTATTTAATTCCGATGCAATTTCTGTGTTTCATCGTCAAAAAGGAGGTCAGAGGGATACACTAAACCTTAAGTGAAGCATCGGAATCTACAGCTAGTGTCACAGGAATGGTTCAAAACATAGTCAGTAAGAAGAGTCAGTCTCCTTGTCCATAAGTCGGCATTGTGCCTTTTGTATTTAATTCCGGTTCAATTTCTGTGTTTCATCGTCAATACGAAGGTCAGAGGGATACAGTTAACCTGAAGGGAAGCATCGCAATCTATAACTAGTCTCACAGGAATGTTTCAAATCATAGTCAGTAAGAAGAGTCAGTCTTCTTGTACTTAAGTTGGCATTGTGCCTCTTGTATTTAATTCCGATGCAATTTCTGTGTTTCATCGTCAATAAGAAGGTCAGAGGGATACAGTAAACCTGAAGTGAAGCATCGGAATCTATAACTTGTGTCACAGGAATGGTTGAAAACATAGACAGTAGGAAGAGTCAGTCTTCTTGTACTTAAGTCGGCATTGTGCCTTTTGTATTTAATTCCGATGCAATTTCTGTGTTTCATCGTCAAAAAGGAGGTCAGAGGGATACAGTAAACCTGAAGTGAAGCATCGGAATCTATAACTAGTGTCACAGGAATGATTCAAAACATAGACAGTAAGAAGAGTCAGTCTTCTTGTACTTAAGTCGGCACTGTGCATTTTGTATTTAATTCCGATGCAATTTCTGTGTTTCATCGTCAATAAGAAGGTCCAAGGGATACATTAAACCTCAAGTGAAGCATCGGAATCTATAACTGGTGTCACAGGAATGGTTCAAACATAGTCAGTACTAAGAGTCGGTCTTCATGTACTTAAGTTGGCATTGTGCCTTTTGTATTTAATTCCGATGCTATTTCTGTGTTTCATCGTCTATAAGAAGGTCCAAGGGATACGGTAAACCTGAAGTGAAGCATCGGGATCTATAACTAGTGCCACAAGAATGCTTTAAAGCATAGACAGTACGAAGAGTCAGTCTTGTTGTATTTAAGTCGGCATTGTGCCTTTTGTATTTAATTCCGATGCAATTTCTGTGTTTCATCGTCAATAAGAATGTCCAAGGGATACAGTAAATCTGAAGTGAAGCATCAGAATCTATAATTAGTTTCCCAGGAATGGTTCAAAACATAGACAGTAAGAAGAGTCAGTCTTCTAGGACTTAAGTCGGCATTGTGCCTTTTGCATTTCATTCCGATGCAATTTCTGTGTTTCATCGTCAACAAGAAGGTCAGAGGGATACAGTAAACCTGAAGTGAAGCATCGCAATCTATAACTAGTCTCACAGGAATGGTTCAAATCATAGTCAGTAAGAAGAGTCAGTCTTCTTGTACTTAAGTCGGCATTGTGCCTCTTGTATTTATTTCCGTTGCAATTTCTGTGTTTAATCGTCAATAAGAAGGTCAGAGGGATACAGTAAACCTGAAGTGACGCATCGGAATCTATAACTAGCGTCACAGGAATGGTTCAAAGCATAGACAGTAAGAAGGGTCAGTCTTCTTGCACTTATGTCGGCATTGTGCCTTTTGTATTTAATTCCAATGCAATTTCTGTGTTTCATCGTCAATAAGAAGGTCCAAGGGATACAGTAAACCTGAAGTGAAGCATCGGAAACTATAACTAGTGTCACAGGAATGGTTCAAAACATAGACAGTAAGAAAAGTCAGTAGTCTTGTACTTAAGTCGGCATTGTGCTTTTTCTATTTAATTCCGATGCAATTTCTGTGTTTCATCGTCAATAAGAAGGCCAGAGGGATACAGTTAACCTGAAGTGAAGCATCCGAATCTATAACTAGTGTCACATGAATGGTTCAAAACATAGTCAGTAAAAGGAGTCAGTCTTCTTGTACTTAAAACGGCATTGTGCCTTTTGTATTTAATTCCGAGGCAATTTCTGTGTTTCATCGTCAATAAGAATGTCCAAGGTATACAGTAAACCTGAAGTGAAGCATCGTAATCTATAACTTGTGTCACAGGAATGGTTCAAAACATAGACAGTAGGAAGAGTCAGTCTTCTTGTACTTAAGTCGGCATTGTGCCTTTTGTATTTAATTCCGATGCAATATCTGTGTTTCATCGTCAAAAAGGAGGTCAAAGGGATACACTAAATCTTAAGTGAAGCATCGGAATCTATAGCTAGTGTCACAGGAATGGTTCAAAGCATTGTCAGTAAGAAGAGTCAGTCTCCTTGTCCTTAAGTCGGCATTGTGCTTTTGTATTTAATTCCGATGCAATTTCTGTGTTTCATCGTCAATAAGAAGGTCCAAGGGATACAGTAAAACTGGAGTGAAGCATCGGAACCTATAACTAGTGTCACAGGAATGGTTCAAAACATAGATATTAAGAAGAGTCAGTCTTCTTGCACTTAAGTCGGCATTGTGCCTTTTGTATTTAATTCCGATGCAATTTCTGTGTTTCATCGTCAATAAGAAGGTCCAAGGGATAAAGTAAACCTGAAGTGAAGCATCGGAATCTATAACTAGTGTCACAAGAATGGTTCAAAACGTAGACAGTAGGAAGAGTCAGTCTTCTTGTACTTCAGTTGGCATTGTGCCTTTTGTATTTAATTCCGATGCAATTTCTGTGTTTCATCGTCAATAACAAGGTCCAAGGGATACAGTGAACCTGAAGTGAAGCATCGGAATCTATTACTAGTGTCACAGGAATGGTTCAAACATAGACAGTAAGAAGAGTCAGTCTTCTTGTACTTAAGTCATCATTGCGCCTTTTGTATTTAATTCCGATGCAATTTCTGTGTTTCATCGTCAATAAGAAGGTCAGAGGGATACAGTAAACCTGAAGGGAAGCATCGCAATCTATAACTAGTCTCACAGGAATGGTTCAAATCATAGTCAGTAAGAAGAGTCAGTCTTCTTGTACTTAAGTCGGCATTGTGCCTCTTGTATTTAATTCCGATGCAATTTCTGTGTTTCATCGTCAATAAGAAGGTCAGAGGGATACAGTAAACCTGAAGTGACGCATCGGAATCTATAACTAGAGTCACAGGAATGGTTCAAAGCATAGACAGTAAGAAGGGTCAGTCTTCTTGCACTTATGCCGGCATTGTGTGTTTTGTATTTAATTCCAATGTAATTTCTGTGTTTCATCGTCAATAAGAAGGGCCAAGGGATACAGTAAACCTGAAGTGAAGCATCGGAATCTATAACTAGTGTCACAGGAATGGTTCAAAACATAGACAGTAAGAAAAGTCAGTCGTCTTGTACTTAAGTCGGCATTGTGCTTTTTCTATTTAATTCCGATGCAATTTCTGTGTTTCATCGTCAATAAGAAGGTCAGAGGGATACAGTGAACCTGAAGTGAAGCATCCGTATCTATAACAAGTGTCACATGAATGGTTCAAAACATAGTCAGTAAAAGAAGTCAGTCTTCATGTACTTAAGTCGGCATTGTGCCTTTTGTATTTAATTCCGAGGCAATTTCTGTGTTTCATCGTCCATAAGAAGGTCCGAGGGATACAGTAAACCTGAAGTGAAGCATAGGAATCTATAACTTGTGTCACAGGAATGGTTCAAAACATAGACAGTAGGAAGAGTCAGTCTTCTTGTACTGAAGTCGGCATTGTGCCTTTTCTATTCAATTCCGATGCAATTTCTGTGTTTAATCGTCAAAAAGTAGGTCAGAGGGGTACAGTAAAGCTGAAGTGAAGCATCGGAATCTATAACTAGTGTCACAGGAATGGTTCAAAACATAGTCAGTAAGAGGAGTCAGTCTTTTTGTACTTAAGTCGGCAGTGTTCCTATTGTGTTAATTCCGATGCGATTTCTGTATTTCATCGTCAATAAGAAGGTCCAAGGGATACAGTAAACCTGAAGTGATGCATCGGAATCTATAACTAGTGTCACAGGAATGGTTCAGAACATAGACAGTAAGATGAGTCAGTCTTCTTGTACTTAAGTCGGCATTGTGCCTTTTGTATTTAATTCCGATGCAATTTCTGTGTTTCATCGTCAATAAGAAGGTCCAAGGGATACAGTAAACCTGAAGTGAAGCATCGGAATCTATAACTAGTGTCACAGGAATGGTTCAAAACATAGTCAGTAGGAAGACTCGGTCTTCATGTACTTAAGTCGGCATTGTGCCTTTTGTATTTAATTCCGATGCAATTTCTGTGTTTCATCGTCAATAAGAAGGTCAGAGGGATACAGTTATCCTGAAGTGAAGCATCGGAATCTATAACTAGTGTCACAGAAATGGTTCAAAACATAGTCAGTAAGTATAGTCAGTCTTCTTGCACTTAAGTCATCATTGTGCATTTTTTATTTAATTATGATCCAATTTCTGTGTTTCATCGTTAATAAGAAGGTCCAAGGGATACAGTAAACCTCGAGTGAAGCATCGGAGTCTATAACTAGTGTCACAGGTATGGTTCAAACATAGTCAGTAAGAAGAGTCAGTCTTCTTGTACTTAAGTTGGCATTGTGCCTTTCGTATTTAATTCCGATGCAATTTCTGTATTTCACCGGCTATAAGAATGTCAGAGGGATACAGTAAACCTGAAGTGAAGCGTCGGAATCTATAACTAGTGTCACAGGAATGGTTCAAATCATAGTCAGTAGGAAGAGTAAGTCTTCTTGTCCTTAAGTCGGCATTGTGCCTCTTGTATTTATTTCCGATGCAATTGCTGTGTTTCATTGTCAATGAGAAGGTCCATGGGATACAGTAAACCTGGAGTGAAGCATCGGAATCTATAACTAGTGTCACAGTAATGGTACAAAACATAGACAGTAGGAAGAGTCAGTCTTCTTGTACTTAAGTCGGCATTGTGCCTTTTGTATTTAATTCCGATGCAATTTCTGTGTTTCATCGTCAATAAGAAGGTCAGAGGGGTACAGTAAACCTGAAGTGAAGCATCGGAATCCAAAACTAGTGTCACAGGAATGGTTCAAATCATGGACAGTAGGAAGGGAAAGTCTTCTTGTACTTAAGTCGGCATTTCGCCCTCTGTATTTAATTCCGATGCAATTTCTGTGTTTCATCGTCAATAAGAATGTCCAAAGTATACAGTAAACCTGGAGTGAAGCATCGGAATCTATAACTAGTCTCACAGGAATGGTTCAAAACATAGACAGTATGAAGAGGCAGTCATCTTGTACTTAAGTCGACATTGTGCATTTTCTATTTAATTCCGATGCAATTTCTGTGTTTCATCGTCAATAAGAAGGTCAGACTGATAAAATAAACCTGAAGTGTAGCATCGGAATCTATAACTATTGTCACAGGAATGGTTCAAAACATAGTCAGTAAGAACAGTCAGTGTCCTTGTCCTTAAGTCGGAATTGTGCTTTTTCATTTAATTCCGAAGCAATTTCTGTGTTTCATCGTCAATAAGAAGGTCCAAGGGATACAGTAAACCTGGAGTGTAGCATCGGAATCTATAACTAGTGTCACAGGAATGCTTCAATCCATAGACAGGAAGAAGAGTAAGTCTTCGTGTACTTAAGTCGGCATTTTGCCTTTTGTATTTAATTCCGATGCAATTTCTGTGTTTCATCGTCAATAAGAAGGTCAAGGGGATACAGTAAACCTGAGGTGAAGCATCGGAATCTATAAACTAGTGTCACAGGAATGGTTCAAAGCATAGACAGCAAGAAGAGTCAGTCTTCTTGTACTTAAGTCGGCATTGTGCCTTTTGTATTTAATTGCGGTGCAATTTCTGTGTTTCATCGTCAATAAGAAGGTCCAAGGGATACAGTAAACCTGAAGTGAAGCATCGGAATCTATAACTAGTGCCACAGGAATGGTTCAAAACATAGTCAGTGAGAAGAGTCAGTCTTCTTGTACTTAGGTCTTCATTGTGCCTTTTCTATTTAGTTACGATGCAATTTCTGTGTTTCATCGTCAATAAGAAGGTCCAAGGGATACAGTAAACCTGGATCGAAGCATCGGAATCTATAACTAGTGTCATTGGAATGGTTCAAAACATAGACTGTAAGACGAGTCAGTCTTCTTGTACTTAAGTCGGCATTGTGCCTTTTGTATTTAATTCCGATGCAATTTCTGTGTTTCTTCGTCATAAAGGAGGTCAGAGGGATACACTAAACCTTAAGTGAAGCATCGGAATCTATATCTAGTGTCACAGGAATGGTTCAAAGTATAGTCAGTAAGAAGAGTCAGTCTCCTTGTCCTTAAGTCGGCATTGTGCCTTTTGTATTTAATTCCGATGCAATTTCTGTGTTTCATCGTCAAAAAGGAAGTCAGAGGGATACACTAAACCTTAAGTGAAGCATCGGAATCTATAACAGGTGTCACAGGAATGGTTCAAACATAGTCAGTAGGAAGAGTTGGTCTTCATGTACTTAAGTCGGCATTGTACTTTTGTATTTAATTCCGATGCAATTTCTGTGTTTCATCGTCAATACGAAGGTCCAAGGGATACAGTAAACCTGAAGTGAAGCATCGGAATCTATAACTAGTGTCATAAGAATGGTTCAAACTTAGACAGTACGAAGAGTCAGTCTTCTTGTACTTCAGTTGGCATTGTGCCTTTTGTATTTGATTCCGATGCAATTTCTGTGTTTCATCGTCAATAACAAGGTCCAAGGGATACAGGGAACCTGAAGTGAAGCATCGGAATCTATAACTAGTGTCACAGGAATGGTTCAAAGCATAGACAGTAAGAAGAGTCAGTCTTCTTGTACTTGAGTCGGCATTGTGCCTCTTGTATTTAATTCCGTTGCAATTTCTGTGTTTCATCGTCAATAAGAAGGTCAGAGGGATACAGTAAACCTGAAGTGACGCATCGGAATCTATAACTAGAGTCACAGGAATGGTTAAAAGCATAGACAGTAAGAAGGGTCAGTCTTCTTGCACTTATGTCGGCATTATGCCTTTTGTATTTAATTCCAATGCAATTTCTGTGTTTCATCGTCAATAAGAAGGTCCAAGGGATACAGTACACTTGAAGTGAAACATCGGAATCTATAACTAGTGTCACAGGAATGGTTCAAAACATAGACAGTAAGAAAAGTCAGTCGTATTGTACTTAAGTCGGCATTGTGCTTATTCTATTTAATTCCGATGTAATTTCTGTGTTTCTCGTCAATAAGAAGGTCAGAGGGATACAGTAAACCTGTAGTGAAGCATCGGAATCTATAACTTGTGTCACAGGAATGGTTCAAAACATAGACAGTAGGAAGAGTCAGTCTTCTTGTACTTAAGTCTTCATTGTGCCTTTTCTATTAAGTTCCGATGCAATTTCTGTGTTTCATCGTCAATAAGAAGGTCCAAGGGATACAGTAAACCTGAAGTGAAGCATCGGAATCTATAACTAGTGCCACAGGAATGGTTCAAAACATAGTCGGTAAGAAGAGTCTGTCTTCTTGTCCTTAAGCCGATATTGTGCCTTTTGTATTTAATACCGATGCAATTTCTGTGTTTCATCGTCAATACCAAGGTCCAAGGGATACAGTAAGCCTGGAGGGAAGCATCGGAATGTATAACTAGTGTCACAGGAATGGTTCAAAACATAGACAGTAAGAAGAGTCAGTCTTCTTGTACTTTAGTCGTCATTGTGCCTTTTCTATTTAATTCCAATGCAAACTCTGTGTTTCATCGTCAATAAGAAGGTCAGAGGCATAATATAAACATGAAGTGTAGCATCGGAATCTATAACTAGTGTCACAGGAATGGTTCAAAACATAGTCAGTAAGAACAGCCAGTCCTCTTGTCCTTAAGTCGGCATTGTACCTTATGTATTTAATTCCGATGCAATTTCTGTGTTTCATCGTCAAAAAGGAGGTCAGAGGGATACACTAAACCTTAAGTGAAGCATCGGAATCTATAGCTAGTGTCACAACAATGGTTCAAAACATAGTCAGTAAGAAGAGTCAGTCTCATTGCCTTAAGTCGGCATTGTGCCTTTTGTATTTAATTCCGAAGCAATTTCTGTGTTTCATCGTCAATAAGAAGGTCCAAGGGATACAGTAAACCTGGAGTGAAGCATCGGAATCTATAACTAGTGTCACAGGAATGGTTCAAAACATAGACATTAAGAAGAGTCAGTCTTCTTGCACTTAAGTCGACATTGTGCCATTTGTATTTAATTCCGATGCAATTTCTGTGTTTCATCGTCAATAAGAAGGTCCAAGGGATAAAGTAAACCTCAAGTGAAGCATCGGAATCTATAACTGGTGTCACAGGAATGGTTCAAACATAGTCAGTAGGAAGAGTCGGTCTTCATGTACTTAAGTCGGCATTGTGCTTTTGTATTTAATTCCGATGCAATTTCTGTGTTTCATCGTCAATAAGAGGGTCCAAGGGATACTGTAAACCTGAAGTGAAGCATCGGAATCTGTAACTAGTGTCACAAGAATGTTTCAAAACTTAGACAGTAGGAAGAGTCAGTCTTCTTGTACTTCAGTTGGCATTGTGCCTTTTGTATTTAATTCCGATGCAAATTCTGTGTTTCATCGTCAATATCAAGGTCCAAGGGATACAGTGAACCTGAAGTGAAGCATCGGAATCTATAACTAGTGTCACCGGAATGGTTCAAACAGAGACAGTAAGAAGAGTCAGTCTTCTTGTACTTAAGTCGGCATTGTGCCTTTTGTATTTAATTCCGATGCAATTTCTGTGTTTCATCGTCAATAGGAAGTTCAGAGGGATAAAGTAAACCCGAAGGGAAGCATCGCAATCTATAACTAGTCTCACAGGAATGGTTCAAATCATAGTCAGTAAGAAGAGTCAGTCTTCTTGTACTTAAGTCGGCATTGTGCCTCTTGTATTTATTTCCGTTGCAATTTCTGTGTTTCATCGTCAATAAGAAGGTCAGAGGGATACAGTAAACCTGAAGTGACGCATCGGAATCTATAACTAGAGTCACAGGAATGGTTCAAAGCATAGACAGTAAGAAGGGTCAGTCTTCTTGCACTTATTTCGGCATTGTGCCTTTTGTATTTAATTCCAATGCAATTTCTGTGTTTCATCGTCAATAAGAAAGTCCAAGGGATACAGTAAACCTGAAGTGAAGCATCGGAATCTATAACTAGTGTCACAGGAATGGTTCAAAACATAGACAGTAAGAGAAGTCAGTCGTCTTGTACTTAAGTCTGCATTGTGCTTTTTCTATTTAATTCCGATGCAATTTCTGTGTTTCATCGTCAATAAGAAGGTCAGAGGGATACAGTAAACCTGAAGTGAAGCACCCGAATCTATAACTAGTGACACATGAATGGTTCAGACATAGTCAGTAAAAGGAGTCAGTCTTCTTGTACTTAAATCGGGATTGTGCCTTTTGTATTTAATTCCGAGGCAATTTCTGTGTTTCATCGTCAATAAGAATGTCCAAGGTATACAGTAAACCTGAAGTGAAGCATCGGAATCTATAACTTGTGTCACAGGAATGGTTCAAAACATAGACAGTAGGAAGAGTCAGTCTTCTTGTACTTAAGTCGGCATTGTGCCTTTTGTATTTAATTCCGATGCAATTTCTGTGTTTCATCGTCAAAAAGGAGGTCAGAGGGATACACTAAACCTTAAGTGAAGCATCGGAATCTACAGCTAGTGTCACAGGAATGGTTCAAAACATAGTCAGTAAGAAGAGTCAGTCTCCTTGTCCATAAGTCGGCATTGTGCCTTTTGTATTTAATTCCGGTTCAATTTCTGTGTTTCATCGTCAATACGAAGGTCAGAGGGATACAGTTAACCTGAAGGGAAGCATCGCAATCTATAACTAGTCTCACAGGAATGTTTCAAATCATAGTCAGTAAGAAGAGTCAGTCTTCTTGTACTTAAGTTGGCATTGTGCCTCTTGTATTTAATTCCGATGCAATTTCTGTGTTTCATCGTCAATAAGAAGGTCAGAGGGATACAGTAAACCTGAAGTGAAGCATCGGAATCTATAACTTGTGTCACAGGAATGGTTGAAAACATAGACAGTAGGAAGAGTCAGTCTTCTTGTACTTAAGTCGGCATTGTGCCTTTTGTATTTAATTCCGATGCAATTTCTGTGTTTCATCGTCAAAAAGGAGGTCAGAGGGATACAGTAAACCTGAAGTGAAGCATCGGAATCTATAACTAGTGTCACAGGAATGATTCAAAACATAGACAGTAAGAAGAGTCAGTCTTCTTGTACTTAAGTCGGCACTGTGCATTTTGTATTTAATTCCGATGCAATTTCTGTGTTTCATCGTCAATAAGAAGGTCCAAGGGATACATTAAACCTCAAGTGAAGCATCGGAATCTATAACTGGTGTCACAGGAATGGTTCAAACATAGTCAGTACTAAGAGTCGGTCTTCATGTACTTAAGTTGGCATTGTGCCTTTTGTATTTAATTCCGATGCTATTTCTGTGTTTCATCGTCTATAAGAAGGTCCAAGGGATACGGTAAACCTGAAGTGAAGCGTCGGGATCTATAACTAGTGCCACAAGAATGCTTTAAAGCATAGACAGTACGAAGAGTCAGTCTTGTTGTACTTAAGTCGGCATTGTGCCTTTTGTATTTAATTCCGATGCAATTTCTGTGTTTCATCGTCAATAAGAATGTCCAAGGGATACAGTAAATCTGAAGTGAAGCATCAGAATCTATAATTAGTTTCCCAGGAATGGTTCAAAACATAGACAGTAAGAAGAGTCAGTCTTCTAGGACTTAAGTCGGCATTGTGCCTTTTGCATTTCATTCCGATGCAATTTCTGTGTTTCATCGTCAACAAGAAGGTCAGAGGGATACAGTAAACCTGAAGTGAAGCATCGCAATCTATAACTAGTCTCACAGGAATGGTTCAAATCATAGTCAGTAAGAAGAGTCAGTCTTCTTGTACTTAAGTCGGCATTGTGCCTCTTGTATTTATTTCCGTTGCAATTTCTGTGTTTAATCGTCAATAAGAAGGTCAGAGGGATACAGTAAACCTGAAGTGACGCATCAAAATCTATAACTAGCGTCACAGGAATGGTTCAAAGCATCGACAGTAAGAAGGGTCAGTCTTCTTGCACTTATGTCGGCATTGTGCCTTTTGTATTTAATTCCAATGCAATTTCTGTGTTTCATCGTCAATAAGAAGGTCCAAGGGATACAGTAAACCTGAAGTGAAGCATCGGAAACTATAACTAGTTTCACAGGAATGGTTCAAAACATAGACAGTAAGAAAAGTCAGTAGTCTTGTACTTAAGTCGGCATTGTGCTTTTTCTATTTAATTCCGATGCAATTTCTGTGTTTCATCGTCAATAAGAAGGCCAGAGGGATACAGTTAACCTGAAGTGAAGCATCCGAATCTATAACTAGTGTCACATGAATGGTTCAAAACATAGTCAGTAAAAGGAGTCAGTCTTCTTGTACTTAAAACGGCATTGTGCCTTTTGTATTTAATTCCGAGGCAATTTCTGTGTTTCATCGTCAATAAGAATGTCCAAGGTATACAGTAAACCTGAAGTGAAGCATCGTAATCTATAACTTGTGTCACAGGAATGGTTCAAAACATAGACAGTAGGAAGAGTCAGTCTTCTTGTACTTAAGTCGGCATTGTGCCTTTTGTATTTAATTCCGATGCAATATCTGTGTTTCATCGTCAAAAAGGAGGTCAAAGGGATACACTAAATCTTAAGTGAAGCATCGGAATCTATAGCTAGTGTCACAGGAATGGTTCAAAGCATTGTCAGTAAGAAGAGTCAGTCTCCTTGTCCTTAAGTCGGCATTGTGCTTTTGTATTTAATTCCGATGCAATTTCTGTGTTTCATCGTCAATAAGAAGGTCCAAGGGATACAGTAAAACTGGAGTGAAGCATCGGAACCTATAACTAGTGTCACAGGAATGGTTCAAAACATAGATATTAAGAAGAGTCAGTCTTCTTGCACTTAAGTCGGCATTGTGCCTTTTGTATTTAATTCCGATGCAATTTCTGTGTTTCATCGTCAATAAGAAGGTCCAAGGGATAAAGTAAACCTGAAGTGAAGCATCGGAATCTATAACTAGTGTCACAAGAATGGTTCAAAACGTAGACAGTAGGAAGAGTCAGTCTTCTTGTACTTCAGTTGGCATTGTGCCTTTTGTATTTAATTCCGATGCAATTTCTGTGTTTCATCGTCAATAACAAGGTCCAAGGGATACAGTGAACCTGAAGTGAAGCATCGGAATCTATTACTAGTGTCACAGGAATGGTTCAAACATAGACAGTAAGAAGAGTCAGTCTTCTTGTACTTAAGTCATCATTGCGCCTTTTGTATTTAATTCCGATGCAATTTCTGTGTTTCATCGTCAATAAGAAGGTCAGAGGGATACAGTAAACCTGAAGGGAAGCATCGCAATCTATAACTAGTCTCACAGGAATGGTTCAAATCATAGTCAGTAAGAAGAGTCAGTCTTCTTGTACTTAAGTCGGCATTGTGCCTCTTGTATTTAATTCCGATGCAATTTCTGTGTTTCATCGTCAATAAGAAGGTCAGAGGGATACAGTAAACCTGAAGTGACGCATCGGAATCTATAACTAGAGTCACAGGAATGGTTCAAAGCATAGACAGTAAGAAGGGTCAGTCTTCTTGCACTTATGCCGGCATTGTGTGTTTTGTATTTAATTCCAATGTAATTTCTGTGTTTCATCGTCAATAAGAAGGGCCAAGGGATACAGTAAACCTGAAGTGAAGCATCGGAATCTATAACTAGTGTCACAGGAATGGTTCAAAACATAGACAGTAAGAAAAGTCAGTCGTCTTGTACTTAAGTCGGCATTGTGCTTTTTCTATTTAATTCCGATGCAATTTCTGTGTTTCATCGTCAATAAGAAGGTCAGAGGGATACAGTGAACCTGAAGTGAAGCATCCGTATCTATAACAAGTGTCACATGAATGGTTCAAAACATAGTCAGTAAAAGAAGTCAGTCTTCATGTACTTAAGTCGGCATTGTGCCTTTTGTATTTAATTCCGAGGCAATTTCTGTGTTTCATCGTCCATAAGAAGGTCCGAGGGATACAGTAAACCTGAAGTGAAGCATAGGAATCTATAACTTGTGTCACAGGAATGGTTCAAAACATAGACAGTAGGAAGAGTCAGTCTTCTTGTACTGAAGTCGGCATTGTGCCTTTTCTATTCAATTCCGATGCAATTTCTGTGTTTAATCGTCAAAAAGTAGGTCAGAGGGGTACAGTAAAGCTGAAGTGAAGCATCGGAATCTATAACTAGTGTCACAGGAATGGTTCAAAACATAGTCAGTAAGAGGAGTCAGTCTTTTTGTACTTAAGTCGGCAGTGTTCCTATTGTGTTAATTCCGATGCGATTTCTGTATTTCATCGTCAATAAGAAGGTCCAAGGGATACAGTAAACCTGAAGTGATGCATCGGAATCTATAACTAGTGTCACAGGAATGGTTCAGAACATAGACAGTAAGATGAGTCAGTCTTCTTGTACTTAAGTCGGCATTGTGCCTTTTGTATTTAATTCCGATGCAATTTCTGTGTTTCATCGTCAATAAGAAGGTCCAAGGGATACAGTAAACCTGAAGTGAAGCATCGGAATCTATAACTAGTGTCACAGGAATGGTTCAAAACATAGTCAGTAGGAAGACTCGGTCTTCATGTACTTAAGTCGGCATTGTGCCTTTTGTATTTAATTCCGATGCAATTTCTGTGCATCATCGTCAATAAGAAGGTCCAAGGGATACAGTTAACCTGAAGGGAAGCATCGCAATCTATAACTAGTCTCACAGGAATGGTTCAAATCATAGTCAGTAAGAAGAGTCAGTCTTTTGTACTTAAGTCGGCGTTGTGCCTCTTGTATTTAATTCCGATGCAATTTCTGTGTTTCATCGTCAATAAGAAGGTCAGAGGGATACAGTAAACCTGAAGTGACGCATCGGAATCTATAACTAGTGTCACAGGAATGGTTCAAATCATAGTCAGTAGGAAGCGTCGGTCTTCAAGTACGTAAGTCGTCATTGTGCCTTTTGTATTTAGATCCGATGCAATTTCTGTGTTTCATCGTCAATAAGAAGGTCCTAGGGATACAGTAAACCTGAAGTGAAGCATCGGAATATATAACTAGTGTCACAGGAATGGTTCAAATCATAGTGAAAAGGAAGTGTCGGTCTTCATGTACTTAAGTCGGCATTGTGCTTTTTGTATTTAATTCCGAGGCAATTTCTGTGTTTCATCGTCAATAAGAAGGTCCAAGGGATACAGTAAACCTGAAGTGAAGCATCGGAATCTAAAACTAGTGTCACAGGAATGGTTCAAAACATAGACAGTAGGAAGAGTCAGTCTTCTTGTACTTAAGTCGGCATTGCGCCTTTTCTATTTAATTCCAATGCAATTTCTGTGTTTCATCGTCAAAAAGTAGGTCACAGGGGTACAGTAAACCTGAAGTGAAGCATCGGAATCTATAACTAGTGTCACAGGAATGGTTCAAAACATAGAGAGTAGGAAGAGTCAGTCTTCTTGTACTTAAGTCGGCATTGCGCCTTTTCTATTTAATTCCGATGCAATTTCTGTGTTTCATCGTCAAAAAGTAGGTCACAGGGGTACAGTAAAGCTGAAGTGAAGCATCGGAATCTATAACTAGCGTTACAGGAATGGTTCAAAACATAGTCAGTAAAAGGAGTCAGTCTTCTTGGACTTAAGTCGGCATTGTGCCTTTTGTATTTAATTCGGAGGCAATTTCTTTGTTTCATCGTCAATAAGAAGGTCCAAGGGATACAGTAAACCTGAAGTAAAGCATCGGAATCTATAACTAGTGTCACAGGAATGGTTCAAAACATAGACAGTAGGAAGAGTCAGTCTTCTTGCACTTAAGTCGGCATTGCGCCTTTTCTATTTAATTCCGATGCAATATCTGTGTTTCATCGTCAAAAAGGAGGTCAAAGGGATACACTAAACCTTAAGTGAAGCATCGGAATCTATAGCTAGTGTCACAGGAATGGTTCAAAGCATTGTCAGTAAGAAGAGTCAGTCTCCTTGTCCTTAAGTCGGCATTGTGCCTTTTGTATTAAATTCCGATGCAATTTCTGTGTTTCATCGTCAATAAGAAGGTCCAAGGGATACAGTAAAACTGGAGTGAAGCATCGGAACCTTTAACTAGTGTCACAGGAATGGTTCAAAACATAGACATTAAGAAGAGTCAGTCTTCTTGCACTTAAGTCGGCATTGTCCCTTTTGTATTTAATTCCGATGCAATTTCTGTGTTTCATCGTCAATAAGAAGGTCCAAGGGATAAAGTAAACCTGAAGTGAAGCATCGGAATCCATAACTAGTGTCACAAGAATGGTTCAAAACGTAGACAGTAGGAAGAGTCAGTCTTCTTGTACTTCAGTTGGCATTGTGCCTTTTGTATTTAATTCCGATGCAATTTCTGTGTTTCATCGTCAATAACAAGGTCCAAGGGATACAGTGAACCTGAAGTGAAGCATCGGAATCTATTACTAGTGTCACAGGGATAATTCAAACATAGACAGTAAGAAGAGTCAGTCTTCTTGTACTTAAGTCGGCATTGCGCCTTTTGTATTTAATTCCGATGCAATTTCTGTGTTTCATCGTCAATAAGAAGGTCAGAGGGATACAGTAAACCTGAAGGGAAGCATCGCAATCTATAACTAGTCTCACAGGAATGGTTCAAATCATAGTCAGTAAGAAGAGTCAGTCTTCTTGTACTTAAGTCGGCATTGTGCCTCTTGTATTTAATTCCGATGCAATTTCTGTGTTTCATCGTCAATAAGAAGGTCAGAGGGATACAGTAAACCTGAAGTGACGCATCGGAATCTATAACTAGAGTCACAGGAATGGTTCAAAGCATAGACAGTAAGAAGGGTCAGTCTTCTTGCACTTATGTCGGCATTGTGCGTTTTGTATTTAATTCGAATGTAATTTCTGTGTTTCATCGTCAATAAGAAGGGCCAAGGGATACAGTAAACCTGAAGTGAAGCATCGGAATCTATAACTAGTGTCACAGGAATGGTTCAAAACATAGACAGTAAGAAAAGTCAGTCGTCTTGTACTTAAGTCGGCATTGTGCTTTTTCTATTTAATTCCGATGCAATTTCTGTGTTTCATCGTCAATAAGAAGGTCAGAGGGATACAGTGAACCTGAAGTGAAGCATCCGTATCTATAACAAGTGTCACATGAATGGTTCAAAACATAGTCAGTAAAAGAAGTCAGTCTTCATGTACTTAAGTCGGCATTGTGCCTTTTGTATTTAATTCCGAGGCAATTTCTGTGTTTCATCGTCCATAAGAAGGTCCGAGGGATACAGTAAACCTGAAGTGAAGCATAGGAATCTATAACTTGTGTCACAGGAATGGTTCAAAACATAGACAGTAGGAAGAGTCAGTCTTCTTGTACTGAAGTCGGCATTGTGCCTTTTCTATTCAATTCCGATGCAATTTCTGTGTTTAATCGTCAAAAAGTAGGTCAGAGGGGTACAGTAAAGCTGAGGTGAAGCATCGGAATCTATAACTAGTGTCACAGGAATGGTTCAAAACATAGTCAGTAAGAGGAGTCAGTCTTTTTGTACTTAAGTCGGCAGTGTTCCAATTGTGTTAATTCCGATGCGATTTCTGTATTTCATCGTCAATAAGAAGGTCCAAGGGATACAGTAAACCTGAAGTGATGCATCGGAATCTATAACTAGTGTCACAGGAATGGTTCAGAACATAGACAGTAAGATGAGTCAGTCTTCTTGTACTTAAGTCGGCATTGTGCCTTTTGTATTTAATTCCGATGCAATTTCTGTGTTTCATCGTCAATAAGAAGGTCCAAGGGATACAGTAAACCTGAAGTGAAGCATCGGAATCTATAACTAGTGTCACAGGAATGGTTCAAAACATAGTCAGTAGGAAGACTCGGTCTTCATGTACTTAAGTCGGCATTGTGCCTTTTGTATTTAATTCCGATGCAATTTCTGTGCATCATCGTCAATAAGAAGGTCCAAGGGATACAGTTAACCTGAAGGGAAGCATCGCAATCTATAACTAGTCTCACAGGAATGGTTCAAATCATAGTCAGTAAGAAGAGTCAGTCTTTTTGTACTTAAGTCGGCGTTGTGCCTCTTGTATTTAATTCCGATGCAATTTCTGTGTTTCATCGTCAATAAGAAGGTCAGAGGGATACAGTAAACCTGAAGTGACGCATCGGAATCTATAACTAGTGTCACAGGAATGGTTCAAATCATAGTCAGTAGGAAGCGTCGGTCTTCATGTACGTAAGTCGTCATTGTGCCTTTTGTATTTAGATCCGATGCAATTTCTGTGTTTCATCGTCAATAAGAAGGTCCTAGGGATACAGTAAACCTGAAGTGAAGCATCGGAATATATAACTAGTGTCACAGGAATGGTTCAAATCATAGTGAAAAGGAAGTGTCGGTCTTCATGTACTTAAGCCGGCATTGTGCTTTTTGTATTTAATTCCGAGGCAATTTCTGTGTTTCATCGTCAATAAGAAGGTCCAAGGGATACAGTAAACCTGAAGTGAAGCATCGGAATCTAAAACTAGTGTCACAGGAATGGTTCAAAACATAGACAGTAGGAAGAGTCAGTCTTCTTGTACTTAAGTCGGCATTGCGCCTTTTCTATTTAATTCCGATGCAATTTCTGTGTTTCATCGTCAAAAAGTAGGTCACAGGGGTACAGTAAACCTGAAGTGAAGCATCGGAATCTATAACTAGTGTCACAGGAATGGTTCAAAGCATAGAGAGTAGGAAGAGTCAGTCTTCTTGTACTTAAGTCGGCATTGCGCCTTTTCTATTTAATTCCGAAGCAATTTCTGTGTTTCATCGTCAAAAAGTAGGTCACAGGGGTACAGTAAAGCTGAAGTGAAGCATCGGAATCTATAACTAGTGTCACAGGAATGGTACAAAACATAGTCAGTAAGAGGAGTCAGTCTTTTTGTACTTAAGTCGGCAGTGTGCCTATTGTGTTAATTCCGATGCGATTTCTGTATTTCATCGTCAATAAGAAGGTCCAAGGGATACAGTAAACCTGAAGGGAAGCATCGCAATCTATAACTAGTGTCACAGGAATGGTTCAAAACATAGTCAGTCAGAAGAGTCAGTCTTCTTGTACTTAAGTCGGCATTGTGCCTTTTGTATTTAATTCCGATACAATATCTGTATTTCATCATCAATAAAATGCTCAGAGGGATACAGTAAACCTGAAGTGAAGCATCGGAATCTATAGCTAGTGTCACAGGAATGGTTCAAATCATTGTCAGTAAGAAGAGTCAGTCTTCTTGTACTTAAGTCGGCATTGTGCAATTTGCATTTAATTCCGATGCAATTTCTGTGTTTCATCGTCAATAAGAAGGTCCAAGGGATACAGTAAACCTGGAGTGAAGCATCGTAATCTATAACTAGTGTCACAGGAATGGTTCAAATCATTGACAGTAAGAAGAGTCAGTCTTCTTGTACTTAAGTCGGCATTGTGCCTTTTGTATTGAATTCCGATGCAATTTCTGTGTTTCATCGTCAATAAGAAGGACCAAGGGATGCAGTAAACCTGGAGTGAAGCATCGGAATCAATAACTAGTGTCACAGGGATGGTTCAAAACATAGACAGTAAGAAGAGTCAGTCTTCTCGTTCTTAAGTCGGCATTGTGCCTTTAGTATTTAATTCGGATGCAATTTCTGTGTTTCATCGTCAATAAGAAGGTCAGAGGGATACAGTTATCCTGAAGTGAAGCATCGGAATCTATAACTAGTGTCACAGAAATGGTTCAAAACATAGTCAGTAAGTATAGTCAGTCTTCTTGTACTTAAGTCATCATTGTGCATTTTTTATTTAATTCTGATCCAATTTCTGTGTTTCATCGTAAATAAGAAGGTCCAAGGGATACAGTAAACCTCGAGTGAAGCATCGGAGTCTATAACTAGTGTCACAGGTATGGTTCAAACATAGTCAGTAAGAAGAGTCAGTCTTCTTGTACTTAAGTCGGCATTGTGATTTTTGTATTTATTTCCGATGCAATATCTGTGCTTCATCGTCTCTAAGAAGGTCAGAGGGATACAGTAATCCAGAAGTTAAGCATCGGAATCTATAACTAGTGTCACAGAAATTTTTCAAAACATAGTCAGTGAGAAGAGTCAGTCTTCATGTAGTAAAGTGGGCATTGTGCCTTTTGTATTGAATTCCGATGCAATTTCTGTGTTTCATCGTCAATAAGAAGGTCCGAGGGATACAGTAAATCTGAAGTGAACCATCGGAATCTATGACTAGTGTCACAGGAATGTATCAAAACATAGACAGTAAGAAGAGTCAGTCTTCTTAAACTTAAGTCAGCATCGTGCCTATTCTGTTTAATTCCGATGCAATTTCTGTGTTCATCGTCAATAAATAGGTCAGAGGAATACAGTAAACCTGAAGCGAAGCATCGGAATCTATAACTAGTGACACAGGAATGGTTCAAATACAGTCAGTAAGAAGAGTGAGTTTTCTTGTACTTAAGTTGGCATTGGGCCTTTCGTGTTTAATTCCGATGCAATTTCTGTATTTTACCGGCAATAAGAAGGTCAGAGGGATACAGTAAACCTGAAGTGACGCATCGGAATCTATAACTAGTGTCACAGGAATGGTTCAAAACATAGTCAGTAAGAAGAGACAGTCTTCTCGTCCTTAAGTCGGCATTGTGCCTCTTGTATTTAATTCCGATGCAATTGCTGTGTTTCATTGTCAATGAGAAGGTCCAAGGGATACAGTAAACCTGGAGTGAAGCATCGGAATCTATAACTAGTGTCACAGTAATGGTACAAAACATAGACAGTAGGAAGAGTCAGTCTTCTTGTGCTTAAGTCGGCATTGTGCCTTTTGTATTTAATTCCGATGCAATTTCTGTGTTTCATCGTCAATAAGAAGGTCAGAGGAGTACAGTAAACCTGAAGTGAAGCATCGGAATCCAAAACTAGTTTCACAGGAATGGTTCAAATCATGGACAGTAGGAAGGGCCAGTCTTCTTGTACTTAAGTCGGCATTGTGCCCTTTGTATTTAATTCCGATGAAATTTCTGTGTTTCATCGTCAATAAGAATGTCCAAGGTATACAGTAAACCTGGAGTAAAGCATCGGAATCTATAACTAGTGTCACAGGAATGGTTCAAAACATTGACAGTAAGAAGAGGCAGTCATCTTGTACTTAAGTCGACATTGTGCAATTTCTATTTAATTCCGATGCAAATTCTGTTTTTCATCGTCAATAAGACGGTCAGAGGGATACAGTAAACCAGAAGTAAAGCATCGGAAACCATAACAAGTGTCACTGCCATGGGTCAAAACGTAGACAGTTGGAAGAGTCAGTCTTCTTGTACTTAAGTCGGCATTGTGTCTTTTGTACTTAATTCCGATTCAATTTCTGTGTTTCATCGTCAATAAGAAGGTCTAAGGGATACAGTAAACCTGAAGAGAAGCATCGGAATCTACAACTATTGTCATAGGAATGGATAAAAACATAGACAGTAAGAATAGTCAGTCTTCTGAAACTTAAGTCAGCATTGTGCCTTTTCTATTTATTTCCGATGCAATTTCTGTGTTCATCGTCAATAAGAAAGTCAGAGGGATACAGTAAACCTGAAGTGAAGCATCGGAATCTATAACTAGTGACACAGGAATGGTTCAAACGTAGTCAGTAAGAAGAGTCAGTCTTCTTGTACTTAAGTTGGCATTAGGCCTTTCGTATTCAATTCCGATGCAATTTCTGTATTTCACCGGGTATAAGAAGATCAGAGGGATACAGTAAACCTGAAGTGAAGCATCGGAATCTATAACTAGTGTCACAGGAATGGTTCAAAACATAGTCAGTAAGAAGAGACAGTCTTCTTGTCCTTAAGTCGGCATTGTGCCTCTTGTATTTAATTCCGATGCAATTGCTGTGTTTCACTGGCAATGAGAAAGGTCCAAGGGATACAGTAAACCTGGAGTGAAGCATCGGAATCTATAACTAGTGTCACAGTAATGGTACAAAACATAGACAGTAGGAAGAGTCAGTCTTCTTGTACTTAAGTCGGCATTGTGCCTTTTGTATTTAATTCCAAGGCAATATCTGTGTTTCATCGTCAATAAGAAGGTCAGAGGAGTACAGTAAACCTTAAGTGAAGCATCGTAATCCAAAACTAGTGTCACAGGAATGGTTCAAATCATGGACAGTAGGGAGGGCCAGTCTTCTTGTACTTAAGTCAGCATTGTGCCCTTTGTATTTAATTCCGATGCAATTTCTGTGTTTCATCGTCAATACGAATGTCCAAGGTATACAGTAAACCTGGAGTGAAGCATCGGAATCTATAACTAGTGTCACAGGAATGGTTCAAAACATTGACAGTAGGAAGAGGCAGTCATCTTGTACTTAAGTCGACATTGTGCATTTTCTATTTAATTCCGATGCAAATTCTGTGTTTCATCGTCAATAAGAAGGTCAGAGGGATACAGTAAACCTGAAGTGAAGCATCGGGATTTATAACTAGTGTCACAGGAATGGTTCAAAACATAGTCAGTAAGAAGAGTCAGTCTTCTTGTACTTAAGTCGGCATTGTGCCTTTTGTATTTAAATCCGATGCAATTTCTGTTTATCATCGTCAATAAGAAGGTCCAAGGGATACAGTAAACCTGAAGTGAAGAATCGGAATCTATAACTAGTGTCACAGGAATGGTTCAAAACATAGACAGTACGAAAACTCAGTCGTCTTGTACTTAAGTCGGCATTGTGACTTTTCTATTTAATTCCGATGCAATTTCTGTGTTTCATCGACAATAAGAAGGTCATGGGGATACAGTAAACCTGAAGTGAAGCATCCGAATCCATAACTAGTGTCACAGGAATGGTTCAAAGCATAGTTAGTAAATAGAGTCAGTCTTCTTGTACTTCAGTCGGCATTGTGACCTTTGTATTTAATTTCGATGCAATTTCTGTGTTTCATCGTCAATAAGAATGTCAGGGGGATACAGTAAACCTGAAGTGAAGCATCGGAATTTATAACTAGTGTCACAGGAATGGTTCAAAACATAGTCAGGATGAAGAGTCAGTCTTCTTGTACTTAAGTCTGCATTGTGCCTTTTCTATTTAATTCCGATGCAATTTCTGTGTTTCATCGTCAATAACAAGGTCCAAGGGATACAGTAAACCAGTAGTGAAGCATCGGAATCTATAACTAGTGTCAATGGAATGGTTAAAAACATAGACAGTAAGAAGAGTCAGTCTTCTTGAACTTAAGACGGCATTGCTCCTTTTGTATTTGATTCCGATGCAATTTCTGTGTTTCTTCGTCAATAAGAAAGTCAGAGGGATACAGTAAACCTGAAGTGAAGCACCGGAATCTATAGCTAGTGTCACATGAATGGTTCAAAACATAGTCAGTGAGAAGAGACAGTCTTCTTGTCCTTAAGTCGGCATTGTGCCTTTTGTATTTTATTCCGATGCAATTTCTGTGTTTCATCGTCAATAAGAAGGTCCAAGGGATACAGTAAACCTGGAGTGAAGCATCGGAATCTATAACTAGTGTCACAGGAATGGTTCAAATCATAGACAGTAAGAAGAGTCAGTCTTCTTGTACTTAAGTCGGCATTGTGCCTTTTGTGTTTAATTCCGATGCAATTTCTGGGTTTCATCGTCAATATGAAGGTCCAAGGGATACAGTAAACCTCAAGCGTTGCATCGGAATCAATAACTAGTGTCACAGGAATGGTTCAAAACATAGTCAGTAGGAAGAGTCGGTCTTCATGTAATGAAGTCGGCATTGTGCCTTTTGTATATAATTCCGATGCAATTTCTGTGTTTCATCGTCAATACGAAGGTCCAAGGGATACAGTAAACCGGAAGTGAAGCATCGGAATCTATAACTAGTGTCACACGAAAGGTGTAAATCGTAGACAGTAGGAAGAGTCAGTCTTCTTGTACTTAAGTCGGCATTGTGCCTTTTGTATTTAATTTCGATGCAATTTCTGTGTTTCTTCGTCAATTAGAAAGTCCTAGGTATACAGTAAACCTGAAGTGCAGCATCGGAATCTATAACTAGTGTCACAGGAATGGTTCAAATCATAGACAGTAAGAAGAGTCAGTCTTATTGTACTTATGTCGGCATTGTGCTTTTCTATTTAATTCCGATGCAATTTCTGTGTTTCATCGTCAATAAGAAGGTCAGAGGAATACAATAAACCTGAAGTGAAGCATGGGAATCTATAACTAGCGTCACAGGAATTGTTCAAAACAAAGTCAGTAAGAAGAGTCAGTCTTCTTGTACTTAAGTCGGCATTGTGCCTTTTGTATTTAATTCCGATGCAATTTCTGTGTTTCATCGTCAATAAGAAGGTCCAAGGGATACAGTAAACCTGGAGTGTAGCATCGGAATCTATAACTAGTGTCACAGGAATGGTTCAAAACATAGACAGTAAGAAGAGTCAGTCTTCGTGTACTTATGTCATCATTTGGACTTGTGTATTTAATTCCGATGCAATTTCTGTGTTTCATCGTCAATAACAAGGTCAAAGCGATACAGTAAACCTGGAGTGAAGCATCGGAATCTACACCTAGTGTCAATGGAATGGTTCAAAACATAGTCAGTCAGAAGAGTCAGTCTTCTTGTACTTAAGTCGGCATTGTGCCTTTTGTATTTAATTCCGATACAATATCTGTATTTCATCATCAATAAAATGCTCAGAGGGATACAGTAAACCTGAAGTGAAGCATCGGAATCTATAACTAGTGCCACAGGAATGGTTCAAAACAGAGTCAGTGAGAAGAGTCAGTCTTCTTGTACTTAGGTCTTCATTGTGCCTTTTCTACTTAGTTCCGATGCAATTTCTGTGTTTCATCGTCAATAAGAAGGTCCAAGGGATACAGTAAACCTGGATCGAAGCATCGGAATCTATAACTAGTGTCATTGGAATGGTTCAAAACATAGACTGTAAGACGAGTCAGTCTTCTTGTACTTAAGTCGGCATTGTGCCTTTTTTATTTAATTCCGATGCAATTTCTGTGTTTCTTCGTCATAAAGGAGGTCAGAGGGATACACTAAACCTTAAGTGAAGCATCGGAATCTATAACTAGTGTCACAGGAATGGTTCAAAGTATAGTCAGTAAGAAGAGTCAGTCTCCTTGTCCTTAAGTCGGCATTGTGCCTTTTGTATTTAATTCCGATGCAATTTCTGTGTTTCATCGTCAAAAAGGAAGTCAGAGGGATACACTAAACCTTAAGTGAAGCATCGGAATCTATAACAGGTGTCACAGGAATGGTTCAAACATAGTCAGTAGGAAGAGTTGGTCTTCATGTACTTAAGTCGGCATTGTGCTTTTGTATTTAATTCCGATGCAATTTCTGTGTTTCATCGTCAATAAGAAGGTCCAAGGGATACAGTAAACCTGAAGTGAAGCATCGGAATCTATAACTAGTGTCACAAGAATGGTTCAAACTTAGACAGTACGAAGAGTCAGTCTTCTTGTACTTCAGTTGGCATTGTGCCTTTTGTATTTGATTCCGATGCAATTTCTGTGTTTCATCGTCAATAACAAGGTCCAAGGGATACAGGGAACCTGAAGTGAAGCATCGGAATCTATAACTAGTGTCACAGGAATGGTTCAAACATGGACAGTAAGAAGAGTCAGTCTTCTTGTACTTAAGTCGGCATTTTGCCTTTTGTATTTAATTCCGATGCAATTTCTGTGTTTCATCGTCAATAAGAAGGTCAGAGGGATACAGTAAACCTGAAGGGAAGCATCGCAATCTATAACTAGTCTCACAGGAATGGTTCAAATCATAGTCAGTAAGAAGAGTCAGCCTTCTTGTACTTGAGTCGGCATTGTGCCTTTTGTATTTAATTCCGTTGCAATTTCTGTGTTTCATCGTCAATAAGAAGGTCAGAGGGATACAGTAAACCTGAAGTGACGCATCAGAAATCTATAACTAGAGTCACAGGAATGGTTAAAAGCATAGACAGTAAGAAGGGTCAGTCTTCTTGCACTTATGTCGGCATTATGCCTTTTGTATTTAATTCCATTGCAATTTCTGTGTTTCAACGTCAATAAGAGGGTCCAAGGGATACAGTACACTTGAAGTGAAGCATCGGAATCTATAACTAGTGTCACAGGAATGGTTCAAAACATAGACAGTAAGAAAAGTCAGTCGTCTTGTACTTAAGTCGGCATTGTGCTTTTTCTATTTAATTCCGATGTAATTTCTGCGTTTCTCGTCAATAAGAAGGTCAGAGGGATACAGTAAACCTGTAGTGAAGCATCGGAATCTATAACTAGTGTCACAGGAATGGTTCAAAACATAGTCGGTAAGAAGAGTCTGTCTTCTTGTCCTTCAGCCGATATTGTGCCTTTTGTATTTAATACCGATGCAATTTCTGTGTTTCATCGTCAATACCAAGGTCCAAGGGATATAGTAAGCCTGGAGGGAAGCATCGGAATGTATAACTACTGTCACAGGAATGGTTCAAAACATAGACAGTAAGAAGAGTCAGTCTTCTTGTACTTAAGTCGTCATTGTGCCTTTTCTATTTAATTCCAATGCAAACTCTGTGTTTCATCGTCAATAAGAAGGTCAGAGGCATAATATAAACCTGAAGTGTAGCATCGGAATCTATAACTAGTGTCACAGGAATGGTTCAAAACATAGTCAGTAAGAACAGCCAGTCCTCTTGTCCTTAAGTCGGCATTGTACCATTTGTATTTAATTCCGATGCAATTTCTGTGCTTCATCGTCAATATGAAGGTCCAAGGGATACAGTAAACCTGAAGTGTAACATCGGAATCTATAACTAGTGTCACAGGAATGAATAAAAACATAGACAGTAAGAAGAGTCAGTCGTCGTGTACTTAAGTCGGCATTTTGCCTTTTGAATTTAATTCCGATGGAATTTTTGTGTTTCATCGTCAATAAGAAGGTCCAAGGGATACAGTAAACCTGAAGTGAAGCATCGGAATCTATAACTAGTGCCACAGGAATGGTTCAAAACATAGTCAGTAAGAAGAGTCAGTCTTCTTGTACTTAAGTCTTCATTGTGCCTTTTCTATTAAGTTCCGATGCAATTTCTGTGTTTCATCGTCAATAAGAAGGTCCAAGGGATACAGTAAACCTGGATCGAAGCATCTGAATCTATAACTAGTGTCAATGGAATGGTTCAAAACATAGACTGTAAGAAGAGTCAGTCTTCTTGTACTTAAGTAGGCATTGCGCCTTTTGTATTTAATTCCGATGCAATTTCTGTGTTTCATCGTCAATAAGAAGGTCAGAGGAGTACAGTAAACCTGAAGTGAAGCATCGGAATCCAAAACTAGTTTCACAGGAATGGTTCAAATCATGGACAGTAGGAAGGGCCAGTCTTCTTGTACTTAAGTCGGCATTGTGCCCTTTGTATTTAATTCCGATGCAATTTCTGTGTTTCATCGTCAATAAGAATGTCCAAGGTATACAGTAAACCTGGAGTAAAGCATCGGAATCTATAACTAGTGTCACAGGAATGGTTCAAAACATTGACAGTAAGAAGAGGCAGTCATCTTGTACTTAAGTCGACATTGTGCAATTTCTATTTAATTCCGATGCAAATTCTGTTTTTCATCGTCAATAAGACGGTCAGAGGGATACAGTAAACCAGAAGTAAAGCATCGGAATCTATAACTAGTGTCACAGGAATGGTTCAAAACATTGACAGTAAGAAGAGGCAGTCATCTTGTACTTAAGTCGACATTGTGCAATTTCTATTTAATTCCGATGCAAATTCTGTTTTTCATCGTCAATAAGACGGTCAGAGATATACAGTAAACCAGAAGTAAAGCATCGGAAACCATAACAAGTGTCACTGCCATGGCTCAAAACGTAGACAGTTGGAAGAGTCAGTCTTCTTGTACTTAAGTCGGCATTGTGACTTTTGTATTTAATTCCGATTCAATTTCTGTGTTTCATCGTCAATAAGAAGGTCTAAGGGATACAGTAAACCTGAAGAGAAGCATCGGAATCTACAACTGTTGTCATAGGAATGGATAAAAACATAGACAGTAAGAATAGTCAGTCTTCTTAAACTTAAGTCAGCATTGTGCCTTTTCTATTTATTTCCGATGCAATTTCTGTGTTCATCGTCAATAAGAAAGTCAGAGGGATACAGTAAACCTGAAGTGAAGCATCGGAATCTACAACTAGTGACACAGGAATGGTTCAAACGTAGTCAGTAAGAAGAGTCAGTCTTCTTGTACTTAAGTTGGCATTAGGCCTTTCGTATTCAATTCCGATGCAATTTCTGTATTTCACCGGCTATAAGAAGATCAGAGGGATACAGTAAACCTGAAGTGAAGCATCGGAATCTATAACTAGTGTCACAGGAATGGTTCAAAACATAGTCAGTAAGAAGAGACAGTCTTCTTGTCCTTAAGTCGGCATTGTGCCTCTTGTATTTAATTCCGATGCAATTGCTGTGTTTCACTGGCAATGAGAAAGGTCCAAGGGATACAGTAAATCTGGAGTGAAGCATCGGAATCTATAACTAGTGTCACAGTAATGGTACAAAACATAGACAGTAGGAAGAGTCAGTCTTCTTGTACTTAAGTCGGCATTGTGCCTTTTGTATTTCATTCCAAGGCAATATCTGTGTTTCATCGTCAATAAGAAGGTCAGAGGAGTACAGTAAACCTTAAGTGAAGCATCGTAATCCAAAACTAGTGTCACAGGAATGGTTCAAATCATGGACAGTAGGGAGGGCCAGTCTTCTTGTACTTAAGTCGGCATTGTGCCCTTTGTATTTAATTCCGATGCAATTTCTGTGTTTCATCGTCAATAAGAATGTCCAAGGTATACAGTAAACCTGGAGTGAAGCATCGGAATCTATAACTAGTGTCACAGGAATGGTTCAAAACATTGACAGTAAGAAGAGGCAGTCATCTTGTACTTAAGTAGACATTGTGCATTTTCTATTTAATTCCGATGCAAATTCTGTGTTTCATCGTCAATAAGAAGGTCAGAGGGATACAGTAAACCTGAAGTGAGGCATCGGGATTTATAACTAGTGTCACAGGAATGGTTCAAATCATAGTCAGTAAGAAGAATCAGTCTTCTTGTACTTAAGTCGGCATTGTGCCTTTTGTGTTTAATTCCGATTCAATTTCTGTGTTTCATCGTCAATAACAAGGTCCAAGGGTACAGTAAACCTGAAGCGAAGCGTCGGAATCTATAACTAGTGTCACAGGAATGGTTCAAAACATAGACAGTACGAAAACTCAGTCGTCTTGTACTTAAGTCGGCATTGTGACTTTTCTATTTAATTCCGATGCAATTTCTGTGTTTCATCGACAATAAGAAGGTCATGGGGATACAGTAAACCTGAAGTGAAGCATCCGAATCCATAACTAGTGTCACAGGAATGGTTCAAAGCATAGTTAGTAAATAGAGTCAGTCTCCTTGTACTTCAGTCGGCATTGTGACTTTTGTATTTAATTTCGATGCAATTTCTGTGTTTCATCGTCAATAAGAATGTCAGAGGGATACAGTAAACCTGAAGTGAAGCATCGGAATTTATAACTAGTGTCACAGGAATGGTTCAAAACATTGTCAGGATGAAAGGTCAGTCTTTATGTCCCTAAGTCTGCATTGTGCCTTTTGTGTTTAATTCCGATTCAATTTCTGTGTTTCATCGTCAATAACAAGGTCCAAGGGTACAGTAAACCTGAAGCGAAGCGTCGGAATCTATAACTAGTGTCACAGGAATAGTTCAAAACATAGACAGTACGAAAAGTCAGTCGTCTTGTACTTAAGTCGGCATTGTGACTTTTCTATTTAATTCCGATGCAATTTCTGTGTTTTATCGTCAATAAGAAGGTCCAAGGGATACAGTAAACCTGGAGTGAAGCATCGGAATCTATAACTAGTGTCACAGGAATGGTTAAAATCATAGACAGTAAGAAGAGTCAGTTTTCTTGTACTTAAGTCGGAATTGTGCCTTTTGTGTTTAATTCCGATGCAATTTCTGGGTTTCATCGTCAATATGAAGGTCCAAGGGATACAGTAAACCTCAAGTGATGGATCGGAATCTATAACTAGTGTCACAGGGATGGTTCAAAACATAGTCAGTAGGAAGAGTCGGTCTTCATGTAATGAAGTCGGCATTGTGCCTTTTGTATATAATTCCGATGCAATTTCTGTGTTTCATCGTCAATACGAAGGTCCAAGGGAAACAGTAAACCGGAAGTGAAGCATCGGAATCTATAACTAGTGTCACAGGAAAGGTTTAAAACATAGACAGTAGGAAGAGTCAGTCTTCTTGTACTTAAGTCGGCATTGTGCCTTTTGTATATAATTCCGTTGCCATTTCTGTCTTTCATCGTCAATAACAAGGTCCAAGGGATGCAGTAAACCAGGAGTGTAGCATCGGAATCTATAACTAATGTCACAGGAATGCTTCAAATCATAGACAGTAAGAAGAGTCAGTCATCGTGTACTTAAGTCGGCATTTTGCCTTTTGTATTTAATTCCGATGCAATTTCGGTGTTTCATCGTCAATAAGAAGGTCCAAGGGATATAGTAAACCTGAAGTGAAGCATCGGAATCTATAACTAGTGTCACAGGAATGGTTCAAAACATAGTCAGTAAGAAGAGTCAGTCTCCTTGTACTTAAGTCTGCATTGTGCCTTTTCTATTTAATTCCGATGCAATTTCTGTGTTTCATCGTCAATAACAAGGTCCAAGGGATACAGTAAACCAGGAGTGAAGCATCGGAATCTATAACTAGTGTCAATGGAATGGTTAAAAACATAGACAGTAAGAAGAGTCAGTCTTCTTGAACTTAAGACGGCATTGCTCCTTTTGTATTTGATTCCGATGCAATTTCTGTGTTTCTTCGTCAATAAGAAAGTCAGAGGGATACAGTAAACCTGAAGTGAAGCACCGGAATCTATAGCTAGTGTCACATGAATGGTTCAAAACATAGTCAGTGAGAAGAGACAGTCTTCTTGTCCTTAAGTCGGCATTGTGCCTTTTGTATTTTATTCCGATGCAATTTCTGTGTTTCATCGTCAATAAGAAGGTCCAAGGGATACAGTAAACCTGGAGTGAAGCATCGGAATCTATAACTAGTGTCACAGGAATGGTTCAAATCATAGACAGTAAGAAGAGTCAGTCATCTTGTACTTAAGTCGGCATTGTGCCTTTTGTGTTTAATTCCGATGCAATTTCTGGGTTTCATCGTCAATATGAAGGTCCAAGGGATACAGTAAACCTCAAGTGTTGCATCGGAATCAATAACTAGTGTCACAGGAATGGTTCAAAACATAGTCAGTAGGAAGAGTCGGTCTTCATGTAATGAAGTCGGCATTGTGCCTTTTGTATATAATTCCGATGCAATTTCTGTGTTTCATCGTCAATACGAAGGTCCAAGGGATACAGTAAACCGGAAGTCAAGCATCGGAATCTATAACTAGTGTCACAGGAAAGGTGTAAATCGTAGACAGTAGGAAGAGTCAGTCTTCTTGTACTTAAGTCGGCATTGTGCCTTTTGTATTTAATTCCGATGCAATTTCTGTGTTTCTTCGTCAATAAGAAAGTCCTAGGTATACAGTAAACCTGAAGTGCAGCATCGGAATCTATAACTAGTGTCACAGGAATGGTTCAAATCATAGACAGTAAGAAGAGTCAGTCTTATTGTACTTATGTCGGCATTGTGCTTTTCTATTTAATTCAGATGCAATTTCTGTGTTTCATCGTCAATAAGAAGGTCAGAGGGATACAATAAACCTGAAGTGAAGCATCTGAATCTATAACTAGCGTCACAGGAATTGTTCAAAACAAAGTCAGTAAGAAGAGTCAGTCTTCTTGTACTTAAGTCGGCATTGTGCCTTTTGTATTTAATTCCGATGCAATTTCTGTGTTTCATCGTCAATAAGAAGGTCCAAGGGATACAGTAAACCTGGAGTGTAGCATCGGAATCTATAACTAGTGTCACAGGAATGGTTCAAAACATAGACAGTAAGAAGAGTCAGTCTTCGTGTACTTATGTCATCATTTGGACTTGTGTATCTAATTCCGATGCAATTTCTGTGTTTCATCGTCAATAACAAGGTCAAAGGGATACAGTAAACCTGGAGTGAAGCATCGGAATCTACACCTAGTGTCAATGGAATGGTTCAAAACATAGTCAGTCAGAAGAGTCAGTCTTCTTGTACGTAAGTCGGCATTGTGCCTTTTGTATTTAATTCCGATACAATATCTGTATTTCATCATCAATAAAATGCTCAGAGGGATACAGTAAACCTGAAGTGAAGCATCGGAATCTATAGCTAGTGTCACAGGAATGGTTCAAATCATTGTCAGTAAGAAGAGTCAGTCTTCTTGTACTTAAGTCGGCATTGTGCAATTTGTATTTAATTCCGATGCAATTTCTGTGTTTCATCGTCAATAAGAAAGTCTAAGGGATACAGTAAACCTGGAGTGAAGCATCGTAATCTATAACTAGTGTCACAGGAATGGTTCAAATCATTGACAGTAAGAAGAGTCAGTCTTCTTGTACTTAAGTCGGCATTGTGCCTTTTGTATTGAATTCCGATGCAATTTCTGTGTTTCATCGTCAATAAGAAGGACCAAGGGATACAGTAAACCCGGAGTGAAGCATCGGAATCAATAACTAGTGTCACAGGGATGGTTCAAAACATAGACAGTAAGAAGAGTCAGTCTTCTCGTTCTTAAGTCGGCATTGTGCCCTTAGTATTTAATTCCGATGCAATTTCTGTGTTTCATCGTCAATAAGAAGGTCAGAGGGATACAGTTATCCTGAAGTGAAGCATCGGAATCTATAACTAGTGTCACAGAAATGGTTCAAAACATAGTCAGTAAGTATAGTCAGTCTTCTTGCACTTAAGTCATCATTGTGCATTTTTTATTTAATTCTGATCCAATTTCTGTGTTTCATCGTTAATAAGAAGGTCCAAGGGATACAGTAAACCTCGAGTGAAGCATCGGAGTCTATAACTAGTGTCACAGGTGTGGTTCAAACATAGTCAGTAAGAAGAGTCAGTCTTCTTGTACTTAAGTTGGCATTGTGCCTTTCGTATTTAATTCCGATGCAATTTCTGTATTTCACCGGCTATAAGAATGTCAGAGGGATACAGTAAACCTGAAGTGAAGCGTCGGAATCTATAACTAGTGTCACAGGAATGGTTCAAAACATAGTCAGTAAGAAGAGTAAGTCTTCTTGTCCTTAAGTCGGCATTGTGCCTCTTGTATTTATTTCCGATGCAATTGCTGTGTTTCATTGTCAATGAGAAGGTCCAAGGGATACAGTAAACCTGGAGTGAAGCATCGGAATCTATAACTAGTGTCACAGTAATGGTACAAAACATAGACAGTAGGAAGAGTCAGTCTTCTTGTACTTAAGTCGGCATTGTGCCTTTTGTATTTAATTCCGATGCAATTTCTGTGTTTCATCGTCAATAAGAAGGTCAGAGGGGTACAGTAAACCTGAAGTGAAGCATCGGAATCCAAAACTAGTGTCACAGGAATGGTTCAAATCATGGACAGTAGGAAGGGAAAGTCTTCTTGTACTTAAGTCGGCATTTCGCCCTCTGTATTTAATTCCGATGCAATTTCTGTGTTTCATCGTCAATAAGAATGTCCAAAGTATACAGTAAACCTGGAGTGAAGCATCGGAATCTATAACTAGTCTCACAGGAATGGTTCAAAACATAGACAGTATGAAGAGGCAGTCATCTTGTACTTAAGTCGACATTGTGCATTTTCTATTTAAATCCGATGCAATTTCTGTGTTTCATCGTCAATAAGAAGGTCAGACTGATAAAATAAACCTGAAGTGTTGCATCGGAATCTATAACTATTGTCACAGGAATGGTTCAAAACATAGTCAGTAAGAACAGTCAGTGTCCTTGTCCTTAAGTCGGAATTGTGCTTTTTCATTTAATTCCGAAGCAATTTCTGTGTTTCATCGTCAATAAGAAGGTCCAAGGGATACAGTAAACCTGGAGTGTAGCATCGGAATCTATAACTAGTGTCACAGGAATGCTTCAATCCATAGACAGGAAGAAGAGTCAGTCTTCGTGTACTTAAGTCGGCATTTTGCCTTTTGTATTTAATTCCGATGCAATTTCTGTGTTTCATCGTCAATAAGAAGGTCCAAGGGATACAGTAAACCTGAGGTGAAGCATCGGAATCTATAACTAGTGTCACAGGAATGGTTCAAAGCATAGACAGCAAGAAGAGTCAGTCTTCTTGTACTTAAGTCGGCATTGTGCCTTTTGTATTTAATTCCGGTGCAATTTCTGTGTTTCATCGTCAATAAGAAGGTCCAAGGGATACAGTAAACCTGAAGTGAAGCATCGGAATCTATAACTAGTGCCACAGGAATGGTTCAAAACATAGTCAGTGAGAAGAGTCAGTCTTCTTGTACTTAGGTCTTCATTGTGCCTTTTCTATTT
The DNA here is from genome assembly GCF_021461385.2 of Schistocerca piceifrons. Lineage (NCBI taxonomy): Eukaryota > Metazoa > Arthropoda > Insecta > Orthoptera > Acrididae > Schistocerca > Schistocerca piceifrons. The sequence continues at coordinate 714,017 of NW_025727432.1, read as the reverse complement.
AGTTACGATGCAATTTCTGTGTTTCATCGTCAATAAGAAGGTCCAAGGGATACAGTAAACCTGGATCGAAGCATCGGAATCTATAACTAGTGTCATTGGAATGGTTCAAAACATAGACTGTAAGACGAGTCAGTCTTCTTGTACTTAAGTCGGCATTGTGCCTTTTGTATTTAATTCCGATGCAATTTCTGTGTTTCTTCGTCATAAAGGAGGTCAGAGTGATACACTAAACCTTAAGTGAAGCATCGGAATCTATATCTAGTGTCACAGGAATGGTTCAAAGTATAGTCAGTAAGAAGAGTCAGTCTCCTTGTCCTTAAGTCGGCATTGTGACTTTTGTATTTAATTCCGATGCAATTTCTGTGTTTCATCGTCAAAAAGGAAGTCAGAGGGATACACTAAACCTTAAGTGAAGCATCGGAATCTATAACAGATGTCACAGGAATGGTTCAAACATAGTCAGTAGGAAGAGTTGGTCTTCATGTACTTAAGTCGGCATTGTACTTTTGTATTTAATTCCGATGCAATTTCTGTGTTTCATCGTCAATAAGAAGGTCCAAGGGATACAGTAAACCTGAAGTGAAGCATCGGAATCTATAACTAGTGTCATAAGAATGGTTCAAACTTACACAGTACGAAGAGTCAGTCTTCTTGTACTTCAGTTGGCATTGTGCCTTTTGTATTTGATTCCGTTGCAATATCTGTGTTTCATCGTCAATAAGAAGGTCAGAGGGATACAGTAAACCTGAAGTGACGCATCGGAATCTATAACTAGAGTCACAGGAATGGTTAAAAGCATAGACAGTAAGAAGGGTCAGTCTTCTTGCACTTATGTCGGCATTATGCCTTTTGTATTTAATTCCAATGCAATTTCTGTGTTTCATCGTCAATAAGAAGGTCCAAGGGATACAGTACACTTGAAGTGAAGCATCGGAATCTATAACTAGAGTCACAGGAATGGTTCAAAACATAGACAGTAAGAAAAGTCAGTCGTATTGTACTTAAGTCGGCATTGTGCTTTTTCTATTTAATTCCGATGTAATTTCTGTGTTTCTCGTCAATAAGAAGGTCAGAGGGATACAGCAAACCTGTAGTGAAGCATCGGAATCTATAACTTGTGTCACAGGAATGGTTCAAAACATAGACAGTAGGAAGAGTCAGTCTTCTTGTACTTAAGTCTTCATTGTGCCTTTTCTATTAAGTTCCGATGCAATTTCTGTGTTTCATCGTCAATAAGAAGGTCCAAGGGATACAGTAAACCTGAAGTGAAGCATCGGAATCTATAACTAGTGCCACAGGAATGGTTCAAAACATAGTCGGTAAGAAGAGTCTGTCTTCTTGTTCTTAAGCCGATATTGTGCCTTTTGTATTTAATACCGATGCAATTTCTGTGTTTCATCGTCAATACCAAGGTCCAAGGGATACAGTAAGCCTGGAGGGAAGCGTCGGAATGTATAACTAGTGTCACAGGAATGGTTCAAAACATAGACAGTAAGAAGAGTCAGTCTTCTTGTACTTAAGTCGTCATTGTGCCTTTTCTATTTAATTCCAATGCAAACTCTGTGTTTCATCGTCAATAAGAAGGTCAGAGGCATAATATAAACATGAAGTGTAGCATCGGAATCTATAACTACTGTCACAGGAATGGTTCAAAACATAGTCAGTAAGAACAGCCAGTCCTCTTGTCCTTAAGTCGGCATTGTGCCTTTTGTATTTAATTCCGATGCAATTTCTGTGTTTCATCGTCAAAAAGGAGGTCAGAGGGATACACTAAACCTTAAGTGAAGCATCGGAATCTATAGCTAGTGTCACAACAATGGTTCAAAACATAGTCAGTAAGAAGAGTCAGTCTCCTTGCCTTAAGTCGGCATTGTGCCTTTTGCATTTAATTCCGATGCAATTTCTGTGTTTCATCGTCAATAAGAAGGTCCAAGGGATACAGTAAACCTGGAGTGAAGCATCGGAATCTATAACTAGTGTCACAGGAATGGTTCAAAACATAGACATTAAGAAGAGTCAGTCTTCTAGCACTTAAGTCGACATTGTGCCATTTGTATTTAATTCCGATGCAATTTCTGTGTTTCATCGTCAATAAGAAGGTCCAAGGGATAAAGTAAACCTCAAGTGAAGCATCGGAATCTATAACTGGTGTCACAGGAATGGTTCAAACATAGTCAGTAGGAAGAGTCGGTCTTCATGTACTTAAGTCGGCATTGTGCTTTTGTATTTATTTCCGATGCAATTTCTGTGTTTCATCGTCAATAAGAGGGTCCAAGGGATACTGTAAACCTGAAGTGAAGCATCGGAATCTGTAACTAGTGTCACAAGAATGTTTCAAAACTTAGACAGTAGGAAGAGTCAGTCTTCTTGTACTTCAGTTGGCATTGTGCCTTTTGTATTTAATTCCGATGCAAATTCTGTGTTTCATCGTCAATATCAAGGTCCAAGGGATACAGTGAACCTGAAGTGAAGCATCGGAATCTATAACTAGTGTCACCGGAATGGTTCAAACTGAGACAGTAAGAAGAGTCAGTCTTCTTGTACTTAAGTCGGCATTGTGCCTTTTGTATTTAATTCCGATGCAATTTCTGTGTTTCATCGTCAATAGGAAGGTCAGAGGGATACAGTAAACCTGAAGGGAAGCATCGCAATCTATAACTAGTTTCACAGGAATGGTTCAAATCATAGTCAGTAAGAAGAGTCAGTCTTCTTGTACTTAAGTCGGCATTGTGCCTCTTGTATTTATTTCCGTTGCAATTTCTGTGTTTCATCGTCAATAAGAAGGTCAGAGGGATACAGTAAACCTGAAGTGACGCATCGGAATCTATAACTAGAGTCACAGGAATGGTTCAAAGCATAGACAGTAAGAAGGGTCAGTCTTCTTGCACTTATTTCGGCATTGTGCCTTTTGTATTTAATTCCAATGCAATTTCTGTGTTTCATCGTCAATAAGAAAGTCCAAGGGATACAGTAAACCTGAATTGAAGCATCGGAATCTATAACTAGTGTCACAGGAATGGTTCAAAACATAGACAGTAAGAGAAGTCAGTCGTCTTGTACTTAAGTCTGCATTGTGCTTTTTCTATTTAATTCCGATGCAATTTCTGTGTTTCATCGTCAATAAGAAGGTCAGAGGGATACAGTAAACCTGAAGTGAAGCACCCGAATCTATAACTAGTGACACATGAATGGTTCAAAACATAGTCAGTAAAAGGAGTCAGTCTTCTTGTACTTATATCGGGATTGTGCCTTTTGTATTTAATTCCGAGGCAATTTCTGTGTTTCATCGTCAATAAGAATGTCTAAGGTATACAGTAAACCTGAAGTGAAGCATCGGAATCTATAATTTGTGTCACAGGAATGGTTCAAAACATAGACAGTAGGAAGACTCAGTCTTCTTGTACTTAAGTCGGCATTGTGCCTTTTGTATTTAATTCCGATGCAATTTCTGTGTTTCATCGTCAAAAAGGAGGTCAGAGGGATACACTAAACCTTAAGTGAAGCATCGGAATCTACAGCTAGTGTCACAGGAATGGTTCAAAACATAGTCAGTAAGAAGAGTCAGTCTCCTTGTCCATAAGTCGGCATTGTGCCTTTTGTATTTAATTCCGGTTCAATTTCTGTGTTTCATCGTCAATAAGAAGGTCAGAGGGATACAGTAAACCTGAAGTGAAGCACCCGAATCTATAACTAGTGACACATGAATGTTTCAAATCATAGTCAGTAAGAAGAGTTAGTCTTCTTGTACTTAAGTTGGAATTGTGCCTCTTGTATTTAATTCCGATGCATTTTCTGTGTTTCATCGTCAATAAGAAGGTCAGAGGGATACAGTAAACCTGAAGTGAAGCATCGGAATCTATAACTTGTGTCACAGGAATGGTTGAAAACATAGACAGTAGGAAGAGTCAGTCTTCTTGTACTTAAGTCGGCATTGTGCCTTTTGTATTTAATTCCGATGCAATTTCTGTGTTTCATCGTCAAAAAGGAGGTCAGAGGGATACAGTAAACCTGAAGTGAAGCATCGGAATCTATAACTAGTGTCACAGGAATGATTCAAAACATAGACAGTAAGAAGAGTCAGTCTTCTTGTACTTAAGTCGGCACTGTGCCTTTTGTATTTAATTCCGATGCAATTTCTGTGTTTCATCGTCAATAAGAAGGTCCAAGGGATACATTAAACCTCAAGTGAAGCATCGGAATCTATAACTGGTGTCACAGGAATGGTTCAAACATAGTCAGTACTAAGAGTCGGTCTTCATGTACTTAAGTTGGCATTGTGCCTTTTGTATTTAATTCCGATGCAATTTCTGTGTTTCATCGTCTATAAGAAGGTCCAAGGGATACGGTAAACCTGAAGTGAAGCATCGGGATCTATAACTAGTGCCACAAGAATGCTTTAAAGCATAGACAGTACGAAGAGTCAGTCTTGTTGTACTTAAGTCGGCATTGTGCCTTTTGTATTTAATTCCGATGCAATTTCTGTGTTTCATCGTCAATAAGAAGGTCCAAGGGATACAGTAAACCTGAAGTGAAGCATCAGAATCTATAATTAGTTTCCCAGGAATTTTTCAAAACATAGACAGTAAGAAGAGTCAGTCTTCTAGGACTTAAGTCGGCATTGTGCCTTTTGCATTTCATTCCGATGCAATTTCTGTGTTTCATCGTCAACAAGAAGGTCAGAGGGATACAGTAAACCTGAAGTGAAGCATCGCAATCTATAACTAGTCTCACAGGAATGGTTCAAATCATAGTCAGTAAGAAGAGTCAGTCTTCTTGTACTTAAGTCGGCATTGTGCCTCTTGTATTTATTTCCGTTGCAATTTCTGTGTTTAATCGTCAATAAGAAGGTCAGAGGGATACAGTAAACCTGAAGTGACGCATCGGAATCTATAACTAGCGTCACAGGAATGGTTCAAAGCATAGACAGTAAGAAGGGTCAGTCTTCTTGCACTTATGTCGGCATTGTGCCTTTTGTATTTAATTCCAATGCAATTTCTGTGTTTCATCGTCAATAAGAAGGTCCAAGGGATACAGTAAACCTGAAGTGAAGCATCGGAAACTATAACTAGTGTCACAGGAATGGTTCAAAACATAGACAGTAAGAAAAGTCAGTAGTCTTGTACTTAAGTCGGCATTGTGCTTTTTCTATTTAATTCCGATGCAATTTCTGTGTTTCATCGTCAATAAGAAGGCCAGAGGGATACAGTTAACCTGAAGTGAAGCATCCGAATCTATAACTAGTGTTACATGAATGGTTCAAAACATAGTCAGTAAAAGGAGTCAGTCTTCTTGTACTTAAAACGGCATTGTGCCTTTTGTATTTAATTCCGAGGCAATTTCTGTGTTTCATCGTCAATAAGAATGTCCAAGGTATACAGTAAACCTGAAGTGAAGCATCGGAATCTATAACTTGTGTCACAGGAATGGTTCAAAACATAGACAGTAGGAAGTGTCAGTCTTCTTGTACTTAAGTCGGCATTGTGCCTTTTGTATTTAATTCCGATGCAATATCTGTGTTTCATCGTCAAAAAGGAGGTCAAAGGGATACACTAAACCTTAAGTGAAGCATCGGAATCTATAGCTAGTGTCACAGGAATGGTTCAAAGCATTGTCAGTAAGAAGAGTCAGTCTCCTTGTCCTTAAGTCGGCATTGTGCCTTTTGTATTTAATTCCGATGCAATTTCTGTGTTTCATCGTCAATAAGAAGGTCCAAGGGATACAGTAAAACCTGAGTGAAGCATCGGAACCTATAACTAGTGTCACAGGAATGGTTCAAAACATAGACATTAAGAAGAGTCAGTCTTCTTGCACTTAAGTCGGCATTGTGCCTTTTGTATTTAATTCCGATGCAATTTCTGTGTTTCATCGTCAATAAGAAGGTCCAAGGGATAAAGTAAACCTGAAGTGAAGCATCGGAATCTATAACTAGTGTCACAAGAATGGTTCAAAACGTAGACAGTAGGAAGAGTCAGTCTTCTTGTACTTCAGTTGGCATTGTGCCTTTTGTATTTAATTCCGATGCAATTTCTGTGTTTCATCGTCAATAACAAGGTCCAAGGGATACAGTGAACCTGAAGTGAAGCATCGGAATCTATTACTAGTGTCACAGGAATGGTTCAAACATAGACAGTAAGAAGAGTCAGTCTTCTTGTACTTAAGTCATCATTGCGCCTTTTGTATTTAATTCCGATGCAATTTCTGTGTTTCATCGTCAATAAGAAGGTCAGAGGGATACAGTAAACCTGAAGGGAAGCATCGCAATCTATAACTAGTCTCACAGGAATGGTTCAAATCATAGTCAGTAAGAAGAGTCAGTCTTCTTGTACTTAAGTCGGCATTGTGCCTCTTGTATTTAATTCCGATGCAATTTCTGTGTTTCATCGTCAATAAGAAGGTCAGAGGGATACAGTAAACCTGAAGTGACGCATCGGAATCTATAACTAGAGTCACAGGAATGGTTCAAAGCATAGACAGTAAGAAGGGTCAGTCTTCTTGCACTTATGTCGGCATTGTGTGTTTTGTATTTAATTCCAATGTAATTTCTGTGTTTCATCGTCAATAAGAAGGGCCAAGGGATACAGTAAACCTGAAGTGAAGCATCGGAATCTATAACTAGTGTCACAGGAATGGTTCAAAACATAGACAGTAAGAAAAGTCAGTCGTCTTGTACTTAAGTCGGCATTGTGCTTCTTCTATTTAATTCCGATGCAATTTCTGTGTTTCATCGTCAATAAGAAGGTCAGAGGGATACAGTGAACCTGAAGTGAAGCATCCGTATCTATAACAAGTGTCACATGAATGGTTCAAAACATAGTCTGTAAAAGAAGTCAGTCTTCATGTACTTAAGTCGGCATTGTGCCTTTTGTATTTAATTCCGAGGCAATTTCTGTGTTTCATCGTCCATAAGAAGGTCCGAGGGATACAGTAAACCTGAAGTGAAGCATAGGAATCTATAACTTGTGTCACAGGAATGGTTCAAAACATAGACAGTAGGAAGAGTCAGTCTTCTTGTACTGAAGTCGGCATTGTGCCTTTTCTATTCAATTCCGATGCAATTTCTGTGTTTAATCGTCAAAAAGTAGGTCAGAGGGGTACAGTAAAGCTGAAGTGAAGCATCGGAATCTATAACTAGTGTCACAGGAATGGTTCAAAACATAGTCAGTAAGAGGAGTCAGTCTTTTTGTACTTAAGTCGGCAGTGTTCCTATTGTGTTAATTCCGATGCGATTTCTGTATTTCATCGTCAATAAGAAGGTCCAAGGGATACAGTAAACCTGAAGTGATGCATCGGAATCTATAACTAGTGTCACAGGAATGGTTCAGAACATAGACAGTAAGATGAGTCAGTCTTCTTGTACTTAAGTCGGCATTGTGCCTTTTGTATTTAATTCCGATGCAATTTCTGTGTTTCATCGTCAATAAGAAGGTCCAAGGGATACAGTAAACCTGAAGTGAAGCATCGGAATCTATAACTAGTGTCACAGGAATGGTTCAAAACATAGTCAGTAGGAAGACTCGGTCTTCATGTACTTAAGTCGGCATTGTGCCTTTTGTATTTAATTCCGATGCAATTTCTGTGCATCATCGTCAATAAGAAGGTCCAAGGGATACAGTTAACCTGAAGGGAAGCATCGCAATCTATAACTAGTCTCACAGGAATGGTTCAAATCATAGTCAGTAAGAAGAGTCAGTCTTTTGTACTTAAGTCGGCGTTGTGCCTCTTGTATTTAATTCCGATGCAATTTCTGTGTTTCATCGTCAATAAGAAGGTCAGAGGGATACAGTAAACCTGAAGTGACGCATCGGAATCTATAACTAGTGTCACAGGAATGGTTCAAATCATAGTCAGTAGGAAGCGTCGGTCTTCATGTACGTAAGTCGTCATTGTGCCTTTTGTATTTAGATCCGATGCAATTTCTGTGTTTCATCGTCAATAAGAAGGTCCTAGGGATACAGTAAACCTGAAGTGAAGCATCGGAATATATAACTAGTGTCACAGGAATGGTTCAAATCATAGTGAAAAGGAAGTGTCTGTCTTCATGTACTTAAGTCGGCATTGTGCTTTTTGTATTTAATTCCGAGGCAATTTCTGTGTTTCATCGTCAATAAGAAGGTCCAAGGGATACAGTAAACCTGAAGTGAAGCATCGGAATCTAAAACTAGTGTCACAGGAATGGTTCAAAACATAGACAGTAGGAAGAGTCAGTCTTCTTATACTTATTCGGCATTGCGCCTTTTCTATTTAATTCCGATGCAATTTCTGTGTTTCATCGTCAAAAAGTAGGTCACAGGGGTACAGTAAACCTGAAGTGAAGCATCGGAATCTATAACTAGTGTCACAGGAATGGTTCAAAACATAGAGAGTAGGAAGAGTCAGTCTTCTTGTACTTAAGTCGGCATTGCGCCTTTTCTATTTAATTCCGATGCAATTTCTGTGTTTCATCGTCAAAAAGTAGGTCACAGGGGTACAGTAAAGTTGAAGTGAAGCATCGGAATCTATAACTAGCGTTACAGGAGTGGTTCAAAACATAGTCAGTAAAAGGAGTCAGTCTTCTTGGACTTAAGTCGGCATTGTGGCTTTTGTATTTAATTCCGAGGCAATTTCTTTGTTTCATCGTCAATAAGAAGGTCCAAGGGATACAGTAAACTTGAAGTGAAGCATCGGAATCTATAACTAGTGTCACAGGAATGGTTCAAAACATAGACAGTAGGAAGAGTCAGTCTTCTTGTACTTAAGTCGGCATTGCGCCTTTTCTATTTAATTCCGATGCAATATCTGTGTTTCATTGTCAAAAAGGAGGTCAAAGGGATACACTAAACCTTAAGTGAAGCATCGGAATCTATAGCTAGTGTCACAGGAATGGTTCAAAGCATTGTCAGTAAGAAGAGTCAGTCTCCTTGTCCTTAAGTCGGCATTGTGCCTTTTGTATTTAATTCCGATGCAATTTCTGTGTTTCATCGTCAATAAGAAGGTCCAAGGGATACAGTAAAACTGGAGTGAAGCATCGGAACCTATAACTAGTGTCACAGGAATGGTTCAAAACATAGACATTAAGAAGAGTCAGTCTTCTTGCACTTAAGTCGGCATTGTGCCTTTTGTATTTAATTCCGATGCAATTTCTGTGTTTCATCGTCAATAAGAAGGTCCAAGGGATAAAGTAAACCTGAAGTGAAGCATCGGAATCTATAACTAGTGTCACAAGAATGGTTCAAAACGTAGACAGTAGGAAGAGTCAGTCTTCTTGTACTTCAGTTGGCATTGTGCCTTTTGTATTTAATTCCGATGAAATTTCTGTGTTTCATCGTCAATAACAAGGTCCAAGGGATACAGTGAACCTGAAGTGAAGCATCGGAATCTATTACTAGTGTTACAGGGATGGTTCAAACATAGACAGTAAGAAGAGTCAGTCTTCTTGTACTTAAGTCGGCATTGCGCCTTTTGTATTTAATTCCGATGCAATTTCTGTGTTTCATCGTCAATAAGAAGGTCAGAGGGATACAGTAAACCTGAAGGGAAGCATCGCAATCTATAACTAGTCTCACAGGAATGGTTCAAATCATAGTCAGTAAGAAGAGTCAGTCTTCTTGTACTTAAGTCGGCATTGTGCCCCTTGTATTTAATTCCGATGCAATTTCTGTGTTTCATCGTCAATAAGAAGGTCAGAGGGATACAGTAAACCTGAAGTGACGCATCGGAATCTATAACTAGAGTCACAGGAATGGTTCAAAGCATAGACAGTAAGAAGGGTCAGTCTTCTTGCACTTATGTCGGCATTGTGCGTTTTGTATTTAATTCCAATGTAATTTCTGTGTTTCATCGTCAATAAGAAGGGCCAAGGGATACAGTAAACCTGAAGTGAAGCATCGGAATCTATAACTAGTGTCACAGGAATGGTTCAAAACATAGACAGTAAGAAAAGTCAGTCGTCTTGTACTTAAGTCGGCATTGTGCTTTTTCTATTTAATTCCGATGCAATTTCTGTGTTTCATCGTCAATAAGAAGGTCAGAGGGATACAGTGAACCTGAAGTGAAGCATCCGTATCTATAACAAGTGTCACATGATGGTTCAAAACATAGTCAGTAAAAGAAGTCAGTCTTCATGTACTTAAGTCGGCTTTGTGCCTTTTGTATTTAATTCCGAGGCAATTTCTGTGTTTCATCGTCCATAAGAAGGTCCGAGGGATACAGTAAACCTGAAGTGAAGCATAGGAATCTATAACTTGTGTCACAGGAATGGTTCAAAACATAGACAGTGGGAAGAGTCAGTCTTCTTGTACTGAAGTCGGCATTGTGCCTTTTCTATTCAATTCCGATGCAATTTCTGTGTTTAATCGTCAAAAAGTAGGTCAGAGGGGTACAGTAAAGCTGAAGTGAAGCATCGGAATCTATAACTAGTGTCACAGGAATGGTTCAAAACATAGTCAGTAAGAGGAGTCAGTCTTTTTGTACTTAAGTCGGCAGTGTTCCTATTGTGTTAATTCCGATGCGATTTCTGTATTTCATCGTCAATAAGAAGGTCCAAGGGATACAGTAAACCTGAAGTGATGCATCGGAATCTATAACTAGTGTCACAGGAATGGTTCAGAACATAGACAGTAAGATGAGTCAGTCTTCTTGTACTTAAGTCGGCATTGTGCCTTTTGTATTTAATTCCGATGCAATTTCTGTGTTTCATCGTCAATAAGAAGGTCCAAGGGATACAGTAAACCTGAAGTGAAGCATCGGAATCTATAACTAGTGTCACAGGAATGGTTCAAAACATAGTCAGTAGGAAGACTCGGTCTTCATGTACTTAAGTCGGCATTGTGCCTTTTGTATTTAATTCCGATGCAATTTCTGTGCATCATCGTCAATAAGAAGGTCCAAGGGATACAGTTAACCTGAAGGGAAGCATCGCAATCTATAACTAGTCTCACAGGAATGGTTCAAATCATAGTCAGTAAGAAGAGTCAGTCTTTTTGTACTTAAGTCGGCGTTGTGCCTCTTGTATTTAATTCCGATGCAATTTCTGTGTTTCATCGTCAATAAGAAGGTCAGAGGGATACAGTAAACCTGAAGTGACGCATCGGAATCTATAACTAGTGTCACACGAATGGTTCAAATCATAGTGAAAAGGAAGTGTCGGTCTTCATGTACTTAAGTCGGCATTGTGCTTTTTGTATTTAATTCCGAGGCAATTTCTGTGTTTCATCGTCAATAAGAAGGTCCAAGGGATACAGTAAACCTGAAGTGAAGCATCGGAATCTAAAACTAGTGTCACAGGAATGGTTCAAAACATAGACAGTAGGAAGAGTCAGTCTTCTTGTACTTAAGTCGGCATTGCGCCTTTTCTATTTAATTCCGATGCAATTTCTGTGTTTCATCGTCAAAAAGTAGGTCACAGGGGTACAGTAAACCTGAAGTGAAGCATCGGAATCTATAACTAGTGTCACAGGAATGGTTCAAATCGTAGAGAGTAGGAAGAGTCAGTCTTCTTGTACTTAAGTCGGCATTGCGCCTTTTCTATTTAATTCCGATGCAATTTCTGTGTTTCATCGTCAAAAAGTAGGTCACAGGGGTACAGTAAAGCTGAAGTGAAGCATCGGAATCTATAACTAGTGTCACAGGAATGGTTCAAAACATAGTCAGTCTTTTTGTACTTAAGTCGGCAGTGTGCCTATTGTGTTAATTCCGATGCGATTTCTGTATTTCATCGTCAATAAGAAGGTCCAAGGGATATAGTAAACCTGAAGTGAAGCATCGGAATCTGTAACTAGTGTCACAGGAATGGTTCAAAACATAGTCAGTAAGAGGAGTCAGTCTTTTTGTACTTAAGTCGGCAGTGTTCCTATTGTGTTAATTCCGATGCGATTTTTGTATTTCATCGTCAATAAGAAGGTCCAAGGGATACAGTAAACCTTAAGTGAAGCATCGTAATCCATATCTAGTGTCACAGGAATGGTTCAGAACATAGACAGTAAGATGAGTCAGTCTTCTTGTGCTGAAGTCGGCATTGTGCCTTTTGTATTAAATTCCGATGCAATTTCTGTGTTTCATTGTCAATAAGAAGGTCCAAGGGATACAGTAAACCTCCAGTGAAGCATCGGAATCTATAACTAGTGTCACAGGAATGGTTCAAAACATAGTCTGTAGGAAGAGTCGGTCTTCATGTACTTAAGTCGGCATTATGCCTTTCGTATTTAATTCCGATGCAATTTCTGTGTTTCATCGTCAATAAGAAGGTCCAAGGGATACAGTAAACCTGGAGTGAAGCGTCGGAATCTATAACTAGTGTCACAGGAATGGTTCAGAACATAGACAGTAAGATGAGTCAGTCTTCTTGTACTTAAGTCGGCATTGTGCCTTTTGTATTTAATTCCGATGCAATTTCTGTGTTTCATCGTCAATAAGAAGGTCCAAGGGATACAGTAAACCTGAAGTGAAGCATCGGAATCTATAACTAGTGTCACAGGAATGGTTCAAAACATAGTCAGTAGGAAGACTCGGTCTTCATGTACTTAAGTCGGCATTGTGCCTTTTGTATTTAATTCCGATGCAATTTCTGTGCATCATCGTCAATAAGAAGGTCCAAGGGATACAGTTAACCTGAAGGGAAGCATCGCAATCTATAACTAGTCTCACAGGAATGGTTCAAATCATAGTCAGTAAGAAGAGCCAGTCTTTTTGTACTTAAGTCGGCGTTGTGCCTCTTGTATTTAATTCCGATGCAATTTCTGTGTTTCATCGTCAATAAGAAGGTCAGAGGGATACAGTAAACCTGAAGTGACGCATCGGAATCTATAACTAGTGTCACAGGAATGGTTCAAATCATAGTCAGTAGGAAGCGTCGGTCTTCATGTACGTAAGTCGTCATTGTGCCTTTTGTATTTAGATCCGATGCAATTTCTGTGTTTCATCGTCAATAAGAAGGTCCTAGGGATACAGTAAACCTGAAGTGAAGCATCGGAATATATAACTAGTGTCACAGGAATGGTTCAAATCATAGTGAAAAGGGAGTGTCGGTCTTCATGTACTTAAGTCGGCATTGTGCTTTTTGTATTTAATTCCGAGGCAATTTCTGTGTTTCATCGTCAATAAGAAGGTCCAAGGGATACAGTAAACCTGAAGTGAAGCATCGGAATCTAAAACTAGTGTCACAGGAATGGTTCAAAACATAGACAGTAGGAAGAGTCAGTCTTCTTGTACTTAAGTCGGCATTGCGCCTTTTCTATTTAATTCCGATGCAATTTCTGTGTTTCATCGTCAAAAAGTAGGTCACAGGGGTACAGTAAACCTGAAGAGAAGCATCGGAATCTATAACTAGTGTCACAGGAATGGTTCATAACATAGAGAGTAGGAAGAGTCAGTCTTCTTGTACTTAAGTCGGCATTGCGCCTTTTCTATTTAATTCCGATGCAATTTCTGTGTTTCATCGTCAAAAAGTAGGTCACAGGGGTACAGTAAAGCTGAAGTGAAGCATCGGAATCTATAACTAGTGTCACAGGAATGGTTCAAAACATAGTCAGTAAGAGGAGTCAGTCTTTTTGTACTTAAGTCGGCAGTGTGCCTATTGTGTTAATTCCGATGCGATTTCTGTATTTCATCGTCAATAAGAAGGTCCAAGGGATACAGTAAACCTGAAGTGAAGCATCGGAATCTGTAACTAGTGTCACAGGAATGGTTCAAAACATAGTCAGTAAGAGGAGTCAGTCTTTTTGTACTTAAGTCGGCAGTGTTCCTATTGTGTTAATTCCGATGCGATTTTTGTATTTCATCGTCAATAAGAAGGTCCAAGGGATACAGTAAACCTTAAGTGAAGCATCGTAATCCATATCTAGTGTCACAGGAATGGTTCAGAACATAGACAGTAAGATGAGTCAGTCTTCTTGTGCTGAAGTCGGCATTGTGCCTTTTGTATTAAATTCCGATGCAATTTCTGTGTTTCATTATCAATAAGAAGGTCCAAGGGATACAGTAAACCCCCAGTGAAGCATCGGAATCTATAACTAGTGTCACAGGAATGGTTCAAAACATAGTCTGTAGGAAGAGTCGGTCTTCATGTACTTAAGTCGGCATTATGCCTTTCGTATTTAATTCCGATGCAATTTCTGTGTTTCATCGTCAATAAGAAGGTCCAAGGGATACAGTAAACCTGGAGTGAAGCGTCGGAATCTATAACTAGTGTCACAGGAATGGTTCAGAACATAGACAGTAGGATGAGTCAGTCTTCTTGTACTTAAGTCGGCATTGTGCCTTTTGCATTCAATTCCTATGCTATTTCTGTGTTTCATCGTCAATAGGAAGGTCCAAGGTATACAGTAAACCTCAAGTGAAGCATCGGAATCTATAACTGGTGTCACAGGAATGGTTCAAATCATAGTCAGTAGGAAGTGTCAGTCTTCATGTACTTAAGTCGGCATTGTGCCTTTTGTATTTAATTCTGATGCAAATTCTGTGTTTCGTCGTCAATAAGAAGGTCAGAGGGATACAGTAAACCTGAGGTGAAACATCGCAATCTATAACTAGTCTCACAGGAATGGGTCAAAGCATTGTAAGTAAAAGGAGTCAGTCTTCTTGTACTTATGTCGGCATTGTGCTTTTTGTATTTAATTCCGATCCGATTTCTGTATTTCATCGTCAATAAGAAGGTCCAAGGGATACAGTAAACCTGAAGTGAAGCATCGGAATCTGTAACTAGTGTCACAGGAATGGTTCAAAACATAGTCAGTAAGAGGAGACAGTCTTTTTGTACTTAAGTCGGCAGTGTTCCTATTGTGTTAATTCCGATGCGATTTTTGTATTTCATCGTCAATAAGAAGGTCCAAGGGATACAGTACCTTAAGTGAAGCATCGTAATCCATATCTAGTGTCACAGGAATGGTTCAGATCATAGACAGTGAGATGAGTCAGTCTTCTTGTACTTAAGTCGGCATTGTGCCTTTTGTATTTAATTCCGATGCAATTTCTGTGTTTCATCGTCAATACGAAGGTCCGAGGGATACAGTAAACCTCAAGTGAAGCATCGGAATCTATAACTAGTGTCACAGGAATGGTTCAAAACATAGTCAGTAGGAAGAGTCGGTCTTCATGTACTTAAGTCTGCATTGTGCCTTTTGTATTTAATTCCGATGCAATTTCTGTGCTTCATCGTCAATAAGAAGGTCCAAGGGATACAGTAAACCTGGAGTGAAGCGTCGGAATCTATAACTAGTGTCACAGGAATGGTTCAGAACATAGACAGTAAGATGAGTCAGTCTTCTTGTACTTAAGTCGGCATTGTGCCTTTTGCATTTAATTCCGATGCAATTTCTGTGTTTCATCGTCAATAAGAAGGTCAAAGGGATACAGTAAACCTCAAGAGAAGCATCGGAATCTATAACTAGTGTCACAGGAATGGTTCAAATCATAGTCAGTAGGAAGTGTCGGTCTTCATGTACTTAAGTCGGCATTGTGCCTTTTGTATTTAATTCCGATGCAATTTCTGTGTTTCATCGTCAATAAGAAGGTCCAAGGGAAACAGTAAACCTGGAGTGAAGCGTCGGAATCTATAACTGGTGTCACAGGAATGGTTCACAACATAGACAGTAAGAAAAGTCAGTCGTCTTGTACTTAAGTCGGCATTGTGCTTTTTGTATTTAATTCCGATGCAATTTCTGTGTTTCATCGTCAAGAAGAAGGTCCAAGGGATACAGTAAACCTGAAGTGAAGCATCGGAATCTATAACTAGTGTCACAAGAATGTTTCAAAGCTTAGACAGTAGGAAGAGTCAGTCT
The DNA here is from genome assembly GCF_021461385.2 of Schistocerca piceifrons. Classification (NCBI taxonomy): domain Eukaryota; kingdom Metazoa; phylum Arthropoda; class Insecta; order Orthoptera; family Acrididae; genus Schistocerca; species Schistocerca piceifrons. The sequence continues at coordinate 698,265 of NW_025727432.1, read as the reverse complement.
TCTTGTACTTCGGTTGGCATTGTGCCTTTTGTATTTAATTCCGATGCAATTTCTGTGTTTCATCGTCAATAACAAGGTCCAAGGGATACAGTGAACCTGAAGTGAAGCATCGGAATCTATAACTAGTGTCACAGGAATGGTTCAAACATAGACAGTAAGAAGAGTCAGTCTTCTTGTACTTAAGTCGGCATTGCGCCTTTTGTAATTAATTCCGATGCAATTTCTGTGTTTCATCGTCAATAAGAAGGTCAGAGGGATACAGTAAACCTGAAGGGAAGCATCGCAATCTATAACTAGTCTCACAGGAATGGTTCAAATCATAGTCAGTAAGAAGAGTCAGTCTTCTTGTACTTAAGTCGGCATTGTGCCTCTTGTATTTAACGCCGATGCAATTTCTGTGTATCATCGTCAATAAGAATGTCAGAGGGATACAGTAAACCTGAAGTGACGCATCGGAATCTGTAACGAGAGTCACAGGAATGGTTCAAAGCATAGACAGTAAGAAGGGTCAGTCTTCTTGCACTTATGTCGGCATTGTGCCTTTTCTGTTTAATTCCGATGCAATTTCTGTGTCTCATCGTCAATAAGAAGGTCCAAGGGATACAGTAAACCTCAAGTGAAGCATCGGAATCTATAACTAGTTTCACAGGAATGGTTCAAATCGTAGTCAGTAGGTAGTGTCGACTTCATGTACTTAAGTCGGCATTGTGCCTTTTGTATTAAATTCCGATGTAATTTCTGCGTTTCATCGTCAATACGAAGGTCAGAGGGATACAGTAAACCTGAAGGGAAGCATCGCAATGTATAACTAGTCTCACAGGAATGGTTCAAATCATAGATAGTAAGAAGAGTCAGTCTTCTTGTACTTAAGTCGGCATTTTGCCTCTTGTATTTAATTCCGATGCAATTTCTGTGTTTCATCGTCAATAAGAAGGTCAGAGGGATACAGTAAACCTGAAGTGACGCATCGGAATCTATAACTAGTGTCACAGGAATGGTTCAAATCATAGTCAAAAGGAAGGGGCGGTCTTCATGTACTGAAGTCGGCATTGTGCCTTTTGTATTTAATTCCGATGCAATTTCTGTGTTTCATCGTCGATAAGAAGGTCAGAGGGATACAGTAAACCTGAAGGGAAACATCGCAATCTATAACTAGTCTCACAGGAATGGTTAAAAACATAGTCAGTAGGAAGAGTCAGTCTTCTTGTACTTAAGTCGGCATTGTGCCTTTTCTATTTAATTCCGATGCAACTTCTGTGTTTCATCGTCAAAAAGTAGGTCAGAGGGGTACAGTAAAGCTGAAGTGAAGCATCGGAATCTATAACTAGTGTCACAGGAATGGTTCAAAACTTAGTCAGTAAGAGGAGTCAGTCTTTTTGTACTTCAGTCGGCAGTGTGCCTATTGTGTTAATTCCGATGCGATTTCTGTATTTCATCGTCAATAAGAAGGTCCAAGGGATACAGTAAACCTTAAGTGAAGCATCGTAATCTATATCTAGTGTCACAGGAATGGTTCAGAACATAGACAGTAAGATGAGTCAGTCTTCTTGTACTGAAGTCGGCATTGTGCCTTTTGTATTTAATTCCGATGCAATTTCTGTGTTTCATCGTCAATAAGAAGGTCCAAGGGATACAGTAAACCGCAGGTGAAGCATCGGAATCTATAACTAGTGTCACAGGAATGGTTCAAAACATAGTCAGTAGGAAGAGTCGGTCTTCATGTACTTAAGTCGGCATTGTGCCTTTTGTATTTAATTCCGATGCAATTTCTGTGTTTCATCGTCAATAAGAAGGTCCAAGGGATACAGTAAACCTGGAGTGAAGCGTCGGAATCTATAACTAGTGTCACAGGAATGGTTCAGAACATAGACAGTAAGATGAGTCAGTCTTCTTGTACTTAAGTCGGCATTGTGCCTTTTGCATTCAATTCCTATGCTATTTCTGTGTTTCATCGTCAATAGGTAGGTCCAAGGTATACAGTAAACCTCAAGTGAAGCATCGGAATCTATAACTGGTGTCACAGGAATGGTTCAAATCATAGTCAGTAGGAAGTGTCGGTCTTCATGTACTTAAGTCGGCATTGTGCCTTTTGTATTTAATTCCGATGCAATTTCTGTGTTTCATCGTCAATAAGAAGGTCAGAGGGATACAGTTAACCTGAAGGGAAGCATCGCAATCATAACTAGTCTCACAGGAATGGTTCAAATCATAGTCAGTAAGAAGAGTCAGTCTTCTTGTACTTAAGTCGGCATTGTGCCTCTTGTATTTAATTCCGATGCAATTTCTGTGTTTCATCGTCAATAAGAAGGTCAGAGGGATACAGTAAACTAGAAGTGACGCATCGGAATCTATAACTAGTGTCACAGGAATGGTTTAAATCATAGTCAGTAGGAAGTGTCGGTCTTCATGTACGTAAGTCGGCATTGTGCCTTTTGTATTTAATTCCGATGCAATTTCTGTGTTTCATCGTCAATAAGAAGGTCAGAGGGATACAGTAAACCTGAGGTGAAGCATCGCAATCTATAACTAGTCTCACAGGAATGGTTCAAAACATTGTAAGTAAAAGGAGTCAGTCCTTTTGTACTTAAGCCGGCATTGTGCCTTTTGTATTTAATTCCGAGGCAATTTCTGTGTTTCATCGTCGATAAGAAGGTCCAAGGGATACAGTAAACCTCAAGTGAAGCATCGGAATCTATAACTAGTGTCACAGGAATGGTTCAAATCATAGTCAGTAGGAAGTGTCGGTCTTCATGTACTTAAGTCGTCATTGTGCCTTTTGTATTAAATTCCGATGTAATTTCTGTGTTTCATCGTCTATAAGAAGGTCAGAGGGATACAGTAAACCTGAAGGGAAGCATCGCAATCTATAACTAGTCTCTCACGAATGGTTCAAATCATAGTCAGTAAGAAGAATCAGTCTTCTTCTACTTAAGTCGGCATTGTGCCTCTTGTATTTAATTCCGATGCAATGTATGTATTTCATCGTCAACAGGAAGGTCAGAGGAATACAGTCAACCTGAAGTGACGCATCGGAATCTATAACTAGTGTCACAGGAATGGTTCAAAACATAGTCAAAAGGAAGTGTCGGTCTTCATGTACTTAAGTCGGCATTGTGCCTTTTGTATTTAATTCCGATGCAATTTCTGTGTTTCATCGTCAATAAGAAGGTCAGAGGGATACAGTAAACCTGAAGGGAAACATCGCAATCTATAACTAGTCTCACAGGAATGGTTCAAAACATAGTCAGTAAAAGGAGTCAGTCCTCTTGTACTTAAGTCGGCATTGTGCCTTTTGTATTTAATTCCGAGGCAATTTCTGTGTTTCATCGTCAATAAGAAGGTCCAAGGGATACAGTAAACCTGAAGTGAAGCATCGGAATCTATAACTAGTGTCACAGGAATGGTTCAAATCATAGTCTGTAAGAAGAGTCAGTCTTTTTGTACTTAAGTTGGCAGTGTTCTTATTGTGTTAATTCCGATGCGATTTCTGTATTTCATCGTCAAAAAGAAGGTCCAAGGGATACGGTAAACCTTAAGTGAAGCATCGTAATCTATATCTAGTGTCACAGGAATGGTTTAGAACATAGACAGTAAGATGAGTCAGTCTTCTTGTACTGAAGTCGGCATTGTGCCTTTTGTATTTAATTCCGATGCAATTTCTGTGTTACATAGTCAATAAGAAGGTCCAAGGGATACAGTAAACCTTAGGTTAAGCATCGGAATCTATAATTAGTCTAACAGGAATGGTTCAAATCATAGTCAGTAAGAAGAGTCAGTCTTCTTGTACTTAAGTCGGCATTGTGCCTCTTGTATTTAATTCCGATGCAATTTCTGTGTTTCATCGTCAATAAGAAGGTCAGAGGGATACAGTAAACCTCAAGTGAAACATCGGAATCTATAACTAGTGTCACAGGAATGGTGCAAAACATAGTCAGTAAGAAGAGTCGGTCTTCATGTACTTAAGTCGGCATTGTGGCTTTTGTATTTAATTCCGATGCAATTTCTGTGTTTCATCGTCAATAAGAAGGTCCAAGGGATACAGTAAACCTGGAGTGAAGCGTCGGAATCTATAACTAGTGTCACAGGAATGGTTCAGAACATAGACAGTAAGATGAGTCAGTCTTCGTGTACTTAAGTCGGCATTGTGCCTTTTGCATTCAATTCCTATGCTATTTCTGTGTTTCATCGTCAATAGGAAGGTCCAAGGTATACAGTAAACCTCAAGTGAAGCATCGGAATCTATAACTGGTGTCACAGGAATGGTTCAAATCATAGTCAGTAGGAAGTGTCGGTCTTCATGTACTTATGTCGGCATTGTGCCTTTTGTATTTGATTCCGATGCAATTTCTGTGTTTCATCGTCAATAAGAAGGTCAGAGGGATACAGTTAACCTGAAGGGAAGCATCGCAATCTATAACTAGTCTAACAGGAATTGTTCAAATCATAGTCATTAAGAAGAGTCAGTCTTCTTGTACTTAAGTCGGCATTGTGCCTCTTGTATTTAATTCCGATGCAATTTCTGTGTTTCATCGTCAATAAGAAGGTCAGAGGGATACAGTAAACTTGAAGTGACGCATCGGAATGTATAGCTAGTGTTACAAGAATGGTTCATATCATAGTCAGTAGGAAGTGTCGGTCTTCATGTACGTAAGTCGGCATTGTGCCTTTTGTATTTAATTCCGATGCAATTTCTGTGTTTCATCGTCAATAAGAAGGTCAGAGGAATACAGTCAACCTGAAGTGACGCATCGGAACCTATAACTAGTGTCACAGGAATGGTTCAAATCATAGTCAAAAGGAAGTGTCGGTCTTCATGTACTGAAGTCGGCATTGTGCCTTTTGTATTTAATTCCGATGCAATTTCTGTGTTTCATCGTCAATAAGAAGGTCAGAGGGATACAGTAAACCTGAAGGGAAAAATCGCAATCTATAACTAGTCTCACAGGAATGGTTCAAAACATAGTCAGTTAAAGGAGTCAGTCCTCTTGTACTTAAGTCGGCATTGTGCCTTTTGTATTTAATTCCGAGTCAATTTCTGTGTTTCTTCGTCAATAAGAAGGTCCAAGGGATACAGTAAACCTGAAGTGAAGCATCGGAATCTATAACTAGTGTCACAGGAATGGTTCAAAACATAGACAGTAGGAAGAGACAGTCTTCTTGTACTTAAGTCGGCATTGTGCCTTTTATATTTAATTCCGATGCAATTTCTGTGTTTAATCGTCAAAAAGTAGATCAGAGGGGTATAGTAAAGCTGAAGTGAAGCATCAGAATCTATAACTAGTGTCACAGGAATGGTTCAAAACATAGTCAGTAAGAGGAGTCAGTCTTTTTGTACTTAAGTCGGCAGTGTGCCAATTGTGTTAATTCCGATGCGATTTCTGTATTTCATCGGCAATAAGAAGGTCCAAGGGATACAGTAAACCTGAAGTGAAGCATCGGAATCTATAACTAGTGTCACAGGAATGGTTCAGAACATAGACAGTAAGATGAGTCAGTCTTCTTGTATTTAAGTCGGCATTGTGCCTTTTGTATTTAATTCCGATGCATTTTCTGTGTTTCATCGTCAATAAGAAGGTCCAAGGGATACAGTAAACCTCAAGTGAAGCATCGGAATCCATAACTAGTGTCACAGGAATGGTTCAAAACATAGTCATTAGGAAGAGTCGGTCTTCATGTACTTAAGTCGGCATTGTGCCTTTTGTATTTAATTCCGATGCAATTTCTGTGCTTCATCGTCAATAAGAAGGTCCAAGGAATACAGTAAACCTGGAGTGAAGCGTCGGAATCTATAACTAGTGTCACAGGAAAGGTTCAGAACATAGACAGTAAGATAGGTCGGTCTTCTTGTACTTAAGTCGGCATTGTGCCTTTTGCATTTAATTCCGATGCAATTTCTGTGTTTCATCGTCAATAAGAAGGTCCAAGGGATACAGTAAACCTCAAGTGAAGCATCGGAATCTATAACTAGTGTCACAGGAATGGTTCAAATCATAGTCAGTAGGAAGTGTCGGTCTTCATGTACTTAAGTCGGCATTGTGCCTTTTGTATTTAATTCCGATGCAATTTCTGTGTTTCATCGTCAATAAGAAAGTCCAAGGGAAACAGTAAACCTGGAGTGAAGCGTCGGAATCCATAACTAGTGTCACAGGAATGGTTCACAACATAGACAGTAAGAAAAGTCAGTCGTCTTGTACTTAAGTCGGCATTGTGCTTTTTCTATTTAATTCCGATGCAATTTCTGTGTTTCATCGTCACTAAGAAGGTCAGAGGGATACAGTAAACCTGAAGGGAAGCATCGCAATCTATAACTAGTCTCACAGGAATGGTTCAAATCATAGTCAGAAAGTAGAGTCAGTCTTCTTGTACTTAAGTCGGCATTGTGCCTCTTGTATTTAATTCCGATGCAATATCTGTGTTTCATCGTCAATAAGAAGGTCAGAGGGATACAGTAAACCTGAAATGACGCTGCGGAAAATATAACTAGTGTCACTGAAATGGTTCAGATCATAGTCAAAAGGAAGTGTCGGTCTTCATGTACTTAAGTCGGCATTGTTCCTTTTGTATTTAATTCCGATGCAATTTCTGTGTTTCATCGTCAATACGAAGGTCAGAGGGATACAGTAAATCTGAAGGGAAACATCGCAATCTATAACTAGACTCACAGGAATGGTTCTAAAATAGTCAGTAAAAGGAGTCAGTCTTCTTGTACTTAAGTCGGCATTGTGCCTTTTGTATTTAATTCCGAGGCAATTTCTGTGTTTCATCGTCAATAAGAAGGTCCAAGGGAAACAGTACACCTGAAGTGAAGCATCGGAATCTATAACTAGTGTCACAGGAATGGTTCAAAACATAGACAGTAGGAAGAGTCAGTCTTCTTGTACTTAAGTCGGCATTGTGCCTTTTCTATTTAATTCCGATGCTATTTCTGTGTTTCATCGTCAAAAAGTAGGTCATAGGGGTACAGTAAAGCTGAAGTGAAGCATCGGAATCTATAACTAGTGTCACAGGAATGGTTCAAAACATAGTCAGTAAGAGGAGTCAGTCTTTTTGTACTTAAGTCGTCATTGTGCCTATTGTGTTAATTCCGATGCGATTTCTGTATTTCATCGTCAATAAGAAGGTCTAAGGGATACAGTAAACCTCAAGTGAAGCATCGGAATCTATAACTAGTGTCACAGGAATGGTTCAAAACATAGTCAGTAGGAAGAGTCGGTCTTCATGTACTTAAGTCGGCTTTGTGCCTTTTGTATTTAATTCCAATGCAATTTCTGTGCTTCATCGTCAAAAAGAAGGTCCAAGGGATACAGTAAACCTGGAGTGAAGCGTCGGAATCTATAACTAGTGTCACAGGAATGGTGCAGAACATAGACAGTAAGATGAGTCAGTCTTCTTGTACTTAAGTCGGCATTGTGCCTTTTGCATTTAATTCCGATGCAATTTCTGTGTTTCATCGTCAATAAGAAGGTCCAAGGGATACAGTAAAACTCCAGTGAAGCATCGGAATCTATAACTAGTGTCACAGGAATGGTTCAAATCATAGTCAGTAGGAAGTGTCGGTCTTCATGTACTTAAGTCGGCATTGTGCCTTTTGTATTTAATTCCGATGCAATTTCTGTGCTTCATCGTGAATAAGAAAGTCCAAGGGAAACACTAAACCTTAAGTGAAGCGTCGGAATCTATAACTAGTGTCACAGGAATGGTTCACAACATAGACAGTAGGAAAAGTCAGTCGTCTTGTACTTAAGTCGGCATTGTGCTTTTTCTATTTAAATCCGATGCAATTTCTGTGTTTCATCGACTATAAGAAGGTCAGAGGGATACAGTAAACCTGAAGTGAAGCATCCGAATCTATAACTAGTGTCACATGAATGGTTCAAAACATAGTCAGTAAAAGGAGTCAGTCTTCTTGTACTTAAGTCGGCATTGTGCCTTTTGTTTTTAATTCATATGCAATTTCTGTGTTTCATCGTCAATAAGAAGGTCAGAGGGATACAGTAAACCTGAAGTGAAGCATCGCAATCTATAACTAGTCTCACAGGAAGGGTTCAAAACATAGTCAGTAAAAGGAGTCAGTCTTCTTGTACTTAAGTCGGCATTGTGCCTTTTGTATTTAATTCCGATGCAATTTCTGTGTTTCATCGTCAATAACAAGATCCAAGGGATACAGTAAACCTCAAGTGAAGCATCGGAATCTATAACTAGTCTCACAGGAATGGTTCAAATCATAGTCAGTAGGAAGTGTCGGTCTTCATGTACTTAAGTCGGCATTGTGAATTTTGTATTTAATTCCGATGCAATTTCTGTGTTTCATCGTCACTAAGAACGTCAGAGGGATACAGTAAACCTGAAGGGAAGCATCGCAATCTATAACTAGTCTCACAGGAATGGTTCAAATCATAGTCAGTAAGAAGAGTCAGTCTTCTTGTACTTAAGTCGGCATTGTGCCTCTTGTATTTAATTCCGATGCAATATCTGTGTTTCATCGTCAATAAGAAGGTCAGAGGGATACAGTAAACCTGAAGTGACGCATCGGAATCTATAACTAGTGTCACAGGAATGGTTCAAATCATAGTCAAAAGGAAGTGTCGGTCTTCATGTACTTAAGTCGGCATTGTGCCTTTTGTATCTAATTCCGATGCAATTTCTGTGTTTCATCGTCAATAAGAAGGTCAGAGGGATACAGTAAACCTGAAGGGAAACATCGCAATCTATAACTAGTCTCACAGGAATGGTTCAAGAATAGTCAGTAAAAGGAGTCAGTCTTCTTGTACTTAAGTCGGCATTGTGCCTTTTGTATTTAATTCCGAGGCAATTTATGTGTTTCATAGTCAATAAGAAGGTCCAAGGGATACAGTAAACCTGAAGTGAAGCATCGGAATCTATAACTAGTGTCACAGGAATGGTTCAAAGCATAGACAGTAGGAAGAGTCATTCTTCTTGTACTCAAGTCGGCATTGTGCCTTTTCTATTTCATTCCGATGCAATTTCTGTGTTCATCGTCAAAAAGTAGGTCAGACGGGTACAGTAAAGCTGAAGTGAAGCATCGGAATCTATAACTAGTGTCACAGGAATGGTTCAGAACATAGACAGTAAGATGAGTCTGTCTTCTTGTACTTAAGTCGGCATTGTGCCTTTTGTATTTAATTCCGAGGCAATTTCTGTGTTTCTTCGTCAATAAGATGGTCCAAGGGATACAGTAAACCTAAAGTGAAGCATCGGAATCTATAACTAGTGTCACAGGAATGGTTCAGAACATAGACAGTAAGATGAGTCTGTCGTCTTGTACTTAAGTCGGCATTGTGCCTTTTGTATTTAATTCCGATGCAATTTCTGTGTTTCATCGTCAATAAGAAGGTCCAAGGGATACAGTAAACCTCAAGTGAAGCATCGGAATCTATAACTAGTGTCACAGGAATGGTTCAAAACATAGTCAGTATGAAGAGTCGGTCTTCATGTACTTCAGTCGGCTTTGTGCCTTTTGTATTCAATTCCAATGCAATATCTGTGCTTCATCGTCAATAAGAAGGTCCAAGGGATACAGTAAACCTGGAGTGAAGCGTCGGAATCTAAAACTAGTGTCACAGGAATGGTGCAGAACATAGACAGTAAGATGAGTCAGTCTTCTTGTACTTAAGTCGGCATTGTGCCTTTTGCATTTAATTCCGATGCAATTTCTGTGTTTCATCGTCAATAAGAAGGTCCAAGGGATACAGTAATACTCCAGTGAAGCATCGGAATCTATAACTAGTGTCACAGGAATGGTTCAAATGATAGTCAAAAGGAAGTGTCGGTCTTCATGTACTTAAGTCGGCATTGTGCCTTTTGTATTTAATTCCGATGCAATTTATGTGTTTCATCGTCAATAAGAAGGTCAGAGGGATACAGTAAACCTGAAGGGAAACATCGCAATCTATAACTAGTCTCACAGGAATGGTTCAAAAATAGTCAGTAAAAGGAGTCAGTCTTCTTGTATATAAGTCGGCATTGTGCCTTTTGTATTTAATTCCGAGGCAATTTCTGTGTTTCATAGTCAATAAGAAGGTCCAAGGGATACAGTAAACCTGACGTGAAGCATCGGAATCTATAACTAGTGTCACAGGAATGGTTCAAAGCGTAGACAGTAGGAAGAGTCATTCTTCTTGTACTCAAGTCGGCATTGTGCCTTTTCTATTTCATTCCGATGCAATTTCTGTGTTCATCGTCAAAAAGTAGGTCAGACGGGTACAGTAAAGCTGAAGTGAAGCATCGGAATCTATAACTAGTGTCACAGGAATGGTTCAAAAGATAGTCAGTAAAAGGAGTCAGTCTTCTTGTACTTAAGTCGGCATTGTGCCTTTTGTATTTAATTCCGAGGCAATTTCTGTGTTTCATCGTCAATAAGATGGTCCAAGGGATACAGTAAACCTAAAGTGAAGCATCGGAATCTATAACTAGTGTCACAGGAATGGTTCAGAACATAGACAGTAAGATGAGTCTGTCTTCTTGTACTTATGTCGGCATTGTGCCTTTTGTATTTAATTCCGATGCAATTTCTGTGTTTCATCGTCAATAAGAAGGTCCAAGGGATACAGTAAACCTCAAGTGAAGCATCGGAATCTATAACTAGTGTCACAGGAATGGTTCAAAACATAGTCAGTATGAAGAGTTGGTCTTCATGTACTTCAGTCGGCTTTGTGCCTTTTGTATTCAATTCCAATGCAATATCTGTGCTTCATCGTCAATAAGAAGGTCCAAGGGATACAGTAAACCTGGAGTGAAGCGTCGGAATCTAAAACTAGTGTCACAGGAATGGTGCAGAACATAGACAGTAAGATGAGTCAGTCTTCTTGTACTTAAGTCGGCATTGTGCCTTTTGCATTTAATTCCGATGCAATTTCTGTGTTTCATCGTCAATAAGAAGGTCCAAGGGATACAGTAAAACTCCAGTGAAGCATCGGAATCTATAACTAGTGTCACAGGAATGGTTCAAATGATAGTCAAAAGGAAGTGTCGGTCTTCATGTACTTAAGTCGGCATTGTGCCTTTTGTATTTAATTCCGATGCAATTTATGTGTTTCATCGTCAATAAGAAGGTCAGAGGGATACAGTAAACCTGAAGGGAAACATCGCAATCTATAACTAGTCTCACAGGAATGGTTCAAAAATAGTCAGTAAAAGGAGTCAGTCTTCTTGTATATAAGTCGGCATTGTGCCTTTTGTATTTAATTCCGATGCAATTTCTGTGTTTCATCGTCAATAAGAAGGTCCAAGGGATACAGTAAACCTCAAGTGAAGCATCGGAATCTATAACTAGTGTCACAGGAATGGTTCAAAACATAGTCAGTAGGAAGAGTCGGTCTTCATGTACTTAAGTCGGCTTTGTGCCTTTTGTATTTAATTCCAATGCAATTTCTGTGCTTCATCGTCAATAAGAAGGTCCAAGGGATACAGTAAACCTGGAGTGAAGCGTCGGAATCTATAACTAGTGTCACAGGAATGGTGCAGAACATAGACAGTAAGATGAGTCAGTCTTCTTATACTTAAGTCAGCATTGTGCCTTTTGCATTTAATTCCGATGCAATTTCTGTGTTTCATCGTCAATAAGAAGGTCCAAGGGATACAGTAAAACTCCAGTGAAGCATCGGAATCTATAACTAGTGTCACAGAAATGGTTCAAATCATAGTCAGTAGGAAGTGTCGGTCTTCATGTACTTAAGTCGGCATTGTGCCTTTTGTATTTAATTCCGATGCAATTTCTGTGTTTCATCGTCAATAAGAAGGTCAGAGGGATACAGTAAACCTGAAGGGAATCATCGCAATCTATAACTCGTCTCACAGGAATGGCTCAAATCATAGTCAGTAAGAAGAGTCAGTCTTCTTGTACTTAAGTCGGCATTGTGCCTCTTGTATTTAATTCCGATGCAATATCTGTGTTTCATCGTCAATAAGAAGGTCAGAGGGATACAGTAAACCTGAAGTGACGCATCGGAATCTAGAACTAGTGTCACAGGAATGGTTCAAATCATAGTCAAAAGGAAGTGTCGGTCTTCATGTACTTAAGTTGGCATTGTGCCTTTTGTATTTAATTCCGATGCAATTTCTGTGTTTCAACGTCAATAAGAATGTCAGAGGGATACAGTAAACCTGAAGGGAAACATCGCAATCTATAACTAGTCTCACAGGAATGGTTCAAAAATAGTCAGTAAAAGGAGTCAGTCTTCTTGTACTTAAGTCGGCATTGTGCCTTTTGTATTTAATTCCGAGGCAATTTCTGTGTTTCATCGTCAATAAGAAGGTCCAAGGGATACAGTAAACCTGAAGTGAAGCAACGGAATCTATAACTAGTGTCACAGGAATGGTTCAAAGCGTAGACAGTAGGAAGAGTCATTCTTCTTGTACTCAAGTCGGCATTGTGCCTTTTCTATTTAATTCCTATGCAATTTCTGTGTTCATCGTCAAAAAGTAGGTCAGACGGGTACAGTAAAGCTGAAGTGAAGCATCGGAATCTATAACAAGTGTCACAGGAATGGTTCAAAACATAGTCAGTAAAAGGAGTCAGTCTTCTTGTACTTAAGTCGGCATTGTGCCTTTTGTATTTAATTCCGATGCAATTTCTGTGTTTCATCGTCAATAACAAGATCCAAGGGATACAGTAAACCTCAAGTGAAGCATCGGAATCTATAACTAGTCTCACAGGAATGGTTCAAATCATAGTCAGTAGGAAGTGTCGGTCTTCATGTACTTAAGTCGGCATTGTGAATTTTGTATTTAATTCCGATGCAATTTCTGTGTTTCATCGTCACTAAGAACGTCAGAGGGATACAGTAAACCTGAAGGGAAGCATCGCAATCTATAACTAGTCTCACAGGAATGGTTCAAATCATAGTCAGTAAGAAGAGTCAGTCTTCTTGTACTTAAGTCGGCATTGTGCCTCTTGTATTTAATTCCGATGCAATATCTGTGTTTCATCGTCAATAAGAAGGTCAGAGGGATACAGTAAACCTGAAGTGACGCATCGGAATCTATAACTAGTGTCACAGGAATGGTTCAAATCATAGTCAAAAGGAAGTGTCGGTCTTCATGTACTTAAGTCGGCATTGTGCCTTTTGTATCTAATTCCGATGCAATTTCTGTGTTTCATCGTCAATAAGAAGGTCAGAGGGATACAGTAAACCTGAAGGGAAACATCGCAATCTATAACTAGTCTCACAGGAATGGTTCAAGAATAGTCAGTAAAAGGAGTCAGTCTTCTTGTACTTAAGTCGGCATTGTGCCTTTTGTATTTAATTCCGAGGCAATTTATGTGTTTCATAGTCAATAAGAAGGTCCAAGGGATACAGTAAACCTGAAGTGAAGCATCGGAATCTATAACTAGTGTCACAGGAATGGTTCAAAGCATAGACAGTAGGAAGAGTCATTCTTCTTGTACTCAAGTCGGCATTGTGCCTTTTCTATTTCATTCCGATGCAATTTCTGTGTTCATCGTCAAAAAGTAGGTCAGACGGGTACAGTAAAGCTGAAGTGAAGCATCGGAATCTATAACTAGTGTCACAGGAATGGTTCAGAACATAGACAGTAAGATGAGTCTGTCTTCTTGTACTTAAGTCGGCATTGTGCCTTTTGTATTTAATTCCGAGGCAATTTCTGTGTTTCATCGTCAATAAGATGGTCCAAGGGATACAGTAAACCTAAAGTGAAGCATCGGAATCTATAACTAGTGTCACAGGAATGGTTCAGAACATAGACAGTAAGATGAGTCTGTCTTCTTGTACTTAAGTCGGCATTGTGCCTTTTGTATTTAATTCCGATGCAATTTCTGTGTTTCATCGTCAATAAGAAGGTCCAAGGGATACAGTAAACCTCAAGTGAAGCATCGGAATCTATAACTAGTGTCACAGGAATGGTTCAAAACATAGTCAGTATGAAGAGTCGGTCTTCATGTACTTCAGTCGGCTTTGTGCCTTTTGTATTCAATTCCAATGCAATATCTGTGCTTCATCGTCAATAAGAAGGTCCAAGGGATACAGTAAACCTGGAGTGAAGCGTCGGAATCTAAAACTAGTGTCACAGGAATGGTGCAGAACATAGACAGTAAGATGAGTCAGTCTTCTTGTACTTAAGTCGGCATTGTGCCTTTTGCATTTAATTCCGATGCAATTTCTGTGTTTCATCGTCAATAAGAAGGTCCAAGGGATACAGTAATACTCCAGTGAAGCATCGGAATCTATAACTAGTGTCACAGGAATGGTTCAAATGATAGTCAAAAGGAAGTGTCGGTCTTCATGTACTTAAGTCGGCATTGTGCCTTTTGTATTTAATTCCGATGCAATTTATGTGTTTCATCGTCAATAAGAAGGTCAGAGGGATACAGTAAACCTGAAGGGAAACATCGCAATCTATAACTAGTCTCACAGGAATGGTTCAAAAATAGTCAGTAAAAGGAGTCAGTCTTCTTGTATATAAGTCGGCATTGTGCCTTTTGTATTTAATTCCGAGGCAATTTCTGTGTTTCATAGTCAATAAGAAGGTCCAAGGGATACAGTAAACCTGACGTGAAGCATCGGAATCTATAACTAGTGTCACAGGAATGGTTCAAAGCGTAGACAGTAGGAAGAGTCATTCTTCTTGTACTCAAGTCGGCATTGTGCCTTTTCTATTTCATTCCGATGCAATTTCTGTGTTCATCGTCAAAAAGTAGGTCAGACGGGTACAGTAAAGCTGAAGTGAAGCATCGGAATCTATAACTAGTGTCACAGGAATGGTTCAAAAGATAGTCAGTAAAAGGAGTCAGTCTTCTTGTACTTAAGTCGGCATTGTGCCTTTTGTATTTAATTCCGAGGCAATTTCTGTGTTTCATCGTCAATAAGATGGTCCAAGGGATACAGTAAACCTAAAGTGAAGCATCGGAATCTATAACTAGTGTCACAGGAATGGTTCAGAACATAGACAGTAAGATGAGTCTGTCTTCTTGTACTTATGTCGGCATTGTGCCTTTTGTATTTAATTCCGATGCAATTTCTGTGTTTCATCGTCAATAAGAAGGTCCAAGGGATACAGTAAACCTCAAGTGAAGCATCGGAATCTATAACTAGTGTCACAGGAATGGTTCAAAACATAGTCAGTATGAAGAGTTGGTCTTCATGTACTTCAGTCGGCTTTGTGCCTTTTGTATTCAATTCCAATGCAATATCTGTGCTTCATCGTCAATAAGAAGGTCCAAGGGATACAGTAAACCTGGAGTGAAGCGTCGGAATCTAAAACTAGTGTCACAGGAATGGTGCAGAACATAGACAGTAAGATGAGTCAGTCTTCTTGTACTTAAGTCGGCATTGTGCCTTTTGCATTTAATTCCGATGCAATTTCTGTGTTTCATCGTCAATAAGAAGGTCCAAGGGATACAGTAAAACTCCAGTGAAGCATCGGAATCTATAACTAGTGTCACAGGAATGGTTCAAATGATAGTCAAAAGGAAGTGTCGGTCTTCATGTACTTAAGTCGGCATTGTGCCTTTTGTATTTAATTCCGATGCAATTTATGTGTTTCATCGTCAATAAGAAGGTCAGAGGGATACAGTAAACCTGAAGGGAAACATCGCAATCTATAACTAGTCTCACAGGAATGGTTCAAAAATAGTCAGTAAAAGGAGTCAGTCTTCTTGTATATAAGTCGGCATTGTGCCTTTTGTATTTAATTCCGATGCAATTTCTGTGTTTCATCGTCAATAAGAAGGTCCAAGGGATACAGTAAACCTCAAGTGAAGCATCGGAATCTATAACTAGTGTCACAGGAATGGTTCAAAACATAGTCAGTAGGAAGAGTCGGTCTTCATGTACTTAAGTCGGCTTTGTGCCTTTTGTATTTAATTCCAATGCAATTTCTGTGCTTCATCGTCAATAAGAAGGTCCAAGGGATACAGTAAACCTGGAGTGAAGCGTCGGAATCTATAACTAGTGTCACAGGAATGGTGCAGAACATAGACAGTAAGATGAGTCAGTCTTCTTATACTTAAGTCAGCATTGTGCCTTTTGCATTTAATTCCGATGCAATTTCTGTGTTTCATCGTCAATAAGAAGGTCCAAGGGATACAGTAAAACTCCAGTGAAGCATCGGAATCTATAACTAGTGTCACAGAAATGGTTCAAATCATAGTCAGTAGGAAGTGTCGGTCTTCATGTACTTAAGTCGGCATTGTGCCTTTTGTATTTAATTCCGATGCAATTTCTGTGTTTCATCGTCAATAAGAAGGTCAGAGGGATACAGTAAACCTGAAGGGAATCATCGCAATCTATAACTCGTCTCACAGGAATGGCTCAAATCATAGTCAGTAAGAAGAGTCAGTCTTCTTGTACTTAAGTCGGCATTGTGCCTCTTGTATTTAATTCCGATGCAATATCTGTGTTTCATCGTCAATAAGAAGGTCAGAGGGATACAGTAAACCTGAAGTGACGCATCGGAATCTAGAACTAGTGTCACAGGAATGGTTCAAATCATAGTCAAAAGGAAGTGTCGGTCTTCATGTACTTAAGTTGGCATTGTGCCTTTTGTATTTAATTCCGATGCAATTTCTGTGTTTCAACGTCAATAAGAATGTCAGAGGGATACAGTAAACCTGAAGGGAAACATCGCAATCTATAACTAGTCTCACAGGAATGGTTCAAAAATAGTCAGTAAAAGGAGTCAGTCTTCTTGTACTTAAGTCGGCATTGTGCCTTTTGTATTTAATTCCGAGGCAATTTCTGTGTTTCATCGTCAATAAGAAGGTCCAAGGGATACAGTAAACCTGAAGTGAAGCAACGGAATCTATAACTAGTGTCACAGGAATGGTTCAAAGCGTAGACAGTAGGAAGAGTCATTCTTCTTGTACTCAAGTCGGCATTGTGCCTTTTCTATTTAATTCCTATGCAATTTCTGTGTTCATCGTCAAAAAGTAGGTCAGACGGGTACAGTAAAGCTGAAGTGAAGCATCGGAATCTATAACAAGTGTCACAGGAATGGTTCAAAACATAGTCAGTAAAAGGAGTCAGTCTTCTTGTACTTAAGTCGGCATTGTGCCTTTTGTATTTCATTCCGAGGCAATTTCTGTGTTTCATCGTCAATAAGAAGGTCCAAGGGATACAGTAAACCTGAAGTGAAGCATCGGAATCTATAACTAGTGTCACAGGAATGGTTCAAAACATAGACAGTAGGAAGAGTCAGTCTTCTTGTACTTAAGTCGGCATTGTGCCTTTTCTATTTAATTCCGATGCTATTTCTGTGTTTCATCGTCAAAAAGTAGGTCATAGGGGTACAGTAAAGCTGAAGTGAAGCATCGGAATCTATAACTAGTGTCACAGGAATGGTTCAAAACATAGTCAGTAGGAAGAGTCGGTCTTCATGTACTTAAGTCGGCATTGTGCCTTTTGTATTTAATAACAATGCAATTTCTGTTCTTCATCGTCAATAAGAAGGTCAGAGGGATACAGTAAACCTGAAGTGAAGCATCGCAATCTATAACTAGTCTCACAGGAATGGTTCAAATCATAGTCAGTAAGAGGAGTCAGTCCCTTGTACTTAAGTCGGCATTGTGCATTTTGTAATGAATTCCGAGGCAATTTCTGTGTTTCATCGTCAATAAGAAGGTCCAAGGGATACAGTAAACCCCAAGGGAAGCATCGGAATCTATAACTAGTGCCACAGGAATGGTTCCAATCATAGTCAGTAGGAGGTGGGGTCTTCATGTACTTAAGTCGGCATTGTGCCTCTTGTATTTTATTCCGATGCAATTTCTGTGTTTCATCGTCAATAAGAATGTCGGAGGGATACAGTAAACCTGAAGTGACGCATCGGAATCTATAACTAGTGTCACAGGAATGGTTCAAATCATAGTCAAAAGGAAGTGTCGGTCTTCATGTACGTAAGTCGGCATTGTGCCTTTTGTATTTAATTCCGATGCAATTTCTGTGTTTCATCGTCAATAAGAAGGTCAGAGGGATACAGTAAACCTGAAGTGAAGCATCGCAATCTATTACTAGTCTCACAGGAATGGTTCAAAACATAGTCAGTAAAAGGAGTCAGTCTTCTTGTACTTAAGTCGGCATTGTGCCTTTTGTATTTAATTCCGAGGCAATTTCTGTGATTCATCGTCAATTAGGAGGTCCAAGGGATACAGTAAACCTCACGTGAAGCATCGGAATCTATAACTAGGGTCACAGGAATGGTTCAAATCATAGTCAAAAGGAAGTGTCGGTCTTCATGTACTTAAGTCGGCATTGTGCCTTTTGTATTTAATTCCGATGTAATTTCTGTGTTTCATCGTCAATAAGAAGGTCAGAGGGATACAGTAAACCTGAAGGGAAGCATCGCAATCTATAACTAGTCTCACAGGAATGGTTCAAATCATAGTCAGTAAGAAGAGTCAGTCTTCTTGTACTTAAGTCGGCATTGTGCCTCTTGTATTTACTTTTGATGCAATTTCTGTGTTTCATCGTCAATAAGAGGGTCAGAGGGATACAGTAAACCTGAAGTGACGCATCGGAATCTATAACTAGTGTCACAGGAATGGTACAAATCGTAGTCAAAGGGAAGTGTCGGTCTTCATGTACTTAAGTCAGCATTGTGCCTTTTGTATTTAATTCCGATGCAATTTCTGTGTTTCATCGTCCGCAAGAATGTCAGAGGGATACAGTAAACCTGAAGGAAAACATCGCAATCTATAACTTGTCTCACAGGAGTTGTTCAAATCATAGTCAGTAAAAGAAGTCAGTCTTCTTGTACTTAAGTCGGCATTGTGCCTTTTGTATTTAATTCCGAGGCAATTTCTGTGTTTCATCGTCAATAAGAAGGTCCAAGGGATACAGTAAACCTGAAGTGAAGCATCGGAATCTATAACTAGTGTCACAGGAATGGTTCAAAACATAGACATTAGGAAGAGTCAGTCTTCTTGTAGTTGTCGGCATTGTGCCTTTTCTATTTAATTCCTATGCTATTTCTGTGTTTCATCGTCAAAAAGTAGGTCAGAGGGGTACAGTAAAGCTGAAGTGAAGCATCGGAATCAATAACTAGTGTCACAGGAATGGTTCAAAACATAGTCAGTTAGAGGAGTCTTTCTTTATGTACTTAAGTCGTCAGTGTGCCTATTGTGTTATTTCCGATGCGATTTCTGTATTTCATCGTCAATAAGAATTTCCAAGGGATACAGTAAACCTGAAGTGAAGCATCGGAATCTATAACTAGTGTCACAGGAATGGTTCAAAACATAGTCAGTAAGAGGAGTCAGTCTTTTTGTACTTAAGACGGCAGTGTTCCTATTGTGTTAATTCTGATGCGATTTCTGTATTTCATCGTCAATAAGAAGGTCCAAGGGATACAGTAAACCTGAAGTGAAGCATCGGAATCTATAACTAGTGTCACAGGAATGGTCAGAACATAGACAGTAAGATGAGTCAGTCTTCTTGTACTTAAGTCGGCATTGTGCCTTTTGTATTTAATTCCGATGCAATATCTGTGTTTCATCGTCAATAAGAAGGTCAAAGGGATACAGTAAACCTCAAGTGAAGCATCGGAATCTATAACTAGTGTCACAGGAATGGTTCAAAACATAGTCAGTAAGAGGAGTCAGTCTTCATGTACTTAAGTCGGCATTGTGCCTTTTGTATTTAATTCCGACGCAATTTCTGTGCTTCATCGTCAATAAGAAGGTCCAAGGGATACAGTAAACATGGAGTGAAGCGTCGGAATCTATAACTAGTGTCACAGGAATGGTTCAGAACTTAGACAGTGAGTCAGTCTTCTTGTACTTAAGTCGGCATTGTGCCTTTTGCATTTAATTCCGATGCAATTTCTGTGTTTCATCGTCAATAAGAAGGTCCAAGGGATACGGTAAACCTCCAGTGAAGCATCGGAATCTATAACTAGTGTCACAGGAATGGTTCAAATCATAGTCAAAAGGAAGTGTCGGTCTTCATGAACTTAAGTCGGCATTGTGCCTTTTGTATTTAATTCCAATACAATTTCTGTGTTCCATCGTCAATAAGAAGACCAGAGGGATACAGTTACCTGAAGGGAAGCATCGCAATCTATAACTAGTCTCACAGGAATGGTTCAAATCATAGTCAGTAAGAAGAGTCAGTCCTCTTGTACTTATGTCGGCATTGTGCCTCTTGTATTTAATTCCGATGCAATTTCTGTGTTTCATCGTCAATAAGAAGGTCACAGGGATACGGTAAACCTGAAGTGACGCATCGGAATCTATAACTAGTGTCACAGGAATGGTTCAAATCATAGTCAAAAGGAAGTACCGGTCTTCATGTACTTATGTCGGCATTGTGCATTTTGTATTTAATTCCGATGCAATTTCTGTGTTTCATCGTCAATAAGAAGGTCAGAGGGATACAGTAAACCTGAAGGGAAACATCGCAATCTATAACTAGTCTCACAGGAATGGTTCAAATCATAGTCAGTAAGAAGAGTCAGTCTTCTTGTACTTAAGTCGGCATTGAGCCTCTTGTATTTAATTCCGATGCAATATCTGTGTTTCATCGTCAATAAGAAGGTCAGAGGGATACAGTAAACCTGAAGTGAAGCATCGGAATCTATAACTAGTGTCACAGGAATGGTTCAAAACATAGTCAGTAAGAGGAGTAAGGTCTTTTTGTACTTAAGACGGCAGTGTTCCTATTGTGTTAATTCTGATGCGATTTCTGTATTTCAGCGTCAATAAGAAGGTCCAAGGGATACAGTAAACCTGAAGTGAAGCATCGGAATCTATAACTAGTGTCACAGGAATGGTCAGAACATAGACAGTAAGATGAGTCAGTCTTCTTGTACTTAAGTCGGCATTGTGCCTTTTGTATTTAATTCCGATGCAATATCTGTGTTTCATCGTCAATAAGAAGGTCCAAGGGATACAGTAAACCTGAAGTGAAGCATCGGAATCTATAACTAGTGTCACAGGAATGGTTCAAAACATAGACATTAGGAAGAGTCAGTCTTCTTGTAGTTGTCGGCATTGTGCCTTTTCTATTTAATTCCTATGCTATTTCTGTGTTTCATCGTCAAAAAGTAGGTCAGAGGGGTACAGTAAAGCTGAAGTGAAGCATCGGAATCAATAACTAGTGTCACAGGAATGGTTCAAAACATAGTCAGTTAGAGGAGTCTTTCTTTATGTACTTAAGTCGTCAGTGTGCCTATTGTGTTATTTCCGATGCGATTTCTGTATTTCATCGTCAATAAGAATTTCCAAGGGATACAGTAAACCTGAAGTGAAGCATCGGAATCTATAACTAGTGTCACAGGAATGGTTCAAAACATAGTCAGTAAGAGGAGTCAGTCTTTTTGTACTTAAGACGGCAGTGTTCCTATTGTGTTAATTCTGATGCGATTTCTGTATTTCATCGTCAATAAGAAGGTCCAAGGGATACAGTAAACCTGAAGTGAAGCATCGGAATCTATAACTAGTGTCACAGGAATGGTCAGAACATAGACAGTAAGATGAGTCAGTCTTCTTGTACTTAAGTCGGCATTGTGCCTTTTGTATTTAATTCCGATGCAATATCTGTGTTTCATCGTCAATAAGAAGGTCAAAGGGATACAGTAAACCTCAAGTGAAGCATCGGAATCTATAACTAGTGTCACAGGAATGGTTCAAAACATAGTCAGTAAGAGGAGTCAGTCTTCATGTACTTAAGTCGGCATTGTGCCTTTTGTATTTAATTCCGACGCAATTTCTGTGCTTCATCGTCAATAAGAAGGTCCAAGGGATACAGTAAACATGGAGTGAAGCGTCGGAATCTATAACTAGTGTCACAGGAATGGTTCAGAACTTAGACAGTGAGTCAGTCTTCTTGTACTTAAGTCGGCATTGTGCCTTTTGCATTTAATTCCGATGCAATTTCTGTGTTTCATCGTCAATAAGAAGGTCCAAGGGATACGGTAAACCTCCAGTGAAGCATCGGAATCTATAACTAGTGTCACAGGAATGGTTCAAATCATAGTCAAAAGGAAGTGTCGGTCTTCATGAACTTAAGTCGGCATTGTGCCTTTTGTATTTAATTCCAATACAATTTCTGTGTTCCATCGTCAATAAGAAGACCAGAGGGATACAGTTACCTGAAGGGAAGCATCGCAATCTATAACTAGTCTCACAGGAATGGTTCAAATCATAGTCAGTAAGAAGAGTCAGTCCTCTTGTACTTATGTCGGCATTGTGCCTCTTGTATTTAATTCCGATGCAATTTCTGTGTTTCATCGTCAATAAGAAGGTCACAGGGATACGGTAAACCTGAAGTGACGCATCGGAATCTATAACTAGTGTCACAGGAATGGTTCAAATCATAGTCAAAAGGAAGTACCGGTCTTCATGTACTTATGTCGGCATTGTGCATTTTGTATTTAATTCCGATGCAATTTCTGTGTTTCATCGTCAATAAGAAGGTCAGAGGGATACAGTAAACCTGAAGGGAAACATCGCAATCTATAACTAGTCTCACAGGAATGGTTCAAATCATAGTCAGTAAGAAGAGTCAGTCTTCTTGTACTTAAGTCGGCATTGAGCCTCTTGTATTTAATTCCGATGCAATATCTGTGTTTCATCGTCAATAAGAAGGTCAGAGGGATACAGTAAACCTGAAGTGAAGCATCGGAATCTATAACTAGTGTCACAGGAATGGTTCAAAACATAGTCAGTAAGAGGAGTAAGGTCTTTTTGTACTTAAGACGGCAGTGTTCCTATTGTGTTAATTCTGATGCGATTTCTGTATTTCAGCGTCAATAAGAAGGTCCAAGGGATACAGTAAACCTGAAGTGAAGCATCGGAATCTATAACTAGTGTCACAGGAATGGTCAGAACATAGACAGTAAGATGAGTCAGTCTTCTTGTACTTAAGTCGGCATTGTGCCTTTTGTATTTAATTCCGATGCAATATCTGTGTTTCATCGTCAATAAGAATGTCAGAGGGATACAGTAAACCTGAAGTGACGCATCGGAATCTATAACTAGTGTCACAGGAATGGTTCAAATCATAGTCAGTAGGAAGTGTCGGTCTTCATGTACTTAAGTCGGCATTGTGCCTTTTGTATTTAATTCCGATGTAATTTCTGTGTTTCATCGTCAATAAGAAGGTCAGAGGGATACAGTAAACCTGAAGGGAAACATCGCAATCTATAACTAGTCTCACAGGAATGGTTCAAATCATAGTCAGTAAGAAGAGTCAGTCTTCTTGTACTTAAGTCGGCATTGTGCCTTTTGTATTTAATTCCGACGCAATTTCTGTGCTTCATCGTCAATAAGAAGGTCCAAGGGATACAGTAAACATGGAGTGAAGCGTCGGAATCTATAACTAGTGTCACAGGAATGGTTCAAATCATAGTCAGTAGGAAGTGTCGGTCTTCATGTACTTAAGTCGGCATTGTGCCTCTTGTATTTAATTCCGATGCAATTTCTGTGTTTCATCGTCAATAAGAATGTCAGAGGGATACAGTAAACCTGAAGTGACGCATCGGAATCTATAACTAGTGTCACAGGAATGGTTCAAATCATAGTCAAAAGGAAGTGTCGGTCTTCATGTACGTAAGTCGGCATTGTGCCTTTTGTATTTAATTCCGATGCAATTTCTGTGTTTCATCGTCAGTAAGAAGGTCAGAGGGATACAGTAAACCTGAAGTGAAGCATCGCAATCTATAACCAGTCTCACAGGAATGGTTCAAAACACTGTCAGTAAAAAGAGTCAGTCTTCTTGTACTTAAGTCAGCATTGTGCCTTTTGTATTTAATTCCGAGGCAATTTCTGTGATTCATCGTCAATAAGGAGGTCCAAGGGATACAGTAAACCTCACGTGAAACATCGGAATCTATAACGAGGGTCACAGGAATGGTTCAAATCATAGTCAGTAGGAAGTGTCGGTCTTCATGTACTTAAGTCGGCATTGTGCCTTTTGTATTTAATTCCGATGTAATTTCTGTGTTTCATCGTCAATACGAAGGTCAGAGGGATACAGTAAACCTGAAGGGAAGCATCGCAATCTATAACTAGTCTCACAGGAATGGTTCAAATCATAGTCAGTAAGAAGAGACAGACTTCTTGTACTTAAGTCGGCATTGTGCCTCTTGTATTTATTTCCGATGCAATTTCTGTGTTTTATCGTCAATAAGAAGGTCAGAGGGATACAGTAAACCTGAAGTGACGCATCGGAATCTATAACTAGTGTCACAGGAATGGTTCAAATCGTAGTCAAAGGGAAGTGTCGGTCTTCATGTACTTAAGTCAGCATTGAGCCTTTTGTATTTAATTCTGATGCAATTTCTGTGTTTCATCGTCAATAAGAAGGTCAGAGGGATACAGTAAACCTGAAGGAAAACATCGCAATCTATAACTAGTCTCACAGGAGTTGTTCAAATCATAGTCAGTAAAAGGAGTCAGTCTTCTTGTTCTTAAGTCGGCTTTGTGCCTTTTGTATTTAATTCCGAGGCAATTTCTGTGTTTCATCGTCAATAAGAAGGTCCAAGGGATACAGTAAACCTGAAGTGAAGCATCGGAATCTATAACTAGTGTCACAGGAATGGTTCAAAACATAGACAGTAGGAAGAGTCAGTCTTCTTGTACTCAAGTCGGCATTGTGCCTTTTCTAGTTAATTCCGATGCAATTTCTGTGTTCATCGTCAAAAAGTAGGTCAGACGGGTACAGTAAAGCTGAAGTGAAGCATCGGAATCTATAACTAGTGTCACAGGAATGGTTCAAAACATAGTCAGTAAGAGGAGTCAGTCTTTTTGTACTTAAGACGGCAGTGTTCCTATTGTGTTAATTCTGATGCGATTTCTGTATTTCATCGTCAATAAGAAGGTCCAAGGGATACAGTAAACCTGAAGTGAAGCATCGGAATCTATAACTAGTGTCACAGGAATGGTCAGAACATAGACAGTAAGATGAGTCAGTCTTCTTGTACTTAAGTCGGCATTGTGCCTTTTGCATTTAATTCCGATGCAATATCTGTGTTTCATCGTCAATAAGAAGGTCAAAGGGATACAGTAAACCTCAAGTGAAGCATCGGAATCTGTAACTAGTGTCACAGGAATGGTTCAAAACATAGTCAGTAGTTTAGTCGGTCTTCATGTACTTAAGTCGGCATTGTGCCTTTTGTATTTAATTCCGACGCAATTTCTGTGCTTCATCGTCAATAAGAAGGTCCAAGGGATACAGTAAACATGGAGTGAAGCGTCGGAATCTATAACTAGTGTCACAGGAATGGTTCAGAACTTAGACAGTGAGTCAGTCTTCTTGTACTTAAGTCGGCATTGTGCCTTTTGCATTTAATTCCGATGCAATTTCTGTGTTTCATCGTCAATAAGAAGGTCCAAGGGATACAGTAAACCTCCAGTGAAGCATCGGAATCTATAACTAGTGTCACAGGAATGGTTCAAATCATAGTCAGAAGGAAGTGTCGGTCTTCATGTACTTAAGTCGGCATTGTGCCTTTTGTATTTAATTCCAATACAATTTCTGTGTTCCATCGTCAATAAGAAGGCCAGAGGGATACAGTTACCTGAAGGGAAGCATCGCAATCTATAACTAGTCTCACAGGAATGGTTCAAATCATAGTCAGTAAGAAGAGTCAGTCCTCTTGTACTTAAGTCGGCATTGTGCCTCTTGTATTTAATTCCGATGCAATTTCTGTGTTTCATCGTCAATAAGAAGGTCACAGGGATACAGTAAACCTGAAGTGACGCATCGGAATCTATAACTAGTGTCACAGGAATGGTTCAAATCATAGTCAAAAGGAAGTACCGGTCTTCATGTACTTATGTCGGCATTGTGCATTTTGTATTTAATTCCGATGCAATTTCTGTGTTTCATCGTCAATAAGAAGGTCAGAGGGATACAGTAAACCTGAAGGGAAACATCGCAATCTATAACTAGTCTCACAGGAATGGTTCAAATCATAGTCAGTAAGAAGAGTCAGTTTTCTTGTACTTAAGTCGGCATTGTGCCTCTTGTATTTAATTCCGATGCAATATCTGTGTTTCATCGTCAATAAGAAGGTCAGAGGGATACAGTAAACCTGAAGTGAAGCATCGGAATCTATAACTAGTGTCACAGGAATGGTTCAAAACATAGTCAGTAAGAGGAGTCAGTCTTTTTGTACTTAAGACGGCAGTGTTCCTATTGTGTTAATTCTGATGCGATTTCTGTATTTCATCGTCAATAAGAAGGTCCAAGGGATACAGTAAACCTGAAGTGAAGCATCGGAATCTATAACTAGTGTCACAGGAATGGTCAGAACATAGACAGTAAGATGAGTCAGTCTTCTTGTACTTAAGTCGGCATTGTGCCTTTTGTATTTAATTCCGATGCAATATCTGTGTTTCATCGTCAATAAGAAGGTCAAAGGGATACAGTAAACCTCAAGTGAAGCATCGGAATCTATAACTAGTGTCACAGGAATGGTTCAAAACATAGTCAGTAGTTTAGTCGGTCTTCATGTACTTAAGTCGGCATTGTGCCTTTTGCATTTAATTCCGATGCAAGTTCTGTGTTTCATCGTCAATAAGAAGGTCCAAGGGATACAATAAACCTCCAGTGAAGCATCGGAATCTATAACTAGTGTCACAGGAATGGTTCAAATCATAGTCAAAAGGACGTGTCGGTCTTCATGTACTTAAGTCGGCATTGTGCCTTTTGTATTTAATTCCAATACAATTTCTGTGTTCCATCGTCAATAAGAAGGCCAGAGGGATACAGTTACCTGAAGGGAAGCATCGCAATCTATAACTAGTCTCACAGGAATGGTTCAAATCATAGTCAGTAAGAAGAGTCAGTCCTCTTGTACTTAAGTCGGCATTGTGCCTCTTGTATTTAATTCCGATGCAATTTCTGTGTTTCATCGTCAATACGAAGGTCACAGGGATACAGTAAACCTGAAGTGACGCATCGGAATCTATAACTAGTGTCACAGGAATGGTTCAAATCATAGTCAAAAGGAAGTACCGGTCTTCATTTACTTGTGTCGGCATTGTGCATTTTGTATTTAATTCCGATGCAATTTCTGTGTTTCATCGTCAATAAGAAGGTCAGAGGGATACAGTAAACCTGAAGGGAAACATCGCAATCTATAACTAGTCTCACAGGAATGGTTCAAATCATAGTCAGTAAGAAGAGTCAGTCTTCTTGTACTTAAGTCGGCATTGTGCCTCTTGTATTTAATTCCGATGCAATATCTGTGTTTCATCGTCAATAAGAGGGTCAGAGGGATACAGTAAACCTGAAGTGACGCATCGGAATCTATAACTAGTGTCACAGGAATGGTTCAAATCATAGTCAAAAGGAAGTGTCGGTCTTCATGTACTTAAGTTGGCATTGTGCCTTTTGTATTTAATTCCGATGCAATTTCTGTGTTTCATCGTCAATACGAAGGTCAGAGGGATACAGTAAACCTGAAGGGAAACATCGCAATCTATAACTAGTCTCACAGGAATGGTTCAAAAATAGTCAGTAAAAGGAGTCAGTCTTCTTGTACTTAAGTCGGCATTGTGCCTTTGGTATTTAATTCCGAGGCAATTTCTGTGTTTCATCGTCAATAAGAAGGTCCAAGGGATACAGTAAACCTGAAGTGAAGCAACGGAATCTATAACTAGTGTCACAGGAATGGTTCAAAGCGTAGACAGTAGGAAGAGTCATTCTTCTTGTACTCAAGTCGGCATTGTGCCTTTTCTATTTAATTCCTATGCAATTTCTGTGTTCATCGTCAAAAAGTAGGTCAGACGGGTACAGTAAAGCTGAAGTGAAGCATCGGAATCTATAACAAGTGTCACAGGAATGGTTCAAAACATAGTCAGTAAAAGGAGTCAGTCTTCTTGTACTTAAGTCGGCATTGTGCCTTTTGTATTTCATTCCGAGGCAATTTCTGTGTTTCATCGTCAATAAGAAGGTCCAAGGGATACAGTAAACCTGAAGTGAAGCATCGGAATCTATAACTAGTGTCACAGGAATGGTTCAAAACATAGACAGTAGGAAGAGTCAGTCTTCTTGTACTTAAGTCGGCATTGTGCCTTTTCTATATAATTCCGATGATATTTCTGTGTTTCATCGTCAAAAAGTAGGTCATAGGGGGACAGTAAAGCTGAAGTGAAGCATCGGAATCTATAACTAGTGTCACAGGAATGGTTCAAAACATAGTCAGTAGGAAGAGTCGGTCTTCATGTACTTAAGTCGGCATTGTGCCTTTTGTATTTAATAACAATGCAATTTCTGTTCTTCATCGTCAATAAGAAGGTCAGAGGGATACAGTAAACCTGAAGTGAAGCATCGCAATCTATAACTAGTCTCACAGGAATGGTTCAAATCATAGTCAGTAAGAGGAGTCAGTCCCTTGTACTTAAGTCGGCATTGTGCATTTTGTAATGAATTCCGAGGCAATTTCTGTGTTTCATCGTCAATAAGAAGGTGCAAGGGATACAGTAAACCCCAAGGGAAGCATCGGAATCTATAACTAGTGCCACAGGAATGGTTCCAATCATAGTCAGTAGGAGGTGGGGTCTTCATGTACTTAAGTCGGCATTGTGCCTCTTGTATTTTATTCCGATGCAATTTCTGTGTTTCATCGTCAATAAGAATGTCGGAGGGATACAGTAAACCTGAAGTGACGCATCGGAATCTATAACTAGTGTCACAGGAATGGTTCAAATCATAGTCAAAAGGAAGTGTCGGTCTTCATGTACGTAAGTCGGCATTGTGCCTTTTGTATTTAATTCCGATGCAATTTCTGTGTTTCATCGTCAATAAGAAGGTCAGAGGGATACAGTAAACCTGAAGTGAAGCATCGCAATCTATTACTAGTCTCACAGGAATGGTTCAAAACATAGTCAGTAAAAGGAGTCAGTCTTCTTGTACTTAAGTCGGCATTGTGCCTTTTGTATTTAATTCCGAGGCAATTTCTGTGATTCATCGTCAATTAGGAGGTCCAAGGGATACAGTAAACCTCACGTGAAGCATCGGAATCTATAACTAGGGTCACAGGAATGGTTCAAATCATAGTCAAAAGGAAGTGTCGGTCTTCATGTACTTAAGTCGGCATTGTGCCTTTTGTATTTAATTCCGATGTAATTTCTGTGTTTCATCGTCAATAAGAAGGTCAGAGGGATACAGTAAA
Source organism: Schistocerca piceifrons (assembly GCF_021461385.2). Lineage (NCBI taxonomy): Eukaryota > Metazoa > Arthropoda > Insecta > Orthoptera > Acrididae > Schistocerca > Schistocerca piceifrons. The sequence continues at coordinate 669,168 of NW_025727432.1, read as the reverse complement.
CCTGAAGGGAAGCATCGCAATCTATAACTAGTCTCACAGGAATGGTTCAAATCATAGTCAGTAAGAAGAGTCAGTCTTCTTGTACTTAAGTCGGCATTGTGCCTCTTGTATTTACTTTTGATGCAATTTCTGTGTTTCATCGTCAATAAGAGGGTCAGAGGGATACAGTAAACCTGAAGTGACGCATCGGAATCTATAACTAGTGTCACAGGAATGGTACAAATCGTAGTCAAAGGGAAGTGTCGGTCTTCATGTACTTAAGTCAGCATTGTGCCTTTTGTATTTAATTCCGATGCAATTTCTGTGTTTCATCGTCCGTAAGAATGTCAGAGGGATACAGTAAACCTGAAGGAAAACATCGCAATCTATAACTAGTCTCACAGGAGTTGTTCAAATCATAGTCAGTAAAAGAAGTCAGTCTTCTTGTACTTAAGTCGGCATTGTGCCTTTTGTATTTAATTCCGAGGCAATTTCTGTGTTTCATCGTCAATAAGAAGGTCCAAGGGATACAGTAAACCTGAAGTGAAGCATCGGAATCTATAACTAGTGTCACAGGAATGGTTCAAAACATAGACAGTAGGAAGAGTCAGTCTTCTTGTAGTTAAGTCGGCATTGTGCCTTTTCTATTTAATTCCTATGCTATTTCTGTGTTTCATCGTCAAAAAGTAGGTCAGAGGGGTACAGTAAAGCTGAAGTGAAGCATCGGAATCAATAACTAGTGTCACAGGAATGGTTCAAAACATAGTCAGTTAGAGGAGTCTTTCTTTATGTACTTAAGTCGTCAGTGTGCCTATTGTGTTATTTCCGATGCGATTTCTGTATTTCATCGTCAATAAGAATTTCCAAGGGATACAGTAAACCTGAAGTGAAGCATCGGAATCTATAACTAGTGTCACAGGAATGGTTCAAAACATAGTCAGTAAGAGGAGTCAGTCTTTTTGTACTTAAGACGGCAGTGTTCCTATTGTGTTAATTCTGATGCGATTTCTGTATTTCATCGTCAATAAGAAGGTCCAAGGGATACAGTAAACCTGAAGTGAAGCATCGGAATCTATAACTAGTGTCACAGGAATGGTCAGAACATAGACAGTAAGATGAGTCAGTCTTCTTGTACTTAAGTCGGCATTGTGCCTTTTGTGTTTAATTCCGATGCAATATCTGTGTTTCATCGTCAATAAGAGGGTCAAAGGGATACAGTAAACCTCAAGTGAAGCATCGGAATCTATAACTAGTGTCACAGGAACGGTTCAAAACATAGTCAGTAGTTTAGTCGGTCTTCATGTACTTAAGTCGGCATTGTGCCTTTTGTATTTAATTCCGACGCAATTTCTGTGCTTCATCGTCAATAAGAAGGTCCAAGGGATACAGTAAACATGGAGTGAAGCGTAGGAATCTATAACTAGTGTCACAGGAATGGTTCAGAACTTAGACAGTGAGTCAGTCTTCTTGTACTTAAGTCGGCATTGTGCCTTTTGCATTTAATTCCGATGCAATTTCTGTGTTTCATCGTCAATAAGAAGGTCCAAGGGATACGGTAAACCTCCAGTGAAGCATCGGAATCTATAACTAGTGTCACAGGAATGGTTCAAATCATAGTCAAAAGGAAGTGTCGGTCTTCATGTACTTAAGTCGGCATTGTGCCTTTTGTATTTAATTCCAATACAATTTCTGTGTTCCATCGTCAATAAGAAGGCCAGAGGGATACAGTTACCTGAAGGGAAGCATCGCAATCTATAACTAGTCTCACAGGAATGGTTCAAATCATAGTCAGTAAGAAGAGTCAGTCCTCTTGTACTTATGTCGGCATTGTGCCTCTTGTATTTAATTCCGATGCAATTTCTGTGTTTCATCGTCAATAAGAAGGTCTCAGGGATACAGTAAACCTGAAGTGACGCATCGGAATCTATAACTAGTGTCACAGGAATGGTTCAAATCATAGTCAAAAGGAAGTACCGGTCTTCATGTACTTATGTCGGCATTGTGCATTTTGTATTTAATTCCGATGCAATTTCTGTGTTTCATCGTCAATAAGAAGGTCAGAGGGATACAGTAAACCTGAAGGGAAACTTCGCAATCTATAACTAGTCTCACAGGAATGGTTCAAATCATAGTCAGTAAGAAGAGTCAGTCTTCTTCTACCTAAGTCGGCATTGTGCCTCTTGTATTTAATTCCGATGCAATATCTGTGTTTCATCGTCAATAAGAAGGTCAGAGGGATACAGTAAACCTGAAGTGAAGCATCGGAATCTATAACTAGTGTCACAGGAATGGTTCAAAACATAGTCAGTAGGAAGTGTCGGTCTTCATGTACTTAAGTCGGCATTGTGCCTCTTGTATTTAATTCCGATGCAATATCTGTGTTTCATCGTCAATAAGAAGGTCCAAGGGATACAGTAAACATGGAGTGAAGCGTCGGAATCTATAACTAGTGTCACAGGAATGGTTCAAATCATAGTCAGTAGGAAGTGTCGGTCTTCATGTACTTAAGTCGGCATTGTGCCTCTTGTATTTAATTCCGATGCAATTTTTGTGTTTCATCGTCAATAAGAATGTCAGAGGGATACAGTAAACCTGAAGTGACGCATCGGAATCTATAACTAGTGTCACAGGAATGGTTCAAATCATAGTCAAAAGGAAGTGTCGGTCTTCATGTACGTAAGTCGGCATTGTGCCTTTTGTATTTAATTCCGATGCAATTTCTGTGTTTCATCGTCAGCAAGAAGGTCAGAGGGATACAGTAAACCTGAAGTGAATCATCGCAATCTATAACCAGTCTCACAGGAATGGTTCAAAACACTGTCAGTAAAAAGAGTCAGTCTTCTTGTACTTAAGTCGGCATTGTGCCTTTTGTATTTAATTCCGAGGCAATTTCTGTGATTCATCGTCAATAAGGAGGTCCAAGGGATACAGTAAACCTCACGTGAAACATCGGAATCTATAACGAGGGTCACAGGAATGGTTCAAATCATAGTCAGTAGGAAGTGTCGGTCTTCATGTACTTAAGTCGGCATTGTGCCTTTTGTATTTAATTCCGATGTAATTTCTGTGTTTCATCGTCAATACGAAGGTCAGAGGGATACAGTAAACCTGAAGGAAAGCATCGCAATCTATAACTAGTCTCACAGGAATGGTTCAAATCATAGTCAGTAAGAAGAGACAGACTTCTTGTACTTAAGTCGGCATTGTGCCTCTTGTATTTATTTCCGATGCAATTTCTGTGTTTCATCGTCAATAAGAAGGTCAGAGGGATACAGTAAACCTGAAGTGACGCATCGGAATCTATAACTAGTGTCACAGGAATGGTTCAAATCGTAGTCAAAGGGAAGTGTCGGTCTTCATGTACTTAAGTCAGCATTGAGCCTTTTGTATTTAATTCCGATGCAATTTCTGTGTTTCATCGTCAATAAGAAGGTCAGAGGGATACAGTAAACCTGAAGGAAAACATCGCAATCTATAACTAGTCTCACAGGAGTTGTTCAAATCATAGTTAGTAAAAGGAGTCAGTCTTCTTGTTCTTAAGTCGGCATTGTGCCTTTTGTATTTAATTCCGAGGCAATTTCTGTGTTTCATCGTCAATAAGAAGGTCCAAGGGATACAGTAAACCTGAAGTGAAGCATCGGAATCTATAACTAGTGTCACAGGAATAGTTCAAAACATAGACAGTAGGAAGAGTCAGTCTTCTTGTACTCAAGTCGGCATTGTGCCTTTTCTAGTTAATTCCGATGCAATTCCTGTGTTCATCGTCAAAAAGTAGGTCAGACGGGTACAGTAAAGCTGAAGTGAAGCATCGGAATCTATAACTAGTGTCACAGGAATGGTTCAAAACATAGTCAGTAAGAGGAGTCAGTCTTTTTGTACTTAAGACGGCAGTGTTCCTATTGTGTTAATTCTGATGCGATTTCTGTATTTCATCGTCAATAAGAAGGTCCAAGGGATACAGTAAACCTGAAGTGAAGCATCGGAATCTATAACTAGTGTCACAGGAATGGTCAGAACATAGACAGTAAGATGAGTCAGTCTTCTTGTACTTAAGTCGGCATTGTGCCTTTTGCATTTAATTCCGATGCAATATCTGTGTTTCATCGTCAATAAGAAGGTCAAAGGGATACAGTAAACCTCAAGTGAAGCATCGGAATCTATAACTAGTGTCACAGGAATGGTTCAAAACATAGTCAGTAGTTTAGTCGGTCTTCATGTACTTAAGTCGGCATTGTGCCTTTTGTATTTAATTCCGACGCAATTTCTGTGCTTCATCGTCAATAAGAAGGTCCAAGGGATACAGTAAACATGGAGTGAAGCGTCGGAATCTATAACTAGTGTCACAGGAATGGTTCAGAACTTAGACAGTGAGTCAGTCTTCTTGTACTTAAGTCGGCATTGTGCCTTTTGCATTTAATTCCGATGCAATTTCTGTGTTTCATCGTCAATAAGAAGGTCCAAGGGATACAGTAAACCTCCAGTGAAGCATCGGAATCTATAACTAGTGTCACAGGAATGGTTCAAATCATAGTCAGAAGGAAGTGTCGGTCTTCATGTACTTAAGTCGGCATTGTGCCTTTTGTATTTAATTCCAATACAATTTCTGTGTTCCATCGTCAATAAGAAGGCCAGAGGGATACAGTTACCTGAAGGGAAGCATCGCAATCTATAACTAGTCTCACAGGAATGGTTCAAATCATAGTCAGTAAGAAGAGTCAGTCCTCTTGTACTTAAGTCGGCATTGTGCCTCTTGTATTTAATTCCGATGCAATTTCTGTGTTTCATCGTCAATAAGAAGGTCACAGGGATACAGTAAACCTGAAGTGACGCATCGGAATCTATAACTAATGTCACAGGAATGGTTCAAATCATAGTCAAAAGGAAGTACCGGTCTTCATGTACTTATGTCGGCATTGTGCATTTTGTATTTAATTCCGATGCAATATCTGTGTTTCATCGTCAATAAGACGGTCAGAGGGATACAGTAAACCTGAAGGGAAACATCGCAATCTATAACTAGTCTCACAGGAATGGTTCAAATCATAGTCAGTAAGAAGAGTCAGTTTTCTTGTACTTAAGTCGGCATTGTGCCTCTTGTATTTAATTCCGATGCAATATCTGTGTTTCATCGTCAATAAGAAGGTCAGAGGGATACAGTAAACCTGAAGTGAAGCATCGGAATCTATAACTAGTGTCACAGGAATGGTTCAAAACATAGTCAGTAAGAGGAGTCAGTCTTTTTGTACTTAAGACGGCAGTGTTCCTATTGTGTTAATTCTGATGCGATTTCTGTATTTCATCGTCAATAAGAAGGTCCAAGGGATACAGTAAACCTGAAGTGAAGCATCGGAATCTATAACTAGTGTCACAGGAATGGTCAGAACATAGACAGTAAGATGAGTCAGTCTTCTTGTACTTAAGTCGGCATTGTGCCTTTTGTATTTAATTCCGATGCAATATCTGTGTTTCATCGTCAATAAGAAGGTCAAATGGATACAGTAAACCTCAAGTGAAGCATCGGAATCTATAACTAGTGTCACAGGAATGGTTCAAAACATAGTCAGTAGTTTAGTCGGTCTTCATGTACTTAAGTCGGCATTGTGCCTTTTGTATTTAATTCCGACGCAATTTCTGTGCTTCATCGTCAATAAGAAGGTCCAAGGGATACAGTAAACATGGAGTGAAGCGTCGGAATCTATAACTAGTGTCACAGGAATGGTTCAGAACTTAGACAGTGAGACAGTCTTCTTGTACTTAAGTCGGCATTGTGCCTTTTGCATTTAATTCCGATGCAATTTCTGTGTTTCATCGTCAATAAGAAGGTCCAAGGGATACAGTAAACCTCCAGTGAAGCATCGGAATCTATAACTAGTGTCACAGGAATGGTTCAAATAATAGTCAAAAGGAAGTGTCGGTCTTCATGTACTTAAGTCGGCATTGTGCCTTTTGTATTTAATTCCAATACAATTTCTGTGTTCCATCGTCAATAAGAAGGCCAGAGGGATACAGTTACCTGAAGGGAAGCATCGCAATCTATAACTAGTCTCACAGGAATGGTTCAAATCATAGTCAGTAAGAAGAGTCAGTCCTCTTGTACTTAAGTCGGCATTGTGCCTCTTGTATTTAATTCCGATGCAATTTCTGTGTTTCATCGTCAATACGAAGGTCACAGGGATACAGTAAACCTGAAGTGACGCATCGGAATCTATAACTAGTGTCACAGGAATGGTTCAAATCATAGTCAAAAGGAAGTACCGGTCTTCATGTACTTATGTCGGCATTGTGCATTTTGTATTTAATTCCGATGCAATTTCTGTGTTTCATCGTCAATAAGAAGGTCAGAGGGATACAGTAAACCTGAAGGGAAACATCGCAATCTATAACTAGTCTCACAGGAATGGTTCAAATCATAGTCAGTAAGAAGAGTCAGTCTTCTTGTACTTAAGTCGGCATTGTGCCTCTTGTATTTAATTCCGATGCAATATCTGTGTTTCATCGTCAATAAGAAGGTCAGAGGGATACAGTAAACCTGAAGTGACGCATCGGAATCTATAACTAGTGTCACAGGAATGGTTCAAATCATAGTCAAAAGGAAGTGTCGGTCTTCATGTACTTAAGTTGGCATTGTGCCTTTTGTATTTAATTCCGATGCAATTTCTGTGTTTCATCGTCAATACGAAGGTCAGAGGGATACAGTAAACCTGAAGGGAAACATCGCAATCTATAACTAGTCTCACAGGAATGGTTCAAAAATAGTCAGTAAAAGGAGTCAGTCTTCTTGTACTTAAGTCGGCATTGTGCCTTTTGTATTTAATTCCGACGCAATTTCTGTGCTTCATCGTCAATAAGAAGATCCAAGGGATACAGTAAACATGGAGTGAAGCGTCGGAATCTATAACTAGTGTCACAGGATTGATTCAAATCATAGTCAGTAGGAAGTGTCGGTCTTCATGTACTTAAGTCGGCATTGTGCCTCTTGTATTTAATTCCGATGCAATTCATGTGTTTCATCGTCAGTAAGAAGGTCAGAGGGATACAGTAAACCTGAAGTGAAGCATCGCAATCTATAACCAGTCTCACAGGAATGGTTCAAAACACTGTCAGTAAAAGGAGTCAGTCTTCTTGTACTTAAGTCGGCATTGTGCCTTTTGTATTTAATTCCGAGGCAATTTCTGTGATTCATCGTCAATAAGGAGGTCCAAGGGATACAGTAAACCTCACGTGAAACATCGGAATCTATAACGAGGGTCACAGGAATGGTTCAAATCATAGTCAGTAGGAAGTGTCGGTCTTCATGTACTTAAGTCGGCATTGTGCCTTTTGTATTTAATTCCGATGTAATTTCTGTGTTTCATCGTCAATACGAAGGTCAGAGGGATACAGTAAACCTGAAGGGAAGCATCGCAATCTATAACTAGTCTCACAGGAATGGTTCAAATCATAGTCAGTAAGAAGAGACAGACTTCTTGTACTTAAGTCGGCATTGTGCCTCTTGTATTTATTTCCGATGCAATTTCTGTGTTTCATCGTCAATAAGAAGGTCAGAGGGATACAGTAAACCTGAAGTGACGCATCGGAATCTATAACTAGTGTCACAGGAATGGTTCAAATCGTAGTCAAAGGGAAGTGTCGGTCTTCATGTACTTAAGTCAGCATTGAGCCTTTTGTATTTAATTCCGATGCAATTTCTGTGTTTCATCGTCAATAAGAAGGTCAGAGGGATACAGTAAACCTGAAGGAAAACATCGCAATCTATAACTAGTCTCACAGGAGTTGTTCAAATCATAGTCAGTAAAAGGAGTCAGTCTTCTTGTTCTTAAGTCGGCATTGTGCCTTTTGTATTTAATTCCGAGGCAATTTCTGTGTTTCATCGTCAATAAGAAGGTCCAAGGGATACAGTAAACCTGAAGTGAAGCATCGGTATCTATAACTAGTGTCACAGGAATGGTTCCAAACATAGACAGTAGGAAGAGTCAGTCTTCTTGTACTCAAGTCGGCATTGTGCCTTTTCTAGTTAATTCCGATGCAATTTCTGTGTTCATCGTCAAAAAGTAGGTCAGACGGGTACAGTAAAGCTGAAGTGAAGCATCGGAATCTATAACTAGTGTCACACTAATGGTTCAAAACATAGTCAGTAAAAGGAGTCAGTCTTCTTGTTCTTAAGTCGGCATTGTGCCTTTTGTATTTAATTCCGAGGCAATTTCTGTGTTTCATCGTCAACAAGAAGGTCCAAGGGATACAGTAAATCTGAAGTGAAGCATCGGAATCTATAACTAGTGTCACAGGAATGGTTCAAAACATAGACAGTAGGAAGAGTCAGTCTTCTTGTAGTTAAGTCGGCAATGTGCCTTTTCTATTTAATTCCGATGCTATTTCTGTGTTTCATCGTCAAAAAGTAGGTCAGAGGGGTACAGTAAAGCTGAAGTGAAGCATTGGAATCTATAACTAGTGTCACAGGAATGGTTCAAAACATAGTCAGTAAGAGGAGTCATTCTTTTTGTACTTAAGTCGTCAGTGTGCCTATTGTGTTATTTCCGATGCGATTTCTGTATTTCATCGTCAATAAGAATTTCCAAGGGATACAGTAAACCTGAAGTGAAGCATCGGAATCTATAACTAGTGTCACAGGAATGGTTCAAAACATAGTCAGTAAGAGGAGTCAGTCTTTTTGTACTTAAGTCGTCAGTGTTCCTATTGTGTTAATTCTGATGCGATTTCTGTATTTCATCGTCAATAAGAAGGTCCAAGGGATACAGTAAACCTGAAATGAAGCATCGGAATCTATAACTAGTGTCACAGGAATGGTTCAGAACATAGACAGTAAGATGAGTCAGTCTTCTTGTACTTAAGTCGGCATTGTGCCTTTTGTATTTAATTCCGATGCAATTTCTGTGTTTCATTGGCAATAAGAAGGTCAAAGGGATACAGTAAACCTCAAGTGAAGCATCGGAATCTATAACTAGTGTCACAGGAAGGGTTCAAAACATAGTCAGTAGTTTAGTCGGTCTTCATGTACTTAGGTCGGCATTGTGCCTTTTGTATTTAATTCCGACGCAATTTCTGTGCTTCATCGTCAATAAGAAGGTCCAAGGGATACAGTAAACATGGAGTGAAGCGTCGGAATCTATAACTAGTGTCACAGGAATGGTTGAGAACTTAGACAGTAAGATGAGTCAGTCTTCTTGTACTTAAGTCGGCATTGTGCCTTTTGCATTTAATTCCGATGCAATTTCTGTGTTTCATCGTCAATAAGAAGGTCCAAGGGATACAGTAAAACTCCAGTGAAGCATCGGAATCTATAACTAGTGTCACAGGAATTGCTCAAATCATAGTCAAAAGGAAGTGTCGGTCTTCATGTACTTAAGTCGACATTGTGCCTTTTGTATTTAATTCCAATACAATTTCTGTGTTCCATCGTCAATAAGAAGGCCAGAGGGATACAGTTAACCTGAAGGGAAGCATCGCAATCTATAACTAGTCTCACAGGAATGGTTCAAATCATAGTTAGTAAGAAGAGTCAGTCCTCTTGTACTTAAGTCGGCATTGTGCCTCTTGTATTTAATTCCGATGCAATTTCTGTGTTCATCGTCAAAAAGTAGGTCAGACGGGTACAGTAAAGCTGAAGTGAAGCATCGGAATCTATAACTAGTGTCACACTAATGGTTCAAAACATAGTCAGTAAAAGGAGTCAGTCTTCTTGTTCTTAAGTCGGCATTGTGCCTTTTGTATTTAATTCCGAGGCAATTTCTGTGTTTCATCGTCAATAAGAAGGTCCAAGGGATACTGTAAACCTGAAGTGAAGCATCGGAATCTATAACTAGTGTCACAGGAATGGTTCAAAACATGTACAGTAGGAAGAGTCAGTCTTCTTGTACTTAAGTCGGCATTGTGCCTTTTCTATTTAATTCCGATGCTATTTCTGTGTTTCATCGTCAAAAAGTAGGTCAGAGGGGTACAGTAAAGCTGAAGTGAAGCATCGGAATCAATAACTGGTGTCACAGGAATGGTTCAAAACATAGTCAGTAAGAGGAGTCAGTCTTTTTGTACTTAACTCGTCAGTGTGCCTATTGTGTTAAATCCGATGCGATTTCTGTATTTCATCGTCAATAACAAGGTCCAAGGGATACAGTAAACCTGAAGTGAAGCATCGGAATCTATAACTAGTGTCACAGGAATGGTTCAGAACGTAGACAGTAAGATGAGTCAGTCTTCTTGTACTTAAGTCGGCTTTGTGCCTTTCGTATTTAATTCCAATGCAATTTCTGTGCTTCATCGTCCATATGAAGGTCCAAGGGATACAGTAAACATGGAGTGAAGCGTCGGAATCTATAACTAGTGTCACAGGAATGGTTGAGAACTTAGACAGTAAGATGAGTCAGTCTTCTTGTACTTAAGTCGGCATTGTGCCTTTTGCATTTAATTCCGATGTAATTTCTGTGTTTCATCGTCAATAAGAAGGTCCAAGGGATACAGTAAATCTCCAGTGAAGCATCGGAATCTATAACTAGTGTCACAGGAATGGTTCAAACCATAGTCAGTAGGAAGTGTCGGTCTTCATGTACTTAAGTCGGCATTGTGCTTTTGTATTTAATTCCGATGCAATTACTGTGTTTCATCGTCAATAAGAAGGTCAGAGGGATACAGTTAACCTGAAGGGAAGCATCGCAATCTATAACTAGTCTCACAAAAATGGTTCAAATCATAGTCAGTAAGAAGAGTCAGTCTTCTTGTACTTAAGTCGGCATTGTGCCTCTTGTATTTAATTCCGATGCAATTTCTGTGTTTCATCGTCAATAAGAAGGTCAGAGGGATACAGTAAACCTGAAGTGAAGCATCGCAATCTATAACTAGTCTCACAGGAATGGTTCAAAGCATAGACAGTAAAAGGAGTCAGTCACTTTTACTTAAGTCGGCATTGTGCATTTTGTAATTAATTCCGAGGCAATTTCTGTGTTTCATCGTCAATAAGAAGTTCCAAGGGATACAGTAAACCTCAAGTGAAGCATCGGAATCTATAACTAGTGCCACAGGAATGGTTCAAATCATAGTCAGTAGGAAGTGTCGGTCTTCATGTACTTAAGTCGGCATTGTGCCTTTTGTATTTAATTCCGATGTAATATCTGTGTTCCTTCGTCAATAAGAAGGTCAGAGGGATACAGTAAACCTGAAGGGAAGCATCGCAATCTATAACTAGTCTCACAAAAATGGTTCAAATCATAGTCAGTAAGAAGAGTCAGTCTTCTTGTACTTAAGTCGGCATTGTGCCTCTTGTATTTAATTCCGATGCAATTTCTATGTTTCATCGTCAATATGAATGTCAGAGGGATACAGTAAACCTGAAGTGACGCATCGGAATCTATAACTAGTGTCACAGGAATGGTTCAAATCATAGTCAAAAGGAAGTGTCGGTCTTCATGTACGTAAGTCGGCATTGTGCCATTTGTATTTAATTCCGATGCATTTTCTGTGTTTCATGGTCAATAAGAAGGTCAGAGGGATACAGTAAACCTGAAGTGAAGCTTCGCAATCTATAACTAGTCTCACAGGAATGGTTCAAAACATAGTCAGTAAAAGGAGTCAGTCTTCTTGTACTTAAGTCGGCATTGTGCCTTTTGTATTTAATTCTGAGGCAATTTCTGTGTTTCATCGTCAATAAGAAGGTCCAAGGGATACAGTAAACCTGAAGTGAAGCATCGGAATCTATAACTAGTGTCACAGGAATGGTTCAAAACATAGTCAGTAAGAGGAGTCAGTCTTTTTGTACTTAAGTCGGCAGTGTTCCTATTGTGTTAATTCTGATGCGATTTCTGTATTTCATCGTGAATAAGAAGGTCCAAGTGATACAGTAAACCTGAAGGGAAACATCGCAATCTATAACTAGTCTCACAGGAGTTGTTCAAATCATAGTCAGTAAAAGGAGTCAGTCTTCTTGTACTCAAGTCGGCATTGTGCCCTTTGTATTTAATTCCGAGGCAATTTCTGTGTTTCATCGTCAATAAGAAGGTCCAAGGGATACAGTAAACCTGAAGTGAAGCATCGGAATCTATAACTAGTGTCACAGGAATGGTTCAAACATAGACTGTAGGAAGAGTCAGTCTTCTTGTACTCAAGTCGGCATTGTGCCTTTTCTATTTAATTCCGTTGCAATATCTGTGTTCATCGTCAAAAAGTAGGTCAGATCGGTACAGTAAAGCTGAAGTGAAGCATCGGAATCTATAACTAGTGTCGCAGGAATGGTTCAAAACATAGTCAGTAAAAGGAGTCAGTCTTCTTGTACTTATGTCGGCATTGTGCCTTTTGTATTTAATTCCGAGGCAATTTCTGTGTTTCATCGTCAATAAGAAGGTCCAAGGGATACTGTAAACCTGAAGTGAAGCATCGGAATCTATAACTAGTGTCACAGGAATGGTTCAAAACATGTACAGTAGGAAGAGTCAGTCTTCTTGTACTTAAATCGGCATTGTGCCTTTTCTATTTAATTCCGATGGTATTTCTGTGTTTCATCGTCAAAAAGTAGGTCAGAGGGGTACAGTAAAGCTGAAGTGAAGCATCGGAATCTATAACTGGTGTCACAGGAATGGTTCAAAACATAGTCAGTAAGAGGAGTCAGTCTTTTTGTACTTAACTCGTCAGTGTGCCTATTGTGTTAAATCCGATGCGATTTCTGTATTTCATCGTCAATAACAAGGTCCAAGGGATACAGTAAACCTGAAGTGAAGCATCGGAATCTATAACTAGTGTCACAGGAATGGTTCAGAACGTAGACAGTAAGATGAGTCAGTCTTCTTGTACTTAAGTCGGCTTTGTGCCTTTCGTATTTAATTCCAATGCAATTTCTGTGCTTCATCGTCCATAAGAAGGTCCAAGGGATACAGTAAACATGGAGTGAAGCGTCGGAATCTATAACTAGTGTCACAGGAATGGTTGAGAACTTAGACAGTAAGATGAGTCAGTCTTCTTGTACTTAAGTCGGCATTGTGCCTTTTGCATTTAATTCCGATGCAATTTCTGTGTTTCATCGTCAATAAGAAGGTCCAAGGGATACAGTAAATCTCCAGTGAAGCATCGGAATCTATAACTAGTGTCACAGGAATGGTTCAAACCATAGTCAGTAGGAAGTGTCGGTCTTCATGTACTTAAGTCGGCATTGTGCTTTTGTATTTAATTCCGATGCAATTACTGTGTTTCATCGTCAATAAGAAGGTCAGAGGGATACAGTTAACCTGAAGGGAAGCATCGCAATCTATAACTAGTCTCACAAAAATGGTTCAAATCATAGTCAGTAAGAAGAGTCAGTCTTCTTGTACTTAAGTCGGCATTGTGCCTCTTGTATTTAATTCCGATGCAATTTCTGTGTTTCATCGTCAATAAGAAGGTCAGAGGGATACAGTAAACCTGAAGTGACGCATCGGAATCTATAACTAGTGTCACAGGAATGGTTCAAATCATAGTCAGTAGGAGGTGTAGGTCTTCATGTACGTAAGTCGGCATTGTGCCTTTTGTATTTAATTCCGATGCAATTTATGTGTTTCATCGTCAACAAGAAGGTCATAGGGATACAGTAAACCTGAAGTGAAGCATCGCAATCTATAACTAGTCTCACAGGAATGGTTCAAAGCATAGACAGTAAAAGGAGTCAGTCACTTGTACTTAAGTCGGCATTGTGCATTTTGTAATTAATTCCGAGGCAATTTCTGTGTTTCATCGTCAATAAGAAGGTCCAAGGGATACAGTAAACCTCAAGTGAAGCATCGGAATCTATAACTAGTGCCACAGGAAAGGTTCAAATCATAGTCAGTAGGAAGTGTCGGTCTTCATGTACTTAAGTCGGCATTGTGCCTTTTGTATTTAATTCCGATGTAATATCTGTGTTCCTTCGTCAATCAGAAGGTCAGAGGGATACAGTAAACGTGAAGGGAAGCATCGCAATCTATAACTAGTCTCACAAAAATGGTTCAAATCATAGTCAGTAAGAAGAGTCAGTCTTCTTGTACTTAAGTCGGCATTGTGCCTCTTGTATTTAATTCCGATGCAATTTCTGTGTTTCATCGTCAATAAGAAGGTCAGAGGGATACAGTAAACCTGAAGTGACGCATCGGAATCTATAACTAGTGTCACAGGAATGGTTCAAATCATAGTCAGTAGGAGGTGTAGGTCTTCATGTACGTAAGTCGGCATTGTGCCTTTTGTATTTAATTCCGATGCAATTTATGTGTTTCATCGTCAACAAGAAGGTCAGAGGGATACAGTAAACCTGAAGTGAAGCATCGCAATCTATAACTAGTCTCACAGGAATGGTTCAAAGCATAGACAGTAAAAGGAGTCAGTCACTTGTACTTAAGTCGGCATTGTGCATTTTGTAATTAATTCCGAGGCAATTTCTGTGTTTCATCGTCAATAAGAAGGTCCAAGGGATACAGTAAACCTCAAGTGAAGCATCGGAATCTATAACTAGTGCCACAGGAATGGTTCAAATCATAGTCAGTAGGAAGTGTCGGTCTACATGTACTTAAGTCGGCATTGTGCCTTTTGTATTTAATTCCGATGTAATATCTGTGTTCCTTCGTCAATAAGAAGGTCAAAGGGATACAGTAAACCTGAAGGGAAGCATCGCAATATATAACTAGTCTCACAAAAATGGTTCAAATCATAGTCAGTAAGAAGAGTCAGTCTTCTTGTACTTAAGTCGGCATTGTGCCTCTTGTATTTAATTCCGATGCAATTTCTATGTTTCATCGTCAATATGAATGTCAGAGGGATACAGTAAACCTGAAGTGACGCATCGGAATCTATAACTAGTGTCACAGGAATGGTTCAAATCATAGTCAAAAGGAAGTGTCGGTCTTCATGTACGTAAGTCGGCATTGTGCCATTTGTATTTAATTCCGATGCATTTTCTGTGTTTCATCGTCAATAAGAAGGTCAGAGGGATACAGTAAACCTGAAGTGAAGCTTCGCAATCTATAACTAGTCTCACAGGAATGGTTCAAAACATAGTCAGTAAAAGGAGTCAGTCTTCTTGTACTTAAGTCGGCATTGTGCCTTTTGTATTTAATTCTGAGGCAATTTCTGTGTTTCATCGTCAATAAGAAGGTCCAAGGGATACAGTAAACCTGAAGTGAAGCATCGGAATCTATAACTAGTGTCACAGGAATGGTTCAAAACATGTACAGTAGGAAGAGTCAGTCTTCTTGTACTTAAGTCGGCATTGTGCCTTTTCTATTTAATTCCGATGCTATTTCTGTGTTTCATCGTCAAAAAGTAGGTCAGAGGGGTACAGTAAAGCTGAAGTGAAGCATCGGAATCTATAACTAGTGTCACAGGAATGGTTCAAAACATAGACAGTAAGATGAGTCAGTCTTCTTGTACTTAAGTCGGCTTTGTGCCTTTTGTATTTAATTCCAATGCAATTTCTGTGCTTCATCGTCCATAAGAAGGTCCAAGGGATACAGTAAACATGGAGTGAAGCGTCGGAATCTATAACTAGTGTCACAGGAATGGTTGAGAACTTAGACAGTAAGATGAGTCAGTCTTCTTGTACTTAAGTCGGCATTGTGCCTTTTGTATTTAATTCCGATGCAATTTCTGTGTTTCATCGTCAACAAGAAGGTCAGAGGGATACAGTAAACCTGAAGTGAAGCATCGCAATCTATAACTAGTCTCACAGGAATGGTTCAAAGCATAGACAGTAAAAGGAGGCAGTCACTTGTACTTAAGTCGGCATTGTGCATTTTGTAATTAATTCCGAGGCAATTTCTGTGTTTCATCGTCAATAAGAAGGTCCAAGGGATACAGTAAACCTCAAGTGAAGCATCGGAATCTATAACTAGTGTCACAGGAATGGTTCAAATCATAGTCAAAAGGAAGTGTCGGTCTTCATTTACGTAAGTCGGCATTGTGCCTTTTGTATTTAATTCCGATGCAATTTCTGTGTTTCATCGTCAATAAGAAGGTCAGAGGGATACAGTAAACCTGAAGTGAAGCTTCGCAATCTATAACTAGTCTCACAGGAATGGTTCAAAACATAGTCAGTAAAAGGAGTCAGTCTTCTTGTACTTAAGTCGGCATTGTGCCTTTTGTATTTAATTCTGAGGCAATTTCTGTGTTTCATCGTCAATAAGAAGGTCAGAGGGATACAGTAAACATGGAGTGAAGCGTCGGAATCAATAACTAGTGACACAGGAATGGTTCAGAACTTAGACAGTAAGATGAGTCAGTCTTCTTGTACTTAAGTCGGCATTGTGCCTTTTGCATTTAATTCCGATGCAATTTCTGTGTTTCTTCGTCAATAAGAAGGTCCAAGGGATACAGTAAACCTCCAGTGAAGCATCGGAATCTATAACTAGTGTTACAGGAATGGTTCAAACCATAGTCAGTAGGAAGTGTCGGTCTTCATGTACTTACGTCGGCATTGTGCCTTTTGTATTTAATTCCGATGCAATTACTGTGTTTCATCGTCAATAAGAAGGTCACAGGGATACAGTTAACCTGAAGGGAAGCATCGCAATCTATAACTAGTGTCATAGGAATGGTTCAGAACATAGACAGTAAGATGAGTCAGTCTTCTTGTACTTAAGTCGGCTTTGTGCCTTTTGTATTTAATTCCAATGCAATTTCTGTGCTTCATCGTCCATAAGAAGGTCCAAGGGATACAGTAAACATGGAGTGAAGCGTCGGAATCTATAACTAGTGTCACAGGAATGGTTGAGAACTTAGACAGTAAGATGAGTCAGTCTTCTTGTACTTAAGTCGGCATTGTGCCTTTTGCATTTAATTCCGATGCAATTTCTGTGTTTCATCGTCAATAAGAAGGTCCAAGGGATACAGTAAACATCCAATGAAGCATCGGAATCTATAACTAGTGTCACAGGAATGGTTCAAACCATAGTCAGTAGGAAGTGTCGGTCTTCATGTACTTAAGTCGGCATTGTGCTTTTGTATTTAATTCCGATGCAATTACTGTGTTTCATCGTCAATAAGAAGGTCAGAGGGATACAGTTAACCTGAAGGGAAGCATCGCAATCTTTAACTAGTCTCACAAAAATGGTTCAAATCATAGTCAGTAAGAAGAGTCAGTCTTCTTGTACTTAAGTCGGCATTGTGCCTCTTGTATTTAATTCCGATGCAATTTCTATGTTTCATCGTCAATATGAATGTCAGAGGGATACAGTAAACCTGAAGTGACGCATCGGAATCTATAACTAGTGTCACAGGAATGGTTCTAATCATAGTCAAAAGGAAGTGTCGGTCTTCATGTACGTAAGTCGGCATTGTGCCTTTTGTATTTAATTCCGATGCAATTTCTGTGTTTCATCGTCAATAAGAAGGTCAGAGGGATACAGTAAACCTGAAGTGAAGCTTCGCAATCTATAACTAGTCTCACAGGAATGGTTCAAAACATAGTCAGTAAAAGGAGTCAGTCTTCTTGTACTTAAGTCGGCATTGTGCCTTTTGTATTTAATTCTGAGGCAATTTCTGTGTTTCATCGTCAATAAGAAGGTCCAAGGGATACAGTAAACCTGAAGTGAAGCATCGGAAACTATAACTAGAGTCACAGGAATGGTTCAAAACATAGTCAGTAAGAGGAGTCAGTCTTTTTGTACTTAAGTCGGCAGTGTTCCTATTGTGTTAATTCTGATGCGATTTCTGTATTTCATCGTGAATAAGAAAGTCCAAGGGATACAGTAAACCTGAAGGGAAACATCGCAGTCTATAACTAGTCTCACAGGAGTTGTTCAAATCACAGTCAGTAAAAGGAGTCAGTCTTCTTGTACTCAAGTCGGCATTGTGCCTTTTGTATTTAATTCCGAGGCAATTTCTGTGTTTCATCGTCAATAAGAAGGTCCAAGGGATACAGTAAACCTGAAGTGAAGCATCGGAATCTATAACTAGTGTCACAGGAATGGTTCAATCACAGACAGTAGGAAGAGTCAGTCTTCTTGTACTCAAGTCGGCATTGTGCCTTTTCTATTTAATTTCGATGCAATATCTGTGTTCATCGTCAAAAAGTAGGTCAGACGGGTACAGTAAAGCTGAAGTGAAGCATCGGAATCTATAACTAGTGTCGCAGGAACGGTTCAAAACATAGTCAGTAAAAGGAGTCAGTCTTCTTGTACTTAAGTCGGCATTGTGCCTATTGTATTTAATTCCGAGGCAATTTCTGTGTTTCATCGTCAATAAGAAGGTCCAAGGGATACTGTAAACCTGAAGTGAAGCATCGGAATCTATAACTAGTGTCACAGGAATGGTTCAAAACATGTACAGTAGGAAGAGTCAGTCTTCTTGTACTTAAGTCGGCATTGTGCATTTTCTATTTAATTCCGATGCTATTTCTGTGTTTCAGCGTCAAAAAGTAGGTCAGAGGGGTACAGTAAAGCTGAAGTGAAGCATCGGAATCTATAACTAGTGTCACAGGAATGGTTCAAAACATAGTCAGTAAGAGGAGTCAGTCTTTTTGTACTTAACTCGTCGGTGTGCCTATTGTGTTAAATCCGATGCGATTTCTGTATTTCATCGTCAATAAGAAGGTCCAAGGGATACAGTAAACCTGAAGTGAAGCATCGGAACCTATAACTAGTGTCACAGGAATGGTTCAGAACATAGACAGTAAGATGAGTCTGTCTTCTTGTACTTAAGTCGGCTTTGTGCCTTTTGTATTTAATTCCAATGCAATTTCTGTGCTTCATCGTCCATAAGAAGGTCCAAGGGATACAGTAAACATGGAGTGAAGCGTCGGAATCTATAACTAGTGTCACA
This sequence comes from Schistocerca piceifrons, assembly GCF_021461385.2. NCBI lineage: Eukaryota > Metazoa > Arthropoda > Insecta > Orthoptera > Acrididae > Schistocerca > Schistocerca piceifrons. The sequence continues at coordinate 650,433 of NW_025727432.1, read as the reverse complement.
GGAATGGTTGAGAACTTAGACAGTAAGATGAGTCAGTCTTCCTGTACTTAAGTCGGCATTGTGCCTTTTGCATTTAATTCCGATGCAATTTCTGTGTTTCATCGTCAATAAGAAGGTCAGAGGGATACAGTAAACCTGAAGTGGCGCATCGGAATCTATAACTAGTGTCACAGGAATGGTTCAGATCATAGTCAGTAGGAGGTGTAGGTCTTCATGTACGTAAGTCGGCATTGTGCCTTTTGTATTTAATTCCGATGCAATTTATGTGTTTCATCGTCAACAAGAAGGTCAGAGGGATACAGTAAACCTGAAGTGAAGCATCGCAATCTATAACTAGTCTCACAGGAATGGTTCAAAGCATAGACAGTAAAAGGAGTCAGTCACTTGTACTTAAGTCGGCATTGTGCATTTTGTAATTAATTCCGAGGCAATTTCTGTGTTTCATCGTCAATAAGAAGGTCCAAGGGATACAGTAAACCTCAAGTGAAGCATCGGAATCTATAACTAGTGTCACAGGAATGGTTCAAATCATAGTCAAAAGGAAGTGTCGGTCTTCATGTACGTAAGTCGGCATTGTGCCTTTTGTATTTAATTCCGATGCAATTTCTGTGTTTCATCGTCAATAAGAAGGTCAGAGGGATACAGTAAACCTGAAGTGAAGCTTCGCAATCTATAACTAGTCTCACAGGAAAGGTTCAAAACATAGTCAGTAAAAGGAGTCAGTCTTCTTGTACTTAAGTCGGCATTGTGCCTATTGTATTTAATTCTGAGGCAATTTCTGTGTTTCATCGTCAATAAGAAGGTCCAAGGGATACAGTAAACCAGAAGTGAAGCATCGGAATCTATAACTAGTGTCACAGGAATGGTTCAAAATATAGTCAGTAAGAGGAGTCAGTCTTTTTGTACTTAAGTCGGCAGTGTTCCTATTGTGTTAATTCTGATGCGATTTCTGTATTTCATCGTGAATAAGAAGGTCCAAGGGATACAGTAAACCTGAAGTGAAGCATCGGAATCTATAACTAGTGTCACAGGAATGGTTCAGAACATAGACAGTAAGATGAGTCAGTCTTCTTGTCCTTAAGTCGGCATTGTGCTTTTGTATTTAATTTCGATGCAATTTCTGTGTTTCATCGGCAATAAGAAGGTCAAAGGGATACAGTAAACCTCAAGTGAAGCATCGGAATCCATAACTAGTGTCACAGGAATGGTTCAAAACATAGTCAGTAGGAAGAGTCGGTCTTCATGTACTTAAGTCGGCATTGTGCCTTTTGTATTTAATTCCGATCCAATTTCTGTGCTTCATCGTCAATATGAAGGTCAAAGGGATACAGTAAACATGGAGTGAAGCGTCGGAATCTATAACTAGTGACACAGGAATGGTTCAGAACTTAGACAGTAAGAAGAGTCAGTCTTCTTGTACTTAAGTCGGCATTGTGCCTCTTGTATTTAATTCCGATGCAATTTCTGTGTTTCATCGTCAATATGAATGTCAGAGGGATACAGTAAACCTGAAGGGAAGCATAAAATCTATAACTAGTCTCATAGGAATGGTTCAAATCATAGTCAGTAAGAAGAGTCAGTCTTCTTGTTCTTAAGTCGGCATTGTGCCTCTTGTATTTAATTCCGATGCAATCTCTGTGTTTCATCGTCAATACGAAGGTCAGAGGGATACAGTAAACCTGAAGTGACGCATCGGAATCTATAACTTGTTTCACAGGAATGGTTCAATTCATAGTCAAAAGGAAGTGTCGGTCTTCATGTACTTAAGTCGGCATTGTGCCTTTTGTATTTAATTCCGATGCAATTTCTGTGTTTCATCGTCAATAAGAAGGTCAGAGGGATACAGTAAACGTGAAGGGAAACATCGTAACCTATAACTAGTCTCATAGGAGTTGTTCAAATCATAGTCAGTAAAAGGAGTCAGTCTTCTTGTACTTAAGTCGGCATTGTGCCTTTTGTATTTAATTCCGTGGCAATTTCTGTGTTTCATCGTCAGTAAGAAGGTCCAAGGGATACAATAAAACTGAAGTGAAGCATCGGAAACTATAACTAGTGTCACAGGAATGGTTCAAAACATAGACATTAGGAAGAGTCAGTCTTCTCGTACCCAAGTCGGCATTGTGCCTTTTCTATTTAATTCCGATGCAATTTCTGTGTTCATCGTCAAAAAGTAGGTCAGACGGGTACAGTAAAGCTGAAGTGAAGCATCGGAATCTATTACTAGTGTCACAGGAATGGTTCAAAACATAGTCAGTAAAAGGAGTCAGTCTTCTTGTACTTAAGTCGGCATTGTGCCTTTTGTATTTAATTGCGAGGCAACTTCTGTGTTTCATCGTCAATAAGAAGGTCCAAGGGATACAGTAAACCTGAAGTGAAGCATCGGAAACTATAACTAGTGTCACAGGAATAGTTCAAAACATAGACAGTAGGAAGAGTCAGTCTTCTTGTACTTAAGTCGGCATTGTGAATTTTCTATTTAATTCCGATGCTATTTCTGTGTTTCATCGTCAAAAAGTAGGTCAGAGGAGTACAGTAAAGCTGAAGTGAAGCATCGGAATCTATAACTAGTGTCACAGGAATGGTTCAAAACATAGTTAGTAAGAGGAGTCAGTCTTTTTGTACTTAAGTCGGCAGTGTTCCTATTGTGTTAATTCTGATGCGATTTCTGTATTTCATCGTGAATAGGAAGGTCCAAGGGATACAGTAAACCTGAAGTGAAGCATCGGAATCTATAACTAGTGTCACAGGAATGGTTCAGAACATAGACAGTAAGATGAGTCAGTCTTCTTGTACATAAGTCGGCATTGTGCCTTTTGTATTTAATTTCGATGCAATTTCTGTGTTTCATCGTCAATAAGAAGGTCAAAGGGATACAGTAAACCTCAAGTGAAGCATCGGAATCTATAACTAGTGTCACAGGAATGGTTCAAAACATAGTCAGTAGGAAGAGTCGGTCCTCATGTACTTAAGTCGGCATTGTGCCTTTTGTATTTAATTCCGATGCAATTTCTGTGCTTCATCGTCAATAAGAAGGTCCAAGGGATACAGTAAACATGGAGTGAAGCGTCGGAATCTATAACTACTGACACAGGAATGGTTCAGAACTTAGACAGTAAGATGAGTCAGTCTTCTTGTACTTAAGTCGGCATTGTGCCTTTTGCATTTAATTCCGATGCAATTTCTGTGTTTCTTCGTCAATAAGAAGGTCCAAGGGATACAGTAAACCTCCAGTGAAGCATCGGAATCTATAACTAGTGTCACAGGAATGGTTCAAACCATAGTCAGTAGGAAGTGTCGGTCTTCATGTACTTACGTCGGCATTGTGACTTTTGTATTTAATTCCGATGCAATTACTGTGTTTCATCGTCAATAAGAAGGTCACAGGGATACAGTTAACCTGAAGGGAAGCATCGCAATCTATAACTAGTCTCACAGGAATGGTTCAAATCATAGTCAGTAAGAAGAGTCAGTCTTCTTGTACTTAAGTCGGCATTGTGCCTCTTGTATTTAATTCCGATGCAATTTCTGTGTTTCATCGTCAATAAGAAGGTCAGAGGGATACAGTATACCTGAAGTGAAGCGTCGCAATCTATAACTAGTCTCACAGGAATGGTTCAAAACATAGACAGTAAAAGGAGTCAAGCCCCTTGTACTTAAGTCGGCATTGTGCCTCTTGTATTTAATTCCGATGCAATTTCTGTGTTTCATCGTCAATAAGATGGTCAGAGGGATACAGTAAACCTGAAGTGACGCATCGGAATCTATAACTAGTGTCACAGGAATGGTTCAAATCATAGTCAAAAGGAAGTGTCGGTCTTCATGTACTTAAGTCGGCATTGTGCCTTTTGTATTTAATTCCGATGCAATTTCTGTGTTTCATCGTCAAAAAGTAGGTCAGACGGGTACAGTAAAGCTGAAGTGAAGCATCGGAATCTATAACTGGTGTCACAGGAATGGTTCAAACACAGTCAGTAAAAGGAGACAGCCTTCTTGTACTTAAGTCGGCATTGTGGCTTTTGTATTTAATTCCGAGGCAATTTCTGTGTTTCATCGTCAATAAGAAGGTCCAAGGGATACAGTAAACCTGAAGTGAAGCATCGGAATCTATAACTAGTGTCACAGGAATGGTTCAAAACATAGACAGTAGGAAGAGTCAGTCTTCTTGTACTTAATTCGGCATTGTGCCTTTTCTATTTAATTCCGATGCAATTTCTGTGTTTTATCGTCAAAAAGTAGGTCAGAGGGGTACAGTAAAGCTGAAGTGAAGCATCGGAATCTATAACTAGTGTCACAGGAATGGTTCAAAACATAGACAGTAGGATGAGTCAGTCTTCTTGTACTTAAGTCGGCATTGTGCCTTTTCTATTTAATTCCGATGCAATTTCTGTGTTTCATCGTCAAAAAGTAGGTCAGACGGGTACAGTAAAGCTGAAGTGAAGCATCGGAATCTATAACTGGTGTCACAGGAATGGTTCAAACACAGTCAGTAAAAGGAGACAGTCTTCTTGTACTTAAGTCGGCATTGTGCCTTTTGTATTTAATTCCGAGGCAATTTCTGTGTTTCATCGTCAATAAGAAGGTCCAAGGGATACAGTAAACCTGAAGTGAAGCATCGGAATCTATAACTAGTGTCACAGGAATGGTTCAAAACATAGACAGTAGGAAGAGTCAGTCTTCTTGTACTTAATTCGGCATTGTGCCTTTTCTATTTAATTCCGATGCAATTTCTGTGTTTTATCGTCAAAAAGTAGGTCAGAGGGGTACAGTAAAGCTGAAGTGAAGCATCTTAATCTATAACTAGTGTCACAGGAATGGTTCAAAACATAGTCAGTAAGAGGAGTCAGTCTATTTGTACTTAAGTCGGCAGTGTTCCTATTGTGTTATTTCCGATGCGATTTCTGTATTTCATCGTCAATAAGAAGGTCCAAGGGATACAGTAAACCTGAAGTGAAGCTTCGGAATAAATAACTAGTGTCACAGGAATGGTTCAGAACATAGACAGTAAGATGTGTCAGTCTTCTTGTACTTATGTCGGCATTGTGCCTTTTGTATTTAATTCCGATGCAATTTCTGTGTTTCATCGACAATAAGAAGGTCCAAGGGATACAGTAAACCTCAAGCGAAGCATCGGAATCTGTAACTAGTGTCACTGGAATGGTTCAAAACATAGTCAGTAGGAAGAGTCGGTCTTCATGTACTTAACTCGCATTGTGCCTTTTGTAATTAATTCCGATGCAATTTCTGTGCTTCATCGTCAATAAGAAGGTCCAAGGGATACAGTAAACCTGGAGTGAAGCGTCGGAATCTATAACTAGTGTCACAGGAATGGTTCAGAGCATAGACAGTAAGATGAGTCAGTCTTCTTGTACTTAAGTCGGCATTGTGCCTTTTGCATTTAATCCCGATGCAATTTCTGTGTTATATCGTTAATAAGAAGGTCCAAGGGATACAGTAAACCTCAAGTGAAGCATCGGAATCTATAAGTAGTGTCACAGGAATGGTTCAAATCATAGTCAGTAGGAAGTGTCGGTCTTTATGTACTAATGTCGGCATAGTGCATTTTGTATTTAATTCCGATGCAATTTCTGTGATTCATCGTCAATACGAAGGTCAGAAGGATACAGTAAACCTGAAGTGACGCATCGGAATCTATAACTAGTGTCACAGGAATGGTTCAAATCATAGTCAGTAGGAAGTGTCGGTCTTCATGTACGTAATTCGGCATTGTGCCTTTTGTATTTAATTCCGATGCAATTTCTGTGTTTCATCGTCAATAAGAAGGTGAGAGGGATACAGTAGACCTGAAGTGAAGCATCGCAATCTATAACTAGTCTCAAAGGAATGGTTCAAAACATAGTCAGTAAAAGGAGTCAGTCTTCTTGTACTTAAGTCGGCATTGTGCCTTTTGTATTTAATTCCGATGCAATTTCTGTGTTTCATCGTCAATAAGAAGGTCCAAGGGAACAGTAAAGCTGAAGTGAAGCGTCGGAATCTATATCTAGTGTCACAGGAATTGTTCAGAACATAGTCAGTAAGAGGAGTCAGTTTTTTTTGTACTTAAGTCGGCAGTGTGCCTATTGTGTTAATTCCGATGCGATTTCTGTATTTCATCGTCATTAAGACGGTCCAAGGGATACAGTAAACCTGAAGTGAAGCATCGGAATCTATAACTAGTGTCACAGGAATGGTTCAGATCATAGACTGTAAGATGAGTCAGTCTTCTTGTACTTAAGTCGGCATTGAGCCTCCTGTATTTAATTCCGATGCAATTTCAGTGTTTCATCGTCAATAAGAAGGTCCAAGGGATACAGTAAACCTCAAGTGAAGCATCGGAATCTATAACTAGTGTCACAGGAATGGTTCAAAACATAGTCAGTAGGAAGAGTCGGTCTTCATGTACTTGAGTCGGCATTGTGCCTTTTCTATTTAATTCCGATGCAATTTCTGTGTTTCATCGTCAATAAGAAGATCAGAGGGATACAGTTAACCTGAAGGGAAGCATCGCAATCTATAACTAGTCTCACAGGAATGGTTCAAATCATAGTCAGTAAGAAGAGTCAGTCTTCTTGTACTTAAGTCGGCATTGTGCCTCTTGTATTTAATTCCGATGCAATTTCTGTGTTTCATCGTCAATAAGAAGGTCAGAGGGATACAGTAAACCTGAAGTGACGCATCGGAATCAATAACTAGTGTCACAGGAATGGTTCAAATCATAGTCAGTAGGAAGTGTCGGTCTTCATGTACGTAAGTCGGCATTGTGCCTTTTGTATTTAATTCCGATGCAATTTCTTTGTTTCATCGTCAATAAGAAGGTCAGAGGGATACAGTAAACCTGAAGTGAAGCATCGCAAACTATAACTAGTCTCACAGGAATGGTTCAAAACATAGTCAGTAAAAGGAGTCAGTCTTCTTGTACTTAAGTCGGCATTGTGCCTTTTGTATTTAATTCCGAGGCAATTTCTGTATTTCATCGTCAATAAGATGGTCCAAGGGATACAGTAAACCTCAAGTGAAGCATCAGAATCTATAACTGGTGTCACAGGAATGGTTCAAATCATAGTCAGTAGGAAGTGTCGGTCTTCATGTAGTTAAGTCGGCATTGTGCCTTTTGTATTTAATTCCGATGTAATTTCTGTGTTTCATCGTCAATAAGACGGTCAGAGGGATACAGTAAACCTGAAGGGAAGCATCGCAATCTATAAGTAGTGTCACAGGAATGGTTCAAATCATAGTCAGTAAGAAGGGTCAGTCTTCTTGTACTTAAGTCGGCATTGTGCCTCTTGTATTTAATTCCGATGCAATTTCTGTGTTTCATCGTCAATAAGAATGTCAGAGGGATACAGTAAACCTGAAGTGACGCATCGGAATCTATAACTAGTGTCACAGGAATGGTTCAAATCATAGTCAAAAGGAAGTGTCAGTCTTCATGTACTTAAGTCGGAATTGTGCCTTTTGTATTTAATTCCGAGGCAATTTCTGTGTTTCATCGTCAATAAGAAGGTCCAAGGGATACAGTAAACCTGAAGTGAAGCATCGGAATCTGTAACTAGTGTCACAGGAATGGTTCAAAACATAGACAGTACGAGGAGTCAGTCTTCTTGTACTTTAGTCGGCAATGTGCCCTCTCTATTTAATTCCGATCCAATTTCTGTGTTTCATCGTCAAAAAGGAGGTCAGAGGGGTACAGTAAAGCTGAACTGAAGCATCGGAATCTATAACTAGTGTCACAGGAATGGTTCAAAACATAGTCAGTAAGAGGAGTCAGTCTTATTGTAATTAAGTCGGCATTCTGCCTTTTGTATTTAATTCCGATGCAATTACTGTGTTTCATCGTCAATAAGAAGGACCAAGAGATACAGTAAATCTCAAGTGAAGCATCGGAATCTAGAACTAGTGTCACAGGAATGGTTCAAAACATAGTCAGTAGGAAGAGTCGGTCTTCATGTACTTAAGTAGGCATTGTGCCTTTTGTATTTAATTCCGATGCAATTTCTGTGTTTCATCGTCAATAAGAAGGTCAGAGGGATACAGTTAACCTGAAGGGAAGCATCGCAAACTATAACTAGTCTCACAGGAATGATTCAAATCATAGTCATTAAGAAGAGTCAGTCTTCTTGTACTTAAGTCGGCATTGTGCCTCTTGTATTTAATTCCGATGCAATTTGTGTTTCGTCGTCAATAAGAAGGTCAGAGGGATACAGTAAACCTGAAGTGACGCATCGGAATCTATAACTAGTGTCACAGGAATGGTTCAAATCATAGTCAGTAGGAAGTGTCGGTCTTCATGTACGTAAGTCGGCATTGTGCCTTTTGTATTTAATTCCGATGCAATTTCTTTGTTTCATCGTCAATAAGAAGGTCAGAGGAATACAGTAAACCTGAAGTGAAGCATCGCAATCTATAACTAGTCTCACAGGAATGGTTCAAAACATAGTCAGTAAAAGGAGTCAGTCTTCTTGTACTTAAGTCGGCATTGTGCCTTTTGTATTTAATTCCGAGGCAATTTCTGTGCTTCATCGTCAATACGAAGGTCCAAGGGATACAGTAAACCTCAAGTGAAGCATCGGAATCTATAACTGGTGTCACAGGAAAGGTTCAAATCATAGTCAGTATGAAGTGTCGGTCTTCATGTACTTAAGTCGGCATTGTGCCTTTTGTATTTAATTCCGATGTAATTTCTGTGTTTCATCGTCAATACGAAGGTCAGAGGGAGACAGTAAACCTGAAGGGAAGCATCGCAATCTATAACTAGTCTCACAGGAATGGTTCAAATCATAGTCAGTAAGAAGATTCAGTCTTCTTGTACTTAAGTCGGCATTGTGCCTCTTGTATTTAATTCCGATGCAATTTTTGTGTTTCATCGTCAATAAGAATGTCAGAGGGATACAGTAAACCTGAAGTGACGCATCGGAATCTATAACTAGTGTCACAGGAATGGTTCAAATCATAGACAAAGGAAGTGTCGGTCTTCATGTACTTAAGTCGGCATTGTGCCTTTTGTATTTAATTCCGATGCAATGTCTGTGTTTCATCGTCAATAAGAAGGTCAGAGGGATACAGTAAACCTGAAGGGAAACATAGCAATCTATAACTAGTCTCACAGGAATGGTTCAAAGCATAGTCAGTAAAAGGGAGTCAGTCTTCTTGTACTTAAGTCGGCATTGTGCTTTTGAATTTAATTCCGAGGCAGTTTCTGTGTTTCATCGTCAATAAGAAGGTCCAAGGGATACAGTAAACCTGAAGGTAAGCATCGGGATCTATAACTAGTGTCACAGGAATGGTCCAAAACATAGACAGTACGAAGAGTCAGTCTTCTTGTACTTTAGTCGGCATTGTGCCTTTTCTATTTAATTCCGATGCAATTTCTGTGTTTCATCGTCAAAAAAGAGGTCGGAGGGGTACAGTAAAGCTGAACTGAAGCATCGGAATCTATAACTTGTGTCACAGGAGTGGTTCAAAACATAGTCAGTAAGAGGAGTCAGTATTTTTGTACTTAAGTCGGCAGTGTGCCTATTGTGTTAATTCCGATGCGATTTCTGTATTTCATCGTCAATAACAAGGGCCAAGGGATACAGCAAACCTGAATTGAAGCATCGGAATCTATAACTAGTGTCACAGGAATGGTTCAGAACATAGACAGTAAGATGAGTCAGTCTTCTTGTACTTAAGTCGGCATTGTGCCTTTTGTATTTAATTCCGATGCAATTTCTGTGTTTCATCGTCAATAAGAAGGTCCAAGAGAAACAGTAAACCTGGAGTGAAGCGTCGGAATCTATAACTAGTGTCACAGGAATGGTTAAAACATAGTCAGTAGGAAGAGTTGGTCTTCATGTACTTAAATCGGCATTGTGCCTTTTGTATTTAATTCCGATGCAATTTCTGTGTTTCATCGTCAATAAGAAGGTCCAAGGGATACAGTAAACCTGAAGTGAAGCATCGGAATCTATAACTAGTGCCACAGGAATGGTTCAAAACAAAGTAAGTAAGAAGAGTCAGTCTTCTTATCCTTAAGTCTGCATTGTGCCTCTTGTATTTAATTCCGATGCAATTTCTGTGTTTCATCGTCAATAAGAAGGTCAGAGGGATACAGTAAACCTGAAGTGACGCATCGGAATCTATAACTAGTGTCACAGGAATGGTTCAAATCATAGTCAGTAGGAAGTGTCGGTCTTCATGTACGTAGGACGGCATTGTGCCTTTTGTATTTAATTCCGATGCAATTTCTTTGTTTCATCGTCAATAAGAAGGTCAGAGGGATACAGTAAACCTTAAGTGAAGCATCGCAAACTATAACTAGTCTCACAGGAATGGTTCAAAACATAGTCAGTAAAAGGAGTCAGTCTTCTTGTACTTAAGTCGGCATTGTGCCTTTTGTATCTAATTCCGAGGCAATTTCTGAGTTTCATCGTCAATAAGAAGGTCCAAGGGATACAGTAAACCTCAAGCGAAGCATCAGAATCTATAACTGGTGTCACAGGAATGGTTCAAATCATAGTCAGTAGGAAGTGTCGGTCTTCATGTACTGAAGTCGGCATTGTGCCTTTTGTATTTAATTCCGATGTAGTTTCTGTGTTTCATCGTCAATACGAAGGTCAGAGGGATACAGTAAACCTGAAGGGAAGCATCGCAATCTATAACTAGTCTCACAGGAATGGTTCAAATCATAGTCAGTAAGAAGAGTCAGTCTTCTTGTACTTAAGTCGGCATTGTGCCTCTTGTATTTAATTCCGAGGCAATTTCTGTGTTTCATCGTCAATAAGAAGGTATAAGGGATACAGTAAACCTGAAGTGAAGCATCGGAATCTATAACTAGTGTCACAGGAATGGTTCAAAACATAGACAGTACGAAGAGTCAGTCTTCTTGTACTTTAGTCGGCATTGAGCCTTTTCTATTTAATTCCGATGCAATTTCTGTGTTTCATCGTCAAAAAGGAGGTCAGAGGGGTACAGTAAAGCTGAACTGAAGCATCGGAATCTATGACTAGTGTCACAGGAATGGTTCAAAACATAGTCAGTAAGAGGAGTCAGTCTTTTTGTAATTAAGTCGGCATTCTGCCTTTTGTATTTAATTCCGATGCAATTACTGTGTTTTATCGTCAATAAGAAGGACCAAGGGATACAGTAAATCTCAAGTGAAGCATCGGAATCTATAACTAGTGTCACAGGAATGGTTCAAAACATAGTCAGTAGGAAGAGTCGGTCTTCATGTACTTAAGTCGGCATTGTGCCTTTTGTATTTAATTCCGATGCAATTTCTGTGTTTCATCGTCAATAAGAAGGTCAGAGGGATACAGTTAACCTGAAGGGAAGCATCGCAATCTATAACTAGTCTCACAGGAATGGTTCAAATCATAGTCATTAAGAAGAGTCAGTCTTCTTGTACTTAAGTCGGCATTGTGCCTTTTGTATTTAATTCCGATGTAATTTCTGTGTTTCATCGTCAATAAGAAGGTCAGAGGGATACAGTAAACCTGAAGGGAAGCATCGCAATCTATAACTAGTCTCACAGGAATGGTTCAAATCATAGTCAGTAAGAAGAGTCAGTCTTCTTGTACTTAAGTCGGCATTGTGCCTCTTGTATTTAATTCCGATGCAATTTCTGTGTTTCATCGTCAATAAGAATGTCAGAGGGATACAGTAAACCTGAAGTGACGCATCGGAATCTATAACTAGTGTCACAGGAATGGTTCAAATCATAGTCAAAAGGAAGTGTCGGTCTTCATGTACTTAAGTCGGCATTGTGCCTTTTGTATTTAATTACAATGCAATTTCTGTGCTTCATCGTCAATAAGAAGGTCAGAGGGATACAGTAAACCTGAAGGGAAACATCGCAATCTATAACTAGTCTCACAATAATGGTTCAAAATATAGTCAGTAAAAGGAGTCAGTCTTCTTATACTTAAGTCGGCATTGTGCTTTTGTATTTAATTCGGAGGCAATTTCTGTGTTTCATCGTCAATAAGAAGGTCCAAGGGATACAGTAAACCTGAAGTGAAGCATCGGAATCTATAACTAGTGTCACAGGAATGGTTCAAAACATAGACAGTACGAAGAGTCAGTCTTCTTGTACTTTAGTCGGCATTGTGCCTTTTCTATTTAATTCCGATGCAATTTCTGTGTTTCATCGTCAAAAAGGAGGTCAGAGGGGTACAGTAAAGCTGAACTGAAGCATCGGAATCTATAACTAGTGTCACAGGAATGGTTCAAATCATATTCAGTAGGAAGTGTCGGTCATCATGTACGTAAGTCGGCATTGTGGATTTTGTATTTAATTCCGATGCAATTTCTTTGTTTCATCGTCTATAAGAAGGTCAGGGGGATACAGTAAACCTGAAGTGAAGCATCGCAATCTATAACTAGTCTCACAGGAATGGTTCAAAACATAGTCAGTAAAAGGAGTCAGTCTTCTTGTACTTAAGTCGGCATTGTGCCTTTTGTATTTAATTCCGAGGCAATTTCTGTGTTTCATCGTCAATAAGAATGTCAGAGGGATACAGTAAACCGGAAGTGACGCATCAGAATCTATAACTAGTGTCACAGGAATGGTTCAAATCATAGTCAAAAGGAAGTGTCGGTCTTCATGTACTTAAGTCGGCATTGTGCCTTTTGTATTTAATTCCGATGCAATTTCTGTGTTTCATCATCAATAAGAAGGTTTAAGGGATAAAGTTAACCTGAAGTGAAGCATCGGAATCTATAACTAGTGCCACAGGAATGGTTCAAAACAAAGTAAGTAAGAAGAGTCAGTCTTCTTATCCTTAAGTCTGCATTGTGCCTCTTGTATTTAATTCCGATGCAATTTCAGTGTTTCATGGTCAATAAGAAGGTCAGAGGGATACAGTAAACCTGAAGTGACGCATCGGAATCTATAACTAGTGTCACAGGAATGGTTCAAAACATAGACAGTACGAAGAGTCAGTCTTCTTGTACTTTAGTCGGCATTGAGCCTTTTCTATTTAATTCCGATGCAATTTCTGAGTTTCATCGTCAAAAAGGAGGTCAGAGGGGTACAGTAAAGCTGAACTGAAGCATCGGAATCTATAACTAGTGTCACAGGAATGGTTCAAAACATAGTCAGTAGGAAGAGTCGGTCTTCATGTACTTAAGTCGGCATTGTGCCTCTTGTATTTAATTCCGATGCAATTTGTGTTTCGTCGTCAATAAGAAGGTCAGAGGGATACAGTTAACCTGAAGGGAAGCATCGCAATCTATAACTAGTCTCACAGGAATGATTCAAATCATAGTCAGTAGGAAGTGTCGGTCTTCATGTGCTTAAGTCGGCATTGTGCCTTTTGTATTTAATTCCGATGCAATTTCTGTGTTTCATCGTGAATAAGAATATCAGAGGGATACAGTTAACCTGAAGGGAAGCATCGCAATCTATAACTAGGCACACAGGAATGGTTCAAATCATAGTCAGTAAGAAGAGTCAGTCTTCTTGTACTTAAGTCGGCATTGTGCCTCTTGTATTTAATTCCGATGCAATTTCTGTGTTTCATCGTCAATAAGAAGGTCAGAGGGATACAGTAAACCTGAAGTGACGCATCAGAATCTATAACTAGTGTCACAGGAATGGTTCAAATCATAGTCAGTAGGAAGTGTCGGTCTTTATGTACGTAAGTCGGCATTGCGCATTTTGTATTTAATTCCGATGCAATTTCTTTGTCTCATCGTCAATAAGAAGGTCAGGGGGATACAGTAAACCTGAAGTGAAGCATCGCAATCTATAACTAGTCTCACAGGAATGGTTCAAAACATAGTCAGTAAAAGGAGTCAGTCTTCTTGTACTTAAGTCGGCATTGTGCCTTTTGTATTTAATTCTGAGGCAATTTCTGTGTTTCATCGTCAATAAGAAGGTCCAAGGGATACAGTAAACCTCAAGTGAAGCATCGGAATCTATAACTGGTGTCACAGGAATGGTTCAAATCATAGTCAGTAGGAAGTGTCGGTCTTCATGTACTTAAGTATACATTGTGCCTTTTGTATTTAATTCCGATGTAATTTCTGTGTTTCATCGTCAATAAGAAGGTCAGAGGGATACAGTAAACCTGAAGGGAAGCATCGCAATCTATAACAAGTCTCACAGGAATGGTTCAAATCATAGTCAGTAAGAAGAGTCAGTCTTCTTGTACTTAAGTCGGCATTGTGCCTCTTATATTTAATTCCGATGCAATTTCTGTGTTTCATCGTCAATAAGAATGTCAGAGGGATACAGTAAACCTGAAGTGTCGCATCGGAATCTATAACTAGTGTCACAGGAATGGTTCAAATCATAGTCAAAGGGAAGTGTCGGTCTTCATGTACTTAAGTAGGCATTGGGCCTTTTGTATTGAATTCCGATGCAATTTCTGTGTTTCATCGTCAATAAGAAGGTCAGAGGGATACAATAAACCTGAAGGGAAACATCGCAATCTATAACTAGTCTCACAGGAATGGTTCAAAATATAGTCAGTAAAATGAGTCAGTCTTCTTGTACTTAAGTCGGCATTGTGCTTTTGTATTTAATTCCGAGGCAATTTCTGTGTTTCATCGTCAATAAGAAGGTCCAAGGGATACAGTAAACCTGAAGTGAAGCATCGGAATTATAACTAGTGTCACAGGAATGGTTCAAAACATAGTCAGTAATAAGAGTCGGTCTTCATGTACTAATGTCGGCATTGTGCCTTTTGTATTTAATTCCGATGCAATTTCTGTGCTTCATCGTGAATAAGAAGGTCCAAGGGATACAGTAAACCTGTAGTGAGGCGTCGGAATCTATAACTAGTGTCACAGCAATGGTTCAGAACATAGACAGTAAGAAGAGTCAGTCTTCTTGTACTTAAGTCGGCATTGTGCCTTTTGCATTTAATTCCGATGCAATTTCTGTGTTTCATCGTCAATAAGAAGGTCCAAGGGATACAGTAAACCTCAAGTGGAGCATCGGAATCTATAACTAGTGTCACAGGAATGGTTCAAATCATAGTCAGTATTAAGTGTCGGTCTTCATGTGCTTAAGTCGGCATAGTGCTTTTTGTATTTAATTCCGATGCAATTTCTGTGTTTCATTGTCAATAAGAAGGTTTAAGAGAAACAGTAAACCTGGAGTGAAGCGTCGGAATCTGTAACTAGTGTCACAGGAATGGTTAAAACATAGACCGTAAGAAGAGTCAGTCTTCCTTGTACTTAAATCGGCATTGTGCCCTTGGTATTAAATTCCGATGCAATTTCTGTGTTTCATCGTCAATAAGAAGGTCCAAGGGATACAGTAAACCTCAAGTGAAGCATCGGAATCTATAACTAGTGTCACAGGAATGGTTCAAATCATAGTCAGTAGGAAGTGTCGGTCTTCATGTACTTAAGTATACATTGTGCCTTTTGTATTTAATTCCGATGTAATTTCTGTGTTTCATCGTCAATAAGAAGGTCAGAGGGATACAGTAAACCTGAAGGGAAGCATCGCAATCTATAACTAGTCTCACAGGAATGGTTCAAATCATAGTCAGTAAGAAGAGTCAGTCTTCTTGTACTTAAGTCGGCATTGCGCCTCTTGTATTTAATTCCGATGCAATTTCTGTGTTTCATCGTCAATAAGAATGTCAGAGGGATACAGTAAACCTGAAGTGACGCATCGGAATCTATAACTAGTGTCACAGGAATGGTTCAAATCATAGTCAAAAGGAAGTGTCGGTCTTCTTGTACTTAAGTCGGCATTGTGCTTTTGTATTTAATTCCGAGGCAATTTCTGTGTTTCATCGTCAATAAGAAGGTCCAAGGGATACAGTAAACCTGAAGTGAAGCATCGGAATTATAACTAGTGTCACAGGAATGGTTCAAAACATAGACAGTACGAAGAGTCAGTCTTCTTGTACTTTAGTCGGCATTGTGCCTTTTCCATTTAATTCCGATGCAATTTCTGTGTTTCATCGTCAAAAAGGAGGTCAGAGGGGTACAGTAAAGCTGAACTGAAGCATCGGAATCTATAACTTGTGTCACAGGAATGGTTCAAAACATAGTCAGTAAAAGGAGTCATTCTTTTTGTACTTAAGTCGGCAGTGTGCCTATTGTTTTAATTCCGATGCGATTTCTGTATTTCATCGTCAATAACAAGGTCCAAGGGATACAGTAAACCCGAATTGAAGCATCGGAATCTATAACTAGTGTCACAGGAATGGTTCAGAACATAGACAGTAAGATGAGTCAGTCTTCTTGTACTTAATTAGGCATTGTGCCCTTTGTATTTAATTCCGATGCAATTTCTGTGTTTCATCGTCAATAAGAAGGTCCAAGGGATACAGTAAACCTCAAGTGAAGCATCGGAATCTATAACTAGTGTCACAGGAACGGTTCAAACATAGTCAGAAGGAAGAGTTGGTCTTCATGTACTTAAATCGGCATTGTGCCTTTTGTATTTAATTCCGATGCAATTTCTGTGTTTCATCGTCAATAAGAAGGTCCACGGGATAAAGTTAACCTGAAGGGAAGCATCGCAATCTATAACTAGTCTCACAGGAATGATTCAAATCATAGTCAGTAGGAAGTGTCGGTCTTCATGTAGTTAAGTCGGCATTGTGCCTTTTGTATTTAATTCCGATGCAATTTCTATGTTTCATCGTCAATAAGAAGATCAGAGGGATACAGTAAACCTGAAGTGAAGCATCGGAATCTATAACTAGTGTCACAGGAATGGTTCAAAACATAGACAGTACGAAGAGTCAGTCTTCTTGTACTTTAGTCGGCATTGAGCCTTTTCTATTTAATTCCGATGCAATTTCTGTGTTTCATCGTCAAAAAGGAGGTCAGAGGGGTACAGTAAAGCTGAACTGAAGCATCGGAATCTATAACTAGTGTCACAGGAATGGTTCAAATCATAGTCAGTAGGAAGTGTCGGTCTTCATGTACGTAAGTCGGCATTGTGCATTTTGTATTTAATTCCGATGCAATTTCTTTGTTTCATCGTCAATAAGAAGGTCAGGGGGATACAGTAAACCTGAAGTGAAGCATCGCAATCTATAACTAGTCTCACAGGAATGGTTCAAAACATAGTCAGTAAAAGGAGTAAGTCTTCTTGTACTTAAGTCGGCATTGTGCCTTTTGTATTTAATTCCGAGGCAATTTCTGTGTTTCATCGTCAATAAGAATGTCAGAGGGATACAGTAAACCTGAAGTGACGCATCGGAATCTATAACTAGTGTCACAGGAATGGTTCAAATCATAGTCAAAAGGAAGTGTCGGTCTTCATGTACTTAAGTCGGCATTGTGCCTTTTGTATTTAATTCCGATGCAATTTCTGTGTTTCATCATCAATAAGAAGGTTTAAGGGATAAAGTTAACCTGAAGTGAAGCATCGGAATCTATAACTAGTGCCACAGGAATGGTTCAAAACAAAGTAAGTAAGAAGAGTCAGTCTTCTTATCCTTAAGTCTGCATTGTGCCTCTTGTATTTAATTCCGATGCAATTTCAGTGTTTCATGGTCAATAAGAAGGTCAGAGGGATACAGTAAACCTGAAGTGACGCATCGGAATCTATAACTAGTGTCACAGGAATGGTTCAAAACATAGACAGTACGAAGAGTCAGTCTTCTTGTACTTTAGTCGGCATTGAGCCTTTTCTATTTAATTCCGATGCAATTTCTGAGTTTCATCGTCAAAAAGGAGGTCAGAGGGGTACAGTAAAGCTGAACTGAAGCATCGGAATCTATAACTAGTGTCACAGGAATGGTTCAAAAGCATAGTCAGTAAGAGGAGTCAGTCTTTTTGTAATTAAGTCGGCATTCTGCCTTTTGTATTTAATTCCGATGCAATTACTGTGTTTCATCGTCAATAAGAAAGACCAATGGATACAGTAAATCTCAAGTGAAGCATCGGAATCTATAACTAGTGTCACAGGAATGGTTCAAAACATAGTCAGTAGGAAGAGTCGGTCTTCATGTACTTAAGTCGGCATTGTGCCTTTTGTATTTAATTCCGATGCAATTTCTGTGTTTCATCGTCAATAAGAAGGTCAGAGGGATACAGTTAACCTGAAGGGAAGCATCGCAATCTATAACTAGTCTCACAGGAATGATTCAAATCATAGTCAGTAGGAAGTGTCGGTCTTCATGTGCTTAAGTCGGCATTGTGCCTTTTGTATTTAATTCCGATGCAATTTCTGTGTCTCATCGTCAATAAGAAGATCAGAGGGATACAGTTAACCTGAAGGGAAGCATCGCAATCTATAACTAGGCACACAGGAATGGTTCAAATCATAGTCAGTAAGAAGAGTCAGTCTTCTTGTACTTAAGTCGGCATTGTGCCTCTTGTATTTAATTCCGATGCAATTTCTGTGTTTCATCGTCAATAAGAGGGTCAGAGGGATACAGTAAACCTGAAGTGACGCATCAGAATCTATAACTAGTGTCACAGGAATGGTTCAAATCATAGTCAGTAGGAAGTGTCGGTCTTCATGTACGTAAGTCGGCATTGCGCATTTTGTATTTAATTCCGATGCAATTTCTTTGTCTCATCGTCAATAAGAAGGTCAGGGGGATACAGTAAACCTGAAGTGAAGCATCGCAATCTATAACTAGTCTCACAGGAATGGTTCAAAACATAGTCAGTAAAAGGAGTCAGTCTTCTTGTACTTAAGTCGGCATTGTGCCTTTTGTATTTAATTCTGAGGCAATTTCTGTGTTTCATCGTCAATAAGAAGGTCCAAGGGATACAGTAAACCTCAAGTGAAGCATCGGAATCTATAACTGGTGTCACAGGAATGGTTCAAATCATAGTCAGTAGGAAGTGTCGGTCTTCATGTACTTAAGTATACATTGTGCCTTTTGTATTTAATTCCGATGTAATTTCTGTGTTTCATCGTCAATAAGAAGGTCAGAGGGATACAGTAAACCTGAAGGGAAGCATCGCAATCTATAACAAGTCTCACAGGAATGGTTCAAATCATAGTCAGTAAGAAGAGTCAGTCTTCTTGTACTTAAGTCGGCATTGTGCCTCTTATATTTAATTCCGATGCAAATTCTGTGTTTCATCGTCAATAAGAATGTCAGAGGGATACAGTAAACCTGAAGTGTCGCATCGGAATCTATAACTAGTGTCACAGGAATGGTTCAAATCATAGTCAAAGGGAAGTGTCGGTCTTCATGTACTTAAGTAGGCATTGTGCCTTTTGTATTTAATTCCGATGCAATTTCTGTGTTTCATCGTCAATAAGAAGGTCAGAGGGATACAGTAAACCTGAAGGGAAACATCGCAATCTATAACTAGTCTCACAGGAATGGTTCAAAATATAGTCAGCAAAATGAGTCAGTCTTCTTGTACTTAAGTCGGCATTGTGCTTTTGTATTTAATTCCGAGGCAATTTCTGTGTTTCATCGTCAATAAGAAGGTCCAAGGGATACAGTAAACCTGAAGTGAAGCATCGGAATTATAACTAGTGTCACAGGAATGGTTCAAAACATAGTCAGTAGGAAGAGTCGGTCTTCATGTACTAATGTCGGCATTGTGCCTTTTGTATTTAATTCCGATGCAATTTCTGTGCTTCATCGTGAATAAGAAGGTCCAAGGGATACAGTAAACCTGTAGTGAGGCGTCGGAATCTATAACTAGTGTCACAGCAATGGTTCAGAACATAGACAGTAAGAAGAGTCAGTCTTCTTGTACTTAAGTCGGCATTGTGCCTTTTGCATTTAATTCCGATGCAATTTCTGTGTTTCATCGTCAATAAGAAGGTCCAAGGGATACAGTAAACCTCAAGTGAAGCATCGGAATCTATAACTAGTGTCACAGGAATGGTTCAAATCATAGTCAGTATTAAGTGTCGGTCTTCATGTGCTTAAGTCGGCATAGTGCTTTTTGTATTTAATTCCGATGCAATTTCTGTGTTTCATTGTCAATAAGAAGGTCCAAGAGAAACAGTAAACCTGGAGTGAAGCGTCGGAATCTGTAACTAGCGTCACAGGAATGGTTAAAACATAGACCGTAAGAAGAGTCAGTCTTCCTTGTACTTAAATCGGCATTGTGCCCTTGGTATTAAATTCCGATGCAATTTCTGTGTTTCATCGTCAATAAGAAGGTCCAAGGGATACAGTAAACCTCAAGTGAAGCATCGGAATCTATAACTAGTGTCACAGGAATGGTTCAAATCATAGTCAGTAGGAAGTGTCGGTCTTCATGTACTTAAGTATACATTGTGCCTTTTGTATTTAATTCCGATGTAATTTCTGTGTTTCATCGTCAATAAGAAGGTCAGAGGGATACAGTAAACCTGAAGGGAAGCATCGCAATCTATAACTAGTCTCACAGGAATGGTTCAAATCATAGTCAGTAAGAAGAGTCAGTCTTCTTGTACTTAAGTCGGCATTGTGCCTTTTCTATTTAATTCCGATGCAGTTTCTGTGTTTCATCGTCAAAAAGGAGGTCAGAGGGGTACAGTAAAGCTGAACTGAAGCATCGGAATCTATAACTTGTGTCACAGGAATGGTTCAAAACATAGTCAGTAAAAGGAGTCATTCTTTTTGTACTTAAGTCGGCAGTGTGCCTATTGTTTTAATTCCGATGCGATTTCTGTATTTCATCGTCAATAACAAGGTCCAAGGGATACAGTAAACCCGAATTGAAGCATCGGAATCTATAACTAGTGTCACAGGAATGGTTCAGAACATAGACAGTAAGATGAGTCAGTCTTCTTGTACTTAAGTAGGCATTGTGCCCTTTGTATTTAATTCCGATGCAATTTCTGTGTTTCATCGTCAATAAGAAGGTCCAAGGGATACAGTAAACCTCAAGTGAAGCATCGGAATCTATAACTAGTGTCACAGGAACGGTTCAAACATAGTCAGTAGGAAGAGTTGGTCTTCATGTACTTAAATCGGCATTGTGCCTTTTGTATTTAATTCCGATGCAATTTCTGTGTTTCATCGTCAATAAGAAGGTCCACGGGATATAGTTAACCTGAAGGGAAGCATCGCAATCTATAACTAGTCTCACAGGAATGATTCAAATCATAGTCAGTAGGAAGTGTCGGTCTTCATGTAGTTAAGTCGGCATTGTGCCTTTTGTATTTAATTCCGATGCAATTTCTATGTTTCATCGTCAATAAGAAGATCAGAGGGATACAGTAAACCTGAAGTGAAGCATCGGAATCTATAACTAGTGTCACAGGAATGGTTCAAAACATAGACAGTACGAAGAGTCAGTCTTCTTGTACTTTAGTCGGCATTGAGCCTTTTCTATTTAATTCCGATGCAATTTCTGTGTTTCATCGTCAAAAAGGAGGTCAGAGGGGTACAGTAAAGCTGAACTGAAGCATCGGAATCTATAACTAGTGTCACAGGAATGGTTCAAATCATAGTCAGTAGGAAGTGTCGGTCTTCATGTACGTAAGTCGGCATTGTGCCTTTTGTATTTAATTCCGATGCAATTTCTTTGTTTCATCGTCAATAAGAAGGTCAGGGGGATACAATAAACCTGAAGTGAAGCATCGCAATCTATAACTAGTCTCACAGGAATGGTTCAAATCATAGTCAGTAAGAAGAGTCAGTCTTCTTGTACTTAAGTCGGCATTGTGCCTCTAGTATTTGATTCCGATGCAATTTCTGTGTTTCATCGTCAATAAGAATGTCAGAGGGATACAGTAAACCTGAAGTGACGCATCGGAATCTATAACTAGAGTCACAGGAATGGTTCAAACCATAGTCAAAAGGAAGTGTCGGTCTTCATGTACTTAAGTCGGCATTGTGCCTTTTGTATTTAATTCCGATGCAATTTCTGTGTTTCATCGTCAATAAGAAGGTCCAAGGGATAAAGTTAACCTGAAGTGAAGCATCGGAATCTATAACTAGTTCCACAGGAATGGTTCAAAGCAAAGTAAGTAAGAAGAGTCAGTCTTCTTATCCTTAAGTCTGCAGTGTGCCTCTTGTATTTAATTCCGATGCAATTTCTGTGTTTCATGGTCAATAAGAAGGTCAGAGGGATACAGTAAACCTGAAGTGACGCATCGGAATCTATAACTAGTGTCACAGGAATGGTTCAAAACATAGACAGTACGAAGAGTCAGTCTTCTTGTACTTTAGTCGGCATTGAGCCTTTTCTATTTAATTCCGATGCAATTTCTGAGTTTCATCGTCAAAAAGGAGGTCAGAGGGGTACAGTAAAGCTGAACTGAAGCATCGGAATCTATAACTAGTGTCACAGGAATGGTTCAAAACATAGTCAGTAAGAGGAGTCAGTCTTTTTGTAATTAAGTCGGCATTCGGCGTTTTGTATTTAATTCCGATGCAATTACTGTGTTTCATCGTCAATAAGAAGGACCAATGGATACAGTAAATCTCATGTGAAGCATCGGAATCTATAACTAGTGTCAGAGGAATGGTTCAAAACATAGTCAGTAGGAAGAGTCGGTCTTCATGTACTTAAGACGGCATTGTGCCTTTTGTATTTAATTCCGATGCAATTTCTGTGTTTCATCGTCAATAAGAAGGTCAGAGGGATACAGTTAACCTGAAGGGAAGCATCGCAATCTATAACTAGTCTCACAGGAATGATTCAAATCATAGTCAGTAGGAAGTGTCGGTCTTCATGTACTTAAGTCGGCATTGTGCCTTTTGTATTTAATTCCGATGCAATTTCTGTGTTTCATCGTCAATACGAAGATCAGAGGGATACAGTTAACCTGAAGGGAAGCATCGCAATCTATAACTAGGCTCACAGGAATGGGTCAAATCATAGTCAGTAAGAAGAGTCAGTCTTCTTGTACTTAAGTCGGCATTGTGCCTCTTATATTTAATTCCGATGTAATTTCTGTGTTTCATCGTCAATACGAAGGTCAGAGGGATACAGTAAACCTGAAGGGAAGCATCGCAATCTATAACTAGTCTCACAGGAATGGTTCAAATCATAGTCAGTAAGAAGGGTCAGTCTTCTTGTACTTAAGTCGGTATTGTGCCTCTTGTATTTAATTCCGATGCAATTTCTGTGTTTCATCGTCAATAAGAATGTCAGAGGGATACAGTAAACCTGAAGTGACGCATCGGAATCTATAACTAGTGTCACAGGAATGGTTCAAATCATAGTCAAAAGGAAGTGTCGGTCTTCATGTACTTAAGTCGGCATTGTGCCTTTTCTATTTAATTCCGATGCATTTTCTGTGTTTCATCGTCAATAAGAAGGTCAGAGGGATACAGTAAACCTGAAGGGAAACATCGCAATCTATAACTAGTCTCACAGGAATGGTTCAAAGTATAGTCAGTAAAAGGAGTCAGTCTTCTTGTACTTAAGTCGGCATTGTGCTTTTGTATTTAATTCCGAGGCAATTTCTGTGTTTCATCGTCAATAAGAAGGTCCAAGGGATACAGTAAACCTCAAGTGAAGCATCCGAATCTATAACTAGTGTCACAGGAATGGTTCAAATCATAGACAGTACGAAGAGTCAGTCTTCTTGTACTTTGGTCGGCATTGTGCTTTTCTATTTAATTCCGATGCAATTTTTGTGTTTCATCGTCAAAAAGGAGGTCAGAAGGGTACAGTAAAGCTGAACTGAAGCATCGGAATCTATAACTTGTGTCACAGGAATGGTTCAAAACATAGTCAGTGAGAGGAGTCAGTCTTTTTGTACTTAAGTCGGCAGTGTGCCTATTGTGTTAATTCCGATGCGATTTCTGTATTTCATCGTCAAAAACAAGGTCCAAGGGATACAGTAAACCTGAATTGAAGCATCGGAATCTATAACTAGTGTCACAAAAATGGTTCAGAACATAGACAGTAAGATGAGTCAGTCTTCTTGTACTTAAGTCGGCATTGTGCCCTTTGTATTTAATTCCGATGCAATTTCTGTGTTTCATCGTCAAAAAGTAGGTCAGAGGGGTACAGTGAAGCTGAAGTGAAGCATCGGAATCTATAACTAGTGTCACAGGAATGGTTCAAAACATAGTCAGTAAGAGGAGTCGGTCTTTTTGTACTTAAGTCGGCAGTGTGCCTATTGTGTTAATTCCGATGCGATTTCTGTATTTGATCGTCAATAAGGAGGTCCAAGGGATACAGTAAACCGCAAGTGAAGCATGGGAATCTATAACTAGTGTCACAGGAATGGTTCAAAACATAGTCAGTAGGAAGAGTCGGTCTTCATGTACTTAAGTCGGCATTGTGACTTTTGTATTTAATTCCGATGCAATTTCTGTGCTTCATCGTCTATAAGAAGGTCCAAGGGATACAGTAAACCTGGAGTGAAGCGTCGGAATCTATATCTAGTGTCACAGGAATGGTTCAGAACATAGACAGTAAGATGAGTCAGTCTTCTTGTACTTAAGTCGGCATTGTGCCTTTTGCATTTAATTCCGATGCAATTTCTGTGTTTCATCGTCAATAAGAAGGTCCAAGGGATACAGTAAACCTCAAGTGAAGCATCGGAATCTATAACTAGTGTCACAGGAATGGTTCAAATCAAAGTCAGTAGGAAGTGTCGGTCTTCATGTACTTAAGTCGGCATTGTGACTTTTGTATTTAATTCCGATGCAATTTCTGTGCTTCATCGTCTATAAGAAGGTCCAAGGGATACAGTAAACCTGGAGTGAAGCGTCGGAATCTATATCTAGTGTCACAGGAATGGTTCAGAACATAGACAGTAAGATGAGTCAGTCTTCTTGTACTTAAGTCGGCATTGTGCCTTTTGCATTTAATTCCGATGCAATTTCTGTGTTTCATCGTCAATAAGAAGGTCCAAGGGATACAGTAAACCTCAAGTGAAGCATCGGAATCTATAACTAGTGTCACAGGAATGGTTCAAATCAAAGTCAGTAGGAAGTGTCGGTCTTCTTGTACTTAAGTCGGCATTGTGCCTCTTGTATTTAATTCCGATGCAATTTCTATGTTTCATCGTCAATAAGAATGTCAGAGGGGTACAGTAAACCTGAAGTGTCGCATCGGAATCTATAACTAGTGTCACAGGAATGGTTCAAATCATAGTCAAAAGGAGCTGTCGGTCTTCATGTACGTAAGTCGGCATTGTGCCTTTTGTATTTAAATCCGATGCAATTTCTGTGTTTCATCGTCAATAAGAAGGTCAGAGGGATACAGTAAACCTGAAGTGAAGCATCGCATCTATAACTAGTCTCACAGGAATGGTTCAAAACATAGACAGTAAGAAGAGACAGTCTTCGTGTACTTAAGGCGGCATTTTGATTGTTGTATTTCATTCCGACTCAATTTCTGTGTTTCATCGTCAACAAGAAGGTCCAAGGGATACAGTAAACCTGGAGTTAAGCATTGGAATCTATAACTAGTGTCACAGGAATGGTTCAAATCATAAACAGTAAGAAGAGTCAGTCTTCTTGTACTTAAATCGACATTGTGCCTTTTCTATTTAATTCCGATGCAATTTCTGTGTTTCATCGTCAGTAAGAAGGTCAGAGGGATAGAATAAACGTGAAGTGATGCATCGGAATCTATAACTAGTGTCACAGGAATGGTTCATAACAAAGTCAGTAAGAAGAGTCAGTCTTCTTGTCCTTAAGTCTGCATTGTGCCTTTTGTATTTAATTCCGATGCAATTTCTGTGTTTCATCGTCAATAAGAAGGTCATAGGGATACAATAAACCTGGAGTGTAGCATCGGAATCTATAACTTGTGTCACATTAATGCTTCAAAACATAGACAGTAAGAAGAGTCAGTTTTCGTGTACTTAAGGCGGCATTTTGATTGTTGTATTTCATTCCGATGCAATTTCTGTGTTTCATCGTCAATTAGAAGGTCCAAGGGATACAGTAAACCTGGAGTGAAGCATCGGAATCCATAACTAGTGTCAATGGAATGATTCAAAACATAGACAGTAAGAAGCGTCAGTCTTCTTGTACTTAAGTCTTCATTGTGCCTATTGTATTTAATTGCGATGCAATTTCTGTGTCTCATCGTCAATAACAAGGTCAGAGTGGCACAGCAAACCCTATAGTGAAGCATCGGAATCCACAACTAGTGTCACAGGAGTGGTTCAAAACATAGTCAGTAAGAAGAATTAGTCTTCTTGTACTTAAGTCGGCATTGTGCCTTTTGTATTTAATTCCGATGCAATTTCTGTGTTTCATCGTCAATAAGAAGGTCCAAGGGATACAGTAAACCTGGAGTGAAGCATCGGAATCTATAACTAGTGTCACAGGGACTGTTCAAAACATAAACAGTAAGATGAGTCAGTATTCTTGTACTTAATTCGGCATTGTGCTTTTTGTATTTATTTCCGATGCAATTTCTGTGTTTCATCGCCACTAAGACGGTGAGAGGGATACAGTATTGCTGAAGTTAAGCATCGGAATCTATAACTAGTGTCAGAGGAATGATTCAAAGCATAGTCAGTAAGAAGAGTCAGTCTTCTTGTAGTTAAGTCTGCATTGTGCCTTTTGTATTGAATTCCGATGCAATTTCTGTGTTTCATCGTCAATAAGAAGGTCCAAGGGATACAGTAAAACTGGAGTGAAGTATCGGAATTAATAACTAGTGTCACAGGAATGGTTCAAAACATAGACAGTAAGAAGAGTCAGTCTTCTTGTACTTAATTCGTCATTATGCCTTTTGTATTTAATTCCGATGCAATTTCTGTGTTTCATTGTCAATAAGAAGGTGTAAGGGACACAGTAAACCTCAAGTGAAGCATCCGAATATATAACTAGTGTCACAGGAATGGTTCAAAACAAAGTCAGTAAGAAGAGTCAGTCTTCTTGTCCTTAAGTCGGCATTTTGCCTTTTGTTTTTAATTCCGATGCAATTTCTGTGTTTCATCGTCAATACGAACTTCCAAGGTATACAGTAAACCTGAAGTGAAGCATCGGAATCTGTAACTAGTGTCACAGGAATGGTTCAAAACATAGTCAGTAAGAAGAGTCCGTCTTCTTGTACTTAAGTCGGCATTGTTCCTCTTGTATTTAATTCCGATGCAATTTCTGTGTTTCATCGTCAATTAGAAGTCAGAGGGATACAGTAAACCTGAAGTGATGCATCGGAATCTATAGCTAGTGTCACAGGAATAGTTCAAAACATAGTCAGTAGGAAGAGTCAGTCTTCTTGTCCTTCAGTCGGCATTGTGCCTTTTGTATTTAATTCCGATGCAATTTCTGTGTTTCGTCGTCAATATGAAGGTCCAAGGGATACAGTCCACCTGGAGTGAAGCATCGGAATCTATAACTAGTGTCACAGGAATGGTTCAAAACGTAGATAGTAAGGAGAGTCAGTCTTCTTGTACTTAATTTGCATTGTGCCTTTTGTATTTAATTCCGATGCAAATTCTGTGCTTGATCGTCAATACGAAGGTCCAAGGGATACAGCAAACCTGGAGTGAAACATCGGAATTTATAACTAGTGTCACAGGTATGGTTCAAAACATAGTCAGTAAGAAGAGTCAATCTTCTTGTACTTAAGTCGGCATTGTGCTTTTTGTATTTAATTCCGATGCAATTTCTGTGTTTCATCGTCAATAAGAAGGACCAAGGGATGCAGTAAACCTGGAGTGAAGCATCGGAATCTATAACTAGTGTCACAGGGATGGTTCAAAACATAGTCAGTAAGAAGAGTCCGTCTTCTTGTACTTAAGTCGGCATTGTTCCTCTTGTATTTAATTCCGATGCAATTTCTGTGTTTCATCGTCAATTAGAAGTCAGAGGGATACAGTAAACCTGAAGTGATGCATCGGAATCTATAGCTAGTGTCACAGGAATAGTTCAAAACATAGTCAGTAGGAAGAGTCAGTCTTCTTGTCCTTCAGTCGGCATTGTGCCTTTTGTATTTAATTCCGATGCAATTTCTGTGTTTCGTCGTCAATATGAAGGTCCAAGGGATACAGTCCACCTGGAGTGAAGCATCGGAATCTATAACTAGTGTCACAGGAATGGTTCAAAACGTAGATAGTAAGGAGAGTCAGTCTTCTTGTACTTAATTTGCATTGTGCCTTTTGTATTTAATTCCGATGCAAATTCTGTGCTTGATCGTCAATACGAAGGTCCAAGGGATACAGTAAACCTGAAGGGAAGCATCGCAATCTATAACTAGTCTCACAGGAATGGTTCAAATCATAGTCAGTAAGAAGAGTCAGTCTTCTTGTACTTAAGTCGGCATTGTGCCTTTTCTATTTAATTCCGATACAGTTTCTGTGTTTCATCGTCAAAAAGGAGGTCAGAGGGGTACAGTAAAGCTGAACTGAAGCATCGGAATCTATAACTTGTGTCACAGGAATGGTTCAAAACATAGTCAGTAAAAGGAGTCATTCTTTTTGTACTTAAGTCGGCAGTGTGCCTATTGTTTTAATTCCGATGCGATTTCTGTATTTCATCGTCAATAACAAGGTCCAAGGGATACAGTAAACCCGAATTGAAGCATCGGAATCTATAACTAGTGTCACAGGAATGGTTCAGAACATATACAGTAAGATGAGTCAGTCTTCTTGTACTTAAGTAGGCATTGTGCCCTTTGTATTTAATTCCGATGCAATTTCTGTGTTTCATTGTCAATAAGAAGGTCCAAGGGATACAGTAAACCTCAAGTGAAGCATCGGAATCTATAACTAGTGTCACAGGAACGGTTCAAACATAGTCAGTAGGAATAGTTGGTCTTCATGTACTTAAATCGGCATTGTCCCTTTTGTATTTAATTCCGATGCAATTTCTGTGTTTCATCGTCAATAAGAAGGTCCACGGGATATAGTTAACCTGAAGGGAAGCATCGCAATCTATAACTAGTCTCACAGGAATGATTCAAATCATAGTCAGTAGGAAGTGTCGGTCTTCATGTAGTTAAGTCGGCATTGTGCCTTTTGTATTTAATTCCGATGCAATTTCTAAGTTTCATCGTCAATAAGAAGATCAGAGGGATACAGTAAACCTGAAGTGAAGCATCGGAATCTATAACTAGTGTCACAGGAATGGTTCAAAACATAGACAGTACGAAGAGTCAGTCTTCTTGTACTTTAGTCGGCATTGAGCCTTTTCTATTTAATTCCGATGCAATTTCTGTGTTTCATCGTCAAAAAGGAGGTCAGAGGGGTACAGTAAAGCTGAACTGAAGCATCGGAATCTATAACTAGTGTCACAGGAATGGTTCAAATCATAGTCAGTAGGAAGTGTCGGTCTTCATGTACGTAAGTCGGCATTGTGCATTTTGTATTTAATTCCGATGCAATTTCTTTGTTTCATCGTCAATAAGAAGGTCAGGGGGATACAGTAAACCTGAAGTGAAGCATCGCAATCTATAACTAGTCTCACAGGAATGGTTCAAATCATAGTCAGTAAGAAGAGTCAGTCTTCTTGTACTTAAGTCGGCATTGTGCCTCTAGTATTTGATTCCGATGCAATTTCTGTGTTTCATCGTCAATAAGAATGTCAGAGGGATACAGTAAACCTGAAGTGACGCATCGGAATCTATAACTAGAGTCACAGGAATGGTTCAAACCATAGTCAAAAGGAAGTGTCGGTCTTCATGTACTTAAGTCGGCATTGTGCCTTTTGTATTTAATTCCGATGCAATTTCTGTGTTTCATCGTCAATAAGAAGGTCCAAGGGATAAAGTTAACCTGAAGTGAAGCATCGGAATCTATAACTAGTGCCACAGGAATGGTTCAAAGCAAAGTAAGTAAGAAGAGTCAGTCTTCTTATCCTTAAGTCTGCAGTGTGCCTCTTGTATTTAATTCCGATGCAATTTCTGTGTTTCATGGTCAATAAGAAGGTCAGAGGGATACAGTAAACCTGAAGTGACGCATCGGAATCTATAACTAGTGTCACAGGAATGGTTCAAAACATAGACAGTACGAAGAGTCAGTCTTCTTGTACTTTAGTCGGCATTGAGCCTTTTCTATTTAATTCCGATGCAATTTCTGAGTTTCATCGTCAAAAAGGAGGTCAGAGGGGTACAGTAAAGCTGAACTGAAGCATCGGAATCTATAACTAGTGTCACAGGAATGGTTCAAAACATAGTCAGTAAGAGGAGTCAGTCTTTTTGTAATTAAGTCGGCATTCGGCGTTTTGTATTTAATTCCGATGCAATTACTGTGTTTCATCGTCAATAAGAAGGACCAATGGATACAGTAAATCTCATGTGAAGCATCGGAATCTATAACTAGTGTCAGAGGAATGGTTCAAAACATAGTCAGTAGGAAGAGTCGGTCTTCATGTACTTAAGTCGGCATTGTGCCTTTTGTATTTAATTCCGATGCAATTTCTGTGTTTCATCGTCAATAAGAAGGTCAGAGGGATACAGTTAACCTGAAGGGAAGCATCGCAATCTATAACTAGTCTCACAGGAATGATTCAAATCATAGTCAGTAGGAAGTGTCGGTCTTCATGTACTTAAGTCGGCATTGTGCCTTTTGTATTTAATTCCGATGCAATTTCTGTGTTTCATCGTCAATACGAAGATCAGAGGGATACAGTTAACCTGAAGGGAAGCATCGCAATCTATAACTAGGCTCACAGGAATGGGTCAAATCATAGTCAGTAAGAAGAGTCAGTCTTCTTGTACTTAAGTCGGCATTGTGCCTCTTATATTTAATTCCGATGTAATTTCTGTGTTTCATCGTCAATACGAAGGTCAGAGGGATACAGTAAACCTGAAGGGAAGCATCGCAATCTATAACTAGTCTCACAGGAATGGTTCAAATCATAGTCAGTAAGAAGGGTCAGTCTTCTTGTACTTAAGTCGGTATTGTGCCTCTTGTATTTAATTCCGATGCAATTTCTGTGTTTCATCGTCAATAAGAATGTCAGAGGGATACAGTAAACCTGAAGTGACGCATCGGAATCTATAACTAGTGTCACAGGAATGGTTCAAATCATAGTCAAAAGGAAGTGTCGGTCTTCATGTACTTAAGTCGGCATTGTGCCTTTTCTATTTAATTCCGATGCATTTTCTGTGTTTCATCGTCAATAAGAAGGTCAGAGGGATACAGTAAACCTGAAGGGAAACATCGCAATCTATAACTAGTCTCACAGGAATGGTTCAAATTATAGTCAGTAAAAGGAGTCAGTCTTCTTGTACTTAAGTCGGCATTGTGCTTTTGTATTTAATTCCGAGGCAATTTCTGTGTTTCATCGTCAATAAGAAGGTCCAAGGGATACAGTAAACCTCAAGTGAAGCATCCGAATCTATAACTAGTGTCAGAGGAATGGTTCAAATCATAGACAGTACGAAGAGTCAGTCTTCTTGTACTTTAGTCGGCATTGTGCTTTTCTATTTAATTCCGATGCAAATTTTGTGTTTCATCGTCAAAAAGGAGGTCTGAAGGGTACAGTAAAGCTGAACTGAAGCATCGGAATCTATAACTTGTGTCACAGGAATGGTTCAAAACATAGTCAGTAAGAGGAGTCAGTCTTTTTGTACTTAAGTCGGCAGTGTGCCTATTGTGTTAATTCCGATGCGATTTCTGTATTTCATCGTCAAAAACAAGGTCCAAGGGATACAGTAAACCTGAATTGAAGCATCGGAATCTATAACTAGTGTCACAAAAATGGTTCAGAACATAGACAGTAAGATGAGTCAGTCTTCTTGTACTTAAGTCGGCATTGTGCCCTTTGTATTTAATTCCGATGCAATTTCTGTGTTTCATCGTCAAAAAGTAGGTCAGAGGGGTACAGTGAAGCTGAAGTGAAGCATCGGAATCTATAACTAGTGTCACAGGAATGGTTCAAAACATAGTCAGTAAGAGGAGTCAGTCTTTTTGTACTTAAGTCGGCAGTGTGCCTTTTGTGTTAATTCCGATGCGATTTCTGTATTTGATCGTCAATAAGGAGGTCCAAGGGATACAGTAAACCGCAAGTGAAGCATGGGAATCTATAACTAGTGTCACAGGAATGGTTCAAAACATAGTCAGTAGGAAGAGTCGGTCTTCATGTACTTAAGTCGGCATTGTGACTTTTGTATTTAATTCCGATGCAATTTCTGTGCTTCATCGTCTATAAGAAGGTCCAAGGGATACAGTAAACCTGGAGTGAAGCGTCGGAATCTATATCTAGTGTCACAGGAATGGTTCAGAACATAGTCAGTAAGAAGAATTAGTCTTCTTGTACTTAAGTCGGCATTGTGCCTTTTGTATTTAATTCCGATGCATTTTCTGTGTTTCATCGTCAATAAGAAGGTCCAAGGGATACAGTAAACCTGGAGTGAAGCATCGGAATCTATAACTAGTGTCACAGGGACTGTTCAAAACATAAACAGTAAGATGAGTCAGTATTCTTGTACTTAATTCGGCATTGTGCTTTTTGTATTTATTTCCGATGCAATTTCTGTGTTTCATCGCCACTAAGACGGTGAGAGGGATACAGTATTGCTGAAGTTAAGCATCGGAATCTATAACTAGTGTCAGAGGAATGATTCAAAGCATAGTCAGTAAGAAGAGTCAGTCTTCTTGTAGTTAAGTCTGCATTGTGCCTTTTGTATTGAATTCCGATGCAATTTCTGTGTTTCATCGTCAATAAGAAGGTCCAAGGGATACAGTCCACCTGGAGTGAAGCATCGGAATCTATAACTAGTGTCACAGGAATGGTTCAAAACGTAGATAGTAAGGAGAGTCAGTCTTCTTGTACTTAATTTGCATTGTGCCTTTTGTATTTAATTCCGATGCAAATTCTCTGC
The DNA here is from genome assembly GCF_021461385.2 of Schistocerca piceifrons. Classification (NCBI taxonomy): domain Eukaryota; kingdom Metazoa; phylum Arthropoda; class Insecta; order Orthoptera; family Acrididae; genus Schistocerca; species Schistocerca piceifrons. The sequence goes on along the minus strand of NW_025727432.1, from coordinate 617,871 downwards.
TTGATCGTCAATACGAAGGTCCAAGGGATACAGCAAACCTGGAGTGAAACATCGGAATTTATAACTAGTGTCACAGGTATGGTTCAAAACATAGTCAGGAAGAAGAGTCAATCTTCTTGTACTTAAGTCGGCATTGTGCTTTTTGTATTTAATTCCGATGCAATTTCTGTGTTTCATCGTCAATAAGAAGGACCAAGGGATGCAGTAAACCTGGAGTGAAGCATCGGAATCTATAACTAGTGTCACAGGGATGGTTCAAATCATAGACAGTAAGAAGAGTCAGACTACTTGTACTTAAGTCGGCATTGTGCCTTTTGTATTTTATTCCGATGCTATTTCTGTGTTTCATCGTCAATAAGAAGGTCAGAGGGATACAGTAATCCCGAAGTGAAGTATCGGAATCTATACCTAGTGTCACAGCAATGGTACGAAATATAGTCAGTAAGAATAGTCAGTCTTCTTGTACTTAAGTCATCATTGTGCAATTTCTATTTAATTCTGATGCAATTTCTGCGTTTCATCGTCAATTACAAGGTCCAAGGGATACAGTAAACCTGGAGTTAAGCATCGGAATCTATAACTAGTGTCACAGGAATGGTTCAAATAATGGCGAGTAAGAAGAGTCAGACATCTTCTACTTGAGTCGGCATTGTGTCTTTTGTATTTAATTCCGATGCAATTTCTGTGTTTCATCGTCAGTAAGAAGGTCCAAGGGATACAGTAAACCTGGAGTGAAGCATCGGAGTCTGTAACTAGTGTCACACGACTGGTTCAAAAATAGACAGTAAGAAGAGTTAGTCTTGTTGTGCTTAATTCGGCATTGTGCCTTTCGTATTTAATTCCGATGCAATTTTTGTGTTACATCGGCAATAAAAAGGTCAGAGGGATAGATTAAACCTGAAGTAAGGCATCGGAATCCATAACTAGTGTCACAGGAATGGTTCAAAACATAGCCAGTAAGAAGAGTCAGTCTTCTTGTACTTAAGTCGGCATTGTGCCTTTGGTATTTTATTCCGATGCAATTTCTGTGTTTCATCGTCAATAAGAAGGTCCAAGGGATACAGTAAACCTGGAGTGAAGCATCGGAACGTATAACTAGTGTCAATGGAATGATTCAAAACATAGACAGTAAGAAGAGTCAGTCTTCTTGTACTTAAGTCTTCATTGTGCCTATTGTATTTAATTCCGATGCAATTTCTCTGTCTCATCGTCAATAACAAGGTCAGAGTGGTACAGTAAACCTGGAGTGAAGCATCGGAGTCTATAACTAGTGTCACAGGAATGGTTCAAAAATAGACAGTAAGAAGAGTCAGTCTTCTTGTACTTAAGTCGGCATTGTGCCTTTTGTATTGAATTCCGATGTAATTTCTGTGTTTCGTCGTCAATAAGAAGGTCCAAGGGATACAGTAAACCTGGAGTGAAGCATCGGAATTAATAACTAGTGTCACAGAAATGGTTCAAAACATAGTCGGTAAGAACAGTTAGTCTTCTTGTACTTAAGTCGTCATTGTGCCTCTTGTATTTAATTCCGATGCAATTTCTGTGTTTCATTGTCAATAAAAAGGTCTAAGGGATACAGTAAACCTCAAGTGAAGCATCCGAATCTATAACTAGTGTCACAGGAATGGTTCAAACAAAGTCAGTAAGAAGAGTCAGTCTTCTTGTCCTTAAGTCGGCATTGTGCCTTTTGTATTTAATTCTGATGCAATTTCTGTGTTTCATCGTCAATAAGAAGGTCCAAGGGATACAGTAAACCTGGAGTGAAGCATCGGAATCTATAACTAGTGTCAATGGAATGATTCAAAACATAGACAGTAAGAAGAGTCAGTCTTCTTGTACTTAAGTCTTCATTGTGCCTATTGTATTTAATTCCGATGCAATTTCTGTGTCTCATCGTCAATAACAAGGTCAGAGTGGTACAGTAAACCTGGAGTGAAGCATTGGAGTCTATAACTAGTGTCACAGCAATGGTTCAAAAATAGACAGTAAGAAGAGTCAGTCTTCTTGTACTTCATTCGGCATTGTGCCTTTTGTATTTCATTCCGATGCAATTTCTGTGTTTCATCGTCAATAAGAAGGTCAGAGCGATACAGTAAACCTGAAGTGAAGCATCGGAATCCAAAACTAGTGTCACAGGAATGGTTCAAAACATAGTCAGTAAGAACAGATAGTCTTCTTGTACTTAAGTCGGCATTGTGCCTTTTCTATTTAATTCCGTTGCAATTTCTGTGTTTCATCGTCAATAAGAAGGTGCAAGGGATACAGTAAACCTGGAGTGAAGCATCGGAATCCACAACTAGTGTCACAGGAATGGTTCAAACATAGTCAGTAAGAAGAGTTAGTCTTCTTGTACTTAAGTCGGCATTGTGCCTTTTGTATTTAATTCCGATGAAATTTCTGTGTTTCATCGTCAATAAGAAGGTCCAAGGGATACAGTAAACCTGGAGTGAAGCATCGGAATCTATAACTAGTGTCACAGGGACGGTTCAAAACATAAACAGTAAGATGAGTCAGTATTCTTGTACTTAATTCGGCATTGTGCTTTTTGTATTTATTTCCGATGCAATTTCTGTGTTTCATCGCCACTAAGACGGTGAGAGGGATACAGTATTCCTGAAGTTAAGCATCGGAATCTATAACTAGTGTCACAGGAATGCTTCAAAGCATAGTCAGTAAGAAGAGTCAGTCTTCTTGTAGTTAAGTCGGCATTGTGCCTTTTGTATTGAATTCCGATGCAGTTTCTGTGTTTCATCGTCAATAAGAAGGTCCAAGGGATACAGTAAACCTGGAGTGAAGCATCGGAATTAATAACTAGTGTCACAGGAATGGTTCAAAACATAGACAGTAAGAAGAGTCAGTCTTCTTGTACTTAATTCGTCATTGTGCCTTTTGTATTTAATTCCGATGCAATTTCTGTGTTTCATTGTCAATAAGAAGGTCTAAGGGATACAGTAAACCTCAAGTGAAGCATCCGAATCTATAACTAGTGTCACAGGAATGGTTCAAACAAAGTCAGTAAGATGAGTCAGTCTTCTTGTCCTTAAGTCGGCAATTTGCCTTTTGTATTTAATTCCGATGCAATTTCTGTGTTTTATCGTCAATACGAACGTCCAAGGTATACAGTAAACCTGAAGTGAAGCATCGGAATCTATAACTAGTGTCACAGGAATGGTTAAAACATAGTCAGTAAGAAGAGTCCGTGATCTTGTACTTATGTCTGCATTGTTCCTTTTCTATTTAATTCCGATGCAATTTCTGTGTTTCATCGTCAATAACAAGGTCCAAAGGATAGAGTAATCCTGGAGTGAAGCATCGGAATCTATAACTAGTGTCACAGGAATGGTTCAAAACATAGTCAGTAAGAAGAGTCCGTCTTCTTGTACTTAAGTCGGCATTGTTCCTTTTGTATTTAATTCCGATGCAATTTCTGTGTTTCATCGTCAATAAGAAGTCAGAGGGATACAGTAAACCTGAAGTGATGCATCGGAATCTATAGCTAGTGTCACAGGAATGGTTCAAAACATAGTCAGTAAGAAGAGTCTGTCTTCTTGTCCTTAAGTCGGCATTGTGCCTTTTGTATTTAATTCCGATGCAATTTCTGTGCTTCATCGTCAATAAGAAGGTCCAAGGGATACAGCAAACCTGGAGTGAAACATCGGAATTTATAATTAGTGTCACAGGTATGGTTCAAAACATAGTCAGTAAGAAGAGTCAATCTTCTTGTACTTAAGTCGGCATTGTGCCTTTTGTATTTAATTCCGATGCAATTTCTGTGTTTCATCGTCAATAAGAAGGACCAAGGGATGCAGTAAACCTGGAGTGAAGCATCGGAATCTATAACTAGTGTCACAGGGATGGTTCAAATCATAGACAGTAAGAAGAGTCAGACTTCTTGTACTTAAGTCGGCATTGTGAATTTTGTATTTTATTCCGATGCAATTTCTGTGTTTCTTCGTCAATAAGAAAGTCAGAGGGATACAGTAATCCCGAAGTGAAGCATCGGAATCTATACCTAGTTTCACAGCAATGGTACGAAATATAGTCAGTAAGAATAGTCAGTCTTCTTATACATAAATCATCATTGTGCATTTTCTATTTAATTCTGATGCAATTTCTGCGTTTCATCGTCAATAACAAGGTCCAAGGGATACAGTAAACCTGGAGTTAAGCATCGGAATCTATAACTAGTGTCACAGGAATGGTTCAAAACATAGTCAGTAAGAATAGTCAGTCTTCTTGTACTTAAGTCATCATTGTGCATTTTCTATTCAATTCTGATGCAATTTCTGTGTTTCATCGTCAATATGAAGGTCCAAGGGATACAGTAAACCTGGAGTGAAGCATCGGAATCTTTTACTAGTGTCACAGCAATGGTTCAAATCATAGACAGCAAGAAGAGTCAGATCTCATTTACTTAAGTCGGCATTGTGCCTTTTGTATTTAATTCCGAAGCAATTTCTGTGTTTCATCGTCAATAAGAAGGTCCAAGGGATACAGTAAACCTGGAGTGAAGCATCGGAGTCTATAACTAATGTCACAGGACTGGTTCAAAAATAGACAGTAAGAAGAGTCAGTCTTCTTAAACTTAATTCGGCATTGTGTCTTTTGTATTTAAATCCGATGCAATTTCTGTGTTTCATCGTCAATAAGAAGGTCAGAGGGATACAGTAAACCTGAAGTGAAGCATCGGTATCTATAACTAGTGTCACAGGAATCGTTCAAAACATAGACAGTAAGAAGAGTCAGTCTTCTTGTACTTAAGTCGGCATTGTGCCTTTTCTATTTTATTCCGATGCAATTTCTGTGTTTCATCGTCAATAAGAAGGTCCAAGGGATACAGTAAACCTGGAGTGAAGCATCGGAATCTATAACTAGTGTCACAGGAATGGTTCAAATCATAGACAGTAAGATGAGTCAGTCTCCTTGTACTTAATTCTGCACTGTGCCTTTTGTATTTAATTCCGATGCAATTTCTGTTTTTCATCGTCAATAAGAAGGTCCAAGGGATACAGTAAACCTGAAGTGAAGCATCGGAATTTGTAACTAGTATCACAGGAATGGTTCAAAACATAGTCAGTAAGAAGAGTCAGTCTTCTTGTACTTAAGTCATAATTGTGCCTTTTGTATTTAATTCCGATGCAATTTCTGTGTTTCATCGTCAATAAGAAGGACCCAGGGATGCAGTAAACCAGGAGTGAAGCATCGGAATCTATAACTAGTGTCACAGCAATGGTTCAAATCATAGACAGCAAGAAGAGTCAGATTTCTTTTACTTAAGTCGGCATTGTGCCTTTTGTATTTATTTCCGAAGCAATTTCTGTGTATCATCGTCAATAAGAAGGTCCAAGGGATACAGTAAACCTGGAGTGAAGCATCGGAGTCTATAACTAATGTCACAGGACTGGTTCAAAAATAGACAGTAAGAAGAGTCAGTCTTCTTAAACTTAATTCGGCATTGTGCCTTTTGTATTTAAATCCGATGCAATTTCTGTGTTTCATTGTCAATAAGAAGGTCAGAGGGATACAGTAAACCTGAAGTGAAGCATCGGGATCTATAACTAGTGTCACAGGAATCGTTCAAAACATAGTCAGTAAGAAGAGTCAGTCTTCTTGTACTTAAGTCGGCATTGTGCCTTTTCTATTTTAGTCCGATGCAATTTCTGTGTTTCATCGTCAATAAGGAGGTCCAAGGGATACAGTAAACCTGGAGTGAAGCATCGGAATCTATAACTAGTGTCACAGGAATGGTTCAAAACATAGACAGTAAGATGAGTCAGTCTCCTTGTACTTAATTCTGCACTGTGCCTTTTGTATTTAATTCCGATGCAATTTCTGTTTTTCATCGTCAATAAGAATGTCCAAGGGATACAGTAAACCTGAAGTGAAGCATCGGAATTTGTAACTAGTATGACAGGAATGGTTCAAAACATAGTCAGTAAGAAGAGTCAGTCTTCTTGCACTTAAGTCCGCATTGTGCCATTTGTATTTAATTCCGATGCAATTTCTGTGTTTCATCGTCAATAAGAAGGGCCAAGTGATACAGTAAACCTGGAGTGAAGCATCGGAATCTATAACTAGTGACACAGGTATGGTTCAAAACATAGACAGTAATAAGAGTCAGTCTTCTTGTACTTAAGTCGGCATTGTGCCTTTTGTATTAACTCCGATGCGATTTCTGTGTTTCATCGTCAATAAGAAGGTCAGAGGGATATAGTAATCCTGAAGTGGAGCATCGGAATCTATAACTAGTGTCACAGGAATGGTTCAAAACATAGTCAGTAAGAATAGTCAGTCTTCTTGTACTTAAGTCATCATTGGGCAATTTCGATTTAATTCTGATGCGATTTCTGTGGTTCATCGTCAATATGAAGGTCCAAGGGATACAGTAAACCTGGTGTGAAGCATCGGAATCTATAACTAGTGTCACTGGAATGGTTCAGTTCATAGACAGTAGGAAGAGTCAGATCTCTTTCACTTAAGTCGGCATTGTGCCTTTTGTATTTAATTCCGATGCAATTTCTGTGTTTCATCGTCAATAAGAAGGTCCAAGAGATACAGTAAACCTCAAGTGAAGCATCGGAATCTATAACTGGTGTCACAGGAATGGTTCAAAACATAGTCAGTAAGAAGAGTCAGTCTTCTTGTACTTAAGTCGGCATTGTGCCATTTGTATTTAATTCCGATGCAATTTCTGTGTATCATCGTCAATAAGAAGGGCCAAGGGATACAGTAAACCTGGAGTGAAGCATCGGAATCTATGACTAGTGACACAGGTATGGTTCAAAACATAGACAGTAAGAAGAGTCAGTCTTCTTGTACTTAAGTCGGCATTGTGCCTTTTGTATTAACTCCGATGCAATTTTTGTGTTTCATCGTCAATAAGAAGGTCCAAGGTATACAGTTAACCTGAAGTGAAGCATCGGATCTATAACTAGTGTCACAGGAATGGTTCAAAACGTAGTCAGTAAGAAGAGTCAGTCTTCTTGTACTTAAGTCGGCATTGTACCTTTTCTATTTAATTCCGATGCAATTTCTGTGTTTCATCGTCAATAACAAGGTCCAATGGATACAGTAAACCTGGAGTGAAGCATCGGAATCTATAACTAGTGTCAATGGAATGGTTCAAAACATAGACAGTAAGAAGAGTCAGTCTTCTTGTACTTAAGTCGGCATTTTGATTGTTGTATCTAATTCCGATGCAATTTCTGTGTTTCATCGTCAATAAGAAGGTCCAAGGGATACAGTAAACCTGGAGTGTAGCATCGGAATCGATAACTAGTGTCACAGGAATAGTTCAAAACATAGACAGTAAGAAGAGTCAGTCTTCTTTTACTTAAGTCTTCATTGTGCCTATTGTATTTAATTGCGATGCAATTTCTGTGTCTCATCGTCAATAACAAGGTCAGAGGGGCACAGCAAACCTGGAGTGAAGCATCGGAATCCACAACTAGTGTCACAGGAATGGTTCAAAACATAGTCAGTAAGAAGAATTAGTCTTCTTGTACTTAAGTCGGCATTGTGCCTTTTGTATTTAATTCCGATGCAATTTCTGTGTTTCTTCGTCAATAATAAGGTCCAAGGGATACAGTAAACCTGGAGTGAAGCATCGGAATCTATAACTAGTGTCACAGGGACTGTTCAAAACATAAACAGTAAGATGAGTCAGTATTCTTGTACTTAATTCGGCATTGTGCTTTTTGTATTTATTTCCGATGCAATATCTGTGATTCATCGCCACTAAGACGGTGAGAGGGATACAGTATTCCTGAAGTTAAGCATCGGAATCTATAACTAGTGTCAGAGGAATGGTTCAAAGCATAGTCAGAGAGAAGAGTCAGTCTTCTTGTAGTTAAGTCGGCATTGTGCCTTTTGTATTGAATTCCGATGCAATTTCTGTGTTTCATCGTCAATAAGAAGGTCCAAGGGATACAGTAAAACTGGAGTGAAGCATCGGAATTAATAACTAGTGTCACAGGAATGGTTCAAATCATAGACAGTAAGAAGAGTCAGTCTTCTTGTACTTAATTCGTCATTGTGCCTTTTGTATTTAATTCCGATGCAATTTCTGTGTTTCATTGTCAATAAGAAGGTCTAAGGGACACAGTAAACCTCAAGTGAAGCATCCGAATATATAACTAGTGTCACAGTAATGGTTCAAAACAAAGTCAGTAAGAAGAGTCAGTCCTCTTGTCCTTAAGTCGGCATTTTGCATTTTGTATTTAATTCCGATGCAATTTCTGTGTTTCATCGTCAATACGAACGTCCAAGGTATACAGTAAACCTGAAGTGAAGCATCGGAATCTATAACTAGTGTCACAGGAATGGTTCAAAACATAGTCAGTAAGAAGAGTCCGTCTTCTTGTACTTAAGTCGGCATTGTTCCTTTTCTATTTAATTCCGATGCAATTTCTGTGTTTCATCGTCAATAAGAAGGACCAAGGGATGCAGTAAACCTGGAGTGAAGCATCGGAACCTATAACTAGTGTCACAGCGATGGTTCAAATCATAGACAGTAAGAAGAGTCAGACTTCTTGTACTTAAGTCGGCATTGTGCCTTTTGTATTTTATTCCGATGCAATTTCTGTTTTTCATCGTCAATAAGAAGGTCAGAGGGATACAGTAATCCCGAAGTGAAGCATCGGAATCTATACCTAGTGTCACAGCAATGGTACGAAATATAGTCAGTAAGAATAGTCAGTCTTCTTGTACTTAAGTCATCATTGTGCAATTTCTATTTAATTCTGATGCAATTTCTGCGTTTCATCGTCAATTACAAGGTCCAAGGAATACAGTAAACCTGGAGTTAAGCATCGGAATCTATAACTAGTGTCACAGGAATGGTTCAAATAATGGCGAGTAAGAGGAGTCAGACATCCTTTACTTGAGTCGGCATTGTGTCTTTTGTATTTAATTCCGATGCAATTTCTGTGTTTCATCGTCAGTAAGAAGGTCCAAGGGATACAGTAAACCTGGAGTGAAGCATCGGAGTCTGTAACTAGTGTCACACGACTGGTTCAAAAATAGACAGTAAGAAGAGTTAGTCTTGTTGTGCTTAATTGGCGTTGTGCCTTTTGTATTTAATTCCGATGCAATTTTTGTGTTACATCAGCAATAAAAAGGTCAGAGGGATAGATTAAACCTGAAGTAAGGCATCGGAATCCATAACTAGTGTCACAGGAATGGATCAAAACATAGCCAGTAAGAAGAGTCAGTCTTCTTGTACTTAAGTCGGCATTGTGCCTTTGGTATTTAATTCCGATGCTATTTCTGTGTTTCATCGTCAATAAGAAGGTCCATGGGATACAGTAAACCTGGAGTGAAGCATCGGAATCTATAACTAGTGTCAATGGAATGATTCAAAACATAGACAGTAAGAAGAGTCAGTCTTCTTGTACTTAAGTCTTCATTGTGCCTATTGTATTTAATTCCGATGCAATTTCTGTGTCTCATCGTCAATAACAAGGTCAGAGTGGTACAGTAAACCTAGAGTGAAGCATCGGAGTCTATAACTAGTGTCACAGGAATGGTTCAAAAATAGACAGTAAGAAGAGTCAGTCTTCTTGTACTTAATTCGGCATTGTGCCTTTTGTATCTCATTCCGATGCAATTTCTGTGTTTCATCGTCAATAAGAAGGTCAGAGCGATACAGTAAACCTGACGTGAAGCATCGGAATCCACAACTAGTGTCACAGGAATGGTTCAAAACATAGTCAGTAAGAACAGTTATTCTTCTTGTACTTAAGTCGGCATTGTGCCTTTTCTATTTAATTCCGTTGCAATTTCTGTGTTTCATCGTCAATAAGAAGGTGCAAGGGATACAGTAAACCTGGAGTGAAGCATCGGAATCTATAACTAATGTCACAGGAATGGTTCAAAACATAGACAGTAAGAAGAGTCAGTCTCCTTGTACTTAATTCTGCACTGTGCCTTTTGTATTTAATTCCGATGAAATTTCTGTGTTTCATCGTCAATAAGAAGGTCCAAGGGATTCAGTAAACCTGAAGTGAAGCATCGGAAATTGTAACTAGTATCACAGGAATGGTTCAAAAGATAGTCAGTAAGAAGAGTCAATCTACTTGTACTTAAGTCGGCATTGTGCCATTTGTATTTTATTCCGATGCAATTTCTGTGTTTCATCGTCAATAAGAAGGGCCAAGGGATACAGTAAACCTGGAGTTAAGCATCGGAATCTATAACTAGTGACACAGGTATGGTTCAAAACATAGACAGTAAGAAGAGTCAGTCTTCTTGTACTTAAGTCGGCATTTTGCCTTTTCTATTTATTTCCGATGCAATTTCTGTGTTTCATCGTGAATAAGAAGGTCCAAGGGATACAGTAAACCTGAGGTGAAGCATCGGAATCTATAACTAGTGTCGCAGGAATGGTTCAAATAATAGACAGTAAGAAGAGTCAGACATCTTTTACTAGAGTCGGCATTGAGCCTTTTGTATATAATTCCGATGCAATTTCTGTGTTTCATCGTCTATAAGAAGGTCCAAGGGATACAGTAAACCTGTAGTGAAGCATCTGAGTCTATAACAAGTGTCACATGACTGGTTCAAAAATAAACAGTAAGAGGAGTTAGTCTTCTTGTGCTTAATTCTGCATTGTGCCTTTTGTATTAATTTCCGATGCAATTTCTGTGTTTCATCGTCAATATGAAGGTCCAAGGGATACAGTACACCTGGAGTGAATCATCGGAATTTATAACTAGTGTCACAGGTATTGTTCAAAACATAGTCAGCTAGAAGAGTCTATCATCTTGTACTTAAGTCGGCATTGTGCCTTTTGTATTTAATACCGATGCAATTTCTGTGTTTCATCGTCAATAAGAAGGACCAAGGGATGCAGTAAACCTGGAGTGAAGCATCGGAATCTATAACTAGTGTCACAGGGACGGTTAATAACATAGACAGTAAGATGAGTCAGTATTCTTGTACTTAAGTCGGCATTGTGCTTCTTGTATTTATTTCCGATGCAATTTCTGTGTTTCATCGTCACTAAGAAGGTCAGAGGGGTACAGTAATTCTGAAGTTAAGCATCGGAATCTATAACTAGTGTTACAATAATGGTTCAAAGCATAGTCAGTAAGAAGAGTCAGTCTTCTTGTAGTTAAGTCGGCATTGTGCCTTTTGTATTGAATTCTGATGCAATTTCTGTGTTTCATCGTCAATAAGAAGGTCCAAGGGATACAGTAAACCTGGAGTGAAGCATCGGAGTCTGTAACTAGTGTCACAGGACTGGTTCAAAAATAGACAGTAAGAAGAGTCAGTCTTCTTGTACTTCATTCGGCATTGTGCCTTTTGTATTTCATTCCGATGCAATATCTGTGTTTCATCGTCAATAAGAAAGTCAGAGTGATACAGTAAACCTGAAGTGAAGCATCGGAATCCACAACTAGTGTCACAGGAATGGTTCAAAACATAGTCAGTAAGAAGAGTTAGTCCTCTTGTACTTAAGTCGGCATTGTGCCTTTTCTATTTAATTCCGATGCAATTTCTGTGTTTCATCGTCAATAAGAAGGTGCAAGGGATACAGTAAACCTGGAGTGAAGCATCGGAATGTATAACTAATGTCACAGGAATGGTTCAAAACATAGACAGTAGGAAGAGTCAGTCTTCTTGTACTTATGTCGGCATTGTGCCTTTTCTATTCTATTCCGATGCAATTTCTGTGTTTCGTTGACTATACGAAGGTCCAAGGGATACAGTAAACCTGAAGTGAAGCATCGGAATTTGTAACTAGTATCACAGGAATGGTTCAAAACATAGTCAGTAAGAAGAGTCAGTCTTCTTGTACTTAAGTCGGCATTGTGCCATTTGTATTTAATTCCGATGCAATTTCTGTGTTTCATCGTCAATAAGAAGGGCCAAGGGATACAGTAAACCTGGAGTGAAGCATCGGAATCTATAACTAGTGACACAGGTATGGTTGAAAACATAGACAGTAAGAAGAGTCAGTCTTCTTGTACTTAAGTCGGCATTGTGCATTTTCTATTTAATTCCGATGCAATTTCTGTGTTTCATCGTCAATACGAAGGTCCAAGGGATACAGTAAACCTGAGGTGAAGCATCGGAATCTATAACTAGTGTCACAGGAATGGTTCAAAACACAGTCAGTAACAAGAGTCAGTCTTCTTGTACTTAAGTCGGCATTGATCCTTTTCTATTTAATTCCGATGAAATTTCTGTGTTTCATCGTCAATAACAAGGTCCAACGGATACAGTGAACCTGGAGTGAAGCATCTGAATCTATAACTAGTGTCAATGGAATGGTTCAAATGATAGACATTAAGAAGAGTCAGTCTTCTTGTACTTAAGTCGGCATTGTGCCTTTTGTATTTAATTCCGATGCAATTTCTGTGTTTCATGGTCAATAAGAAGTCAGAGGGATACAGTAAACCTGAAGTGATGCATCGGAATCTATAGCTAGTGTCACAGGAATGGTTCAAAACATAGTCAGTAAGAAGAGTCAGTCTTCTTGTCCTTAAGTCGGCATTGTGCTTTTATATTAATTTCCGATGCAATTTCTGTGTTTCATCGTCAATATGAAGGTCCAAGGGATACAGTACACCTGGAGTGAAGCATCGGAATCTATAACTAGTGTCACAGGAATGGTTCAAAACGTAGATAGTAAGAAGAGTCAGTCTTCTTGTACTTAATTTGCATTGTGCCTTTTGTATTTAATTCCGATGCAATTTCTGTGCTTCATCGTCAATAAGAAGGTCCAAGGGATACAGTAAACCTGGAGTGAAGCATCGGAATTTATAACTAGTGTCACAGGTATGGTTCAAAACATAGTCAGTAAGAAGAGTCAATCTTCTTGTACTTAAGTCGGCATTGTGCCTTTTGTATTTAATACCGATGCAATTTCTGTGTTTCATCGTCAATAAGAAGGACCAAGGGATGCAGTAAACCTGGAGTGAAGCATCGGAATCTATAACTAGTGTCACAGGGACGGTTCATAACATAGACAGTAAGATGAGTCAGTATTCTTGTACTTAAGTCGGCATTGTGCTTTTTGTATTTATTTCCGATGCAATTTCTGGGTTTCATCGTCACTAAGAAGGTCAGAGGGGTACAGTAATTCTGAAGTTAAGCATCGGAATCTATAACTAGTGTCACAGGAATGGTTCAAATCATAGACAGTTGGAACAGTCAGTCTTCTTGTACTTAAGTTGGCATTGTGCCTTTCGTATTTAATTCCGATGCAATTTCTGTGTTTCTTCGTCAATAAGAAGGTCAGAGGGATACAGTTAAACTGAAGTGAAGCATCGGAATCTATAACTAGTGCCACAGGAATGGTTCAAATTATAGTCAGTAAGGAGAGTCCGTCTTCTTGCCTTAAGTCGGCATTATGTCTCTTGTATTTATTTCCGATGCAATTTCTGTGGTTCATCGTCAATAAGAAGGTCCAAGGGATAGAGTAAACCTGGAGTGAAGCATCGGAGTCTATAACTAGTGTCACAGGACTGGTTCAAAAATAGACAGTAAGAAGAAACAGTCTTCTTGTACTTAATTCGGCATTGTGGCTTTTGTATTTCATTCCGATGCAATTTCTGTGTTTCATCGTCATTAAGAAGGTCAGAGCGATACAGTTAACCAGAAGTGAAGCATCGGAATTAATAACTAGTGTCACAGGAATGGATCAAAACATAGTCAGTAATAAGAGTTAGTCTTCTTGTCCTTAAGTCGGTATTGTGAATTTTGTATTTAATTCCGATGCAATTTCTGTGTTTCATTGTCAATAAGAAGGTCCAACGGATACAGTAAACCTCAAGTGAAGCATCGGAATGTATAACTAGTGTCATAGGAATGGTTCAAAACAAAGTCAGCAAGAAGAGTCAGTCTTCTTGTCCTTAAATGCGCATTGTGCCTTTTGTATTTAATTCCGATGCAATTTCTGTGTTTCATCGTCAATAAGACGGTTTAAGGGATACAGTAAACCTGGAGTGAAGCATCGGAATCTATAACTAGTGTCACAGGAATGGTTCAAAACATAGACAGTAAGAAGAGTCAGTCTTCGTGTACTTAAGTCGGCATTTTGCCTTTTGTATTTAATTCCGATGCAATTTCTGTGTTTCATCGTCAATAAGAACGTCCAAGGGATACAGTAAAGCTGAGGTGAAGCATCGGAATCTATAACTAGTGTCACAGGAATGGTTCAAAACATAGTCAGTAAGAATAGTCAGTCTTCTTGTACTTAAGTCATCATTGTGCATTTTCTATTTAATTCTGATGCAATTTCTGTGTTTCATCGTCAATAAGAAGTTCAGAGGGATAGATTAAACCTGAAGTGAAGCATCGGAATCCATAACTAGTGACACAGGAATGGTTCAAAACATAGTCAGTAAGAGAGTCAGTCTTCTTGTACTGAAATCGGCATTGTACCTTTTCTATTTAATTCCGATGCAATTTCTGTGTTTCATCGTCAATAACAAGGTCCAAAGGATACAGTAAACCTGGAGTGAAGCATCGGAATCTATAACTAGTTTCACAGAAATGGTTCAAAGCAAAGTCAGCAAGAAGAGTCAGTCTTCTTGTCCTTAAGTGCGCATTGTGCTTTTGTATTTAATTCCGATGGAATTTCTGTGTTTCATCGTAAATAAGATGGTCCAAGGGAAACAGTAAACCTGGAGTGTAGCATCGGAATCCATAACTAGTGTCACAGGAATGGTTCAAAACATAGACAGTAAGAAGAGTCAGTCTTCGTGTACTTAAGTCGGCATTTTGCCTTTTGTATTTAATTCCGATGCAATTTATGTGTTTCATCGTCAATATCAACGTCCAAGGGATACAGTAAACCTGAGGTGAAGCATCGGAATCTATAACTAGTGTCACAGGAATGGTTCAAAACATAGTCAGTAAGAGAGTCAGTCTTCTTGTACTGAAATCGGCATTGTACCTTTTCTATTTAATTCCGATGCAATTTCTGTGTTTCATCGTCAATAACAAGGTCCAAAGGATACAGTAAACCTGGAGTGAAGCATCTGAATCTATAACTAGTGTCAATGGAAGGGTTCAAACCATAGACAGTAAGAAGAGTCAGTCTTCTTGTACTTAAGTCGGCATTGTGCCTTTTGTATTTCATTCCGATGCAATTTCTGTGTTTCATTGTCAACAAGAAGGTCCAAGGGAAACAGTAAACCTGGAGTGAAGCATCGGAATCTATAACTAGTGTCACAGGGACGGTTCATATCATAGACAGTAAGATGAGTCAGTATTCTTGTACTTAAGTGGGCATTGTGCTTTTTGTATTTATTTCCGATGCAATTTCTGTGTTTCATCGTCACTAGGAAGGTCAGAGAGGTACAGTAATCCTGAAGTTACGCATCGCAATCTATAACTAGTGTTACAATAATGGTTCAAAGCATAGTCAGTAAGAAGAGTCAGTCTTCTTGTAGTTAAGTCGGCATTGTGCCTTTTGTATTGAATTCCGATGCAATTTCTGTGTTTCGTCGTCAATAAGAAGGTCCAAGGGATACAGTAAACCTGAAGTGAAGCTTCGGAATCTATAACTAGTGTCACAGGAATGGTTCAAACATAGAAAGTAGGAAGAGTCAGTCTTCTAGTACTTATGTCGGCATTGTGCCTTTTGTATTTAATTCCGATGCAGTTTCTGTGTTTCATTGTCAATACGAAGGTCCAACGGATACAGTAAACCTCAAGTGAAGCATCGGAATCTATAACTAGTGTCACAGGAATGGATCAAAACAAAGTCAGCAAGAAGAGTCAGTCTTCTTGTCCTTAAGTGCGCATTGTGCCTTTTGTATTTAATTCCGATGCAATTTCTGTGTTTTATCGTCAATAAGAAGGTCCAAGGGATACAGTAAATCTGGAGTGAAGCATCGGAATCTATAACTAGTGTCACAGGAATGGTTCAAAACATAGACAGTAAGTAGAGTCAGTCTTCGTGTACTTAAGTTGGCATTGTGCTTTTTGTATTGATTTCCGATGCAATTTCTGTGTTTCATCGTCACTAAGAAGGTGTGAGGGGTACAGTAATTCTGAAGTTAAGCATCGGATTCTATAACTAGTGTCACAGGAATGGTTCAAAACATAGACAGTAGGAAGAGTAAGTCTTCTAGTACTTAAGTCGGCATTGTGCCTTTTCTATTTAATTCCGATTCAATTTCTGTGTTTCATCGTCAATAAGACGTTCCGAGGGATACAGTACACCTGAAGGGAAACATCGGAATCTATAACTAGCGTCACAGGATTGGTTCAAAACATAGACAGTTGGAACAGTCAGTCTTCTTGTACTTAAGTTGGCATTGTGCCTTTCGTATTTAATTCCGATGCAATTTCTATGTTTCATCGTCAATAAGAAGGTCAGAGGGATACAGTAAAACTGAAGTAAAGCATCGGAATCTATAACTAGTGCCACAGGAATGGTTCAAATTATAGTCAGTAAGGAGAGTCAGTCTTCTTGTCCTTAAGTCGGCATTGTTTCTCTTGTATTTATTTCCGATGCAATTTCTGTGTTTCATCGTCAATAAGAAGGTCCAAGGGATACAGTAAACCTGGAGTGAAGCATCGGAGTCTATAACTAGTGTCACAGGACTGGTTCAAAAATAGATAGTAAGAAGAAACAGTCTTCTTGTACTTAATTCGGCATTGTGGCTTTTGTATTTCATTCCGATGCAATTTCTGTGTTTCATCGGCATTAAGAAGGTAAGAGCGATACGGTAAACCTGAAGTGAAGCATCGGAATCCAAAACTAGTGTCACAGGAATGGTTCAAAACATAGTCAGTAAGAAGAGTTAGTCTTCTTGTACTTAAGTTGGCTTTGTGCCTTTTGTATTTAGTTCCGATGCAATTTCTGTGTTTCGTCGTCAATAAGAAGGTCAAAGGGATACAGTAAACCTGGAGTGAAGCATCGGAATCTATAACTAGTGTCACAGGGACGGTTCAAAACATAAACAGTAAGATGAGTCAGTATTTTTGTACTTAATTCGGCATTGTGCTTTTTGTATTTATTTCCGATGCAATTTCTGTGTTTCATCGTCACTAAGACGGTGAGAGGGATACTGTAATCCTGATCTTAAGCATCGGAAGCTATAACTAGTGTCACAGGAATGGATCAAAGCATAGTCAGTAAGAAGAGTCAGTCTTCTTTTAGTTAAGTCGGCATTGTGCCTTTTGTATTGAATTCCGATGCAATTTCTGTGTTTCATCGTCAATAAGAAGGTCCAAGGGATACAGTAAACCCGACGCGAAGGATCGGAATCTATAACTAGTGTCACAGGAATGGTTCAAAACAAAGACAGTTGGAAGAGTCAGTCTTTTTCTCCCTAAGTCGGCATTGTGCCTTTAGTATTTAATTCCGATGCAATTTCTGTGTTTCATCGTCAATAAGAAGGTCCAAGGGACACAGTAAACCTGAAGTGAAGTATCGGAATCTATAACTAGTGTCACAGGAATGGTTCAAAACATAGTCAGTAAGAAGAGTCTGTCTTCTTGTACTTAAGTTGGCATTGTGCCTTTTCTATTTAATTCCGATGCAATTTCTGTGTTTCATCGTCAAATAGAAGGTCCAAGGGATACAGTAAACCTGGAGTGAAGCATCGGAATCTACAACTAGTGTCAATGGTATGGATCATGACATAGACTGTAAGAAGAGTCAGTCTTCTTGTACTTAAGTCGGCATTGTGCCTTTTGTATTTAATTCCGATGCAATTTCTGTGTTTCATTGTCAATAAGAAGGTCCAACGGATACAGTAAACCTCAAGGGAAGCATCGGAATCTATAACTAGTGTCACAGGAATGATTCAAAACAAAGTCAGCAAGAAGAGTCAGTCTTCTTGTCCTTAAGTGCGCATTGTGCATTTTGTATTTAATTCCGATGCAATTTCTGTGTTTCATCGTCAGTAAGAAGGTCCAAGGGATACAGTAAACCTGGAGTGAAGCATCGGAATCTATAACTAGTGTCACAGGAATGGTTCAAAACATAGACAGTAAGAAGAGTCAGTCTTCGTGTACTTAAGTCGGCATTTTGCCTTTTGTATTTAATTCCGATGCAATTTCTGTGTTTCATCGTCAATAAGAACGTCCAAGGGATACAGTAAACCTGAGGTGACGCATCGGAATCTACAACTAGTGTCACAGGATTGGTTCAAAACATTGTCAGTAAGAGAGTCAGTCTTCTTGTGCTGAAATCGGCATTGTACCTTTTCTATTTAATTCCGATGCAATTTCTGAGTTTCATCGTCAATAACAAGGTCCAAAGGATACAGTAAACCTGGAGTGAAGCACCTGAATCTATAACTAGTGTCAATGGAATGGCTCAAACCATAGACAGTAAGAAGAGTCAGTCTTCTTGTACTTAAGTCGGCATTGTGCCTTTTGTATTTACTACCGATGCTATTCCTGTGCTTCATCGTCAATAAGAAGGTCCAAGGTATACAGTAAACCTGGAGTGAAGCATCGGAATCTATAACTAGTGTCACAGGAATGGTTCAAAACATAGTCAGTAAGAATAGTCAGTCTTCTTGTACTTAAGTCATCATTGTGCATTTTCTATTTAATTCTGATGCAATTTCTGTGTTTCATCGTCAATAAGAAGTTCAGAGGGATAGATTAAACCTGAAGTGAAGCATCGGAATCCATAACTAGTGACACAGGAATGGTTCAAAACATAGTCAGTAAGAAGAGTCAGTCTTCTTTTAGTTAAGTCGGCATTGTGCCTTTTGTATTTAATTCCGATGCAATTTCTGTGTTTCATCGTCAATAAGAAGGTCCAAGGGACACAGTAAACCTGAAGTGAAGTATCGGAATCTATAACTAGTGTCACAGGAATGGTTCAAAACATAGTCAGTAAGAAGAGTCCGTCTTCTTGTACTTAAGTTGGCATTGTGCCTTTTCTATTTAATTCCGATGCAATTTCTGTGTTTCATCGTCAAATAGAAGGTCCAAGGGATACAGTACACCTGGAGTGAAGCATCGGAATCTACAACTAGTGTCAATGGTATGGATCATGACATAGACTGTAAGAAGAGTCAGTCTTCTTGTACTTAAGTCGGCATTGTGCCTTTTGTATTTAATTCCGATGCAATTTCTGTGTTTCATTGTCAATAAGAAGGTCCAAAGGATACAGTAAACCTCAAGTGAAGCATCGGAATCTATAACTAGAGTCACAGGAATGGTTCAAAACAAAGTCAGCATGAGGAGTCAGTCTTCTTGTCCTTAAGTGCGCATTGTGCCTTTTGTATTTAATTCCGATGCAATTTCTGTGTTTCATCGTCAATAAGAAGATCCAAGGGATACAGTAAACCTGGAGTGAAGCATCGGAATCTACAACTAGTGTCACAGGAATGGTTCAAAACATAGTCAGTAAGAATAGTCAGTCTTCTTGTACTTAAGTCATCATTGTGCATTTTCTATTTAATTCTGATGCAATTTCTGTGTTTCATCGTCAATAAGAAGTTCAGAGGGATAGATTAAACCTGAAGTGAAGCATCGGAATCCATAACTAGTGACACAGGAATGGTTCAAAACAGAGTAAGAAGAGTCAGTCTTCTTGTACTTAAGTTGGCATTGTGCCTTTGGTATTTAAATTCCGATGCAATTTCTGTGTTTCGTCGTCAACAAGAAGGTCCAAGGGATACAGTAAACCTGGAGTGAAGCATCGGAATCTATAACTAGTGTCACAGGGACGGTTCATAACATAGACAGTAAGATGAGTCAGTATTCTTGTACTTAAGTCGGCATTGTGCTTTTTGTATTTATTTCCGATGCAATTTCTGTGTTTCATCGTCACTAGGAAGGTCAGAGAGGTACAGTAATCCTGAAGTTACGCATCGGAATCTATAACTAGTGTTACAATAATGGTTCAAAGCATAGTCACTAAGAAGAGTCTGTCTTCTTGTCCTTAAGTCGGCATTGTGCCTTTTGTATTTAATTCCGATGCAATTTCTGTGTTTCATTGTCAATAAGAAGGTCCAACGGATACAGTAAACCTCAAGTGAAGCATCGGAATCTATAACTAGTTTCACAGGAATGGTTCAAAGCAAAGTCAGCAAGAAGAGTCAGTCTTCTTGTCCTTAAGTGCGCATTGTGCTTTTGTATTTAATTCCGATGGAATTTCTGTGTTTCATCGTCAATAAGATGGTCCAAGGGATACAGTAAACCTGGAGTGTAGCATCGGAATCTATAACTAGTGTCACAGGAATGGTTCAAAACATAGACAGTAAGAAGAGTCAGTCTTCGTGTACTTAAGTCGGCATTTTGCCTTTTGTATTTAATTCCGATGCAATTTCTGTGTTTCATCGTCAATATCAACGTCCGAGAGATACAGTAAACCTGAGGTGAAGCATCGGAATCTATAACTAGTGTCACAGGAATGGTTCAAAACATAGTCAATAAGAGAGTCAGTCTTCTTGTACTGAAATCGGCATTGTACCTTTTCTATTTAATTCCGATGCAATTTCTGTGTTTCATCGTCAATAACAAGGTCCAAAGGATACAGTAAACCTGGAGTGAAGCATCTGAATCTATAACTAGTGTCAATGGAAGGGTTCAACCATAGACAGTAAGAAGAGTCAGTCTTCTTGTACTTAAGTCGGCATTGTGCCTTTTGTATTTAATTCCGATGCAATTTCTGTGTTTCATTGTCAATATGAAGGTCCAAGGGATACAGTACACCTGGAGTGAAGCATCGGAATCTATAACTAGTGTCACAGGAATGGTTCAAAACATAGATAGTAAGAAGAGTCAGCCTTCTTGTACTTAATTCTGCATTGTGCCTTTTGTATTAAATACCGATGCTATTTCTGTGCTTCATCGTCAATAAGAAGGTCCAATGTATACAGTAAACCTGGAGTAAAGCATCGGAATCTATAACTAGGGTCACAGGAATGGTTCAAAACATAGTCAGTAAGAATAGTCAGTCTTCTTGTACTTAAGTCATCATTGTGCATTTTCTATTTAATTCTGATGCAATTTCTGTGTTTCATCGTCAATAAGAAGGTCAGAGGGATAGATTAAACCTGAAGTGAAGCATCGGAATCCATAACTAGTGACACAGGAATGGTTCAAAACATAGTCCGTAAGAAGAGTCAGTCTTCTTGTACTTAAGTCGGCATTGTGCCCTTGGTATTTAAATTCCGATGCAATTTCTGTGTTTCATCGTCAATAACAAGGTCCAAAGGATACAGTAAACCTGGAGTGAAGCATCTGAATCTATAACTAGTGTCAATGGAAGGGTTCAACCATAGACAGTAAGAAGAGTCCGTCTTCTAGTACTTATGTCGGCATTGTGCCTTTTGTATTTAATTCCGATGCAGTTTCTGTGTTTCATTGTCAATATGAAGGTCCAACGGATACAGTAAACCTCAAGTGAAGCATCGGAATCTATAACTAGTGTCACAGGAATGGTTCAAAACAAAGTCAGCAAGAAGAGTCAGTCTCCTTGTCCTTAAGTGCGCATTGTGCCTTTTGTATTTAAGTCCGATGCAATTTCTGTGTTTTATCGTCAATAAGAAGGTCCAAGGGATACAGTAAACCTGGAGTGAAGCATCGGAATCTATAACTAGTGTCACAGGAATGGTTCAAAACATAGACAGTAACTAGAGTCAGTCTTCGTGTACTTAAGTTGGCATTGTGCTTTTTGTATTTATTTCCGATGCCATTTCTGTGTTTCATCGTCACTAAGAAGGTCAGAGGGGTACAGTAATTCTGAAGTTAAGCATCGGATTCTATAACTAGTGTCACAGGAATGGTTCAAAACATAGACAGTAGGAAGAGTAAGTCTTCTAGTACTTAAGTCGGGATTGTGCCTTTTCTATTTAATTCCGATTCAATTTCTGTGTTTCATCGTCAATAAGACGGTCCGAGGGATACAGTACACCTGAAGGGAAACATCGGAATCTATAACTAGCGTCACAGGATTGGTTCAAAACATAGACAGTTGGAACAGTCAGTCTTCTTGTACTTAAGTTGGCATTGTGCCTTTCGTATTTAATTCCGATGCAATTTCTATGTTTCATCGTCAATAAGAAGGTCAGAGGGATACAGTAAAACTGAAGTGAAGCATCGGAATCTATAACTAGTGCCACAGGAATGGTTCAAATTATAGTCAGTAAGGAGAGTAAGTCTTCTTGTCCTTAAGTCGGCATTGTGTCTCTTGTATTTATTTCCGATGCGATTTCTGTGTTTCATCGTCAATAAGAAGGTCCAAGGGATACAGTAAACCTGGAGTGAAGCATCGGAGTCTATAACTAGTGTCACAGGACTGGTTCAAAAATAGATAGTAAGAAGAAACAGTCTTCTTGTACTTAATTCGGCATTGTGGCTTTTGTATTTCATTCCGATGCAATTTCTGTGTTTCATCGTCATTAAGAAGGTAAGAGCGATACAGTAAACCTGAAGTGAAGCATCGGAATCCATAACTAGTGTCACAGGAATGGTTCAAAACATAGTCAGTAAGAAGAGTTAGTCTTCTTGTACTTAAGTTGGCTTTGTGCCTTTTGTATTTAGTTCCGATGCAATTTCTGTGTTTCGTCGTCAATAAGAAGGTCAAAGGGATACAGTAAACCTGGAGTGAAGCATCGGAATTTATAACTAGTGTCACAGGGACGGTTCAAAACATTAACAGTAAGATGAGTCTGTATTCTTGTACTTAATTCGGTATTGTGCTTTTTGTATTTATTTCCGATGCAATTTCTGTGTTTCATCGTCACTAAGACGGTGAGAGGGATACTGTAATCCTGATCTTAAGCATCGGAAGCTTTAACTAGTGTCACAGGAATGGAGCAAAGCATAGTCAGTAAGAAGAGTCAGTCTTCTTTTAGTTAAGTCGGCATTGTGCCTTTTGTATTGAATTCCGATGCAATTTCTGTGTTTCGTCGTCAATAAGAAGGTCCAAGGGATACAGTAAACCCGACGCGAAGTATCGGAATCTATAACTAGTGTCACAGGAATGGTTCATAACAAAGACAGTTGGAAGAGTCAGTCTTTTTCTCCCTAAGTCGGCATTGTGCCTTTAGTATTTAATTCCGATGCAATTTCTGTGTTTCATCGTCAATAAGAAGGTCCAAGGGACACAGTAAACCTGAAGTGAAGTATCACAATCTATAACTAGTGTCACAGGAATGGTTCAAAACATAGTCAGTAAGAAGAGTCAGTCTTCTTGTACTTAAGTTGGCATTGTGCCTTTTCTATTTAATTCCGATGCAATTTCTGTGTTTCATCGTCAAATAGAAGGTCCAAGGGATACAGTAAACCTGGAGTGAAGCATCGGAATCTACAACTAGTGTCAATGGTATGGATCATGACATAGACTGTAAGAAGAGTCAGTCTTCTTGTACTTAAGTCGGCATTGTGCCTTTTGTATTTAATTCCGATGCAATTTCTGTGTTTCATTGTCAATAAGAAGGTCCAACGGATACAGTAAACCTCAAGTGAAGCATCGGAATCTATAACTAGTGTCACAGGAATGGTTCAAAACAAAGTCAGCAAGAAGTGTCAGTCTTCTTGTCCTTAAGTGCGCATTGTGCCTTTTGTATTTAATTCCGATGCAATTTCTGTGTTTCATCGTCAATAAGAAGGTCCAAGGGATACAGTAAACCTGGAGTGAAGCATCGGAATCTATAACTAGTGTCACAGGAATGGTTCAAAACATAGACAGTAAGAAGAGTCAGTCTTCGTGTACTTAAGTCGGCATTTTGCCTTTTGTATTTAATTCCTATGCAATTTCTGTGTTTCATCGTCAATAAGAACGTCCAAGGGATACAGTAAACCTGAGGTGACGCATCGGAATCTACAACTAGTGTCACAGGATTGGTTCAAAACATTGTCAGTATGAGAGTCAGTCTTCTTGTACTGAAATCGGCATTGTACCTTTTCTATTTAATTCCGATGCAATTTCTGAGTTTCATCGTCAATAACAAGGTCCAAAGGATACAGTAAACCTGGAGTGAAGCATCTGAATCTATAACTAGTGTCAATGGAATGGCTCAAACCATAGACAGTAAGAAGAGTCAGTCTTCTTGTACTTAAGTCGGCATTGTGCCTTTTGTATTTAATTCCGATGCAATATCTGTGTTTCATTGTCAATATGAAGGTCCAAGGGATACAGTACACCTGAAGTGAAGCATCGGAATCTATAACTAGTGTCACAGGAATGGTTCAAAACATAGATAGTAAGAAGAGTCAGCCTTCTTGTACTTAAGTCATCATTGTGCATTTTCTATTTAATTCTGATCCAATTTCTGTGTTTCATCGTCAATAAGAGGGTCAGAGGGATAGATTAAACCTGAAGTGAAGCATCGGAATCCATAACTAGTGACACAGGAATGGTTCAAAACATAGTCAGTAAGAAGAGTCAGTCTTCTTGTACTTAAGTTGGCATTGTGCCTTTGGTATTTAAATTCCGATGCAATTTCTGTGTTTCATCGTCAAGAAGAAGGTCGAAGGGATACAGTAAACCTGGAGTGAAGCATCGGAATCTATAACTAGTGTCACATGGACGGTTCATAACATAGACATTAAGATGAGTCAGTATTCTTGTACTTAAGTCGGCATTGTGCTTTTTGTATTTATTTCCGATGCAATTTCTGTGTTTCATCGTCACTAGGAAGGTCAGAGAGGTACAGTAATCCTGAAGTAACGCATCGGAATCTATAACTAGTGTTACAATAATGGTTCAAAGCATAGTCACTAAGAAGATTCTGTCTTCTTGTTCTTAAGTCGGCATTGTGCCTTTTGTATTTAATTCCGATGCAATTTCTGTGTTTCATTGTCAATAAGAAGGTCCAACGGATACAGTAAACCTCAAGTGAAGCATCGGAATCTATAACTAGTTTGACAGGAATGGTTCAAAACAAAGTCAGCAAGAAGAGTCAGTCTTCTTGTCCTTAAGTGCGCATTGTGCCTTTTGTATTTAATTCCGATGCAATTTCTGTGTTTCATCGTCAATAAGATGGTCCGAGGGATACAGTAAACCTGGAGTGTAGCATCGGAATCTATAACTAGTGTCACAGGAATGGTTCAAAACATAGACAGTAAGAATAGTCAGCCTTCTTGTACTAAATTCTGCATTGTGCCTTTTGTATTTAATACCGATGCTTTTTCTGTGCTTCATCGTTAATAAGAAGGTCCAAGGTATACAGTAAACCTGCAGTGAAGCATCGGAATCTATAACTAGTGTCACAGGAATGGTTCAAAACATAGTCAGCAAGAATAGTCAGTCTTCTTGTACTTAAGTCATCATTGTGCATTTTCTATTTAATTCTGATGCAAGTTTTGTGTTTCATCGTCAATAAGAAGGTCAGAGGGATAGATTAAACCTGAAGTGAAGCATCGGAATCCATAACTAGTGACACAGGAATGGTTCAAAACATAGTCAGTAAGAAGAGTCAGTCTTCTTGTACTTAAGTTGGCATTGTGCCTTTGGTATTTAAATTCCGATGCAATTTCTGTGTTTCATCGTCAACAAGAAGGTCCAAGGGATACAGTAAACCTGGAGTGAAGCATCGGAATCTATAACTAGTGTCACAGGGACGGTTCATAACATAGACAGTAAGATGAGTCAGTATTCTTGTACTTAAGTCGGCATTGTGCTTTTTGTATTTATTTCCGATGTAATTTCTGTGTTTCATCGTCACCAGGAAGGTCAGAGAGGTACAGTAATCCTGAAGTTACGCATCGGAATCTATAACTAGTGTTACAATAATGGTTCAAAGCATAGTCACTAAGAAGAGTCAGTCTTCGTGTACTTAAGTCGGCATTTTGCCTTTTGTATTTAATTCCGTTGCAATTTCTGTGTTTCATCGTCAATATCAACGTCCAAGGGATACAGTAAACCTGAGGTGAAGCATCGGAATCTATAACTAGTGTCACAGGAATGGTTCAAAACATAGTCAGTAAGAAGAGTCAGTCTTCTTGTAGTTAAGTCGGCATTGTGCCTTTTGTATTGAATTCCGATGCAATTTCTGTGTTTCGTCGTCAATAAGAAGGTCCAAGGGATACAGTAAACCTGAAGTGAAGCTTCGGAATCTATAACTAGTGTCACAGGAATGGTTCAAAACATAGACAGTAGGAAGAGTCAGTCTTCTAGTACTTAAGTCGGCATTTTGCATTTTGTATTTAATTCCGATGCAATTTCTGTGTTTCATCGTCAATAAGGACGTCCAAGGGATACAGTAAACCTGAGGTGACGCATCGGAATCTATAACTAGTGTCACAGGATTGGTTCAAAGCATTGTCAGTAAGAGAGTCAGTCTTCTTGTACTGAAATCGGCATTGTACATTTTCTATTTAATTCCGATGCAATTTCTGAGTTTCATCGTCAATAACAAGGTCCAAAGGATACAGTAAACCTGGAGTGAAGCATCTGAATCTATAACTAGTGTCAATGGAATGGCTCAAGCCATAGACAGTAAGAAGAGTCAGTCTTCTTGTACTTAAGTCGGCATTGTGCCTTTTGTATTTAATTCCGATGCAATATCTGTGTTTCATTGTCAAAATGAAGGTCCAAGGGATACAGTACACCTGGAGTGAAGCATCGGAATCTATAACTAGTGTCACAGGAATGGTTCAAAACATAGATAGTAAGAAGAGTCAGCCTTCTTGTACTTAATTCTGCATTGTGCTTTTTGTATTTAATACCGATGCTATTTCTGTGCTTCATCGTCAATAAGAAGGTCCAAGGTATACAGTAAACCTGGAGTGAAGCATCGGAATCTATAACTAGTGTCACAGGAATGGTTCAAAACATAGTCAGTAAGAATAGTCAGTCTTCTTGTACTTAAGTCATCATTGTGCATTTTCTATTTAATTCTGATGCAATTTCTGTGTTTCATCGTCAATAAGAAGGTCAGAGGGATAGATTAAACCTGAAGTGAAGCATCGGAATCCATAACTAGTGACACAGGAATGGTTCAAAACATAGTCAGTAAGAAGAGTCAGTCTTCTTGTACTTAAGTTGGCATTGTGCCCTTGGTATTTAAATTCCGATGCAATTTCTGTGTTTCATCGTCAACAAGAAGGTCCAAGGGATACAGTAAACCTGGAGTGAAGCATCGGAATCTATAACTAGTGTCACAGGGACGGTTCATAACATAGACAGTAAGATGAGTCAGTATTCTTGTACTTAAGTCGGCATTGTGCTTTTTGTATTTATTTCCGATGCAATTTCTGTGTTTCATCGTCACTAGGAAGGTCAGAGAGGTACAGTAATCCTGAAGTTACGCATCGGAATCTATAACTAGTGTTACAATAATGGTTCAAAGCATAGTCACTAAGAAGAGTCTGTCTTCTTGTTCTTAAGTCGGCATTGTGCCTTTTGTATTTAATTCCGATGCAATTTCTGTGTTTCATTGTCAATCAGAAGGTCCAACGGATACAGTAAACCTCAAGTGAAGCATCGGAATCTATAACTAGATTCACAGGAATGGTTCATAACAAAGTCAGCAAGAAGAGTCAGTCTTCTTGTCCTTAAGTGCGCATTGTGCCGTTTGTATTTAATTCCGATGCAATTTCTGTGTTTCATCGTCAATAAGATGGTCCAAGGGATACAGTAAACCTGGAGTGTAGCATCGGAATCTATAACTAGTGTCACAGGAATGGTTCAAAACATAGACAGTAAGAAGAATCAGTCTTCGTGTACTTAAGTCGGCATTTTGCTTTTGTATTTAATTCCGATGCAATTTCTGTGTTTCATCGTCAATATCAACGTCCAAGGGATACAGTAATCCTGAGGTGAAGCATCGGAATCTATAACTAGTGTCACAGGAATGGTTCAAAGCATAGTCAGTAAGAGAGTCAGTCTTCTTGTACTGAAATCGGCATTGTACCTTTTCTATTTAATTCCGATGCAATTTCTGTGTTTCATCGTCAATAACAAGGTCCAAAGGATACAGTAAACCTGGAGTGAAGCATCTGAATCTATAACTAGTGTCAATGGAATGGCTCAAACCATAGACAGTAAGAAGAGTCAGTCTTCTTGTACTTAAGTCGGCATTGTGCCTTTTGTATTTAATTACGATGCAATATCTGTGTTTCATTGTCAATATGAAGGTCCTAGGGATACAGTACACCTGGAGTGAAGCATCGGAATCTATAACTAGTGTCACAGGAATGGTTCAAAACATAGATAGTAAGAATAGTCAGCCTTCTTGTACTAAATTCTGCATTGTGCCTTTTGTATTTAATACCGATGCTATTTCTGTGCTTCATCGTCAATAAGAAGGTCCAAGGTATACAGTAAACCTGCAGTGAAGCATCGGAATCTATAACTAGTGTCACAGGAATGGTTCAAAACATAGTCAGCAAGAATAGTCAGTCTTCTTGTACTTAAGTCATCATTGTGCATTTTCTATTTAATTCTGATGCAATTTTTGTGTTTCATCGTCAATAAGAAGGTCAGAGGGATAGAGTAAACCTGAAGTGAAGCATCGGAATCCATAACTAGTGACACAGGAATGGTTCAATACATAGTCAGTAAGAAGAGTCAGTCTTCTTGTACTTAAGTTGGCATTGTGCCTTTGGTATTTAATTTCCGATGCAATTTCTGTGTTTCATCGTCAACAAGAAGGTCCAAGGTATACAGTAAACCTGGAGTGAAGCATCGGAATCTATAACTAGTGTCACAGGGACGGTTCATATCATAGACAGTAAGATGAGTCAGTATTCTTGTACTTAAGTCGGCATTGTGCTTTTTGTATTTATTTCCGATGTAATTTCTGTGTTTCATCGTCACTAGGAAGGTCAGAGAGGTACAGTAATCCTGAAGTTACGCATCGGAATCTATAACTAGTGTTACAACAATGGTTCAAAGCATAGTCACTAAGAAGAGTCTGCCCTCTTGTCCTTAAGTCGGCATTGTGCCTTTTGTACTTAATTCCGATGCAATTTCTGTGTTTCATTGTCAATACGAAGGTCCAACGGATACAGTAAATCTCAAGTGAAGCATCGGAATCTATAACTAGTTTCACAGGAATGGTTCAAAACAAAGTCAGTAAGAAGAATCAGTCTTCTTGTCCTTAAGTGCGCATTGTGCCTTTTGTATTTAATTCCGATGCAATTTCTGTGTTTCACCGTCAATAAGATGGTCCAAGGGATACAGTAAACCTGGAGTGTAGCATCGGAATCTATAACTAGTGTCACAGGAATGGTTCAAAACATAGACAGTAAGAGGAGTCAGTCTTCGTGTACTTAAGTCGGCATTTTGCCTTTTGTATTTAATTCCGATGCAATTTCTGTGTTTCATCGTCAATATCAACGTCCAAGGGATACAGTAAACCTGAGGTGAAGCATCGGAATCTATAACTAGTGTCACAGGAATGGTTCAAAACATAGTCAGTAAGAGAGTCAGTCTTCTTGTACTGAAATCGGCATTGTACCTTTTCTATTTAATTCCGATGCAATTTCTGTGTTTCATCGTCAATAACAAGGTCCAAAGGATACAGTAAACCTTGAGTGAAGCATCTGAATCTATAACTAGTGTCAATGGAAGGGTTCAAACCATAAACAGTAAGAAGAGTCAGTCTTCTTGTACTTAAGTCGGCATTGTGCCTTTTGTATTTAATTCCGTTGCAATTTCTGTGTTTCATCGTCAACAAGAAGGTCCAAGGGATACAGTAAACCTGGAGTGAAGCATCGGAATCTATAACTAGTGTCACAGGAATGGTTCAAAACATAGATAATAAGAAGAGTCAGCCTTCTTGTACTTAATTCTGCATTGTGCCTTTTGTATTAAATACCGATGCTATTTCTGTGCTTCATCGTCAATAAGAAGGTCCAATGTATACAGTAAACATGGAGTAAAACATCGGAATCTATAACTAGTGTCACAGGAATGGTTCAAAACATAGTCAGTAAGAATAGTCAGTATTCTTGTACTTAAGTCATCATTGAGCATTTTCTATTTAATTCTGATGCAATTTCTGTGTTTCATCGTCAATAAGAATGTCAGAGGGATAGATTAAACCTGAAGTGAAGCATCGGAATCCATAACTAGTGACACAGGAATGGTTCAAAACATAGTCAGTAAGAAGAGTCAATCTTCTTGTTCTTAAGTCGGCATTGTGCATTTGGTATTTAAATTCCGATGCAATTTCTGTGTCTCATCGTCAACAAGAAGGTCCAAGGGAAACAGTAAACCTGGAGTGAAGCATCGGAATCTATAACTAGTGTCACAGGGACGGTTCATAACATAGACAGTAAGATGAGTCAGTATTCTTGTACTTAAGTCGGCATTGTGCTTTTTGTATTTATTTCCGATGCAATTTCTGTGTTTCATCGTCACTAGGAAGGTCAGAGAGGTACAGTAATCCTGAAGTTACGCATCGGAATCTATAACTAGTGTTACAATAATGGTTCAAAGCATAGTCACTAAGAAGAGTCTGTCTTCTTGTCCTTAAGTCGGCATTGTGCCTTTTGTATTTAATTCCGATGCAATTTCTGTGTTTCATTGTCAATAAGAAGGTCCAACGGATACAGTAAACCTCAAGTGAAGCATCGGAATCTATAACTAGTTTCACAGGAATGGTTCAAAACAAAGTCAGCAAGAAGAGTCAGTCTTCTTGTCCTTAAGTGCGCATTGTGCCTTTTGTATTTAATTCCGATGCAATTTCTGTGTTTCATCGTCAATAAGATGGTCCAAGGGATACAGTAAACATGGAGTGTAGCATCGGAATCTATAACTAGTGTCACAGGAATGGTTCAAAACATAGACAGTAAGAAGAGTCAGTCTTCGTGTACTTAAGTCGGGATTTTGTCTTTTGTATTTAATTCCGATGCAATTTCTGTGTTTCATCGTCAATATGAACGTCCAAGGGATACAGTAAACCTGAGGTGAAGCATCGGAATCTATAACTAGTGTCACAGGAATGGTTCAAAACATAGTCAGTAAGAGAGTCAGTCTTCTTGTACTGAAATCGGCATTGTACCTTTTCTATTTAATTCCGATGCAATTTCTGTGTTTCATCGTCAATAACAAGGTCCAAAGGATACAGTAACCTGGAGTGAAGCATCTGAATCTATAACTAGTGTCAATGGAAGGGTTCAAACCATAGACAATAAGAAGAGTCAGTCTTCTTGTACTTAAGTCGGCATTGTGCTTTTTGTATTTAATTCCGATGCAATTTCTGTGTTTCATTGTCAATATGAAGGTCCAAGGGATACAGTACACCTGGAGTGAAGCATCGGAATCTATATCTAGTGTCACAGGAATGGTTCAAAACATAGATAGTAAGAAGAGTCAACCTTCTTGTACCTAATTCTGCATTGTGCCTTTTGTATTAAATACCGATGCTATTCCTGTGCTTCATCGTCAACAAGGAGGTCCAAGGGAAACAGTAAACCTGGAGTGAAGCATCGGATTCTATAACTAGTATCACAGGGACGGTTCATAACATAGACAGTAAGATGAGACAGTATTCTTGTACTTAAGTCGGCATTGTGCTTTTTGTATTTATTTCCGATGCAATTTCTGTGTTTCATCGTCACTGTCGTCACTAGGAAGGTCAGAGAGGTACAGTAATCCTGAAGTTACGCATCGGAACCTATAACTAGTGTTACAATAATGGTTCAAAGCATAGTCAGTGAGAAGAGTCAGTCTTCTTGTAGTTAAGTCGGCATTGTGCCTTTTGTATTGAATTCCGATGCAATTTCTGTGTTTCGTCGTCAATAAGAAGGTCCAAGGGATACAGTAAACCAGAAGTGAAGCTTCGGAATCTATAACTAGTGTCACAGGAATGGTTCAAAACTTAGACAGTAGGAAGAGTCAGTCTTCTAGTACTTATGTCGGCATTGTGCCTTTTTTATTTATTTCCGATGCAATTTCTGTGTTCCATCGTCAATAAGACGGTCAGAGGGATACAGTACACCAGAGGTGAAGCATCGGAATCTAAAACTAGTGTCACAGGAATGATTCAAAACATAGACAGTTGGAACAGTCAGTCTTCTTGTACTTATGTTGGCATTGTGCTTTTCGTATTTAATTCCGATGCAGTTTCTGTGTTTCACCGGCAATAAGAAGGTCAGAGGGATACAGTAAAAATGAAGTGAAGCACCGGAGTCTATAACTAGTGTCACAGGAATGGTTCAAACATAGACAGTAAGAGGAGTCAGTCGTCTTGTACTTAAGTCGGCATGGTGCCTTTTGTATTTAATTCCGATGCAATTTCTGTGTTTCATCGTCACTAAGAAGGTCAGAGGGATACAGTAAAACTGAAGTGAAGCATCGGAATCTATAACTAGTGCCACAGGAATGGTTCAAATTATAGTCAGTAAGAAGAGTCAGTCTTCTTGTACTTAAGTCGGCATTGTGACTTTTGTATTTAATTCCGATGCAATTTCTGTGTTTCATTGTCAATATGAAGGTCCAAGGGATACAGTACACCTGGAGTGAAGCATCGGAATCTATAACTAGTGTCACAGGAATGGTTCAAAACATAGATAGTAAGAGGAGTCAGCCTTCTTGTACTTAATTCTGCAATGTGCCTTTTGTATTAAATACCGATGCTATTTCTGTGCTTCATCGTCAATAAGAAGGTCCAATGTATACAGTAAACCTGGAGTAAAGCATCGGAATCTATAACTAGTGTCACAGGAATGGTTCAAAACATAGTCAGTAAGAATAGTCAGTCTTCTTGTACTTAAGTCATCATTGTGCATTTTCTATTTAATTCTGATGCAATTTCTGTGTTTCATCGTCAGTAAGAATGTCAGAGGGATAGATTAAACCTGAAGTGAAGCATCGGAATCCATAACTAGTGACACAGGAATTGTTCAAAACATAGTCAGTAAGAAGAGTCAATCTTCTTGTTCTTAAGTCGGCATTGTGCATTTGGTATTTAAATTCCGATGCAATTTCTGTGTCTCATCGTCAACAAGAAGGTCCAAGGGAAACAGTAAACCTGGAGTGAAGCATCGGAATCTATAACTAGTGTCACAGGGACGGTTCATAACATAGACAGTAAGATGAGTCAGTATTCTTGTACTTAAGTCGGCATTGTGCTTTTTGTATTTATTTCCGATGCAATTTCTGTGTTTCATCGTCACTAGGAAGGTCAGAGAGGTACAGTAATCCTTAAGTTACGCATCGGAATCTATAACTAGTGTTACAATAATGGTTCAAAGCATAGTCACTAAGAAGAGTCTGTCTTCTTGTCCTTAAGTCGGCATTGTGCCTTTTGTATTTAATTCCGATGCAATTTCTGTGTTTCATTGTCAATAAGAAGGTCCAACGGATACAGTAAACCTCAAGTGAAGCATCGGAATCTATAACTAGTTTCACAGGAATGGTTCAAAACAAAGTCAGCAAGAAGAGTCAGTCTTCTTGTCCTTAAGTGCGCATTGTGCCTTTTGTATTTAATTCCGAAGCAATTTCTGTGATTCATCGTCAATAAGATGGTCCAAGGGATACAGTAAACCTGGAGTGTAGCATCGGAATCTATAACTGGTGTCACAGGAATGGTTCAAAACATAGACAGTAAGAAGAGACAGTCTTCGTGTACTTAAGTCGGGATTTTGTCTTTTGTATTTAATTCCGATGCAATTTCTGTGTTTCATCGTCAATATGAACGTCCAAGGGATACAGTAAACCTGAGGTGAAGCATCGGAATCTATAACTAGTGTCACAGGAATGGTTCAAAACATAGTCAGTAAGAGAGTCAGTCTTCTTGTACTGAAATCGGCATTGTACCTTTTCTATTTAATTCCGATGCAATTTCTGTGTTTCATCGGCAATAACAAGGTCCAAAGGATACAGTAACCTGGAGTGAAGCATCTGAATCTATAACTAGTGTCAATGGAAGGGTTCAAACCATAGACAGTAAGAAGAGTCAGTCTTCTTGTACTTAAGTCGGCATTGTGCCTTTTGTATTTAATTCCGATGCAATTTCTGTGTTTCATTGTCAATATGAAGGTCCAAGGGATACAGTACACCTGGAGTGAAGCATCGGAATCTATAACTAGTGTCACAGGAATGGTTCAAAACATAGATAGTAAGAAGAGTCAACCTTCTTGTACTTAATTCTGCATTGTGCCTTTTGTATTAAATACCGATGCTATTTCTGTGCTTCATCGTCAACAAGGAGGGCCAAGGGAAACAGTAAACCTGGAGTGAAGCATCGGAATCTATAACTAGTATCACAGGGACGGTTCATTACATAGACAGTAAGATGAGTCAGTATTCTTGTACTTAAGTCGGCATTGTGCTTTTTGTATTTATTTCCGATGCAATTTCTGTGTTTCATCGTCACTATCGTCACTAGGAAGGCCAGAGAGGTACAGTTATCCTGAAGTTACGCATCGAAACCTATAACTAGTGTTACAATAATGGTTCAAAGCATAGTCAGTAAGAAGAGTCAGTCTTCTTGTAGTTAAGTCGGCATTGTGCCTTTTGTATTGAATTCCGATGCAATTTCTGTGTTTCGCCGTCTTTAAGAAGGTCCAAGGGATACAGTAAACCAGAAGTGAAGCTTCGGAATCTATAACTAGTGTCACAGGAATGGTTCAAAACTTAGACAGTAGGAAGAGTCAGTCTTCTAGTACTTATGTCGGCATTGTGCCTTTTTTATTTATTTCCGATGCAATTTCTGTGTTCCATCGTCAATACGACGGTCAGAGGGATACAGTACACCTGAGGTGAAGCATCGGAATCCAAAACTAGTGTCACAGGAATGATTCAAAACATAGACAGTTGGAACAGTCAGTCCTCTTGTACTTATGTTGGCATTGTGCCTTTCGTATTTAATTCCGATGCAGTTTCTGTGTTTCACCGGCAATAAGAAGGTCAGAGGGATACAGTAAAAATGAAGTGAAGCACCGGAATCTATAACTAGTGTCACAGGAATGGTTCAAACATAGACAGTAAGAGAAGTCAGTCTTCTTGTACATAAGTCGGCATGGTGCCTTTTGTATTTAATTCCGATGCAATTTCTGTGTTTCATCGTCAATTAGATGGTCCAAGGGATACAGTCAACCTGAAGTGAAGCATCGGAATCTATAACTAGTGTCACTGGAATGGTTCAAAATGTAGACAGTAAAAAGAGTCAGTCTTCTTGTACTTAAGTCGGCATTGTGCTTTTTGTATTTATTTCCGATGCAATTTCTGTGATTCATCGTCAATAAGAAGGCCCAAGGGATACAGTAAACCTGAAGTGAAGAATCGGACTCTATAACTAGTGTCACAGGAATGGTTAAAAACATAGACAGTAGAAGAGTCTGTCTTTTTGTACTTAAGTCGGCATTGTGCCTTTTGTATTTAATTCCGATGGAATTTCTGTGTTTCATCGTCAATAAGAAGGTCCATGGGAAACAGTAAATCTGATGTGAAGCATCGGAATCTATAACTAGTGTCACAGGAATGGTTTAAAACATAGTCAGTAAGAAGAGTCAGTCTTCTTTCCTTAAATCGGCATTGTGCCTTCTGTATTAAGATCCGATGCAATTTCTGTGTTTCATTGGCAATAAGGTCAGAGGGATGCAGTAAACCTGGAGTGAAGCATCGGAATCTATAACTAGTGTCACAGGGACGGTTCATAACATAGACAGTAAGATGAGTCAGTATTCTTGTACTTAAATCGGCATTGTGCTTTTTGTATTTATTTCCGATGCAATTTCTGTGTTTCATCGTAACTAGGAAGGTCAGAGAGGTACAGTAATCCTGACGTTACGCATCGGTATCTATAACTAGTGTTACAATAATGGTTCAAAGCATAGTCAGTAAGAAGAGTCAGTCTTCTTGTAGTTAAGTCGGCATTGTGCCTTTTGTATTGAATTCCGATGCAATTTCTGTGTTTCGTCGTCAATAAGAAGGTCCAAGGGATACAGTAAACCTGAAGTGAAGCTTCGGAATCTATAACTAGTGTCACAGGAATGGTTCAAAACATAAACTGTAGGAAGAGTCAGTCTTCTAGTACTTATGTCGGCATTGTGCCTTTTTTATTTATTTCCGATGCTATTTCTGTGTTCCATCGTCAATAAGACGGTCAGAGGGATACACTACACCTGAGGTGAAGCATCGGAATCTAAAGTTAGTGTCACAGGAATGATTCAAAACATAGACAGTTGGAACAGTCAGTCCTCTTGTACTTAAGTCGGCATTGTGCCTTCTGTATTAAGATCCGATGCAATTTCTGTGTTTCATTGGCAATAAGGTCAGAGGGATACAGTAAAACTGAAGTGAAGCATCGGAATCTATAACTAGTGCCACAGGAATGGTTCAAATTATAGTCAGTAAGAAGAGTCAGTCTTCTTGTCCTTAAGTCGGCATTGTGCCTCTTGTATTTAATTCCGATGCAATTTCTGTGTTTCATCGTCAATAAGAAGGTCCAAGGGATACAGTTACCTGGAGTGAAGCATCGGAATCTATAACTAGTGTCACAGTAATATTTCAAAACATAGACAGTAAGAAGAGTCAGACGTCTTGTACTTAAGTCGGCATTGTGCCTTTTGTATTTAATTCCGATGCAATTTCTGTGTTTCATCGTCAATAAGATCGTCCAAGGGATACAGTCAACCTGAAGTGAAGCATCGGAATCTATAACTAGTGTCACTGGAATGGTTCAAAATGTAGACAGTATGAAGAGTCAGTCTTCTTGTACTTAAGTCGGCATTGTGCCTTTTGTATTTTTTTCCGATGCAATTTCTGTGATTCATCCTCAATACGGAGTCCCAAGGGATACAGTAAACCTGAAGTGAAGAATCGGACTCTATAACTAGTGTCACAAAAATTGTTCAAAACATAGACAGTAGAAGAGTCTGTCTTCTTGTACTTAAGTCGGCATTGTGCCTTTTGTATTTAATTCCGATGCAATTTCTGTGTTTCATCGTCAATAAGAAGGTCCATGGGAAACAGTAAATCTGAAGTGAAGCATCGGAATCTATAACTAGTGTCACAGGAATGGTTTAAAACATAGTCAGTAAGAAGAGTCAGTCTTCTTGTACTTAAGTCGGCATTGTGCCTTTTGTATTTAATTCCGATGCAATTTCTGTGTTTCATCGTCAATAAGAAGGTCAGAGGGAAACAGTAAACCTGAAGTGAAGCATCGTAATCCAAAACTAGTGTCACTGGAATGGTTCAAAGCATTAACAGAAGGAAGAGTCAGTCTTCTTGTACTTAAGTCGGCATTGTGCCTTTTCTATTTAATTCCAATGCAATTTCTGTGTTTCATCGTCAATAAGAAGGTCCAAGGTATACAGTAAAAACTGAAGTGAAACATCGGAATCTATAACTAGTGACACAGGAATGGTTTAAAACATAGTCAGTAAGAAGAGTCAGTCTTCTTAAACTTAAGTGGGCATTGTGAATTTTCTATTTAATTCCGGTGCAAATTCTGTGTTTCATCGTCAATAAGAAGGTCCAAGGGAAACGGTAAACCTGGAGTGAAGAATCGGAATCTATAACTAGTGTGATAGGAATGGTTTAAAACATAGACAGTAAGAAGAGTCAGTCTTTTTGTACTTAAGTAGACATTGTGCCTTTTGTATTTAATTCCGATGCAATTTCTGTGTTTCATCGTCAATAAGAAGATCCAACGGAAGCAGTAAACCTCAAGTGAAACATCGGAATCTATAACTAGTGTCACAGGAACGGTTCAAAACAAAGTCAGTAAGAAGAGTCAGTCTTCTTGTCCTTAAATCGGCATTTTGCCTTTCGTATTGAATTCCGATGCAATTTCTGTGTTTCATCGTCAATAAGAAAGTCCAAGTTATACAGTAAACCTGAAGTGAAGCATCGGAATCTGTAACTAGTGTCACAGGAATGGTTCAAAACATAGTCAGTAAGAAGAGTCAGTATTCTTGTACTTAAGTCGGCATTGTACCTTTTCTAATTAATTCCGATGCAAATTCTGTGTTTCATCGTCAATAACAAGGTCCAAAGGATACATTGAACCCGGAGTGAAGCATCTGAATCTATAACTAGTGTCAATGGAATGGTTCAAAACATAGACAGTAAGAAGAGTCAGTCTTCTTGTACTTAAGTCGGCATTGTGCCTTTTGTATTTAATTCCGATGCTATTTCTGTGTTTCATCCTCAATAAGAAGGTCAGAGGGATACAGTACACCTAGAGTGAAGCATCGGAATATATAACTAGTGTCACAGGAATGGTTCAAAACATAGATATTAAGAAGAGTCAGCCTTATTGTACTTAATTCTGCATTGTGCCTTTTGTATTTAATTCCGATGCAATTTCTGTGCTTCATCGTCAATAAGAAAGTCCAAGGGATACAGTAAACCTGGAGTGAAACATCGGAATTTATAACTAGTGTCACAGGAATGGTTCAAAACATAGTCAGTAAGAAGAGTCAATCTTCTTGTACTTAAGTCGGCATTGTGCCTTTTGTATTTAATTCCGTTGCAATTTCTGTGTTTCATCGTCAACAAGAAGGTATAAGGGATACAGTAAACCTGGAGTGAAGCTTCGGAATCTATAACTAGTGTCACAGGAATGGTTCAAAACATAGTCAGTAAGAATAGTCAGTCTTCTTGTACTTATGTCATCATCGCGCATTTTATATTTAATTCTGATGTAATTTCTGTGTTTCGTCGTCAATAAGAAGGTCAGAGGGTTAGATTAAACCTGAAGTGAGGCATCGGAATCCATAACTAGTGTCACAGGAATGGTTCAAAACATAGTCAGTAAGAAGAGTCAGTCTTCTTGTACTTAAGTCGGCATTGTGCCTTTGGTATTTAATTCCGATGCAATTTCTGTGTTTCATCGTCAACAAGAAGGTCCAAGGGATACAGTAAACCTGGAGTGAAGCATCGGAATCTATAACTAGTGTCACAGGGACGGTTCATAACTTACACAGTAAGATGAGTCAGAATTCTTGTACTTAAGTCGGCATTGTGCTTTTTGTATTTATTTCCGATGCAATTTCTGTGTTTCATCGTCACTAAGAAGGTCAGAGAGGTACAGTAATCCTGAAGTTACAGATCGGAATCTATTACTAGTGTTACAATAATGGTTCAAAGCATAGTCAGTAAGAAGAGTCAGTCTTCTTGTAGTTAAGTCGGCAATGTGCCTTTTGTATTGAATTCCGATGCAATTTCTGTGTTTCATCGTCAATAAGAAGGTCCAAGGGATACAGTAAACCTGATGTGAAGCATCGGAATGTATAACTAGTGTCACAGGAATGGTTCAAAACATAGACAGTAGGAAGAGTCAGTCTTCTAGTACTTATGTCGGCATGGTGCCTTTTGTATTTATTTCCGTTGCAATTTCTGTGTTTCATCGTCAATAAGACGGTCAGGGGGATACAGTACACCTGAAGTGAAGCATGGGAATCTATAACTAGTAGCACAGGAATGGTTCAAAACGTAGTCAGTTGGAACAGTCAATCTTCTTGTACTTATGTTGGCATTGTGCCTTTCGTATTTATTTCCGATGCAGTTTCTGTGTTTCACCGGCAATAAGAATGTCAGAGGGATACAGTAAAATTGAAGTGAAGCATCGGAATCTATAACTTGTGTCACAGGAATGGTTCAAACATAGACAGTAAGAAGAGTCAGTCTTCTTGTACTTAAGTCGGCATTGTGCCTTTTGTATTTAATTCCGATGCAATTTCTGTGTTTCATCGTCAATAAGATGGTCAGAGGGATACAGTAAACCTGAAGTGAAGCATCGGAATCCAAAACTAGTGTCACAGGAATGGTTCAAAACATAAACAGAAGGAAGAGTCGGTCTTCTTGTACTTAAGTCGGCATTGTGCCTTTTCTATTTAATTCCAATGCAATTTCTGTGTTTCATCGTCAATAAGAAGGTCCAAGGTATACAGTAAACCTGAAGTGAAACATCGGAATCTATAACTAGCGTCACAGGAATGGTTCATAACATAGTCAGTGAGAAGAGTCAGTCTTCTTATACTTAAGTGGGCATTGTGAATTTTCTATTTAATTCCGATGCAAATTCTGTGTTTCATCGTCAATAAGAAGGTCCAAGGGAAACGATAAACCTGGAGTGAAGCATCGGAATCTATAACTAGTGTGACAGGAATGGTTCAAAGCATAGACAGTAAGAAGAGTCAGTCTTCTTGTACTTAAGTAGACATTGTGCCTTTTGTATTTAATTCCGATGCAATTTCTGTGTTTCATTGTCAATAGGAAGGTCCAACGGAAGCAGTAAACCTCAAGTGAAGCATCGGAATCTATAACTAGTGTCACAGGAATGGTTCAAAACAAAGTCAGTAAGAAGAGTCAGTCTTCTTGTCCTTAAATCGGCATTGTGCCTTTTGTATTTAATTCCGATGCAATTTCTGTGTTTCATCGTCAATAAGAAAGTCCAAGGTATATAGTAAACCTGAAGTGAAGCATCGGAATCTGCAACTAGTGTCACAGGAATGGTTCAAAACATAGTCAGTAAGAAGAGTCAGTATTCTTGTACTTAAGTCGGCATTGCAACTTTTCTATTTAATTCCGATGCAAATTCTGTGTTTCATCGTCAATAACAAGGTCCAAAGGATACGGTAAACCTGGAGTGAAGCATCTGAATCTATAACTAGTGTCAATGGAATGGTTCAAAACATAGACAGTAAGAAGAGTCAGTCTTCTTGTACTTAAGTCGGCATTGTGCCTTTTGTATTTAATTCCGATGCTATTTCTGTGTTTCATCGTCAATAAGAAGGTCAGAGGGATACAGTAAACCTGAAGTGATGCATCGGAAACTATAGCTAGTGTCACAGGAATGGTTCAAAGCAAAGTCAGTAAGAAGAGTCAGTCTTCTTGTCCTTAAATCGGCATTGTGCCTTTCGTATTAAATTCCGATGCAATTTCTGTGTTTCATCGTCAATAAGAAAGTCCAAGGTATACAGTAAACCTGAAGTGAAGCATCGGAATCTGTAACTAGTGTCACAG
Organism: Schistocerca piceifrons; assembly: GCF_021461385.2. Classification (NCBI taxonomy): domain Eukaryota; kingdom Metazoa; phylum Arthropoda; class Insecta; order Orthoptera; family Acrididae; genus Schistocerca; species Schistocerca piceifrons. The sequence continues at coordinate 577,064 of NW_025727432.1, read as the reverse complement.
GAATGGTTCAAAACATAGTCAGTAAGAAGAGTCAGTATTCTTGTACTTAAGTCGGCATTGTACCTTTTCTATTTAATTCCGATGCAAATTCTGTGTTTCATCGTCAATAACAAGGTCCAAGGGATACAGTAAACCTGGAGTGAAGCATCGGAATTTATAACTAGTGTCACAGGAATGGTTCAAAACATAGTCAGTAAGAAGAGTCAATCTTCTTGTACTTAAGTCGGCATTGTGCCTCTTGTATTTAATTCCGTTGCAATTTCTGTGTTTCATCGTCAACAAGAAGGTCCAAGGGATACAGTAAACCTGGAGTGAAGCATCGGAATCTATAATTAGTGTCACAGGAATGGTTCAAAACATAGTCAGTAAGAATAGTCAGTCTTCTTGTACTTATGTCATCATCGCGCATTTTATATTTAATTCTGATGCAATTTCTGTGTTTCGTCGTCTATAGGAAGGTCAGAGGGTTAGATTAAACCTGAAGTGAGGCATCGGAATCCATAACTAGTGTCACAGGAATGGTTCAAAACATAGTCAGTAAGAAGAGTCAGTCTTCTTGTACTTAAGTAGACATTGTGCCTTTTGTATTTAATTCCGATGCAATTTCTGTGTTTCATTGTCAATAAGAAGTTCCAACGGAAGCAGTAAACCTCAAGTGAAGCATCGGAATCTATAACTAGTGTCACAGGAATGGTTCAAAATAAAGTCAGTAAGAAGAGTCAGTCTTCTTGTCCTTAAATCGGCTTTGTGCCTTTTGTATTTAATTCCGATGCAATTTCTGTGTTTCATCGTCAATAAGAAAGTCCAAGGTATACAGTAAACCTGAAGTGAAGCATCGGAATCTGCAACTAGTGTCACAGGAATGGTTCAAAACATAGTCAGTAAGAAGAGTCAGTATTCTTGTACTTAAGTCGGCATTGTAACTTTTCTATTTAATTCCGATGCAAATTCTGTGTTTCATCGTCAATAACAAGGTCCAAAGGATACGGTGAACCTGGAGTGAAGCATCTGAATCTATAACTAGTGTCAATGGAATGGTTCAAAACATAGACAGTAAGAAGAGTCAGTCTTCTTGTACTTAAGTCGGCATTGTGCCTTTTGTATTTAATTCCGATGCTATTTCTGTGTTTCATCGTCAATAAGAAGGTCAGAGGGATACAGTAAACCTGAAGTGATGCATCGGAAACTACAGCTAGTGTCACAGGAATGGTTCAAAGCAAAGTCAGTAAGAAGAGTCAGTCTTCTTGTCCTTAAATCGGCATTGTGCCTTTTGTATTTAATTCCGTTGCAATTTCTGTGTTTCATCGTCAACAAGAAGGTCCAAGGGATACAGTAAACCTGGAGTGGAGAATCGGAATCTATAACTAGTGTCACAGGAATGGTTCAAAACATAGTCAGTAAGAATAGTCAGTCTTCTTGAACTTATGTCATCATCGCGCATTTTATATTTAGTTCTGATGCCATTTCTGTGTTTTGTCGTCTATAGGAAGGTCAGAGGGTTAGATTAAACCTGAAGTGAGTCATCGGAATCCATAACTAGTGTCACAGGAATGGTTCAAAACATAGTCAGTAAGAAGAGTCAGTCTTCTTGTACTTAAGTCGGCATTGTGCCTTTGGTATTTAATTCCGATGCAATTTCTGTGTTTCATCGTCAACACGAAGGTCCAAGGGATACAGTAAACCTGGAGTGAAGCATCGGAATTTATAACTAGTGTCACAGGGACGGTTCATAACATAGACAGTAAGATGAGTCAGTATTCTTGTACTTAATTCGGCATTGTGCTTTTTGTATTTATTTCCGATGCAATTTCTGTGTTTCATCGTCACTAAGAAGGTCAGAGAGGTACAGTAATCCTGAAGTTACAGATCGGAATCTATAACTAGTGTTACAATAATGGTTCAAAGCATAGTCAGTAAGAAGAGTCAGTCTTCTTGTAGTTAAGTCGGCAATGTGCCTTTTGTATTGTATTCCGATGCAATTTCTGTGTTTCATCGTCAATAAGAAGGTCCAAGGGATACAGTAAACCTGATGTGAAGCATCGGAATGTATAACTAGTGTCACAGGAATGGTTCAAAACATAGACAGTAGGAAGAGTCAGTCTTCTAGTACTTATGTCGGCATGGTGCCTTTTCTATTTATTTCCGATGCAATTTCTGTGTTTCATCGTCAATAAGACGGTCAGAGGGATACAGTACACCTGAAGTGAAGCATGGGAATCTATAACTAGTAGCACAGGAATGGTTCAAAACGTAGACAGTTGGAACAGTCAATCTTCTTGTACTTATGTTGGCATTGTGCCTTTCGTATTTATTTCCGATGCAGTTTCTGTGTTTCACCGGCAATAAGAATGTCAGAGGGATACAGTAAAATTGAAGTGAAGCATCGGAATCTATAACTTGTGTCACAGGAATGGTTCAAACATAGACAGTAAGAAGAGTCAGTCTTCTTGTACTTAAGTCGGCATTGTGCCTTTTGTATTTAATTCCGATGCAATTTCTGTGTTTCATCGTCAATAAGATGGTCAGAGGAATACAGTAAACCTGAAGTGAAGCATCGGAATCCAAAACTAGTGTCACAGGAATGGTTCAAAACAAAGTCAGTAAGAAGAGTCAGTCTTCTTGTCCTTAAATCGGCATTGTGCCTTTTGTATTTAATTCCGATGCAATTTCTGTGTTTCATCGTCAATAAGAAAGTCCAGGTATACAGTAAACCTGAAGTGAAGCATCGGAATCTGCAACTAGTGTCACAGGAATGGTTTAAAACATAGTCAGTAAGAAGAGTCAGTATTCTTGTACTTAAGTCGGCATTGTAACTTTTCTATTTAATTCCGATGCAAATTCTGTGTTTCATCGTCAATAACAAGGTCCAAAGGATACGGTGAACCTGGAGTGAAGCATCTGAATCTATAACTAGTGTCAATGGAATGGTTCAAAACATAGACAGTAAGAAGAGTCAGTCTTCTTGTACTTAAGTCGGCATTGTGCCTTTTGTATTTAATTCCGATGCTATTTCTGTGTTTCATCGTCAATAAGAAGGTCAGAGGGATACAGTAAACCTGAAGTGATGCATCGGAAACTACAGCTAGTGTCACAGGAATGGTTCAAAGCAAAGTCAGTAAGAAGAGTCAGTCTTCTTGTCCTTAAATCGGCATTGTGCCTTTCGTATTAAATTCCGATGCAATTTCTGTGTTTCATCGTCAATAAGAAAGTCCAAGGTATACAGTAAACCTGAAGTGAAGCATCGGAATCTGTAACTAGTGTCACAGGAATGGTTCAAAACATAGTCAGTAAGAAGAGTCAGTATTCTTGTACTTAAGTCGGCATTGTACCTTTTCTATTTAATTCCGATGCAAATTCTGTGTTTCATCGTCAATAAGAAGGTCCAAGGGATACAGTAAACCTGGAGTGAAGCATCGGAATTTATAACTAGTGTCACAGGAATGGTTCAAAACATAGTCAGTAAGAAGAGTCAATCTTCTTGTACTTAAGTCGGCATTGTGCCTTTTGTATTTAATTCCGTTGCAATATCTGTGTTTCATCGTCAACAAGAAGGTCCAAGGGATACAGTAAACCTGGAGTGAAGCATCGGAATCTATAACTAGTGTCACAGGAATGGTTCAAAACATAGTCAGTAAGAATAGTCAGTCTTCTTGTACTTATGTCATCATCGCGCATTTTATATTTAATTCTGATGCAATTTCTGTGTTTCGTCGTCTATAGGAAGGTCAGAGGGTTAGATTAAACCTGAAGTGAGGCATCGGAATCCATAACTAGTGTCACAGGAATGGTTCAAAACATAGTCAGTAAGAAGAGTCAGTCTTCTTGTACTTAAGTCAGCATTGTGCCTTTGGTATTTAATTCCGATGCAATTTCTGTGTTTCATCGTCAATAAGAAGGTCCAAGGGATACCGTAAACCTGGAGTGAAGCATCGGAATTTATAACTAGTGTCACAGGAATGGTTCAAAACATAGACAGTAGGAAGAGTCAGTCTTCTAGTACTTATGTCGGCATGGTGCCTTTTCTATTTATTTCCGATGCAATTTCTGTGTTTCATCGTCAATAAGACGGTCAGAGGGATACAGTACACCTGAAGTGAAGCATGGGAATCTATAGCTAGTAGCACAGGAATGGTTCAAAACGTAGACAGTTGGAACAGTCAATCTTCTTGTACTTATGTTGGCATTGTGCCTTTCGTATTTATTTCCGATGCAGTTTCTGTGTTTCACCGGCAATAAGAATGTCAGAGGGATACAGTAAAATTGAAGTGAAGCATCGGAATCTATAACTTGTGTCACAGGAATGGTTCAAACATAGACAGTAAGAAGAGTCAGTCTTCTTGTACTTAAGTCGGCATTGTGCCTTTTGTATTTAATTCCGATGCAATTTCTGTGTTTCATCGTCAATAAGATGGTCAGAGGGATACAGTAAACCTGAAGTGAAGCATCGGAATCCAAAACTAGTGTCACAGGAATGGTTCAAAACATAAACAGAAGGAAGGGTCAGTCTTCTTGTACTTAAGTCGGCATTGTGCCTTTTCTATTTAATTCCAATGCAATTTCTGTGTTTCATCGTCAATAAGAAGGTCCAAGGTATACAGTAAACCTGAAGTGAAACATCGCAATCTATAACTAGCGTAACAGGAATGGTTCATAACATAGTCAGTGAGAAGAGTCAGTCTTCTTATACTTATGTGGGCATTGTGAATTTTCTATTTAATTCCGATGCAAATTCTGTGTTTCATCGTCAATAAGAAGGTCCAAGGGAAACGGTAAACCTGCAGTGAAGCATCGGAATCTATAACTAGTGTGACAGGAATGGTTCAAACACAGACAGTAAGAAGAGTCAGTCTTCTTGTACTTAAGTAGACATTGTGCATTTTGTATTTAATTCCGATGCAATTTCTGTGTTTCATTGTCAATAAGAAGGTCCAACGGAAGCAGTAAACCTCAAGTGAAGCATCGGAATCTATAACTAGTGTCACAGGAATGGTTCAAAACAAAGTCAGTAAGAAGAGTCAGTCTTGTTGTCCTTAAATCGGCATTGTGCCTTTTGTATTTAATTCCGATGCAATTTCTGTGTTTCATCGTCAATAACAAGGTCCAAGGGATACAGTAAACCTGGAGTGAAGCATCGGAATTTATAACTAGTGTCACAGGAATGGTTCAAAACATAGTCAGTAAGAAGAGTCAATCTTCTTGTACTTAAGTCGGCATTGTGCCTTTTGTATTTAATTCCGTTGCAATTTCTGTGTTTCATCGTCAACAAGAAGGTCCAAGGGATACAGTAAACCTGGAGTGAAGAATCGGAATCTATAACTAGTGTCACAGGAATGGTTCAAAACATAGTCAGTAAGAATAGTCAGTCTTCTTGTACTTATGTCATCATCGCGCATTTTATATTTAATTCTGATGCAATTTCTGTGTTTCGTCGTCTATAGGAAGGTCAGAGGGTTAGATTAAACCTGAAGTGAGTCATCGGAATCCATAACTAGTGTCACAGGAATGGTTCAAAACATAGTCAGTAAGAAGAGTCAGTCTTCTTGTACTTAAGTCGGCATTGTGCCTTTGGTATTTAATTCCGATGCAATTTCTGTGTTTCATCGTCAACACGAAGGTCCAAGGGATACAGTAAACCTGGAGTGAAGCATCGGAATTTATAACTAGTGTCACAGGGACGGTTCATAACATAGACAGTTAGATGAGTCAGTATTCTTGTACTTAATTCGGCATTGTGCTTTTTGTATTTATTTCTGATGCAATTTCTGTGTTTCATCGTCACTAAGAAGGTCAGAGAGGTACAGTAATCCTGAAGTTACAGATCGGAATCTATAACTAGTGTTACAATAATGGTCCAAAGCATAGTCAGTAAGAAGAGTCAGTCTTCTTGTAGTTAAATCGGCAATGTGCCTTTTGTATTGTATTCCGATGCAATTTCTGTGTTTCATCGTCAATAAGAAGGTGCAAGGGATACAGTAAACCTGATGTGAAGCATCGGAATGTATAACTAGTGTCACAGGAATGGTTCAAAACATAGACAGTAGGAAGAATCAGTCTTCTAGTACTTATGTCGGCATGGTGCCTTTTCTATTTATTTCCGATGCAATTTCTGTGTTTCATCGTCAATAAGACGGTCAGAGGGATACAGTACACCTGAAGTGAAGCATGGGAATCTATAACTAGTAGCACAGGAATGGTTCAAAACGTAGACAGTTGGAACAGTCAATCTTCTTGTACTTATGTTGGCATTGTGCCTTTCGTATTTATTTCCGATGCAGTTTCTGTGTTTCACCGGCAATAAGAATGTCAGAGGGATACAGTAAAATTGAAGTGAAGCATCGGAATCTATAACTTGTGTCACAGGAATGGTTCAAACATAGACAGTAAGAAGAGTCAGTCTTCTTGTACTTAAGTCGGCATTGTGCCTTTTGTATTTAATTCCGATGCAATTTCTGTGTTTCATCGTCAATAAGATGGTCAGAGGGATACAGTAAACCTGAAGTGAAACATCGCAATCTATAACTATCGTAACAGGAATGGTTCATAACATAGTCAGTGAGAAGAGTCAGTCTTCTTATACTTAAGTGGGCATTGTGAATTTTCTATTTAATTCCGATGCAAATTGTGCGTTTCATCGTCAATAAGAAGGTCCAAGGGAAACGGTAAACCTGCAGTGAAGCATCGGAATCTATAACTAGTGTGACAGGAATGGTTCAAACACAGACAGTAAGAAGAGTCAGTCTTCTTGTACTTAAGTAGACATTGTGCATTTTGTATTTAATTCCGATGCAATTTCTGTGTTTCATTGTCAATAAGAAGGTCCAACGGAAGCAGAAAACCTCAAGTGAAGCATCGGAATCTATAACTAGTGTCACAGGAATAGTTCAAAACAAAGTCGGTAAGAAGAGTCAGTCTTGTTGTCCTTAAATCGGCATTGTGCCTTTTGTATTTAATTCCGATGCAATTTCTGTGTTTCATCGTCAATAAGAAAGTCCAAGGTATACAGTAAACCTGAAGTGAAGCATCGGAATCTGCAACTAGTGTCACAGGAATGGTTCAAAACATAGTCAGTAAGAAGAGTCAGTATTCTTGTACTTAAGTCGAAATTGTAACTTTTCTATTTAATTCCGATGCAAATTCTGTGTTTCATCGTCAATAACAAGGTCCAAAGGATACAGTAAACCTGGAGTGAAGCATCTGAATCTATAACTAGTGTCAATGGAATGGTTCAAAACATAGACAGTAAGAAGAGTCAGTCTTCTTGTCCTTAAATCGGCATTGTGCCTTTCGTATTAAATTCCGATGCAATTTCTGTGTTTCATCGTCAATAAGAAAGTCCAAGGTATACAGTAAACCTGAAGTGAAGCATCGGAATCTGTAACTAGTGTCACAGGAATGGTTCAAAACATAGTCAGTAAGAAGAGTCAGTATTCTTGTACTTAAGTCGGCATTGTACCTTTTCCATTTAATTCCGATGCAAATTCTGTGTTTCATCGTCAATAACAAGGTCCAAAGGATACAGTAAACCTGGAGTGAAGCATCTGAATCTATAACTAGTGTCAATGGAATGGTTCAAAACATAGACAGTAAGAAGAGTCAGTCTTCTTGTTCTTAAGTCGGCATTGTGCCTTTTGTATTTAATTCCGATGCTATTTCCGTGTTTCATCGTCAATAAGAAGGTCAGAGGGATACAGTAAACCTGAAGTGATGCATCGGAAACTATAGCTAGTGTCACAGGAATGGTTCAAAACATAGTCAGTAAGAAGAGTCAGTCTTCTTGTTCATAAGACGGCATTGTGCCTTTTGTATTTAATTTCGATGCAATTTCTGTGCTTCATCGTCAATAAGAATGTCCAAGGGATACAGTAAACCTGGAGTGAAGCATCGGAATTTATAACTAGTGTCACAGGAATGGTTCAAACATAGTCAGTAAGAAGAGACAATCTTCTTGTACTTAAGTCGGCATTGTGCCTTTTGTATTTAATTCCGTTGCAATTTCTGTGTTTCATCGTCAACAAGAAGGTCCAAGGGATACAGTAAACCTGGAGTGAAGCATCGGAATCTATAACTAGTGTCACAGGAATGGTTCAAAACATAGTCAGTAAGAATAGTCAGCCTTCTTGTACTTATGTCATCATCGCGCATTTTATATTTAATTCTGATGCAATTTCTGTGTTTCGTCGTCAATAAGAAGTTCAGAGGGTTAGATTAAACCTGAAGTGAGGCATCGGAATCCATAACTAGTGTCACAGGAATGGTTCAAAACATAGTCAGTAAGAAGAGTCAGTCTTCTTGTACTTAAGTCGGCATTGTGCCTTTGGTATTTAATTCCGATGCAATTTCTGTGTTTCATCGTCAACAAGAAGGTCCAAGGGATACAGTAAACCTGGAGTGAAGCATCGGAATCTATAACTAGTGTCACAGGGACGGTTCATAACATAGACAGTAAGATGAGTCAGTATTCTTGTACTTAAGTCGGCATTGTGTTTTTGTATTTATTTCCGATGCAATTTCTGTGTTTCATCGTCACTAAGTAGGTCAGAGAGGTACAGTAATCCTGAAGTTACAGATCGGAATCTATAACTAGTGTTACAATAATGGTTCAAACATAGTCAGTAAGAAGAGTCAGTCTTCTTGTAGTTAAGTCGGCAATGTGCCTTTTGTATTGAATTCCGATGCAATTTCTGTGTTTCATCGTCAATAAGAAGGTCCAAGGGATACAGTAAACCTGATGTGAAGCATCGGAATCTATAGCTTGTGTCACAGGAATGGTTCAAAACATAGACAGTAGGAAGAGTCAGTCTTCTAGTACTTATGTTGGCATGGTGCCTTTTCTATTTATTTCCGATGCAATTTCTGTGTTTCATCGTCAATAAGAAGGTCCAAGGGAAACGGTAAACCTGGAGTGAATCATCGGAATCTATAACTAGTGTGACAGGAATGGTTCAAAACATTGACAGTAAGAAGAGTCAGTCTTCCTGTACTTAAGTAGACAATGTGCCTTTTGTATTTAATTCCGATGCAATTTCTGTGTTTCATTGTCAATAAGAAGGTCCAACGGAAGCAGTAAACCTCAAGTGAAGCATCGGAATCTGTAACTAGTGTCACAGGAATGGTTCAAAGCAAAGTCAGTAAGAAGAGTCAGTCTTCTTGTCCTTAAATCGGCATTGTGCCTTTTGTATTTAATTCCGATGCAATTTCTGTGTTTCATCGTCAATAAGAAAGTCCAAGGTATACAGTAAACCTGAAGTGAAGCATCGGAATCTGCAACTACTGTCACAGGAATGGTTCAAAACATAGTCAGTAAGAAGAGTCAGTATTCTTGTACTTAAGTCGGCATTGTAACTTTTCTATTTAATCCCGATGCAAATTCTGTGCTTCATCGTCAATAACAAGGTCCAAAGGATACAGTAAACCTGGAGTGAAGCATCTGAATCTATAACTAGTGTCAATGGAATGGTTCAAAGCATAGACAGTAAGAAGAGTCAGTCTCCTTGTACTTAAGTCGGCATTGTGCATTTTGTATTTAATTCCGATGCTATTTCTGTGTTTCATCGTCAATAAGAAGGTCAGAGGGATACAGTAAACCTGAAATGATGCATCGAAAACTATAGCTAGTGTCACAGAAATGGTTCAAAGCAAAGTCAGTAAGAAGAGTCAGTCTTCTTGTCCTTTAATCGGCATTGTGCCTGTCGTATTAAATTCCGATGCAATTTCTGTGTTTCATCGTCAATAAGAAAGTCCAAGGTATACAGTAAACCTGAAGTGAAGCATCGGAATCTGTAACTAGTGTCACAGGAATGGTTCAAAACATAGTCAGTAAGAAGAGTCAGTATTCTTGTACTTAAGTCGGCATTGTACCTTTTCTATTTAATTCCGATGCAAATTCTGTGTTTCATCGTCAATAACAAGGTCCAAAGGATACAGTAAACCTGGAGTGAAGCATCTGAATCTATAACTAGTGTCAATGGAATGGTTCAAAACATAGACAGTAAGAAGAGTCAGTCTTCTTGTCCTTAAATCGGCATTGTGCCTTTCGTATTAAATTCCGATGCAATTTCTGTGTTTCATCGTCAATAAGAAAGTCCAAGGTATACAGTAAACCTGAAGTGAAGCATCGGAATCTGTAACTAGTGTCACAGGAATGGTTCAAAACATAGTCAGTAAGAAGAGTCAGTATTCTTGTACTTAAGTCGGCATTGTACCTTTTCTATTTAATTCCGATGCAAATTCTGTGTTTCATCGTCAATAACAAGGTCCAAAGGATACAGTAAACCTGGAGTGAAGCATCTGAATCTATAACTAGTGTCAATGGAATGGTTCAAAACATAGACAGTAAGAAGAGTCAGTCTTCTTGTTCTTAAGTCGGCATTGTGCCTTTTGTATTTAATTCCGATGCTATTTCCGTGTTTCATCGTCAATAAGAAGGTCAGAGGGATACAGTAAACCTGAAGTGATGCATCGGAAACTATAGCTAGTGTCACAGGAATGGTTCAAAACATAGTCAGTAAGAAGAGTCAGTCTTCTTGTTCATAAGACGGCAATGTGCCTTTTGTATTTAATTTCGATGCAATTTCTGTGCTTCATCGTCAATAAGAATGTCCAAGGGATACAGTAAACCTGGAGTGAAGCAGCGGAATTTATAACTAGTGTCACAGGAATGGTTCAAAACATAGTCAGTAAGAAGAGACAATCTTCTTGTACTTAAGTCGGCATTGTGCCTTTTGTATTTAATTCCGTTGCAATTTCTGCGTTTCATCGTCAACAAGAAGGTCCAAGGGATACAGTAAACCTGGAGTGAAGCATCGGAATCTATAACTAGTGTCACAGGAATGGTTCAAAACATAGTCAGTAAGAATAGTCAGTCTTCTTGTACTTATGTCATCATCGCGCATTTTATATTTAATTCTGATGCAATTTCTGTGTTTCGTCGTCAATAAGAAGGTCAGAGGGTTAGATTAAACCTGAAGTGAGGCATCGGAATCCATAACTAGTGTCACAGGAATGGTTCAAAACATAGTCAGTAAGAAGAGTCAGTCTTCTTGTACTTAGGTCGGCATTGTGCCTTTGGTATTTAATTCCGATGCAATTTCTGTGTTTCATCGTCAACAAGAAGGTCCAAGGGATACAGTAAACCTGGAGTGAAGCATCGGAATCTATAACTAGTGTCACAGGGACGGTTCATAACATAGACAGTAAGATGAGTCAGTATTCTTGTACTTAAGTCAGCATTGTGCTTTTTGTATTTATTTCCGATGCAATTTCTGTGTTTCATCGTCACTAAGTAGGTCAGAGAGGTACAGTAATCCTGAAGTTACAGATCGGAATCTATAACTAGTGTTACAATAATGGTTCAAACATAGTCAGTAAGAAGAGTCAGTCTTCTTGTAGTTAAGTCGGCAATGTGCCTTTTGTATTGAATTCCGATGCAATTTCTGTGTTTCATCGTCAATAAGAAGGTCCAAGGGATACAGTAAACCTGATGTGAAGCATCGGAATCTATAGCTTGTGTCACAGGAATGGTTCAAAACATAGACAGTAGGAAGAGTCAGTCTTCTAGTACTTATGTTGGCATGGTGCCTTTTCTATTTATTTCCGATGCAATTTCTGTGTTTCATCGTCAATAAGAAGGTCCAAGGGAAACGGTAAACCTGGAGTGAAGCATCGGAATCTATAACTAGTGTGACAGGAATGGTTCAAAACATTGACAGTAAGAAGAGTCAGTCTTCCTGTACTTAAGTAGACAATGTGCCTTTTGTATTTAATTCCGATGCAATTTCTGTGTTTCATTGTCAATAAGAAGGTCCAACGGAAGCAGTAAACCTCAAGTGAAGCATCGGAATCTGTAACTAGTGTCACAGGAATGGTTCAAAGCAAAGTCAGTAAGAAGAGTCAGTCTTCTTGTCCTTAAATCGGCATTGTGCCTTTTGTATTTAATTCCGATGCAATTTCTGTGTTTCATCGTCAATAAGAAAGTCCAAGGTATACAGTAAACCTGAAGTGAAGCATCGGAATCTGCAACTACTGTCACAGGAATGGTTCAAAACATAGTCAGTAAGAAGAGTCAGTATTCTTGAACTTAAGTCGGCATTGTAACTTTTCTATTTAATCCCGATGCAAATTCTGTGCTTCATCGTCAATAACAAGGTCCAAAGGATACAGTAAACCTGGAGTGAAGCATCTGAATCTATAACTAGTGTCAATGGAATGGTTCAAATCATAGACAGTAAGAAGAGTCAGTCTTCTTGTACTTAAGTCGGCATTGTGCATTTTGTATTTAATTCCGATGCTATTTCTGTGTTTCATCGTCAATAAGAAGGTCAGAGGGATACAGTAAACCTAAAGTGATGCATCAGAAACTATAGCTAGTGTCACAGGAATGGTTCAAAACATAGTCAGTAAGAAGAGTCAGTCTTCTTGTCCTTAAGACGGCATTGTGCCTTTTGTATTTAATTCCGATGCAATTTCTGTGTTTCATCGTCAATATGAAGGTCCAAGGGATACAGTACACCTGGAGTGAAGCATCGGAATTTATAACTAGTGTCACAGGAATGGTTCAAAACATAGTCAGTAAGAAGAGTCAATCTTCTTGTACTTAAGTCGGCATTGTGCCTTTTGTATTTAATTCCGTTGCAATTTCTGTGTTTCATCGTCAACAAGAAGGTCCAAGGGATACAGTAAACCTGGAGTGAAGCATCGGAATCTATAACTAGTGTCACAGGAATGGTTCAAAACATAGTCAGTAAGAATAGTCAGTCTTCTTGTACTTATGTCATCATCGCGCATTTTATATTTAATTCTGATGCAATTTCTGTGTTTCGTCGTCGATAAGAAGGTCAGAGGGATAGATTAAACCTGAAGTGAAGCATCGGAATCCATAACTAGTGTCACAGGAATGGTTCAAAACATAGTCAGTAAGAAGAGTCAGTCTTCATGTACTTAAGTCGGCATTGTGCCTTTGGTATTTAATTCCGATGCAATTTTTGTGTTTCAACGTCAACAAGAAGGTCCAAGGGATACAGTAAACCTGGAGTGAAGCATCGGAATCTATAACTAGTGTCACAGGGACGGTTCATAACATAGGCAGTAAGATGAGTCAGTATTCTAGTACTTAAGTCGGCATTGTGCTTTTTGTATTTATTTCCGATGCAATTTCTGTGTTTCCTCGTCACTAAGAAGGTCAGAGAGGTACAGTAATCCTGAAGTTACAGATCGGAATCGATAACTAGTGATACAATAATGGTTCAAAGCATAGTCAGTAAGAAGAGTCAGTCTTCTTGTAGTTAAGTCGGCAATGTGCTTTTGTATTGAATTCCGATGCAATTTCTGTGTTTCATCGTCAATAAGAAGGTCCAAGGGATACAGTAAACCTGATGTGAAGCATCGGAATCTATAACTAGTGTCACCAGAATGGTTCAAAACATAGACAGTACGAAGAGTCAGTCATCTTGTACTTATGGTGGTATTGTGCCTTTCGTATTTATTTCCGATGCAGTTTCTGTGTTTCACCGGCAATAAGAAGGTCAGAGGGATACAGTAAAATTGAAGTGAAGCATCGGAATCTATAACTAGTGTCACAGGAATGGTTTAAACATAGACAGTAAGAAGAGTCAGTCTTCTTGTACTTAAGGCGGCATTGTGCCTTTTGTATTTAATTCCGATGCAATTTCTGTGTTTCATCGTCAATAAGATGGTCAGAGGGATACAGTAAACCTGAAGTGAAGCACCGGAATCCAAAACTAGCGTCACAGGAATGGTTCAAATGATAAACAGAAGGAAGAGTCAGTCTTCTTGTACTTAAGTTGGCATTGAGCCTTTTCTATTTAATTCCAATGCAATTTCTGGGTTTCATCGTCAATAAGAAGGTCCAAGGTATACAGTAAACCTGAAGTTAAACATCGGAATCTATAACTAGTGTCACAGGAATGGTTCATAACATAGTCAGTGAGAAGAGTCAGTCTTCTTATACTTAAGTGGGCATTGTGAATTTTCTAATTAATTCCGATGAAAATTCTGTGTTTCATCGTCAATAAGAAGCTCCAAGGGAAACGGTAAACCTGGAGTGAAGCATCGGAATCTATAACTAGTGTGACAGGAATGGTTCAAAACATAGACAGTAAGAAGAGTCAGTCTTCTTGTACTTAAGTAGACATTGTGCATTTTGTATTTAATTCCGATGCAATTTCTGTGTTTCATTGTCAATAAGAAGGTCCAACGGAAGCAGTAAACCTCAAGTGAAGCATCGGAATCTATAACTAGTGTCACAGGAATGGTTCAAAACAAAGTCAGTAAGAAGAGTCAGTCTTCTTTTCCTTAAATCGGCATTGTGCCTTTTGTATTTAATTCCGATGCAATTTCTGTGTTTCATCGCAATAAGAAAGTCTAAGGTATACCGTAAACCTGAAGTGAAGCATCGGAATCTGTAACTAGTGTCACAGGAATGGTTCAAAACATAGTCAGTAAGAAGAGTCAGTATTCTTGTACTTAAGTCGGCATTGTAACTTTTCTATTTAATTCCGATGCAAATTCTGTGTTTCATCGTCAATAACAAGGTTCAAAGGATACAGTAAACCTGGAGTGAAGCATCTGAATCTATAACTAGTGTCAATGGAATGGTTCAAAACATAGACAATAAGAAGAGTCAGTCTTCTTGTACTTAAGTCGGCATTGTGCCTTTTGTATTTAATTCCGATGCTATTTCTGTGTTTCATCGTCAATAAGAAGGTCAGAGGGATACAGTAAACCTGAAGTGATGCATCGGAAACTATAGCTAGTGTCACAGGAATGGTTCAAAACATAGTCAGTAAGAAGAGTCAGTCTTCTTGTCCTTAAGTCAGCATTGTGAATTTTGTATTTAATTCCGATGCAATTTCTGTTCTTCATCGTCAATATGAAGGTCCAAGGGATACAGTACACCTGGAGTGAATCATCGGAATCTGTAACTAGTGTCACAGGAATGGTTCAAAACATAGATAGTAAGAAGAGTCAGTCTTCTTGTACTTAATTCTGCATTGTGCCTTTTGTATTTAATTCCGATGCAATTTCTGTGCTTCATCGTCATTAAGAATGTCGAAGGGATACAGTAAACCTGGAGTGAAGCATCGGAATTTATAACTAGTGTCACAGGAATGGTTCAAAACATAGTCAGTAAGAAGAGTCAATCTTCTTGTACTTAAGTCGGCATTGTGCCTTTTGTATTTAATTCCGTTGCAATTTCTGTGTTTCATCGTCAACAAGAAGGTCCAAGGGATACAGTAAACCTGGAGTGAAGCATCGGAATCTATAACTAGTGTCACAGGAATGGTTCAAAACATAGTCAGTAAGAATAGTCAGACTTCTTGTACTTATGTCATCATTGCGCATTTTATATTTAATTCTGATGCAATTTCTGTGTTTCGTCGTCAATAAGAAGGTCAGAGGGACAGATTAAACCTGAAGTGAAGCATCGGAATCCATAACTAGTGTCACAGGAATGGTTCAAAACATAGTCAGTAAGAAGAGTCAGTCTTCTTGTACTTAAGTCGGCAGTGTGCCTTTGGTATTTAATTCCGATGCAATTTCTGTGTTTCATCGTCAACAAGAAGGTCCAAGGGATACAGTAAACCTGGAGTGAAGCATCGGAATCTATAACTAGTGTCACAGGGACGGTTCATATCATAGACAGTAAGATGAGTCAGTATTCTTGTACTTAAGTCGGCATTGTGCTTTTTGTATTTATTTCCGATGCAATTTCTGTGTTTCATCGTCACTAAGAAGGTCAGAGAGGTACAGTAATCCAGTAGTTACGCATCGGAATCTATAACTAGTGTTACAATAATGGTTCAAAGCATAGTCAGTAAGAAGAGTCAGTCTTCTTGTACTTAAGTCGGCATTGTGCCTTTGGTATTTAATTCCGATGCAATTTCTGTGCTTCATCGTCATTAAGAATGTCCAAGGGATACAGTAAACCTGGAGTGAAGCATCGGAGTCTATAAGTAGTGTCACAGGAATGGTTCAAAACATAGACAGTAAGAAGAGTCAGTCTTCTTGTACTTAAGTCGACATTGTGCCTTTTCAATTTAATTCCAATGCAATTTCTGTCTTTCATCGTCAATAAGAAGGACAGAGTGATACAATAAACATGAAGTGAAGCATCGGAATCTATAACTAGTGTCACAGGGACGGTTCATATCATAGACAGTAAGATGAGTCAGTATTCTTGTACTTAAGTCGGCATTGTGCTTTTTGTATTTATTTCCGATGCAATTTCTGTGTTTCATCGTCACTAAGAAGGTCAGAGAGGTACAGTAATCCAGTAGTTACGCATCGGAATCTATAACTAGTGTTACAATAATGGTTCAAAGCATAGTCAGTAAGAAGAGTCAGTCTTCTTGTACTTAAGTCGGCATTGTGCCTTTTGTATTTAATTCCGATGCAATTTCTGTGTTTCATCGTCAATAAGACGGTCCATGGGTAACAGTAAACCGGAAGTGAAGCATCGGAATCTATAACTAGTGTCACAGAAATAGTTTAAAACATAGTCAGTAAGAAGAGACAGTCTTCTTGTCCTTAAGTCGGCATTGTTCCTTTTGTATTAAGATCCGATGCAATTTCTGTGTTTCATCGGCAATAAGGTCAGAGGGATACAGTAAATCTGAAGTGAAGCATCGGAATCTATAACTAGTGTCACAGGAATGGTTCAAAACATAGACAGTAGGAAGAGTCAGTCTTCTTGTACTTAAGTCGGCATTGTGCCTTTTGTATTTAATTCCGATACAATTTCTG
Organism: Schistocerca piceifrons; assembly: GCF_021461385.2. NCBI lineage: Eukaryota > Metazoa > Arthropoda > Insecta > Orthoptera > Acrididae > Schistocerca > Schistocerca piceifrons. Next base: position 560,303 of record NW_025727432.1, on the reverse strand, counting down.
TGTTTCATCGTCAATAAGAAGGTTAGAGGGATACAGTAAACCTGAAGTGAAGCATCGGAATCAAAAACTAATGTCACAGGAATGGTTGAAAAGATAGACAGAAGGAAGAGTCAGTCTTCTTGCACTTAAGTCGGCATTGTGCCATTTCTATTTATTTCCAATGCAATTTCTGTGTTTAATCGTCAATAAGAAGGTCCACGGTATACAGTAAACCTGAAGTGAAGCATCGGAATCTATAACTAGGGTCACAGGAATGGTTTAAAACATAGTCAGTAAGAAGAGTCAGTCTTCTTATTCTTAAGTGGGCATTGTGAATTTTCTATTTAATTCCGATGCAAATTCTGTGTTTCATCGTAATAAGAAGGTCCAAGGGATACGGTAAACATGGAGTGAAGCATCGGAATCTATAACTAGTGTCACAGGAATGGTTCAAATCGTAGACAGTAAGAAGAGTCAGTGTTCTTGTACTTAAGTCGACATTGTGCCTTTTGTATTTAATTCCGATGCAATTTCTGTGTTTCATTGTCAATAAGAAGGTCCAACGGATACAGTAAACCTCAAGTGAAGCGTCGGAATCTATAACTAGTGTCACAGGAATGGTTCAAAACAAAGTCAGTAAGAAGAGTCAGTCTTCTTGTCCTTAAATCGGCATGTGCCTTTTCTATTTAATTCCGATGCAATTTCTGTGTTTCATCGTCAATAAGAAGGTCCAAGGTAGACAGTAAACCTGGAGTGAAGCATCGGAGTCTATAAGTAGTGTCACAGGAATGGTTCAAAACATAGACAGTAAGAAGAGTCAGTCTTCTTGTACTTAAGTCGACATTGTGCCTTTTCAATTTAATTCCAATGCAATTTCTGTCTTTCATCGTCAATAAGAAGGACAGAGTGATACAATAAACATGAAGTGAAGCATCGGAATCTATAACTAGTGTCACAGGAATGGTTCAAAACATAGTCAGTAAGAAGAGTCAGTCTTCTTGTACTTAAGTCGGCATTGTACCTTTTCTATTTATTTCCGATGCAAATTCTGTGTTTCATCGTCAATAACAAGGTACAAAGGATACAGTAAACCTGTAGTGAAGCATCTGAATCTATAACTAGTGTCAATGGAATGGTTCAAAACATAGATAGTAAGTAGAGTCAGTCTTCTTGTCCTAAAGTCGGCATTGTGCCTTTTGTATTTAATTCCCATGATATTTCTGTGTTTCTTCGTCAATAAGAAGGTCAGAGGGATACAGTAAACCTGAAGTGATGCATCGGAATCTATAGCTAGTGTCACAGGAATGGTTCAAAACATAGTCAGTAAGAAGAGTCAGTCTTCTTGTCCTTAAGTCGGCATTGTGCTTTTGTATTTAATTCCGATGCAATTTCTGTGTTTCATCGTCAATATGAAGGTCCAAGGGATACAGTACACCTGGAGTGAAGCATCGGAATCTACAACTAGTGTCACAGGAATGGTTCAACACATAGTCAGTAGGAAGAGTCAATCTTCTTGTACTTAAGTCGGCATTGTGCTTTTTGTATTTAATTCCGTTGCAATTTCTGTGTTTCATCGTCAATAACAAGGGCCAAGGGATGCAGTAAACCTGGAGTGAAGCATCGGAATCTATAACTAGTGTCACAGGGATGGTTCAAATCATAGACAGTAAGAAGAGTCAGTATTCTTGTACTTAAGTCGGCATTGTGTCTTTTGTATTTAATTCCAATACAATTTCTGTGTTTCATCGTCAATAAGAAGGTCAGAGGGATACTGTAATCCTGTAGTGAAGCATCTGAAACTATAACTAGTGTCACAGGAATGGTTCAAAGCATAGTCAGTAATAAGAGTCAGTCTTCTTGTAGTTAAGTCGGCATTGTGCATTTTGTATCGAATTCCGACGCAATCTCTGTGTTTCATCGTCAATAAGAAGGTCCAAGGGATACAGTAAACCTGTAGTGAAGCATCGGAATCTATAACTAGTGTCACAGGAATGGTTCAAAACATAGAGAGTAGGAAGAGTCAGTCTTCTAGTACTTATGTCGGCATTGTGCCTTTTCTATTTATTTCCGATGCAATTTCTGTGTTTCATCGTCAATAAGACGGTCAGAGGGATACAGTACTTCAGAAGTGAAGCATCGGAATCAATAACTAGTGTCACAGGAATGGTTCAAATCATAGACAGTTGGAACAGTCAGTCTTCTTGTACTTATGTTGGCATTGTGCATTTCGTATTTTTTCCGATACTGTTTCTGTGTTTCACCGGCAATAAGGAGGTCAGAGGGATACAGTAAAATTGAAGTGAAGCATCGGAATCTATAACTAGTGCCACAGGAATGGTTCAAATTATAGTCAGTAAGGAGAGTCAGTCTTCTTGTCCTTAAGTCGGCATTGTTCCTTTTGTATTTAATTCCGATGCAATTTCTGTGTTTCAATGTCAATAAGAAGGTCAGTGGGATACAGTAAACCTGAAGTGAAGCATCAGAATCTGTAACTAGTGTCACAGTAATATTTCAAAACATAGACAGTAAGAAGAGTCAGACGTCTTGTACTTAAGTCGGCATTGTGCCTTTTGTATTTAATTCCGATGAAATTTCTGTGTTTCATCGTCAATAAGATGGTCCAAGGGATACAGTCAACCTGAAGTGAAGCATCGGAATCAATAACTAGTGTCACTGGAATGGTTCAAAATGTAGACAGTAAGAAGAGTCAGTCTTCTTGTACTTAAGTCGGCATTGTGCCTTTTGTATTTATTTTCAATGCAATTTCTGTGATTCATCGTCAATAAGAAGGCCCAATGGATACAGTAAACCTGAAGTGAAGAATCGGACTCTATAACTAGTGTCACAGAAATGGTTCAAAGCATAGACAGTAGAAGAGTCAGTCTTCTTGCACTTAAGTCGGCATTGTGCCTTTTGTATTTATTTCCGATGCAATTTCTGTCTTTCATCGTCAATAAGACGGTCCATGGGTAACAGTAAACCGGAAGTGAAGCATCGGAATCTATAACTAGTGTCACAGAAATGGTTTAAAACATAGTCAGTAAGAAGAGTCAGTCTTCTTGTCCTTAAGTCGGCATTGTGCCTTTGGATTAAGATCCGATGCAATTTCTGTGTTTCATCGGCAATAAGGTCAGAGGGATACAGTAAACCGGAAGTGAAGCATCGGAATCTATAACTAGTGTCACAGGAATGGTTCAAAACATAGACAGTAGGAAGAGTCAGTCTTCTTGTACTTAAGTCGGCATTGTGCCTTTTGTATTTAATTCCGATACAATTTCTGTGTTTCATCGTCAATAAGAATGTTAGAGGGATACAGTAAACCTGAAGTGAAGCATCGGAATCCAAAACTAGTGTCACAGGAATGGTTGAAAAGATAGACAGAAGGAAGAGTCAGTCTTCTTGCACTTAAGTCGGCATTGTGCCATTTCTATTTATTTCCAATGCAATTTCTGTGTTTAATCGTCAATAAGAAGGTCCACGGTATACAGTAAACCTGAAGTGAAGCATCGGAATCTATAACTAGTGTCACAGGAATGGTTCAAAACATAGTCAGTAAGAAGAGTCAGTCTTCTTATACTTAAGTGGGCATAGTGAATTTTCTATTTAATTCCGATCCACATTCTGTGTTTCATCGTCAATAAGAAGGTCCAAGGGATACGGTAAACATGGAGTGAAGCATCGGAATCTATAACTAGTGTCACAGGAATGGTTCAAATCATAGACAATAAGAAGAGTCAGTGTTTTTGTACTTAAGTCGACATTGTGCCTTTAGTATTTAATTCCGATGCAATTTCTGTGTTTCATTGTCAATAAGAAGGTCCAACGGATACAGTAAACCTCAAGTGAAGCGTCGGAATCTATAACTAGTGTCACAGGAATGGTTCAAAACACAGTCAGTATGTAGAGTCAGTCTTCTTGTCCTTAAATCGGCATTGTGCCTTTTCTATTTAATTCCGATGCAATTTCTGTGTTTCATCGTCAATAAGAAGGTCCAAGGGAGACAGTAAACCTGGAGTGAAGCATCGGAGTCTATAACTAGTGTCACAGGAATGGTTCAAAACATAGACAGTAAGATGAGTCAGTCTTCTTGTACTTAAGTCGACATTGTGCCTTTTCTATTTAATTCCAATGCAATTTCTGTGTTTCATCGTCAATAAGAAGGACAGAGGGATACAATAAACATGAAGTGAAGCATCGGAATCTATAACTAGTGTCACAGGAATGGTTCAAAACAAAGTCAGTAAGAAGAGTCAGTCTTCTTGTCCTTAAGTCGGCATTGTGCCTTTTGTATTTAATTCCGATGCAATTTCTGTGTATCATCGTCAATAAGAAGGTTCAAGGGATACAGTAAACCTGGAGTGTAGCATCTGAATCTATAACTAGTGTCACAGGAATGGTTCAAAACATAGACAGTAACAAGAGTCAGTCTTCGTGTACTTAAGTTGGCATTTTGCCTTTTGTATTTATTTCTGATGCAATTTCTGTGTTTCATCGTCAATAAGAAGGTCCAAGGGATACAGTAAACCTGAGGTGAAGAATCGGAATCTGTAACTAGTGTCACAGGAATGGTTCAAAACATAGTAAGAAGAGTCAGTCTTCTTGTACTTAAGTCGGCATTGTACCTTTTCTATTTATTTCCGATGCAAAATCTGTGTTTCATCGTCAATAACAAGGTACAAAGGATACAGTAAACCTGTAGTGAAGCATCTGAATCTATAACTAGTGTCAATGGAATGGTTCAAACATAGACAGTAAGTAGAGTCAGTCTTCTTGTACTTAAGTCGGCATTGTGCCTTTTGTATTTAATTCCCATGCTATTTCTGTGTTTCATCGTCAATAAGAAGGTCAGAGGGATACAGTAAACCTGAAGTGATGCATAGGAATCTATAACTAGTGTCACAGGAATGGTTCAAAACACAGATGGTAAGAAGAGTCAGGCTTCTTGTACTTAATTCTGCATTGTGCCTATTGTATTTTATTCCGATGCAATTTCTGTGCTTCATCGTCAATAAGAATGTCCAAGGGATACAGTAAACCTGGAGTGAAGCATCGGAATTTATATCTAGTGTCACAGGAATGGTTCAAAACATAGTCAGTAGGAAAAGTCAATCTTCTTGTACTTAAGTCGGCATTGTGTCTTTTGTATTTTATACCGATGCAATTTCTGTGTTTCATCGTCAATAACAAGGGCCAAGGGATGCAGTAAACCCGGAGTGAAGCATCGAAATCTATAACTAGTGTCACAGGGATGGTTCAAATCATAGACAGTAAGAAGAGTCAGTATTCTTGTACTTAAGTCGGCATTGTGCCTTTTGTATTTAATTCCGATGCAATTTCTGTGTTTAATCGTCAATAAGAAGGTCCAAGGGATACAGTAAACCTGTAGTGAAGCATCGGAATCTATAACTAGTGTCACAGGAATGGTTCAAAACATAGAGAGTAGGAAGAGTCTGTCTTCTAGTACTTATGTCGGCATTGTGCCTTTTCTATTTATTTCCGATGCAATTTCTGTGTTTCATCGTCAATAAGACGGTCAGAGGGATACAGTACACCAGAAGTGAACCATCGGAATCAATAACTAGTGTCACAGGAATGGTTCAAAACATAGACAGTTGGAACAGTCAGTCTTCTTGTACTTAAGTTGGCATTGTGCCTTTCGTATTGAATTCCGATGCAATTCCTGTGTTTCACCGGCAATACGAAGGTCGGAGGGATACAGTAAAAATGAAGTGAAGCATCGGAATCTATAACTAGTGTCACAGGAATGGTTCAAACATGGACAGTAAGAAGAGTCAGTCTTCTTGTACTTAAGTCGGCATTGTGAATTTTGTATTTAATTTCGATGTAGTTTCCGTGTTTCATCGTCAATAAGAAGGTCCAAGGGAAACAGTAAACCTTAAGTGAAGCATCGGAATCTATAACTAGTGTCACAGTAACGGTTCAAACATAGACAGTAAGAAGAGTCAGACGTCTCTTACTTAAGTCGGCATTGTGACTTTTGTATTTAATTCCGATGCAATTTCTGTGTTTCATCGTCAATAAGAAGGTCCAAGGGATACAGTCAACCTGAAGTGAAGCATTGGAATCTATAACTAGTGTCACTGGAATGGTTCAAAATGTAGGCAGTAAGAAGAGTCAGTCTTCTTGTACTTAAGTCGGCATTGTGCCTTTTGTATTTAATTCCGATAAAATTTCTGTGATTCATCGTCCATAAGAAGGCCCAAGGGATACAGTAAACCTGCAGTGAAGAATCGGACCCTATAACTAGTGTCACAGAAATGGTTCAAATCATAGACAGTAGAAGAGTCAGTCTTCTTGTACTTAAATCGGCATTGTGCCTTTTGTATTTAATTCCGATGCAATTTCTGTTTTTCATCGTCAATAAGAAGGTCCATGGGAAACAGTAAACCTGAAGTGAAGCATCGGAATCTATAACTAGTGTCACAGGAATGGTTCAAAACATAGTCAGTAAGAAGAGTCAGTCTTCCTGTCCTTAAGTCTGCATTGTCCTTTTTGTATTTAGATCCGATGCAATTTCTGTGTTTCATCGGCAATAAGGTCAGAGGGATACTGTAAACCTGAAGCGAAACATCGGAATGTATAACTAGTGTCACAGGAATGGTTCAAAACATAGACATGAGGATGAGTCAGTCTTCTTGTACTTAAGTCGGCATTGTGAGTTTTGTATTTAATTCCGATACAATTTTTGTGTTTCATCGTCAATAAGAAGGTCAGAGGGATACAGTAAACCTGAAGTGAAGCATCGGAATCCAAAACTAGCGTCACAGGAATGGTTCAAAACATAGACAGAAGGATGAGTCAGTCTTCTTGTACTTAAGTCGGCATTGTGCATTTTCTATTTAATTCCAATGCAATTTCTGTGTTTCATCGTCAATAAGAAGTTCCAAGGTATACAGTAAACCTGAAGTGGAGCATCGAAATATATAACTAGTGTCACAGGAATGGTTCAAAACATAGTCAGTAAGTAGAGTCAGTCTTCTTATACTTAATTGGGCATTGTGAATTTTCTATTTAATTCCGATGCAAATTCTGTGTTTCATCATCAATAAGAAGGTCCAAGGGATACAATGAACCTGGAGTGTAGCATGGGAATCTATAACTAGTGTCACAGGAATGGTTCAAATCTTAGACAGTAAGAAGAGACAGTCCTCGTGTACTTAAGTCTTCATTTTGCCTTTTGTATTTAATTCCGATGCAATTTCTGTGTTTCATCGTCAATAAGATGGTCCAAGGGATACAGTAAACCTGAGGTGAAGCATCGGAATCTATAACTAGTGTCACAGGAATGGATCAAATCATAGTCAGTAAGAAGTGTCAGTCTTCTTGTACATAAGTCGGCATTGTACGTTTTCTATTTAATTCCGATGCAATTTCTGTGTTTCATCGCCAATAACAAGGTCCAAGGGATACAGTAAACCTGGAGTGAAGCATCGGAATCTATAACTAGTGTCACAGGAATGGTTCAAAACATAGACTGTAAGAAGAGTCAGTCATCTTGTACTTAATTCTGCATTGTGCCTTTTGTATTTAATTCCGATGATACTTCTGTGTTTTATCGTCAATAAGAAGGACCAAGGGATACAGTAAACCTGGAGTGAAGCATCGGAATCTATAACTAGTGTCACAGGGATGGCTCAAAACATAGACAGTAAGAAGAGTCAGTCTTCTTGTTCTTAAGTTGGCATTGTGCCTTTCGTATGTAATTCCGATGCAATTTCTGTGTTTCATCGTCAATAAGAAGGTCCAACGGATACAGTAAACCTGCCGTGAAGCATCGGAATTTATAACTAGTGTCACAGTAATGGTTCAAATCATAGACAGTAAGAAGAGTCAGACGTCTTGTACTTAAGTCGGCATTGTGCCTTTTGTATTTACTTCCGATGCAATTTCTGTGTTTCATCGTCAATAAGATGGTCCAAGGGATACAGTAAACCTGAAGTGCAGCATCGGAATCTATAACTAGTGTCACTGGAATGGTTCAAAATATAGACAGTAAAAAGGGTCAGTCTTCTTGTACTTAAGTCGGCATTGTGCCTATTGTATATAATTCCGATGCAATTTCTGTTATTCATCGTCAAGAAGAAGGACCAAGGGATACAGTAAACCTGAAGTGAAGCATCGGACTCTATAACTACTGTCACAGAAATGGTTCAAAACATAGACAGTAGAAGAGTCAGTCTTCTTGTCTTTAAGTCGGCATTGTGCCTTTTGTATTTAGTTCCGATGCAATTTCCGTGTTTCATCGGCAATAAGGTCAGAGGGATACAGTAAACCTGAGGTGAAGCATCGGAATCCAAAACTAGTGTCACAGGTATGGTTCTGATCATAGACAGTAGGAAGAGTCAGTCTTCTTGTACTTAAGTCGGCATTGTGCCTTTTGTATTTAATTCCGATGCAATTTCTGTGTTTCATCGTCAATAAGAAGGTGCAAGGGATACAGTAAACCTGAAGTGAAGCATCGGAATCTACAACTAGTGTCACAGGAATGGTTCAAAACATAGACAGTAAGAAGAGTCAGTCTTCTTGTACTTAAGTCGGCATTGTGCCTTATCTATTTAATTCCGATGCTATTTCTGTGTTTCATCGTCAATAAGAAGGTCAGAGGGATACAGTAAATCTGAACTGAAGCATCGGAATCTATAACTTGTTTCACAGGAATGGTTCAAAGCATAGTCAGTAAGAAGAGTCAGTCTTCTTGTACTTAAGTTGGCATTGTGCCTTTCGTATGTAATTCCGATGCAATTTCTGTGTTTCATCGTCAATAAGAAGGTCCAAGGGATACAGTAAACCTGGCGTGAAGCATCGGAATCTATAACTAGTGTCACAGTAATGGTTCAAATCGTAGACAGTAAGAAGAGTCTGCCGTCTTTTACTTAAGTCGGCATTGTGCCTTTTGTATTTACTTCCGATGCAATTTCTGTGTTTCATAGTCAATGACAAGGTCCAAGGGATACAGTAAACCTGAAGTGAAGCATCGGAATCTATAACTAGTGTCACAGGAATGGTTCAAAACATAGACAGTAAGAAGAGTCAGTCTTCTTGTACTTAAGTCGACATTGTGCCTTTTGTATTTAATTCCGATGCAATTTCTGTGATTCATCGTCAATAAGAAGGTCAGAGGGATACACAACACCAGAAGTGAAGCATCGGAATCAATAACTAGTGTCACAGGAATGGTTCAAAGCATAGACAGTTGGAACAGTCAGTCTTCTTGTACTTAAGTTGGCATTGTGCCTTTCGTATTGAATTCCGATGCAATTCCTGTGTTTCACCGGCAATAAGAAGGTCCATGGGAAACAGTAAACCTGAAGTGAAGCATCGGAATCTATAACTAGTGTCACAGGAATGGTTCAAAACATAGACAGTAAGAAGAGTCAGACGTCTCGTACTTAAGTCGGCATTGTGCCATTTGTATTTAATTTCGATGAAATTTCTGTGTTTCATCGTCAATAAGAAGGTCCAAGTGATACAGTCAACCTGAAGTGAAGCATTGGAATCTATAACTAGTATCACTGGAATGGTTCAAAATGTAGACAGTAAGAAGAGTCAGTCTTCTTGTACTTAAGTCGGCATTGTGCCTTTTGTATTTAATTCCGATAAAATTTCTGTGATTCATCGTCCATAAGAAGGCCCAAGGGATACAGTAAACCTGAAGTGAACAATCGGACTCTATAACTAGTGTCACAGAAATGGTTCAAAACATAGACAGTAGAAGAGTCAGTCTTCTTGTACTTAAATCGGCATTGTGCCTTTTGTATTTAATTCCGATGCAATTTCTGTGTTTCATCGTCAATAAGAAGGTCCATGGGAAACAGTAAACCTGAAGTGAAGCATCGGAATCTATAACTAGTGTCACAGGAATGGTTCAAAACATAGTCAGTAAGAAGAGTCAGTCTTCCTGTCCTTAAGTCGGCATTGTGCTTTTTGTATTTAGATCCGATGCAAATTCTGTGTTTCATCGGCAATAAGGTCGGAGGGATACAGTAAACCTGAAGCGAAACATCGGAATCTATACCTAGTGTCACAGGAATGGTTCAAAACATAGACAGGAATAAGAGTCAGTCTTCTTGTACTTAAGTCGGCATTGTGAGTTTTGTATTTAATTCCGATACTATTTTTGTGTTTCATCGTCAATAAGAAGGTCAGAGGGATACAGTAAACCTGAAGTGAAGCATCGGAATCCAAAACTAGTGTCACAGGAATGGTTCAAACATAGACAGAAGGATGAGTCAGTCTTCTTGTACTTAAGTCGGCATTGTGAATTTTCTATATAATTCCAATGCAATTTCTGTGTTTCATCGTCAATAAGATGGTCCAAGGTATACAGTAAACCTGAAGTGGAGCATCGAAATATATAACTAGTGTCACAGGAATGGTTCAAAACATAGTCAGTAAGAAGAGTCAGTCTTCTTATACTTAAGTGGGCATTGTGAATTTTCTATTTAATGCAAATGCAAATTCTGTGTTTCATCGTCAATAAGAAGGTCCAAGGGATACAGTAAACCTGGAGTGAAGCATCGGAATCTATAACTAGCGTCACAGGAATGGTTCAAAACATAGACAGTAAGAAGAGCCAGTCTTCTTGTACTTATGTCGACATTGTGCCTTTTCTATTTAATTCCAATGCAATTTCTGTGTTTCATCGTCAATAAGAAGGTCGGAGGGATACAATGAACCTGGAGTGTAGCATGGGAATCTATAACTAGTGTCACAGGAATGGTTCAAATCTTAGACAGTAAGAAGAGACAGTCCTCGTGTACTTAAGTCTTCATTTTGCCTTTTGTATTTAATTCAGATGCAATTTCTGTGTTTCATCGTCAATAAAATGGTCCAAGGGATACAGTAAACCCTAGGTGAAGCATCGGAATCTATTACTAGTGTCACAGGAATGGTTCAAATCATAGTCAGTAAGAAGAGTCTGTCTTCTTGTACTTAAGTCGGCATTGTACGTTTTCTATTTAATTCCGATGCAATTTCTGTGTTTCATCGACAATAACAAGGTCCAAGGGATACAGTATACCTGGAGTGAAGCATCGGAATCTATAACTAGTGTCAATGGAATGGTTCAAAACATAGACAGTAAGAAGCGTCAGTCTTCTTGTACTTAAGTCGGCATTGTGCCTTTTGTATTTAATTCCGATGCGATTCCTGTGTTTCATCGTCAATAAGAAGGTCCAAGGGATACAGTAAACCTGGAGTGAAGCATCGGAATCTATAACTAGTGTCTCAGGAATGGTTCAAAGCATAGACTGTAAGAAGAGTCAGTCATCTTGTACTTAATTCTGCATTGTGCCTTTTGTATTTAATTCCGATGCAATTTCTGTGTTTCATCGTCAATCAGAAGGTCCAAGGGATACAGTAAACCTGAAGTGAAGCATCGCAATTTGTAACTAGTGTCACAGGAATGGTTCATATCATAGTCAGTAAGAAGAGCCAGTCTTCTTGTACTTAAGTCGGCATTGTGCCTTTTGTATTTAATTCCGATGATATTTCTGTGTTTTATCGTCAATAAGAAGGACCAAGGGATACAGTAAACCTGGAGTGAAGCATCGGAATCTATAACTAGTGTCACAGGGATGGCTCAAATCATAGACAGTAAGAAGAGTCAGTCTTCTTGTACTTAAGTTGGCATTGTGCCTTTCGTATGTAATTCCGATGCAATTTCTGTGTTTCATCGTCAATAAGAAGGTCCAACGGATACAGTAAACCTGCCGTGAAGCATCGGAATTTATAACTAGTGTCACAGTAATGGTTCAAATCATAGAAAGTAAGAAGAGTCAGACGTCTTGTACTTAAGTCGGCATTGTGCCTTTTGTATTTACTTCCGATGCAATTTCTGTGTTTCATCGTCAATAAGATGGTCCAAGGGATACAGAAACCTGAAGTGAAGCATCGGAATCTATAACTAGTGTCACTGGAATGGTTCAAAATATAGACAGTAAAAAGGGTCAGTCTTCTTGTACTTAAGTCGGCATTGTGCCTATTGTATATAATTCCGATGCAATTTCTGTGATTCATCGTCAAGAAGAAGGACCAAGGGATACAGTAAACCTGAAGTGAAACATCGGACTCTATAACTACTGTCACAGAAATGGTTCAAAACATAGACAGTAGAAGAGTCAGTCTTCTTGTCTTTAAGTCGGCATTGTGCCTTTTGTATTTAGTTCCGATGCAATTTCTGTGTTTCATCGGCAATAAGGTCAGAGGGATACAGTAAACCTGAAGTGAAGCATCGGAATCCAAAACTAGTGTCACAGGAATGGTTCAAATCATAGACAGTAGGAAGAGTCAGTCTTCTTGTACTTAAGTCGGCATTGTGCCTTTTGTATTTAATTCCGATGCAATTTCTGTGTTTCATCGTCAATACGAAAGGTCCAAGGTATACAGTATACCTGAAGTGAAACATCGGAATCTATAACTAGTGTCACAGGAATGGTTCAAAGCATAGACAGTAAGAAGAGTCAGTCTTCTTGTACTTAAGTCGATATTGTGTCTATTCTATTTAATTCCGATGCAATTACTGTGTTTCATCGTCAATAAGAAGGTCCAAGGGATACAGTAAACCTGAAAAGAAGCATCGGAATTTATAACTAGTGTCACAGGAATGGTTCAAAACATAGTCAGTAAGAAGAGTCAGTCTTCTTGTACTTAAGTCTTCATTGTGCATTTTCTATTTAATTCCGATTCTATTTCTGTGTTTCATCGTCAATAAGAAGGTCAGAGGGATACAGTAAACCTGAAGTGAAGCATCGGAATCTATAACTTGTTTCACAGGAATGGTTCAAAGCATAGTCAGTAAGAAGAGTCAGTCTTCTTGTACTTAAGTTGGCATTGTGCCTTTCGTATGTAATTCCGATGCAATTTCTGTGTTTCATCGTCAATAAGAAGGTCCAAGGGATGCAGTAAACCTGGCGTGAAGCATCGGAATCTATAACTAGTGTCACAGTAATGGTTCAAATCATAGACAGTAAGAAGAGTCAGACGTCTTTTACTTAAGTCGGCATTGTGCCTTTTGTATTTACTTCCGATGCAATTTCTGAGTTTCATAGTCAATGACAAGGTCCAAGGGATACAGTAAGCCTGAAGTGAAGCATCAGAATCTATAACTAGTGTCACTGGAAAGGTTCAAAATATAGACAGTAAGAAGACTCAGTCTTCTTGTACTTAAGTCGGCATTGTGCCTTTTGTATTTAATTCCGATGCAATTTCTGTGTTTCATCGTCAATACGAAAGGTCCAAGGTATACAGTATACCTGAAGTGAAACATCGGAATCTATAACTAGTGTCACAGGAATGGTTCAAAGCATAGACAGTAAGAAGAGTCAGTCTTCTTGTACTTAAGTCGATATTGTGTCTATTCTATTTAATTCCGATGCAATTTCTGTGTTTCATCGCCAATAACAAGGTCCAAGGGATACAGTAAACCTGGAGTGAAGCATCGGAATCTATAACTAGTGTCACAGGAATGGTTCAAAACATAGACTGTAAGAAGAGTCAGTCATCTTGTACTTAATTCTGCATTGTGCCTTTTGTATTTAATTCCGATGATACTTCTGTGTTTTATCGTCAATAAGAAGGACCAAGGGATACAGTAAACCTGGAGTGAAGCATCGGAATCTATAACTAGTGTCACAGGGATGGCTCAAAACATAGACAGTAAGAAGAGTCAGTCTTCTTGTTCTTAAGTTGGCATTGTGCCTTTCGTATGTAATTCCGATGCAATTTCTGTGTTTCATCGTCAATAAGAAGGTCCAACGGATACAGTAAACCTGCCGTGAAGCATCGGAATTTATAACTAGTGTCACAGTAATGGTTCAAATCATAGACAGTAAGAAGAGTCAGACGTCTTGTACTTAAGTCGGCATTGTGCCTTTTGTATTTACTTCCGATGCAATTTCTGTGTTTCATCGTCAATAAGATGGTCCAAGGGATACAGTAAACCTGAAGTGCAGCATCGGAATCTATAACTAGTGTCACTGGAATGGTTCAAAATATAGACAGTAAAAAGGGTCAGTCTTCTTGTACTTAAGTCGGCATTGTGCCTATTGTATATAATTCCGATGCAATTTCTGTTATTCATCGTCAAGAAGAAGGACCAAGGGATACAGTAAACCTGAAGTGAAGCATCGGACTCTATAACTACTGTCACAGAAATGGTTCAAAACATAGACAGTAGAAGAGTCAGTCTTCTTGTCTTTAAGTCGGCATTGTGCCTTATCTATTTACTTCCGATGCAATTTCCGTGTTTCATCGGCAATAAGGTCAGAGGGATACAGTAAACCTGAGGTGAAGCATCGGAATCCAAAACTAGTGTCACAGGTATGGTTCTAATCATAGACAGTAGGAAGAGTCAGTCTTCTTGTACTTAAGTCGGCATTGTGCCTTTTGTATTTAATTCCGATGCAATTTCTGTGTTTCATCGTCAATAAGAAGGTGCAAGGGATACAGTAAACCTGAAGTGAAGCATCGGAATCTACAACTAGTGTCACAGGAATGGTTCAAAACATAGACAGTAAGAAGAGTCAGTCTTCTTGTACTTAAGTCGGCATTGTGCCTTATCTATTTAATTCCGATGCTATTTCTGTGTTTCATCGTCAATAAGAAGGTCAGAGGGATACAGTAAATCTGAACTGAAGCATCGGAATCTATAACTTGTTTCACAGGAATGGTTCAAAGCATAGTCAGTAAGAAGAGTCAGTCTTCTTGTACTTAAGTTGGCATTGTGCCTTTCGTATGTAATTCCGATGCAATTTCTGTGTTTCATCGTCAATAAGAAGGTCCAAGGGATACAGTAAACCTGGCGTGAAGCATCGGAATCTATAACTAGTGTCACAGTAATGGTTCAAATCGTAGACAGTAAGAAGAGTCTGCCGTCTTTTACTTAAGTCGGCATTGTGCCTTTTGTATTTACTTCCGATGCAATTTCTGTGTTTCATAGTCAATGACAAGGTCCAAGGGATACAGTAAACCTGAAGTGAAGCATCGGAATCTATAACTAGTGTCACAGGAATGGTTCAAAACATAGACAGTAAGAAGAGTCAGTCTTCTTGTACTTAAGTCGACATTGTGCCTTTTGTATTTAATTCCGATGCAATTTCTGTGATTCATCGTCAATAAGAAGGTCAGAGGGATACACAACACCAGAAGTGAAGCATCGGAATCAATAACTAGTGTCACAGGAATGGTTCAAAGCATAGACAGTTGGAACAGTCAGTCTTCTTGTACTTAAGTTGGCATTGTGCCTTTCGTATTGAATTCCGATGCAATTCCTGTGTTTCACCGGCAATAAGAAGGTCGGAGGGATACAGTAAAAATGAAGTGAAGCATCGGAATCCATATCTAGTGTCACAGTAATGGTTCAAAACATAGACAGTAAGAAGAGTCAGACGTCTCGTACTTAAGTCGGCATTGTGCCATTTGTATTTAATTTCGATGCAATTTCTGTGTTTCATCGTCAATAAGAAGGTCCAAGTGATACAGTCAACCTGAAGTGAAGCATTGGAATCTATAACTAGTATCACTGGAATGGTTCAAAATGTAGACAGTAAGAAGAGTCAGTCTTCTTGTACTTAAGTCGGCATTGTGCCTTTTGTATTTAATTCCGATAAAATTTCTGTGATTCATCGTCCATAAGAAGGCCCAAGGGATACAGTAAACCTGAAGTGAACAATCGGACTCTATAACTAGTGTCACAGAAATGGTTCAAAACATAGACAGTAGAAGAGTCAGTCTTCTTGTACTTAAATCGGCATTGTGCCTTTTGTATTTAATTCCGATGCAATTTCTGTGTTTCATCGTCAATAAGAAGGTCCATGGGAAACAGTAAACCTGAAGTGAAGCATCGGAATCTATAACTAGTGTCACAGGAATGGTTCAAAACATAGTCAGTAAGAAGAGTCAGTCTTCCTGTCCTTAAGTCGGCATTGTGCTTTTTGTATTTAGATCCGATGCAAATTCTGTGTTTCATCGGCAATAAGGTCGGAGGGATACAGTAAACCTGAAGCGAAACATCGGAATCTATAACTAGTGTCACAGGAATGGTTCAAAACATAGACAGGAATAAGAGTCAGTCTTCTTGTACTTAAGTCGGCATTGTGAGTTTTGTATTTAATTCCGATACTATTTTTGTGTTTCATCGTCAATAAGAAGGTCAGAGGGATACAGTAAACCTGAAGTGAAGCATCGGAATCCAAAACTAGTGTCACAGGAATGGTTCAAACATAGACAGAAGGATGAGTCAGTCTTCTTGTACTTAAGTCGGCATTGTGAATTTTCTATATAATTCCAATGCAATTTCTGTGTTTCATCGTCAATAAGATGGTCCAAGGTATACAGTAAACCTGAAGTGGAGCATCGAAATATATAACTAGTGTCACAGGAATGGTTCAAAACATAGTCAGTAAGAAGAGTCAGTCTTCTTATACTTAAGTGGGCATTGTGAATTTTCTATTTAATGCAAATGCAAATTCTGTGTTTCATCGTCAATAAGAAGGTCCAAGGGATACAGTAAACCTGGAGTGAAGCATCGGAATCTATAACTAGCGTCACAGGAATGGTTCAAAACATAGACAGTAAGAAGAGCCAGTCTTCTTGTACTTATGTCGACATTGTGCCTTTTCTATTTCATTCCAATGCAATTTCTGTGTTTCATCGTCAATAAGAAGGTCGGAGGGATACAATGAACCTGGAGTGTAGCATGGGAATCTATAACTAGTGTCACAGGAATGGTTCAAATCTTAGACAGTAAGAAGAGACAGTCCTCGTGTACTTAAGTCTTCATTTTGCCTTTTGTATTTAATTCAGATGCAATTTCTGTGTTTCATCGTCAATAAAATGGTCCAAGGGATACAGTAAACCCTAGGTGAAGCATCGGAATCTATTACTAGTGTCACAGGAATGGTTCAAATCATAGTCAGTAAGAAGAGTCTGTCTTCTTGTACTTAAGTCGGCATTGTACGTTTTCTATTTAATTCCGATGCAATTTCTGTGTTTCATCGACAATAACAAGGTCCAAGGGATACAGTAAACCTGGAGTGAAGCATCGGAATCTATAACTAGTGTCAATGGAATGGTTCAAAACATAGACAGTAAGAAGCGTCAGTCTTCTTGTCCTTAAGTCGGCATTGTGCCTTTTGTATTTAATTCCGATGCGATTCCTGTGTTTCATCGTCAATAAGAAGGTCCAAGGGATACAGTAAACCTGGAGTGAAGCATCGGAATCTATAACTAGTGTCTCAGGAATGGTTCAAAGCATAGACTGTAAGAAGAGTCAGTCATCTTGTACTTAATTCTGCATTGTGCCTTTTGTATTTAATTCCGATGCAATTTCTGTGTTTCATCGTCAATCAGAAGGTCCAAGGGATACAGTAAACCTGAAGTGAAGCATCGCAATTTGTAACTAGTGTCACAGGAATGGTTCATATCATAGTCAGTAAGAACAGCCAGTCTTCTTGTACTTAAGTCGGCATTGTGCCTTTTGTATTTAATTCCGAGATATTTCTGTGTTTTATCGTCAATAAGAAGGACCAAGGGATACAGTAAACCTGGAGTGAAGCATCGGAATCTATAACTAGTGTCACAGGGATGGCTCAAATCATAGACAGTAAGAAGAGTCAGTCTTCTTGTACTTAAGTTGGCATTGTGCCTTTCGTATGTAATTCCGATGCAATTTCTGTGTTTCATCGTCAATAAGAAGGTCCAACGGATACAGTAAACCTGCCGTGAAGCATCGGAATTTATAACTAGTGTCACAGTAATGGTTCAAATCATAGAAAGTAAGAAGAGTCAGACGTCTTGTACTTAAGTCGGCATTGTGCCTTTTGTATTTACTTCCGATGCAATTTCTGTGTTTCATCGTCAATAAGATGGTCCAAGGGATACAGAAACCTGAAGTGAAGCGTCGGAATCTATAACTAGTGTCACTGGAATGGTTCAAAATATAGACAGTAAAAAGGGTCAGTCTTCTTGTACTTAAGTCGGCATTGTGCCTATTGTATATAATTCCGATGCAATTTCTGTGATTAATCGTCAAGAAGAAGGACCAAGGGATACAGTAAACCTGAAGTGAAACATCGGACTCTATAACTACTGTCACAGAAATGGTTCAAAACATAGACAGTAGAAGAGTCAGTCTTCTTGTCTTTAAGTCGGCATTGTGCCTTTTGTATTTAGTTCCGATGCAATTTCTGTGTTTCATCGGCAATAAGGTCAGAGGGATACAGTAAACCTGAAGTGAAGCATCGGAATCAAAAACTAGTGTCACAGGAATGGTTCAAATCATAGACAGTAGGAAGAGTCAGTCTTCTTGTACTTAAGTCGGCATTGTGCCTTTTGTATTTAATTCCGATGCAATTTCTGTGTTTCATCGTCAATACGAAAGGTCCAAGGTATACAGTATACCTGAAGTGAAACATCGGAATCTATAACTAGTGTCACAGGAATGGTTCAAAGCATAGACAGTAAGAAGAGTCAGTCTTCTTGTACTTAAGTCGATATTGTGTCTATTCTATTTAATTCCGATGCAATTACTGTGTTTCATCGTCAATAAGAAGGTCCAAGGGATACAGTAAACCTGAAGAGAAGCATCGGAATTTATAACTAGTGTCACAGGAATGGTTCAAAACATAGTCAGTAAGAAGAGTCAGTCTTCTTGTACTTAAGTCTTCATTGTGCATTTTCTATTTAATTCCGATTCTATTTCTGTGTTTCATCGTCAATAAGGAGGTCAGAGGGATACAGTAAACCTGAAGTGAAGCATCGGAATCTATAACTTGTTTCACAGGAATGGTTCAAAGCATAGTCAGTAAGAAGAGTCAGTCTTCTTGTACTTAAGTTGGCATTGTGCCTTTCGTATGTAATTCCGATGCAATTTCTGTGTTTCATCGTCAATAAGAAGGTCCAAGGGATGCAGTAAACCTGGCGTGAAGCATCGGAATCTATAACTAGTGCCACAGTAATGGTTCAAATCATAGACAGTAAGAAGAGTCAGACGTCTTTTACTTAAGTCGGCATTGTGCCTTTTGTATTTACTTCCGATGCAATTTCTGAGTTTCATAGTCAATGACAAGGTCCAAGGGATACAGTAAGCCTGAAGTGAAGCATCAGAATCTATAACTAGTGTCACTGGAAAGGTTCAAAATATAGACAGTAAGAAGACTCAGTCTTCTTGTACTTAAGTCGGCATTGTGCCTTTTCTATTTAATTCCGATGCAATTTCTGTGTTTCATCGTCAATAAGTATGTCCAATGGAAACAGATATCCTGAAGTGAAGCATCGGAACCTATTACTAGTGTCACAGGAATGGTTCAAAACATAGTCAGTAAGAAGACTCAGTCTTCTTGTCCTTCAGTCGGCATTGTGCCTTTTGTTTTTCATTCCGATGCAATTTCTGTGTTTCATCGGCAATAAGGTCAGAGGCATACAGTAAACCTGAAGAGAAGCATCGGAATCCAAAACTAGTGTCACAGGAATGGTTCAAATCATAGACAGTAGGAAGAGTCAGACTTCTTGTACTTAAGTCGGCATTGTGCCTTTTGTATTTAATTCCGATGCAATTTCTGTGTTTCATCGTCAATACGAAAGGTCCAAGGTATACAGTATACCTGAAGTGAAGCTTCGGAATCCATAACTAGTGTCACAGGAATGGTTCAAAACATAGTCAGTAAGAACAGTCAATCTTCTTGTCCTTAAGTCGGCATTGTGCCTTTTGTATTTAATTCCGATGCAATTTCTGTGATTCATCGTCAATAAGAAGGTCCAAGGTATACAGTAAACCTTAAATGAAGCATCGGAATCTATAACTAGTGTCACAGGAATGGTTCAAAACATAGTCAGTAACAAGAGTCAGTCTTCTTGTACTTAAGTCGGCATTGTGCCATTTCTATTTAATTCCGATGCAATTTCTGTGTTTCATCGTCTATAAGAATTTCCAAGAGATACAGTAAACCTGGAGTGAAGCATCGGAATCTATAACTAGTGTGTCAGGAATGGTTCAAAACATAGTCAGTAAGAAGAGTCAGTCTTCTTGTACTTAAGTCGGCATTGTGAATTTTGCATTTAATTCCGATGCGATTCCTGTTTTTTATCGTCAATAAGAAGGTCCAAGGGAAACAGTAAACCT
This sequence comes from Schistocerca piceifrons, assembly GCF_021461385.2. Taxonomy (NCBI): domain Eukaryota; kingdom Metazoa; phylum Arthropoda; class Insecta; order Orthoptera; family Acrididae; genus Schistocerca; species Schistocerca piceifrons. Next base: position 540,184 of record NW_025727432.1, on the reverse strand, counting down.
GAAGTGAAGCATCGGAATCTATAACTAGTGTCACAGGAATGGTTCAAAACATAGTCAGTAACAAGAGTCAGTCTTCTTGTACTTAAGTCGGCATTGTGAAAATTCTATTAAATCCGATGCAATTTCTGTGTTTCATCGTCTATAAGAATTTCCAAGAGATACAGTAAACCTGGAGTGAAGCATCGGAATCTATAACTTGTGTCACAGGAATGGTTCAAAACATAGACAGTAAGAAGAGTCAGTCATCTTGTACTTAATTCTGCATTGTGCCCTTTGTATTTAATTCCGATGCAATCTCTGTGTTTCATCGTCAATCAGAAGGTCCAAGGGATACAGTAAACCTGAAGTGAAGCTTCGGAATTTGTAACTAGTGTCACAGGAATGGTTCAAATCATAGTCAGTAAGAAGAGTCAGTCTTCTTGTACTTAAGTCGCCATTGTGCCTTTTGTATTTAATTCCGATGATATTTCTGTGGTTTATCGTCAATAAGAAGGACCAAGGGATACAGTAAACCTGGAGTGAAGCATCGGAATCTATAACTAGTGTCACAGGGAGGGGCTCAAAACATAGACAGTAAGAAGAGTCAGCCTTCTTGTACATAGGTTGGCATTGTGCCTTTTGTATTTAATTCCGATGCAATTTCTGCGTTTCATCGTCAATACGAAGGTCAGAGGGATTCAGTAATCCTGAAGTGAAGCATCGGAATCTATAACTAGTGTCACAGGAATGGTTCAAAACATAGACAGTAGAAGAGTCAGTCTTCTTGTACTTAAGTCGGCATTGTGCCTTTTGTATTTAATTCCGATGCAATTTCTGTGTTCCATCGTCAATAAGAATGTCCAAGGGAAACAGTAAACCTGAAGTGAAGCATCGGAATCTATTACTAGTGTCACAGGAATGATTCAAAACATAGTCAGTAAGAAGAGTCAGTCTTCTTGTCTTTAAGTCGGCATTGTGCCTTTTGTATTTAGTTCCGATGCAATTTCTGTGTTTCATCGGCAATAAGGTCAGAGGGATACAGTAAACCTGAAGTGAAGCATCGGAATCTATAACTTGTTTCACAGGAATAGTTCAAAGCATAGTAAGTAAGAAGAGTCAGTCTTCTTGTACTTAAGTTGGCATTGTGCCTTTCGTATGTAATTCCGATGCAATTTCTGTGTTTCATCGTCAATAAGAAGCTCCAAGGGATACAGTAAACCTGGCGTGAAGCATCGGAATCTATAACTAGTGTCACAGTAATGGTTCAAATCATAGACAGTAAGAAGAGTGAGACGTCTTTTACTTAAGTCGGCATTGTGCCTTTTGTAATTACTTCCGATGCAATTTCTGTGTTTCATAGTCAATGACAAGGTCCAAGGGATACAGTAAACCTGAAGTGAAGCATCGAAACCTATAACTAGAAGCACTGGACAGGTTCAAAATATAGACAGTAAGAAGAGTCAGTCTTCTAGTAATTAAGTCGGCATTGTGAATTTTGTATATAATTCCGATGCAATTTCTGTGATTCATCGTAAATAAGAAGGACGAAGGGATACAGTAAACCTGAAGTGAAGCATCGGACTCTATAACTAGTGTCACAGAAATGGTTCAAAACATAGACAGTAGAAGAGTCAGTCTTCTTGTACTTAAGTCGGCATTGTGCCTTTTGTATTTAATTCCGATGCAATTTCTGTGTTTCATCGGCAATAAGGTCAGAGGGATACAGTAAACCTGAAGTGAAGCATCGGAATCTATAACTTGTTTCACAGGAATGGTTCAAATCATAGACAGTAAGAAGAGTCAGACGTCTTTTACTTAAGTCGGCATTGTGCCTTTTGTAATTACTTCCGATGCAATTTCTGTGTTTCATAGTCAATGACAAGGTCCAAGGGATACAGTAAACCTGAAGTGAAGCATCGAAACCTATAACTAGAAGCACTGGAAAGGTTCAAAATATAGACAGTAAGAAGAGTCAGTCTTCTTGTACTTAAGTCGGCATTGTGAATTTTGTATATAATTCCGATGCAATTTCTGTGATTCATCGTAAATAAGAAGGACGAAGGGATACAGTAAACCTGAAGTGAAGCATCGGACTCTATAACTAGTGTCACAGAAATGCTTCAAAACATAGACAGTAGAAGAGTCAGTCTTCTTGTACTTAAGTCGGCATTGTGCCTTTTGTATTTAATTCCGATGCAATTTCTGTGTTTCATCGTCAATAAGAATGTCCAAGGGAAACAGAAATACTGAAGTGAAGCATCGGAAACTATTACTAGTGTCACAGGAATGGTTCAAAACATAGTCAGTAAGAAGAGTCAGTCATCTTGTCCTTCAGTCGGCATTGTGCCTTTTGTATTTCATTCCGATGCAATTTCTGTGTTTCATCGGCAATAAGGTTAGAGGGATACAGTAAACCAGAAGTGAAGCATCGGAATCCAAAACTAGTGTCACAGGAATGGTTCAAATCATAGACAGTAGGAATTGTCAGTCCTCTTGTATTTAAGTCGGCATTGTGCCTTTTGTATTTAATTCCGATGCAATTTCTGTGTTTCATCGTCAATACGAAAGGTCCAAGGTATACAGTATACCTGAAGTGAAGCATCGGAATCTATAACTAGCGTCACAGGAATGGTTCCAAACATAGTCAGTAAGATGAGTCAGTCTTCTTGTACTTAAGTCGGCATTGTGCCTTTTCTATTTAATTCCGATGCAATTTCTGTGTTTCATCGTCAATAAGAAGGTCCAAGGGATACAGTAAACCTGGAGTGAAGCATCGGAATCTATAACTAGTGTCACAGGAATGGTTCAAATCATAGACAGTAGTAACAGTCAGTCTTCTTGTAGTTAAGTCGACATTGTGTCTTTTCTATTTAATTCCGATGCAATTACTGTGTTTCATCGTCAATAAGAAGGTCAGAGGGATACAATAAACCTGAAGTGAAGCATCAGAATCTATAACTAGTGTCACAGGAATGGTTCAAAACATAGTCAGTAAGAAAAGTCAGTCTTCTTGTCCTTAAGTCGGGATTGTGCCTTTTGTATTTAATTCCGATGCAATTTCTGTGTTTCATCGTCAATACGAAGGTCCAAGGGATACAGTAAACCTGGAGTGTAGCATCGGAATCTATAACTAGTGTCACAGGAATGGTTCAAACATAGACAGTAAGAAGAGTCAGTCTTCGTGTACTTAAGTCGGCATTTTGCCTTTCGTATGTAATTCCGATGCAATTTCTGTGTTTCATCGTCAATAAGAAGGTCCAAGGGATGCAGTAAACCTTGCGTGAAGCATCGGACTCTATAACTAGTGTCACAGAAATGGTTCAAAACATAGACAGTAGAAGAGTCAGTCTTCTAGTACTTAAGTCGGCATTGTGCCTTTTGTATTTAATTCCGATGCAATTTCTGTGTTTCAACGTCAATAAGAATGTCCAAGGGAAACAGAAATCCTGAAGTGAAGCATCGGAACCTATTACTAGTGTCACAGGATTGGTTCAAAACATAGTCAGTAAGAAGACTCAGTCTTCTTGTCCTTCAGTCGGCATTGTGCCTTTTGTTTTTCATTCCGATGCAATTTCTGTGTTTCATCGGCAATAAGGTCAGAGGCATACAGTAAACCTGAAGAGAAGCATCGGAATCCAAAACTAGTGTCACAGGAATGGTTCAAACCATAGACAGTAGGAAGAGTCAGTCTTCTTGTACTTAAGTCGGCATTGTGCCTTTTGTATTTAATTCCGATGCAATTTCTGTGTTTCATCGTCAATACGAAAGGTCCAAGGTATACAGTATACCTGAAGTGAAGCATCGGAATCTATAACTAGTGTCACAGGAATGGTTCAAAACATAGTCAGTAAGGAGAGTCAGTCTTCTTGTACTTAAGTCGGCATTGTGCCTTTTCTATTTATTTCCGATGCAATTTCTGTGTTTCATCGCCAATAAGAAGGTCCAAGGGATACAGTAAATCTGGAGTGAAGCATCGGAATCTATAACTAGTGACACAGGAATGGATCAAAACATAGACAGTAAGAAGAGTCAGTCTTCTACTACTTAAGTCACATTGTGTCTATTCTATTTAATTCCGATGCAATTACTGTGTTTCTTGGTCAATAAGAAGGTCAGAGGGATACAATAAACCTGAAGTGAAGCATCGGAATCTATAACTAGTGTCACAGGAATGGTTCAAAACATAGTCAGTAAGAACAGTCAGTCTTCTTGTCCTTAAGTCGGCATTGTGCCTTTTGTATTTAATTCCTATGCTATTTCTGTGTTTCATCGTCAATAAGAAGGTCCAAGGGATACAGAAAACCTGGAGTGAAGCATCGGAATCTATAACTAGTGTCACAGGAATGGATCAAAACATAGACAGTAAGAAGGGTCAGTCTTCTTGTACTTAGGTCGACATTGTGTCTATTCTATTTAATTCTGATGCAATTACTGTGTTTCTTCGTCAATAAGAAGGTCAGAGGGATACAATAAACCTGAAGTGAAGCATCGGAATCTATAACTAGTGTAACAGGAATGGTTCAAAACATAGTCAGTAACAACAGTCAGTCTTCTTGTCCTTAAGTCGGCATTGTGCATTTTGTATTTAATTCCGATGCAATTTCTGTGATTCATCGTCAATAAGAAGGTCCAAGGTATACAGTAAACCTTAAATGAAGCATCGGAATCTATAACTAGTGTCACAGGAATGGTTCAAAACATAGTCAGTAACAAGAGTCAGTCTTCTTGTACTTAAGTCGGCATTGTGCCATTTCTATTTAATTCCGATGCAATTTCTGTGTTTCATCGTCTATAAGAATTTACAAGAGATACAGTAAACCTGGAGTGAAGCATCGGAATCTATAACTAGTGTCTCAGGAATGGTTCAAAACATAGTCAGAAAGATGAGTCAGTCTTCTTGTACTTAAGTCGACATTGTGCCTATTCAATTTAATTCCGATGCAATTTCTGTGTTTCATCGCCAATAAGAGGGTCAGAGGGATACAATGAACCTGGAGTGTAGCATCGGAATCTATAACTAGTGTCGCAGGAATGGTTCAAATCTTAGACAGTAAGAAGAGACGGTCCTCGTGTACTTAAGTCGGCATTTTGCCTTTTGTATTTAATTCCGATGCAATTTCTGTGTTTTATCGTCAATAAGATGGTCCAAGGGATACAGAAAACCTGAGGTGAAGCATCGGAATCTGTAACGGTAGTCACAGGAATGGTTCAAAACATAGTCAGTAAGAAGAGTCGGTCTTCTTGTACTTAAGTCGGCATTGTGAATTTTGTATTTAATTCCGATGCGATTCCTGTTTTTTATCGTCAATAAGAAGGTCCAAGGGATACAGTAAACCTGGAATGAAGCATCGGAATCTATAACTTGTGTCACAGGAATGGTTCAAAACATAGACAGTAAGAAGAGTCAGTCATCTTGTACTTAATTCTGCATTGTGCCTTTTGTATTTAATTCCGATGCAATTTCTGTGTTTCATCGTCAATCAGAAGGTCCAAGGGATACAGTAAACCTGAAGTGAAGCATCGGAATTTGTAACTAGTGTCACAGGAATGGTTCAAATCATAGTCAGTAAGAAGAGTCAGTCTTCTTGTACTTAAGTCGGCATTGTGCCTTTTGTATTTAATTCCGATGATATTTCTGTGTTTTATCGTCAATAAGAAGGACCAAGGGATACAGTAAACCTGGAGTGAAGCATCGGAATCTATAACTAGTGTCACAGGGATGGCTCAAAACATAGACAGTAAGAAGAGTCAGTCTTCTTGTACATAAGTTGGCATTGTGCCTTTTGTAATTAATTCCGATGCAATTTCTGCGTTTCATCGTCAATACGAAGGTCAGAGGGATACAGTAATCCTGAAGTGAAGCATCGGAATCTATAACTAGTGTCTCAGGAATGGTTCAAAACATGGACAGTAGAAGAGTCAGTCTTCTTGAACTTAAGTCGGCATTGTGCCTTTTGTATTTAATTCCGATTCAATTTCTGAGTTTCATCGTCAATAAGAATGTCCAAGGCAAACAGTAAACCTGAAGTGAAGCATCGGAATCTATTACTAGTGTCACAGGAATGATTCAAAACATAGTAAGTAAGAAGAGTCAGTCTTCTTGTACTTAAGTTGGCATTGTGCCTTTCGTATGTAATTCCGATGCAATTTCTGTGTTTCATCGTCAATAAGAAGCTCCAAGGGATACAGTAAACCTTTCGTGAAGCATCGGAATCTATAACTAGTGTCACAGTAATGGTTCAAATCATAGACAGTAAGAAGAGTCACACGTCTTTTACTTAAGTCGGCATTGTGCCTTTTGTATTTACTTCCGATGCAATTTCTGTGTTTCATAGTCAATGACAAGGTCCAAGGGATACAGTAAACCTGAAGTGAAGCATCGAAATCTATAACTAGAGTCACTGGAACGGTTCAGAATATAGACAGTAGGAAGAGTCAGTCTTCTTGTACTTAAGTCGGCATTGTGAATTTTGTATATAATTCCGATGCAATTTCTGTGATTCATCGTAAATAAGAAGGACGAAGGGATACAGTAAATCTGAAGTGAAGCATTGGACTCTATAACTAGTGTCACAGAAATGGTTCAAAACATAGACAGTAGAAGAGTCAGTCTTCTTGTACTTAAGTCGGCATTGTGCCTTTTGTATTTTATTCCGATGCAATTTCTGTGTTTCATCGTCAATAAGAATGTCCAAGGGCAACAGAAATCCTGAAGCGAAGCATCGGACTCTATAACTAGTGTCACAGAAATGGTTCAAAACATAGACAGTAGAAGAGTCAGTCTTCTTGTACTTAAGTCGGCATTGTGCCTTTTGTATTTAATTCCGATGATATTTCTGTGTTTTATCGTCAATAAGAAGGACCAAGGGATACAGTAAACCTGAAGTGAAGCATCGGAATCCAAAACTAGTGTCACAGTAATGGTTCAAATCATAGACAGTAGGAATTGTCAGTCCTCTTGTACTTAAGTCGGCATTGTGCCTTTTGTATTTAATTCCGATGCAATTTCTGTGTTTCATCGTCAATACGAAAGGTCCAAGGTATACAGTATACCTGAAGTGAAGCATCGGAATCTATAACTAGTGTCACAGGAATGGTTCCAAACATAGTCAGTAAGAAGAGTCAGTCTTCTTGTACTTAAGTCGGCATTGTGCCTTTTCTATTTAATTCCGATGCAATTTCTGTGTTTCATCGTCAATAAGAAGGTCCAAGGGATACAGTAAACCTGGAGTGAAGCATCGGAATCTATAACTAGTGTCACAGGAATGGTTCAAATCATAGACAGTAGGAAGAGTCATTCTTCTTGTACTTAAGTCGACATTGTGTCTTTTCTATTTAATTCCGATGCAATTACTGTGTTTCATCGTCAATAAGAAGGTCAGAGGGATACAATAAACCTGAAGTGAAACATCAGAATCTATAACTAGTGTCACCGGAATGGTTCAAAACATAGTCAGTAAGAAAAGTCAGTCTTCTTGTATTTAAGTCGGCATTGTGCCTTTTGTATTTAATTCCGATGCAATTTCTGTGTTTCATCGTCAATAAGAAGGTCCAAGGGATACAGTAAACCTGGAGTGTAGCATCGGAATCTATAACTAGTGTCACAGGAAGGGTTCAAAACATAGGCAGTAAGAAGAGTCAGTCTTCGTGTACTTAAGTCGGCATTTTGCCTTTTGTATTTAATTCCGATGCAATTTCTGTGTTTCATCGTCAATAAGAAAGTCCAAGGGATACAGTAAACCTGAAGTGAAGCATCGGAATCTATAACTAGTGTCACAGGAATGGTTCAAAACATAGTCAGTAAGAAGTGTCAGTCTTCTTGTACTTAAGTCTTCATTGTGCCTTTTCTATTTGATTCCGATGCAATTCCTGTGTTTCATCGTCAATAAGAAGGTCCAAGGGATACAGTAAACCTGGAATGAAGCATCGGAATCTATAAATAGTGTCACAGGAATGTTTCATAGCATAGTCAGTAAGAAGAGTCAGTCTTCTTGTACTGAAGTCGGCATTGTGCCTTTTCTATTTAATTCCGAAGCAATTTCTGTGTTTCATCGTCAATAAGAAGGTCCAAGGGATACAGTAAACCTGAAGTGAAGCATCGGAATTTATATCTAGTGTAACAGGAATGGTTCAAAACATAGACAGTAGGAAGAGTCAGTCTTCTTGTACTTAAGTCGGCATTGTACCTTTTGTATTTGATTGAGATGCAATTTCTGTGTTTCATCGTCAATACGAAAGGTCCATGGTATACAGTAAACCTGAAGTGAAGCATCGGAATTTATAACTAGTGTCACAGGAATGGTACAAAACCTAGTCAGTAAGAAGAGTCAGTCTTCTTGTACTTAAGTCGGCATTGTGCCTTTCTATTTAATTCCGACGCAATTTCTGTGTTTCATCGTCAATAAGAAGGACAGAGGGATACAATAAACCTCGAGTGAAGCATCGGAATCTATAACTAGTGTCACAGGAATGGTTCAATGCATAGACAGTAAGAAGAGTCAGTCTTCTTGTACTTAAGTCGACATTGTGCCTTTTCTATTTAATTCCGATGCAATTTCTGTGTTTCATCGTCAATAAGAAGGACAGAGGGATACAATAAACCTGAAGTGAAGCATCGGAATCTATAACTAGTGTCACAGGAATGGTTCAAAACATATTCAGTAAGAACAGTCAGTCTTCATGTCCTTAAGTCGGCATTGTGCCTTTTGTATTTAATTCCTATGCATTTTCTGTGTTTCATCGTCAATAAGAAGGTCCAAGGGATACAGTAAACCTGGAGTGTAGCATCGGAATCTATAACTAGTGTCACAGGAATGGTTCAAAACATAGACAGTAAGAAGAGTGAGTCTTCGTGTACTTAAGTCGGCATTTTGCCTTTTGTATTTAATTCCGATGCAATTTCTGTGTTTCATCGTCAATAAGAGGGGCCAAGGGATACAGTCAACCTGAAGTGAAGCATCGGAATCTATAACTAGTGTCACAGGAATGGTTCAAAACATATTCAGTAAGAAGAGTCAGTCTTCTTTTACTTAAGTCTTCATTGTGCCTTTTCTTTTTAATTCCCATGCAATTTCTGTGTTTCATCGTCAACAAGAATGTCCAAGGGATACAGTAAAGCTGGAGTGAAGCATCGGAATCTATAACTAGTGTCACAGAAATGGTTCAAAGCATAGTCAGTAAAAAGAGTCAGTCTTCTTGTATTTAAGTCGGCATTGTGCCTTTTCTATTTAATTCCTATGCAATTTCTGTGTTTCATCGTCAATAAGAAGGTCCAAGGGATACAGTAAACCTGAATTGACCCATCGGAATCTATAACTAGTGTCGCAGGAATGGTTCAAAGCATATTCAATAAGAAAAGTAAGTCTTCTTCTACTTAAGTCTTCATTGTGCCTTTTCTATTTAGTTCCGATGCAATTTCTGTGTTTCATCGTCAACAAGAAGGTCCAAGGGATACAGTAAAGCTGGAGTGAAGCATCGGAATCTATAACTAGTGTCACAGGAATGGTTCAAAACATAGACAGTAGGAAGAGTCAGTCTTATTGTACTTAAGTCGGCATTGTACCTTTTTTATTAAATTCCGATGCAATTTCTGTGTTTCATCGTCAATAAGAAGGTCCAAGGGATACAGTAAACCTGGAGTGAAGCATCGGAATCTATGACTAGTGTCACAGGAATGGTTCAAAACATAGACAGTAAGAAGAGTCAGTCTTCGTGTACTTAAGTCGGCATTTTGCCTTTTGTATTTAATTCCGATGAAATTTCTGTGTTTCATCGTCAATTAGAAGGTCCAAGGGATACATTGAACCTGAAGTGATGCATCGGAATCTATAACTAGTGTCGCAGGAATGGTTCAAAACTTATTCAGTAAGAAGAGTCAGTCTTCTTTCACTTAAGTCTTCATTGTGCCCTTTCTATTTAATTCCGATGCAATTTCTGTGTTTCATCGTCAATACGAATGTCCAAGGGATACAGTAAAGCTGGAGTGAAGCATCGGAATCTATGACTAGTGTCAATGGAATGGTTCAAAACATAGACAGTAAGAGGAGTCAGTCTTCTTGCACTTAAGTCGGCATTGTGCCTTTTGTATTTAATTCCGATGCAATTTCTGTGTTTCATCGTCAGTAAGAAGGTCTAAGGGATACAGTAAACCTGGACTGTAGCATTGAAATCTATAACTAGTGTCACAGGAATGGTTCAAACATAGACAGTAAGAAGAGTCAGTCTTCTTGTACTTAAGTCGGCATTTTGACTTTTGTATTTAATTCCGATGCAATTTCTGTGTTTCATCGTCATTAATAAGCTCCAAAGGATACAGTAAACCTGGCGTGAAGCATCTGAATCTATAACTAGTGTCACAGTAATGGTTCAAATCATAGACAGTAAGAAGAGTCAGATGTCTTTTACTTAAGTCGGCATTGTGCCTTTTGTATCTACTTCCGATGCAATTTCTGTGTTTCATAGTCAATGACAAGGTCCAAGGGATACAGTAAACCTGAAGTGAAGCATCGAAATCTATAACTAGTGTCACTGGAAAGGTTCAAAATATAGACAGTAAGAAGAGACAGTCTTCTTGTACTTAAGTCAGCATTGTGAATTTGTATATAATTCCGATGCAATTTCTGTGATTCATCGTAAATAAGAAGGACCAAGGGATACAGTAAACCTGAAGGGAAGCATCTGACTCTATAACTAGTGTCACAGAAATGGTTCAAAACATAGACAGTAGAAGAGTCAGTCTTCTTGTACTTAAGTCGGCATTGTGCCTTTTGTATTTAATTCCGATGCAATTTCTGTGTTTCATCGTCAATAAGAATGTCCAAGGGAAACAGAAATCCTGAAGTTAAGCATCGCAACCTATTACTACTGTCACAGGAATGGATCAAAACATAGTCAGTAAGAAGAGTCAGTCCTCTTGTACTTAAGTCGGCATTGTGCCTTTTCTATTTAATTCCGATGCAATTTCTGTGTTTCATCGTCAATAAGAAGGTCCAAGGGAAACAGTAAACCTGGAGTGAAGCATCGGAATCTATAACTAGTGTCACAGGAATGGTTAATATCAAAGACAGTAGGAAGAGTCAGTCTCCCTGTACTTAAGTCGACATTGTGACATTTCTATTTAATTCCGATGCAATTACTGTGTTTCATCGTCAATAAGAAGGTCCAAGGGATACAGTAACCTGGGGTGAAGCATCGGAATCTATAACTCGTGTCACAGGAATGTTTCATGGCATAGTCAGTAACAAGAGTCAGTCTTCTTGTACTTAAGTCGGCATTGTGCCTTCTCTATTTAATTCCGAAGCAATTTCTGTGTTTCATCGTCAATAAGAACTTCCAAGGGATACAGTAAACCTGAAGTGAAGCATCGGAATTTATATCTAGTGTCACAGGAATGGTTCAAAACATAGACAGTAGGAAGAGTCAGTCTTCTTGTACTTAAGTCGGCATTGACCTTTTGTATTAAATTCCGATGCAATTTCTGTGTTTCATCGTCAATAAGAATGACCAAGGGATACAGTAAACCTGAAGTGAAGCATCGGAATCTATAACTAGTGTCGCAGGGATGGTTCAAAACATAGACAGTAAGAAGAGTCAGCCTTTTTGTACTTACGTCGGCTTTGTGCATTTTGTATTTAATTCCGATGCGATTCTGTGTTTCATCGTCAATAAGAAGGTCAGAGGGATACAGTAATCCTGAAGTGAAGCATCGGAATCTATAACTAGTGTCACAGGATTGGTTAAAAACATAGTCAGTAATAACAGTCAGTCTTGTTGTCCTTAAGTCGGCATTGTGCCTTTTGTATTTCATTCCGATGCAATTTCTGTGTTTCATCGTCAATAAGAATGTCCAAGGGAAACAGTAAACCTGAAGTGAAGCATCGGAATCCAAAACTAGTGTCACAGGAATGGTTCAAATCATAGAAAGTAAGTAGAGTCAGTCTTCTTGTACTTAAGTCGGCATTGTGCATTTTGTATTTAATTGAGATGCAATTTCTGTGTTTCATCGTCAATACGAAAGTACCTTGGTATACAGTAAACCTGAGGTGAAGCATCGGAATCTATAAATAGTGTCACAGGAATGGATCAAAACCTAGTCAGTAAGAAGAGTCAGTCTTCTTGTACGTAAGTCGGCATTGTGCCTTTTCTATTTAATTCCGACGCAATTTCTGTGTTTCATCGTCAATAAGAAGGACAGAGGGATACAATAAACCTGAAGTGAAGCATCGGAATCTATAACTAGTGTCACAGGAATGGTTCAAAACATAGTCAGTAAGAACAGTCAGTCTTCATGTCCTTAAGTCGGCATTGTGCCTTTTGTATTTAATTCCTATGTAAATTCTGTGTTTCATCGTCAATAAGAAGGTCCAAGGGATACAGTAAACCTGGAGTGTACCATCGGAATCTATAACTTGTGTCACAGGAATGGTTCAAAACATAGACAGTAAGAAGAGTGAGTCTTCGTGTACTTAAGTCGGCATTTTGCCTTTTGTATTTAATTCCGATGAAATTTCTGTGTTTCATCGTCAATTAGAAAGTCCAAGGGATACAGTGAACCTGAAGTGAAGCATCGGAATCTATAACTAGTGTCACAGGAATGGTTCAAATCTTATTCAGTAAGAAGAGTCAGTCTTCTTTCACTTAAGTCTTCATTGTGCCTTTTCTATTTAATTCCGATGCAATTTCTGTGTATCATCGTCAATAAGAAGGTCCAAGGGATACAGTAAAGCTGGAGTGAAGCATCGGAATCTATGACTAGTGTCAATGGAATGGTTCAAAACATAGACAGAAAGAGGAGTCAGTCTTCTTGTACTTAAGTCGGCATTTTGCCTTTTGTATTTAATTCCGATGCAATTTCTGTGTTTTATCGTCAATAAGAAGCTCCAAGGGATACAGTAAACCTGGCGTGAAGCATCGGAATCTATAACTAGTGTCACAGTAATGGTTAAAATCATAGACAGTAAGAAGTGTCAGACGTCTTTTACTTAAGTCGGCATTGTGCCTTTTGTATTTACTTCCGATGCAATTTCTGTGTTTCATAGTCAATGACAAGGTCCAAGGGATACAGTAAACCTGAAGTGAAGCATCGAAATCTATAACTAGTGTCACTGGAAAGGTTCAAAATATAGACAGTAAGAAGAGTCAGTCTTCTTGTACTTAAGTCGGCATTGTGAATTTGTATATAATTCCGATGCAATTTTTGTGATTCATCGTAAATAAGAAGGACCAAGGGATACAGTAAACCTGAAGTGAAGCATCGGACTCTATAACTAGTGTCACAGAGATGGTTCAAAACATAGACAGTAGAAGAGCCAGTCTTCTTGTACTTAAGTCGGCATTGTGCCTTTTGTATTTAATTCCGATGCAATTTCTGTGTTTCATCGTCAATACGAAAGGTCCAAGGTATACAGTATACCTGAAGTGAAGCATCGGAATCTATAACTAGTGTCACAGGAATGGTTCCAAACATAGTCAGTAAGAAGAGTCAGTCTTCCTGTACTTAAGTTGGCATTGTGCCTTTTGTATTTAATTCCGATGCAATTTCTGTGTTTCATCGTCAATGAGAAGGTCCAAGGGATACAGTAAACCTGGAGTGAAGCATCGGAATCTATAACTAGTGTCACAGGAATGGTTCAAAACATAGACAGTAAGAAGAGTCAGTTTTCTTGTACTTAAGTCGGCATTGTGACTTTCCTATTTAATTCCGATGCAATTTCTGTGTGTCATCGTCAATAAGAAGGTCAGAGGGATACAGTAAATCTGAAGTGAAACATCGGAATCTATAACTAGTGTCACAGGAATGGTTCAAAACATAGTCAGTAAGAACAGTCAGTCTTCATGTCCTTAAGTCGGCATTGTGCCTTTTGTATTTAATTCCTATGTAAATTCGGTGTTTCATCGTCAATAAGAAGGTCCAAGGGATACAGTAAACCTGGAGTGTACCATCGGAATCTATAACTTGTGTCACAGGAATGGTTCAAAACATAGACAGTAAGAAGAGTGAGTCTTCGTGTACTTAAGTCGGCATTTTGCCTTTTGTATTTAATTCCGATGCAATTTCTGTGTTTCATCGTCAATAAGAATGTCCAAGGGATACAGTAAACCTGAAGTGAAGCATCGGAATCTATAACTAGTGTCACAGGAATGGTTCAAAACATAGTCAGTAAGAAGTGTCAGTCTTCTTGTACTTAAGTCTTCATTGTGCCTTTTCTAGTTGATTCCGATGCAATTCCTGTGTTTCATCGTCAATAAGAAGGTCCAAGGGATACAGTAAACCTGGAATGAAGCATCGGAATCTATAAATAGTGTCACAGGAATGTTTCATAGCATAGTCAGTAAGAAGAGTCAGTCTTCTTGAACTTAAGTCGGCATTGTGTCTTTTCTATTTATTTCCGAAGCAATTTCTGTGTTTCATCGTCAATAAGAAGGTCCAAGGGATACAGTAAACCTGAAAAGAAGCATCGGAATTTATATCTAGTGTAACAGGAATGGTTCAAAACATAGACAGTAGGAAGAGTCAGTCTTCTTGTACTTAAGTCGGCATTGTACCTTTTGTATTTAATTGAGATGCAATTTCTGTGTTTCATCGTCAATACGAAAGGTCCATGGTATACAGTAAACCTGAAGTGAAGCATCGGAATCTATAACTAGTGTCACAGGAATGGTTCAAAACCTAGTCAGTAAGAAGAATCAGTCTTCTTGTACTTAAGTCGGCATTGTGCCTTTCTATTTAATTCTGACGCAATTTCTGTGTTTCATCGTCAATAAGAATGTCCAAGGGAAACAGTAAACCTGAAGTGAAGCATCGGAATCCAAAACTAGTGTCACAGGAATGGTTCAAATCATAGAAAGTAAGTAGAGTCAGTCTTCTTGTACTTAAGTCGGCATTGTGCATTTTGTATTTAATTGAGATGCAATTTCTGTGTTTCATCGTCAATACGAAAGTACCTTGGTATACAGTAAACCTGAGGTGAAGCATCGGGATCTATAACTAGTGTCACAGGAATGGATCAAAACCTAGTCAGTAAGAAGAGTCAGTCTTCTTGTACGTAAGTCGGCATTGTGCCTTTTCTATTTAATTCCGACGCAATTTCTGTGTTTCATCGTCAATAAGAAGGACAGAGGGATACAATAAACCTGAAGTGAAGCATCGGAATCTATAACTAGTGTCACAGGAATGGTTCAAAACATAGTCAGTAAGAACAGTCAGTCTTCATGTCCTTAAGTCGGCATTGTGCCTTTTGTATTTAATTCCTATGTAAATTCTGTGTTTCATCGTCAATAAGAAGGTCCAAGGGATACAGTAAACCTGGAGTGTACCATCGGAATCTATAACTTGTGTCACAGGAATGGTTCAAAACATAGACAGTAAGAAGAGTGAGTCTTCGTGTACTTAAGTCGGCATTTTGCCTTTTGTATTTAATTCCGATGCAATTTCTGTGTTTCATCGTCAATAAGAAGGGCCAAGGGATACAGTGAACCTGAAGTGAAGCATTGGAATCTATAACTAGTGTCACAGGAATGGTTCAAACGTATTCAGTAAGAAGAATCAGTCTTCTTTTACTTAAGTCTTCATTGTGCCTTTTCTATTTAATTCCGATGCAATTTCTGTGTTTCATCGTCAATAAGAAAGTCCAAGGGATACAGTAAAAGTGGAGTAAAGCATCGGAATCTATGACTAGTGTCACAGGAATGGTTCAAAACATAGACAGTAAGAAGAGTCAGTCTTCGTGTACTTAAGTCGGCATTTTGCCTTTTGTATTTAATTCCGATGAAATTTCTGTGTTTCATCGTCAATTAGAAAGTCCAAGGGATACAGTGAACCTGAAGTGAAGCATCGGAATCTATAACTAGTGTCACAGGAATGGTTCAAATCTTATTCAGTAAGAAGAGTCAGTCTTCTTTCACTTAAGTCTTCATTGTGCTTTTTCTATTTAATTCCGATGCAATTTCTGTGTATCATCGTCAATAAGAAGGTCCAAGGGATACAGTAAAGCTGGAGTGAAGCATCGGAATCTATGACTAGTGTCAATGGAATGGTTCAAAACATAGACAGTAAGAGGAGTCAGTCTTCTTGTACTTAAGTCGGCATTTTGCCTTTTGTATTTAATTCCGATGCAATTTCTGTGTTTTATCGTCAATAAGAAGCTCCAAGGGATACAGTAAACCTGGCGTGAAGCATCGGAATCTATAACTAGTGTCACAGTAATGGTTCAAATCATAGACAGTAAGAAGTGTCAGACGTCTTTTACTTAAGTCGGCATTGTGCCTTTTGTATATACTTCCGATGCAATTTCTGTGTTTCATAGTCAATGACAAGGTCCAAGGGATACAGTAAACCTGAAGTGAAGCATCGAAATCTATAACTAGTGTCACTGGAAAGGTTCAAAATATAGACAGTAAGAAGAGTCAGTCTTCTTGTACTTAAGTCGGCATTGTGAATTTGTATATAATTCCGATGCAATTTTTGTGATTCATCGTAAATAACAAGGACCAAGGGATACAGTAAACCTGAAGTGAAGCATCGGACTCTATAACTAGTGTCACAGAAATGGTTCAAAACATAGACAGTAGAAGAGCCAGTCTTCTTGTACTTAAGTCGGCATTGTGCCTTTTGTATTTAATTCCGATGCAATTTCTGTGTTTCATCGTCAATACGAAAGGTCCAAGGTATACAGTATACCTGAAGTGAAGCATCGGAATCTATAACTAGTGTCACAGGAATGGTTCCAAACATAGTCAGTAAGAAGAGTCAGTCTTCCTGTACTTAAGTCGGCATTGTGCCTTTTCTATTTAATTCCGATGCAATTTCTGTGTTTCATCGTCAATGAGAAGGTCCAAGGGATACAGTAAACCTGGAGTGAAGCATCGGAATCCATAACTAGTGTCACAGGAATGGTTCAAATCATAGACAGTAGGAAGAGTCAGTCTTCTTGTACTTAAGTCGACATTGTGTCTTTTCTATTTACTTCCGATGCAATTACTGTGTTTCATCGTCAATAAGAAGGTCAGAGGGATACAATAAACCTGAAGTGAAGCATCAGAATCTATAACTAGTGTCACCGGAATGGTTCAAAACATAGTCAGTAAGAAAAGTCAGTCTTCTTGTCCTTAAGTCGGCATTGTGCCTTTTGTATTTAATTCCGATGCAATTTCTGTGTTTCATCGTCAATAAGAAGGTCCAAGGGATACAGTAAACCTGGAGTGTAGCATCGGAATCTATAACTAGTGTCATAGGAAGGGTTCAAAACATAGACAGTAAGAAGAGTCAGTCTTCGTGTACTTAAGTCGGCATTTTGCCTTTTGTATTTAATTCCGATGCAATTTCTGTGTTTCATCGTCAATAAGAAAGTCCAAGGGATACAGTAAACCTGAAGTGAAGCATCGGAATCTATAACTAGTGTCACAGGAATGGTTCAAAACATAGTCAGTAAGAAGTGTCAGTCTTCTTGTACTTAAGTCTTCATTGTGCCTTTTCTAGTTGATTCCGATGCAATTCCTGTGTTTCATCGTCAATAAGAAGGTCCAAGGGATACAGTAAACCTGGAATGAAGCATCGGAATCTATAAATAGTGTCACAGGAATGTTTCATAGCATAGTCAGTAAGAAGAGTCAGTCTTCTTGTACTTAAGTCGGCATTGTGCCTTTTCTATTTATTTCCGAAGCAATTTCTGTGTTTCATCGTCAATAAGAAGGTCCAAGGGATACAGTAAACCTGAAGTGAAGCATCGGAATTTATATCTAGTGTAACAGGAATGGTTCAAAACATAGACAGTAGGAAGAGTCAGTCTTCTTGTACTTAAGTCGGCATTGTACCTTTTGTATTTAATTGAGATGCAATTTCTGTGTTTCATCGTCAATACGAAAGGTCCATGGTATACAGTAAACCTGAAGTGAAGCATCGGAATCTATAACTAGTGTCACAGGAATGGTTCAAAACCTAGTCAGTAAGAAGAATCAGTCTTCTTGTACTTAAGTCGGCATTGTGCCTTTCTATTTAATTCCGACGCAATTTCTGTGTTTCATAGTCAATAAGAAGGACAGAGGGATACAATAAACCTGGAGTGAAGCATCGGAATCTATAACTAGTGTCACAGGAATGGTTCAAAGCATAGACAGTAAGACGAGTCAGTCTTCTTGTACTTAAGTCGACATTGTGCCTTTTCTATTTAATTCCGATGCAATTTCTGTGTTTCATCGTCAATAAGAAGGACAGAGGGATACAATAAACCTGAAGTGAAGCATCGGAATCTATAACTAGTGTCACAGGATTGGTTCAAAACATATTCAGTAAGAACAGTCAGTCTTCATGTCCTTAAGTCGGCATTGTGCCTTTTGTATTTAATTCCTATGCATTTTCTGTGTTTCATCGTCAATAAGAAGGTCCAAGGGATACAGTAAACCTGGAGTGTAGCATCGGAATCTATAACTAGTGTCACAGGAATGGTTCAAAACATAGACAGTAAGAAGAGTGAGTCTTCGTGTACTTCAGTCGGCATTTTGCCTTTTGTATTTAATTCCGATGCAATTTCTGTGTTTCATCGTCAATAAGAGGGGCCAAGGGATACAGTCAACCTGAAGTGAAGCATCGGAATCTATAACTAGTGTCACAGGAATGGTTCAAAGCATATTCAGTAAGAAGAGTCAGTCTTCTTTTACTTAAGTCTTCATTGTGCCTTTTCTATTTAATTCCCATGCAATTTCTGTGTTTCATCGTCAACAAGAAGGTCCAAGGGATACAGTAAAGCTGGAGTGAAGCATCGGAATCTATAACTAGTGTCACAGAAATGGTGTAGTGGGACGAAATTAAACGTCACCCATCCACCAAGTCAGCCCAGTTTGCAGGTGACTATAAGTTTAATTTAGGTTTTGTTTATGTGTTTTCTTATTATTTGTAATAAATGTGAATTATCTAAAAGTTTTGTATTTTTTTTATGTGTTTCATGTACGGAGAGATCGGCGCAACGAACGGGGACAGCATCTTCGTTGCCGCGACCAGAGAGGAAATTGCTGGCCGCTATACGTCGCGGGTCGACAGCCAAGGAGCAACAGAAGATCCTGGAACCGAGATGTTGCGTCGTGTTTCTAAAAAATTAAAAATGAATTTTTATACTCTTTTTGTACAACAATGACATCATAATGATCTTAACCTTATTGAGATGTTAGTCACTGTCTGTCAACGCTCAAGTTCACATCTGTATGTGTAGGAAGCTAATAAAATAGTGTATGCTATTAAAATTGAAACACGTGTCTTGAAGATTTATTTATGAAGAGTTATGTGAACGGATTAATAATATATTTTGACAAGATTATTGATTCAGACAGCGTTGGCCGAAACTTTGAGTCTAAAAAATAGTTTATTTAATGTGTGATTCTGATATCGATTAGATCAAGATAACGTGTGTCGATATAATTTTCTGAGGAGAAACAAACGAAATTTAAATTGGGAAAAAGTTACGAAAACCAATTGGCCCAAGTGATGTAATTCTCTGCACACGACTCAGCTGATGTTTTACAGTTTCGTTCAAGAACCATCCTATAACAATTTAAAAAGAACATGAATCATTTTTGAAGTGAGTGTAACTGACGTGGGTGACGAAGTCTGCACATGGTCATACATATATCAAACGCAAACCTACTAATACGTCGTTACACCGCACCGTGGCGACCTTAGAAACAGGACTTGTGTGCAACTAAGGCACACAGGTACGAAACAAGAAATCAAGAGTCCTTCGGAAGTCAACGCGAGTTTTCGTGGAGCCTTCACCAGCCAGCGGCGACTTCGTGGGTGTGGGCATCTGACGGAGCCGCAGCCAAGCAGTACGGTCACGCAGTTGTTCCACGAGAAGGCGCATCTGTTGGGCAGCAGCTGAACGCTGCAAACCTCGACAACCCTTTTTCTCCCTAAACTAATAGGCCCAGTACGTCAGCTGCGGGGCGTTCCTCCGGCTGGTATTAGAGGTGTTGCTGAGGGCTTCGCCTGTCTACGGCGGTGCCGGGCGTGGTTGCAGCTAGCGACGTTTCCGGTGTTCGACTCAGCGTCCTGCCGGTTGCGGAAGCGGGGTCGCAGCATCTCAGCGGCTGCATCGACGGCTGTTACATCTGCAGCCCATAGCAGCACACTGATCATCGAGAACTACAAATTACAATATTAGTGTCCGGTGAGTTTGTTTCAAGTTGGAAGTGGAGTGTTGTACATAGGAAGTGTGCTTTTATAGGATTGTTGATTCCAAGTCTGCATGTGTAAATAGTTAATATTTTACAATAATGTCGGGAAGTGAAATGTCAGACGAAGAGCAATCTATGTCCGATAGGAGCATGAGATCCCTTTTTAGGGCGATAGCTAAATTAAAACAATATAACGGGGATTTCCTAGCTGAATTAAAACAGTCTAACGAAGAATCTACTGCTAGATTAAAAGAGGAATTAAAACAGTCTAACGAAGAATCTATGGCTAGATTAAAACAGTCTAACGAAGAATCTATGGCTAGATTAAAACAGTCTAATGAGGAATCTACTGCTAGATTGAAACAGGAACTAAAACAGGAATTAAAACAGTCTAACGAGGAATCTACTGCTAGACTTAAAGGGGAGCTAATAAAATCAACAGACAGGTTGCAGGAATATCTTAATGAAACCAGTCGAGAATTAAGTGGTAAAATAGAGTCTTCTAAAGTTGAAATGCAGGAAAAACTAGTAGGACTTAGTAATAAGATTGCTGATAATTGTAAAAGGTTAGAAGAACATATCCAGGAATCGCGCGAGGAAAAAGCTCGCATGCGACACGATATTACTGACTTATCCGAGAGACTAGATAGTGTCAATATCTTAGTTGTAAATGAAATACAGAAAAATAACGATATGTTACGAGATGAATTTTCTATGCAAACAGAAACTGTTCGTAGAGAATTATTGGAATCTATTAAAGAGGTCTCTACCAAACCTGTAGAGATTTCTTCAATAGATAATGTAGAATTAGAAACATTAACTCATCAAGTAGAAAAGGACCATACCGAAATCGAAAACATGAAATTTTTAATTACTGAGATATGCAGTAATCTTGAGACTGCCAAAGATAATAATATTGACGAAGGTACAGAGCGTTCACATCGTGAACACAGTGAAGAATCGGTATTAGCTAATCGCGTATCCAATACAGAAATGCGGATACAGGAAATTACTAAACGATTATCGGAATTAGATAATAACGAAGACATTTCAGGTAGCAGAGGTAATAACATAATCAGAGACAACAGTCGCATCGAATTTGCTAGCACGGATGACAACAATATGAATAAGGCAATCACGGCAAGCCAATCCGATGCAAATCCGTCTCTGCCAGCTAAACAAAATCCGACTATTTCTCTCGCAGAATGTCTGGATGACATAACAACAAATTCAAATGTAGCAAGTCGATTTCCTGTATTCAAACCAGGAGGCGAACTGCACCCTATAATCTTTATAAAAGCTTTTGAAACATCATTATCTCCTAAATGGAGTAATGAAAAACGCATTCAATTTGTAATAGGACATTTAGAAGCAGAAGCTGCGGAATGGGCAGTACTGCATAGAAATGAATTCAGGGATTGGGATGATTTTGTTAAGCAGTTTAAACAAAATTATTGGTCAAGACGAAAACAACAACACTTAACTTTAAAGTTGTTAGCCCCTCCTCCATATTCTAAACGGTGGAGAGGTTATAGGAATTATTTTGAATGGAATTTAAACCGTGCTCAGTTAATTGAAGAACCAATTATTGACAGTCATCTAATACGAGTCCTAAGTAGTAGGTTACCGTATTACATAAAGGAAAGAAAAATGTTATTCTACGAATTATACAAAACCTTAATAATGGGGACGAAACAGTTAACACCCGGGGTGTGTGGTTATATTTTAACGACTTGTTGTATTGGAAAGCACAGAGGGAACACCAGAGATGGAAAATCTGCATTCCGGAAACTGTTGTGGACGAGTTAATTACTTATATTCATGAAGGTTACGGGCATTTCGGAATTCATAAATGTATTAAACATCTAATGAAGTATTATTATTTCAAAAATATGTCACGTATTGTGAGAAGTATTATTAGGGCTTGTGAAACCTGTCAAAAGGTTAAAGTTAATAACAAATCCAAGCGTTATAAATTATATGCTGTAATTCCTCGAGGTTTGTGGGATCTACTGTCATTAGATTTTTTCGGCCCTCTGCCTCGGAGTTCAGGAGGATTCACATATGTGTTTGTTGTAATGGAATGTTGGTCCAAACAAGTGAAACTGTATACTTTGAAACGAGCGAATACAGCAAGCGTTATACGCTGCCTCACCCGAAATTACTTTGTTAACTGGGGCATTCCTAAACGACTTATGTCTGACAACGGTAGTGCCTTTATTAGTCAAAGATTTCAAGATATGATAAGACAATATGGAATCAAACATATCTTAATTTCGAAATATCACCCTCAAAGTAATTTAGTAGAAAGAGTCATGAAAGAATTAGGACGATTATGTAGAACTTATTGTGCACATAAACATACTCGGTGGGCCAAACTAATGCCTGAATTCGAAAAGATATTAAATGAATTGCCTCACCTAACGACGGGATTATCACCTATAGAAATTTTAGGCAAACGAATTATAGGTGAGCCTTTACTAGCTGCTTTACCTTGGCCACCAGTAAATGAGATCCAACAATGCATCCCAGACGAAAAAGTTTGCGAACAGATTGTAAAAAATGCCGAACGGAGAATTAAAAGTTATAATCAACAGGCTATAGAACCCTCATTTCAGGTAGGAGATCTTGTGTTAGTACGATCTCATCCTAAAAGTTCTAAGATCGGTAAGGAATGTAGAAAATTCTTCTTTATCTTTGAAGGTCCATATGTTGTACATAAGATTGTACATCCCAAAGCATTACTTCTTATAGAACCTTCATCAGGTGTAATTAAAGGATTATATAGTGTTGATCAAATGAAACTCTTCATTCCTAAATAAGTTAATATTTAGTATATGTTACATACGGAAGAGCGTTCATAGTTTATTCACGTGAAGTTTTCGTGATAGTTACGTATTATTTTAAAGAATAGAACAGAAAGCTTAAACATGTGTTCTACAATAATCTACTGGTACTTCAAAAAGAGAAAGATAACCAAAAGGGGGATTTATATGGAGGAAACTTTGCTCTTAGGTCAAAAGGAATTTTGCATATTTTAAATTTACTCGGATAGTAGGAACCAAAGGGGATGGTTAATAGTTTTAGGGACCATGGGCGTCCAGAGCTATATGGCTCACGAGAACATAGCAGAGTGCCTTTAATAGAGGTTTGCAATAGTGTTAATATAGAACACACCAAACGGGGCTCTCTCGCTTGTTTCTCCTAAATAAATGGCCATTACCCAATAAGGCGTCCGAAGGTAAAGAAAGCCGTGCCGAGATTCTAAAGAGAGTTTTGCTTGATTTCTTCTTGACCTCAGGCATAAATAAGGCATTAGGGAAGAGGATGACGTAAAGTAAATAGTACTATTAGTTATTGTGAGAAACTTATTAGTAATATACATTCTTGAGAAGAATAACTCTAGTAAATAAATGAAACTGAAACTAATCTATCACAATTTGAACGCTCTGTCCTAATGTACAACGTTAAAGAACGTACTAAATTAGTATTGATTAGCAACTATTAACTGAAGAGGAGCAATCTCCCTATATTCGGTTACGAATTACCATAAGAGCACAATTAAGAGTAAATGACAAATAGTCACAACGATATCGTATTAAAAGGATTAAATCTCTCTAATAGCAAGGATTCTAGGTTACATAAAATGTGAGGAAAATGTGTTAACAGTTAAATATTGTATATTGAACAGTTTTAATTTCGGTTAAAACCTGACAAACTGAGCTTGTGGGTGGGTATGTAGTGGGACGAAATTAAACGTCACCCATCCACCAAGTCAGCCCAGTTTGCAGGTGACTATAAGTTTAATTTAGGTTTTGTTTATGTGTTTTCTTATTATTTGTAATAAATGTGAATTATCTAAAAGTTTTGTATTTTTTTTATGTGTTTCATGTACGGAGAGATCGGCGCAACGAACGGGGACAGCATCTTCGTTGCCGCGACCAGAGAGGAAATTGCTGGCCGCTATACGTCGCGGGTCGACAGCCAAGGAGCAACAGAAGATCCTGGAACCGAGATGTTGCGTCGTGTTTCTAAAAAATTAAAAATGAATTTTTATACTCTTTTTGTACAACAATGACATCATAATGATCTTAACCTTATTGAGATGTTAGTCACTGTCTGTCAACGCTCAAGTTCACATCTGTATGTGTAGGAAGCTAATAAAATAGTGTATGCTATTAAAATTGAAACACGTGTCTTGAAGATTTATTTATGAAGAGTTATGTGAACGGATTAATAATATATTTTGACAAGATTATTGATTCAGACAGCGTTGGCCGAAACTTTGAGTCTAAAAAAAAGTTTATTTAATGTGTGATTCTGATATCGATTAGATCAAGATAACGTGTGTCGATATAATTTTCTGAGGAGAAACAAACGAAATTTAAATTGGGAAAAAGTTACGAAAACCAATTGGCCCAAGTGATGTAATTCTCTGCACACGACTCAGCTGATGTTTTACAGTTTCGTTCAAGAACCATCCTATAACAATTTAAAAAGAACATGAATCATTTTTGAAGTGAGTGTAACTGACGTGGGTGACGAAGTCTGCACATGGTCATACATATATCAAACGCAAACCTACTAATACGTCGTTACACCGCAATGGTTCAAAACATAGTCAGTAAGAAGAGTCAGTCTTCTTGTATTTAAGTCGGCATTGTGCCTTTTCTATTTAATTCCTATGCAATTTCTGTGTTTCATCGTCAATAAGAAGGTCGAAGGGATACGGTAAACCTGAATTGAACCATCGGAATCTATAACTAGTGTCACAGGAATGGTTCAAAGCATATTCTGTAAGAAAAGTCAGTCTTCTTCTACTTAAGTCTTCATTGTGCCTTTTCTATTTAATTCCGATGCAATTTCTGTGTTTCATCGTCAACAAGAAGGTCCAAGGGATACAGTCAAGCTGGAGTGAAGCATCGGAATCTATAACTAGTGT
Organism: Schistocerca piceifrons; assembly: GCF_021461385.2. NCBI lineage: Eukaryota > Metazoa > Arthropoda > Insecta > Orthoptera > Acrididae > Schistocerca > Schistocerca piceifrons. The sequence goes on along the minus strand of NW_025727432.1, from coordinate 515,100 downwards.
CACAGGAATGGTTAAAATCATAGACAGTAGGAAGAGTCAGTCTTATTGTACTTGAGTCGGCATTGTACCTTTTTTATTAAATTCCGATGCAATTTCTGTGTTTCATCGTCAATACGAAGGTCCAAGGGATACAGTAAACCTGGAGTGAAGCATCGGAATCTATGACTAGTGTCACAGGAATGGTTCAAAACATAGACAGTAAGAAGAGTCAGTCTTCGTGTACTTAAGTCGGCATTTTGCCTTTTGTATTTAATTCCGATGAAATTTCTGTGTTTCATCGTCAATTAGAAGGTCCAAGGGATACATTGAAAATGAAGTGATGCATCGGAATCTATAACTAGTGTCACAGGAATGGTTCAAAACTTATTCAGTAAGAAGAGTCAGTCTTCTTTCACTTAAGTCTTCATTGTGCCCTTTCTATTTAATTCCGATGCAATTTCTGTGTTTCATCGTCAATAAGAAGGTCCAAGGGATACAGTAAAGCTGGAGTGAAGCATCGGAATCTATGACTAGTGTCAATGGAATGGTTCAAAACATAGACAGTAATAGGAGTCAGTCTTCTTGCACGTAAGTCGGCATTGCGCCTTTTGTATTTAATTCCGATGCAATTTCTGTGTTTCATCGTCAGTAAGAAGGTCCAAGGGATACAGTAAACCTGGACTGTAGCATTGAAATCTATAACTCGTGTCACAGGAATGGTTCAAACATAGACAGTAAGAAGAGTCAATCTTCTTGTACTTAAGTCGGCATTTTGACTTTTGTATTTAATTCCGATGCAATTTCTGTGTTTCATCGTCAATAAGAAGCTCCAAAGGATACAGTAAACCTGGCGTGAAGCATCGGAATCTATAACTAGTGTCACAGTAATGGTTCAAATCATAGACAGTAAGAAGAGTCAGATGTCTTTTACTTAAGTCGGCATTGTTCCTTTTGTATTTACTTCCGATGCAATTTCTGTGTTTCATAGTCAATGACAAGGTCCAAGGGATACAGTAAACCTGAAGTGAAGCATCGAAATCTATAACTAGTGTCACTGGAAAGGTTCAAAATATAGACAGTAAGAAGAGACAGTCTTCTTGTACTTAAGTCGGCATTGTGAATTTGTATATAATTCCGATGCATTTTCTGTGATTCATCGTAAATAAGAAGGACCAAGGGATACAGTAAACCTGAAGTGAAGCATCGGACTCTCTAACTAGTGTCACAGAAATGGTTCAAAACATAGACAGTAGAAGAGTCAGTCTTCTTGTACTTAAGTCGGCATTGTGCCTTTTGTATTTAATTCCGATGCAATTTCTGTGTTTCATCGCCAATAAGAATGTCCAAGGGAAACAGAAATCCTGAAGTTAAGCATCGCAACCTATTAATAGTGTCACAGGAATGGGTCAAAACATAGTCAGTAGGAAGAGTCAGTCTTCTTGTACTTAGGTCGGCATTGTGCCTTTTCTATTTAATTCCGATGCAATTTCTGTGTTTCATCGTCAATAAGAAGGTCCAAGGGATACAGTAAACCTGGAGTGAAGCATCGGAATCTATAACTAGTGTCACAGGAATGGTTAATATCATAGACAGTAGGAATAGTCAGTCTCCTTGTACTTAAGTCGACATTGTGTCTTTTCTATTTAATTCCGATGCAATTACTGTGTTTCATTGTCAATAAGAAGGGCCAAGGGATACAGTAAAGCTGGAGTGAAGCATCGGAATCTATAACTAGTGTCACAGGAATGGTTCAAATCATAGACACTAGGAAGAGTCAGTCTTCTTGTGCGTAAGTCGACATTGTGTATTTTCTATTTAATTCCGATGCAATTACTGTGTTTCATCTTCAATAAGAAGGTCAGAGGGATACAATAAACCCGAAGTGAATCATCAGAATCTATAACTAGTGTCACAGGAATGGTTCAAAACATAGTCAGTAAGAAGTGTCAGTCTTCTTGTACTTAAGTCTTCATTGTGCCTTTTGTATTTGATTCCGATGCAATTCCTGTGTTTCATCGTCAATAAGAAGGTCCAAGGGATACAGTAAACCTGGAGTGAAGCATCGGAATCTATAACTCGTGTCACAGGAATGCTTCATGGCATAGTCAGTAACAAGAGTCAGTCTTCTTGTACTTAAGTCGGCATTGTGCCTTTTCTATTTAATTCCGAAGCAATTTCTGTGTTTCATCGTCAATAAGAAGGTCCAAGGGATACAGTAAACCTGAAGTGAAGCATCGGAATTTATATCTAGTGACACAGGAATGGTTCAAAACATAGACGGTAGGAAGAGTCAGCCTTCTTGTACTTAAGTCGGCATTGTACCTTTTGTATTAAATTCCGATGCAATTTCTGTGTTTCATCGTCAATAAGAATGACCAAGGGAAACAGTAAACCTGGAGTGAAGCATCGGAATCTATAACTAGTGTCACAGGGATGGTTCAAAACATAGACAGTAAGAAGAGTCAGTCTTTTTGTACTTAAGTCGGCATTGTGCATTTTGTATTTAATTCCGATGCGATTCTATGTTTCATCGTCAATAAGAAGGTCAGACGGATACAGTAATCCTGAAGTGAAGCATCGGAATCTATAACTAGTGTCGCAGGATTGGTTAAAAACATAGTCAGTAATAACAGTCAGTCTTGTTGTCCTTAAGTCGGCATTGTGCCTTTTGTATTTCATTCCGATGCAATTTCTGTGTTTCATCGTCAATAAGAAAGTCCAAGGGAAACAGTAAACCTGAAGTGAAACATCGGAATCCAAAACTAGTGTCACAGGAATGGTTCAAATCATAGAAAGTAAGTAGAGTCAGTCTTCTTGTACTTAAGTCGGCATTGTGCATTTTGTATTTAATTGAGATGCAATTTCTGTGTTTCATCGTCAATACGAAAGTTCCATGGTATACAGTAAACCTGAGGTGAAGCATCGGAATCTATAACTAGTGTCACAGGAATGGATCAAAACCTAGTCAGTAAGAAGAGTCAGTCTTTTTGTACGTAAGTCGGCATTGTGCCTTTTCTATTTAATTCCGACGCAATTTCTGTGTTTCATCGTCAATAAGAAGGACAGAGGTATACAATAAACCTGAAGTGAAGCATCGGAATCTATAACTAGTGTCACAGGAATGGTTCAAATCATAGTCAGTAAGAACAGTCAGTCTTCATGTCCTTAAGTCGGCATTGTGCCTTTTGTATTTAATTCCTATGCAAATTCTGTGTTTCATCGTCAATAAGAAGGTCCAAGGGATACAGTAAACCTGGAGTGTAGCATCGGAATCTATAACTTGTGTCACAGGAATGGTTCAAAACATAGACAGTAAGAAGAGTGAGTCTTCGTGTACTTAAGTCGGCATTTTGCCTTTTGTATTTAATTCCGATGCAATTTCTGTGTTTCATCGTCAATAAGAAGGGCCAAGGGATACAGTGAACCTGAAGTGAAGCATCGGAATCTATAACTAGTGTAGTGTCGGTAGCTGGACCGACACCGTGATGATGGTTGCTGAAAAGGAATGCTAAACTAACGCTGTGGCCGATAGTGCACGAACGGCAATAAGCATACGGGCGTGAAGTCTGGAACATAAAAACTTATGAATGAATAAGAAGAAAAGTATGTAGATGCTTTTTACTTAACTTTTATTGATTCCTCGGAATACATCTCTCTGGAATACTCGTAAGCTATAGGCACTGATACAGATGGCTCCTAGCTAGTTCGTAGCCATTAACTTAGCTGATGGCTATTATGTCTCTCGGCTAATGAGAGAGAAAGGCTTCGTACAACTGGGCGATAGCTAGGTTCGCGTACAACTGGGCGGTAGCTTGGTTCTCGTACAACTGGGGCCGAGTCCACTCTCGTATCACGAGACCTGCCTTGGTGGTGGCGCTAGGTCTGCGATCACAGTGGCGACACGCGGGTCCGACATGTACTACATGGACCGCGGCCGATTTAAACTACCACCTAGCAAGTGTGGTGTCTGGCGGTGACACCACATTCCTCCCCCGCAAATCGGCGAACGGTCGTGTAATAAGGCTTCCGCCCGCCGTGGGGAGGACCACATGTTGACGTATGCGATGAGGTGGGGAGCCGAACAACAGGCGAGGCTGTGCCACCCGCACCCGGCCATCCGGTCCGAGGGGAGCTAGGAAACGCCTGAAAAACTAGTCCAGGGTGCACGTCAACATGCGGTGTATGCGCCCGTAAAGAGACAGGAGGGACCGAAGGATCAACCTCCATTGCGTCGGGGGAGCCGACGCGCGATGACGTCATGTGGTCCGGAGCGGGCGGGAGTTCCATGGCGGAGGACAGCTGGTCACGGGAAGCGATCGGCGGCGCGTGACCCTGGGAGGCGCTTGGCGGCTGCAACGAAGCGTCGAATGCGGTCGGCGGCGGCGGCGGCTGCTGCAGCTGCTGCTGCTGCGGCGGCGGCGGCGCGTCGCCATGGGGCAAAATGGAAGGCATCGTCGGTAACACCTGGGGATGAGGCGAGCCAGTAGATGGGTCCCCAGGGCGCTGACCGGACGGCACCGTCGCTGAAAGCAGACGGGGAGCGGCAGAACCCGAGCGACGACAGAGGCGCAGCTGATTGAGATGCCGACGCACCTCACCAGAGGCCCCCAAAACCAAATACATCGCGCGGCCGAGGCAGCGAAGAATGCGCCCTGCGAGCCAACGCCGTGAACCTCGATAGTTGCGATAAAATACAACGTCGCCTGGAGCAAAAGCCGGAGTCTGCCGCTGCACAGGAAACTGATGCGGCGGATGCAGCAAAGACATCAAGGTGCGATGAGGACGACCGTGGAGCAACTCAGCCGGCGAGCGACCATCTCGGGGCTGAGAGCGATACGAAGACAAAAAGAGCAACAATGCGTCCTCCCGAGAATGCGACTCTTTCAATTTCAACATCTGTGACTTGAAAGTCCGGACCAATCGTTCAGCGGCACCGTTGGACTGAGGCGAAAACGGCGCGGATGTCAGATGTTGAATACCATTGGCCTGGCAGAAAGACTGGAATTCTGCGGACATGAATTGTGGGCCATTGTCGGAAACAATAGTCTGCGGAAGACCTTCAATGCAAAAGATAGCAGACAACGCTTGGATGGTGGCGGAGGACGTCGTGGAAGACATCCGGACAACAAAAGGAAAATTACTGAAGGCGTCGACCAGAACCAACCATCGAGCATTCCAGAATGGACCAGCAAAATCAATGTGCAAGCGTTGCCAAGGGGAAGTGGCTTTTGGCCACGCAAAGACTTTCCGCGGCGGTGCGGACTGTTGTTCGGCACACGCCGGGCACGAAGAACACATATTCGTAATCGCAGCATCGATTCCGAACCAAGTACAGTGCTGACGAGCAAGTTGTTTCGTTCGCACTATACCCCAATGTCCTTGATGAAGAAGCCGTAAAACAGAGGACTGTAACGAACGTGGGACCACGACTCTGGACTGATCATTATCAGAACGCAACAACAAAACACCACGTCGAACAAAAAGTCTCTCCTTGTGAGCAAAAAAACGGCGAACCAACGGATCCTCGATCCGAGACTTTGACAAAGGCCATTGCGTAGCAACAAAACGTAAAACAGTAGCAAGGACAGGGTCAGCAGCTGTGGCTGTAGCGACACGACGAAAATCAATCGGAAACGATTCGACCACTTCATCGGTTTCCGAATCAATGAACATGCAAGCAAGTTCGGAAGAATCGAATGCTGTATCCTCAGCAACAGGCAAACGGGACAACGCATCGGCGTTTCCGTGCTTAGCAGTGGACCGATACAAGATATCGTAGCGGTACTGCGAAAGGAAAATAGACCAGCGAATGAATTTCTGCGCTGTACGTGGAGGTACAGGCGTGGTCGGATGAAAAAGCGATGTCAAAGGTTTGTGGTCTGTGATGATGGTAAAGTGACGACCATACAAGAAATCATGGAACTTAGTAACACCAAACACGAGAGCCAAAGCTTCTTTCTCTATCCGTGAATAATTTCTTTGCGCAGACGAGAGCAATTTGGACGCAAAGGCAATAGGGCGATCATGAGAGCCAACTTTGTGCGCAAGCACAGCACCGATCCCGAAATCCGATGCATCTACCATCAACAAAAGGGGTTTCTGGGGATCGAATGGCGTAAGGCAAGTATTAGAAAGCAACGCCGATTTCAACTGGCGAAAGGCGCGTTCACATTCCGTCGTCCAGACGAACGGAACACCTTTACGGCGTAAGCGATGAAGCGGAGCTGAAATGGAAGAGGCATTGCGCACATATTTATGATAATAGTTAATTTTACCCAACACACTCTGTAGCTGTTTCAGATTTTGAGGGGAAGGCAAATCGCGTATGGCACGGAGGTGCTCTGGACTTGGATGTATGCCTTGGGCATTAATGACATGTCCCAGGTATGGTAAGTCACGAGCAAAAAACACACATTTGTCCTTCCTCAAGCGAAGACCATTTTGCCGCAAGACCTGAAATAATGTTCGTAAATTCGCAAGTTGATCTTCTTCTGTCTGTCCGGAGATCACTATATCGTCCAGATAGTTTGCTGCAGTAGGGACCGACGCACAAATAGTTTGTAAATATTGCTGAAACAAGGCAGGGGCGGATGCACACCCGAAAGGCAGTCTTTTGAAGCGGTACAATCCAAGATGCGTGTTAACCACCAATACGCGCTGGGATTCGTCGTCCACCGGTATTTGCAAGTACGCATCGGCTAGGTCCAACTTTGAAAAATATTTTCCCGGGCACAGTTTAGCAAAAAGATCTTCCGGGCGGGGCAAAGGAAAAGTAGCAGTCACTAGCTGTGGATTCACTGTGGCCTCGAAGTCCACGCAAAGTCTCAATTTTCCGGAAGGTTTTGGCAAAATTACTAAGGGTGAGGCCCAGAGAGAAGCTTGCACACGTTCAATTACACCCTGTGATTCGAGATCGTGTAACGTTCTGGCGACCTCATCACGCAATGCGTGGGGAACATTGCGCGCCCTGAAAAATTTCGGTTGCGCGTTTACCTTCAGGTCTAAATGTGCTTCATAGTTTTTAGCGCAACCTAAGCCCGGTGCAAAAATGTCTGCAAATTCGTCACACAGCCGAGAAACACTGTCTGTAGGCACAGTCTGATTCACAGATAGGACCTGATTTACAATAGACATGTTAAACAACTTAAATAAATCTAGACCAAATAAGTTCACTGCAGAAGAAGAACGAAGAACGTAAAATGACACAAGTTTTGTTTGTCTCTTGTATGTTGCCAGAAGGCTGCACTGTCCTAACACAGGAATTTTCTGTCCGGAATATGTAGTTAGCTTAACATTTGCGGAACGCAACGGAGGTTTGCCCAGTTGTTTGTACGTGTCGTGATTGAGCAATGAAACTGCAGCTCCGGTATCGAGCTGGAATGGTATCACTTTGCCTTCAAAGTCTAAGTCCACAAAAAGTTTATTGTCCTGCGGACGACAAGAGCGACTGTTTTGTGCAATTGGAACAGACACTGGTACAGAATCACTTGCTAATTGACGTGATTTCCGGCGACGTCGACGCACAGTTTTTGTGGGACGATCACAGTCACTGTTAGAGAAAGTGTCACTGGACGAAGCGGAATTAACGACATGAATGTCCATAGGCGAAGGTCCACGAGCCTGAGTGTCCTTGGTTCGATTCCGGCGCGAAGCAAAGGGCCTGGAACGATTGTGATTGTCTGATCTGAGCTTTTTCTGGCAAACACTTTGAACATGTCCTTTCTTATTGCAGAAAAAGCAAATAGCTTGGCGTGACGGGCAATGTTCACGCGAATGTCTAGTAGCACACCGCGGGCATGATTTCACTACATTTGTGGGCCGGCGCGGCACACCTGGCTTAGCACGCGGCGGTCGCTGTGTGTCCGTGCGCGAGGCCCGGTTACCGGGCCGCGCAGTGCGTCCAGCGGGCCGGTTAATGTTACACACGGCTGGCGAAGTTTCAAAAGATTCCTGAGCACAGTCCAGTGTGTCCTGTCGATCCAATATGTCTATCACTTGTTGAAGGGAGGGATTAACTAGTTTCAAAATTTGCTCCCGTATGCGAACATCAGAAACGTTCTGTGCAATTGCATCACGCACCATTGTATCTGAATAAGAAAGACCACAGTCACATTCAAAGGCACAGTCCCTAGTAAGTCCTTGCAATGTTGCTACCCACTCCCTATTAGTTTGACCGGCCGTACGTTTTGTACGAAAGAACGTATACCGTTTTGCAACCACATTAACGGTTTCTTTGAAATAGGCATCTAATGCAGACAAAATTTCCTCGTAGGACAGAGTTGCTACGTCTCGGCGGGGAAACAATTTCACTATCACACGGTATGTGGACACACCGACACAAGAAAGCAAAAACGGCTGCCGCTCATTACCTTGAATTCTGTAGGCAGCAAGGTGGAAGGCGAACTGACGAGACCACTCTTGCCAGGTCTCGTGGTTCGGGTCGTAGTGCCTAAAAGGCGGTGCAACGGCAGATTGTGGCTGCGGTAGCGAAGAAGCGGCGGCGGCCGCATCGGTTGGAATGGTACGTTGACCCTGGACGAGCTGTCCAACGGCATCCAGTAACGCCTGCGTCTGCTGAGTCTGCAAGCGATAAAATTCGGACAGTACATCTGGAGAATGTGGCGAAGCCATGACACAAATAAATGTAAGCAATCAGAACACTTTAAAACGTCGCCAAATAAATGTTGCAAACGAATTAATACAAACTCGTTTGCTCGTCGCCAATAATTGTAGTGTCGGTAGCTGGACCGACACCGTGATGATAGTTGCTGAAAAGGAATGCTAAACTAACGCTGTGGCCGATAGTGCACGAACGGCAATAAGCATACGGGCGTGAAGTCTGGAACATAAAAACTTATGAATGAATAAGAAGAAAAGTATGTAGATGCTTTTTACTTAACTTTTATTGATTCCTCGGAATACATCTCTCTGGAATACTCGTAAGCTATAGGCACTGATACAGATGGCTCCTAGCTAGTTCGTAGCCATTAACTTAGCTGATGGCTATTATGTCTCTCGGCTAATGAGAGAGAAAGGCTTCGTACAACTGGGCGATAGCTAGGTTCGCGTACAACTGGGCGGTAGCTTGGTTCTCGTACAACTGGGGCCGAGTCCACTCTCGTATCACGAGACCTGCCTTGGTGGTGGCGCTAGGTCTGCGATCACAGTGGCGACACGCGGGTCCGACATGTACTACATGGACCGCGGCCGATTTAAACTACCACCTAGCAAGTGTGGTGTCTGGCGGTGACACCACAACTAGTGTCCCAGGAATGGTTCAAAACATATTCAGTAAGAAGAGTCAGCCTTCTTTTACTTAAGTCTTCATTGTGCCTTTTCTATTTAATTCCGATGCAATTTCTGTGTTTCATCGTCAATAAGAAGGTCCAAGGGATACAGTAAAAGTGGAGTAAGGCATCGGAATCTATGACTAGTGTCACAGGAATGGTTCAAAACATAGACAGTAAGAAAAGTCAGTCTTCTTGTCCTTAAGTCGGCATTGTGCCTTTTGTATTTAATTCCGATGCAATTTCTGTGTTTCATCGTCAATAAGAAGGTCCAAGGGATACAGTAAACCTGGAGTGTAGCATCGGAATCTATAACTAGTGTCATAGGAAGGGTTCAAAACATAGACAGTAAGAAGAGTCAGTCTTCGTGTACTTAAGTCGGCATTTTGCCTTTTGTATTTAATTCCGATGCAATTTCTGTGTTTCATCGTCAATAAGAAAGTCCAAGGGATACAGTAAACCTGAAGTGAAGCATCGGAATCTATAACTAGTGTCACAGGAATGGTTCAAAACATAGTCAGTAAGAAGTGTCAGTCTTCTTGTACTTAAGTCTTCATTGTGCCTTTTCTAGTTGATTCCGATGCAATTCCTGTGTTTCATCGTCAATAAGAAGGTCCAAGGGATACAGTAAACCTGGAATGAAGCTTCGGAATCTATAAATAGTGTCACAGGAATGTTTCATAGCATAGTCAGTAAGAAGAGTCAGTCTTCTTGTACTTAAGTCGGCATTGTGCCTTTTCTATTTATTTCCGAAGCAATTTCTGTGTTTCATCGTCAATAAGAAGGTCCAAGGGATACAGTAAACCTGAAGTGAAGCATCGGAATTTATATCTAGTGTAACAGGAATGGTTCAAAACATAGACAGTAGGAAGAGTCAGTCTTCTTGTACTTAAGTCGGCATTGTACCTTTTGTATTTAATTGAGATGCAATTTCTGTGTTTCATCGTCAATACGAAAGGTCCATGGTATACAGTAAACCTGAAGTGAAGCATCGGAATCTATAACTAGTGTCACAGGAATGGTTCAAAACCTAGTCAGTAAGAAGAATCAGTCTTCTTGTACTTAAGTCGGCATTGTGCCTTTCTATTTAATTCCGACGCAATTTCTGTGTTTCATAGTCAATAAGAAGGACAGAGGGATACAATAAACCTGGAGTGAAGCATCGGAATCTATAACTAGTGTCACAGGAATGGTTCAAAGCATAGACAGTAAGACGAGTCAGTCTTCTTGTACTTAAGTCGACATTGTGCCTTTTCTATTTAATTCCGATGCAATTTCTGTGTTTCATCGTCAATAAGAAGGACAGAGGGATACAATAAACCTGAAGTGAAGCATCGGAATCTATAACTAGTGTCACAGGAATGGTTCAAAACATATTCAGTAAGAACAGTCAGTCTTCATGTCCTTAAGTCGGCATTGTGCCTTTTGTATTTAATTCCTATGCATTTTCTGTGTTTCATCGTCAATATGAAGGTCCAAGGGATACAGTAAACCTGGAGTGTAGCATCGGAATCTATAACTAGTGTCACAGGAATGGTTCAAAACATAGACAGTAAGAAGAGTGAGTCTTCGTGTACTTCAGTCGGCATTTTGCCTTTTGTATTTAATTCCGATGCAATTTCTGTGTTTCATCGTCAATAAGAGGGGCCAAGGGATACAGTCAACCTGAAGTGAAGCATCGGAATCTATAACTAGTGTCACAGGAATGGTTCAAAACATATTCAGTAAGAAGAGTCAGTCTTCTTTTACTGAAGTCTTCATTGTGCCTTTTCTATTTAATTCCCATGCAATTTCTGTGTTTCATCGTCAACAAGAAGGTCCAAGGGATACAGTAAAGCTGGAGTGAAGCATCGGAATCTATAACTAGTGTCACAGAAATGGTTCAAAACATAGTCAGTAAGAAGAGTCAGTCTTCTTGTATTTAAGTCGGCATTGTGCCTTTTCTATTTAATTCCTATGCAATTTCTGTGTTTCATCGTCAATAAGAAGGTCGAAGGGATACGGTAAACCTGAATTGAACCATCGGAATCTATAACTAGAGTCACAGGAATGGTTCAAAGCATATTCTGTAAGAAAAGTCAGTCTTCTTCTACTTAAGTCTTCATTGTGCCTTTTCTATTTAATTCCGATGCAATTTCTGTGTTTCATCGTCAACAAGAAGGTCCAAGGGATACAGTAAAGCTGGAGTGAAGCATCGGAATCTATAACTAGTGTCACAGGAATGGTTCAAATCATAGACAGTAGGAAGAGTCAGTCTTATTGTACTTGAGTCGGCATTGCACCTTTTTTATTAAATTCCGATGCAATTTCTGTGTTTCATCGTCAATACGAAGGTCCAAGGGATACAGTAAACCTGGAGTGAAGCATCGGAATCTATGACTAGTGTCACAGGAATGGTTCAAAACATAGACAGTAAGAAGAGTCAGTCTTCGTGTACTTAAGTCGGCATTTTGCCTTTTGTATTTAATTCCGATGAAATTTCTGTGTTTCATCGTCAATTAGAAGGTCCAAGGGATACATTGAACCTGAAGTGATGCATCGGAATCTATAACTAGTGTCACAGGAATGGTTCAAAACTTATTCAGTAAGAAGAGTCAGTCTTCTTTCACTTAAGTCTTCATTGTGCCCTTTCTATTTAATTCCGATGCAATTTCAGTGTTTCATCGTCAATAAGAAGGTCCAAGGGATACAGTAAAGCTGGAGTGAAGCATCGGAATCTATGACTAGTGTCAATGGAATGGTTCAAAACATAGACAGTAATAGGAGTCAGTCTTCTTGCACGTAAGTCGGCATTGCGCCTTTTGTATTTAATTCCGATGCAATTTCTGTGTTTCATCGTCAGTAAGAAGGTCCAAGGGATACAGTAAACCTGGACTGTAGCATTGAAATCTATAACTCGTGTCACAGGAATGGTTCAAACATAGACAGTAAGAAGAGTCAATCTTCTTGTACTTAAGTCGGCATTTTGACTTTTGTATTTAATTCCGATGCAATTTCTGTGTTTCATCGTCAATAAGAAGCTCCAAAGGATACAGTAAACCTGGCGTGAAGCATCGGAATCTATAACTAGTGTCACAGTAATGGTTCAAATCATAGACATTAAGAAGAGTCAGATGTCTTTTACTTAAGTCGGCATTGTTCCTTTTGTATTTACTTCCGATGCAATTTCTGTGTTTCATAGTCAATGACAAGGTCCAAGGGATACAGTAAACCTGAAGTGAAGCATCGAAATCTATAACTAGTGTCACTGGAAAGGTTCAAAATATAGACAGTAAGAAGAGACAGTCTTCTTGTACTTAAGTCGGCATTGTGAATTTGTATATAATTCCGATGCATTTTCTGTGATTCATCGTAAATAAGAAGGACCAAGGGATACAGTAAACCTGAAGTGAAGCATCGGACTCTCTAACTAGTGTCACAGAAATGGTTCAAAACATAGACAGTAGAAGAGTCAGTCTTCTTGTACTTAAGTCGGCATTGTGCCTTTTGTATTTAATTCCGATGCAATTTCTGTGTTTCATCGCCAATAAGAATGTCCAAGGGAAACAGAAATCCTAAAGTTAAGCATCGCAACCTATTAATAGTGTCACAGGAATGGGTCAAAACATAGTCAGTAAGAAGAGTCAGTCTTCTTGTACTTAGGTCGGCATTGTGCCTTTTCTATTTAATTCCGATGCAATTTCTGTGTTTCATCGTCAATAAGAAGGTCCAAGGGATACAGTAAACCTGGAGTGAAGCATCGGAATCTATAACTAGTGTCACAGGAATGGTTAATATCATAGACAGTAGGAATAGTCAGTCTCCTTGTACTTAAGTCGACATTGTGTCTTTTCTATTTAATTCCGATGCAATTACTGTGTTTCATTGTCAATAAGAAGGGCCAAGGGATACAGTAAAGCTGGAGTGAAGCATCGGAATCTATAACTAGTGTCACAGGAATGGTTCAAATCATAGACACTAGGAAGAGTCAGTCTTCTTGTGCGTAAGTCGACATTGTGTATTTTCTATTTAATTCCGATGCAATTACTGTGTTTCATCTTCAATAAGAAGGTCAGAGGGATACAATAAACCCGAAGTGAATCATCAGAATCTATAACTAGTGTCACAGGAATGGTTCAAAACATAGTCAGTAAGAAGTGTCAGTCTTCTTGTACTTAAGTCTTCATTGTGCCTTTTCTATTTGATTCCGATGCAATTCCTGTGTTTCATCGTCAATAAGAAGGTCCAAGGGATACAGTAAACCTGGAGTGAAGCATCGGAATCTATAACTCGTGTCACAGGAATGCTTCATGGCATAGTCAGTAACAAGAGTCAGTCTTCTTGTACTTAAGTCGGCATTGTGCCTTTTCTATTTAATTCCGAAGCAATTTCTGTGTTTCATCGTCAATAAGAAGGTCCAAGGGATACAGTAAACCTGAAGTGAAGCATCGGAATTTATATCTAGTGTCACAGGAATGGTTCAAAACATAGACGGTAGGAAGAGTCAGCCTTCTTGTACTTAAGTCGGCATTGTACCTTTTGTATTAAATTCCGATGCAATTTCTGTGTTTCATCGTCAATAAGAATGACCAAGGGAAACAGTAAACCTGGAGTGAAGCATCGGAATCTATAACTAGTGTCACAGGGATGGTTCAAAACATAGACAGTAAGAAGAGTCAGTCTTTTTGTACTTAAGTCGGCATTGTGCATTTTGTATTTAATTCCGATGCGATTCTATGTTTCATCGTCAATAAGAAGGTCAGACGGATACAGTAATCCTGAAGTGAAGCATCGGAATCTATAACTAGTGTCGCAGGATTGGTTAAAAACATAGTCAGTAATAACAGTCAGTCTTGTTGTCCTTAAGTCGGCATTGTGCCTTTTGTATTTCATTCCGATGCAATTTCTGTGTTTCATCGTCAATAAGAAAGTCCAAGGGAAACAGTAAACCTGAAGTGAAACATCGGAATCCAAAACTAGTGTCACAGGAATGGTTCAAATCATAGAAAGTAAGTAGAGTCAGTCTTCTTGTACTTAAGTCGGCATTGTGCATTTTGTATTTAATTGAGATGCAATTTCTGTGTTTCATCGTCAATACGAAAGTTCCATGGTATACAGTAAACCTGAGGTGAAGCATCGGAATCTATAACTAGTGTCACAGGAATGGATCAAAACCTAGTCAGTAAGAAGAGTCAGTCTTTTTGTACGTAAGTCGGCATTGTGCCTTTTCTATTTAATTCCGACGCAATTTCTGTGTTTCATCGTCAATAAGAAGGACAGAGGTATACAATGAACCTGAAGTGAAGCATCGGAATCTATAACTAGTGTCACAGGAATGGTTCAAAACATAGTCAGTAAGAACAGTCAGTCTTCATGTCCTTAAGTCGGCATTGTGCCTTTTGTATTTAATTCCTATGCAAATTCTGTGTTTCATCGTCAATAAGAAGGTCCAAGGGATACAGTAAACCTGGAGTGTAGCATCGGAATCTATAACTTGTGTCACAGGAATGGTTCAAAACATAGACAGTAAGAAGAGTGAGTCTTCGTGTACTTAAGTCGGCATTTTGCCTTTTGTATTTAATTCCGATGCAATTTCTGTGTTTCATCGTCAATAAGAAGGGCCAAGGGATACAGTGAACCTGAAGTGAAGCATCGGAATCTATAACTAGTGTCCCAGGAATGGTTCAAAACATATTCAGTAAGAAGAGTCAGCCTTCTTTTACTTAAGTCTTCATTGTGCCTTTTCTATTTAATTCCGATGCAATTTCTGTGTTTCATCGTCAATAAGAAGGTCCAAGGGATACAGTAAAAGTGGAGTAAGGCATCGGAATCTATGACTAGTGTCACAGGAATGGTTCAAAACATAGACAGTAAGAAGAGTCAGTCTTCGTGTACTTAAGTCGGCATTTTGCCTTTTGTATTTAATTCCGATGAAATTTCTGTGTTTCATCGTCAATTAGAATGTCCAAGGGATACAGTGAACCTGAAGTGAAGCATCGGAATCTATAACTAGTGTCACAGGAATGGTTCAAATCTTATTCAGTAAGAAGAGTCAGTCTTCTTTCACTTAAGTCTTCATTGTGCCTTTTCTATTTAATTCCGATGCAATTTCTGTGTTTCATCGTCAATAAGAAGGTCCATGGGATACAGTAAAGCTGGAGTGAAGCATCGGAATCTATGACTAGTGTCAATGGAATGGTTCAAAACATAGACAGTAAGAGGAGTCAGTCTTCTTGTACTTAAGTCGGCATTTTGCCTTTTGTATTTAATTCCGATGCAATTTCTGTGTTTTATCGTCAATAAGAAGCTCCAAGGGATACAGTAAACCTGGCGTGAAGCATCGGAATCTATAACTAGTGTCACAGTAATGGTTCAAATCATAGACAGTAAGAAGTGTCAGACGTCTTTTACTTAAGTCGGCATTGTGCCTTTTGTATTTACTTCCGACGCAATTTCTGTGTTTCATAGTCAATGACAAGGGCCAAGGGATACAGTAAACCTGAAGTGAAGCATCGAAATCTATAACTAGTGTCACTGGAAAGGTTCAAAATATAGACAGTAAGAAGAGTCAGTCTTCTTGTACTTAAGTCGGCATTGTGAATTTGTATATAATTCCGATGCAATTTTTGTGATTCATCGTAAATAAGAAGGACCAAGGGATACAGTAAACCTGAAGTGAAGCATCGGACTCTATAACTAGTGTCACAGAAATGGTTCAAAACATAGACAGTAGAAGAGTCAGTCTTCTTGTACTTAAGTCGGCATTGAGCGTTTTGTATTTAATTCCGATGCAATTTCTGTGTTTCATCGTCAATAAGAATGTCCAAGGGAAACAGAAATCAAGAAGTGTTGCATCGGAACCTATTACTAGTGTCACAGGAATGGTTCAAAACATAGTCAGTAAGAAGAGCCAGTCTTCTTGTCCTTCAGTCGGCATTGTGCCTTTTGTATTTCATTCCGATGCAATTTCTGTGTTTCATCGGCAATAAGGTCAGAGGGATACAGTAAACCTGAAGAGAAGCATCGGAATCCAAACCTAGTGTCACAGGAATGGTTCAAATCATAGACAGTAGGAATTGTCAGTCTTCTTGTACTTAAGTCGGCATTGTGCCTTTTGTATTTAATTCCGAGGCAATTTCTGTGTTTCATCGTCAATAAGAAGGTCCAAGGGATACAGTAACCCTGGAGTGAAGCATCGGAATCTATAACTAGTGTCACAGGAATGGTTCAAATCATAGACAGTAAGAAGAGTCAGTCTTCTTGTACTTAAGTCGACATTGTGTCTTTTCTATTTAATTCCGATGCAATTACTGTGTTTCATCGTCAATAAGAAGGTCAGAGGGATACAATAAACCTGAAGTGAAGCATCAGAATCTATAACTAGTGTCACAGGACTGGTTCAAAACATAGTCAGTAAGAACAGTCAGTCTTCTTGTCCTTAAGTCGGCATTGTGCCTTTTGTATTTAATTCCTATGCAATTTCTGTGTTTCATCGTCAATAAGAAGGTCCAAGGGATAAAGTAAACCTGGAATGTAGCATCGGAATCTATAACTAGTGTCACAGGAATGGTTCAAATCATAGAAAGTAAGTAGAGTCTGTCCTCTTGTACTTAAGTCGGCATTGTGCATTTTGTATTTAATTGAGATGCAATTTCTGTGTTTCATCGTCAATACGAAAGTTCCATGGTATACAGTAAACCTGAAGTGAAGCATCGGAATCTATAACTAGTGTCACAGGATTGGTTCAAATCTTATTCAGTAAGAAGAGTCAGTCTTCTTGTACTTAAGTCGGCATTGTGAATTTGTATATAATTCCGATGCAATTTCTGTGATTCATCGTAAATAAGAAGGACCAAGGGATACAGTAAACCTGAAGTGAAGCATCGGACTCTATAACTAGTGTCACAGAAATGGTTCAAAACATAGGCAGTAGAAGAGTCAGTCTTCTTGTTCTTAAGTCGGCATTGTGCCTTTTGTATTTAATTCCGATGCAATTTCTGTGTTTCATCGTCAATAAGAATGTGCAAGGGAAACAGAAATCCTGAAGTGTAGCATCGGAACCTACTACTAGTGTCACAGGAATGGTTCAAAACATAGTCAGTAAGAAGAGTCAGTCTTCTTGTCCTTCAGTCGGCATTGTGCCTTTTGTATTTCATTCCGATGCAATTTCTGTGTTTCATCGGCAATAAGGTCAGAGGGATACAGTAAACCTTAAGTGAAGCAACGTAATCCAAAACTAGTGTCACAGGAATGGTTCAAATCATAGACAGTAGGAATTGTCAGTCTTCTTGTACTTAAGTCGGCATTGTGCCTTTTGTATTTAATTCCGATGCAATTTCTGTGTTTCATCGTCAATACGAAAGGTCCAAGGTATACAGTATACCTGAAGTGAAGCATCGGAATCTATAACTAGTGTCACAGGCATGGTTCCAAACATAGTCAGTAAGAAAAGTCAGTCCTCTTGTACTTAAGTCGGCATTGTGCCTTTTCTATTTAATTCCGATGCAATTTCTGTGTTTCATCGTCAATAAGAAGGTCCAAGGGATACAGTAACCCTGGAGTGAAGCATCGGAATCTATAACTAGTGTCACAGGAATGGTTCAAATCATAGACAGTAAGAAGAGTCAGTCTTCTTGTACTTAAGTCGACATTGTGTCTTTTCTATTTAATTCCGATGCAATTACCGTGTTTCATCGTCAATAAGAAGGTCAGAGGGATACAATAAACCTGAAGTGAAGCATCAGAATCTATAACTAGTGTCACAGGACTGGTTCAAAACATAGTCAGTAAGAACAGTCAGTCTTCTTGTCCTTAAGTTGGCATTGTGCCTTTTGTATTTAATTCATATGCAATTTCTGTGTTTTATCGTCAATAAGAAGGTCCAAGGGATACAGTAAACCTGGAGTGTAGCATCGGAATCTATAACTAGTGTCACAGGAGTGGTTGAAAACATAGACAGTAAGAAGAGTCAGTCTTCGTGTACTTAAGTCGGCATTTTGCCTTTTGTATTTAATTCCGATGCTATTTCTGTGTTTCATCGTCAATAAGAAAGTCCAAGGGTTACAGTAAACCTGAAGTGAAGCATCGGAATCTATAACTAGTGTCACAGGAATGGTTCAAAACATAGTCAGTAAGAAGTGTCAGTCTTCTTGTACTTAAGTCTTCATTGTGCCTTTTCTATTTGATTCCGATGCAATTCCTGTGTTTCATCGCCTATAAGAAGGTCCAAGGGATACAGTAAACCTGGAGTGAAGCATCGGAATCTATAACTAGTGTCACAGGAATGTTTCATAGCATAGTCAGTAAGAAGAGTCAGTCTTCTTGTACTTAAGTCGGCATTGTGCCTTTTCTATTTAATTCCGAAGCAATTTCTGTGTTTCATCGTCAATAAGAATGACCAAGGGATACAGTAAACCTGGAGTGAAGCATCGGAATCTATAACTAGTGTCACAGGGATGGTTCAAAACATAGACAGTAAGAAGAGTCAGTCTTTTTGTACTTAAGTCGGCATTGTGCATTTTGTATTTAATTCCGATGCCATTTCTGTGTTTCATCGTCAATAAAAAGGTCAGAGGGAAACAGTAATCCTGAAGTGAAGCATCGGAATCTATAACTAGTGTCACAGGATTGGTTAAAAACATAGTCAGTAAGAACAGTCAGTCTTGTTGTCCTTAAGTCGGCATTGTGCCTTTTGTATTTCATTCCGATGCAATTTCTGTGTTTCATCGTCAATACGAATGTCCAAGGGAAACAATAAACCTGAAGTGAAGCATCGGAATTCAAAACTAGTGTCACAGGAATGGTTCAAATCATAGAAAGTAAGTAGAGTCTGTCTTCTTGTACTTAAGTCGGCATTGTGCATTTTGTATTTAATTGAGATGCAATTTCTGTGTTTCATCGTCAATACGTAAGTTCCATGGTATACAGTAAACCTGAGGTGAAGCATCGGAATCTATAACTAGTGTCACAGGAACGGATCAAAACGTAGTCAGTATGAAGAGTCAGTCTTCTTGTACTTAAGTCGGCATTGTGCCTTTTCTATTTAATTCCGACGCAATTGCTGTGTTTCATCGTCAATAAGAAGGACAGAGGGATACCATAAACCTGAAGTGAAGCATAGGAATCTATAACTAGTGTCACAGGAATGGTTCAAATCTTATTCAGTAAGAAGAGTCAGTCTTCTTTCACTTAAGTCTTCATTGTGCCTTTTCTATTTAATTCCGATGCAATTTCTGTGTCTCATCGTCAATAAGAAGGTCCAAGGGATACAGTAAAAGTGGAGTAAGGCATCGGAATCTATGACTAGTGTCACAGGAATGGTTCAAAACATAGACAGTAAGAAGAGTCAGTCTTCGTGTACTTAAGTCGGCATTTTGCCTTTTGTATTTAATTCCGATGAAATTTCTGTGTTTCATCGTCAATTAGAATGTCCAAGGGATACAGTGAACCTGAAGTGAAGCATCGGAATCTATAACTAGTGTCACAGGAATGGTTCAAATCTTATTCAGTAAGAAGAGTCAGTCTTCTTTCACTTAAGTCTTCATTGTGCCTTTTCTATTTAATTCCGATGCAATTTCTGTGTTTCATCGTCAATAAGAAGGTCCATGGGATACAGTAAAGCTGGAGTGAAGCATCGGAATCTATGACTAGTGTCAATGGAATGGTTCAAAACATTGACAGTAAGAGGAGTCAGTCTTCTTGTACTTAAGTCGGCATTTTGCCTTTTGTATTTAATTCCGATGCAATTTCTGTGTTTTATCGTCAATAAGAAGCTCCAAGGGATACAGTAAACCTGGCGTGAAGCATCGGAATCTATAACTAGTGTCACAGTATTGGTTCAAATCATAGACAGTAAGAAGTGTCAGACGTCTTTTACTTAAGTCGGCATTGTGCCTTTTGTATTTACTTCCGACGCAATTTCTGTGTTTCATAGTCAATGACAAGGGCCAAGGGATACAGTAAACCTGAAGTGAAGCATCGAAATCTATAACTAGTGTCACTGGAAAGGTTCAAAATATAGACAGTAAGAAGAGTCAGTCTTCTTGTACTTAAGTCGGCATTGTGAATTTGTATATAATTCCGATGCAATTTTTGTGATTCATCGTAAATAAGAAGGACCAAGGGATACAGTAAACCTGAAGTGAAGCATCGGACTCTATAACTAGTGTCACAGAAATGGTTCAAAACATAGACAGTAGAAGAGTCAGTCTTCTTGTACTTAAGTCGGCATTGAGCGTTTTGTATTTAATTCCGATGCAATTTCTGTGTTTCATCGTCAATAAGAATGTCCAAGGGAAACAGAAATCAAGAAGTGTTGCATCGGAACCTATTACTAGTGTCACAGGAATGGTTCAAAACATAGTCAGTAAGAAGAGCCAGTCTTCTTGTCCTTCAGTCGGCATTGTGCCTTTTGTATTTCATTCCGATGCAATTTCTGTGTTTCATCGGCAATAAGGTCAGAGGGATACAGTAAACCTGAAGAGAAGCATCGGAATCCAAACCTAGTGTCACAGGAATGGTTCAAATCATAGACAGTAGGAATTGTCAGTCTTCTTGTACTTAAGTCGGCATTGTGCCTTTTGTATTTAATTCCGAGGCAATTTCTGTGTTTCATCGTCGATACGAAAGGTCCAAGGTATACAGTATACCTGAAGTGAAGCATCGGAATCTATAACTAGTGTCACAGGAATGGTTCCAAACATAGTCAGTAAGAAGAGTCAGTCCTCTTGTACTTAAGTCGGCATTGTGCCTTTTCTATTTAATTCCGATGCAATTTCTGTGTTTCATCGTCAATAAGAAGGTCCAAGGGATACAGTAACCCTGGAGTGAAGCATCGGAATCTATAACTAGTGTCACAGGAATGGTTCAAATCATAGACAGTAAGAAGAGTCAGTCTTCTTGTACTTAAGTCGACATTGTGTCTTTTCTATTTAATTCCGATGCAATTACTGTGTTTCATCGTCAATAAGAAGGTCAGAGGGATACAATAAACCTGAAGTGAAGCATCAGAATCTATAACTAGTGTCACAGGACTGGTTCAAAACATAGTCAGTAAGAACAGTCAGTCTTCTTGTCCTTAAGTCGGCATTGTGCCTTTTGTATTTAATTCCTATGCAATTTCTGTGTTTCATCGTCAATAAGAAGGTCCAAGGGATAAAGTAAACCTGGAATGTAGCATCGGAATCTATAACTAGTGTCACAGGAATGGTTCAAATCATAGAAAGTAAGTAGAGTCTGTCCTCTTGTACTTAAGTCGGCATTGTGCATTTTGTATTTAATTGAGATGCAATTTCTGTGTTTCATCGTCAATACGAAAGTTCCATGGTATACAGTAAACCTGAGGTGAAGCATCGGAATCTATAACTAGTGTCACAGGAATGGATCAAAACCTAGTCAGTAAGAAGAGTCAGTCTTCTTGTACTTAAGTCGGCATTGTGCCTTTTCTATTTAAATCCGACGCAATTTCTGTGTTTCATCGTCAATAAGAAGGACAGAGGGATACAATAAACCTGAAGTGAAGCATAGGAATCTATAACTAGTGTCACAGGAATGGTTCAAAACATAGTCAGTAAGAACAGTCAGTCTTCATGTCCTTAAGTCGGCATTGTGCTTTTGTATTTAATTCCTATACAAATTCTGTGTTTCATCGTCAATAAGAAGCCCAAGGGATACAGTAAACCTGGAATGTAGCATCGGAATCTATAACTTGTGTCACAGGAATGGTTCAAAACATAGACACTAAGAAGAGTGAGTCTTCGTGTACTTAAGTCGGCATTTTGCCTTTTGTATTTAATTCCGATGCAATTTCTGTGTTTCATCGTCAATAAGAAGGGCCAAGGGATACAGTGAACCTGAAGTGAAGCAACGGAATCTATAACTAGTGTCACAGGAATGGTTCAAAACATATTCAGTAAGAAGAGTCAGTCTTCTTTTACTTAAGTCTTCAATGTGCCTTTTCTATTTAATTCCGATGCAATTTCTGTGTTTCTTCGTCATTAAGAAGGTCCAAGGGATGCAGTAAACCTGGAGTAAAGCATCGGAATCTATGACTAGTGTCACAGGAATGGTTCAAAACATAGACAGTAAGAAGAGTCAGTCTTCGTGTACTTAAGTCGGCATTTTGCCTTTTGTATTTAATTCCGATGAAATTTCTGAGTTTCATCGTCAATTAGAAGGTCCAAGGGATACAGTGAACCTGAAGTGAAGCATCGGAATCTATAACTAGTGTCACAGGATTGGTTCAAATCTTATTCAGTAAGAAGAGTCAGTCTTCTTGTACTTAAGTCGGCATTTTGCCTTTTGTATTTAATTCCGATGCAATTTCTGTGTTTTATCGTCAATAAGAAGCTCCAAGGGATACAGTAAACCTGGCGAGAAACATCGGAATCTATAACTAGTGTCACAGTAATTGTTCAAATCATAGACAGTAAGAAGTGTCAGACGTCTTGTACTTAAGTCGGCATTGTGCCTTTTCTATTTACTTCCGATGCAATTTCTGTGTTTCTTAGTCAATGACAAGGTCCAAGGGATACAGTAAACCTGAAGTGAAGCATCGAAATCTATAACTAGTATCACTGGAAAGGTTCAAAATATAGACAGTAAGAAGAGTCAGTCTTCTTGTACTTAAGTCGGCATTGTGAATTTGTATATAATTCCGATGCAATTTCTGTGATTCATCGTAAATAAGAAGGACCAAGGGATACAGTAAACCTGAAGTGAAGCATCGGACTCTATAACTAGTGTCACAGAAATGGTTCAAAACATAGGCAGTAGAAGAGTCAGTCTTCTTGTACTTAAGTCGGCATTGTGCCTTTTGTATTTAATTCCGATGCAATTTCTGTGTTTCATCGTCAATAAGAATGTGCAAGGGAAACAGAAATCCTGAAGTGTAGCATCGGAACCTACTACTAGTGTCACAGGAATGGTTCAAAACATAGTCAGTAAGAAGAGTCAGTCTTCTTGTCCTTCAGTCGGCATTGTGCCTTTTGTATTTCATTCCGATGCAATTTCTGTGTTTCATCGGCAATAAGGTCAGAGGGATACAGTAAACCTGAAGTGAAGCAACGGAATCCAAAACTAGTGTCACAGGAATGGTTCAAATCATAGACAGTAGGAATTGTCAGTCTTCTTGTACTTAAGTCCGCATTGTGCCTTTTGTATTTAATTCCGATGCAATTTCTGTGTTTCATCGTCAATACGAAAGGTCCAAGGTATACAGTATACCTGAAGTGAAGCATCGGAATCTATAACTAGTGTCACAGGCATGGTTCCAAACATAGTCAGTAAGAAAAGTCAGTCCTCTTGTACTTAAGTCGGCATTGTGCCTTTTCTATTTAATTCCGATGCAATTTCTGTGTTTCATTGTCAATAAGAAGGTCCAAGGGATACAGTAACCCTGGAGTGAAGCATCGGAATCTATAACTAGTGTCACAGGAATGGTTCAAATCATAGACAGTAAGAAGAGTCAGTCTTCTTGTACTTAAGTCGACATTGTGTCTTTTCTATTTAATTCCGATGCAATTACCGTGTTTCATCGTCAATAAGAAGGTCAGAGGGATACAATAAACCTGAAGTGAAGCATCAGAATCTATAACTAGTGTCACAGGACTGGTTCAAAACATAGTCAGTAAGAACAGTCAGTCTTCTTGTCCTTAAGTTGGCATTGTGCCTTTTGTATTTAATTCATATGCAATTTCTGTGTTTTATCGTCAATAAGAAGGTCCAAGGGATACAGTAAACCTGGAGTGTAGCATCGGAATCTATAACTAGTGTCACAGGAGTGGTTGAAAACATAGACAGTAAGAAGAGTCAGTCTTCGTGTACTTAAGTCGGCATTTTGCCTTTTGTATTTAATTCCGATGCTATTTCTGTGTTTCATCGTCAATAAGAAAGTCCAAGGGTTACAGTAAACCTGAAGTGAAGCATCGGAATCTATAACTAGTGTCACAGGAATGGTTCAAAACATAGTCAGTAAGAAGTGTCAGTCTTCTTGTACTTAAGTCTTCATTGTGCCTTTTCTATTTGATTCCGATGCAATTCCTGTGTTTCATCGCCTATAAGAAGGTCCAAGGGATACAGTAAACCTGGAGTGAAGCATCGGAATCTATAACTAGTGTCACAGGAATGTTTCATAGCATAGTCAGTAAGAAGAGTCAGTCTTCTTGTACTTAAGTCGGCATTGTGCCTTTTCTATTTAATTCCGAAGCAATTTCTGTGTTTCATCGTCAATAAGAAGGTCCAAGGGATACAGTAAACCTGAAGTGAAGCATCGGAATTTATATCTAGTGTCACAGGAATGGTTCAAAACATAGACAGTAGGAAGAGTTAGTCTTCTTGACCTTAAGTCGGCATTGTACCTTTTGTAATAAATTCCGATGCAATTTCTGTGTTTCATCGTCAATAAGAATGACCAAGGGATACAGTAAACCTGGAGTGAAGCATCGGAATCTATAACTAGTGTCACAGGGATGGTTCAAAACATAGACAGTAAGAAGAGTCAGTCTTTTTGTACTTAAGTCGGCATTGTGCATTTTGTATTTAATTCCGATGTCATTTCTGTGTTTCATCGTCAATAAAAAGGTCAGAGGGAAACAGTAATCCTGAAGTGAAGCATCGGAATCTATAACTAGTGTCACAGGATTGGTTAAAAACATAGTCAGTAAGAACAGTCAGTCTTGTTGTCCTTAAGTCGGCATTGTGCCTTTTGTATTTCATTCCGATGCAATTTCTGTGTTTCATCGTCAATAAGAATGTCCAAGGGAAACAATAAACCTGAAGTGAAGCATCGGAATTCAAAACTAGTGTCACAGGAATGGTTCAAATCATAGAAAGTAAGTAGAGTCTGTCTTCTTGTACTTAAGTCGGCATTGTGCATTTTGTATTTAATTGAGATGCAATTTCTGTGTTTCATCGTCAATACGTAAGTTCCATGGTATACAGTAAACCTGAGGTGAAGCATCGGAATCTATAACTAGTGTCACAGGAATGGATCAAAACGTAGTCAGTATGAAGAGTCAGTCTTCTTGTACTTAAGTCGGCATTGTGCCTTTTCTATTTAATTCCGACGCAATTGCTGTGTTTCATCGTCAATAAGAAGGACAGAGGGATACCATAAACCTGAAGTGAAGCATAGGAATCTATAACTAGTGTCACAGGAATGGTTCAAAACATAGCCAGTAAGAACAGTCAGTCTTCATGTCCTTAAGTCGGCATTGTGCTTTTGTATTTAATTCCTATGCAAATTCTGTGTTTCATCGTCAATAAGAAGCCCAAGGGATACAGTAAACCTGGAGTGTAGCATCGGAATCTATAACTTGTGTCACAGGAATGGTTTAAAACATAGACTCTAAGAAGAGTGAGTCTTCGTGTACTTAAGTCGGCATTTTGCCTTTTGTATTTAATTCCGATGCAATTTCTGTGTTTCATCGTCAATAAGAAGGGCCAAGGGATACAGTGAAACTGAATTGAAGCAACGGAATCTATAACTAGTGTCACAGGAATGGTTCAAAACATATTCAGTAAGAAGAGTCAGTCTTCTTTTACTTAAGTCTTCATTGTGCCTTTTCTATTTAATTCCGATGCAATTTCTGTGTTTCTTCGTCAATAAGAAGGTCCAAGGAATACAGTAAACCTGGAGTAAAGCATCGGAATCTATGACTAGTGTCACAGGAATGGTTCAAAACATAGACAGTAAGAAGAGTCAGTCTTCGTGTACTTAAGTCGGCATTTTGCCTTTTGTATTTAATTCCGATGAAATTTCTGTGTTTCATCGTCAATTAGAAGGTCCAAGGGATACAGTGAACCTGAAGTGAAGCATCGGAATCTATAACTAGTGTCACAGGAATGGTACAAATCTTATTCAGTAACAAGAGTCAGTCTTCTTGTACTTAAGTCGGCATTTTGCCTTTTGTATTTAATTCCGATGCAATTTCTGTGTTTTATCGTCAATAAGAAGCTCCAAGGGATACAGTAAACCTGGCGTGAAGCATCGGAATCTATAACTAGTGTCACAGTAATTGTTCAAATCATAGACAGTAAGAAGTGTCAGACGTCTTGTACTTAAGTCGGCATTGTGAATTTGTATATAATTCCGATGCAATTTCTGTGATTCATCGTAAATAAGAAGGACCAAGGGATACAGTAAACCTGAAGTGAAGCATCGGACTCTATAACTAGGGTCACAGAAATGGTTCAAAACATAGGCAGTAGAAGAGTCAGTCTTCTTGTACTTAAGTCGGCATTGTGCCTTTTGTATTTAATTCCGATGCAATTTCTGTGTTTCATCGTCAATAAGAATGTGCAAGGGAAACAGAAATCCTGAAGTGTAGCATCGGAACCTACTACTAGTGTCACAGGAATGGTTCAAAACATAGTCAGTAAGAAGAGTCAGTCTTCTTGTCCTTCAGTCGGCATTGTGCCTTTTGTATTTCATTCCGATGCAATTTCTGTGTTTCATCGGCAATTAGGTCAGACGGATACAGTAAACCTGAAGTGAAGCAACGGAATCCAAAACTAGTGTCACAGGAATGGTTCAAATCATAGACAGTAGGAATTGTCAGTCTTCTTGTACTTAAGTCGGCATTGTGCCTTTTGTATTTAATTCCGATGCAATTTCTGTGTTTCATCGTCAATACGAAAGGTCCAAGGTATACAGTATACCTGAAGTGAAGCATCGGAATCTATAACTAGTGTCACAGGCATGGTTCCAAACATAGTCAGTAAGAAGAGTCAGTCCTCTTGTACTTAAGTCGGCATTGTGCCTTTTCTATTTAATTCCGATGCAATTTCTGTGTTTCATCGTCAATAAGAAGGTCCAAGGGATACAGTAACCCTGGAGTGAAGCATCGGAATCTATAACTAGTGTCACAGGAATGGTTCAAATCATAGACAGTAAGAAGAGTCAGTCTTCTTGTACTTAAGTCGACATTGTGTCTTTTCTATTTAATTCCGATGCAATTACCGTGTTTCATCGTCAATAAGAAGGTCAGAGGGATACAATAAACCTGAAGTGAAGCATCAGAATCTATAACTAGTGTCACAGGACTGGTTCAAAACATAGTCAGTAAGAACAGTCAGTCTTCTTGTCCTTAAGTTGGCATTGTGCCTTTTGTATTTAATTCATATGCAATTTCTGTGTTTCATCGTCAATAAGAAGGTCCAAGGGATACAGTAAACCTGGAGTGTAGCATCGGAATCTATAACTAGTGTCACAGGAGTGGTTGAAAACATAGACAGTAAGAAGAGTCAGTCTTCGTGTACTTAAGTCGGCATTTTGCCTTTTGTATTTAATTCCGATGCTATTTCTGTGTTTCATCGTCAATAAGAAAGTCCAAGGGTTACAGTAAACCTGAAGTGAAGCATCGGAATCTATAACTAGTGTCACAGGAATGGTTCAAAACATAGTCAGTAAGAAGTGTCAGTCTTCTTGTACTTAAGTCTTCATTGTGCCTTTTCTATTTGATTCCGATGCAATTCCTATGTTTCATCGCCTATAAGAAGGTCCAAGCGATACAGTAAACCTGGAGTGAAGCATCGGAATCTATAACTAGTGTCACAGGAATGTTTCATAGCATAGTCAGTAAGAAGAGTCAGTCTTCTTGTACTTAAGTCGGCATTGTGCCTTTTCTATTTAATTCCGAAGCAATTTCTGTGTTTCATCGTCAATAAGAAGGTCCAAGGGATACAGTAAACCTGAAGTGAAGCATCGGAATTTATATCTAGTGTCACAGGAATGGTTCAAAACATAGACAGTAGGAAGAGTCAGTCTTGTTGACCTTAAGTCGGCATTGTACCTTTTGTAATAAATTCCGATGCAATTTCTGTGTTTCATCGTCAATAAGAATGACCAAGGGATACAGTAAACCTGGAGTGAAGCATCGGAATCTATAACTAGTGTCACAGGGATGGTTCAAAACATAGACAGTAAGAAGAGTCAGTCTTTTTAACTTAAGTCGGCATTGTGCATTTTGTATTTAATTCCGATGCCATTTCTGTGTTTCATCGTCAATAAAAAGGTCAGAGGGAAACAGTAATCCTGAAGTGAAGCATCGGAATCTATAACTAGTGTCACAGGATTGGTTAAAAGTATAGTCAGTAAGAACAGTCAGTCTTGTTGTCCTTAAGTCGGCATTGTGCCTTTTGTATTTCATTCCGATGCAATTTCTGTGTTTCATCGTCAATAAGAATGTCCAAGGGAAACAATAAACCTGAAGTGAAGCATCGGAATCCAAAACTAGTGTCACAGGAATGGTTCAAATCATAGAAAGTAAGTAGAGTCTGTCTTCTTGTACTTAAGTCGGCATTGTGCATTTTGTATTTAATTGAGATGCAATTTCTGTGTTTCATCGTCAATAAGAAGGGCCAAGGGATACAGTGAAACTGAATTGAAGCAACGGAATCTATAACTAGTGTCACAGGAATGGTTCAAAACATATTCAGTAAGAAGAGTCAGCCTTCTTTTACTTAAGTCTTCATTGTGCCTTTTCTATTTAATTCCGATGCAATTTCTGTGTTTCATCGTCAATAAGAAGGTCCAAGGGATACAGTAAAAGTGGAGTAAGGCATCGGAATCTATGACTAGTGTCACAGGAATGGTTCAAAACATAGACAGTAAGAAGAGTCAGTCTTCGTGTACTTAAGTCGGCATTTTGCCTTTTGTATTTAATTCCGATGAAATTTCTGTGTTTCATCGTCAATTAGAATGTCCAAGGGATACAGTGAACCTGAAGTGAAGCATCGGAATCTATAACTAGTGTCACAGGAATGGTTCAAATCTTATTCAGTAAGAAGAGTCAGTCTTCTTTCACTTAAGTCTTCATTGTGCCTTTTCTATTTAATTCCGATGCAATTTCTGTGTTTCATCGTCAATAAGAAGGTCCATGGGATACAGTAAAGCTGGAGTGAAGCATCGGAATCTATGACTAGTGTCAATGGAATGGTTCAAAACATAGACAGTAAGAGGAGTCAGTCTTCTTGTACTTAAGTCGGCATTTTGCCTTTTGTATTTACTTCCGATGCAATTTCTGTGTTTCATAGTCAATGACAAGGTCCAAGGGATACAGTAAACCTGAAGTGAAGCATCGAAATCTATAACCAGTGTCACTGGAAAGGTTCAAAATATAGACAGTAAGAAGAGTCAGTCTTCTTGTACTTAAGTCGGCATTGTGAATTTGTATATAATTCCGATGCAATTTTTTTGATTCATCGTAAATAAGAAGGACCAAGGGATACAGTAAACCTGAAGTGAAGCATCGGACTCTATAACTAGTGTCACAGAAATGGTTCAAAACATAGACAGTAGAAGAGTCAGTCTTCTTGTACTTAAGTCGGCATTGAGCGTTTTGAATTTAATTCCGATGCAATTTCTGTGTTTCATCGTCAATAAGAATGTCCAAGGGAAACAGAAATCAAGAAGTGTTGCATCGGAACCTATTACTAGTGTCACAAAAATGGTTCAAAACATAGTCAGTAAGAAGAGTCAGTCTTCTTGTCCTTCAGTCGGCATTGTGCCTTTTGTATTTCATTCCGATGCAATTTCTGTGTTTCATCGGCAATAAGGTCAGAGGGATACAGTAAACCTGAAGAGAAGCATCGGAATCCAAACCTAGTGTCACAGGAATGGTTCAAATCATAGACAGTAGGAATTGTCAGTCTTCTTGTACTTAAGTCGGCATTGTGCCTTTTGTATTTAATTCCGAGGCAATTTCTGTGTTTCATCGTCAATACGAAAGGTCCAAGGTATACAGTATACCTGAAGTGAAGCATCGGAATCTATAACTAGTGTCACAGTAATGGTTCGAAACATAGTCAGTAAGAAGAGTCAGTCCTCTTGTACTTAAGTCGGCATTGTGCCTTTTCTATTTAATTCCGATGCAATTTCTGTGTTTCATCGTCAATAAGAAGGTCCAAGGGATACAGTAACCCTGGAGTGAAGCATCGGAATCTATAACTAGTGTCACAGGAATGGTTCAAATCATAGACAGTAAGAAGAGTCAGTCTTCTTGTACTTAAGTCGACATTGTGTCTTTTCTATTTAATTCCGATGCAATTACTGTGTTTCATCGTCAATAAGAAGGTCAGAGGGATACAATAAACCTGAAGTGAAGCAACAGAATCTATAACTAGTGTCACAGGACTGGTTCAAAACATAGTCAGTAAGAACAGTCAGTCTTCTTGTCCTTAAGTCGGCATTGTGCCTTTTGTATTTAATTCCTATGCAATATCTGTGTTTCATCGTCAATAAGAAGGTCCAAGGGATAAAGTAAACCTGGAATGTAGCATCGGAATCTATAACTAGTGTCACAGGAATGGTTCAAATCATAGAAAGTAAGTAGAGTCTGTCTTCTTGTACTTAAGTCGGCATTGTGCATTTTGTATTTAATTGAGATGCAATTTCTGTATTTCATCGTCAATACGAAAGTTCCATGGTATACAGTAAACCTGAGGTGAAGCATCGGAATCTATAACTAGTGTCACAGGAATGGATCAAAACCTAGTCAGTAAGAAGAGTCAGTCTTCTTGTACTTAAGTCGGCATTGTGCCTTTTCTATTTAAATCCGACGCAATTTCTGTGTTTCATCGTCAATAAGAAGGACAGAGGGATACAATAAACCTGAAGTGAAGCATAGGAATCTATAACTAGTGTCACAGGAATGGTTCAAAACATAGTCAGTAAGAACAGTCAGTCTTCATGTCCTTAAGTCGGCATTGTGCTTTTGTATTTAATTCCTATACAAATTCTGTGTTTCATCGTCAATAAGAAGCCCAAGGGATACAGTAACCCTGAGTGAAGCATCGGAATCTATAACTAGTGTCATAGGAATGGTTCAAATCATAGACAGTAAGAAGAGTCAGTCTTCTTGTACTTAAGTCGACATTGTGTCTTTTCTATTTAATTCCGATGCAATTACCGTGTTTCATCGTCAATAAGAAGGTCAGAGGGATACAATAAACCTGAAGTGAAGCATCGGAATCTATAACTAGTGTCACAGGAATGGTTCAAATCATAGACACTAAGAAGAGTGAGTCTTCGTGTACTTAAGTCGGCATTTTGCCTTTTGTATTTAATTCCGATGCAATTTCTGTGTTTCATCGTCAATAAGAAGGGCCAAGGGATACAGTGAACCTGAAGTGAAGCAACGGAATCTATAACTAGTGTCACAGGAATGGTTCAAAACATATTCAGTAAGAAGAGTCAGTCTTCTTTTACTTAAGTCTTCATTGTGCCTTTTCTATTTAATTCCGATGCAATTTCTGTGTTTCTTCGTCATTAAGAAGGTCCAAGGGATACAGTAAACCTGGAGTAAAGCATCGGAATCTATGACTAGTGTCACAGGAATGGTTCAAAACATAGACAGTAAGAAGAGTCAGTCTTCGTGTACTTAAGTCGGCATTTTGCCTTTTGTATTTAATTCCGATGAAATTTCTGAGTTTCATCGTCAATTAGAAGGTCCAAGGGATACAGTGAACCTGAAGTGAAGCATCGGAATCTATAACTAGTGTCACAGGAATGGTTCAAATCTTATTCAGTAAGAAGAGTCAGTCTTCTTGTACTTAAGTCGGCATTTTGCCTTTTGTATTTAATTCCGATGCAATTTCTGTGTTTTATCGTCAATAAGAAGCTCCAAGGGATACAGTAAACCTGGCGTGAAGCATCGGAATCTATAACTAGTGTCACAGTAATTGTTCAAATCATAGACAGTAAGAAGTGTCAGACGTCTTGTACTTAAGTCGGCATTGTGCCTTTTCTATTTACTTCCGATGCAATTTCTGTGTTTCTTAGTCAATGACAAGGTCCAAGGGATACAGTAAACCTGAAGTGAAGCATCGAAATCTATAACTAGTATCGCTGGAAAGGTTCAAAATATAGACAGTAAGAAGAGTCAGTCTTCTTGTACTTAAGTCGGCATTGTGAATTTGTATATAATTCCGATGCAATTTCTGTGATTCATCGTAAATAAGAAGGACCAAGGGATACAGTAAACCTGAAGTGAAGCATCGGACTCTATAACTAGTGTCACAGAAATGGTTCAAAACATAGGCAGTAGAAGAGTCAGTCTTCTTGTACTTAAGTCGGCATTGTGCCTTTTGTATTTAATTCCGATGCAATTTCTGTGTTTCATCGTCAATAAGAATGTGCAAGGGAAACAGAAATCCTGAAGTGTAGCATCGGAACCTACTACTAGTGTCACAGGAATGGTTCAAAACATAGTCAGTAAGAAGAGTCAGTCTTCTTGTCCTTCAGTCGGCATTGTGCCTTTTGTATTTCATTCCGATGCAATTTCTGTGTTTCATCGGCAATAAGGTCAGAGGGATACAGTAAACCTGAAGTGAAGCAACGGAATCCAAAACTAGTGTCACAGGAATGGTTCAAATCATAGACAGTAGGAATTGTCAGTCTTCTTGTACTTAAGTCGGCATTGTGCCTTTTGTATTTAATTCCGATGCAATTTCTGTGTTTCATCGTCAATACGAAAGGTCCAAGGTATACAGTATACCTGAAGTGAAGCATCGGAATCTATAACTAGTGTCACAGGCATGGTTCCAAACATAGTCAGTAAGAAGAGTCAGTCCTCTTGTACTTAAGTCGGCATTGTGCCTTTTCTATTTAATTCCGATGCAATTTCTGTGTTTCATCGTCAATAAGAAGGTCCAAGGGATACAGTAACCCTGGAGTGAAGCATCGGAATCTATAACTAGTGTCACAGGAATGGTTCAAATCATAGACAGTAAGAAGAGTCAGTCTTCTTGTACTTAAGTCGACATTGTGTCTTTTCTATTTAATTCCGATGCAATTACCGTGTTTCATCGTCAGTAAGAAGGTCAGAGGGATACAATAAACCTGAAGTGAAGCATCAGAATCTATAACTAGTGTCACAGGACTGGTTCAAAACATAGTCAGTAAGAACAGTCAGTCTTCTTGTCCTTAAGTTGGAATTGTGCCTTTTGTATTTAATTCATATGCAATTTCTGTGTTTCATCGTCAATAAGAAGGTCCAAGGGATACAGTAAACCTGGAGTGTAGCATCGGAATCTATAACTAGTGTCACAGGAATGGTTGAAAACATAGTCAGTAAGAAGTGTCAGTCTTCTTGTACTTAAGTCTTCATTGTGCCTTTTCTATTTGATTCCGATGCAATTCCTGTGTTTCATCGCCTATAAGAAGGTCGAAGGGATACAGTAAACCTGGAGTGAAGCATCGGAATCTATAACTAGTGTCACAGGAATGTTTCATAGCATAGTCAGTAAGAAGAGTCAGTCTTCTTGTACTTAAGTCGGCATTGTGCCTTTTCTATTTAATTCCGATGCAATTTCTGTGTTTCATCGTCAATAAGAAGGTCCAAGGGATACAGTAAACCTGAAGTGAAGCATCGGAATTTATATCTAGTGTCACAGGAATGGTTCAAAACATAGACAGTAGGAAGAGTCAGTCTTCTTGTACTTAAGTCGGCATTGTGCCTTTTCTATTTAATTCCGATGCAATTTCTGTGTTTCATCGTCAATAAGAAGGTCCAAGGGATACAGTAAACCTGAAGTGAAGCATCGGAATTTATATCTAGTGTCACAGGAATGGTTCAAAACATAGACAGTAGGAAGAGTCAGTCTTTTTGACCTTAAGTCGGCATTGTACCTTTTGTAATAAATTCCGATGCTATTTCTGTGTTTCATCGTCAATAAGAATGACCAAGGGATACAGTAAACCTGGAGTGAAGCATCGGAATCTATAACTAGTGTCACAGGGATGGTTCAAAACATAGACAGTAAGAAGAGTCAGTCTTTTTGTACTTAAGTCGGCATTGTGCATTTTGTATTTAATTCCGATGCCATTTCTGTGTTTCATCGTCAATAAAAAGGTCAGGGGGAAACAGTAATCCTGAAGTGAAGCATCGGAATCTATAACTAGTGTCACAGGATTGGTTAAAAACATAGTCAGTAAGAACAGTCAGTCTTGTTGTCCTTTAGTCGGCATTGTGCCTTTTGTATTTCATTCCGATGCAATTTCTGTGTTTCATCGTCAATAAGAATGTCCAAGGGAAACAATAAACCTGAAGTGAAGCATCGGAATCCAAAACTAGTGTCACAGGAATGGTTCAAATCATAGAAAGTAAGTAGAGTCTGTCTTATTGTACTTAAGTCGGCATTGTGCATTTTGTATTTAATTGAGATGCAATTTCTGTGTTTCATCGTCAATACGTAAGTTCCATGGTATACAGTAAACCTGAGGCGAAGCATCGGAATCTATAACTAGTGTCACAGGAATGGATCAAAACCTAGTCAGTAAGAAGAGTCAGTCTTCTTGTACTTAAGTCGGCATTGTGCCTTTTCTATTTAATTCCGACGCAATTGCTGTGTTTCATCGTCAATAAGAAGGACAGAGGGATACAATAAACCTGAAGTGAAGCATAGGAATCTATAACTAGTGTCACAGGAATGGTTCAAAACATAGTCAGTAAGAACAGTCAGTCTTCATGTCCTTAAGTCGGCATTGTGCTTTTGTATTTAATTCCTATGCAAATTCTGTGTTTCATCGTCAATAAGAAGCCCAAGGGATACAGTAAACCTGGAGTGTAGCATCGGAATCTATAACTTGTGTCACAGGAATGGTTTAAAACATAGACTCTAAGAAGAGTGAGTCTTCGTGTACTTAAGTCGGCATTTTGCCTTTTGTATTTAATTCCGATGCAATTTCTGTGTTTCATCGTCAATAAGAAGGGCCAAGGGATACAGTGAAACTGAATTGAAGCAACGGAATCTATAACTAGTGTCACAGGAATGGTTCAAAACATATTCAGTAAGAAGAGTCAGTCTTCTTTTACTTAAGTCTTCATTGTGCCTTTTCTATTTAATTCCGATGCAATTTCTGTGTTTCTTCGTCAATAAGAAGGTCCTAGGAATACAGTAAACCTGGAGTAAAGCATCGGAATCTATGACTAGTGTCACAGGAATGGTTCAAAACATAGACAGTAAGAAGAGTCAGTCTTCGTGTACTTAAGTCGGCATTTTGCCTTTTGTATTTAATTCCGATGAAATTTCTGTGTTTCATCGTCAATTAGAAGGTCCAAGGGATGCAGTGAACCTGAAGTCAAGCATCGGAATCTATAACTAGTGTCACAGGAATGGTACAAATCTTATTCAGTAAGAAGAGTCAGTCTTCTTGTACTTAAGTCGGCATTTTGCCTTTTGTATGTAATTCCGATGCAATTTCTGTGTTTTATCGTCAATAAGAAGCTCCAAGGGATACAGTAAACCGGGCGTGAAGCATCGGAATCTATAACTAGTGTCACAGTAATTGTTCAAATCATAGACAGTAAGAAGTGTCAGACGTCTTGTACTTAAGTCGGCATAGTGCCTTTTCTATTTACTTCCGATGCAATTTCTGTGTTTCTTAGTCAATGACAAGGTCCAAGGGATACAGTAAACCTGAAGTGAAGCATCGAAATCTAAAACTAGTGTCACTGGAAAGGTTCAAAATATAGACAGTAAGAAGAGTCAGTCTTCTTGTACTTAAGTCGGCATTGTGAATTTGTATATAATTCCGATGCAATTTCTGTGATTCATCGTAAATAAGAAGGACCAAGGGATACAGTAAACCTGAAGTGAAGCATCGGACTCTATAACTAGTGTCACAGAAATGGTTCAAAACATAGGCAGTAGAAGAGTCAGTCTTCTTGTACTTAAGTCGGCACTGTGCCTTTTGTATTTAATTCCGATGCAATTTCTGTGTTTCATCGTCAATAAGAATGTGCAAGGGAAACAGAAATCCTGAAGTGTAGCATCGGAACCTACTACTAGTGTCACAGGAATGGTTCAAAACATAGTCAGTAAGAAGAGTCAGTCTTCTTGTCCCTCAGTCGGCATTGTGGCTTTTGTATTTCATTCCGATGCAATTTCTGTGTTTCATCGGCAATAAGGTCAGAGGGATACAGTAAACCTGAAGTGAAGCATCGGAATCCAAACCTAGTGTCACAGGAATGGTTCAAATCATAGACAGTGGGAATTATCAGTCTTCTTGTACTTATGTCGGCATTGTGCCTTTTGTATTTAATTCCGATGCAATTTCTGTGTTTCATCGTCAATACGAAAGGTCCAAGGTATACAGTATACCTGAAGTGAAGCATCGGAATCTATAACTAGTGTCACAGGAATGGTTCCAAACATAGTCAGTAAGAAGAGTCAGTAATCTTGTACTTAAGTCGGCATTGTGCCTTTTCTATTTAATTCCGATGCAATTTCTGTGTTTCATCGTCAATAAGAAGGTCCAAGGGATACAGTAACCCTGGAGTGAAGCATCGGAATCTATAACTAGTGTC
The DNA here is from genome assembly GCF_021461385.2 of Schistocerca piceifrons. Classification (NCBI taxonomy): domain Eukaryota; kingdom Metazoa; phylum Arthropoda; class Insecta; order Orthoptera; family Acrididae; genus Schistocerca; species Schistocerca piceifrons. The sequence continues at coordinate 478,547 of NW_025727432.1, read as the reverse complement.
ACAGGAATGGTTCAAATCATAGACAGTAAGAAGAGTCAGTCCTCCTGTACTTAAGTCGACATTGTGTCTTTTCTATTTAATTCCGATGCAATTACCGTGTTTCATCGTCAATAAGAAGGTCAGAGGGATACAATAAACCTGAAGTGAAGCATCAGAATCTATAACTAGTGTCACAGGACTGGTTCAAAGCATAGTCAGTAAGAACAGTCAGTCTTCTTGTCCTTAAGTTGGCATTGTGCCTTTTGTATTTAATTCCTACGCAATTTCTGTGTTTCATCGTCAATAAGAAGGTCCAAGGGATACAGTAAACCTGGAGTGTAGCATCGGAATCTATAACTAGTGTCACAAGAATGGTTGAAAACATAGACAGTAAGAAGAGTCAGTCTTCGTGTACTTAAGTCGGCATTTTGCCTTTTGTATTTAATTCCGATGCAATATCTGTGTTTCATCGTCAATAAGAAAGTCCAAGGGTTACAGTAAACCTGAAGTGAAGCATCAGAATCTATAACAAGTGTCACAGGAATGGTTCAAAACATAGTCAGTAAGAACAGTCAGTCTTCTTGTCCTTAAGTCGGCATTGTGCCTTTTGTATTTAATTCCTATGCAATTTCTGTGTTTCATCGTCAATAAGAATTTCCAAGGGATACAGTAAACCTGGAGTGTAGCATTGGAATCTATAACTAGTGTCACAGGAATGGTTGAAAACATAGACAGTAGGAAGAGTCAGTCTTCTTGACCTTAAGTCGGCATTGTACCTTTTGTATTAAATTCCGATGCAAATTCTGTGTTTCATCGTCAATAAGAAGCCCAAGGGATACAGTAAACCAGGAGTGTAGCATCGGAAACTATAACTTGTGTCACAGGAATGGTTCAAAACATAGACACTAAGAAGAGTGAGTCTTCGTGTACTTAAGTCGGCATTTTGCCTTTTCTATTTAATTCCGATGCAATTTCTGTGTTTCATCGTCAATAAGAAGGGCCAAGGGATACAGTGAACCTGAAGTGAAGCAACGGAATCTATAACTAGTGTCACAGGAATGGTTCAAAACATATTCAGTAAGAAGAATCGGTCTTGTTTTACTTAAGTCTTCATTGTGCCTTTTCTATTTAATTCCGATGCAATTTCTGTGTTTCTTCGTCAATAAGAAGGTCCAAGGGATACAGTAAACCTGGAGTAAAGCATCGGAATCTATGTCTAGTGTCACAGGAATGGTTCAAAACATAGACAGTGAGAAGAGTCAGTCTTCGTGTACTTAAGTCGGCATTTTGCCTTTTGTATTTAATTCCGATGAAATTTCTGTGTTTCATCGTCAATTAGAAGGTCCAAGGGATACAGTGAACCTGAAGTGAAGCATCGGAATCTATAACTAGTGTCACAGGAATGGTTCAAATCTTATTCAGTAAGAAGAGTCAGTCTTCTTGTACTTAAGTCGGCATTTTGCCTTTTGTATTTAATTCCGATGCAATTTCTGTGTTTTATCGTCAATAAGAAGCTCCAAGGGATACAGTAAACCTGGCGTGAAGCATCGGAATCTATAACTAGTGTCACAGTAATTGTTCAAATCATAGACAGCAAGAAGTGTCAGACGTCTTGTACTTAAGTCGGCATTGTGCCTTTTCTATTTACTTCAGATGCAATTTCTGTGTTTCTTAGTCAATGACAAGGTCCAAGGGATACAGTAAACCTGAAGTGAAGCATCGAAATCTAAAACTAGTGTCACTGGAAAGGTTCAAAATATAGACAGTAAGAGGAGTCAGTCTTCTTGTACTTAAGTCGGCATTGTGAATTTGTATATAATTCCGGTGCAATTTCTGTGATTCATCGTAAATAAGAAGGACCAAGGGATACAGTAAACCTGAGGCGAAGCATCGGACTCTATAACTAGTGTCACAGAAATGGTTCAAAACATAGGCAGTAGAAGAGTCAGTCTTCTTGTACTTAAGTCGGCATTGTGCCTTTTGTATTTAATTCCGATGCAATTTCTTTGTTTCATCGTCAATAAGAATGTCCAAGGGAAACAGATATCCTGAAGTGTAGCATCGGAACCTACTACTAGTGTCACAGGAATGGTTCAAAACATAGTCAGTAAGAAGAGTCAGTCTTCTTGTCCTTCAGTCGGCATTGTGCCTTTTGTATTTCATTCCGATGCAATTTCTGTGTTTCATCGGCAATAAGGTGAGAGGGATACAGTAAACCTGAAGTGAAGCATCGGAATCCAAAACTAGTGTCACAGGAATGGTTCAAATCATAGACAGTAGGAATTGTCAGTCTTCTTGTACTTAAGTCGGCATTGTGCCTTTTGTATTTCATTCCGATGCAATTTCTGTGTTTCATCGGCAATAAGGTCAGAGGGATACAGTAAACCTGAAGTGAAGCATCGGAATCCAAAACTAGTGTCACAGGAATGGTTCAAATCATAGACAGTAAGAAGAGTCAGTCTTCTTGTACTTAAGTCGACATTGTGTCTTTTCTATTTAATTCCGATGCAATTACCATGTTTCATCGTCAATAAGAAGGTCAGAGGGATACAATAAACCAGAAGTGAAGCATCAGAATCTATAACTAGTGTCACAGGACTGGTTCAAAACATAGTCAGTAAGAACAGTCAGTCTTCTTGTCCTTAAGTTGGCATTGTGCCTTTTGTATTTAATTCCTATGCAATTTCTGTGTTTCATCGTCAATAAGAAGGTCCAAGGGATACAGTAAACCTGGAGTGTAGCATCGGAATCTATAACTAGTGTCACAGGAATGGTTGAAAACATAGACAGTAAGAAGAGTCAGTCTTCGTGTACTTAAGTCGGCATTTTCCCATTTGTATTTAATTCCGATGCAATTTCTGTGTTTCATCGTCAATAAGAGAGTCCAAGGGTTACAGTAAACCTGAAGTGAAGCATCGGAATCTATAACTAGTGTCACAGGAATGGTTCAAAACATAGTCAGTAAGAACAGTCAGTCTTCTTGTCCTTAAGTCGGCATTGTGCCTTTTGTATTTAATTCCTATGCAATTTCTGTGTTTCATCGTCAAAAAGAAGGTCCAAGGGATACAGTAAACCTGGAGTGTAGCATCGGAATCTATAACTAGTGTCACAGAAATGGTTGAAAACATAGACAGTAGGAAGAGTCAGTCTTCTTGACCTTAAGTCGGCATTGTACCTTTTGTATTAAATTCCGATGCAATTTCTGTGTTTCATCGTCAATAAGAACTACCAAGGGATACAGTAAACGTGGAGTGAAGCATCGGAATCTATAACTAGTGTCACAGGGATGGTTCAAAACATAGACAGTAAGAAGAATCAGTCATTTTGTACTTAAGTCGGCATTGTGCATTTTGTATTTAATTCCGATGCAATTTCTGTGTTTCATCGTCAATAAAAAGGTCAGAGGGATAGAGTAATCCTGAAGTGAAGCATCGGAATCTATAACTAGTGTCACAGGATTGGTTAAAACATAGTCAGTAAAAACAGTCAGTCTTCTTGTCCTTAAGTCGGCATTGTGCCTTTTGTATTTCATTCCGATGCAATTTCTGTGTTTCATTGTCAATAAGAATGTCCAAGGGAAACAGTAAACCTGAAGTGAAGCATCGGAATCTAAAACTAGTGTCACAGGAATGGTTCAAATCATAGAAAGTAAGTAGAGTCAGTCTTCTTGTACTTAAGTCGGCATTGTGCCTTTTGTATTTAATTGAGATGCAATTTCTGTGTTTAATCGTCAATACGAAAGGTCCATGGTATACAGTAAACCTGAAGTGAAGCATCGGAGTCTATAACTAGTGTCACAGGAATGGTTCAAAACCTAGTCAGTAAGAAGAGTCAGTCTTCTTGTACTTAAGTCGGCATTGTGCCTTTTCTATCTAATTCCGACGCAATTTCTGTGTTTCATCGCCAATAAGAAGGACAGAGGGATACAATAAACCTGGAGAGAAACATCGGAATCTATAACTAGTGTCACAGGAATGGTTCAAAGCATAGACAGTAAGAAGAGTCAGTCTTCTTGTACTTAAGTCGACATTGTGCCTTTTCTATTTAATTCCGATGCAATTTCTGTGTTTCATCGTCAATAAGAAGGACAGAGGGATATAATAAACCTGAAGTGAAGCATCGGAATCTATAACTAGTGACACCGGAATGGTTCAAAACATAGTCAGTAAGGACAGTCAGTCTTCATGTCCTTAAGTCGTCATTGTGCCTTTTGTATTTAATTCCTATGCAATTTCTGTGTTTCATCGTCAATAAGAAAGTCCAAGGGTTACAGTAAACCTGAAGTGAAGCATCGGAATCTATAACTAGTGTCACAGGAATGGTTCAAAACATAGTCAGTAAGAAGTGTCAGTTTTCTTGTACTTAAGTCTTCATTGTGCCTTTTCTATTTGATTCCGATGCAATTCCTGTGTTTCATCGCCTATAAGAAGGTCCAAGGGATACAGTAAACCTGGAGTGAAGCATCGGAATCTATAACTAGTGTCACAGGAATGTTTCATAGCATAGTCAGTAAGAAGAGTCAGTCATCTTGTACTTAAGTCGGCATTGTGCCTTTTCTATTTAATTCCGAAGCAATTTCTGTGTTTCATCGTCAATAAGAAGGTCCAAGGGATACAGTAAACCTGAAGTGAAGCATCGGAATTTATATCTAGTGTCACAGGAATGGTTCAAAACATAGACAGTAGGAAGAGTCAGTCTTCTTGACCTTAAGTCGGCATTGTACCTTTTGTAATAAATTCCGATGCAATTTCTGTGTTTCATCGTCAATAAGAATGACCAAGGGATACAGTAAACCTGGAGTGAAGCATCGGAATCTATAACTAGTGTCACAGGGATGGTTCAAAACATAGACAGTAAGAAGAGTCAGTCGTTTTGTACTTAAGTCGGCATTGTGCATTTTGTATTTAATTCCGATGCAATTTCTGTGTTTCATCGTCAATAAAAAGGTCAGAGGGAAACAGTAATCCTGAAGTGAAGCATCGGAATCTATAACTAGTGTCACAGGATTGGTTAAAAACATAGTCAGTAAGAACCGTCAGTCTTGTTGTCCTTAAGTCGGCATTGTGCCTTTTGCATTTCATTCCGATGCAATTTCTGTGTTTCATCGTCAATAAGAATGTCCAAGGGAAACAAGAAACCTGAAGTGAAGCATCGGAATCCTAAACTAGTGTCACAGGCATGGTTCAAATCATAGAAAGTAAGTAGAGTCTGTCTTCTCGTACTTAAGTCGGCATTGTGCATTTTGTATTTAATTGAGATGCAATTTCTGTGTTTCATCGTCAATACGAAAGTTCCATGGTATACAGTAAACCTGAGGTGAAGCATCGGAATCTATAACTAGTGTCACAGGAATGGATCAAAACCTAGTCAGTAAGAAGAGTCAGTCTTCTTGTACTTAAGTCGGCATTGTGCCTTTTCTATTTAATTCCGACGCAATTGCTGTGTTTCATCGTCAATAAGAAGGACAGAGGGATACAATAAACCTGAAGTGAAGCATAGGAATCTATAACTAGTGTCACAGGAATGGTTCAAAACATAGTCAGTAATAACAGTCAGTCTTCATGTCCTTAAGTCGGCATTGTGCTTTTGTATTTAATTCCTATGCAAATTCTGTGTTTCATCGTCAATAAGAAGCTCCAAGGGATACAGTAAACCTGGCGTGAAGCATCGGAATCTATAACTAGTGTCACAGGAATGGTACAAATCTTATTCAGTAAGAAGAGTCAGTCTTCTTGTACTTAAGTCGGCATTTTGCCTTTTGTATTTAATTCCGATGCAATTTCTGTGTTTTATCGTCAATAAGAAGCTCCAAGGGATACAGTAAACCTGGCGTGAAGCATCGGAATCTATAACTAGTGTCACAGTAACTGTTCAAATCATAGACAGTAAGAAGTGTCAGACGTCTTGTACTTAAGTCGGCATTGTGCCTTTTCTATTTACTTCCGATGCAATTTCTGTGTTTCTTAGTCAATGACAAGGTCCAAGGGATACAGTAAACCTGAAGTGAAGCATCGAAATCTATAACTAGTGTCACTGGAAAGGTTCAAAATATAGACAGTAAGAAGAGTCAGTCTTCTTGTACTTAAGTCGGCATTGTGAATTTGTATATAATTCCGATGCAATTTCTGTGATTCATCGTAAATAAGAAGGACCAAGGGATACAGTAAACCTGAAGTGAAGCATCGGACTCTATAACTAGTGTCACAGAAATGGTTCAAAACATAGGCAGTAGAAGAGTCAGTCTTCTTGTACTTAAGTCGGCACTGTGCCTTTTGTATTTAATTCCGATGCAATTTCTGTGTTTCATCGTCAATAAGAATGTGCAAGGGACACAGAAATCCTGAAGTGTAGCATCGGAACCTACTACTAGTGTCACAGGAATGGTTCAAAACATAGTCAGTAAGAAGAGTCAGTCTTCTTGTCCTTCAGTCGGCATTGTGGCTTTTGTATTTCATTCCGATGCAATTTCTGTGTTTCATCGGCAATAAGGTCAGAGGGATACAGTAAACCTGAAGTGAAGCATCGGAATCCAAACCTAGTGTCACAGGAATGGTTCAAATCATAGACAGTGGGAATTATCAGTCATCTTGTACTTATGTCGGCATTGTGCCTTTTGTATTTAATTCCGATGCAATTTCTGTGTTTCATCGTCAATACGAAAGGTCCAAGGTATACAGTATACCTGAAGTGAAGCATCGGAATCTATAACTAGTGTCACAGGAATGGTTCCAAACATAGTCAGTAAGAAGAGTCAGTAATCTTGTACTTAAGTCGGCATTGTGCCTTTTCTATTTAATTCCGATGCAATTTCTGTGTTTCATCGTCAATAAGAAGGTCCAAGGGATACAGTAACCCTGGAGTGAAGCATCGGAATCTATAACTAGTGTCACAGGAATGGTTCAAATCATAGACAGTAGGAATTGTCAGTCTTCTTGTACTTAAGTCGGCATTGTGCCTTTTGTATTTCATTCCGATGAAATTTCTGTGTTTCATCGGCAATAAGGTCAGAGGGATACAGTAAACCTGAAGTGAAGCATCGGAATCCAAAACTAGTGTCACAGGAATGGTTCAAATCATAGACAGTAAGAAGAGTCAGTCTTCTTGTACTTAAGTCGACATTGTGTCTTTTCTATTTAATTCCGATGCAATTACCGTGTTTCATCGTCAATAAGAAGGTCAGAGGGATACAATAAACCAGAAGTGAAGCATCAGAATCTATAACTAGTGTCACAGGACTGGTTCAAAACATAGTCAGTAAGAACAGTCAGTCTTCTTGTCCTTAAGTTGGCATTGTGCCTTTTGTATTTAATTCCTATGCAATTTCTGTGTTTCATCGTCAATAAGAAGGTCCAAGGGATACAGTAAACCTGGAGTGTAGCATCGGAATCTATAACTAGTGTCACAGGAATGGTTGAAAACATAGACAGTAAGAAGAGTCAGTCTTCGTGTACTTAAGTCGGCATTTTCCCATTTGTATTTAATTCCGATGCAATTTCTGTGTTTCATCGTCAATAAGAAAGTCCAAGGGTTACAGTAAACCTGAAGTGAAGCATCGGAATCTATAACTAGTGTCACAGGAATGGTTCAAAACATAGTCAGTAAGAACAGTCAGTCTTCTTGTCCTTAAGTCGGCATTGTGCCTTTTGTATTTAATTCCTATGCAATTTCTGTGTTTCATCGTCAAAAAGAAGGTCCAAGGGATACAGTAAACCTGGAGTGTAGCATCGGAATCTATAACTAGTGTCACAGAAATGGTTGAAAACATAGACAGTAGGAAGAGTCAGTCTTCTTGACCTTAAGTCGGCATTGTACCTTTTGTATTAAATTCCGATGCAATTTCTGTGTTTCATCGTCAATAAGAACGACCAAGGGATACAGTAAACCTGGAGTGAAGCATCGGAATCTATAACTAGTGTCACAGGGATGGTTCAAAACATAGACAGTAAGAAGAATCAGTCTTTTTGTACTTAAGTCGGCATTGTGCATTTTGTATTTAATTCCGATGCAATTTCTGTGTTTCATCGTCAATAAAAAGGTCAGAGGGATACAGTAATCCTGAAGTGAAGCATCGGAATCTATAACTAGTGTCACAGGATTGGTTAAAACATAGTCAGTAAAAACAGTCAGTCTTCTTGTCCTTAAGTCGGCATTGTGCCTTTTGTATTTCATTCCGATGCAATTTCTGTGTTTCATTGTCAATAAAAATGTCCAAGGGAAACAGTAAACCTGAAGTGAAGCATCGGAATCTAAAACTAGTGTCACAGGAATGGTTCAAATCATAGAAAGTAAGTAGAGTCAGTCTTCTTGTACTTAAGTCGGCATTGTGCCTTTTGTATTTAATTGAGATGCAATTTCTGTGTTTAATCGTCAATACGAAAGGTCCATGGTATACAGTAAACCTGAAGTGAAGCATCGGAGTCTATAACTAGTGTCACAGGAATGGTTCAAAACCTAGTCAGTAAGAAGAGTCAGTCTTCTTGTACTTAAGTCGGCATTGTGCCTTTTCTATCTAATTCCGACGCAATTTCTGTGTTTCATCGCCAATAAGAAGGACAGAGGGATACAATAAACCTGGAGAGAAACATCGGTATCTATGACTAGTGTCACAGGAATGGTTCAAAGCATAGACAGTAAGAAGAGTCAGTCTTCTTGTGCTTAAGTCGACATTGTGCCTTTTCTATTTAATTCCGATGCAATTTCTGTGTTTCATCGTCAATAAGAAGGACAGAGGGATATAATAAACCTGAAGTGAAGCATCGGAATCTATAACTAGTGACACCGGAATGGTTCAAAACATAGTCAGTAAGGACAGTCAGTCTTCATGTCCATAAGTCGTCATTGTGCCTTTTGTATTTAATTCCTATGCAATTTCTGTGTTTCATCGTCAATAAGAAAGTCCAAGGGTTACAGTAAACCTGAAGTGAAGCATCGGAATCTATAACTAGTGTCACAGGAATGTTTCATAGCATAGTCAGTAAGAAGAGTCAGTCATCTTGTACTTAAGTCGGCATTGTGCCTTTTCTATTTAATTCCGAAGCAATTTCTGTGTTTCATCGTCAATAAGAAGGTCCAAGGGATACAGTAAACCTGAAGTGAAGCATCGGAATTTATCTCTAGTGTCACAGGAATGGTTCAAAACATAGACAGTAGGAAGAGTCAGTCTTCTTGACCTTAAGTCGGCATTGTACCTTTTGTAATAAATTCCGATGCAATTTCTGTGTTTCATCGTCAATAAGAATGACCAAGGGATACATTAAACCTGGAGTGAAGCATCGGAATCTATAACTAGTGTCACAGGGATGGTTCAAAACATAGACAGTAAGAAGAGTCAGTCGTTTTGTACTTAAGTCGGCATTGTGCATTTTGTATTTAATTCCGATGCAATTTCTGTGTTTCATCGTCAATAAAAAGGTCAGAGGGAAACAGTAATCCTGAAGTGAAGCATCGGAATCTATAACTAGTGTCACAGGATTGGTTAAAAACATAGTCAGTAAGAACAGTCAGTCTTGTTGTCCTTAAGTCGGCATTGTGCCTTTTGCATTTCATTCCGATGCAATTTCTGTGTTTCATCGTCAATAAGAATGTCCAAGGGAAACAAGAAACCTGAAGTGAAGCATCGGAATCCAAAACTAGTGTCACAGGAATGGTTCAAATCATAGAAAGTAAGTAGAGTCTGTCTTCTCGTACTTAAGTCGGCATTGTGCATTTTGTATTTAATTGAGATGCAATTTCTGTGTTTCATCGTCAATACGAAAGTTCCATGGTATACAGTAAACCTGAGGTGAAGCATCGGAATCTATAACTAGTGTCACAGGAATGGATCAAAACCTAGTCAGTAAGAAGAGTCAGTCTTCTTGTACTTAAGTCGGCATTGTGCCTTTTCTATTTAATTCCGACGCAATTTCTGTGTTTCATCGTCAATAAGAAGGACAGAGGGATACAATAAACCTGAAGTGAAGCATAGGAATCTATAACTAGTGTCACAGGAATGGTTCAAAACATAGTCAGTAAGAACAGTCAGTCTTCATGTCCTTAAGTCGGCATTGTGCTTTTGTATTTAATTCCTATGCAAATTCAGTGTTTCATCGTCAATAAGAAGCCCAAGGGATACAGTAAACCTGGAGTGTAGCATCGGAATCTATAACTTGTGTCACAGGAATGGTTCAAACATAGACACTAAGAAGAGTGAGTCTTCGTGTACTTAAGTCGGCATTTTGCCTTTTGCATTTAATTCCGATGCAATTTCTGTGTTTCATCGTCAATAAGAAGGGCCAAGGGATACAGTGAACCTGAAGTGAAGCAACGGAATCTATAACTAGTGTCACAGGAATGGTTCAAAACATATTCAGTAAGAAGAGTCAGTCTTCTTTTACTTAAGTCTTCATTGTGCCTTTTCTATTTAATTCCGATGCAATTTCTGTGTTTCTTCGTCAATAAGAAGGTCCAAGGGATACAGTAAACCTGGAGTAAAGCATCGGAATCTATGACTAGTGTCACAGGAATGGTTCAAAACGTAGACAGTAAGAAGAGTCAGTCTTCGTGTACTTAAGTCGGCATTTTGCCTTTTGTATTTAATTCCGATGAAATTTCTGTGTTTCATCGTCAATTAGAAGGTCCAAGGGATACAGTGAACCTGAAGTGAAGCATCGGAATCTATAACTAGTGTCACAGGAATGGTACAAATCTTATTCAGTAACAAGAGTCAGTCTTCTTGTACTTAAGTCGGCATTTTGCCTTTTGTATTTAATTCCGATGCAATTTCTGTGTTTTATCGTCAATAAGAAGCTCCAAGGGATACAGTAAACCTGGCGTGAAGCATCGGAATCTATAACTAGTGTCACAGTAATTGTTCAAATCATAGACAGTAAGAAGTGTCAGACGTCTTGTACTTAAGTCGGCATTGTGCCTTTTCTATTTACTTCCGATGCAATTTCTGTGTTTCTTAGTCAATGACAATGTCCAAGGGATACAGTAAACCTGAAGTGAAGCATCGAAATCTATAACTAGTGTCACTGGAAAGGTTCAAAATATAGACAGTAAGAAGAGTCAGTCTTCTTGTACTTAAGTCGGCATTTTGCCATTTGTATTTCATTCCGATGCAATTTCTGTGTTTCATCGGCAATAAGGTCAGAGGGATACAGTAAACCTGAAGTGAAGCATCGGAATCCAAAACTAGTGTCACAGGAGTGGTTCAAATCATAGACAGTAGGAATTGTCAGTCTTCTTGTACTTAAGTCGGCATTGTGCCTTTTGTATTTAGTTCCGATGCAATTTCTGTGTTTCATCGTCAATACGAAAGGTCCAAGGTATACAGTATACCTGAAGTGAAGCATCGGAATCTATAACTAGTGTCACAGGAATGGTTCCAAACATAGTCAGTAAGAAGAGTCAGTCCTCTTGTACTTAAGTCGGCATCGTGCCTTTTCTATTAAATTCCGATGCAATTTCTGTGTTTCATCGTCAATAAGAAGGTCCAAGGGAGACAGTAACCCTGGAGTGAAGCATCGGAATCTATAACTAGTGTCACAGGAATGGTTCAAATCATAGACAGTAAGAAGAGTCAGTCTTCTTGTACTTAAGTCGACATTGTGTCTTTTCTATTTAATTCCGATGCAATTACCGTGTTTCATCGTCAATAAGAAGGTCAGAGGGATACAATAAACCTGAAGTGAAGCATCAGAATCTATAACTAGTGTCACAGGACTGGTTCAAAACATAGTCAGTAAGAACAGTCAGTCTTCTTGTCCTTAAGTTGGCATTGTGCCTTTTGTATTTAATTCCTATGCAATTTCTGTGTTTCATCGTCAATAAGAATGACCAAGGGATACAGTAAACCTGGAGTGAAGCATCGGAATCTATAACTAGTGTCACAGGGATGGTTCAAAACATAGACAGTAAGAAGAATCAGTCTTTTTGTACTTAAGTCGGCATTGTGCATTTTGTATTTAATTCCGATGCAATATCTGTGTTTCATCGTCAATAAAAAGGTCAGAGGGATACAGTAATCCTGAAGTGATGCATCGGAATCTATAACTAGTGTCACAGGATTGGTTAAAACATAGTCAGTAAAAACAGTCAGTCTTCTTGTCCTTAAGTCGGCATTGTGCCTTTTGTATTTCATTCCGATGCAATTTCTGTGTTTCATCGTCAATAGGAATGTCCAAGGGAAACAGTAAACCTGAAGTGAAGCATCGGAATCTAAAACTAGTGTCACAGGAATGGTTCAAATCATAGAAAGTAAGTAGAGTCAGACTTCTTGTACTTAAGTCGGCATTGTGCCTTTTGTATTAAATTGAGATGCAATTTCTGTGTTTCATCGTCAATAAGAAGGACAGAGGGATACAATAAACCTGAAGTGAAGCATCGGAATCTATAACTAGTGTCACCGGAATGGTTCAAAACATAGTCAGTAAGGACAGTCAGTCTTCATGTCCTTAAGTCGGCATTGTGCCTTTTGTGTTTAATTCCTATGCAATTTCTGTGTTTCATCGTCAATAAGAAGGTCCAAGGGATACAGTAAACCTGGAGTGCAGCATCGGAATCTATAACTAGTGTCACAGGAATGGTTCAAAACATATTCAGTAAGAAGAGTCAGTCTTCTTTTACTTAAGTCTTCATTGTGCCTTTTCTATTTAATTCCGATGCTATTTCTGTGTTTCATCGTCAACAAGAAGGTCCAAGGGATACAGTAAAGCTGGAGTGAAGCATCGGAATCTATAACTAGTGTCACAGAGATGGTTCAAAACATAGTCAGTTTAAGAGTCAGTCTTCTTGTATTTAAGTCGGCATTGTGCCTTTTCTATTTAATTCCTATGCAATTTCTGTGTTTCATCGTCAATAAGAAGGTCCAAGGGATACAGTAAACCTGAATTAAACCATCGGAAACTATAACTAGTGTCACAGGAATGGTTCAAAACATATTCAGTAAGAAAAGTCAGTCTTCTTTTACTTAGGTCTTCATTGTGCCTTTGGTATTTAATTCCGATGCAATTTCTGTGTTTCATCGACAACAAGAAGGTCCAAGGGATACAGTAAAGCTGGAGCGAAGCATCGGAATCTATAACTAGTGTCACAGGAGTTGTTCAAACATAGACAGTAGGAAGAGTCAGTCTTATTGTACTTAAGTCGGCATTGTACCTTTTCTGATAAATTCCGATGCAATTTCTGTGTTTCATCGTCAATAAGAATGTCCAAGGGATACAGTAAACCTGGAGTGAAGCATCGGAATCTATGACTAGTGTCACAGGAATGGTTCAAAACATAGACAGTAAGAAGAGTCAGTCTTCTTGTACTTAAGTCGGCATTTTGCCTTTAGTATTCAATTCCGATGAAATTTCTGTGTTTCATCGTCAATTAGAAGGTCCAAGGGATACAGTGAACCTGAAGTGAAGCATCGGAATCTATAACTAGTGTCACAGGAATGGTTCAAAACATATTCAGTAAGAAGAGTCAGTCTTCTTTTACTTAAGTCTTCATTGTGCATTTTCTATTTAATTCCGATGCAGTTTCTGTGTTTCATCGTCAACAAGAAGGTCCAAGGGATACAGTAAAGCTGGGGTGAAGCATCGGAATCTATAACTAGTGTCACAGAAATGGTTCAAAGCATAGTCAGTAAGAAGAGTCAGTCTTCTTGTATTTAAGTCGGCATTGTGCCTTTTCTATTTAATTCCTATGCAATTTCTGTGTTTCATCGTCAATAAGAATGTCCAAGGGATACAGTAAACCTGAATTGAACCATCGGAATCTATAACTAGTGTCACAGGAATGGTTCAAACATATTCAGTAAGAAAAGTCAGTCTTCTTTTACTTAAGTCTTCATTGTGCCTACTCTATTTAATTGCGATGCAATTTCTGTGTTTCATCGTAACAAGAAGGCCCAAGGGATACAGTAAAGCTGGAGTGAAGCATCGGAATCTATAACTAGTGTCACAGGAATGGTTCAAAACATAGACAGTAAGAAGAGTCAGTCTTCGTGTACTTAAGTCGGCATTGTGCCTTTTCTATTAAATTCCGAAGCAATTTCTGTGTTTCATCGTCAATAAGAAGGTCCAAGGGATACAGTAAACCTGAAGTGAAGCATCGGAATTTATATCTAGTGTCACAGGAATGGTTCAAAACATAGACAGTAGGAAGAGTCAGTCTTCTTGACCTTAAGTCGGCATTGTACCTTTTGTATTAAATTGCGATGCAATTTCTGTGTTTCATCGTCAATAAGAATGACCAAAGGATACAGTAAGCCTGGAGTGAAGCATCGGAATCTATAACTAGTGTCACAGGATTGGTTAAAAACATAGTCATTAAAAACAGTCTGTCTTCTTGTCCTTAAGTCGGCATTGTGCCTTTTGTATTTCATTCCGATGCAATTTCTGTGTTTCATCGTCAATAAGAATGTCCAAGGGAAACAGTAAACCTGAAGTGAAGCATCTGAATCCAAAACTAGTGTCACAGGAATGGTTCAAATCATAGAAAGTAAGTAGAGTCAGTCTTCTGGTACTTAAGTCGGCATTGTGCCTTTTCTATTTAATTCCGACGCAATTTCTGTGTTTCATCGTCAATAAGAAGGACAGAGGGATACAATAAACCTGGAGAGAAGCATCGGAATCTTTAACTAGTGTCACAGGAATGGTTCAAAGCATAGACAGTAAGAAGAGTCAGTCTTCATGTCCTTAAGTCGGCATTGTGCCTTTTGTATTTAATTCCTATGCAATTTCTGTGTTTCATCGTCAATAAGAAGGTCCAAGGGATACAGTAAACCTGGAGTGTAGCATCGGAATCTATAACTAGAGTCACAGGAATGGTTCAAAACATAGACAGTAAGCAGAGTGAGTCTTCGTGTACTTAAGTCGGCATTTTGCCTTTTGTATTCAATTCCGATGCAATTTCTGTGTTTCATCGTCAACAAGAAGGTCCAAGGGATACAGTAAAGCTGGAGTGAAGCATCGGAATCTATAACTAGTGTCACAGAGATGGTTCAAAGCATAGTCAGTAAGAAGAGTCAGTCTTCTTGTATTTAAGTCGGCATTGTGCCTTTTCTATTTAATTCCTATGCAATTTCTGTGTTTCATCGTCAATAAGAATGTCCAAGGTATACAGTAAACCTGGAGTGAAGCATCGGAATCTATGACTAGTGTCACAGGAATGGTTTAAAACATAGACAGTAAGAAGAGTCAGTCTTCGTGTACTTAAGTCGGCATTTTGCTATTTGTATTTAATTCCGATGAAATTTCTGTGTTTCATCGTCAATTAGAAGGTCCAAGGGATACAGTGAACCTGAAGTGAAGCATCGGAATCTATAACTACTGTCACAGGAATGGTTCAAATCATAGACAGTAAGAAGAGTCAGACGTCTTTTACTTATGTCGGCATTGTGCCTCTTGTATTTACTTCCGATGCAATTTCTGTGTTTCATAGTCCAAGGGATACAGTAAACCTGAAGTGAAGCATCGAAATCTATAACTAGTGTCACTGGAAAGGTTCAAAATATAGACAGTAAGAAGAGTCAGTCTTCTTGTACTTAAGTCGGCATTGTGAATTTTGTATATAATTCCGATGCAATTTCTGTGATTCATCGTAAATAAGAAGGACCAAGGGATACAGTAAACCTGAAGTGAAGCATCGGACTCTATAACTAGTGTCACAGAAATGGTTCAAAACATAGTCGGTAGGAAGAGTCAGTCTTCTTGTACTTAAGTCGGCATTGTGCCTTTTCTATTTAATTCCCACGCAATTTCTGTGTTTCATCGCCAATAAGAAGGACAGAGGGATACAATAAACCTGGAGAGAAGCATCGGAATCTATAACTAGTGTCACAGGAATGGTTCAAAGCATAGACAGTAAGAAGAGTCACTCCTCTTTTACTTAAGTCGACATTGTGCCTTTTCTATTTAATTCCGATGCAATTTCTGTGTTTCATCGTCAATAAGAAGGACAGAGGAATACAATAAACCTGAAGTGAAGCATCGGAATCTATAACTAGTGTCACCGGATTGGTTCAAAACATAGTCAGTAAGGACAGTCAGTCTTCATGTCCTTAAGTCGGCATTGTGCCTTTTGTATTTAATTCCTATGCAATTTCTGTGTTTCATCGTCAATAAGAAGGTCCAAGGGATACAGTAAACCTGGAGTGTAGCATCGGAATCTATAACTAGTGTCACAGGAATGGTTCAAAACATAGACAGTAAGAAGAGTGAGTCTTCGTGTACTTAAGTCGGCATTTTGCCTTTTGTATTTAATTCCGATGCAATTTCTGTGTTTCATCGTCAATAAGAAGGGCCAAGGGATACAGTGAACCTGAAGTGAAGCATCGGAATCTACAACTAGTGTCACAGGAATCTTTCAAAGCATATTCAGTAAGAAGAGTCAGTCTTCTTTTACTTAAGTCTTCATTGTGCCTTTTCTATTTAATTCCGATGCAATTTCTGTGTTTCTTCGTCAACAAGAAGGTCCAAGGGATACAGTAAAGCTGGAGTGAAGCATCGGAATCTATAACTAGTGTCACAGAGATGGTTCAAAGCATAGTCAGTTTAAGAGTCAGTCTTCTTGTATTTAAGTCGGCATTGTGCCTTTTCTACTTAATTCCTATGCAATTTCTGTGTTTCATCGTCAGTAAGAAGGTCCAAGGGATACAGTAAACCTGAATTGAACCATCGGAATCTATAACTAGTGTCACAGGAATGGTTCAAAACATATTCAGTAAGAAAAGTCAGTCTTCTTTTACTTAGGTCTTCATTGTGCCTTTGGTATTTAATTCCGATGCAATTTCTGTGTTTCATCGACAACAAGAAGGTCCAAGGGATACAGTAAAGCTGGAGTGAAGCATCGGAATCTATAACTAGTGTCACAGGAGTGGTTCAAACATAGACAGTAGGAAGAGTCAGTCTTATTGTACATAAGTCGGCATTGTACCTTTTCTGATAAATTCCGATGCAATTTCTGTGTTTCATCGTCAATAAGAAAGTCCAAGGGATACAGTAAACCTGGAGTGAAGCATCGGAATCTATGACTAGTGTCACAGGAATGGTTCAAAACATAGACAGTGAGAAGAGTCAGTCTTCGTGTACTTAAGTCGGCATTTTGCCTTTTGTATTTAATTCCGATGAAATTTCTGTGTTTCATCGTCAATTAGAAGGTCCAAGGGATACAGTAAAGCTGGGGTGAAGCATCGGAATCTATAATTAGTGTCACAGAAATGGTTCAAAGCATAGTCAGTAAGAAGAGTCAGTCTTCTTGTATTTAAGTCGGCATTGTGCCTTTTCTATTTAATTCCTATGCAATTTCTGTGTTTCATCGTCAATAAGAAGGTCCAAGGGATACAGTAAACCTGAATTGAACCATCGGAATCTATAACTAGTGTCACAGGAATGGTTCAAACATATTCAGTAAGAAAAGTCAGTCATCTTTTACTTAAGTCTTCATTGTGCCTATTCTATTTAATTCCGATGCAATTTCTGTGTTTCATCGTCAACAAGAAGGTCCAAGGGATACAGTAAAGCTGGAGTGAAGCATCGGAATCTGTAACTAGTGTCACAGGAATGGTTCAAATCATAGACAGTAAGAAGAGTCAGTCTTCGTGTACTTAAGTCGGCATTGTGCCTTTTCTATTTAATTCCGAAGCAATTTCTGTGTTTCATCGTCAATAAAAAGGTCCAAGGGATACAGTAAACCTGAAGTGAAGCATCGGAATTTATATCTAGTGTCACAGGAATGGTTCAAAACATAGACAGTAGGAAGAGTCAGTCTTCTTGACCTTAAGTCGGCATTGTACCTTTTGTATTAAATTCCGATGCAATTTCTGTGTTTCATCGTCAATAAGAATGACCAAGGGATACAGTAAACCTGGAGTGAAGCATCGGAATCTGTAACTAGTGTCACAGGAATGGTTCAAATCATAGACAGTAAGAAGAGTCAGTCTTCGTGTACTTAAGTCGGCATTGTGCCTTTTCTATTTAATTCCGAAGCAATTTCTGTGTTTCATCGTCAACAAAAAGGTCCAAGGGATACAGTAAACCTGAAGTGAAGCATCGGAATTTATATCTAGTGTCACAGGAATGGTTCAAAACATAGACAGTAGGAAGAGTCAGTCTTCTTGACCTTAAGTCGGCATTGTACCTTTTGTATTAAATTCCGATGCAATTTCTGTGTTTCATCGTCAATAAGAATGACCAAGGGATACAGTAAACCTGAAGTGAAGCATCGGAATCTAAAACTAGTGTCACAGGAATGGTTCAAATCATAGAAAGTAAGTAGAGTCAGTCTTCTTCTACTTAAGTCGGCATTGTGCCTTTTGTATTAAATTGAGATGCAATTTCTGTGTTTCATCGTCAATAAGTAGGACAGAGGGATACAATAAACCTGAAGTGAAGCATCGGAATCTATAACTAGTGTCACCGGAATGGTTCAAAACATAGTCAGTAAGGACAGTCAGTCTTCATGTCCTTAAGTCGGCATTGTGCCTTTTGTGTTTAATTCCTATGCAATTTCTGTGTTTCATCGTCAATAAGAAGGTCCAAGGGATACAGTAAACCTGGAGTGCAGCATCGGAATCTATAACTAGTGTCACAGGAATGGTTCAAAACATATTCAGTAAGAAGAGTCAGTCTTCTTTTACTTAAGTCTTCATTGTGCCTTTTCTATTTAATTCCGATGCTATTTCTGTGTTTCATCGTCAACAAGAAGGTCCAAGGGATTAAGTAAAGCTGGAGTGAAGCATCGGAATCTATAACTAGTGTCACAGAGATGGTTGAAAACATAGTCAGTTTAAGAGTCAGTCTTCTTGTATTTAAGTCGCCATTGTGCCTTTTCTATTTAATTCCTATGCAATTTCTGTGTTTCATCGTCAATAAGAAGGTCCAAGGGATACAGTAAACCTGAATTGAACCATCGGAATCTATAACTAGTGTCACAGGAATGGTTCAAAATATATTCAGTAAGAAAAGTCAGTCTTCTTTTACTTAGGTCTTCATTGTGCCTTTGGTATTTAATTCCGATGCAATTTATGTGTTTCATCGACAACAAGAAGGTCCAAGGGATACAGTAAAGCTGGAGCGAAGCATCGGAATCTATAACTAGTGTCACAGGAGTTGTTCAAACATAGACAGTAGGAAGAGTCAGTCTTATTGTACTAAAGTCGGCATTGTACCTTTTCTGATAAATTCCGATGCAATTTCTGTGTTTCATCGTCAATAAGAATGTCCAAGGGATACAGTAAACCTGGAGTGAAGCATCGGAATCTATGACTAGTGTTACAGAATGGTTCAAAACATAGACAGTAAGAAGAGTCAGTCTTCGTGTACTTAAGTCGGCATTTTGCCTTTAGTATTCAATTCCGATGAAATTTCTGTGTTTCATCGTCAATTAGAAGGTCCAAGGGATACAGTGAACCTGAAGTGAAGCATCGGAATCTATAACTAGTGACACAGGAATGGTTCAAAACATATTCAGTAAGAAGAGTCAGTCTTCTTTTACTTAAGTCTTCATTGTGCATTTTCTATTTAATTCCGATGCAGTTTCTGTGTTTCATCGTCAACAAGAAGGTCCAAGGGATACAGTAAAGCTGGGGTGAAGCATCGGAATCTATAACTAGTGTCACAGAAATGGTTCAAGCATAGTCAGTAAGAAGAGTCAGTCTTCTTGTATTTAAGTCGGCATTGTGCCTTTTCTATTTAATTCCTATGCAATTTCTGTGTTTCATCGTCAATAAGAAGGTCCAAGGGATACAGTAAACCTGAATTGAACCATCGGAATCTATAACTAGTGTCACAGGAATGGTTCAAACATATTCAGTAAGAAAAGTCAGTCTTCTTTTACTTAAGTCTTCATTGTGCCTATTCTATTTAATTCCGATGCAATTTCTGTGTTTCATCGTAACAAGAAGGTCCAAGGGGATACAGTAAAGCTGGAGTGAAGCATCGGAATCTATAACTAGTGTCACAGGAATGGTTCAAAACATAGACAGTAAGAAGAGTCAGTCTTCGTGTACTTAAGTCGGCATTGTGCCTTTTCTATTTATTCCGAAGCAATTTCTGTGTTTCATCGTCAATAAGAAGGTCCAAGGGATACAGTAAACCTGAAGTGCAGCATCGGAATTTATATCTAGTGTCACAGGAATGGTCAAAACATAGACAGTAGGAAGAGTCAGTCTTCTTGACCTTAAGTCGGCATTGTACCTTTTGTATTAAATTGCGATGCAATTTCTGTGTTTCATCGTCAATAAGAATGACCAAAGGATACAGTAAACCTGGAGTGAAGCATCGGAATCTATAACTAGTGTCACAGGATTGGTTAAAAACATAGTCATTAAAAACAGTCTGTCTTCTTGTCCTTAAGTCGGCATTGTGCCTTTTGTATTTCATTCCGATGCAATTTCTGTGTTTCATCATCAAAAGAATGTCCAAGGGAAACAGTAAACCTGAAGTGAAGCATCGGAATCCAAAACTAGTGTCACAGGAATGGTTCAAATCATAGAAAGTAAGTAGAGTCAGTCTTCTGGTACCTAAGTCGGCATTGTGCCTTTTCTATTTAATTCCGACGCAATTTCTGTGTTTCATCGTCAATAAGAAGGACAGAGGGTTACAATAAACCTGGAGAGAAGCATCGGAATCTTTAACTAGTGTCACAGGAATGGTTCAAAGCATAGACAGTAAGAAGAGTCAGTCTTCATGTCCTTAAGTCGGCATTGTGCCTTTTGTATTTAATTCCTATGCAATTTCTGTGTTTCATCGTCAATAAGAAGGTCCAAGGGATACAGTAAACCTGGAGTGTAGCATCGGAATCTATAACTAGAGTCACAGGAATGGTTCAAAACATAGACAGTAAGCAGAGTGA
Organism: Schistocerca piceifrons; assembly: GCF_021461385.2. Lineage (NCBI taxonomy): Eukaryota > Metazoa > Arthropoda > Insecta > Orthoptera > Acrididae > Schistocerca > Schistocerca piceifrons. Next base: position 457,745 of record NW_025727432.1, on the reverse strand, counting down.
GTCTTCGTGTACTTAAGTCGGCATTTGCCTTTTGTATTTAATTCCGATGCAATTTCTGTGTTTCATCGTCAATAAGAATGTCCAAGGTATACAGTAAACCTGGAGTGAAGCATCGGAATCTATGACTAGTGTCACAGGAATGGTTTAAAACATAGACAGTAAGAAGAGTCAGTCTTCGTGTACTTAAGTCGGCATTTTGCTTTTTGTATTTAATTCCGATGAAATTTCTGTGTTTCATCGTCAATTAGAAGGTCCAAGGGATACAGTGAACCTGAAGTGAAGCATTCGGAATCTATAACTAGTGTCACAGGAATGGTTCAAAACATATTCAATAAGAAGAGTCAGTCTTCTTTTACTTAAGTCTTCATTGTGCCTTTTCTATTAAGTCCGATGCAATTTCTGTGTTTCATCGTCAACAAGAAGATCCAAGGGATACAGTAAAGCTGGAGTGAAGCATCGGAATCTATAACTAGTGTCACAGAAATGGTTCAAAGCATAGTCAGTAAGAAGAGTCAGTCTTCTTGTATTTAAGTATGCATTGTGCCTTTTCTATTTAATTCCTATACAATTTCTGTGTTTCTTCGTCAATAAGAAGGTCCAAGGGATACAGTAAACCTGAATTGAACCATCGGAATCTATAACTAGTGTCACAGGAATGGTTCAAACATATTCAGTAAGCAAAGTCAGTCTTCTTTTACTTAGGTCTTCATTGTGCCTATTCTATTAATTCCGATGCAATTTCTGTGTTTCATCGTCAACAAGAAGGTCCAAGGGATACAGTAAAGCTGGAGGTAAGCATCGGAATCTATAACTAGTGTCACAGGAATGGTTCAAAGCATAGACAGTAGGAGAGTCAGTCTTATTGTACTTAAGTCGGCATTGTACCTTTTTTATTAAATTCCGATGCAATTTCTGTGTTTAATCGTCATTAAGAAGGTCCAAGGGATACAGTAAACTTGGAGTGAAGCATCGGAATCTATGACTAGTGTCACAGGAATGGTTCAAAAACATAGACAGTAAGAAGATTCAGTCTTCGTGTACTTAAGTCGGCATTTTGCCTTTTGTATTTAATTCCGATGAAATTTCTGTGTTTCATCGTCAATTAGAAGGTCCAAGGATACAGTAACCTGAAGTGAAGCATCGGAATCTATAACTAGTGTCACAGTAATGGTTCAAATCATAGACAGTAAGAAGAGTCAGACGTCTTTTACTTATGTCGGCATTGTGCCTCTTGTATTTACTTCCGATGCAATTTCTGTGTTTCATAGTCCAAGGAATACAGTAAACCTGAAGGGAAGCATCGAAATCTATAACTAGTGTCACTGGAAAGGTTCAAAATATAGACAGTAAGAAGAGTCAGTCTTCTTGTACTTAAGTCGGCATTGTGAATTTTGTATATAATTCCGATGCAATTTCTGTGATTCATCGTAAATAAGAAGGACCAAGGGATACAGTAAACCTGAAGTGAAGCATCGGACTCTATAACTAGTGTCACAGAAATGGTTCAAAACATAGTCGGTAAGAAGAGTCAGTCTTCTTGTACTTAAGTCGGCATTGTGCCTTTTCTATTTAATTCCCACGCAATTTCTGTGTTTCATCGCCAATAAGAAGGACAGAGGGATACAATAAACCTGGAGAGAAGCATCGGAATCTATAACTAGTGTCACAGGAATGGTTCAAAGCATAGACAGTAAGAAGAGTCACTCCTCTTTTACTTAAGTCGACATTGTGCCTTTTCTATTTAATTCCGATGCAATTTCTGTGTTTCATCGTCAATAAGAAGGACAGAGGAATACAATAAACCTGAAGTGAAGCATCGGAATCTATAACTAGTGTCACCGGATTGGTTCAAAACATAGTCAGTAAGGACAGTCAGTCATCATGTCCTTAAGTCGGCATTGTGCATTTTGTATTTAATTCCTATGCAATTTATGTGTTTCATCGTCAATAAGAAGGTCCAAGGGATACAGTAAACCTGAATTGAACCATCGGAATCTATAACTAGTGTCACAGGAATGGTTCAAAACATATTCAGTAAGAAAAGTCAGTCTTCTTTTACTTAGGTCTTCATTGTGCCTTTGGTATTTAATTCCGATGCAATTTCTGTGTTTCATCGACAACAAGAAGGTCCAAGGGATACAGTAAAGCTGGAGTGAAGCATCGGAATCTATAACTAGTGTCACAGGAGTGGTTCAAACATAGACAGTAGGAAGAGTCAGTCTTATTGTACTTAAGTCGGCATTGTACCTTTTCTGATAAATTCCGATGCAATTTCTGTGTTTCATCGTCAATAAGAATGTCCAAGGGATACAGGTAAACCTGGAGTGAAGCATCGGAATCTATGACTAGTGTCACAGGAATGGTTCAAAACATAGACAGTGAGAAGAGTCAGTCTTCGTGTACTTAAGTCGGCATTTTGCCTTTTGTATTTAATTCCGATGAAATTTCTGTGTTTCATCGTCAATTAGAAGGTCCAAGGGATACAGTAAAGCTGGGGTGAAGCATCGGAATCTATAACTAGTGTCACAGAAATGGTTCAAAGCATAGTCAGTAAGAAGAGTCAGTCTTCTTGTATTTAAGTCGGCATTGTGCCTTTTCTATTTAATTCCTATGCAATTTCTGTGTTTCATCGTCAATAAGAAGGTCCAAGGGATACAGTAAACCTGAATTGAACCATTGGAATCTATAACTAGTGTCACAGGAATGGTTCAAACATATTCAGTAAGAAAAGTCAGTCATCTTTTACTTAAGTCTTCATTGTGCCTATTCTATTTAATTCCGATGCCATTTCTGTGTTTCATCGTCAACAAGAAGGTCCAAGGGATACAGTAAAGCTGGAGTGAAGCATCGGAATCTGTAACTAGTGTCACAGGAATGGTTCAAATCATAGACAGTAAGAAGAGTCAGTCTTCGTGTACTTAAGTCGGCATTGTGCCTTTTCTATTTAATTCCGATGCAATTTCTGTGTTTCATCGTCAATAAAAAGGTCCAAGGGATACAGTAAACCTGAAGTGAAGCATCGGAATTTATATCTAGTGTCACAGGAATGGTTCAAAACATAGACAGTAGGAAGAGTCAGTCTTCTTGACCTTAAGTCGGCATTGTACCTTTTGTATTAAATTCCGATGCAATTTCTGTGTTTCATCGTCAATAAGAATGACCAAGGGATACAGTAAACCTGGAGTGAAGCATCGGAATCTATAACTAGTGTCACAGGATTGGTTAAAAACATAGTCAGTAAAAACAGTCAGTCTTCTTGTCCTTAAGTCGGCATTGTGCCTTTTGTATTTCATTCCGATGCAATTTCTGTGTTTCATCGTCAATAAGAATGTCCAAGGGAAACAGTAAACCTGAAGTGAAGCATCGGAATCCAAAACTAGTGTCACAGGAATGGTTCAAATCATAGAAAGTAAGTAGAGTCAGTCTTCTGGTACTTAAGTCGGCATTGTGCCTTTTGTATTTAATTGAGATGCAATTTCTGTGTTTCATCGTCAATACGAAAGGTCCATGGTATACAGTAAACCTGAAGTGAAGCATCGGAATCTATAACTAGTGTCACAGGAATGGTTCAAAACCTAGTCAGTAAGAAGAGTCAGTCTTCTTGTACTTAAGTCGGCATTGTGCCTTTTCTATTTAATTCCGACGCAATTTCTGTGTTTCATCGTCAATAAGAAGGACAGAGGGATACAATAAACCTGGAGAGAAGCATCGGAATCTTTAACTAGTGTCACAGGAATGGTTCAAAGCATAGACAGTAAGAAGAGTCAGTCTTCATGTCCTTAAGTCGGCATTGTGCCTTTTGTATTTAATTCGTATGCAATTTCTGTGTTTCATCGTCAATAAGAAGGTCCAAGGGATACAGTAAACCTGGAGTGTAGCATCGGAATTTATAACTAGTGTCACAGGAATGGTTCAAAACATAGACAGTAAGAAGAGTGAGTCTTCGTGTACTGAAGTCGGCATTTTGCCTTTTGTATTTAATTCCGATGCAATTTCTGTGTTTCATCGTCAACAAGAAGGTCCAAGGGATACAGTAAAGCTGCAGTGAAGCATCGGAATCTAGAACTAGTGTCACAGAGATGGTTCAAAGCATAGTCAGTAAGAAGAGTCAGTCTTCTTGTATTTAAGTCGGCATTGTGCCTTTACTATTTAATTCCTATGCTATTTCTGTGTTTCATCGTCAATAAGAATGTCCAAGGCATACAGTAAACCTGGAGTGAAGCATCGGAATCTATGACTAGTGTCACAGGAATGGTTCAAAACATAGACAGTAGGAAGAGTCAGTCTTCTTGACCTTAAGTCGGCATTGTACCTTTTGTATTAAATTGCGATGCAATTTCTGTGTTTCATCGTCAATAAGAATGACCAAAGGATACAGTAAACCTGGAGTGAAGCATCGGAATCTATAACTAGTGTCACAGGATTGGTTAAAAACATAGTCATTAAAAACAGTCTGTCTTCTTGTCCTTAAGTCGGCATTGTGCCTTTTGTATTTCATTCCGATGCAATTTCTGTGTTTCATCGTCAATAAGAATGTCCAAGGGAAACAGTAAACCTGAAGTTAAGCATCGGAATCCAAAACTAGTGTCACAGGAATGGTTCAAATCATAGAAAGTAAGTAGAGTCAGTCTTCTGGTACCTAAGTCGGCATTGTGCCTTTTCTATTTAATTCCGACGCAATTTCTGTGTTTCATCGTCAATAAGAAGGACAGAGGGATACAATAAACCTGGAGTGTAGCATCGGAATCTATAACTAGAGTCACAGGAATGGTTCAAAACATAGACAGTAAGCAGAGTGAGTCTTCGTGTACTTAAGTCGGCATTTTGCCTTTTGTATTTAATTCCGATGCAATTTCTGTGTTTCATCGTCAATAAGAATGTCCAAGGTATACAGTAAACCTGGAGTGAAGCATCGGAATCTATGACTAGTGTCACAGGAATGGTTTAAAACATAGACAGTAAGAAGAGTCAGTCTTCGTGTACTTAAGTCGGCATTTTGCTTTTTGTATTTAATTCCGATGAAATTTCTGTGTTTCATCGTCAATTAGAAGGTCCAAGGGATACAGTGAACCTGAAGTGAAGCATCGGAATCTATAACTAGTGTCACAGGAATGGTTCAAAACATATTCAATAAGAAGAGTCAGTCTTCTTTTACTTAAGTCTTCATTGTGCCTTTTCTATTTAAGTCCGATGCAATTTCTGTGTTTCATCGTCAACAAGAAGATCCAAGGGATACAGTAAAGCTGGAGTGAAGCATCGGAATCTATAACTAGTGTCACAGAAATGGTTCAAAGCATAGTCAGTAAGAAGAGTCAGTCTTCTTGTATTTAAGTATGCATTGTGCCTTTTCTATTTAATTCCTATACAATTTCTGTGTTTCTTCGTCAATAAGAAGGTCCAAGGGATACAGTAAACCTGAATTGAACCATCGGAATCTATAACTAGTGTCACAGGAATGGTTCAAACATATTCAGTAAGCAAAGTCAGTCTTCTTTTACTTAGGTCTTCATTGTGCCTATTCTATTTAATTCCGATGCAATTTTTGTGTTTCATCGTCAACAAGAAGGTCCAAGGGATACAGTAAAGCTGGAGGTAAGCATCGGAATCTATAACTAGTGTCACAGGAATGGTTCAAAGCATAGACAGTAGGAAGAGTCAGTCTTATTGTACTTAAGTCGGCATTGTACCTTTTTTATTAAATTCCGATGCAATTTCTGTGTTTAATCGTCAATAAGAAGGTCCAAGGGATACAGTAAACTTGGAGTGAAGCATCGGAATCTATGACTAGTGTCACAGGAATGGTTCAAAACATAGACAGTAAGAAGAGTCAGCCTTCGTGTACTTAAGTCGGCATTTTGCCTTTTGTATTTAATTCCGATGAAATTTCTGTGTTTCATCGTCAATTAGAAGGTCCAAGGGATACAGTCAACCTGAAGTGAAGCATCGGAATCTATAACTAGTGTCACAGTAATGGTTCAAATCATAGACAGTAAGAAGAGTCAGACGTCTTTTACTTATGTCGGCATTGTGCCTCTTGTATTTACTTCCGATGCAATTTCTGTGTTTCATAGTCCAAGGGATACAGTAAACCTGAAGTGAAGCATCGAAATCTATAACTAGTGTCACTGGAAAGGTTCAAAATATAGACAGTAAGAAGAGTCAGTCTTCTTGTACTTAAGTCGGCATTGTGAATTTTGTATATAATTCCGATGCAATTTCTGTGATTCATCGTAAATAAGAAGGACCAAGGGATACAGTAAACCTGAAGTGAAGCATCGGACTCTATAACTAGTGTCACAGAAATGGTTCAAAACATAGTCGGTAAGAAGAGTCAGTCTTCCTGTACTTAAGTCGGCATTGTGCCTTTTCTATTTAATTCCCACGCAATTTCTGTGTTTCATCGCCAATAAGAAGGACAGAGGGATACAATAAACCTGGAGAGAAGCATCGGAATCTATAACTAGTGTCACAGGAATGGTTCAAAGCATAGACAGTAAGAAGAGTCACTCCTCTTTTACTTAAGTCGACATTGTGCTTTTTCTATTTAATTCCGATGCAATTTCTGTGTTTCATCGTCAATAAGAAGGACAGAGGAATACAATAAACCTGAAGTGAAGCATCGGAATCTATAACTAGTGTCACCGGATTGGTTCAAAACATAGTCAGTAAGGACAGTCAGTCATCATGTCCTTAAGTCGGCATTGTGCCTTTTGTATTCAATTCCTATGCAATTTATGTGTTTCATCGTCAATAAGAAGGTCCAAGTTATACAGTAAACCTGGAGTGTAGCATCGGAATCTATAACTAGTGTCACAGGAATGGTTCAAAACATAGACAGTAAGAAGAGTGAGTCTTCGTGTACTTAAGTCGGCATTTTGCCTTTTGTATTTAATTCCGATGCAATTTCTGTGTTTCATCGTCAATAAGAAGGGCCAAGGGATACAGTGAACCTGAAGTGAAGCATCGGAATCTATAACTAGTGTCACAGGAATCTTTCAAAGCATATTCAGTAAGAAGAGTCAGTCTTCTTTTACTTAAGTCTTCATTGTGCCTTTTCTATTTAATTCCGATGCAATTTCTGTGTTTCTTCGTCAACAAGAAGGTCCAAGGGATACAGTAAAGCTGGAGTGAAGCATCGGAATCTATAACTAGTGTCACAGAGATGGTTCAAAGCATAGTCAGTTTAAGAGTCAGTCTTCTTGTATTTAAGTCGGCATTGTGCCTTTTCTACTTAATTCCTATGCAATTTCTGTGTTTCATCGTCAATAAGAAGGTCCAAGGGATACAGTAAACCTGAATTGAACCATCGGAATCTATAACTAGTGTCACAGGAATGGTTCAAAACATATTCAGTAAGAAAAGTCAGTCTTCTTTTACTTAGGTCTTCATTGTGCCTTTGGTATTTAATTCCGATGCAATTTCTGTGTTTCATCGACAACAAGAAGGTCCAAGGGATACAGTAAAGCTGGAGTGAAGCATCGGAATCTATAACTAGTGTCACAGGAGTGGTTCAAACATAGACAGTAGGAAGAGTCAGTCTTATTGTACTTAAGTCGCATTGTACCTTTTCTGATAAATTCCGATGCAATTTCTGTGTTTCATCGTCAATAAGAATGTCCAAGGGATACAGTAAACCTGGAGTGAAGCATCGGAATCTATGACTAGTGTCACAGGAATGGTTCAAAACATAGACAGTGAGAAGAGTCAGTCTTCGTGTACTTAAGTCGGCATTTTGCCTTTTGTATTTAATTCCGATGAAATTTCTGTGTTTCATCGTCAATTAGAAGGTCCAAGGGATACAGTAAAGCTGGGGTGAAGCATCGGAATCTATAACTAGTGTCACAGAAATGGTTCAAAGCATAGTCAGTAAGAAGAGTCAGTCTTCTTGTATTTAAGTCGGCATTGTGCCTTTTCTATTTAATCCTATGCAATTTCTGTGTTTCATCGTCAATAAGAAGGTCCAAGGGATACAGTAAACCTGAATTGAACCATCGGAATCTATAACTAGTGTCACAGGATGGTTCAAACATATTCAGTAAGAAAAGTCAGTCATCTTTTACTTAAGTCTTCATTGTGCCTATTCTATTTAATTCCGATGCAATTTCTGTGTTTCATCGTCAACAAGAAGGTCCAAGGGATACAGTAAAGCTGGAGTGAAGCATCGGAATCTGTAACTAGTGTCACAGGAATGGTTCAAATCATAGACAGTAAGAAGAGTCAGTCTTCGTGTACTTAAGTCGGCATTGTGCCTTTTCTATTTAATTCCGAAGCAATTTCTGTGTTTCATCGTCAATAAAAAGGTCCAAGGGATACAGTAAACCTGAAGTGAAGCATCGGAATTTATATCTAGTGTCACAGGAAAGGTTCAAAACATAGACAGTAGGAAGAGTCAGTCTTCTTGACCTTAAGTCGGCATTGTACCTTTTGTATTAAATTCCGATGCAATTTCTGTGTTCTCATCGTCAATAAGAATGACCAAGGGATACAGTAAACCTGGAGTGAAGCATCGGAATCTATAACTAGTGTCACAGGATTGGTTAAAAACATAGTCAGTAAAAACAGTCAGTCTTCTTGTCCTTAGTCGCATTGTGCCTTTTGTATTTCATTCCGATGCAATTTCTGTGTTTCATCGTCAATAAGAATGTCCAAGGGAAACAATAAACCTGAAGTGAAGCATCGGAATCCAAAACTAGTGTCACAGGAATGGTTCAAATCATAGAAAGTAAGTAGAGTCAGTCTTCTGGTACTTAGTCGGCATTGTGCCTTTTGTATTTAATTGAGATGCAATTCTGTGTTTCATCGTCAATACGAAAGGTCCATGGTATACAGTAAACCTGAAGTGAAGCATCGGAATCTATAACTAGTGTCACAGGAATGGTTCAAAACCTAGTCAGTAAGAAGAGTCAGTCTTCTTGTACTTAAGTCGGCATTGTGCCTTTTCTATTTAATTCCGACGCAATTTCTGTGTTTCATCGTCAATAAGAAGGACAGAGGGATACAATAAACCTGGAGAGAAGCATCGGAATCTTTAACTAGTGTCACAGGAATGGTTCAAAGCATAGACAGTAAGAAGAGTCAGTCTTCATGTCCTTAGTCGGCATTGTGCCTTTTGTATTTAATTCGTATGCAATTTCTGTGTTTCATCGTCAATAAGAAGGTCCAAGGGATACAGTAAACTGGAGTGTAGCATCGAATTTATAACTAGTGTCACAGGAATGGTTCAAAACATAGAAAGTAAGAAGAGTGAGTCTTCGTGTACTGAAGTCGGCATTTTGCCTTTTGTATTTAATTCCGATGCAATTTCTGTGTTTCATCGTCAACAAGAAGGTCCAAGGGATACAGTAAAGCTGCAGTGAAGCATCGGAATCTAGAACTAGTGTCACAGAGATGGTTCAAAGCATAGTCAGTAAGAAGAGTCAGTCTTCTTGTATTTAAGTCGGCATTGTGCCTTTTCTATTTAATTCTATGCTATTTCTGTGTTTCATCGTCAATAAGAATGTCCAAGGCATACAGTAAACCTGGAGTGAAGCATCGAATCTATGACTAGTGTCACAGGAATGGTTTAAAACATAGACAGTAAGAAGAGTCAGTCTTCGTGTACTTAAGTCGGCATTTTGCTTTTTGTATTTAATTCCGATGAAATTTCTGTGTTTCATCGTCAATTAGAAGGTCCAAGGGATACAGTGAACCTGATGTGAAGCATCGGAATCTATAACTAGTGTCACAGGAATGGTTCAAAACATATTCAATAAGAAGAGTCAGGCTTCTTTTACTAAAGTCTTCATTGTGCCTTTTCTATTTAATTCCGATGCAATTTCTGTGTTTCATCGTCAACAAGAAGATCCAAGGGATACAGTAAAGCTGGAGTGAAGCATCGGAATCTATGACTAGTGTCACAGAAATGGTTTCAAAGCATAGTCAGTAAGAAGAGTCAGTCTTCTTGTATTTAAGTATGCATTGTGCCTTTTCTATTTAATTCCTATACAATTTCTGTGTTTCATCGTCAATAAGAAGGTCCAAGGATACAGTAAACCTGAATTGAACCATCGGAATCTATAACTAGTGTCACAGGGATGGTTCAAACATATTCAGTAAGCAAAGTCAGTCTTCTTTTACTTAGGTCTTCATTGTGCCTATTCTATTTAATTCCGATGCAATTTCTGTGTTTCATCGTCAACAAGAAGGTCCAAGGGATACAGTAAACCAGGAGTGTAGCATCGGAATCTATAACTAGTGTCACAGGAATGGTTCAAAACATAGACAGTAAGAAGAGTGAGTCTTCGTGTACTTAAGTCGGCATTTTGCCTTTTGTATTTAATTCCGATGCAATTTCTGTGTTTCATCGTCAATAAGAAGGGCCAAGGGATACAGTGAACCTGAAGTGAAGCATCGGAATCTATAACTAGTGTCACAGGAATCTTTCAAAACATATTCAGTAAGAAGAGTCAGTCTTCTTTTACTTAAGTCTTCATTGTGCCTTTTCTATTTAATTCCGATGCAATTTCTGTGTTTCATCGTCAAAAAGAAGGTCCAAGGGATACAGTAAAGCTGGAGTGAAGCATCGGAATCTATAACTAGTGTCACAGAGATGGTTCAAAGCATAGTCAGTTTAAGAGTCAGTCTTCTTGTATTTAAGTCGGCATTGTGCCTTTTCTACTTAATTCCTATGCAATTTCTGTGTTTCATCGTCAATAAGAAGGTCCAAGGGATACAGTAAACCTGAATTGAACCATCGGAATCTATAACTAGTGTCACAGGAATGGTTCAAAACGTATTCAGTAAGAAAAGTCAGTCTTCTTTTACTTAGGTCTTCATTGTGCCTTTGGTATTTAATTCCGATGCAATTTCTGTGTTTCATCGACAACAAGAAGGTCCAAGGGATACAGTAAAGCTGGAGTGAAGCATCGGAATCTATAACTAGTGTCACAGGAGTGGTTCAAACATAGACAGTAGGAAGAGTCAGTCTTATTGTACTTAAGTCGGCATTGTACCTTTTCTGATAAATTCCGATGCAATTTCTGTGTTTCATCGTCAATAAGAATGTCCAAGGGATACAGTAAACCTGGAGTGAAGCATCGGAATCTATGACTAGTGTCACAGGAATGGTTCAAAACATAGACAGTAAGAAGAGTCAGTCTTCGTGTACTTAAGTCGGCATTTTGCCTTTTGTATTTAATTCCGATGAAATTTCTGTGTTTCATCGTCAATTAGAAGGTCCAAGGGATACAGTAAAGCTGGGGTGAAGCATCGGAATCTATAACTAGTGTCACAGAAATGGTTCAAAGCATAGTCAGTAAGAAGAGTCAGTCTTCTTGTATTTAAGTCGGCATTGTGCCTTTTCTATTTAATTCCTATGCAATTTCTGTGTTTCATCGTCAATAAGAAGGTCCAAGGGATACAGTAAACCTGCATTGAACCATCGGAATCTATAACTAGTGTCACAGGAATGGTTCAAACATATTCAGTAAGAAAAGTCAGTCTTCTTTTACTTAAGCATTCATTGTGCCTATTCTATTTAATTCCGATGCAATTTCTGTGTTTCATCGTAACAAGAAGGTCCAAGGGATACAGTAAAGCTGGAGTGAAGCATCGGAATCTATAACTAGTGTCACAGGAATGGTTCAAAACATAGACAGTAAGAAGAGTCAGTCTTCGTGTACTTAAGTCGGCATTGTGCCTTTTCTATTTAATTCCGAAGCAATTTCTGTGTTTCATCGTCAATAAGAAGGTCCAAGGGATACAGTAAACCTGAAGTGAAGCATCGGAATTTATATCTAGTGTCACAGGAATGGTTCAAAACATAGACAGTAGGAAGAGTCAGTCTTCTTGACCTTAAGTCGGCATTGTACCTTTTGTATTAAATTCCGATGCAATTTCTGTGTTTCATCGTCAATAAGAATGACCAAGGGATACAGTAAACCTGGAGTGAAGCATCGGAATCTATAACTAGTGTCACAGGATTGGTTAAACACATAGTCATTAAAAACAGTCTGTCTTCTTGTCCTTAAGTCGGCATTGTGCCTTTTGTATTTCATTCCGATGCAATTTCTGTGTTTCATCGTCAATAAGAATGTCCAAGGGAAACAGTAAACCTGAAGTGAAGCATCGGAATCCAAACTAGTGTCACAGGAATGGTTCAAATCATAGAAAGTAAGTAGAGTCAGTCTTCTGGTACTAAAGTCGGCATTGTGCATTTTGTATTTAATTGAGATGCAATTTCTGTGTTTCATCGTCAATACGAAAGGTCCATGGTATACAGTAAATCTGAAGTGAAGCATCGGAATCTATAACTAGTGTCACAGGAATGGTTCAAAACCTAGTGAGTAAGAAGAGTCAGTCTTCTTGTACTTAAGTCGGCATTGTGCCGTTTCTATTTAATTCCGACGCAATTTCTGTGTTTCATCGTCAATAAGAAGGACAGAGGGATACAATAAACCTGGAGAGAAGCATCGGAATCTTTAACTAGTGTCACAGGAATGGTTCAAAGCATAGACAGTAAGAAGAGTCAGTCTTCATGACCTTAAGTCGGCATTGTGCCTTTTGTATTTAATTCCTATGCAATTTCTGTGTTTCATCGTCAATAAGAAGGTCCAAGGGATACAGTAAACCTGGAGTGTAGCATCGGAATCTATAAATAGAGTCACAGGAATGGTTCAAAACACAGACAGTAAGAAGAGTGAGTCTTCGTGTACTTAAGTCGGCATTTTGCCTTTTGTATTTAATTCCGATGCAATTTCTGTGTTTCATCGTCAACAAGAAGGTCCAAGGGATACAGTAAAGCTGGAGTGAAGCATCGGAATCTATAACTAGTGTCACAGAGATGGTTCAAAGCATAGTCAGTAAGAAGAGTCAGTCTTCTTGTATTTAAGTCGGCATTGTGCCTTTTCTATTTAATTCCTATGCAATTTCTGTGTTTCATCGTCAATAAGAATGTCCAAGGTATACAGTAAACCTGGAGTGAAGCATCGGAATCTATGACTAGTGTCACAGGAATGGTTTAAAACATAGACAGTAAGAAGAGTCAGTCTTCGTGTACTTAAGTCGGCATTTTGCTTTTTGTATTTAATTCCGATGAAATTTCTGTGTTTCATCGTCAATTAGAAGTTCCAAGGGATACAGTGAACCTGAAGTGAAGCATCGGAATCTATAACTAGTGTCACAGGAATGGTTCAAAACATATTCAATAAGAAGAGTCAGTCTTCTTTTACTTAAGTCTTCATTGTGCCTTTTCTATTTAAGTCCGATGCAATTTCTGTGTTTCATCGTCAACAAGAAGATCCAAGGGATACAGTAAAGCTGGAGGTAAGCATCGGAATCTATAACTAGTGTCACAGGAATGGTTCAAAGCATAGACAGTAGGAAGAGTCAGTCTTATTGTACTTAAGTAGGCATTGTACCTTTTTTATTAAATTCCGATGCAATTTCTGTGTTTCATCGTCAATAAGAAGGTCCAAGGGATACAGTAAACCTGGAGTGAAGCATCGGAATCTATGACTAGTGTCACAGGAATGGTTCAAAACATAGACAGTAAGAAGAGTCAGTCTTCGTGTACTTAAGTCGGCATTTTGCCTTTTGTATTTAATTCCGATGAAATTTCTGTGTTTCATCGTCAATTAGAAGGTCCAAGGGATACAGTAAACCTGAAGTGAAGCATCGGAATCTATAACTAGTGTCACAGTAATGGTTCAAATCATAGACAGTAAGAAGAGTCAGACGTCTTTTACTTATGTCGGCAATGTGCCTTTTGTGTTTACTTCCGATGCAATTTCTGTGTTTCATAGTCCAAGGGATACAGTAAACCTGAAGTGAAGCATCGAAATCTATAACTAGTGTCACTGGAAAGGTTCAAAATATAGACAGTAAGAAGAGTCAGTCTTCTTGTACTTAAGTCGGCATTGTGAATTTTGTATATAATTCCGATGCAATTTCTGTGATTCATCGTAAATAAGAAGGACCAAGGGATACAGTAAACCTGAAGTGAAGCATCGGACTCTATAACTAGTGTCACAGAAATGGTTCAAAACATAGACAGTAGAAGAGTCAGTCTTCTTGTACTTAAGTCGGCATTGTGCCTTTTGTATTTAATTCCGATGCAATTTCTGTGTTTCATCGTCAATAAGAATGTCCAAGGGAACAGAAATCCTGAAGTGAAGCATCGGAACCTATTACTAGTGTCACAGGAATGGTTCAAAACATAGTCGGTAAGAAGAGTCAGTCTTCTTGTACTTAAGTCGGCATTGTGCCTTTTCTATTTAATTCCGACGCAATTTCTGTGTTTCATCGCCAATAAGAAGGACAGAGGGATACAATAAACCTGGAGAGAAGCATCGGAATCTATAACTAGTGTCACAGGAATGGTTCAAAGCATAGACAGTAAGAAGAGTCAGTCCTCTTGTACTTAAGTCGACATTGTGCCTTTTCTATTTAATTCCGATGCTATTTCTGTGTTTCATCGTCAATAAGAAGGACAGAGTGATACAATAAACCTGAAGTGAAGCATCGCAATCTATAACTAGTGTCACCGGATTGGTTCAAAACATAGTCAGTAAGGACAGTCAGTCTTCATGTCCTTAAGTCGGCATTGTGCCTTTTGTATTTAATTCCTATGCAATTTCTGTGTTTCATCGTCAATAAGAGGGTCCAAGGGATACAGTGAACCTGAAGTGAAGCATCGGAATCTATAACTAGTGTCACAGGAATCTTTCAAAACATATTCAGTAAGAAGAGTCAGTCTTCTTTTACTTAAGTCTTCATTGTGCCTTTTCTATTTAATTCCGATGCAATTTCTGTGTTTCATCGTCAACAAGAAGGTCCAAGGGATACAGTAAAGCTGGAGTGAAGCATCGGAATCTGCAACTAGTGTCACAGAGATGGTTCAAAGCATAGTCAGTTTAAGAGTCAGTCTTCTTGTATTTAAGTCGGCATTGTGCCTTTTCTACTTAATTCCGATGCAATTTCTGTGTTTCATCGTCAACAAGAAGGTCCAAGGGATACAGTAAAGCTGGAGTGAAGCATCGGAATCTATAACTAGTGTCACAGGAGTGGTTCAAACATAGACAGTAGGAAGAGTCAGTCTTATTGTACTTAAGTCGGCATTGTACCTTTTCTGATAAATTCGGATGCAATTTCTGTGTTTCATCGTCAATAAGAATGTCCAAGGGATACAGTAAACCTGGAGTGAAGCATCTGAATCTATGACTAGTGTCACAGGAATGGTTCAAAACATAGACAGTAAGAAGAGTCAGTCTTCGTGTACGTAAGTCGGCATTTTGCCTTTTGTATTTAATTCCGATGAAATTTCTGTGTTTCATCGTCAATTAGAAGGTCCAAGGGATACAGTAAAGCTGGGGTGAAGCATCGGAATCTATAACTAGTGTCACAGAAATGGTTCAAAGCATAGTCAGTAAGAAGAGTCAGTCTTCTTGTATTTAAGTCGGCATTGTGCCTTTTCTATTTAATTCCTATGAAATTTCTGTGT
The DNA here is from genome assembly GCF_021461385.2 of Schistocerca piceifrons. Lineage (NCBI taxonomy): Eukaryota > Metazoa > Arthropoda > Insecta > Orthoptera > Acrididae > Schistocerca > Schistocerca piceifrons. Next base: position 442,267 of record NW_025727432.1, on the reverse strand, counting down.
TTCATCGTCAATAAGAAGGTCCAAGGGATACAGTAAACCTGAATTGAACCATCGGAATCCATAACTAGTGTCACAGGAATGGTTCAAACATATTCAGTAAGAAAAGTCAGTCTTCTTTTACTTAAGTCTTCATTGTGCCTATTCTATTTAATTCCGATGCAATTTCTGTGTTTCATCGTCAACAAGAAGGTCCAAGGGATACAGTAAAGCTGGAGTGAAGCATCGGAATCTATAACTAGTCTCACAGGAATGGTTCAAAACATAGACAGTAAGAAGAGTCAGTCTTCGTGTACTTAAGTTGGCATTGTGCCTTTTCTATTTAATTCCGAAGCAATTTCTGTGTTTCATCGTCAATAAGAAGGTCCAAGGGATACAGTAAACCTGAAGTGAAGCATCGGAATTTATATCTAGTGTCACAGGAATGGTTCAAAACATAGACAGTAGGAAGAGTCAGTCTTCTTGACCTTAAGTCGGCATTGTACATTTTGTATTAAATTCCGATGCAATTTCTGTGTTTCATCGTCAATAAGAATGACCAAGGGATACAGTAAACCTGGAGTGAAGCATCGGAATCTATAACTAGTGTCACAGGATTGGTTAAAAACATAGTCAGTAAAAACAGTCAGTCTTCTTGTCCTTAAGTTGGCATTGTGCCTTTTGTATTTCATTCCGATGCAATTTCTGTGTTTCATCGTCAATAAGAATGTCCAAGGGAAACAGTAAACCTGAAGTGAAGCATCGGAATCCAAAACTAGTGTCACAGGAATGGTTCAAATCATAGAAAGTAAGTTGAGTCAGTCTTCTGGTACTTAAGTCGGCATTGTGCCTTTTGTATTTAATTGAGATGCAATTTCTGTGTTTCATCGTCAATACGAAAGGTCCATGGTATACAGTAAACCTGAAGTGAAGCATCGGAATCTATAACTAGTGTCACAGGAATGGTTCAAAACCTAATCAGTAAGAAGAGTCAGTCTTCTTGTACTTAAGTCGGCATTGTGCCTTTTCTATTTAATTCCGACGCAATTTCTGTGTTTCATTGTCAATAAGAAGGACAGAGGGATACAATAAACCTGGAGAGAAGCATCGGAATCTTTAACTAGTGTCACAGGAATGGTTCAAAGCATAGACAGTAAGAAGAGTCAGTCTTCATGTCCTTAAGTCGGCATTGTGCCTTTTGTATTTAATTCGTATGCAATTTCTGTGTTTCTTCGTCAATAAGAAGGTCCAAGGAATACAGTAAACCTGGAGTGTAGCATCGGAATTTATAACTAGTGTCACAGGAATGGTTCAAAGCATAGACAGTAAGAAGAGTGAGTCTTCGTGTACTGAAGTCGGCATTTTGCCTTTTGTATTTAATTCCGATGCAATTTCTGTGTTTCATCGTCAACAAGAAGGTCCAAGGGATACAGTAAAGCTGCAGTGAAGCATCGGAATCTAGAACTAGTGTCACAGAGATGGTTCAAAGCATAGTCAGTAAGAAGAGTCAGTCTTCTTGTATTTAAGTCGGCATTGTGCCTTTTCTATTTAATTCCTATGCAATTTCTGTGTTTCATCATCAATAAGAATGTCCAAGGGATACAGTAAACCTGGAGTGAAGCATCGGAATCTATGACTAGTGTCACAAAAATGGTTTAAAACATAGACAGTAAGAAGAGTCAGTCTTCGTGTACTTAAGTCGGCATTTTGCTTTTTGTATTTAATTCCGATGAAATTTCTGTGTTTCATCGTCAATTAGAAGGTCCAAGGGATCCAGTGAACCTGAAGTGAAGCATCGGAATCTATAACTAGTGTCACAGGAATGGTTCAAAACATATTCAATAAGAAGAGTCAGTCTTCTTTTACTTAAGTCTTCATTGTGCCTTTTCTATTTAATTCCGATGCTATATCTGTGTTTCATCGTCAACAAGAAGATCCAAGGGATACAGTAAAGCTGGAGTGAAGCATCGGAATCTATAACTAGTGTCACAGGAATGCTTCAAAGCATAGACAGTAGGAAGAGTCAGTCTTATTGTCCTTAAGTCGGCATTGTACCTTTTTTATTAAATTCCGATGCAATTTCTGTGTTTCGTCGTCAATAAGAAGGTCCAAGGGATACAGTAAACCTGGACTGAAGCATCGGAATCTATGACTAGTGTCACAGGAATGGTTCAAAACATAGACAGTAAGAAGAGTCAGTCTTCGTGTACTTAAGTCGGCATTTTGCCTTTTGTATTTAATTCCGATGAAATTTATGCGTTTCATCGTCAATTAGAAGGTCCAAGGGATACAGTAAACCTGAAGTGAAGCATCGGAATCTATAACTAGTGTCACAGTAATGGTTCAAATCATAGACAGTAAGAAGAGTCAGACGTCTTTTACTTATGTCGGCATTGTGCCTTTTGTATTTACTTCCGATGCAATTTCTGTGTTTCATAGTCAATGACAAGGTCCAAGGGATACAGTAAACCTGAAGTGAAGCATCGAAATCTATAACTAGTGTCACTGGAAAGGTTCAAAATATAGACAGTAAGAAGAGTCAGTCTTTTTGTACTTCAGTCGGCATTGTGAATTTTGTATATAATTCCGATGCAATTTCTGTGATTCATCGTAAATAAGAAGGTCCAAGGGATACAGTAAACCTGAAGTGAAGCATCGGAATCTATAACTAGTGTCACAGTAATGGTTCAAATCATAGACAGTAAGAAGAGTCAGACGTCTTTTACTTATGTCGGCATTGTGCCTTTTGTATTTACTTCCGATGCAATTTCTGTGTTTCATAGTCAATGACAAGGTCCAAGGGATACAGTAAACCTGAAGTGAAGCATCGAAATCTATAACTAGTGTCACTGGAAAGGTTCAAAATATAGACAGTAAGAAGAGTCAGTCTTTTTGTACTTAAGTCGGCATTGTGCCTTTTGTATTTAATTCCGATGCAATTTCTGTGTTTCATCGTCAATACGAAAGGTCCAAGGTATACAGTATACCTGAAGTGAAGCATCGGAATCTATAACTAGTGTCACAGGAATGGTTCCAAACATAGTCAGTAAGAAGAGTCAGTCTTCTTGTACTTAAGTCGGCATTGTGCCTTTTCTATTTAATTCCGAAGCAATTTCTGTGTTTCATCGTCAATAAGAAGGTCCAAGGGACACAGTGAACCTGGAGTGAAGCATCGGAATCTATAACTAGTGTCACAGGAATGGTTCAAAACATAGTCTGTAAGAACAGTCAGTCTTCATGTCCTTAAGTCGGCATTGTGCCTTTTGTATTTAATTGCTATGCGATTTCTGTGTTTCATCGTCAATAAGAAGGTCCAAGGGGTACAGTAAAACTGGAGTGTAGCATCGGAATCTATAACTAGTGTCACAGGAATGGTTCAAAACATAGACAGTAGGAAGAGTGAGTCTACGTGTACTTAAGTCGGCATTTTGCCTTTTGTATTTAATTCCGATGCAATTTCTGTGTTTCATCGTCAATAAGAAGGGCCAAGGGATACAGTGAACTTGAAGTGAAGCATCGGAATCTATAACTAGTGTCACAGGAATGGTTCAAAACATATTCAGTAAGAAGAGTCAGTCTTCTTTTACTTAAGTCTTCATTGTGCCTTTTCTATTTAATTCCGATGCAATTTCTGTGTTTCATCGTCAACAAGAAGGTCCAAGGGATACAGTAAAGCTGGAGTGAAGCATCGGAATCTATAACTAGTGTCACAGAAATGGTTCAAAGCATAGTCAGTAAGAAGAGTCAGTCTTCTTGTATTTAAGTCGGCATTGTGACTTTTCTATTTAATTCCTATGCAATTTCTGTGTTTCATCGTCAATAAGAAGGTTCAAGGGATACAGTAAACCTGAATTGAACCATCGGAATCTATAACTAGTGTCACAGGAATGGTTCAAAACATATTCAGTAAGAAAAGTCAGTCTTCTTTTACTTAAGTCTTCATTGTGCCTTTTGTATTTAATCCCGATGCAATTTCTGTGTTTCATCGTCAACAAGAAGGTCCAAGGGATACAGTAAAGCTGGAGTGAAGCATCGGAATCTATAACTAGTGTCACAGGATTGGTTCAAACACAGACAGTAGGAAGAGTCAGTCTTATTGTACTTAAGTCGGCATTGTAACTTTTTTATTAAATTCTGATGCAATTTCTGTGTTTCATCGTCAATAAGAAGGTCCTAGGGATACAGTAAACCTGGAGTGAAGCATCGGAATCTATGACTAGTGTCACAGGAATGGTTCAAAACATAGACAGTAAGAAGAGTCAGTCTTCGTGTACTTAAGTCGGCATTTTGCCTTTTGTATTTAATTCCGATGAAATTTCTGTGTTTCATCGTCAATTAGAAGGGCCAAGGGATACAGTGAACCTGAAGTGAAGCATCGGAATCTATAACTAGTGTCACAGGAATGGTTCAAAACATATTCAGTAAGAAGAGTCAGTCTTCTTTTACTTAAGTTTTCATTGTGCCTTTTCTATTTAATTCCGATGCAATTTCTGTGTTTCATCGTCAACAAGAAGGTCCAAGGGATACAGTAAAGCTGGAGTGAAGCATCAGAATCTATAACTAGTGTCACAGAAATGGTTCAAAGCATAGTCAGTAAGAAGAGTTAGTCTTCTTGTATTTAAGTCGGCATTGTGCCTTTTCTATTTAATTCCTATGCAATTTCTGTGTTTCATCGTCAATAAGAAGGTCCAAGGGATACAGTAAACATGAATTGAACCATCGGAATCTATAGCTAGTGTCGCAGGAATGGTTCAAACATATTCAGTAAGAAAAGTCAGTCTTCTTTTACTTAAGTCTTCATTGTGCTTTTCTATTTAATTCCGATGCAATTTCTGTGTTTCTTCGTCAACATGAAGGTCCAAGGGATACAGTAAAGCTGGAGTGAAGCAACGGAATCTATAACTAGTGTCACAGGAATGGTTCAAAGCATAGACAGTAGGAAGAGTCAGTCTTATTGTACCTAAGTCGGCATTGTACCTTTTTATTAAATTCCGATGCAATTTCTGTGTTTCATCGTCAATAAGAAGGTCCAAGGGATACAGTAAACCTGGAGTGAAGCATCGGAATCTATGACTAGAGTCACAGGAATGGTTCAAAACATAGACAGTAAGAAGAGTCAGTCTTCGTGTACTTAAGTCGGCATTTTGCCTTTTGTATTTAATTCCGATGAAATTTCTGTGTTTCATCGTCAATTAGAAGGTCCAAGGGATATAGTAAACCTGAAGTGAAGCATCGGAATCTATAACTAGTGGCACAGTAATGGTTCAAATCATAGACAGTAAGAAGAGACAGACGTCTTTTACTTAAGTCGGCATTGTCCTTTTGTATTTACTTCCGATGCAATTTCTGTGTTTCATAGTCAATCACAAGGTCCAAGGGATACAGTAAACCTGAAGTGAAGCATCGAAATCTATAACTAGTGTCACTGGAAAGGTTCAAAATATAGACAGTAAGAAGAGTCAGTCTTCTTGTACTTAAGTCGGCATTGTGAATTATGTATATAATTCCGATGCAATTTCTGTGATTCATCGTAAATAAGAAGGACCAAGGGATACAGTAAACCTGAAGTGAAGCATCAGACTCTATAACTAGTGTCACAGTAATGGTTCAAAACATAGACAGTAGAAGAGTCAGTCTTCTTGTACTTAAGTCGGCATTGTGCCTTTTGTATTTAATTCCGATGCAATTTCTGTATTTCATCGTCAATAAGAATGTCCAAGGGAAACAGAAATCCTGAAGTGAAGCATCGGAACCTATTACTAGTGTCACAGGAATGGTTCAAAACATAGTCAGTAAGAAGAGTCAGTCTTCTTGTCCTTCAGTCGGCATTGTGCCTTTTGTATTTCATTCCGATGCAATTTCTGTGTTTCATCGGCAATAAGGTCAGAGGGATACAGTAAACCTGAAGTGAAGCATCGGAATCCAAAACAAGTGTCACAGGAATGGTTCAAATCATAGACAGTAGGAATTGTCAGTCTTCTTGTACTTAAGTCGGCATTGTGCCTTTTGTATTTAATTCCGATGCAATTTCTGTGTTTCATCGTCAATACGAAAGGTCCAAGGTATACAGTATACCTGAAGTGAAGCATCGGAATCTATAACTAGTGTCACAGGAATGGTTCCAAACATAGTCAGTTAGAAGAGCCAGTCTTCTTGTACTTAAGTTGGCATTGTGCCTTTTCTATTTAATTCCGATGCAATTTCTGTGCTTCATCGTCAATAAGAAGGTCCAAGGGACACAGTAAACCTGGAGTGAAGCATCGGAATCTATAACTAGTGTCACAGGAATGGTTCAAATCACAGACAGTAAGAAGAGTAAGTCTTCTTGTACTTAAGTCGACATTGTGTCTTTTCTATTTAATTCCGATGCAATTACTGTGTTTCATCGTCAATAAGAAGGTCAGAGGGATACAATAAACCTGAAGTGAAGCATCAGAATCTATAACTAGTGTCACAGGAATGGTTCAAAACATAGTCAGTAAGAACAGTCAGTCTTCTTGTCCTTAAGTCGGCATTGTGCCTTTTGTATTTAATTCCTATGCAATTTCTGTGTTTCATCGTCAATTAGAAGGTCCAAGGGATACAGCAAACCTGGAGTGTAGCATCGGAATCTATAACTAGTGTCACAGGAATGGTTCAAATCATAGACAGTAAGAAGAGTCAGTCTTCGTGTACTTAAGTCGGCATTTTGCCTTTTGTATTTAATTCCGATGCAATTTCTGTGTTTCATCGTCAATAAGAAAGTCCAAGGGATACAGTAAACCTGAGGTGAAGCATCGGAATCTATAACTAGTGTCACAGGAATGGTTCAAAACATAGTCAGTAAGAAGTGTCAGTCTTCTTGTACTTAAGTCTTCATTGTGCCTTTTCTATTTGATTCCGATGCAATTCCTGTGTTTCATCGTCAATAAGAAGGTCCAAGGGATACAGTAAACCTGGAGTGAAGCATCGGAATCTATAACTAGTGTCACAGGAATGTTTCATAGTATAGTCAGTAAGAAGAGTCAGTCCTCTTGTACTTAAGTCGGCATTGTGCCTTTTCTATTTAATTCCGAAGCAATTTCTATGTTTCATCGTCAATAAGAAGGTCCAAGGGATACAGTAAACCTGAAGTGAAGCATCGGAATTCATATCTAGTGTCACAGGAATGGTTCAAAACATAGACAGTAGGAAGAGTCAGTCATCTTGACCTTAAGTCGGCGTTGAACCTTTTGTATTAAATTCCGATGCAATTTCTGTGTTTCATCGTCAATAAGAATGACCAAGGGATACAGTAAACCTGGAGTGAAGCATCGGAATGTATAACTAGTGTCACAGGGATGGTTCAAAACATAGACAGTAAGAAGAGTCAGTCTTGTTGTACTTAAGACGGCATTGTGCATTTTGTATTTAATTCCGATGCAATTTCTGTGTTTCATCGTCAATAAGAAGGTCAGAGGGATACAGTTATCCTGAAGTGAAGCATCGGAATCTATAACTAGTGTCACAGGATTGGTTAAAAACATAGTCAGTAAGAACAGTCAGTCTTCCTGTCCTTAAGTCGGCATTGTGCCTTTTGTATTTCATTCCGATGCAATTTCTGTATTTCATCGTCAATAAGAATGTCCAAGGGAAACAGTAAACCTGAAGTGAAGCATCGGAATCCAAAACTAGTGTCACAGGAATGGTTCAAATCATAGAAAGTAAGTAGATTCAGTCTTCTTGTACTTAAGTCGGCATTGTGCCGTTTGCATTTAATTGAGATGCAATTTCTGTGTTTCATCGACAATACGAAATGTCCATGGTATACAGTAAACCAAAAGTGAAGCATCGGAATCTATAACTAGTGTCACAGGAATGGTTCAAAGCATAGACAGTAAGAAGAGTCAGTCTTCTTGTACTTAAGTCGACATTGTGCTTTTTCTATTTAATTCCGATGCAATTTCTGTGTTTCATCGTCAATAAGAAGGACAGAGGGATACAATAAACCTGAAGTGAAGCATCGGAATCTATAACTAGTGTCACAGGAATGGTTCAAAACATAGTCAGTAAGAACAGTCAGTCTTCATGTCCTTAAGTCGGCATTGTGCCTTTTGTATTTAATTCCAATGCAATTTCTGTGTTTCATCGTCAATAAGAAGGTCCAAGGGATACAGTAAACCTGGAGTGTAGCATCGGAATCTATGACTAGTGTCACAGGAATGGTTCAAATCATAGACAGTAAGAAGAGTGAGTCTTCGTGTACTTAAGTCGGCATTTTGCCTTTTGTATTTAATTCCGATGCAATTTCTGTGTTTCATCGACAATAAGTAGGGCCAAGGGATACAGTGAACCTGAAGTGAAGCATCGGAATCTATAACTAGTGCCACAGGAATGGTTCAAAACATATTCAGTAAGAAGAGTCAGTCTTCTTTTACTTAAGTCTTCATTGTGCCTTTTCTATTTAATTCCGATGCAATTTCTGTGTTTCATCGTCAACAAGAAGGTCCAAGGGATACAGTAAAGCTGGAGTGAAGCATCGGATTCTATAACTAGTGTCACAGTAATGGTTCAAAGCATAGTCAGTAAGAAGAGTCAGTCTTCTTGTATTTAAGTCGGCATTGTGCCTTTTCTATTTAATTCCTATGCAATTTCTGTGTTTCATCGTCAATAAGAAGGTCCAAGGGATACAGTAAACCTGAATTGAACCATCGGAATCTATAACTAATGTCACAGGAATGGTTCAAAACATATTCAGTAAGAAAAGTCAGTCTTCTTTTACTTAAGTCTTCATTGTGCCTTTTCTATTTAATTCCGATGCAATTTCTGTGTTTCATCGTCAACAAGAAGGTCCAAGGGATACAGTAAAGCTTGAGTGAAGCATCGGAATCTATATCTAGTGTCACAGGAATGGTTCAAAGCATAGACAGTAGGAAGAGACAGTCTTATTGTACTTAAGTCGGCATTGTACCTTTTTTATTAAATTCCGATGCAATTTCTGTGTTTCATCGTCAATAAGAAGGTCCAAGGGATACAGTAAACCTGGAGTGAAGCTTCGGAATCTATGACTAGTGTTACAGGAATGGTTCAAAACATAGACAGTAAGAAGAGTCAGTTTTCGTGTACTTAAGTCGGCATTTTGCCTGTTGTATTTAATTCCGATGAAATTTCTGTGTTTCATTGTCAAGTAGAAGGTCCAAGGGATACAGTGAACCTGAAGTGAAGCATCGGAATCTATAACTAGTGTCACAGGAATGGTTCAAAACATAGTCAGTAAGAAGAGTCAGTCTTCTTGTCCTTAAGTCGGCATTGTGACGTTTGTATTTAATTCCGATGCAATTTCTGTGTTCATCGGCAATATGTTCAGAGGGATACAGTAAACCTGAAGTGAAGCGTCGGAATCCAAAACTAGTGTCACAGGAATGGTTCAAACATAGACAGTAGAAGAGTCAGTCATCTTGTACTTAAGTCGGCATTGTACCTAATGTATTTAATTCCGATGCAATTTCTGTGTTTCATCGCCAATAAGAAGGTCCAAGATATACAGTAAACCTGAAGTGAAGCATCGGAATCTATAACTAGTGTCACAGGATTGGATCAAAACATAGTCAGTAAGAAGAGTCAGTCTTCTTTTACTTAAGTCGGCATTGTGCCTTTTCTATTTAATTCCGATGCAATTTCTGTGTTTCATCGTCAATAAGAAGGTATAAGGGATACAGTAAACCTGGAGTGAAGCATCGGAATCTATAACTAGAGACACAGGAATGGTTCAAAACAAAGACAGTGAGAAGAGTCAGTCTTCTTGAACTTAAGTCGACAGTGTGCCTTTTCTATTTAATTCCGATGCAATTTCTGTGTTTCATCGTCAATAAGAAGGTCAGAGGGATACAATAAACCTGAAGTGAAGCATCGGAATCTATAACTAGTGTCACAGGAAAGGTTCATAACATAGTCAGTTACAAGAGTCAGTCTTCTTGTACATAAGTCTTCATTGTGCTTTTTCTATTTAATTCCGATGCAATTTCAGTGTTTCATCTTCAATAAGAAGGTCCAAGGGATACAGTAAACCTGGAGTGAAGTATCGGAATCTATAACTAGTGTCACAGGAATGGTTCAAAACATAGTCAGTAAGAACAGTCAGTCTTCTTGTCCTTAAGTCAGCATTGTGCCTTTTGTATTTAATTCCGATGCAATTTCTGTGTTTCATCGTCAATAAGAAGGTCCAAGGGATACAGTAAACCTGGAGTGTACCATCGGAATCTATAACTAGTCTCACAGGAATGGTTCAAAAGATAGACAGAAAGATGAGTCAGTCTTTGTGTAATTAAGTCGGCATTTTGCATTTTGTATTTAATTCCGATGCAATTTCTGTGTTGCATCGTCAATAAGAAGGTCCAAGGGATACAGTAAACCTGAAGTGAAGCATCGGAATCTATGACTAGTGTCACAGGAATGGTTTAAATCATAGTCATTAAGAAGAGTCAGTCTTCTTGTACTTAAGTCTTCATTGTGCCATTTCTATTTAATTCTGATGCAATTTCTGTGTTTCATCGTCAATAAGAAGGTCCAAGGGATACAGTAAACCTGGAGTGAAGCATCGGAATCTATAACTAGTGTCACAGGAATGGTTCAAAACATAGACAGTAAGAAGAGTCAGTCTTCTTGTACATAAGTCGCCATTGTGCCTTTTCTATTTAATTCCGAGGCAATTTCTGTGTTTCTTCGTCAATAAGAAGGTCAGAGGGATACAGTAAACCTGAAGTGAAGCTTCGTAATCCAAAACTAGTGTCACAGGAATGGTTCAATCTATAACTAGTGTCACAGGAATGGTTCAAACATAGTCATTAAGAAGTGTCAGTCTTCTTGTACTTAAGTCGGCATTGTGCCTTTTCAATTTAATTCCGATGCAATTTCTGTGTTTCATTGTCACTAAGGAGGTCCAAGGGATACAGTAAACCTAGAGTGAAGCATCGGAATCTATAACTAGTGTCACAGGAATGGTTCAAACATAGACAGTAAAAATAGACAGTCGTCTTGAACATAAGTCGACATTGTGCCTTTTCTATTTAATTCCGATTCAATTTCTGTGTTTCATCGTCAATAAGAAGGTCAGAGGGATACAATAAACCTGAACTGAAGCATCGGAATCTATAACTAGTGTCACAGGAATGGTTCAAAACTTAGTCAGTAAGAACAGTCAGTCTTCTTCTCCTTAAGTCGGCATTGTGCCTTTTGTATTTAATTCCTATGCAATTTCTGTGTTTCATCGTCAATAAGAAGGTCAGAGTGATACAGTAATCCTGAAGTGGAGCATCGGAATCTTTAGCTAGTGTCACAGGAATGGCTCAAATGCATAGTCAGTAAGAAGAGTCAGTCTTCTTGTCCTTAAGTCGGAATTGTGTTTCTTATATTTAATTCCAATTCAATTTCAATGTTTCATCGTCAATAAGAAGGTTCAGGGGATACAGTAAACCTGGAGTGAAGCATCGGAATCTATAACTAGTGTCACAGGAATGGTTGAAATCATAGAGAGTAAGAAGAGTCAGTCTTCTTGTACTTAAGTCGACATTTTGCCTTTTGTATTTAATTCCGATGCAATATCTGTGTCTCATCGTCAATAAGAAACTCCAAGGGATACAGTAAACCTGGAGTGAAGCATCGGAATCAATAACTAGTGTCACAGGAATGGTTCAAAACATAGAAAGTAAGAAGAGTCAGTCTTCTTGAACTTAAGTCGGCATTGTGCCTTTTGTATTTAATTCCGATGCAATTTCTGTGCTTCATCGTCAATAAGGTCCGAGGGATACAGTAAACCTGAAGTGAAGCATCGGAATCTATAGCTAGTGTCACAGGACTGGTTCAAAAATAGACAGTAAGAAGGGTCAGTCTTCTTGTACTTAATTCGGCATTGTGCCTTTTGTATTTAATTCCGATGCAATTTCTGTGTTTCATCGTCATCAAGACGGTCAGAGGGGTACAGTAAACCTGAAGTGAAGCTTCGGAATCTATTACCAGTGTCACAGGAATGGTTCAAAACATAGACAGTTGGAAGACTCAGTCTTCTTGTACTTAAGTCGGCATTGTGTCTTTTGTGTTTAATTCCGAGCAATTTCTGTGTTTCATCGTCAATAAGAAGGTCCAAGGGATACAGTAAACATGAAGTGAAGCATCGGAATCTACAACCAGTGTCACTGGAATGGTTCAAAACATAGACAGTAAGAAGAGTCAGTCTTCATGTACTTAAGTCGGCATTGTGCCTTTTCTATTTGATTCGAAAGCTATTTCTGTGTTTCATCGTCAATAAGAAGGTCAGAGGGATACAGTAAACCTGAAGTGAAGCATCGGAATCTATAACTAGTGTCACAGGAATGGTTCAAAACATAGTCATTGAGAAGAGTCAGTCTCCTTGTCCTTACGCTGGCATTGTGCCTCTTGTATTTAATTCCGATGCAATTTCTGTGTTTCATCGTCAATAAGAAGGTCCAAGGGATACAGTAAACATGGAGTGAAGCATCGGAATCAATAAGTAGTGTCACAGTAATGGTTCAAATCATAGACAGTAAGAAGAGTCAGACGTCTTGTACTTAATTCGGCATTGTGCCTTTTGTATTTAATTCCGATGGAATTTCTGTGTTTCATCGTCAATAAGATGGTCAGAGGGATACAGTAGTCCTGAAGTGAAGCATCGGAATCTATAACTAGTGTCACAGGAATGGTTCAAAACATAGTCATTGAGAAGAGTCAGTCTCCTTGTCCTTACGCTGGCATTGTGCCTCTTGTATTTAATTCCGATGCAATTTCTGTGTTTCATCGTCAATAAGAAGGTCCAAGGGATACAGTAAACATGGAGTGAAGCATCGGAATCAATAAGTAGTGTCACAGTAATGGTTCAAATCATAGACAGTAAGAAGAGTCAGACGTCTTGTACTTAAGTCGGCATTGTTCCTTTTGTATTTAATTCCGATGCAATTTCTGTGTTTCATCGTCAATAAGAAGGTCCAAAGTGTACAGTAAACCTGAAGTGAAACATCGGAATCTATAACTAGTGTCACAGGAATGGTTCAAAACATTGTCAGTAAAAAGAGTCAGTCTTCTAGTACTTAAGTCGGCATTGTGCCTTTTCTATTTAATTCCGATGCAATTTCTGTGTTTCATGGTCAATAAGAAGGTCCAAGGTATACAGTAAACCTGGAGTGAAATATCGGAATCTATAACTAGTGTCACAGGAATGGTTCAAAACATAGTCAGTAAGAACAGTCAGTCTTCTTGTCCTTAAGTCAGCATTGTGCCTTTTGTATTTAATTCCGATGCAATTTCTGTGTTTCATCGTCAATAAGAAGGTCCAAGGGATACAGTAAACCTGGACTGTACCATCGGAATCTATAACTAGTCTCACAGGAATGGTTCAAAAGATAGACAGAAAGATGAGTCAGTCTTTGTGTAATTATGTCGGCATTTTGCATTTTGTATTTAATTCCGATGCAATTTCTGTGTTGCATCGTCAATAAGAAGGTCCAAGGGATACAGTAAACTTGAAGTGAAGCATCGGAATCTATGACTAGTGTCACAGGAATGGTTTAAATCATAGTCATTAAGAAGAGTCAGTCTTCTTGTACTTAAGTCTTCATTGTGCCATTTCTATTTAATTCTGATGCAATTTCAGTGTTTCATCGTCAATAAGAAGGTCCAAGGGATACAGTAAACCTGGAGTGAAGCATCGGAATCTATAACTAGTGTCACAGGAATGGTTCAAAACATAGACAGTAAGAAGAGTCAGTCTTCTCGTACATAAGTCGCCATTGTGCTTTTTCTATTTAATTCCGAGGCAATTTCTGTGTTTCTTCGTCAATAAGAAGGTCAGAGGGATACAGTAAACCTGAAGTGAAGCTTCGGAATCCAAAACTAGTGTCACAGGAATGGTTCAATCTATAACTAGTGTCACAGGAATGGTTCAAACATAGTCATTAAGAAGTGTCAGTCTTCTTGTACTTAAGTCGGCATTGTGCCTTTTCAATTTAATTCCGATGCAATTTCTGTGTTTCATTGTCACTAAGGAGGTCCAAGGGATACAGTAAACCTAGAGTGAAGCATCGGAATCTATAACTAGTGTCACAGGAATGGTTCAAACATAGACTTTAAAAATAGACAGTCCTCTTGAACATAAGTCGACATTGTGCCTTTTCTATTTAATTCCGATTCAATTTCTGTGTTTCATCGTCAATAAGAAGGTCAGAGGGATACAATAAACCTGAACTGAAGCATCGGAATCTATAACTAGTGTCACAGGAATGGTTCAAAACTTAGTCAGTAAGAACAGTCAGTCTTCTTCTCCTTAAGTCGGCATTGTGCCTTTTGTATTTAATTCCTATGCAATTTCTGTGTTTCATCGTCAATAAGAAGGTCAGAGTGATACAGTAATCCTGAAGTGGAGCATCGGAATCTTTAGCTAGTGTTACAGGAATGGCTCAAATGCATAGTCAGTAAGAAGAGTCAGTCTTCTTGTCCTTAAGTCGGAATTGTGTTTTTTATATTTAATTCCAATTCAATTTCAATGTTTCATCGTCAATAAGAAGGTTCAGGGGATACAGTAAACCTGGAGTGAAGCATCGGAATCTATAACTAGTGTCACAGGAATGGTTGAAATCATAGAGAGTAAGAAGAGTCAGTCTTCTTGTACTTAAGTCGACATTTTGCCTTTTGTATTTAATTCCGATGCAATATCTGTGTCTCATCGTCAATAAGAAAGTCCAACGGATACAGTAAACCTGGAGTGAAGCATCGGAATCAATAACTAGTGTCACAGGAATGGTTCAAAACATAGAAAGTAAGAAGAGTCAGTCTTCTTGAACTTAAGTCGGCATTGTGCCTTTTGTATTTAATTCCGATGCAATTTCTGTGCTTCATCGTCAATAAGGTCCGAGGGATACAGTAAACCTGAAGTGAAGCATCGGAATCTATAGCTAGTGTCACAGGACTGGTTCAAAAATAGACAGTAAGAAGGGTCAGTCTTCTTGTACTTAATTCGGCATTGTGCCTTTTGTATTTAATTCCGATGCAATTTCTGTGTTTCATCGTCATCAAGACGGTCAGAGGGGTACAGTAAACCTGAAGTGAAGCTTCGGAATCTATTACCAGTGTCACAGGAATGGTTCAAAACATAGACAGTTGGAAGACTCAGTCTTCTTGTACTTAAGTCGGCATTGTGTCTTTTGTGTTTAATTCCGAGCAATTTCTGTGTTTCATCGTCAATAAGAAGGTCCAAGGGATACAGTAAACATGAAGTGAAACATCGGAATCTACAACCAGTCTCACTGGAATGGTTCAAAACATAGAGAGTAAGAAGAGTCAGCCTTCATGTACTTAAGTCGGCATTGTGCCTTTTCTATTTGATTCGAAAGCTATTTCTGTGTTTCATCGTCAATAAGAAGGTCAGAGGGATACAGTAAACCTGAAGTGAAGCATCGGAATCTATAACTAGTGTTACAGGAATGGTTCAAATCATAGTCAGTAAGAAGAGTCAGTCTTCTTGTACTTAAGTCGGCATTGTGCCTTTTGTATTTAATTCCGATGGAATTTCTGTGTTTCATCGTCAATAAGATGGTCAGAGGGATACAGTAGTCCTGAAGTGAAGCATCGGAATCTATAACTAGTGTCACAGGAATGGTTCAAAACATAGTCATTGAGAAGAGTCAGTCTCCTTGTCCTTAAGCTGGCATTGTGCCTCTTGTATTTAATTCCGATGCAATTTCTGTGTTTCATTGTCAATAAGAAGTTCTGAGGGATACAGTAACCCTGAAGTGAAGCATCGGAATCTATAACTAGTGTCACAGGAATGGTTCAAAACATAGTCAGTAAGAAGAGTCAGTCTTCTTGTACTTAAGTCGGCATTGTGCCTTTTCTATTTAATTCCGATGCAATTTCTGTGTTTCATCGTCAATAAGAAGGTCCAAGGTATACAGTAAACCTGGAGTGAAGCATCGGAATCTATAACTAGTGTCAATGGAATGGTTCAAAACATAGACAGTAAGAAGAGTCAGTCTTCTTGTCCCTAAGTCGGCATTGTGCCTTTTGTGTTTCATTCCGATGCAATTTCTGTGTTTCATCGTCAATAAGAATGTCCAAGGGATACAGTAAACCTGGAGTGAAGCATCGGAATCTATAGCTAGTGTCACAGGAATGGTTCAAAACATAGAGAGTAAGAAGAGTCGGCCTTCTTGTACTTAAGTCGGCATTTTGCGTTTTGTATTTAATTCCGATGCAATTTCTGTGTTTCATCGTCAATAAGAAGGTCCAAGGGATACAGTAAACCTGGAGTGAAGCATCGGAATCAATAGCAAGTGTCACAGGAATGGTTCAAGACATTGAAAGTAAGAAGAGTCAGTCTTCTTGAACTTAAGTCGGCATTGTGCCTTTTGTATTTAATTCCGATGCAATTTCTGTGTTTCATCGTCAATAAGGTCAGAGGGATAGTGTAAACCTGAAGTGAAGCATCGGAATCCGTAAGTAGTGTCACAGGAATGGTTCAAAACGTAGTCAGTAAGAAGAGTCATTTTTCTAGTACTTAAGTCGGCATTGTGCCTTTTCTATTTAATTCCGATGCAATTTCTGTGTTTCATCGTCAATAAGCCGGTCAGAGGGATACAGTTATCCTGAAGTGAAGCTTCGGAATCTATAACTAGTGTCACAGGAATGGTTCAAAACATAGAAAGCAAGAAGAGTCAGTCTTCTTGAACTTAAGTCGGCATTGTGCCTTTTGTATTTAATTCCGATGCAATTTCTGTGTTTCATCGTCAATAAGGTCAGAGGGATACAGTAAACCTGAAGTGAAGCATCGGAATCTATAGCTAGTGTCACAGGACTGGTTCAAAAATAGACAGTAAGAAGGGTCAGTCTTCTTGTACTTAATTCGGCATTGTGCCTTTTGTATTTAATTCCGATGCAATATCTGTGTTTCATCGTCAACAAGACGGTCAGAGGGGTACAGTAAACCTGAAGTGAAGTTTCGGAATCTATTACCAGTGTCACAGGAATGGTTCAAACGTAGACAGTTGGAAGAGTCAGTCTTCTTGTACTTAAGTCGGCATTGTGTCTTTTGTGTTTAATTCCGAGCAATTTCTGTGTCTCATCGTCAATAAGAAGGTCCAAGGGATACAGTAAACATGAAGTGAAGCATCGGAATCTACAACTAGTGGCACTGGAATGGTTCAAAACATAGACAGTAAGAAGAGTCAGTCTTCATGTACTTAAGTCGGCATTGTGCCTTTTCTATTTGATTCTGAAGCTATTTCTGTGTTTCATCGTCAATAAGAAGGTCAGAGGGATACAGTAAACCTGAAGTGAAGCATCGGAATCTATAACTAGTGTTACAGGAATGGTTCAAATCATAGTCAGTAAGAAGAGTCAGTCTTCTTGCACTTAAGTTGGCATTGTGCCTTTCGTATTTAATTCCGATGCAATTTCTGTGTTTCACCGGCAATACGAAGGTCAGAGGGATACAGTAAACCTGAAGTGAAGCATCGGAATCTATAACTAGTGTCACAGGAATGTTTCAAACATAGACAGTAAGAAGAGTCAGTCTTCTTGTACTTAAGTCGGCATTGTGCCTTTTGTATTTAATTCCGATGGAATTTCTGTGTTTCATCGTCAATAAGATGGTCAGAGGGATACAGTAGTCCTGAAGTGAAGCATCGGAATCTATAACTAGTGTCACAGGAATGGTTCAAAACATAGTCATTGAGAAGAGTCAGTCTCCTTGTCCTTAAGCTGGCATTGTGCCTCTTGTATTTAATTCCGATGCAATTTCTGTGTTTCATCGTCAATAAGAAGGTCCAAGGGATACAGTAAACCTGGAGTGAAGCATCGAAATCAATAAGTAGTGTCACAGTAATGGTTCAAATCATAGACAGTAAAAAGAGTCAGTCTTCTAGTACTTAAGTCGGCATTGTGCCTTTTCTATTTAATTCCGATGCAATTTCTGTATTTCATCGTCAATAAGCAGGTCCAAGGGATACAGTAAACCTGGAGTGAAGCATTGGAAACAATAACTAGTGTCACAGGAATGGTTCAAAACATTGAAAGTAAGAAGAGTCAGTCTTCTTGAACTTAAGTCGGCATTGTGCCTTTTGTATTTAATTCCGATGCAATTTCTGTGTTTCATCGTCAATAAGGTCAGAGGGATAGTGTAAACCTGAAGTGAAGCATCGGAATCCGTAAGTAGTGTCACAGGAATGGTTCAAAACGTAGTCAGTAAGAAGAGTCATTTTTCTAGTACTTAAGTCGGCATTGTGCCTTTTCAATTTAATTCCGATGCAATTTCTGTGTTTCATCGTCAATACGCCGGTCAGACGGATACAGTAATCCTGAAGTGAAGCATCGGAATCTATAACTAGTGTCACAGGAATGGTTCAAACCATAGTCAGTAAGAAGAGACAGTCTTCTTGTACTTAAGTCATCATTGTGCATTTTCTATTTAATTCTGTTGCAATTTCTGTGTTTCATCGTTAATAGGATGGTCCAAGGGATACAGTAAACCAGGAGTGAAGCATCGGAATCTATAAGTAATGTCACAGGAATGGTTCAAATCATAGACAGTAAGATGAGTCAGTCTTCTCTTACTTAAGTCGGCATTGTGCCCTTTGCATTTTATTCCGATGCAATTTCTGTGTTTCATCGTCAATAAGAAGGTCCATGGGATACAGTAAACCTGGAGTGAAGCATCGGAGTCTATAACTAGTGTCACAGGACTGGTTCAAAAATAGACAAAAGATGAGTCATTCTTCTTGTACTTAATTCGGCATTGTGCCTGTTGTATTCAATTCCGATGCAATTTCTGTGTTTCATCGTCAATAAGAAGGTCAGAGGGATACAGTTAACCTGAAGTGAAGCTTCGGAATCCATAACTAGTGTCACAGGAATGGTCAAAACATAGTCAGTAAGAAGAATCAGTCTTCTACAACTTAAGTCGGCATTGTGCATTTTCTATTTAATTCCGATGCAAATTCTGTGTTTCGCCGTCAATAAGACGGTCAGAGGGATACAGTAAACCTGAAGTGAAGCATCGGAATCTATAACTAAGTGTCACAGGAATGGTTCAAACATAGACAGTTGGAAGAGGCAGTCTTCTTGTACTTAAGTCGGCATTGTGTCTTTTGTATTTTATTCCGATGCAATTTCTGTGTTTCATCGTCAATAAGAAGGTCCAAGGGATACAGTAAACCTGAAGTGAAGCATCGGAAACTACAACTAGTGTCACAGGAATGGTTCAAACCATAGACAGTAAGAAGAGTCAGTCTTCTTGTACTTAAGTCGGCATTGTGCCTTTTCTATTTAATTCCGATGCTATTTCTGTGTTTCATCGTCAATAAGAAGGTCAGAGGGATACAGTAAACCTGAAGTGAAGCATCGGAATCTATAACTTGTGTCACAGGAATTGATCAAATCATAGTCAGTAAGAAGAGTCAGTCTTCTTGTACTTAAGTTGGCATTGTGCCTGTCGTATTTAATTCCGATGCAATTTCTGTGTTTCACCGGCAATGAGAAGGTCAGAGGGATACAGTAAACCTGAAGTGAAGCATCGGAATCTATAACTAGTGTCACAGGAATGGTTAAAAACATAGTCAGTAAGAACAGTCAGTCTTCCTGTCCTTAAGTCGGCATTGTGCCTTTTGTATTTCATTCCGATGCAATTTCTGTATTTCATCGTCAATAAGAATGTCCAAGGGAAACAGTAAACCTGAAGTGAAGCATCGGAATCCAAAAGTAGTGTCACAGGAATGGTTCAAATCATAGAAAGTAAGTAGAGTCAGTCTTCTGGTACTTAAGTCGGCATTGTGCCTTTTGTATTTAATTGAGATGCAATTTCTGTGTTTCATCGTCAATACGAAAGGTCCATGGTATACAGTAAACCTGAAGTGAAGCATCGGAATCTATAACTAGTGTCACAGGAATGGTTCAAAACCTAATCAGTAAGAAGAGTCAGTCTTCTTGTACTTAAGTCGGCATTGTGCCTTTTCTATTTAATTCCGACGCAATTTCTGTGTTTCATCGTCAATAAGAAGGACAGAGGGATACAATAAACCTGGAGAGAAGCATCGGAATCTTTAACTAGTGTCACAGGAATGGTTCAAAGCATAGACAGTAAGAAGAGTCAGTCTTCATGTCCTTAAGTCGGCATTGTGCCTTTTGTATTTAATTCGTATGCAATTTCTGTGTTTCATCGTCAATAAGAAGGTCCAAGGAATACAGTAAACCTGGAGTGTAGCATCGGAATTTATAACTAGTGTCACAGGAATGGTTCAAAACATAGACAGTAAGAAGAGTGAGTCTTCGTGTACTGAAGTCGGCATTTTGCCTTTTGTATTTAATTCCGATGCAATTTCTGTGTTTCATCGTCAACAAGAAGGTCCAAGGGATACAGTAAAGCTGCAGTGAAGCATCGGAATCTAGAACCAGTGTCACAGAGATGGTTCAAAGCATAGTCAGTAAGAAGAGTCAGTCTTCTTGTATTTAAGTCGGCATTGTGCTTTTCTATTTAATTCCTATGCAATTTCTGTGTTTCATCGTCAATAAGAATGTCCAAGGGATACAGTAAACCTGGAGTGAAGCATCGGAATCTATTACTAGTGTCACAAAAATGGTTTAAAACATAGACAGTAAGAAGAGTCAGTCTTCGTGTACTTAAGTCGGCATTTTGCTTTTTGTATTTAATTCCGATGAAATTTCTGTGTTTCATCGTCAATTAGAAGGTCCAAGGGATACAGTGAACCTGAAGTGAAGCATCGGAATCTATAACTAGTGTCACAGGAATGGTTCAAAACATATTCAATAAGAAGAGTCAGTCTTCTTTTACTTAAGTCTTCATTGTGCCTTTTCTATTTAATTCCGATGCAATTTCTGTGTTTCATCGTCAACAAGAAGATCCAAGGGATACAGTAAAGCTGGAGTGAAGCATCGGAATCTATGACTAGTGTCACAGATATGGTTCAAAGCATAGTCAGTAAGAAGAGTCAGTCTTCTTGTATTTAAGTATGCATTGTGGCTTTTCTATTTATGTCCTATACAATTTCTGTGTTTCATCGTCAATAAGAAGGTCCAAGGGATACAGTAAACCTGAATTGAGCCATCGGAATCTATAACTAGTGTCACAGGGATGGTTCAAACATATTCAGTAAGCAAAGTCAGTCTTCTTTTACTTAGGTCTTCATTGTGCCTATTCTATTTAATTCCGATGCAATTTCTGTGTTTCATCCTCAACAAGAAGGTCCAAGGGATACAGTAAAGCTGGAGTGAAGCATCGGAATCTATAACTAGTGTCACAGGAATGGTTCAAAGCATAGACAGTAGGAAGAGTCAGTCTTATTGTCCTTAAGTCGGCATTGTACCTTTTTTATTAAATTCCGATGCAATTTCTGTGTTTCATCGTCAATAAGAAGGTCCAAGGGATACAGTAAACCTGGACTGAAGCATCGGAATCTATGACTAGTGTCACAGGAATGGTTCAAAACATAGACAGTAAGAAGAGTCAGTCTTCGTGTACTTAAGTCGGCATTTTGCCTTTTGTATTTAATTCCGATGAAATTTCTGTGTTTCATCGTCAATTAGAAGGTCCAAGGGATACAGTAAACCTGAAGTGAAGCATCGGAATCTATAACTAGTGTCACAGTAATGGTTCAAATCATAGACAGTAAGAAGAGTCAGACGTCTTTTACTTATGTCGGCATTGTGCCTTTTGTATTTACTTCCGATGCAATTTCTGTGTTTCGTAGTCAATGACAAGGTCCAAGGGATACAGTAAACCTGAAGTGAAGCATCGAAATCTATAACTAGTGTCACTGGAAAGGTTCAAAATATAGACAGTAACAAGAGTCAGTCTTCTTGTACTTAAGTCGGCATTTTGAATTTTGTATATAATTCCGATGCATTTTCTGTGATTCATCGTAAATAAGAAGGACCAAGGGATACAGTAAACCTGAAGTGAAGCATCGGACTCTATAACTAGTGTCACAGAAATGGTTCAAAACATAGACAGTAGAAAAGTCAGTCTTCTTGTACTTAAGTCGGCATTGTGCCTTTTGTATTTAATTCCGATGCAATTTCTGTGTTTCATCGTCAATAAGAATGTCCAAGGGAACAGAAATCCTGAAGTGAAGCATCGGAACCTATTACTAGTGTCACAGGAATGGTTCAAAACATAGTCAGTAAGAAGAGTCAGTCTTCTTGTCCTTCAGTCGGCATTGTGCCTTTTGTATTTCATTCCGATGCAATTTCTGTGTTTCATCGGCAATAAGGTCAGAGGGATACAGTAAACCTGAAGCGAAGCATCGGAATCCAAAACAAGTGTCACAGGAATGGTTCAAAACATAGACAGTAGGAATTGTCAGTCTTCTTGTACTTAAGTCGGCATTGTGCCTTTTGTGTTTAATTCCGATGCAATTTCTGTGTTTCATCGTCAATACGAAAGGTCCAAGGTATACAGTATACCTGAAGTGAAGCATCGGAATCTATAACTAGTGTCACAGGAATGGTTCCAAACATAGTCAGTAAGAAGAGTCAGTCTTCTTGTACTTAAGTCGGCATTGTGCCTTTTCTATTTAATTCCGAAGCAATTTCTGTGTTTCATCGTCAATAAGAAGGTCCAAGGGACACAGTAAACCTGGAGTGAAGCATCGGAATCTATAACTAGTGTCACAGGAATGGTTCAAAACATAGTCAGTAAGAACAGTCAGTCTTCATGTCCTTAAGTCGGCATTGTGCCTTTTGTATTTAATTGCTATGCGGTTTCTGTGTTTCATCGTCAATAAGAAGGTCCAAGGGATACAGTAAAACTGGAGTGTAGCATCGGAATCTATAACTAGTGTCACAGGAATGGTTCAAAACATAGACAGTAGGAAGAGTGAGTCTTCGTGTACTTAAGTCGGCATTTTGCCTTTTGTATTTAATTCCGATGCAATTTCTGTGTTTCATCGTCAATAAGAAGGGCCAAGGGATACAGTGATCCTGAAGTGAAGCATCGGAATCTATAACTAGTGTCACAGGAATGGTTCAAAACATATTCAGTAAGAAGAGTCAGTCTTCTTTTACTTAAGTCTTCATTGTGCCTTTTCTATTTAATTCCGATGCAATTTCTGTGTTTCATCGTCAACAAGAAGGTCCAAGGGATACAGTAAAGCTGGAGTGAAGCATCGGAATCTATAACTAGTGTCACAGAAATGGTTCAAAGCATAGTCAGTAAGAAGAGTCAGTCTTCTTGTATTTAAGTCGGCATTGTGACTTTTCTATTTAATTCCTATGCAATTTCTGTGTTTCATCGTCAATAAGAAGGTTCAAGGGATACAGTAAACCTGAATTGAACCATCGGAATCTATAACTAGTGTCACAGGAATGGTTCAAAACATATTCAGTAAGAAAAGTCAGTCTTCTTTTACATAAGTCTTCATTGTGTCTTTTGTATTTAATCCCGATGCAATTTCTGTGTTTCATCGTCAACAAGAAGGTCCAAGGGATACAGTAAAGCTGGAGTGAAGCATCGGAATCTATAACTAGTGTCACAGGATTGGTTCAAACACAGACAGTAGGAAGAGTCAGTCTTATTGTACTTAAGTCGGCATTGTACCTTTTTTATTAAATTCTGATGCAATTTCTGTGTTTCATCGTCAATAAGAAGGTCCAAGGGATACAGTAAACCTGGAGTGAAGCATCGGAATCTATGACTAGTGTCACAGGAATGGTTCAAAACATAGACGGTAAGAAGAGTCAGTCTTCGTGTACTTAAGTCGGCATTTTGCCTTTTGAATTTTAATTCCGATGAAATTTCTGTGTTTCATCGTCAATTAGAAGGGCCAAGGGATACAGTGAACCTGAAGTGAAGCATCGGAATCTATAACTAGTGTCACAGGAATGGTTCAAAACATATTCAGTAAGAAGAGTCAGTCTTCTTTTACTTAAGTTTTCATTGTGCCTTTTCTATTTAATTCCGATGCAATTTCTGTGTTTCATCGTCAACAAGAAGGTCCAAGGGATACAGTAAAGCTGGAGTGAAGCATCGGAATCTATAACTAGTGTCACAGAAATGGTTCAAAGCATAGTCAGTAAGAAGAGTCAGTCTTCTTGTATTTAAGTCGGCATTGTGACTTTTCTATTTAATTCCTATGCAATTTCTGTTTTCATCGTCAATAAGAAGGTCCAAGGAATACAGTAAACATGAATTGAACCATCGGAATCTATAGCTAGTGTCACAGGAATGGTTCAAACATATTCAGTAAGAAAAGTCAGTCTTCTTTTACTTAAGTCTTCATTGTGCTTTTCTACTTAATTCCGATGCAATTTCTGTGTTTCTTCGTCAACATTAAGGTCCAAGGGATACAGTAAAGCTGGAGTGAAGCAACGGAATCTATAACTAGTGTCACAGGAATGGTTCAAAGCATAGACAGTCGGAAGAGTCAGTCTTATTGTACCTAAGTCGGCATTGTACCTTTTTAATTAAATTCCGATGCAATTTCTGTGTTTCATCGTCAATAAGAAGGTCCAAGGGATACAGTAAACCTGGAGTGAAGCATCGGAAACTATGAGTAGAGTCACAGGAATGGTTCAAACATAGACAGTAAGAAGAGTCAGTCTTCGTGTACTTAAGTCGGCATTTTGCCTTTTGTATTTAATTCCGATGAAATATCTGTGTTTCATCGTCAATTAGAAGGTCCAAGGGATACAGTAAACCTGAAGTGAAGCATCGGAATCTATAACTAGTGGCACAGTAATGGTTCAAATCATAGACAGTAAGAAGAGTCAGACGTCTTTTACTTAAGTCGGCATTGTGCCTTTTGTATTTACTTCCGATGCAATTTCTGTGTTTCATAGTCAATCACAAGGTCCAAGGGATACAGTAAACCTGAAGTGAAGCATCGAAATCTATAACTAGTGTCACTGGTAAGGTTCAAAATATAGACAGTAAGAAGAGTCAGTCTTCTTGTACTTAAGTCGGCATTGTGAATTTTGTATATAATTCCGATGCAATTTCTGTGATTCATCGTAAATAAGAAGGACCAAGGGATACAGTAAACCTGAAGTGAAGCATCAGACTCTATAACTAGTGTCACAGAATTGGTTCAAAACATAGACAGTAGAAGAGTCAGTCTTCTTGTACTTAAGTTGGCATTGTGCCTTTTGTATTTAATTCCGATGCAATTTCTGTATTTCATCGTCAATAAGAATGTTCAAGGGAAACAGAAATCCTGAAGTGAAGCATCGGAACCTATTACTAGTGTCACAGGAATGGTTCAAAACATAGTCAGTAAGAAGAGTCAGTCTTCTTGTCCTCCAGTCGGCATTGTGCCTTTTGTATTTCATTCCGATGCAATTTCTGTGTTTCATCGGCAATAAGGTCAGAGGGATACAGTAAACCTGAAGTGAAGCATCGGAATCCAAAACAAGTGTCACAGGAATGGTTCAAATCATAGACAGTAGGAATTGTCAGTCTTCTTGTACTTAAGTCGGCATTGTGCCTTTTGTATTTAATTCCGATGCAATTTCTGTGTTTCATCGTCAATACGAAAGGTCCAAGGTATACAGTATACCTGAAGTGAAGCATCGGAATCTATAACTAGTGTCACAGGAATGGTTCCAAACATAGTCAGTAAGAAGAGTCAGTCTTCTTGTACTTAAGTTGGCATTGTGCCTTTTCTATTTAATTCCGATGCAATTTCTGTGCTTCATCGTCAATAAGAATGTCCAAGGGACACAGTAAACCTGGAGTGAAGCATCGGAATCTATAACTAGTGTCACAGGAATGGTTCAAATCACAGACAGTAAGAAGAGTCAGTCTTCTTGTACTTAAGTCGACATTGTGTCTTTTCTATTTAATTCCGATGCAATTACTGTGTTTCATCGTCAATAAGAAGGTCAGAGGGATACAATAAACCTGAAGTGAAGCATCAGAATCTATAACTAGTGTCACAGGAATGGTTCAAAGCATAGTCAGTAAGAACAGTCAGTCTTCTTGTCCTTAAGTCGGCATTGTGCCTTTTGTATATAATTCCTATGCAATTTCTGTGTTTCATCGTCAATAAGAAGGTCCAAGGGATACAGTAAAGCTGGAGTGTAGCATCGGAATCTATAACTAGTGCCACAGGAGTGGTTCAAATCATAGACAGTAAGAAGAGTCAGTCTTCGTGTACTTAAGTCGGCAATTTGACTTTTGTATTTAATTCCGATGCAATTTCTGTGTTTCATCGTCAATAAGAAAGTCCAAGGGATACAGTAAAACTGAAGTGAAGCATCAGAATCTATAACTAGTGTCACAGGAATGGTTCAAAACATAGTCAGTAAGAAGTGTCAGTCTTCTTGTACTTAAGTCTTCATTGTACCTTTTCTATTTGATTCCGATGCGATTCCTGTGTTTCATCGTCAATAAGAAGGTCCAAGGGATACAGTAAACCTGGAGTGAAGCATCGGAATCTATAACTAGTGTCACAGGAATGTTTCATAGTATAGTCAGTAAGAAGAGTCAGTCCTCTTGTACTTAAGTCGGCATTGTGCCTTTTCTATTTAATTCCGAAGCAATTTCTATGTTTCATCGTCAATAAGAAGGTCCAAGGGATACAGTAAACCTGAAGTGAAGCATCGAAATTTATATCTAGTGTCACAGGAATGGTTCAAAACATAGACAGTAGGAAGAGTCAGTCATCTTGACCTTAAGTCGGCGTTGTACCTTTTGTATTAAATTCCGATGCAATTTCTGTGTTTCATCGTCAATAAGAATGACCAAGGGATACAGTAAACCTGGAGTGAAGCATCGGAATGTATAACTAGTGTCACAGGGATGGTTCAAAACATAGACAGTAAGAAGAGTCAGTCTTTTTGTACTTAAGACGGCATTGTGCATTTTGTATTTAATTCCGATGCAATTTCTGTGTTTCATCGTCAATAAGAAGGTCAGAGGGATACAGTTATCCTGAAGTGAAGCATCGGAATCTATAACTAGTGTCACAGGATTGGTTAAAAACATAGTCAGTAAGAACAGTCAGTCTTCCTGTCCTTAAGTCGGCATTGTGCCTTTTGTATTTCATTCCGATGCAATTTCTGTATTTCATCGTCAATAAGAATGTCCAAGGGAAACAGTAAACCTGAAGTGAAGCATCGGAATCCAAAACTAGTGTCACAGGAATGGTTCAAATCATAGAAAGTAAGTAGATTCAGTCTTCTTGTACTTAAGTCGGCATTGTGCCGTTTGCATTTAATTTAGATGCAATTTCTGTGTTTCATCGTCAATACGAAATGTCCATGGTATACAGTAAACCAGAAGTGAAGCATTGGAATCTATAACTAGTGTCACAGGAATGGTTCAAAGCATAGACAGTAAGAAGAGTCAGTCTTCTTGTACTTAAGTCGACATTGTGCTATTTCTATTTAATTCCGATGCAATTTCTGTGTTTCATCGTCAATAAGAAGGACAGAGGGATACAATAAACCTGAAGTGAAGCATCGGAATCTATAACTAGTGTCACAGGAATGGTTCAAAACATAGTCAGTAAGAACAGTCAGTCTTCATGTCCTTAAGTCGGCATTGTGCCTTTTGTATTTAATTCCAATGCAATTTCTGTGTTTCATCGTCAATAAGAAGGTCCAAGGGATACAGTAAACCTGGAGTGTAGCATCGGAATCTATGACTAGTGTCACAGGAATGGTTCAAATCATAGACAGTAAGAAGAGTGAGTCTTCGTGTACTTAAGTCGGCATTTTGCCTTTTGTATTTAATTCCGATGCAATTTCTGTGTTTCATCGACAATAAGAAGGGCCAAGGGATACAGTGAACCTGAAGTGAAGCATCGGAATCTATAACTAGTGTCACAGGAATGGTTCAAAACATATTCAGTAAGAAGAGTCAGTCTTCTTTTACTTAAGTCTTCATTGTGCCTTTTCTATTTAATTCCGATGCAATTTCTGTGTTTCATCGTCAACAAGAAGGTCCAAGGGATACAGTAAAGCTGGAGTGAAGCATCGGATTCTATAACTAGTGTCACAGTAATGGTTCAAAGCATAGTCAGTAAGAAGAGTCAGTCTTCTTGTATTTAAGTCGGCATTGTGCCTTTTCTATTTAATTCCTATGCAATTTCTGTGTTTCATCGTCAATAAGAAGGTCCAAGGGATACAGTAAACCTGGAGTGAAGCATCGGAATCTATAACTAGAGACACAGGAATGGTTCAAAACATAGACAGTGAGAAGAGTCAGTCTTCTAGAACTTAAGTCGACAGTGTGCCTTTTCTATTTAATTCCGATGCAATTTCTGTGTTTCATCGTCAATAAGAAGGTCAGAGGGATACAATAAACCTGAAGTGAAGCATCGGAATCTATAACTAGTGTCACAGGAAAGGTTCATAACATAGTCAGTTACAAGAGTCAGTCTTCTTGTACATAAGTCTTCATTGTGCTTTTTCTATTTAATTCCGATGCAATTTCAGTGTTTCATCTTCATTAAAAAGGTCCAAGGGATACAGTAAACCTGGAGTGAAGTATCGGAATCTATAACTAGTGTCACAGGAATGGTTCAAAACATAGTCAGTAAGAACAATCAGTCTACTTGTCCTTAAGTCAGCATTGTGCCTTTTGTATTTAATTCCGATGCAATTTCTGTGTTTCATCGTCAATAAGAAGGTCCAAGGGATACAGTAAACCTGGAGTGTACCATCGGAATCTATAACTAGTCTCACAGGAATGGTTCAAAAAATAGACAGAAAGATGAGTCAGTCTTTGTGTAATTAAGTCGGCATTTTGCATTTTGTATTTAATTCCGATGCAATTTCTGTGTTGCATCGTCAATAAGAAGGTCCAAGGGATACAGTAAACCTGAAGTGAAGCATCGGAATCTATGACTAGTGTCACAGGAATGGTTTAAATCATAGTCATTAAGAAGAGTCAGTCTTCTTGTACTTAAGTCTTCATTGTGCCATTTCTATTTAATTCCGATGCAATTTCTGTGTTTCATCGTCAATAAGAAGGTCCAAGGGATACAGTAAACCTGGAGTGAAGCATCGGAATCTATAACTAGTGTCACAGGAATGGTTCAAACATAGACAGTAAAAATAGACAGTCCTCTTGAACATAAGTCGACATTGTGCCTTTTCTATTTAATTCCGATTCAATTTCTGTGTTTCATCGTCAATAAGAAGGTCAGAGGGATACAATAAACCTGAACTGAAGCATCGGAATCTATAACTAGTGTCACAGGAATGGTTCAAAACATAGTCAGTAAGAACAGTCAGTCTTCTTCTCCTTAAGTCGGCATTGTGCCTTTTGTATTTAATTCCGATGCAATTTCTGTGTTTCATCGTCAATAAGAAGGTTCAGGGGATACAGTAAACCTGGAGTGAAGCATCGGAATCTATAACTAGTGTCACAGGAATGGTTGAAATCATAGAGAGTAAGAAGAGTCAGTCTTCTTGTACTTAAGTCGACATTTTGCCTTTTGTATTTAATTCCGATGCAATATCTGTGTCTCATCGTCAATAAGAAAGTCCAAGGGATACAGTAAACCTGGAGTGAAGCATCGGAATCAATAACTAGTGTCACGGGAATGGTTCAAAACATAGAAAGTAAGAAGAGTCAGTCTTCTTGAACTTAAGTCGGCATTGTGCCTTTTGTATTTAATTCCGATGCAATTTCTGTGCTTCATCGTCAATAAGGTCCGAGGGATACAGTAAACCTGAAGTGAAGCATCGGAATCTATAGCTAGTGTCACAGGACTGGTTCAAAAATAGACAGTAAGAAGGGTCAGTCTTCTTGTACTTAATTCGGCATTGTGCCTTTTGTATTTAATTCCGATGCAATTTCTGTGTTTCATCGTCATCAAGACGGTCAGAGGGGTACAGTAAACCTGAAGTGAAGCTTCGGAATCTATTACCAGTGTCACAGGAATGGTTCAAAACATAGACAGTTGGAAGACTCAGTCTTCTTGTACTTAAGTCGGCATTGTGTCTTTTGTGTTTAATTCCGAGCAATTTCTGTGTTTCATCGTCAATAAGAAGGTCCAAGGGATACAGTAAACATGAAGTGAAGCATCGGAATCTACAACTAGTGTCACTGGAATGGTTCAAAACATAGACAGTAAGAAGAGTCAGTCTTCATGTACTTAAGTCGGCATTGTGCCTTTTCTATTTGATTCGAAAGCTATTTCTGTGTTTCATCGACAATAAGAAGGTCAGAGGGATACAGTAAACCTGAAGTGAAGCATCGGAATCTATAACTAGTGTTACAGGAATGGTTCAAATCATAGTCAGTAAGAAGAGTCAGTCTTCTTGTACTTAAGTTGGCATTGTGCCTTTCGTATTTAATTGCGATGCAATTTCTGTGTTTCACCGGCAATAAGAAGGTCAGAGGGATACAGTAAACCTGAAGTGAAGCATCGGAATCTATAACTAGTGTCACAGGAATGTTTCAAACATAGACAGTAAGAAGAGTCAGTCTTCTTGTACTTAAGTCGGCATTGTGCCTTTTGTATTTAATTCCGATGGAATTTCTGTGTTTCATCGTCAATAAGATGGTCAGAGGGATACAGTAGTCCTGAAGTGAAGCATCGGAATCGATAACTAGTGTCACAGGAATGGTTCAAAACATAGTCATTGAGAAGAGTCAGTCTCCTTGTCCTTAAGCTGGCATTGTGCCTCTTGTATTTAATTCCGATGCAATTTCTGTGTTTCATCGTCAATAAGAAGGTCCAAGGGATACAGTAAACCTGGAGTGAAGCATCGGAATCAATAAGTAGTGTCACAGTAATGGTTCAAATCATAGACAGTAAGAAGAGTCAGACGTCTTGTACTTAAGTCGGCATTGTGCCTTTTGTATTTAATTCCGATGCAATTTCTGTGTTTCATCGTCAATAAGAAGGTCCAAAGTGTACAGTAAACCTGAAGTGAAACATCGGAATCTATAACTAGTGTCACAGGAATGGTTCAAAACATAGTCAGTAAAAAGAGTCAGTCTTCTAGTACTTAAGTCGGCATTGTGCCTTTTCTATTTAATTCCGATGCAATTTCTGTGTTTCATGGTCAATAAGAAGGTCCAAGGTATACAGTAAACCTGGAGTGAAGCATCGGAATCTATAACTAGTGTCAATGGAATGGTTCAAAACATAGACAGTAAGAAGAGTCAGTCTTCTTGTCCATAAGGCGGCATTGTGCCTTTTGTATTTAATTCCGATGCAATTTCTGTGTTTCATCGTCAATAATAAGGTCCAAGGGATACAGTAATCCTGGAGTGAAGCATCGTAATCTATAACTAGAATCACAGGAATGGTTCAAAGCATAGAAAGTAAGAAGAGTCAGTCTTCTGTACTTAAGTTAGCATTTTGCCTTTTGTATTTAATTCAGATGCATTTTCAGTGTTTCATCGTCAATAAGAAAGTCCAAGGGATACAGTAAACCTCAAGTGAAGCATCGGAATCTATAACTAGTATCACAGGGATGGTTCAAAACATAGACAGTAAGAAGAGTCAGTCTTCTTGTACTTAAGTCGGCATTGTGCCTTTTGAATTTAATTCCGATGCAATTTCTGTGTTTCATTGTCAATAAGAAGTTCAGAGGGATACAGTAATCCTGAAGTGAAGCATCGGAATCTATAACTAGTGTCACAGGAATGGTTCAAAACATAGTCAGTAAGAAGAGTCAGTCTTCTTGTACTTAAGTCGGCATTGTGCCTTTTCTATTTAATTCCGATGCAATTTCTGTGTTTCATCGTCAATAAGAAGGTCCAAGGTATACAGTAAACCTGGAGTGAAGCATCGGAATCTATAACTAGTGTCAATGGAATGGTTCAAAACATAGACAGTAAGAAGAGTCAGTCTTCTTGTCTTTAAGTCGGCATTGTGCCTTTTGTGTTTCATTCCGATGCAATTTCTGTGTTTCATCGTCAATAAGAATGTCCAAGGGATACAGTAAACCTGGAGTGAAGCATCGGAATCTATAACTAGTGTCACAGGAATGGTTCAAAACATAGAGAGTAAGAAGAGTCAGCCTTCTTGTACTTAAGTCGGCACTTTGCGTTTTGTATTTAATTCCGATGCAATTTCTGTGTTTCATCGTCAATAAGAAGATCCAAGGGATACAGTAAACCTGGAGTGAAGCATCGGAATCAATAACTAGTGTCACAGGAATGGTTCAAAACATTGAAAGTAAGAAGAGTCAGTCTTCTTGAACTTAAGTCGGCATTGTGCCTTTTGTATTTAATTCCGATGCAATTTCTGTGTTTCATTGTCACTAAGGAGGTCCAAGGGATACAGTAAACCTGGAGTGAAGCATCGGAATCTATAACTAGTGTCAATGGAATGGTTCAAAACATAGACAGTAAGAAGAGTCAGTCTTCTTGTCCTTAAGTCGGCATTGTGCCTTTTGTGTTTCATTCCGATGCAGTTTCTGTGTTTCATCGTCAATAAGAATGTCCAAGGGATACAGTAAACCTGGAGTGAAGCATCGGAATCTATAACTAGTGTCACAGGAATGGTTCAAAACATAGAGAGTAAGAAGAGTCAGCCTTCTTGTACTTAAGTCGGCACTTTGCGTTTTGTATTTAATTCCGATGCAATTTCTGTGTTTCATCGTCAATAAGAAGGTCCAAGGGATACAGTAAACCTGGAGTGAAGCATCGGAATCTATAACTAGTGTCACAGGAATGGTTCAAAACATAGACAGTAAGAAGAGTCAGTCTTCTTGTACATAAGTCGCCATTGTGCCTTTTCTATTTAATTCCGAGGCATTTTCTGTTTTTCTTCGTCAATAAGAAGGTCAGAGGGATACAGTAAACCTGAAGTGAAGCTTCGGAATCCAAAACTAGTGTCACAGGAATGGTTCAATCTATAACTAGTGTCACAGGAATGGTTCAAACATAGTCATTAAGAAGTGTCAGTCTTCTTGTACTTAAGTCGGCATTGTGCCTTTTCAATTTAATTCCGATGCAATTTCTGTGTTTCATTGTCACTAAGGAGGTCCAAGGGATACAGCAAACCTAGAGTGAAGCATCGGAATCTATAACTAGTGTCACAGGAATGGTTCAAACATAGACAGTAAAAATAGACAGTCCTCTTGAACATAAGTCGACATTGTGCCTTTTCTATTTAATTCCGATTCAATTTCTGTGTTTCATCGTCAATAAGAAGGTCAGAGGGATACAATAAACCTGAACTGAAGCATCGGAATCTATAACTAGTGTCACAGGAATGGTTCAAAGCATAGTCAGTAAGAACAGTCAGTCTTCTTCTCCTTAAGTCGGCATTGTGCCTTTTGTATTTAATTCCGATGCAATTTCTGTGTTTCATCTTCAATAAGAAGGTCAGAGTGATACAGTAATCCTGAAGTGGAGCATCGGAATCTTTAGCTAGTGTCACAGGAATGGCTCAAATGCGTAGTCAGTAAGAAGAGTCAGTCTTCTTGTCCTTAAGTCGGAATTGTGTTTTTTATATTTAATTCCAATTCAATTTCAATGTTTCATCGTCAATAAGAAGGTTCAGGGGATACAGTAAACCTGGAGTGAAGCATCGGAATCTATAACTAGTGTCACAGGAATGGTTGAAATCATAGAGAGTAAGAAGAGTCAGTCTTCTTGTACTTAAGTCGACATTTTGCCTTTTGTATTTAATTCCGATGCAATATCTGTGTCTCATCGTCAATAAGAAAGTCCAAGGGATACAGTAAACCTGGAGTGAAGCATCGGAATCAATAACTAGTGTCACGGGAATGGTTCAAAACATAGAAAGTAAGAAGAGTCAGTCTTCTTGAACTTAAGTCGGCATTGTGCCTTTTGTATTTAATTCCGATGCAATTTCTGTGCTTCATCGTCAATAAGGTCCGAGGGATACAGTAAACCTGAAGTGAAGCATCGGAATCTATAGCTAGTGTCACAGGACTGGTTCAAAAATAGACAGTAAGAAGGGTCAGTCTTCTTATACTTAATTCGGCATTGTGCCTTTTGTATTTAATTCCGATGCAATTTCTGTGTTTCATCGTCATCAAGACGGTCAGAGGGGTACAGTAAACCTGAAGTGAAGCTTCGGAATCTATTACCAGTGTCACAGGAATGGTTCAAAACATAGACAGTTGGAAGACTCAGTCTTCTTGTACTTAAGTCGGCATTGTGTCTTTTGTGTTTAATTCCGAGCAATTTCTGTGTTTCATCGTCAATAAGAAGGTCCAAGGGATACAGTAAACATGAAGTGAAGCATCGGAATCTACAACTAGTGTCACTGGAGTGGTTCAAAACATAGACAGTAAGAAGAGTCAGTCTTCATGTACTTAAGTCGGCATTGTGCCTTTTCTATTTGATTCGAAAGCTATTTCTGTGTTTCATCGTCAATAAGAAGGTCAGAGGGATACAGTAAACCTGAAGTGAAGCATCGGAATCTATAACTAGTGTTACAGGAATGGTTCAAATCATAGTCAGTAAGAAGAGTCAGTCTTCTTGTACTTAAGTTGGCATTGTGCCTTTCGTATTTAATTGCGATGCAATTTCTGTGTTTCACCGGCAATAAGAAGGTCAGAGGGATACAGTAAACCTGAAGTGAAGCATCGGAATCTATAACTAGTGTCACAGGAATGTTTCAAACATAGACTGTAAGAAGAGTCAGTCTTCTTGTACTTAAGTCGGCATTGTGCCTTTTGTATTTAATTCCGATGGAATTTCTGTGTTTCATCGTCAATAAGATGGTCAGAGGGATACAGTAGTCCTGAAGTGAAGCATCGGAATCGATAACTAGTGTCACAGGAATGGTTCAAAACATAGTCATTGAGAAGAGTCAGTCCCCTTGTCCTTAAGCTGGCATTGTGCCTCTTGTATTTAATTCCGATGCAATTTCTGTGTTTCATCGTCAATAAGAAGGTCCAAGGGATACAGTAAACCTGGAGTGAAGCATCGGAATCAATACGTAGTGTCACAGTAATGGTTCAAATCATAGACAGTAAGAAGAGTCAGACGTCTTGTACTTAAGTCGGCATTGTGCCTTTTGTATTTAATTCCGATGCAATTTCTGTGTTTCATCGTCAATAAGAAGGTCCAAAGTGTACAGTAAACCTGAAGTGAAACATCGGAATCTATAACTAGTGTCACAGGAATGGTTCAAAACATAGTCAGTAAAAAGAGTCAGTCTTCTAGTACTTAAGTCGGCATTGTGCCTTTTCTATTTAATTCCGATGCAATTTCTGTGTTTCATGGTCAATAAGAAGGTCCAAGATATACAGTAAACCTGGAGTGAAGCATCGGAATCTATAACTAGTGTCAATGGAATGGTTCAAAACATAGACAGTAAGAAGAGTCAGTCTTCTTGTCCATAAGGCGGCATTGTGCCTTTTGTATTTAATTCCGATGCAATATCTGTGTTTCATCGTCAATAATAAGGTCCAAGGGATACAGTAATCCTGGAGTGAAGCATCGTAATCTATAACTAGTGTCACAGGAATGGTTCAAAGCATAGAAAGTAAGAAGAGTCAGTCTTCTGTACTTAAGTTAGCATTTTGCCTTTTGAATTTTAATTCCGATGAAATTTCTGTGTTTCATCGTCAATTAGAAGGGCCAAGGGATACAGTGAACCTGAAGTGAAGCATCGGAATCTATAACTAGTGTCACAGGAATGGTTCAAAACATATTCAGTAAGAAGAGTCAGTCTTCTTTTACTTAAGTTTTCATTGTGCCTTTTCTATTTAATTCCGATGCAATTTCTGTGTTTCATCGTCAACAAGAAGGTCCAAGGGATACAGTAAAGCTGGAGTGAAGCAACGGAATCTATAACTAGTGTCACAGGAATGGTTCAAAGCATAGACAGTCGGAAGAGTCAGTCTTATTGTACCTAAGTCGGCATTGTACCTTTTTAATTAAATTCCGATGCAATTTCTGTGTTTCATCGTCAATAAGAAGGTCCAAGGGATACAGTAAACCTGGAGTGAAGCATCGGAAACTATGAGTAGAGTCACAGGAATGGTTCAAACATAGACAGTAAGAAGAGTCAGTCTTCGTGTACTTAAGTCGGCATTTTGCCTTTTGTATTTAATTCCGATGAAATATCTGTGTTTCATCGTCAATTAGAAGGTCCAAGGGATACAGTAAACCTGAAGTGAAGCCTCGGAATCTATAACTAGTGGCACAGTAATGGTTCAAATCATAGACAGTAAGAAGAGTCAGACGTCTTTTACTTAAGTCGGCATTGTGCCTTTTGTATTTACTTCCGATGCAATTTCTGTGTTTCATAGTCAATCACAAGGTCCAAGGGATACAGTCAACCTGAAGTGAAGCATCGAAATCTATAACTAGTGTCACTGGTAAGGTTCAAAATATAGACAGTAAGAAGAGTCAGTCTTCTTGTACTTAAGTCGGCATTGTGAATTTTGTATATAATTCCGATGCAATTTCTGTGATTCATCGTAAATAAGAAGGACCAAGGGATACAGTAAACCTGAAGTGAAGCATCAGACTCTATAACTAGTGTCACAGAATTGGTTCAAAACATAGACAGTAGAAGAGTCAGTCTTCTTGTACTTAAGTCGGCATTGTGCCTTTTGTATTTAATTCCGATGCAATTTCTGTATTTCATCGTCAATAAGAAAGTTCAAGGGAAACAGAAATCCTGAAGTGAAGCATCGGAACCTATTACTAGTGTCACAGGAATGGTTCAAAACATAGTCAGTAAGAAGAGTCAGTCTTCTTGTCCTCCAGTCGGCATTGTGCCTTTTGTATTTCATTCCGATGCAATTTCTGTGTTTCATCGGCAATAAGGTCAGAGGGATACAGTAAACCTGAAGTGAAGCATCGGAATCCAAAACAAGTGTCACAGGAATGGTTCAAATCATAGACAGTAGGAATTGTCAGTCTTCTTGTACTTAAGTCAGCATTGTGCCTTTTGTATTTAATTCCGATGCAATTTCTGTGTTTCATCGTCAATACGAAAGGTCCAAGGTATACAGTATACCTGAAGTGAAGCATCGGAATCTATAACTAGTGTCACAGGAATGGTTCCAAACATAGTCAGTAAGAAGAGTCAGTCTTCTTGTACTTAAGTTGGCATTGTGCCTTTTCTATTTAATTCCGATGCAATTTCTGTGCTTCATCGTCAATAAGAATGTCCAAGGGACACAGTAAACCTGGAGTGAAGCATCGCAATCTATAACTAGTGTCACAGGAATGGTTCAAATCACAGACAGTAAGAAGAGTCAGTCTTCTTGTACTTAAGTCGACATTGTGTCTTTTCTATTTAATTCCGATGCAATTACTGTGTTTCATCGTCAATAAGAAGGTCAGAGGGATACAATAAACCTGAAGTGAAGCATCAGAATCTATAACTAGTGTCACAGGAATGGTTCAAAGCATAGTCAGTAAGAACAGTCAGTCTTCTTGTCCTTAAGTCGGCATTGTGCCTTTTGTATTTAATTCCTATGCAATTTCTGTGTTTCATCGTCAATAAGAAGGTCCAAGGGATACAGTAAAGCTGGAGTGTAGCATCGGAATCTATAACTAGTGCCACAGGAGTGGTTCAAATCATAGACAGTAAGAAGAGTCAGTCTTCGTGTACTTAAGTCGGCATTTTGACTTTTGTATTTAATTCCGATGCAATTTCTGTGTTTCATCGTCAATAAGAAAGTCCAAGGGATACAGTAAAACTGAAGTGAAGCATCAGAATCTATAACTAGTGTCACAGGAATGGTTCAAAACATAGTCAGTAAGAAGTGTCAGTCTTCTTGTACTTAAGTCTTCATTGTGCCTTTTCTATTTGATTCCGATGCGATTCCTGTGTTTCATCGTCAATAAGAAGGTCCAAGGGATACAGTAAACCTGGAGTGAAGCATCGGAATCTATAACTAGTGTCACAGGAATGTTTCATAGTATAGTCAGTAAGAAGAGTCAGTCCTCTTGTACTTAAGTCGGCATTGTGCCTTTTCTATTTAATTCCGAAGCAATTTCTATGTTTCATCGTCAATAAGAAGGTCCAAGGGATACAGTAAACCTGAAGTGAAGCATCGAAATTTATATCTAGTGTCACAGGAATGGTTCAAAACATAGACAGTAGGAAGAGTCAGTCATCTTGACCTTAAGTCGGCGTTGTACCTTTTGTATTAAATTCCGATGCAATTTCTGTGTTTCATCGTCAATAAGAATGACCAAGGGATACAGTAAACCTGGAGTGAAGCATCGGAATGTATAACTAGTGTCACAGGGATGGTTCAAAACATAGACAGTAAGAAGAGTCAGTCTTTTTGTACTTAAGACGGCATTGTGCATTTTGTATTTAATTCCGATGCAATTTCTGTGTTTCATCGTCAATAAGAAGGTCAGAGGGATACAGTTATCCTGAAGTGAAGCATCGGAATCTATAACTAGTGTCACAGGATTGGTTAAAAACATAGTCAGTAAGAACAGTCAGTCTTCCTGTCCTTAAGTCGGCATTGTGCCTTTTGTATTTCATTCCGATGCAATTTCTGTATTTCATCGTCAATAAGAATGTCCAAGGGAAACAGTAAACCTGAAGTGAAGCATCGGAATCCAAAACTAGTGTCACAGGAATGGTTCAAATCATAGAAAGTAAGTAGATTCAGTCTTCTTGTACTTAAGTCGGCATTGTGCCGTTTGCATTTAATTTAGATGCAATTTCTGTGTTTCATCGTCAATACGAAATGTCCATGGTATACAGTAAACCAGAAGTGAAGCATTGGAATCTATAACTAGTGTCACAGGAATGGTTCAAAGCATAGACAGTAAGAAGAGTCAGTCTTCTTGTACTTAAGTCGACATTGTGCTATTTCTATTTAATTCCGATGCAATTTCTGTGTTTCATCGTCAATAAGAAGGACAGAGGGATACAATAAACCTGAAGTGAAGCATCGGAATCTATAACTAGTGTCACAGGAATGGTTCAAAACATAGTCAGTAAGAACAGTCAGTCTTCATGTCCTTAAGTCGGCATTGTGCCTTTTGTATTTCATTCCAATGCAATTTCTGTGTTTCATCGTCAATAAGAAGGTCCAAGGGATACAGTAAACCTGGAGTGTAGCATCGGAATCTATGACTAGTGTCACAGGAATGGTTCAAATCATAGACAGTAAGAAGAGTGAGTCTTCGTGTACTTAAGTCGGCATTTTGCCTTTTGTATTTAATTCCGATGCAATTTCTGTGTTTCATCGACAATAAGAAGGGCCAAGGGATACAGTGAACCTGAAGTGAAGCATCGGAATCTATAACTAGTGTCACAGGAATGGTTCAAAACATATTCAGTAAGAAGAGTCAGTCTTCTTTTACTTAAGTCTTCATTGTGCCTTTTCTATTTAATTCCGATGCAATTTCTGTGTTTCATCGTCAACAAGAAGGTCCAAGGGATACAGTAAAGCTGGAGTGAAGCATCGGATTCTATAACTAGTGTCACAGTAATGGTTCAAAGCATAGTCAGTAAGAAGAGTCAGTCTTCTTGTATTTAAGTCGGCATTGTGCCTTTTCTATTTAATTCCTATGCAATTTCTGTGTTTCATCGTCAATAAGAAGGTCCAAGGGATACAGTAAACCTGGAGTGAAGCATCGGAATCTATAACTAGAGACACAGGAATGGTTCAAAACATAGACAGTGAGAAGAGTCAGTCTTCTAGAACTTAAGTCGACAGTGTGCCTTTTCTATTTAATTCCGATGCAATTTCTGTGTTTCATCGTCAATAAGAAGGTCAGAGGGATACAATAAACCTGAAGTGAAGCATCGGAATCTATAACTAGTGTCACAGGAAAGGTTCATAACATAGTCAGTTACAAGAGTCAGTCTTCTTGTACATAAGTCTTCATTGTGCTTTTTCTATTTAATTCCGATGCAATTTCAGTGTTTCATCTTCATTAAAAAGGTCCAAGGGATACAGTAAACCTGGAGTGAAGTATCGGAATCTATAACTAGTGTCACAGGAATGGTTCAAAACAAAGTCAGTAAGAACAATCAGTCTACTTGTCCTTAAGTCAGCATTGTGCCTTTTGTATTTAATTCCGATGCAATTTCTGTGTTTCATCGTCAATAAGAAGGTCCAAGGGATACAGTAAACCTGGAGTGTACCATCGGAATCTATAACTAGTCTCACAGGAATGGTTCAAATGATAGACAGAAAGATGAGTCAGTCTTTGTGTAATTAAGTCGGCATTTTGCATTTTGTATTTCATTCCGATGCAATTTCTGTGTTGCATCGTCAATAAGAAGGTCCAAGGGATACAGTAAACCTGAAGTGAAGCATCGGAATCTATGACTAGTGTCACAGGAATGGTTTAAATCATAGTCATTAAGAAGAGTCAGTCTTCTTGTACTTAAGTCTTCATTGTGCCATTTCTATTTAATTCCGATGCAATTTCTGTGTTTCATCGTCAATAAGAAGGTCCAAGGGATACAGTAAACCTGGAGTGAAGCATCGGAATCTATAACTAGTGTCACAGGAATGGTTCAAACATAGACAGTAAAAATAGACAGTCCTCTTGAACATAAGTCGACATTGTGCCTTTTCTATTTAATTCCGATTCAATTTCTGTGTTTCATCGTCAATAAGAAGGTCAGAGGGATACAATAAACCTGAACTGAAGCATCGGAATCTATAACTAGTGTCACAGGAATGGTTCAAAACATAGTCAGTAAGAACAGTCAGTCTTCTTCTCCTTAAGTCGGCATTGTGCCTTTTGTATTTAATTCCGATGCAATTTCTGTGTTTCATCGTCAATAAGAAGGTCAGAGTGATACAGTAATCCTGAAGTGGAGCATCGGAATCTTTAGCTAGTGTCACAGGAATGGCTCAAATGCGTAGTCAGTAAGAAGAGTCAGTCTTCTTGTCCTTAAGTCGGAATTGTGTTTTTTATATTTATTTCCAATTCAATTTCAATGTTTCATCGTCAATAAGAAGGTTCAGGGGATACAGTAAACCTGGAGGGAAGCATCGGAATCTATAACTAGTGTCACAGGAATGGTTGAAATCATAGAGAGTAAGAAGAGTCAGTCTTCTTGTACTTAAGTCGACATTTTGCCTTTTGTATTTAATTCCGATGCAATATCTGTGTCTCATCGTCAATAAGAAAGTCCAAGGGATACAGTAAACCTGGAGTGAAGCATCGGAATCAATAACTAGTGTCACGGGAATGGTTCAAAACATAGAAAGTAAGAAGAGTCAGTCTTCTTGAACTTAAGTCGGCATTGTGCCTTTTGTATTTAATACCGATGCAATTTCTGTGCTTCATCGTCAATAAGGTCCGAGGGATACAGTAAACCTGAAGTGAAGCATCGGAATCTATAGCTAGTGTCACAGGACTGGTTCAAAAATAGACAGTAAGAAGGGTCAGTCTTCTTGTACTTAATTCGGCATTGTGCCTTTTGTATTTAATTCCGATGCAATTTCTGTGTTTCATCGTCATCAAGACGGTCAGAGGGGTACAGTAAACCTGAAGTGAAGCTTCGGAATCTATTACCAGTGTCACAGGAATGGTTCAAAGCATAGACAGTTGGAAGACTCAGTCTTCTTGTACTTAAGTCGGCATTGTGTCTTTTGTGTTTAATTCCGAGCAATTTCTGTGTTTCATCGTCAATAAGAAGGTCCAAGGGATACAGTAAACATGAAGTGAAGCATCGGAATCTACAACTAGTGTCACTGGAATGGTTCAAAACATAGACAGTAAGAAGAGTCAGTCTTCATGTACTTAAGTCGGCATTGTGCCTTTTCTATTTGATTCGAAAGCTATTTCTGTGTTTCATCGACAATAAGAAGGTCAGAGGGATACAGTAAACCTGAAGTGAAGCATCGGAATCTATAACTAGTGTTACAGGAATGGTTCAAATCATAGTCAGTAAGAAGAGTCAGTCTTCTTGTACTTAAGTTGGCATTGTGCCTTTCGTATTTAATTGCGATGCAATTTCTGTGTTTCACCGGCAATAAGAAGGTCAGAGGGATACAGTAAACCTGAAGTGAAGCATCGGAATCTATAACTAGTGTCACAGGAATGTTTCAAACATAGACAGTAAGAAGAGTCAGTCTTCTTGTACTTAAGTCGGCATTGTGCCTTTTGTATTTAATTCCGATGGAATTTCTGTGTTTCATCGTCAATAAGATGGTCAGAGGGATACAGTAGTCCTGAAGTGAAGCATCGGAATCGATAACTAGTGTCACAGGAATGGTTCAAAACATAGTCATTGAGAAGAGTCAGTCTCCTTGTCCTTGAGCTGGCATTGTGCCTCTTGTATTTAATTCCGAAGCAATTTCTGTGTTTCATCGTCAATAAGAAGGTCCAAGGGATACAGTAAACCTGGAGTGAAGCATCGGAATCAATAAGTAGTGTCACAGTAATGGTTCAAATCATAGACAGTAAGAAGAGTCAGACGTCTTGTACTTAAGTCGGCATTGTGCCTTTTGTATTTAATTCCGATGCAATTTCTGTGTTTCATCGTCAATAAGAAGGTCCAAAGTGTACAGTAAACCTGAAGTGAAACATCGGAATCTATAACTAGTGTCACAGGAATGGTTCAAAACATAGTCAGTAAAAAGAGTCAGTCTTCTAGTACTTAAGTCGGCATTGTGCCTTTTGTATTTAATTCCGATGCAATTTCTGTGTTTCATGGTCAATAAGAAGGTCCAAGGTATACAGTAAACCTGGAGTGAAGCATCGGAATCTATAACTAGTGTCAATGGAATGGTTCAAAACATAGACAGTAAGAAGAGTCAGTCTTCTTGTCCATAAGGCGGCATTGTGCCTTTTGTATTTAATTCCGATGCAATTTCTGTGTTTCATCGTCAATAATAAGGTCCAAGGGATACAGTAATCCTGGAGTGAAGCATCGTAATCTATAACTAGTGTCACAGGAATGGTTCAAAGCATAGAAAGTAAGAAGAGTCAGTCTTCTGTACTTAAGTTAGCATTTTGCCTTTTGTATTTAATTCAGATGCATTTTCAGTGTTTCATCGTCAATAAGAAGGTCCAAGGGATACAGTAAACCTCAAGTGAAGCATCGGAATCTATAACTAGTATCACAGGGATGGTTCAAAACATAGACAGTAAGAAGAGTCAGTCTTCTTGTACTTAAATCGGCATTGTGCCTTTTGAATTTAATTCCGATGCAATTTCTGTGTTTCATTGTCAATAAGAAGTTCAGAGGGATACAGTAATCCTGAAGTGAAGCATCGGAATCTATAACTAGTGTCACAGGAATGGTTCAAAACATAGTCAGTAAGAAGAGTCAGTCTTCTTGTACTTAAGTCGGCATTGTGCCTTTTCTATTTAATTCCGATGCAATTTCTGTGTTTCATCGTCAATAAGAAGTTCCAAGGTATACAGTAAACCTGGAGTGAAGCATCGGAATCTATAACTAGTGTCAATGGAATGGTTCAAAACATAGACAGTAAGAAGAGTCAGTCTTCTTGTCCTTAAGTCGGCATTGTGCCTTTTGTGTTTCATTCCGATGCAATTTCTGTGTTTCATCGTCAATAAGAATGTCCAA
This sequence comes from Schistocerca piceifrons, assembly GCF_021461385.2. Taxonomy (NCBI): domain Eukaryota; kingdom Metazoa; phylum Arthropoda; class Insecta; order Orthoptera; family Acrididae; genus Schistocerca; species Schistocerca piceifrons. The sequence continues at coordinate 398,885 of NW_025727432.1, read as the reverse complement.
GGGATACAGTAAACCTGGAGTGAAGCATCGGAATCTATAACTAGTGTCACAGGAATGGTTCAAAACATAGAGAGTAAGAAGAGTCAGCCTTCTTGTACTTAAGTCGGCACTTTGCGTTTTGTATTTAATTCCGATGCAATTTCTGTGTTTCATCGTCAATAAGAAGATCCAAGGGATACAGTAAACCTGGAGTGAAGCATCGGAATCAATAACTAGTGTCACAGGAATGGTTCAAAACATTGAAAGTAAGAAGAGTCAGTCTTCTTGAACTTAAGTCGGCATTGTGCCTTTTGTATTTAATTCCGATGCAATTTCTGTGTTTCATTGTCACTAAGGAGGTCCAAGGGATACAGTAAACCTGGAGTGAAGCATCGGAATCTATAACTAGTGTCAATGGAATGGTTCAAAACATAGACAGTAAGAAGAGTCAGTCTTCTTGTTCTTAAGTCGGCATTGTGCCTTTTGTGTTTCATTCCGATGCAATTTCTGTGTTTCATCGTCAATAAGAATGTCCAAGGGATACAGTAAACCTGGAGTGAAGCATCGGAATCTATAACTAGTGTCACAGGAATGGTTCAAAACATAGAGAGTAAGAAGAGTCAGCCTTCTTGTACTTAAGTCGGCACTTTGCGTTTTGTATTTAATTCCGATGCAATTTCTGTGTTTCATCGTCAATAAGAAGGTCCAAGGGATACAGTAAACCTGGAGTGAAGCATCGGAATCTATAACTAGTGTCACAGGAATGGTTCAAAACATAGACAGTAAGAAGAGTCAGTCTTCTTGTACATAAGTCGCCATTGTGCCTTTTCTATTTAATTCCGAGGCATTTTCTGTGTTTCTTCGTCAATAAGAAGGTCAGAGGGATACAGTAAACCTGAAGTGAAGCTTCGGAATCCAAAACTAGTGTCACAGGAATGGTTCAATCTATAACTAGTGTCACAGGAATGGTTCAAACATAGTCATTAAGAAGTGTCAGTCTTCTTGTACTTAAGTCGGCATTGTGCCTTTTCAATTTAATTCCGATGCAATTTCTGTGTTTCATTGTCACTAAGGAGGTCCAAGGGATACAGCAAACCTAGAGTGAAGCATCGGAATCTATAACTAGTGTCACAGGAATGGTTCAAACATAGACAGTAAAAATAGACAGTCCTCTTGAACATAAGTCGACATTGTGCCTTTTCTATTTAATTCCGATTCAATTTCTGTGTTTCATCGTCAATAAGAAGGTCAGAGGGATACAATAAACCTGAACTGAAGCATCGGAATCTATAACTAGTGTCACAGGAATGGTTCAAAACATAGTCAGTAAGAACAGTCAGTCTTCTTCTCCTTAAGTCGGCATTGTGCCTTTTGTATTTAATTCCGATGCAATTTCTGTGTTTCATCGTCAATAAGAAGGTCAGAGTGATACAGTAATCCTGAAGTGGAGCATCGGAATCTTTAGCTAGTGTCACAGGAATGGCTCAAATGCGTAGTCAGTAAGAAGAGTCAGTCTTCTTGTCCTTAAGACGGAATTGTGTTTTTTATATTTAATTCCAATTCAATTTCAATGTTTCATCGTCAATAAGAAGGTTCAGGGGATACAGTAAACCTGGAGTGAAGCATCGGAATCTATAACTAGTGTCACAGGAATGGTTGAAATCATAGAGAGTAAGAAGAGTCAGTCTTCTTGTACTTAAGTCGACATTTTGCCTTTTGTATTTAATTCCGATGCAATATCTGTGTCTCATCGTCAATAAGAAAGTCCAAGGGATACAGTAAACCTGGAGTGAAGCATCGGAATCAATAACTAGTGTCACGGGAATGGTTCAAAACATAGAAAGTAAGAAGAGTCAGTCTTCTTGAACTTAAGTCGGCATTGTGCCTTTTGTATTTAATTCCGATGCAATTTCTGTGCTTCATCGTCAATAAGGTCCGAGGGATACAGTAAACCTGAAGTGAAGCATCGGAATCTATAGCTAGTGTCACAGGACTGGTTCAAAAATAGACAGTAAGAAGGGTCAGTCTTCTTATACTTAATTCGGCATTGTGCCTTTTGTATTTAATTCCGATGCAATTTCTGTGTTTCATCGTCATCAAGACGGTCAGAGGGGTACAGTAAACCTGAAGTGAAGCTTCGGAATCTATTACCAGTGTCACAGGAATGGTTCAAAACATAGACAGTTGGAAGACTCAGTCTTCTTGTACTTAAGTCGGCATTGTGTCTTTTGTGTTTAATTCCGAGCAATTTCTGTGTTTCATCGTCAATAAGAAGGTCCAAGGGATACAGTAAACATGAAGTGAAGCATCGGAATCTACAACTACTGTCACTGGAGTGGTTCAAAACATAGACAGTAAGAAGAGTCAGTCTTCATGTACTTAAGTCGGCATTGTGCCTTTTCTATTTGATTCCAAAGCTATTTCTGTGTTTCATCGTCAATAAGAAGGTCAGAGGGATACAGTAAACCTGAAGTGAAGCATCGGAATCTATAACTAGTGTTACAGGAATGGTTCAAATCATAGTCAGTAAGAAGAGTCAGTCTTCTTGTACTTAAGTTGGCATTGTGCCTTTCGTATTTAATTGCGATGCAATTTCTGTGTTTCACCGGCAATAAGAAGGTCAGAGGGATACAGTAAACCTGAAGTGAAGCATCGGAATCTATAACTAGTGTCACAGGAATGTTTCAAACATAGACAGTAAGAAGAGTCAGTCTTCTTGTACTTAAGTCGGCATTGTGCCTTTTGTATTTAATTCCGATGGAATTTCTGTGTTTCATCGTCAATAAGATGGTCAGAGGGATACAGTAGTCCTGAAGTGAAGCATCGGAATCGATAACTAGTGTCACAGGAATGGTTCAAAACATAGTCATTGAGAAGAGTCAGTCTCCTTGTCCTTAAGCTGGCATTGTGCCTCTTGTATTTAATTCCGATGCAATTTCTGTGTTTCATCGTCAATAAGAAGGTCCAAGGGATACAGTAAACCTGGAGTGAAGCATCGGAATCAATACGTAGTGTCACAGTAATGGTTCAAATCATAGACAGTAAGAAGAGTCAGACGTCTTGTACTTAAGTCGGCATTGTGCCTTTTGTATTTAATTCCGATGCAATTTCTGTGTTTCATCGTCAATAAGAAGGTCCAAAGTGTACAGTAAACCTGAAGTGAAACATCGGAATCTATAACTAGTGTCATAGGAATGGTTCAAAACATAGTCAGTAAAAAGAGTCAGTCTTCTAGTACTTAAGTCGGCATTGTGCCTTTTCTATTTAATTCCGATGCAATTTCTGTGTTTCATGGTCAATAAGAAGGTCCAAGATATACAGTAAACCTGGAGTGAAGCATCGGAATCTATAACTAGTGTCAATGGAATGGTTCAAAACATAGACAGTAAGAAGAGTCAGTCTTCTTGTCCATAAGGCGGCATTGTGCCTTTTGTATTTAATTCCGATGCAATATCTGTGTTTCATCGTCAATAATAAGGTCCAAGGGATACAGTAATCCTGGAGTGAAGCATCGTAATCTATAACTAGTGTCACAGGAATGGTTAAAAGCATAGAAAGTAAGAAGAGTCAGTCTTCTGTACTTAAGTTAGCATTTTGCCTTTTGTATTTAATTCAGATGCATTTTCAGTGTTTCATCGTCAATAAGAAGGTCCAAGGGATACAGTAAACCTCAAGTGAAGCATCGGAATCTATAACTAGTATCACAGGGATGGTTCAAAACATAGACAGTAAGAAGAGTCAGTCTTCTTGTACTTAAGTCGGCATTGTGCCTTTTGAATTTAATTCCGATGCAATTTCTGTGTTTCATTGTCAATAAGAAGTTCAGAGGGATACAGTAATCCTGAAGTGAAGCATCGGAATCTATAACTAGTGTCACAGGAATGGTTCAAAACATAGTCAGTAAGAAGAGTCAGTCTTCTTGTACTTAAGTCGGCATTGTGCCTTTTCTATTTAATTCCGATGCAATTTCTGTGTTTCATCGTCAATAAGAAGGTCCAAGGTATACAGTAAACCTGGAGTGAAGCATCGGAATCTATAACTAGTGTCAATGGAATGGTTCAAAACATAGACAGTAAGAAGAGTCAGTCTTCTTGTCCTTAAGTCGGCATTGTGCCTTTTGTGTTTCATTCCGATGCAATTTCTGTGTTTCATCGTCAATAAGAATGTCCAAGGGATACAGTAAACCTGGAGTGAAGCATCGGAATCTATAACTAGTGTCACAGGAATGGTTCAAAACATAGAGAGTAAGAAGAGTCAGCCTTCTTGTACTTAAGTCGGCACTTTGCGTTTTGTATTTAATTCCGATGCAATTTCTGTGTTTCATCGTCAATAAGAAGGTCCAAGGGATACAGTAAACCTGGAGTGAAGCATCGGAATCAATAACTAGTGTCACAGGAATGGTTCAAAACATTGAAAGTAAGAAGAGTCAGTCTTCTTGAACTTAATTCGGCATTGTGCCTTTTGTATTTAATTCCGATGCTATATCTGTGTTTCATCGTCAACAAGACGGTCAGAGGGGTGCAGTAAACCTGAAGTGAAGTTTCGGAATCTATTACCAGTGTCACAGGAATGGTTCAAACATAGACAGTTGGAAGAGTCAGTCTTCTTGTACTTAAGTCGGCATTGTGTCTTTTGTGTTTAATTCCGAGCAATTTCTGTGTCTCATCGTCAATAAGAAGGTCCAAGGGATACAGTAAACATGAAGTGAAGCATCGGAATCTACAACTAGTGGCACTGGAATGGTTCAAAACATAGACAGTAAGAAGAGTCAGTCTTCATGTACTTAAGTCGGCATTGTGCCTTTTCTATTTGATTCTGAAGCTATTTCTGTGTTTCATCGTCAATAAGAAGGTCAGAGGGATACAGTAAACCTGAAGTGAAGCATCGGAATCTATAACTAGTGTTACAGGAATGGTTCAAATCATAGTTAGTAAGAAGAGTCAGTCTTCTTGTACTTAAGTTGGAATTGTGCCTTTCGTATTTAATTCCGATGCAATTTCTGTGTTTCACCGGCAATAAGAAGGTCAGAGGGATACAGTAAACCTGAAGTGAAGCATCGGAATCTATAACTAGTGTCACAGGAATGTTTCAAACATAGACAGTAAGAAGAGTCAGTCTTCTTGTACTTAAGTCGGCATTGTGCCTTTTGTATTTAATTCCGATGGAATTTCTGTGTTTCATCGTCAATAAGATGGTCAGAGGGATACAGTAGTCCTGAAGTGAAGCATCGGAATCTATAACTAGTGTCACAGGAATGGTTCAAAACATAGTCATTGAGAAGAGTCAGTCTCCGTGTCCTTAAGCTGGCATTGTGCCTCTTGTATTTAATTCCGATGCAATTTCTGTGTTTCATCGTCAATAAGAAGGTCCAAGGGATACAGTAAACCTGGAGTGAAGCATCGGAATCAATAAGTAGTGTCACAGTAATGGTTCAAATCATAGAGAGTAAAAAGAGTCAGTCTTCTAGTACTTAAGTCGGCATTGTGCCTTTTCTATTTAATTCCGATGCAATTTCTGTGTTTCATCGTCAATAAGCAGGTCCAAGGGATACAGTAAACCTGGAGTGAAGCATTGGAATCAATAACTAGTGTCACAGGAATGGTTCAAAACATTGAAAGTAAGAAGAGTCAGTCTTCTTGAACTTAAGTCGGCAATGTGCCTTTTGTATTTAATTCCGATGCAATTTCTGTGTTTCATCGTCAATAAGGTCAGAGGGATAGTGTAAACCTGAAGTGAAGCATCGGAATCCGTAAGTAGTGTCACAGGAATGGTTCAAAACGTAGTCAGTAAGAAGAGTCATTTTTCTAGTACTTAAGTCGGCATTGTGCCTTTTCAATTTAATTCCGATGCAATTTCTGTGTTTCATCGTCAATAAGCCGGTCAGAGGGATACAGTAATCCTGAAGTGAAGCATCGGAATCTATAACTAGTGTCACAGGAATGGTTCAAACCATAGTCAGTAAGAAGAGACAGTCTTCTTGTACTTAAGTCATCATTGTGCATTTTCTATTTAATTCTGTTGCAATTTCTGTGTTTCATCGTTAATAGGATGGTCAAAGGGATACAGTAAACCAGGAGTGAAGCATCGGAATCTATAAGTAATGTCACAGGAATGGTTCAAATCATAGACAGTAAGATGAGTCAGTCTTCTCTTACTTAAGTCGGCATTGTGCCCTTTGCATTTTATTCCGATGCAATTTCTGTGTTTCATCGTCAATAAGAAGGTCCATGGGATACAGTAAACCTGGAGTGAAGCATCGGAGTCTATAACTAGTGTCACAGGACTGGTTCAAAAATAGACAAAAGAAGAGTCATTCTTCTTGTACTTAATTCGGCATTGTGCCTGTTGTATTGAATTCCGATGCAATTTCTGTGTTTCATCGTCAATAAGAAGGTCAGAGGGATACAGTTAACCTGAAGTGAAGCTTCGGAATCCATAACTAGTGTCACAGGAATGGTCAAAACATAGTCAGTAAGAAGAATCAGTCTTCTACAACTTAAGTCGGCATTGTGCATTTTCTATTTAATTCCGATGCAAATTCTGTGTTTCGCCGTCAACAAGACGGTCAGAGGGATACAGTAAACCTGAAGTGAAGCATCGGAATCTATAACTAAGTGTCACAGGAATGGTTCAAACATAGACAGTTGGAAGAGGCAGTCTTCTTGTACTTAAGTCGGCATTGTGTCTTTTGTATTTTATTCCGATGCAATTTCTGTGTTTCATCGTCAATAAGAAGGTCCAAGGGAAACAGTAAACCTGAAGTGAAGCATCGGAAACTACAACTAGTGTCACAGGAATGGTTCAAACCATAGACAGTAAGAAGAGTCAGTCTTCTTGTACTTAAGTCGGCATTGTGCCTTTTCTATTTAATTCCGATGCTATTTCTGTGTTTCATCGTCAATAAGAAGGTCAGAGGGATACAGTAAACCTGAAGTGAAGCATCGGAATCTATAACTTGTGTCACAGGAATGGATCAAATCATAGTCAGTAAGAAGAGTCAGTCTTCTTGTACTTAAGTTGGCATTGTGCCTGTCGTATTTAATTCCGATGCAATTTCTGTGTTTCACCGGCAATGAGAAGGTCAGAGGGATACAGTAAACCTGAAGTGAAGCATCGGATTCTATAACTAGTGTCACAGGAATGTTTCAAACATAGACAGTAAGAAGAGTCAGTCTTCTTGTACTTAAGTCGTCATTGTGCCTTTTGTATTTAATTCCGATGCAATTTCTGTGTTTCATCGTCAATAAGAAGGTCAGAGGGAAACAGTAAACCTGAAGTGAAGCATCGGAATCTATAACTAGTGTCACAGGAATGGTTCAAAACATAGTCAGTGAGAAGAGTCAATCTTCTTGTACTTAAGTCGGCATTGTGCCTTTTGTATTTAATTCCGATGCAACTTCTGTGTTTCATCGTCAATACGAACGTCAGAGAGAAACAGTAAACCTGAAGTGACGCATCGGAATCTATAGCTAGTGTCACAGGAATGGTTCAAAGGCATAGTCAGTAAGAAGAGTCAGTCTTCTTGTCCTTAAGTCGGAATTGTGCCTTTTGTATTTAATTCCGATGCCATTTCAGTGTTTCATCGTAAATAAGAAGGTCCAAGGGATACAGTAAACCTGGAGTGAAGCATCGGAATCTATACCTAGTGTCACAGGAATGGTTCAAATCATAGAGAGTAAGAAGAGTCAGTCTTCTTGTACTTAAGTCGGCATTTTGCGTTTTGTATTTAATTCCGATGCAATTTCTGTGTTTCATCGTCAATAAGAAGGTCCAAGGGATACAGTAAACCTGGAGTGAAACATCGGAATCAATAACTAGTGTCACAGGAATGGTTCAAAACATTGAAAGTAAGAAGAGTCAGTCTTCTTGAACTTAAGTCGGCATTGTGCCTTTTGTATTTAATTCCGATGCAATTTCTGTGCTTCATCGTCAATAAGGTCAGAGGGATAGTGTAAACCAGAAGTGAAGCATCGGAATCCATAAGTAGTGTCACAGGAATGGTTCAAAAATAGACAGTAAGGAGAGTCAGTCTTCTTGTACTTAATTCGGCATTGTGATTTTTGTATTTAATTCCGATGCAATTTCTGTGTTTCATTGTCAATAAGAAGGTCAGAGGGATACAGTTAACTTGAAGTGAAGCTTCGGAATCCATAACTAGTGTCATAGGAATGGTTCAAAACATAGTCAGTAAGAAGAGTCAGTCTTCTAGAACTTAAGTCGGCATTGTGCATTTTCTATTTCATTCCGATGCAAATTCTGTGTTTCGCCGTAAATAAGTCGGTCAGAGGGATACAGTAAACCTGAAGTGAAGCATCGGAATCTATAACTAAGTGTCACAGGAATGGTTCAAACATAGACAGTTGGAAGAGGCAGTCTTCTTGTACTTAAGTCGGCATTGTGTCTTTTGTATTTAATTCCGATGCAATTTCTGTGTTTCATCGTCAATAAGAAGGTCCAAGGGATACAGTAAACCTGAAGTGGATCATCGGAAACTACAACTAGTGTCACAGGAATGGTTCAAACCATAAACAGTAAGAAGAGTCAGTCTTCTTGTACTTAAGTCGGCATTGTGCCTTTTGTATTTAATTCCGATGCAATTTCTGTGTTTCATCGTCAATAAGAAGGTCAGAGGGATACAGTAAACCTGAAGTGATGCATCGGAATCTATAACTAGTGTCACAGGAATGGTTCAAAACATAGTCAGTGAGAAGAGTCAATCTTCTTGTACTTAAGTCGGCATTGTGCCTTTTGTATTTAATTCCGATGCAACTTCTGTGTTTCATCGTCAATACGAACGTCAGAGAGAAACAGTAAACCTGAAGTGACGCATCGGAATCTATAGCTAGTGTCACAGGAATGGTTCAAAGGCTTAGTCAGTAAGAAGAGTCAGTCTTCTTGTCCTTAAGTCGGCATTGTGCCTTTTGTATTTAATTCCGATGCAATTTCAGTGTTTCATCGTCAATAAGATGGTCCAAGGGATACAGTAAACCTGGAGTGAAGCATCGGAATCTATAACTAGTGTCACAGGAATGGTTCAAATCATAGAGAGTAAGAAGAGTCAGTCTTCTTGTACTTAAGTCGGCATTTTGCGTTTTGTATTTAATTCCGATGCAATTTCTGTGTTTCATCGTCAATAAGAAGGTCCAAGGGATACAGTAAACCTGGAGTGAAGCATCGGAATCAATAACTAGTGTCACAGGAATGGTTCAAAGCATAGTCAGTAAGAAGAGTCAGTTTTCTTGTAGTTAAATCGGCATTGTGCCTTTTGTATTGGATTCCGATGCAATATCTTTGTTTCATCGTCAGTAAGACGGTCCAAGGGATACAGTAAACCTGAAGTGAAGCATCGGAATCTATAACTAGTGTCTCAGGAATGGTTCAAAACATAGACAGTAGGAAGAGTCAGTCTTCTAGTACTTAAGTCGGCATTGTGCCTTTTGTATTGATTTCCGATGCAATATCTTTGTTTCATCGTCAATAAGACGGTCCAAGGGATACAGTAAACCTGAAGTGAAGCATCGGAATCTATAACTAGTGTCTCAGGAATGGTTCAAACCATAGACAGTAGGAAGAGTCAGTCGTCCTGTCCATAAGGCGGCATTGTGCCTTTTGTATGTAATTCCGATGCAATATCTGTGTTTCATCATCAATAAGACGGTCCAAGGGATACAGTATTCCTGGAGTGAAGCATCGGAATCTATAACAAGTGTCACAGGAATGGTTCAAAACATAGAAAGTAAGAGGAGTCAGTCTTCTGTACTTAAGTTGGCATTTTGCCTTTTGTATTTAATTCCGATGCAATTTCTGTGTTTCATCGTCAATAAGAAGGTCCAAGGGATACAGTAAACCTCAAGTGAAGCATCGGAATCTATAACTAGTATCACAGGGATGGTTCAAACATAGACAGTAAGAAGAGTCAGTCTTCTTGTACTTAAGTCGGCATTGTGCCTTTTGTATTTAATTCCGATGCAATTTCTGTGTTTCATTGTCAATAAGAAGGTTCGATGGATACAGTAATCCTGAAGTGAAGCATCGGAATCTATAACTAGTGTCACAGGAATGGTTCAAAACATAGTCAGTAAGAGGAGTCAGTCTTCTTGTACTTAAGTCATCATTGTGCATTTTCTATTTAATTCTGTTGCAATTTCTGTGTTTCATCGTTAATAGGATGGTCCAAGGGATACTGTAAACCTGGAGTGAAGCATCGGAATTTTTAACTAATGTCACAGGAATGGTTCAAATCATAGACAGTAAGAAGAGTCAGTCTTCTTATACTTAAATTGGCATTGTGCCTTTCGTATTTAATTCCGATGCAATTTCTGTGTTTCACCGTTAATAAGAAGGTCCAAGGGATACAGTAAACCTGAAGTGAAGCATCGGAATCCAAAACTAGTGTCACACGAATTTTTCAAAACATAGACAGTAGGAAGAGTCGCTCTTCTTGTACTTAAGTCCCCATTGTGGATTTTGTATTTAATTCCAATGCAATTTCTGTGTTTCATCGTCAATAAGAAGGTCCAAGGTATACAGTAAACCTGGAGTGAAGCATCGGAATCTATAACTAGTGTCACAGGAATGGTTCAAACATAGTAAGTAAGAACAGTCAGTCTTCTTGTCCTTAAGTCGGCATTGTGGCTTTTGTATTTAATTCCGATGCAATTTCTGTGTTTCATCGTCAATAAGAAGGTCAGAGGGATACAGTAAACCTGAAGTGAAGCATCGGAATCCATAGCTAGTGTCACAGAAATGGTTCAAAACATAGTCAGTAAGAAGAGTCAGTCTTCTTGTACTTCAGTTGGCATTGTGCCTTTCGTATTTAGTTCCGATGCAATTTCTGTGTTTCACCATCCATATGAAGGTCAGAGGGATACAGTAAACCTGAAGTGAAGCATCGGAATCTATAACTTGTGTCACAGGAATGGTTCAAAAGCATAGACAGTAAGAAGAGTCAGTCTTCTTATACTTAAGTTGGCATTGTGCCTTTCGTATTTAATTCCGATGCAATTTCTGTGTTTCACCGTTAATAAGAAGGTCCAAGGGATACAGTAAACCTGAAGTGAAGCATCGGACTCCAAAACTAGTGTCACAGGAATTTTTCAAACATAGACAGTAGGAAGAGTCGCTCTTCTTGTACTTAAGTCCCCATTGTGCCTTTTGTATTTAATTCCAATGCAATTTCTGTGTTTCATCGTCAATGAGAAGGTCCAAGGTATACAGTAAACCTGAAGTGAAGCATCGGAATATATAACTAGTGTCACAGGAATGGTTCAAAACATAGTCAGTAAGAAGAGTCTGTCTTCTTGTACTTAAGTCGGCATTGTGCCTTTTCTATTTAATTCCGATGCAATATCTGTGTTTCATCGTCAATAAGAAGGTCCAAGGGATATAGTAAACCTGGAGTGAAGCATCGGAATCTATAACTAGTGTCACAGGAAATGTTCAAAACATAGTCAGTAAGAAGAGTCAGTCGTTTTGTACTTAATTCGGCATTGTGCCTTTTGTGTTTAATTCCGATGCAATTACTGTGTTTCATCGTCAATAAGAAGGTCCAAGGGATACAGTAAACCTAAAGTGAAGCATCGGAATCTATAATTAGTGTCACAGGAATGGTTCAATACATAGTCAGTAGGTAGAGTCGGTCTTCATGTACTTCAGTCGGCATTGTGCCTTTCCTATTTAATTCTGATGCAATTTCAGTGTTTTATCGTCATAAGAAGGTCAGAGGGATACAGTAAACCTGAAGTGAAGCATCCGAATCTATAACTAGTGTCACAGGAATGGTTCAAAACATAGTCAGTAAAAAGAGTCTGTCTTCTTGTACTTAAGTCGGCATTGTGCCTTTTGTATTTAATTCCGATGCAATTTCTGTCTTTCATCGTCAATAAGAAGGTCAGAGGGATACAGTAAACCTGAAGTGAAGCATCGGAATCTATGACTAGTGTCACAGTAATGGTTCAAAACATAGTCAGTAAGAAGAGGCAGTCGTTTTGTACTTAATTCTGCATTGTGCCTTTTGTGTTTAATTCCGATGCAATTACTGTGTTTCATCGTCAATAAGAAGGTCCAAGGGATACAGTAAACCTAAAGTGAATCATCGGTATCTATAACTAGTGTCACATGAATGGTTCAAAACATAGACAGTAAGATGAGACAGTTTCTTGTACTTAAGTCGGCATTGTGCCATTTGTGTTTAATTCCGATGCAATTTCTGTGTTTCATCGTCAATAAGAAGGTCCATCGGATACAGTAAACCTCAAGTGAAGCATCGGAATCTATAACTAGTGTCACAGGAATGGTTCAAAACATAGTCAGTAGGAAGTGTTGGTCTTCATGAACTTAAGTCTGCATTGTGCCTTTTGTATATAATTCCGATGCCATTTCTGTCTTTCATCGTCAATAAGAAGGACCCAGGGATGCAGTAAACCTGAAGTGAAGCATCGGAATCTATAACTAGTGTCACTGGAATGGTTCAAAATACAGACAGTAAAAGGAGTCAGTCTTCTTGTACTTAAGTCGGCATTGTGCCTTTTGTATTTAATTCCGATGCAAAATCTGTGTTTCATCGTCAATAAGAAGGCCCAAGGGATACAGTAAACCTGAAGTGAAGCATCGTACTCTACAACTAGTGTCACAGAAATGGTTCAAAACATAGAAAGTAGAAGAGTCAGTCTTCTTGTACTTAAGTCGGCATTTTGCCTTTTGTATTTAATTCCGATGCAATTTCTGTGTTTCATCGTCAATAAGAAGGTCCAAGGGAAACAGTAAACCCGAAGTGAAGCATCGGAATCTATAACTAGTGTCACAGGAATGGTTCGAATCATAGACAGTAGGAAGAGACAGTCTTCTTGTACTTAGGTCGACATTGCGCCTTTTGTATTCAATTCCGATGCAATTTCTGTGTTTCATCGTCAATAAGAAGGTCCAAGGTGTACAGTAAACCCGAAGTGAAACATCGGAATCTATAACTAGTGTCACAGGAATGGATCAAAACGTAGTCAGTAATAAAAGTCAGTCTTCTTGTACTTAAGTCGGCATTGTGCCTTTTCTATTTAATTCAGTTGCAATTTCTGTGTTTCATCGTCAATAAGATGATCCAAGGGATACAGTAAACCTGGAGTGAAGCATTGGAATCTATAACTAGTGTCACAGGAATGGTTCAAAACATAGACAGTAAGAAGAGTCAGTCCTCTTGTACTTAAATCGACATTGTGCCTTTTGTATATATTTCCGATGCAATTTCTGTGTTTCATCGTCAATAAGAAGGTCAGAGGGATACAATAAACCTGAAGTGAAGCATCGGAATCTATAACTAGGGTCACAGGAATGGTTCAATACATAGTCAGTAAGAACAGTCAGCCTTCTTGTCCCTAAGTCGGCATTGTGCCATTTTTATTTAATTCCGATGCTGTTTCTGTGTTTCATCGTCAATAAGAAGGTCAAAGGGATACAGTACACCTGGAGTGTAGCATCGGAATCTATAACTAGTGTCACAGGAATGGTTCAAAACATAGACAGTAAGAAGAGTCAGTCTTCGTGTACTTAAGTCGGCATTTTGCCCGATGTATTTAATTCCGATGGATTTTCTGTGTTTCATCGTCAATAAGAAGGTCCAAGGGATACAGTAAACCTGGAGTAAAGCATCGGAATCTATAACTAGTGTCAATGGAATGGTTCAAATCATAGACAGTAAGAAGAGTCAGTCTTCTTGTACTTAATTCGGCATTGTGCCATTTGTATTTAATTCCGATACAATTTCTGTGTTTCATCGTCAATAAGAAGGTCAGAGGGATACAGTAAACCTGAAGTGAAGCATCGGAATCTATGGCTAGTGTCACAGGAATGGTTCAAAACATAGTCAGTAAGTAGAGTCAGTCTTCTTGTCCTTAAGTCGGCATTGTGCCTTTTGTATTTAATTCCGATGCAATTTCTGTGTTTCATCGTCACTAAGAAGGTCCAAGAGATACAGTAAACCTGAAGTGAAGCATCGGAATCTATAACTAGTGTCACAGGAATGGTTCTAAACATAGACAGTAAGAAGAGTCAGTCTTTTTGTACTTAAGTCGGCATTGTGCCTTTTGTATTTAATTCCGATGCAATTTCTGTGTTTCATCGTCAATACGCAGGTCAGAGGGATACAGTAAACCTGAAGTGAAGCATCGCAATCTATAACTAGTGTCACAGGAATTGTTCAAAACATAGTAAGTAAGAAGAGTCAGTCTTCTTGTACTTAAGTCGGCATTGTGACTTTTGTATTTAATTCCGATACAATTTCTGTGTGTCATCGTCAATAAGAAGGTCCAAGGGATACAGTAAACCTGAAGTGAAGCATCGGAATCTATAACTAGTGTAACAGGAATGGTTCAAAGCATAGACAGTAAGAAAAGTCAGTCGTCTTGTACTGAAGTCGGCATTGTGCCTTTTCTACTTAATTCTCATGCAATTTCTGTGTTTCATCGTCAATATGAATGTCAGAGGGATACAGTAAACCTGAACTGAAGCATCGGAAACTATAACTAGTGTCACAGGAATGGTTCAAAACATAGACAGTAAGATGAGTCAGTCTTCTTGTACTTAAGTCGGCATTTTGCCTTTTGTATTTAATTCCGATGCAATTTCTGACTTTCATCGTCAATAAGAAGCCCCAGGGAAACAGTAAACCTGAAGTGAAGCATCGGAATCTAAAACTAGTGTCACAGGAATGGTTCAAATCATAGTCGGTAAGAAGTGTCAGTCTTCTTGTCCTTAAGACGGCATTGTGCTTTTTGTATTTAATTCCGATGCAATTTCTGTGTTTCATCGGCAATATGGTCAGAGGGATAAGTAAACCTGAAGTGAAGCATCGGAATCTATAACTAGTGTCACAGGAGGGTTCAAAACATAGACAGTAGGAAGAGTCAGTCTTCTTGTACTTAAGTCGGCATTGTGCCTTTTGTATTTAATTCCGATGCAATTTCTGTCTTTCATCGTCAATAAGAAGATCCAAGGTATACAGTAAACCTGAAGTGAAACATCGGAATCTATGACTGGTGTCACAGGAATGGTTCATAACATAGTCAGTAATAAGAGTCAGTCTTCTTGTACTTAAGTGGGCATTGTACCTTATCTATTTAATTCACTTGCAATTTCTGTGTTTCATCGTCAATAAGAAGGTCCAAGGGATACAGTAAACCTGGAGTGAAGCATCGGAATCTATAACTAGTGTCACAGGAATGGTTCAAAGTATAGACAGTAAAAAGAGTCAGTCTTCTTGTACTTAAGCCGGCATTGTGCCTTTTCAATTTATTTCCGATGCAATTTCTGTGTTTCATCGTCACCAAGAAGGTCAGAGGGATACAACAAACCTGACGTGAAGCATCGGGATCTATAACTAGTGTCATAGGAATGGTTCAAAACATAGTCAGTAAGAACAGTCAGTCTTCTTGTCCCTAAGTCGGCATTGTGCTTTTTTATTTAATTCCGATGCAATTTCTGTGTTTCATCGTCAATAAGAAGGTCCAAGGGATACAGTAAACCTGGAATGAAGCATCGGGATCTATAACAAGTGTCACAGGAGTGGTTCAAAACATAGACAGTTATAAGAGTCAGTTTTCGTGTACTTAAGTCGGCATTTTGCCTTTTTTATTTAATTCCGATGCAATTTCTGTGATTCATCGTCAATAAGAAGGTCCAAGGGATACAGTAAAATTGAAGTCAAGCATCGGAATCTATAACTAGTGTCACAGGAATGGTTCACAGCATAGCTAGTAAGAAGAGTCAGTCTTCTTGTACTTAAGTAGCCATTGTGGCGTTGCTATTTAATTCCGATGCAATTTCTGAATTTCATCGTCAATAAGAAGGTCCAAGGGATACAGTAAAACTGGAGTGAAGCATCGGAATCTATAACTAGTGTCAATGGAATGGTTCAAAGCATAGACAGTAAGAAGAGTCAGTCTTCTTGTACTTAATTCGGCATTGTGCCTTTTGTATTTAATTCCGATACAATTTCTGTGTTTCATCGTCAATAAGAAGGTCCAAGGGATACAGTAAACCTGGAGTGAACCATCGGAATCTATAACTAGTGTCACAGTAATGGTTCAAAACATACTCAGTAAGAAGAGTCAGTCGTTTTGTACTTAATTCGGCATTGTGCCTTTTGTGTTTAATTCCGATGCAATTACTGTGTTTCATCGTCAATAAGAAGGTCCAAGGGATACAGTAAACCTAAAGTGAAGCATCGGAATCTATAATTAGTGTCACAGGAATGGTTCATTACATAGTCAGTAGGAAGAGTCGTCTTCATGTCCTTCAGTCGGAATTGTGCCGTTTGTATTTAATTCCTATGCAATTTCTGTGTTGCATCATCAATAAGAGGGTCAGAGGGATACAGTAAACCTGAAGTGAAGCATCGGAATCTATAACTAGGGTCACAGGAATGGTTCAAAACATAGACAGTAAGAAAAGTCACTCGTCTTTACCTTAAGTCGGCATTGTGCCTTTTCTATTCAATTCTGATGCGATTTCAGTGTTTCATCGTCAATAAGAAGGTCAGAGGGATACAGTAAACCTGACGTGAAGCATCCGAATCTATAACTAGTGTCACAGGAATGCTTCAAAGCATAGTCAGTAAAAAGCATCTGTCTTCTTGTCCTTAAGTCAGCATTGTGCTTTTGTATTTAATCCCGATGCAATTTCTGTGTTTCATCGGCAATAAGGTCAGAGGGGTACAGTAAACCTGAAGTGAAGCATCGGAATCTATAACTAGTGTCACAGGAATGGTTCGAAACATAGACAGTAGGAAGAGTCAGTCTTCTTGTACTTAAGTCGACATTTTGCCTTTTGTATTTAATTTCGATGCAATTTCTGTGTTTCATCGTCAATAAGAAGGTCCAAGGTATACAGTAAACCTGAAGTGAAACATCGGAATCTATAACTAGTGTCACAGGAGTGGTTCAAAACATAGTCAGTAATAAGAGTCAGTCTTCTTGTACTTAAGTTGGCATTGTACCTTTTCTATTTAATTCACTTGCAATTTCTGTGTTTCATCGTCAATAAGAAGGTCCAAGGGATACAGTAAACCTGGAGTGAAGCATCGGAATCTATAACTAGTGTCACAGGAATGGTTCAAAACATGGACAGTTAGACGAGTCAGTTTCCGTGTACTGAAGTCGGCATTTTGCCCTTTGTATTTAATTCCGATGCAAGTTCTGTGATTCATCGTCAATAAGAAGGTCCAAGGGATCCAGTAAACCTGAAGTGAAGCATCGGAAACTATAACTAGTGTCACAGGAATGGTTCAAACCATAGACATTAGGAAGAGTCAGACTTCTTGTACTTAAGTCGGCATTGTGCCTTTTGTATTTAATTCCGATGCAATTTCTGTATTTCATCGTCAATAAGAAGGTCCAAGGAATACAGTAAACCTGAAGTGAAGCATCGGAATCTATAACTAGTGTCACAGGAATGGTTCAAACATAGACAGTAAGAGGAGTCAGTCTTCTTGTACTTAAGTCGGCATTGTGCCTTTTGTATTTAATTCCGATGCAATTTCTGTGTTTCATCGTCAATAAGAAGGTCAGAGGGATACAGAAAACCTGAAGTGAAGCAACGCAATCTATAACTAGTGTCACAGGAATGGTTCAAACATAGTCAATAAGAAGAGTCAGTCTTCTTGTACTTAAGTCGGCATTGTGCCTTTCGTATTTAATTCCGATGCAATTTCTGTGTTTCATCGTCAATAAGAAGGTCAGAGGGTTACAGTAAACCTGAAGTGAAGCATCGGAATCTATAACTAAAGTCACAGGAATGGTTCAAATCATAGACAGGAAGAGGGGTCAGTCTTCTTGTACTTAAGTCAGCATTGTGCCTTTTGTATTTAATTCCGATGCAATTTCTGTGTTTCATCGTCAATAAGAAGGTCCAAGGGATACAGTAAAACTGAAGTCAAGCATCGGAATCTATAACTCGTGTCACAGGAATGGTTCAAAACATAGCCAGTAAGAAGAGTCAGTCTTCTTGTACTTAAGTACGCATTGTGGCGTTTCTATTCAATTCCGATGCTATTTCTGTGTTTTATCGTCAATAAGAATGTCAGAGGGATACAGTAAATATGAAGCGAAGCATCGCGATCTATAACTAGTGTCACAGGAATGGTTCAAAGCATAGTCATTAAGAAGAGTCAGTCTTCTTGTACATAAGTCGGCTTTGTGCCTTTTGTGTTTAATTCCGATGCAATTTCTGTGTTTCATCGTCAATAAGAAGGTCCAAGGGATACAGTAAACCTGAAGTAAGGCATTGGAATCTATCACTAGCGTCACAGGAATGGTTCAAAACATAGACGGTAAGATGAGTCAGTCTTCTTGTACTTAAGTCTGCATTGTGCCTTTTGTATTTAATTCCGATGCAATTTCTGTGTTTCATCGTCAATAAGAAGGTCAGAGGGAAACAGTAAACCTGAAGTGAAGCATCGGAATCTATAACTAGTGTCACAGGAATGGTTCAAAACATAGTCAGTGTGAAGAGTCAGTCTTTATGTACCTAAGTCTGCATTGTGCCTTTTGTGTTTAATTCCGATGCTATTTCTGTGTTTCATCGTCAATAAGAAGGTCCAAGGGATACAGTAAACCTGAAGAGAAGCATCGGAATCTATAACTAGCGTTACAGGAATAGTTCAAACATAGACAGTAAGAAAAGTCAGTCGTCTTGTACTTAAGTTGGCATTGTGCCTTTTCTATTTAATTCTGATGCAATTTCAGTGTTTCATCGTCAATAAGAAGGTCAGAGGGATACAGTAAACCTGAAGTGAAACATCGGAATCTATAACTAGTGTCACAGGATTGGTTCAAAACATAGACAGTAAGATGAGTCAGTCTTCTTGTACTTAAGTCGGCATTGTGCTTTTTGTGTTTAATTCCGATGCAATTTCTGTGTTTCATCGTCAGTAAGAAGGTCCAAGGGATACAGTATACCTGAAGTGAAGCATCCGAATCCATAACTAGTGTCACAGGGATGGTTCAAATCATAGTCAGTAAATAGAGTCAGTCTTCTTGTACTTCAGTCGGCATTGTGCCTTTTGTATTTAATTCCGATGCAATTTCTGTGTTTCATCGTCAATAAGAAGGTCAGAGGGAAACAGTGAACCTGAAGTGAAGCATCGGAATCTATAACTAGTGTCACAGGAATGGTTCAAAACATAGTCAATATGAAGAGTCAGTCTTTATGTACCTAAGTCTGCATTGTGCCTTTTGTGTTTAATTCCGGTGCTATTTCTGTGTTTCATCGTCAATAAGAAGGTCCAAGGGATACAGTAAACCTGAAGTGAAGCATCGGAATCTATAACTAGTGTCACAGGAATGGTTCAAAACATAGACAGTAAGGAAAGCCAGTAGTCTTGTACTTAAGTTGGCATTGTGCCTTTTCTATTTAATTCTGATGCAATTTCAGTGTTTCATCGTCAATAAGAAGGTCAGAGGGATACAGTAAACCTGAAGTGAAGCATCGGAATCTATAACTAGTGTCACAGGAATGGTTCAAAGCATAGACATTAAGATGAGTCAGTCTTCTTGTACTTAAGACGGCATTGTGCCTTTTGTGTTTAATTCCGATGCAATTTCTGTGTTTCATCGTCAGTAACAAGGTCCAAGGGGTACAGTAAACCTCAAGTGAAGCATCGGAATCAATAACTAGTGTCACAGGAATGGTTCAAAACATAGTCAGTAGGAAGTGTCGCTCTTCATGTACTTAAGTCGGCATTGTGCCTTTTGTATATAATTCCGATGCAATTTCTGCCTTTGATCGTCAATAAGAAGGACCAAGGGATACAGTAAACCTGAAGTGAAGCATCGGAATCTATAACTAGTGTCACTGGAATGGCTCAAAATATGGACAGTAAGAAGAGTCAGTCTTCTTGTACTTTAGTCGCCATTGTGCCTTTTGTGTTTAATTAAGATTCAATTTCTGTGATTCATCGTCTATAAGAAGGCCCAAGGGATACAGTAAACCTGACGTGAAGCATCGGACTCTGCAACTAGTGTCACAGAAATGGTTCAAAACATAGACAGTAGAAGAGTTAGTCTTCTTGTACTTAAGTCGGCATTTTGCCTTTTGTATTTAATTCCGATGCAATTTCTGAGTTTCATCGTCAATAAGACGGTCCAGGGAAACAGTAAACCTGAAGTGAAGCATCGGAATCTATAACTAGTGTCACAGGAATGGTTCAAAACATAGACACTAAGAAGAGTCAGTTTTCGTGTACTTAAGTAGGCATTTTGCCCTTTGTATTTAATTCCGATGCAATTTCTGTGATTCATCGTCAATAAGAAGGTCCAAGGGATACAGTAAAACTGAAGTCAAACATCGGAATCTATAACCAGTGTCACAGGAATGGTTCAAAGCATAGCCAATAAGATGAGTCAGTCTTCTTGTGTTTAAGTAGCCATTGTGGCGTTTCTATTTAATTCCGATGCAATTTCTGTGTTTCATCGTCAATAAGAAGGTCAGAGGGATACAGTAAACCTGAAGTGAAGCATCGGGATCTATAACTAGTGTCACAGGAATGGTTCAAAACATAGTCGATAGGAAGAGTCGATCTTTATGTACTTAATTCGGCATTGTGCCTCTTGTATTTAATTCCGATGCAATTTCTGTGTTTCATCGTCAGTAAGAAGGTCCAAGGGATACAGTAAACGTCAAGTGAAGCATCGGAATCTATAACTAGTGTCACAGGAATGGTTCAAAACATAGTCAGTAGGAAGTGTTGGTCTTCATGTACTTAAGTCGGCATTGTGCATTTTGTATTTAATTCCGATGCAATTTCTGTGATTCATCGTCAATAAGAAGGTCCAAGGGATACAGTAAAACTGAAGTCAAGCATCGGAATCTATAACTAGTGTCACAGGAATGGTTCACAACATAGCCAGTAAGAAGAGTCAGTCTTCTTGTACTTCAGTAGCCATTGTGGCGTTTCCATTTAATTCCGAAGCAATTTCTGTGTTTCATCGTCAATAAGAAGGTCAGAGGGATACAGTAAACCTGAAGTGAAGCATCGGGATCTATAACTAGTGTCACAGGAATGGTTCAAAACATAGTCAGTAAGAAGAGTCAGTCTTCTTGTCCTTAAGTAGGCATTGTGCCTTTTGTATTTAATTCCGATGAATTTTCTGTGTTTCATCGTCAATAAGAAGGTCCAAGGGATACAGTAAACCTGGAGTGAAGCATAGGAATCTATAACTTGTGTCACAGGAATGGTTCAAAACATAGACACTAAGAAGAGTCAGTCTTCTTGCACTTAAGTCGGCATTGTGCCTTTTCTATTTAATTCCGATGCAATTTCTGTGTTTCATCGTCAATAAGAAGGTACAAGGGATACAGTAAAACTGGAGGGAAGCATCGGAATCTATAACTAGCGTCAATGGAATGGTTCAAAACATAGACAGTTAGAAGAGTCAGTCTTCTTGTACTTAATTCGGCATTGTGCCTTTTGTATTTAATTCCGATGCAATTTCTGTGTTTCATCGTCAATAAGAAGGTCAGAGGGATACAGTAAATATGAAGCGAAGCATCGCGATCTATAACTAGTGTCACAGGAATGGTTCAAAACATAGTCAGTAGGAAGTGTCGGTCTTCATGTACTTAAGTCGGCATTGTGCCTTTTGTATTTAATTCCGATGCAATTTCTGTGTTTCATCGTCAATAAGAAGGTCCAAGGGATCCAGTAAACCTGAAGTGAAGCATCGGAAACTATAACTAGTGTCACAGGAATGGTTCAAACCATAGACATTAGGAAGAGTCAGACTTCTTGTACTTAAGTCGGCATTGTGCCTTTTGTATTTAATTCCGATGCAATTTCTGTATTTCATCGTCAATAAGAAGGTCCAAGGAATACAGTAAACCTGAAGTGAAGCATCGGAATCTATAACTAGTGTCACAGGAATGGTTCAAACATAGACAGTAAGAGGAGTCAGTCTTCTTGTACTTAAGTCGGCATTGTGCCTTTTGTATTTAATTCCGATGCAATTTCTGTGTTTCATCGTCAATAAGAAGGTCAGAGGGATACAGAAAACCTGAAGTGAAGCAACGCAATCTATAACTAGTGTCACAGGAATGGTTCAAACATAGTCAATAAGAAGAGTCAGTCTTCTTGTACTTAAGTCGGCATTGTGCCTATCGTATTTAATTCCGATGCAATTTCTGTGTTTCATCGTCAATAAGAAGGTCAGAGGATTACAGTAAACCTGAAGTGAAGCATCGGAATCTATAACTAAAGTCACAGGAATGGTTCAAATCATAGACAGGAAGAGGGGTCAGTCTTCTTGTACTTAAGTCAGCATTGTGGATTTGTATTTAATTCCGATGCAATTTCTGTGTTTCATCGTCAATAAGAAGGTCCAAGGGATACAGTAAAACTGAAGTCAAGCATCGGAATCTATAACTAGTGTCACAGGAATGGTTCAAAACATAGCCAGTAAGAAGAGTCAGTCTTCTTGTACTTAAGTACGCATTGTGGCGTTTCTATTCAATTCTGATGCTATTTCTGTGTTTCATCGTCAATAAGAATGTCAGAGGGATACAGTAAATATGAAGCGAAGCATCGCGATCTATAACTCGTGTCACATTAATGGTTCAAACATAGTCAGTAAGATGAGTCAGTTTCTTGTACATAAGTCGGCATTGTGCCTTTTGTATTTAATTCCGATGCAATTTTTGTGTTTCATCGTCGATAAGAAGTTCAGAGGGGTACAGTAAACCTGAAGTGAAGCATCGGAATCTATAACTAGTGTCACAGGAATGGTTCAAAGCATAGTCATTAAGAAGAGTCAGTCTTCTTGTACATAAGTCGGCATTGTGCCTTTTGTGTTTAATTCCGATGCAATTTCTGTGTTTCATCGTCAATAAGAAGGTCCAAGGGATACAGTAAACCTGAAGTAAGGCATCGGAATCTATAACTAGCGTCACAGGAATGGTTCAAAACATAGACGGTAAGATGAGTCAGTCTTCTTGTACTTAAGTCTGCATTGTGCCTTTTGTATTTAATTCCGATGCAATTTCTGTGTTTCATCGTCAATAAGAAGGTCAGAGGGAAACAGTAAACCTGAAGTGAAGCATCGGAATCTATAACTAGTGTCACAGGAATGGTTCAAAACATAGTCAGTGTGAAGAGTCAGTCTTTATGTACCTAAGTCTGCATTGTGCCTTTTGTGTTTAATTCCGATTCTATTTCTGTGTTTCATCGTCAATAAGAAGGTCCAAGGGATACAGTAAACCTGAAGTGAAACATCGGAATCTATAACTAGTGTTATCGGAATAGTTCAAACATAGACAGTAAGAAAAGTCAGTCGTCTTGTACTTAAGTTGGCATTGTGCCTTTTCTATTTAATTCTGATGCAATTTCAGTGTTTCATCGTCAATAAGAAGGTCAGAGGGATACAGTAAACATGAAGTGAAACATCGGAATCTATAACTAGTGTCACAGGATTGGTTCAAAACATAGACAGTAAGATGAGTCAGTCTTCTTGTACTTAAGTCGGCATTGTGCTTTTTGTGTTTAATTCCGATGCAATTTCTGTGTTTCATCGTCAGTAAGAAGGTCCAAGGGATACAGTATACCTGAAGTGAAGCATCCGAATCCATAACTAGTGTCACAGGGATGGTTCAAATCATAGTCAGTAAATAGAGTCAGTCTTCTTGTACTTCAGTCGGCATTGTGCCTTTTGTATTTAATTCCGATGCAATTTCTGTGTTTCATCGTCAATAAGAAGGTCAGAGGGAAACAGTAAACGTGAAGTGAAGCATCGGAATCTATAACTAGTGTCACAGGAATGGTTCAAAACATAGTCAGTAGGAAGTGTCGCTCTTCATGTACTTAAGTCGGCATTGTGCCTTTCGTATATAATTCCGATGCAATTTCTGCCTTTGATCGTCAATAAGAAGGACCAAGGGATACAGTAAACCTGAAGTCAAGCATCGGAATCTATAACTGGTGTCACAGGAATGGTTCAAAACATAGCCAGTAAGAAGAGTCAGTCTTCTTGTACTTAAGTACGCATTGTGGCGTTTCTATTCAATTCTGATGCTATTTCTGTGTTTCATCGTCAATAAGAATGTCAGAGGGATACAGTAAATATGAAGCGAAGCATCGCGATCTATAACTCGTGTCACATTAATGGTTCAAACATAGTCAGTAAGATGAGTCAGTTTCTTGTACATAAGTCGGCATTGTGCCTTTTGTATTTAATTCCGATGCAATTTTTGTGTTTCATCGTCGATAAGAAGTTCAGAGGGGTACAGTAAACCTGAAGTGAAGCATCGGAATCTATAACTAGTGTCACAGGAATGGTTCAAAGCATAGTCATTAAGAAGTGTCAGTCTTCTTGTACATAAGTCGGCATTGTGCCTTTTGTGTTTAATTCCGATGCAATTTCTGTGTTTCATCGTCAATAAGAAGGTCCAAGGGATACAGTAAACCTGAAGTAAGGCATCGGAATCTATAACTAGCGTCACAGGAATGGTTCAAAACATAGACGGTAAGATGAGTCAGTCTTCTTGTACTTAAGTCTGCATTGTGCCTTTTGTATATAATTCCGATGCAATTTCTGCCTTTGATCGTCAATAAGAAGGACCAAGGGATACAGTAAACCTGACGTGAAGCATAGAACTCTGCAACTAGTGTCACAGAAATGGTTCAAAACATAGACAGTAGAAGAGTCAGTCTTCTTGTACTTAAGTCGGCATTTTGCCTTTTGTATTTAATTCCGATGCAATTTCTGTGTTTCATCGTCAATAAGAAGGTCAGAGGGATACAGTAAACCTGAAGTGAAGCATCGGGATCTATAACCAGTGTCACAGGAATGGTTCAAAACATAGTCAGTAAGAAGAGTCAGTCTTCTTGTCCTTATGTCGGCATTGTGCCTTTTGTATTTAATTCCAATGAATTTTCTGTGTTTCATCGTCAATAAGAAGGTCCAAAGGATACAGTAAACCTGGAGTGAAGCATCGGAATCTATAACTTGTGTCACAGGAATGGTTCAAAACATAGACACTAAGAAGAGTCAGCCTTCTTGTACTTAAGTCGGCATTGTGCCTTTTCTATTTAATTCCGATGCAATTTCTGTGTTTCATCGTCAGTAAGAAGGTCCATTGTTGTTGTTGTGGTCTTCAGTCCTGAGACTGGTTTGATGCAGCTCTCCATGCTACTCTATCCTGTGCAAGCTTCTTCATCTCCCAGTACCTACTGCAACCTATATCCTTCTGAATCGGCTTAGTGTATTGATCTCTTGGTGTCCCTCTACGATTTTTACCCTCCACGCTGCCCTCCAATGCTAAATTTGTGATCCCTTGATGCCTCAAAACATGTCCTACCAACCGATCCCTTCTTCTGGTCAAGTTGTGCCACAAACTTCTCTTCTCCCCAATCCTATTCATTACCTCCTCATTAGTTACGTGATCTACCCACCTTATCTTCAGCATTCTTCTGTAGCACCACATTTCGAAAGCTTCTATTCTCTTCTTGTCCAAACTGGTTATCGTCCATGTTTCACTTCCATACATGGCTACACTCCATACAAAAACTTTCAGAAACGACTTCCTGACACTTAAATCTATACTAGATGTTAACAAATTTCTCTTCTTCAGAAACGATTTCCTTGCCATTGCCAGTCTACATTTTATATCCTCTCTACTTCGACCATCATCAGTTATTTTACTCCCTAAATAGCAAAACTCCTTTACTACTTTAAGTGTCTCATTTCCTAATCTAATCCCCTCAGCATCACCCGATTTAATTTGACTACATTCCATTATCCTCGTTTTGCTTTTGTTGATGTTCATCTTATATCCTCCTTTCAAGACATTGTCCATTCCGTTCAACTGCTCTTCCAAGGCCTTTGCTGTCTCTGACAGAATTACAATGTCATCGGCGAACCTCAAAGTTTTTACTTCTTCTCCATGAATTTTAATACCTACTCCGTATTTTTCTTTTGTTTTCTTTACTGCTTGCTCAATATACAGATTGAATAACATCGGGGAGAGGCTACAACCCTGTCTCACTCCTTTCCCAACCACTGCTTCCCTTTCATGCCCCTCGACTCTTATAACTGCCATCTGGTTTCTGTACAAATTGTAAATAGCCTTTCGCTCCCTGTATTTTACCCCTGCCACCTTCAGAATTTGAAAGAGAGTATTCCAGTTAACGTTGTCAAAAGCTTTCTCTAAGTCTACAAATGCTAGAAACGTAGGTTTGCCTTTTCTTAATCTTTCTTCTAAGATAAGTCGTAAGGTTAGTATTGCCTCACGTGTTCCAACGTTTCTACGGAATCCAAACTGATCTTCCCCGAGGTCCGCTTCTACCAGTTTTTCAATTCGTCTATAAAGAATTCGCGTTAGTATTTTGCAGCTGTGACTTATTAAACTGATAGTTCGGTAATTTTCACATCTGTCAACACCTGCTTTCTTTGGTATTGGAATTATTATATTCTTCTTGAAGTCTGTGGGTATTTCGCCTGTCTCATACATCTTGCTCACCAGATGGTAGAGTTTTGTCATGACTGGCTCTCCCAGGGCCATCAGTAGTTCTAATGGAATGTTGTCTACTCCCGGGGCCTTGTTTCGACTCAGGTCTTTCAGTGCTCTGTCAAACTCTTCACGCAGTATCTTATCTCCCATTTCATCTTCATCTACATCCTCTTCCATTTCCATAATATTGTCCTCAAGTACATCGCCCTTGTATAAACCCTCTATATACTCGTTCCACCTTTCCGCCTTCCCTTCTTTGCTTAGAACTGGGTTGCCATCTGAGCTCTTGATATTCATACAAGTGGTTCTCTTATCTCCAAAGGTCTCTTTAATTTTCCTGTAGGCACTATCTATCTTACCCCTAGTGAGACAATCCTCTACATCCTTACATTTGTCCTCTAGCCATCCCTGCTTAGCCATTTTGCACTTCCTGTCGATCTCATTTTTGAGACGTTTGTATTCCCTTTTGCCTGCTTCATTTACTGCATTTTTATATTTTCTCCTTTCATCAATTAAATTCAATATTTCTTCTGTTACCCAAGGATTTCTATTAGCCCTCGTCTTTTTACCTACTTGATCCTCTGCTGCCTTCACTACTTCATCCCTCAGAGCTACCCATTCTTCTTCTACTGTATTTCTTTCCCCCATTCCTGTCAATTGTTCCCTTACGCTCTCCCTGAAACTCTCTACAACCTCTCGTTCTTTCAGTTTATCCAGGTCCCATCTCCTTAAATTCCCACCTTTTTGCAGTTTCTTCAGTTTCAATCTGCAGTTCATAACCAATAGATTGTGGTCAGAATCCACATCTGCCCCTGGAAATGTCTTACAATTTAAAACCTGGTTCCTAAATCTCTGTCTTGCCATTATATAATCTATCTGATACCTATTAGTATCTCCAGGATTCTTCCAGGTATACAACCTTCTTTTATGATTCTTGAACCAAGTGTTAGCTATGATTAAGTTATGCTCTGTGCAAAATTCTACAAGGCGGCTTCCTCTTTCATTTCTTCCCCCCAATCCATATTCACCTACTATGTTTCCTTCTCTCCCTTTTCCTACTGACGAATTCCAGTCACCCATGACTATTAAATTTTCGTCTCCCTTCACTACCTGAATAATTTCTTTTATCTCGTCATACATTTCATCAATTTCTTCATCATCTGCAGAGCTAGTTGGCATATAAACTTGTACTACTGTAGTAGGCATGGGCTTTGTGTCTATCTTGGCCACAATAATGCGTTCACTATGCTGTTTGTAGTAGCTAACCCGCACTCCTATTTTTTTGTTCATTATTAAACCTACTCCTGCATTACCCCTATTTGATTTTGTATTTATAACCCTGTAATCACCTCACCAAAAATCTTGTTCCTCCTGACACCGAACTTCACTAATTCCCACTATGTCTAACTTTAACCTATCCATTTCCCTTTTTAAATTTTCTAAGCGACCTGCCCGATTAAGGGATCTGACATTCCACGCTCCGATCCGTAGAATGCCAGTTTTCTTTCTCCTGATAACGACGTCCTCTTGAGTAGTCCCCGCCCGGAGATCCGAATGGGGGACTATTTTACCTCCGGAATATTTTACCCAAGAGGACGCCATCATCATTTAACCATACAGTAAAGCTGCATGTCCTCGGGAAAAATTACGGCTGTAGTTTCCCCTTGCTTTCAGCCGTTCGCAGTACCAGCACAGCAAAGCCGTTTTGGTTAATGTTACAAGGCCAGATCAGTCAATCATCCAGACTGTTGCCCCTGCAACTACTGAAAAGGCTGCTGCCCCTCTTCACGAACCACATGTTTGTCTGACCTCTCAACAGACCCCTCCGTTGTGGTTGCACCTACGGTACGGCCATCTGTATCGCTGAGGCACGCAAGCCTCCCCACCAACGGCAAGGTCCATGGTTCATGGGGGAAGAAGGTCCATGGGATACAGTAAACCTCAAGTGAAGCATCGGAATCTATAACTAGTGTCACAGGAATGGTTCAAAACATAGTCAGTAGGAAGTGTCGGTCTTCATGTACATAAGTCGGCATTGTGCGTTCTGTATATAATTCCGATGCAATTTCTGTCTTTCATCGTCAATAAGAAGGACCGAGGGATACAGTAAACCTGAAGTGAAGCATCGGCATCTATAAGTAGTGTCACTGGAATGGTTCAAAATATAGACAGTAAAAAGAGTCAGTCTTCTTGTACTTAAGTCGGCATTGTGCCTTTTGTTTATAATTCCGATGCAATTTCTGTGATTCATCGTCAATAAGAAGGCCCAAGGGATACAGTAAACC
Organism: Schistocerca piceifrons; assembly: GCF_021461385.2. Lineage (NCBI taxonomy): Eukaryota > Metazoa > Arthropoda > Insecta > Orthoptera > Acrididae > Schistocerca > Schistocerca piceifrons. The sequence continues at coordinate 370,137 of NW_025727432.1, read as the reverse complement.
TGAAGTGAAGCATCGGACTCTACAACTAGTGTCACAGAAATGGTTCAAAACATAGACAGTAGAAGAGTCAGTCTTCTTGTACTTAAGTCGGCATTTTGCCTTTTGTATTTAATTCCGATGCAATTTCTGTGTTTCATCGTCAATAAGAAGGTACAAGGGAAACAGTAAACCTGAAGTGAAGCATCGGAATCTATAACTAGTGTTACAGGAATGATTCAAATCATAGTCAGTAAGAAGAGTCAGTCTTCTTGTACTTAAGTCGGCATTGTGCCTTTTGTATTTAATCCCGATGCAATTTCAGTGTTTCATCGGCAATGAGGTCAGAGGGATACAGTAAACCTGAAGTGAAGCATCGGAATCTATAACTAGTGTCACAGGAATGGTTCGAAACATAGACAGTAGGAAGAGTCAGTCTTCTTGTACTTAAGTCGACATTGTGCCTTTTGTATTTAATTCCGATGCAATTTCTGTGTTTCATCGTCAATAAGAAGGTCCAAGGTATACAGTAAACCTGAAGTGAAACATTGGAATCTATAACTAGTGTCACAGGAATGGTTCAAAACATAGACAGTAATAAAAGTCAGTCTTCTTGTACTTAAGTCGGCACTGAGCCTTTTCTATTTAATTCAGTTGCAATTTCTGTGTTTCATCGTCAATAAGAAGATCCGAGGGATACAGTAAACCTGGAGTGAAGCATCGGAATCTATAACTAGTGTCACAGGAATGGTTCAAAACATAGACAGTAAGAAGAGTCAGTCTTCTTGTACTTAAATCGACATTGTGCCTTTTGTATTTATTTCCGATGCAATTTCTGCGTTTCATCGTCAATAAGAAGGTCAGAGGGATACAATTAACCTGAAGTGAAGCATCGGAATCTATAACTAGGGTCACAGGAATGGTTCAATACATAGTCAGTAAGAACAGTCAGTCTTCTTGTCCTTAAGTCGGCATAGTGCCTTTTTTATTTAATTCCGATGCTATTTCTGTGTTTCATCGTCAATAAGAAGATCAAAGGGATACAGTACACCTGGAGTGTAGCATCGGAATCTATAACTAGTGTCACAGAAATGGTTCAAAGCATAGACAGTAAGAAGAGTCAGTCTTCGTGTACTTAAGTCGGCATTTTGCCCTTTGTATTTAATTCCGATGCAATTTCTGTGTTTCATCGTCAATAAGAAGGTCCAAGGGATACAGTAAACCTGGAATAAAGCATCGGAATCTAAAAGTAGTGTCAATGGATTGGTTCAAAACATAGACAGTAAGAAGAGTCAGTCTTCTTGTACTTAATTCGGCATTGTGCCTTTTGTATTTAATTCCGATACAATTACTGTGTTTCATCGTCAATAAGAAGGTCAGGGGGATACAGTAAACCTGAAGTGAAGCATCGGAATCTATAGCTAGTGTCACAGGAATGGTTCAAAGCATAGTCAGTAATAAGAGTCAGTCTTCTTGTCCTTAAGTCGGCATTGTGCCTTTTGTATTTAATTCCGATGCAATTTCTGTGTTTCATCGTCAGTAAGAAGGTCCAAGGTATACAGTAAACCTCAAGTGAAGCATCGGAATCTATAACTAGTGTCACAAGAATGGTTCAAAACATAGTCAGTAGGAAGTGTCGGTCTTCATGTACTTAAGTCGGCATTGTGCCTTTTGTATTTAATTCCGATGCAATTTCTGTCTTTCATCGTTAATAAGAAGGACCAAGGGATACAGTAAACCTAAAGTGAAGCATCGGAATCTATAACTAGTGTCACTGGAATGGTTCAAAATATGGACAGTAAGATGAGTCAGTCTTCTTGTACTTTAGCCGGCATTGTGCCTTTAGTCTTTAATTCCGATTCAATTTCTGTGATTCATCGTCAATAAGAAGGCCCAAGGGATTCAGTAAACCTGAAGTGAAACATCGGACTCTGCAACTAGTGTCACAGAAATGGTTAAAAACATAGACGGTAGAAGAGTCAGTCGTCTTTAACTTAAGTCGGCATTTTGCCTTTTGTATTTATTTCCGATGCAATTTCTGAGTTTCATCGTCAATATGAAGCTCCAGGGAAACAGTAAACCTGAAGTGAAGCATCGGAATCTATAACTAGTGTCACAGGAATGGTTCAAATCATAGTCAGTAAGAAGTGACAGTCTTCTTGTCCTTAAGACGGCATTGTGCCATTTGTATTTAATTCCGATGCAATTTCTGTGTTTCAACCGCATTATGGTCAGAGAGATAAGTAAACCTGAAGTGAAGCATCGGAATCTATAACTAGTGTCACAGGAATGGTTCAAAACATAGACAGTAGGAAGAGTCAGTCTTCTTGTACTTAAGTCGGCATTGTGCCTTTTGTATTTAATTCTGATGGAATTTCTGTGTTTCATCCTCAGTAAGAAGGTCCAAGGTATACAGTAAACCTGAAGTGAAACATCGGAATCTATAACTAGTGTCACAGGAATGGTTCAAAACATAGTCAGTAATAAGAGTCAGTCTTCTTGTACTTAACTCGGCATTGTACCTTTTCTATTTAATTCATTTGCAATTTCTGTGTTTCATCGTCAATAAGAAGGTCCAAGGGATACAGTAAACCTGGAGTGAAGCATCGGAATCTATAACTAGTGTCACAGGAATGGTTCAAGCATAGTCAGCAGGAAGTGTCGGTCTTCATGTACTTAAGTCGGCATTGTGCCTTTTGTATTTATTTCCGATTCAATTTCTGTCTTTCATCGTTAATAAGAAGGACCAAGGGATACAGTAAACCTAAGGTGAAGCATCGGAATCTATAACTAGTGTCACTGGAATGGTTCAAAATATGGACAGTAAGAATAGTCAGTCTTCTTGTACTTTAGCCGGCATTGTGCCTTTTGTGTTTAATTCCGATTCAATTTCTGTGATTCATCGTCAATAAGAAGGCCCAAGGGATTTAGTAAACCTGAAGTGAAACATCGGACTCTGCAACTAGTGTCACAGAAATGGTTAAAAACATAGACGGTAGAAGAGTCAGTCTTCTTGTACTTTAGCCGGCAATGTGCCTTTTGTGTTTAATTCCGATTCAATTTCTGTGATTCATCGTCAATAAGAAGGCCCAAGGGATTCAGTAAACCTGAAGTGAAACATCGGACTCTGCAACTAGTATCACAGAAATGGTTAAAAACATAGACGGTAGAAGAGTCAGTCTTCTTGTACTTAAGTCGGCATTGTGCCTTTTCTGTTTATTTCCGATGCAATTTCTGTGTTTCATCGTCAACAAGAAGGTCAGAGGGATACAATAAACCTGAAGTGAAGCATCGGGATCTATAACTAGTGTCACAGGAATGGTCAAAACATAGTCAGTAAGAAGAGTCAGTCTTCTTGTCCTTAAGTCGGCATTGTGCCTTTTTTATTTAATTCCGATGAATTTTCTGTGTTTCATCGTCAATAAGAAGGTCCAAGGGATACAGTAAATATGGAGTGAAGCATCGGAATCTATAACTTGTGTCACAGGAGTGGTTCAAAACATAGACACTAAGAAGAGTCAGTCTTCTTGCACTTAAGTCGGCTTTGTGCGTTTTCTATTTAATTCCGATGCAATTTCTGTGTTTCATCGTCAATAAGAAGGTACAAGGGATACAGTACAACTGGAGTGAAGCATCGGAATCTGTAACTAGTGTCAATGGAAAGGTTCAAAACATAGACAGTAAGAAGAGTCAGTCTTCTTGTACTGAATTCGGCATTGTGCCTTTTGTATTTAATTCCGATGCAATTTCTGTGTTTCATTGTCAATAAGAAGGTCCAGGGAATACAGTAAACCTGAGGTGAGGCATCGGAATCTATAACTAGTGTCACAGGAATGGTTCAAAACATAGTCAGTAGGAAGAGTCGGTCTTCATGTACTTAAGTCGGCATTGTGCCTTTTATATTTAATTCCGATGCAATTTCTGTGTTTCATCGTCAATAAGAAGGTCCAGGGAATACAGTAAACCTGAGGTGAGGCATCGGAATCTATAACTAGTGTCACAGGAATGGTTCAAAACATAGTCAGTAGGAAGAGTCGGTCTTCATGTACTTAAGTCGGCATTGTGCCTTTTATATTTAATTCCGATGCAATTTCTGTGTTTCATCGTCAATAAGAAGGTCCAAGGAATACAGTAAACCTGAAGTGAAGCATCGGAATCTATAACTAGTGTCACAGGAATGGTTCAAACATAGATAGTAAGAAGAGTCAGTCCTCTTGTACTTAAGTCGGCATAGTGCCTTTCGTATTTAATTCCGATGCAATTTCTGTGTTTCATCGTCAATAAGAAGGTCAGAGGGTTACAGTAAACCTGACTTGAAGCATCGGAATCTATAACTAAAGTCACAGGAATGGTTCAAATCATAGACAGGAAGTGGGGTCAGTCTTCTTGTACTTAAGTCGGCATTGTGCCTTTTGTATTTAATTCCGATGCAATTTCTGTGTTTCATCGTCAATAAGAAAGTCCAAGGGATACAGTAAAACTGAAGTCAAGCATCGGAATCTATAACTAGTGTCACAGGATTGGTTCAAAACATAGCCAGTAAGAAGAGTCAGTCTTCTTGTACTTAAGTAGGCATTGTGGCGTTTCTATTTAATTCTGATGCAATTTCTGTGTGTCATCGTCAATAAGAAGGTCAGAGGGATACAGTAAATATGAAGCGAAGCATCGCGATCTATAACTAGTGTCACAGGAATGGTTCAAAACAGAGTCAGTAAGATGAGTCAGTTTCTTGTACTTAAGTCGGCATTGTGACCCTTTGTATTTAATTCCGATGCAATTTTTGTGTTTCATCATCAATAAGAAGGTCAGAGGGGTACAGTAAACCTGAAGTGAAGCATCGGAATCTCTAACTAGCGTCACAGGAATGGTTCAAAACATAGACGGTAAGATGAGTCAGTCTTCTTGCACTTAAGTCGGCATTGTGCCTTTTGTATTTAATTCGGATCAATTTCTGTGATTCATCGTCAATAAGATAGTCAGAGGGATACAGTAAACCTCAAGAGAAGCATCGGAATCTATAACTAGTGTCACAGGATAGGTTCAAAGCATAGTCAGTAGGAAGAGTCGGTCTTCATGTACTTAAGTCGGCATTGTGCCTTTTGTATTAAATTCCGACGCAATTTCTGTGTTTCATCGTCAATAAGATGGTCCAAGGGATACATTAAACCTCAAGTGAAGCATCGGAATCTATAACTAGTGTCACAGGAATGGTTCAAAACATAGACAGTAGGAAGAGTCAGTCTTCTTGTACTTAAGTCGGCATTCTGCCTTTTGTATTTAATTCCGATGCAATTTTTGTGTTTCATCGTCAATAAGAAGGTCAGAGGGTTACAGTAAACCTGACTTGAAGCATCGGAATCAATAACTAAAGTCACAGGAATGGTTCAAATCATAGACAGGAAGTGGGGTCAGTCTGCTTGTACTTAAGTCGGCATTGTGCCTTTTGTATTTAATTCCGATGCAATTTCTGTGTTTCATCGTCAAAAAGAAGGTCCAAGGGATACAGTAAAACTGAAGTCAAGCATCGGAATCTATAACTAGTGTCACAGGAATGGTTCAAAACATAGCCAGTAAGAAGAGTCAGTCTTCTTGTACTTAAGTAGGCATTGTGGCGTTTCTATTTAATTCCGATGCAATTTCGGTGTTTCATCGTCAATAAGAAGGTCAGAGGGATACAGTAAATATGAAGCGAAGCATCGCGATCTATAACTAGTGTCACAGGAATGGTTCAAAACATAGTCAGTAAGATGAGTCAGTTTCTTGTACTTAAGTCGGCATTGTGCCCCTTTGTATTTAATTCCGATGCAACTTTTGTGTTTCATCGTCAATAAGAAGGTCAGAGGGGTACAGTAAACCTGAAGTGAAGCATCGGAATCTATAAGTAGAGTCACAGGAATGGTTCAAAGCATAGTCATTAAGAAGAGTCAGTCTTCTTGTACATAAGTCGGCATTGTGCCTTTTGTCTATAATTCCGATGCAATTTCAGTGTTTCATCGTCAATAAGAAGGTCCAAGGGGTACAGTAAACCTGAAGTGAAGCATCGGAATCTCTAACTAGCGTCACAGGAATGGTTCAAAACATAGACGGTAAGATGAGTCAGTCTTCTTGCACTTAAGTCGGCATTGTGCCTTTTGTATGTAATTCCGATGCAATTTCTGTGATTCATCGTCAATAAGAAGGTCAGAGGGATACAGTAAACCTCAAGAGAAGCATCTGAATCTATAACTAGTGTCACAGGAAAGGTTCAAAGCATAGTCAGTAGGAAGAGTCGGTCTTCATGTACTTAAGTCGGCATTGTGCCTTTTGTATTAAATTCCGACGCAATTTCTGTGTTTCATCGTCAATAAGAAGGTCCAAGGGATTCATTAAACCTCAAGTGAAGCATCGGAATCTATAACTAGTGTCACAGGAATGGTTCAAAACATAGACAGTAGGAAGAGTCAGTCTTCTTGTACTTAAGTCGGCATTCTGCCTTTTGTATTTAATTCCGATGCAATTTCTGTGTTTCATCGTCAATAAGAAGGTCCAAGGGATACAGAAAAACTAAAGTCAAGCATCGGAATCTATAACTAGTGCCACAGGAATGGTTCAAATCGTTGCCAGTAAGAAGAGTCAGTCTTCTTGTACCTAAGTAGGAATTGTGGCGTTTTTATTTAATTCCGATGCAATTTCTGTGATTCATCGTCAATAAGAAGGTCAGAGGGAAACAGTAAACCTGAAGTGAAGCATCGGAATCTATAACTAGTGTCACAGGAATGGTTCAAAACATAGTCAGTATGAACAGTCAGTCTTTATGTACCTAAGTCTGCATTGTGCCTTTTGTGATTAATTCCGATGCTATTTCTGTGTTTCATCGTCAATAAGAAGGTCCAAGGGATACAGTAAACCTGAAGTGAAGCATCGGAATCTATAACTAGTGTCACAGGAATGGTTAAAAACATAGACAGTAAGAAAAGTCAGTCGTCTTGTACTTCAGTCGGCATTGTGCCATTTCTATTTAATTCTGATGCAATTTCAGTGTTTCATCGTCAATAAGAAGGTCAGTAAACCTGAAGTGAAGCATCGGAATCTATAACTAGTGTCACAGGAATGGTTCAAAACATAGAAAACAAGATCAGTCAGTCTTCTTGTACTTAAGTCGGCATTGTGCCTTTTGTGTTTAATTCCGATGCAATTTCTGTGTTTCATCGTCAGTAAGAATGTCCAAGGGATACAGTATACCTGAAGTGAAGCATCCGAATCCATAACTAGTGTCACAGGAATGTTTCAAATCATAGTCAGTAAATAGAGTCAGTCTTCTTGTACTTCAGTCGGCATTGTGCCTTTTGTATTTAATTCCGATGCAATTTCTGTGTTTCATCGTCAATAAGAAGGTCAGAGGGAAACAGTAAACCTGAAGTGAAGCATCGGAATCTATAACTAGTGTCACAGGAATGGTTCAAAGCATAGTCAGTATGAAGAGTCAGTCTTTATGTACCTAAGTATGCATTGTGCCTTTTGTGTTTAATTCCGATGCTATTTCTGTGTTTCATCGTCAATAAGAAGGTCCAAGGGATACAGTAAACCTGAAGTGAAACATCTGAATCTATAACTAGTGTCACAGGAATGGTTCAAAACATAGACAGTAAGAAAAGTCAGTCGTCTTGTACTTAAGTTGGCATTGTGCCTTTTCTATTTAATTCTGATGCAATTTCAGTGTTTCATCGTCAATAAGAAGGTCAGAGGGTACAGTAAACCTGAAGTGAAGCATCGGAATCTATAACTTGTGTCACAGGAATGGTTCAAAACATAGACAGTAAGATGAGTCAGTCTTCTTGTACTTAAGTCGGCATTGTGCCTTTTGTGTTTAATTCCGATGCAATTTCTGTGTTTCATCGTCAGTAATAAGGTCCAAGGGATACAGTAAACCTCAAGTGAAGCATCGGAATCTATAAGTAGTGTCACAGGAATGGTTCAAAACATAGTCAGTTGGAAGTGTCGGTCATCATGTACTTAAGTCGGCATTGTGCCTTTTGTATATAATTCCGATGCAATTTCCGTCTCTGATCGTCCATAAGTAGGGCCAAGGGATACAGTAAACCTGAAGTGAAGCATCGGAATCTATAACTAGTGTCACTGGAATGGTTCAAAATATGGACAGTAAGAAGAGTCAGTCTTCTAGCACTTTAGTCGGCATTGTGCCTTTTGTGTTTAATTAAGATTCAATTTCTGTGATTCATCGTCTATAAGAAGGCCCAAAGGATACAGTAAACCTGACGTTAAGCATCGGACTCTGCAACTAGTGTCATAGAAATGGTTCAAAACATAGACAGTTGAAGAGTCAGTCTTCTTGTACTTAAGTCGGCATTTTTCCTTTTGTATTTAATTCCGATGCAATTTCTAAGTTTAATCGTCAATAAGAAGGTCCAGGGAAAAAGTAAACCTGAAGTGAAGAATCGGAATCTATAACTAGTGTCACAAGAATGGTTCAAATCTTAGTCAGTAAGAAGAGTCAGTCTTCTTGTCCTTAAGTCGGCATTGTGCCTTTTGTATTTAATTCCGATGCAATTTCTGTGTTTCATCGGCAATATGGTCAGAGGGATAAGTAAACCTGGAGTGAAGCATCGGAATCTATAACTAGTGTCACAGGAATGGTTCAAAGCATAGAGAGTAAGAAGAGTCAGTATTCTTGTACTTAAGTCGGCATTGAGCCTTTTCTATATATTTCCGATGCAATTTCTGTGTTTCATCGTCAATAAGAAGGTCCAAGGGATACAGTAAACCTGGAGTGAAGCATCGGAATCTATAACTAGTGTCACAGGAATGGTTCAAAACATAGACACTTAGAAGAGTCAGTTTTCGTGTACTTAAGTAGGCATTTTGCCCTTTGTATTTAATTCCGATGCAATTTCTGTGTTTCATCGTCAATACGAAGGTCCAAGGAATACAGTAAACCTGAAGTGAAGCATCGGAATCTATAACTAGTGTCACAGGAATGGTTCAAACATAGACAGTAAGAAGAGTAAGTCGTTTTGTACTTAATTCGGCATTGTGCTTTTTGTGTTTAATTCCGATGCAATTTCTGTGTTTCATCGTCAATGAGAAGGTCCAAGGGATACAGTAAACCTAAAGTGAAGCATCGGTATCTATAACTAGAGTCACAGAAATGGTTCAAAACATAGACAGTAGAAGAGTTAGTCTTCTTGTACTTAAGTCGACATTGTGCCTTTTGTATTTAATTCCGATGCAATTTCTGTGTTTCATCGTCAATAAGAAGGTCCAAGGTATACAGTAAACCTGAAGTGAAACATCGGAATCTATAACTAGTGTCACAGGAATGGTTCAAAACATAGACAGTAATAAAAGTCAGTCTTCTTGTACTTAAGTCGGCATTGTGCCTTTTCTATTTAATTCAGTTGCAATTTCTGTGTTTCATCGTCAATAAGAAGATCCAAGGGATACAGTAAACCTGGAGTGAAGCATCGGAATTTATAACTAGTGTCACAGGAATGGTTCAAAGCATACACAGTAAGAAGAGTCAGTCTTCTTGTACTTAAATCGACATTGTGCCTTTTGTATTTATTTCCGATGCAATTTCTGTGTTTCATCGTCAATACGATGGTCCAAGGAATACAGTAAACCTGAAGTGAAGCATCGGAATCTATAACTAGTGTCACAGGAATGGTTGAAACATAGACAGTAAGAAGAGTCAGTCGTTTTGTACTTAATTCGGCATTGTGCTTTTTGTGTTTAATTCCGATGCAATTACTGTGTTTCATCGTCAATGAGAAGGTCCAAGGGATACAGTAAACCTAAAGTGAAGCATCGGTATCTATAACTAGAGTCACAGAAATGGTTCAAAACATAGACAGTAGAAGAGTTAGTCTTCTTGCACTTAAGTCGACATTGTCCCTTTTGTATTTAATTCCGATGCAATTTCTGTGTTTCATCGTCAATAAGAAGGTCCAAGGTATACAGTAAACCTGAAGTGAAACATCGGAATCTATAACTAGTGTCACAGGAATGGTTCAAAACATTGACAGTAATAAAAGTCAGTCTTCTTGTCCTTAAGTCGGCATTGTGCCTTTTGTATTTTATCCCGATGCAATTTCTGTGTTTCATCGGCAATAAGGTCAGAGGGATACAGTAAACCTGAAGTGAAGCATCGGAATCTATAACTAGTGTCACAGGAATGGTTCGAAACATAGACAGTAGAAGAGTCAGTCTTCTTGTACTTAAGTCGGCATTGTGCCTTTTCTATTTAATTCAGTTGCAATTTCTGTGTTTCATCGTCAATAAGAAGATCCAAGGGATACAGTAAACCTGGAGTGAAGCATCGGAATTTATAACTAGTGTCACAGGAATGGTTCAAAGCATAGACAGTAAGAAGAGTCAGTCTTCTTGTACTTAAATCGACATTGTGCCTTTTGTATTTATTTCCGATGTAAATTTCTGTGTTTCATCGTCAATAAGAAGGTCAGAGGGATACAATAAACCTGAAGTGAAGCATCTGAATCTATAACTAGGGTCACAGGAATGGTTCAATACATAGTCAGTAAGAACAGTCAAACTTCTTGTCCCTAAGTCGGCATAGTGCCTTTTTTATTTAATTCCGATGCTATTTCTGTGTTTCATCGTCAATAAGAAGGTCCAAGGGATACAGTACACCTGGAGTGTAGCATCGGAATCTATAACTAGTGTCACAGGAATGGTTCATAACATAGACAGTAAGAAGAGTCAGTCTTCGTGTACTTAAGTCGGCATTTTGCCCTTTGTATTTAATTCCGATGCAATTTCTGTGTTTCATCGTCAATAAGAAGTTCCAAGGGATACAGTAAACCTGGAGTAAAGCATCAGAATCTATAACTAGTGTCAATGGAATGGTTCAAAACATAGACAGTAAGAAGAGTCAGTCTTCTTGTACTTAATTGGGCATTGTGCCTTTTGTATTTAATTCCGATACAATTTCTGTGTTTCATCGTCAGTAAGAAGGTCAGAGGGATACAATAAACCTGAACTGAAGCATCGGAATCTATAACTAGTGTCACAGGAATGGTTCAAAATATAGACAGTAAGATGAGTCAGTCTTCTTGTACTTAAGTCGGCATTGTGCCTTTTGTGTTTAATTGCGATGCAATTTCTGTGTTTCATCGTCAGTAAGAAGGTCCAAGGTATACAGTAAACCTCAAGTGAAGCATCGGAATCTATAACTAGTGTCACAGGAATGGTTAAAACATAGTCAGTAGGAAGTGTCGGTCTTCATGTACTTAAGTCGGCATTGTGCCTTTTGTATATAATTCCGATGCAATTTCTGTCTTTCATCGTTAATAAGAATGACCAAAGGATACAGTAAACCTAAAGTGAAGCATCGGAATCTATAACTAGTGTCACAGGAATGGTTCAAAGCATAGACAGTAAGATGAGTCAGTCTTCTTGTACTTTAGCCGGCATTGTGCCTTTTGTGTTTAATTCCGATTTAATTTCTGTGATTCATCGTCAATAAGAAGGTCCAAGGGATTCAGTAAACCTGAAGTGAAGCATCGGACTCTGCAACTAGTGTCACAGAAATGGTTAAAATCATAGACGGTAGTAGAGTCAGTCTTCTTGTACTTAAGTCGGCATTTTGCCTTTTGTATTTAATTCCGATGCAATTTCTGAGTTTCATCGTCAATAAGAAGCTCCAGGGAAACAGTAAACCTGAAGTGAAGCATCGGAATCTATAACTAGTGTCACAGGAATGGTTCAAATCATAGTCAGAAAGAAGTGTCAGTCTTCTTGTCCTTAAGTCGGCATTGTGCCTTTTGTATTTAATTCCGATGCAATTTCGGTGTTTCATCGGCAATATGGTCAGAGGGATAAGTAAACCTGAAGTGAAGCATCGGAATCTACAACTAGTGTCACAGGAATGGTTCAAAACATAGACAGTAGGAAGAGTCAGTCTTCTTGTACTTAAGTCGGCATTGTGCCTTTTGTATTTAAGTCCGATGCAATTTCTGTGTTTCATCATCAATAAGAAGGTCCAAGGTATACAGTAAACTTGAAGTGAAACATCGGAATCTATAACTAGTGTCACAGGAATGGTTCAAAACATAGTCAGTAATAAGAGTCAGTCTTCTTGTACTTAAGTCGGCATTGTACCTTTTCTATTTAATTCACTTGCAATTTCTGTGTTTCATCGTCAATAAGAAGGTCAGAGGGATACAGCAAAACTGGAGTGAAGCATCGGAATCTATAACTAGTGTCACAGGAATGGTTCAAAACATAGTCAGTAAAAAGCGTCTGTCTTCTTGTACTTAAGTCGGCATTGTGCCTTTTGTATTTAATTCCGATGCAATTTCTGTCTTTCATCGTCAATAAGAAGGTCAGAGGGATACAGTAAACCTGAAGTGAAGCATCGGAATCTATAACTAGAGTCACAGTAATGGTTCAAAGCATAGTCAGTAAGAAGAGTGAGTCGTTTTGTACTTAATTCGGCATAGGGCCTTTTGTGTTTAATTCCGATGCAATTACTGTGTTTCGTCGTCAATGAGAAGGTCCAAGGGATACAGTAAACCTAAAGTGAAACATCGGTATCTATAACTAGTGTCACAGAAATGGTTCAAAACATAGACAGTAGGAAGAGTCAGTCTTCTTGTATTTAAGTCGACATTGTGCCTTTTGTATTTAATTCCGATGCAATTTCTGTGTTTCATCGTCAATTAAGAAGGTCCAAGGTATACAATAAACCTGAAGTGAAACATCGGAATCTATAACTAGTGTCACAGGAATGGTTCAAAACATAGACAGTAATAAAAGTCAGTCTTCTTGTACTAAAGTCGGCATTGTGCCTTTTCTATTTAATTCAGTTGCAATTTCTGTGTTTCATCGTCAGTAGGAAGATCCAAGGGATACAGTAAACCTGGAGTGAAGCATCGGAACCTATAACTAGTGTCACAGGAATGGTTCAAAACATAGACAGTAAGAAGAGTCAGTCTTCTTGTAATTAAATCGACATTGTGCCTTTTGTATTTTTTTCCGATGCAATTTCTGTGTTTCATCGTCAATAAGAAGGTCCGAGGGATACAATAAACTTGAAGTGAAGCATCGGAATCTATAACTAGGGTCACAGGAATGGTTCAATACATAGTCAGTAAGAACAGTCAGTCCTCTTGTCCCTAAGTCGGCATAGTGCCTTTTTTATTTCATTCCGATGCTATTTCTGTGTTTCATCGTCAGTAAGAAGGTCAAAGGGATACAGTACACCTGGAGTGTAGCATCGGAATCTATAACTAGTGTCACAGGAATGGTTCATAACATAGACAGTAAGAAGAGTCAGTCTTCGTGTACTTAAGTCGGCATTTTGCCCTTTGTATTTAATTCCGATGCAATTTCTGTGTTTCATCGTCAATAAGAAGGTCCAAGGGATACAGTAAACCTGGAGTAAAGCATCAGAATCTATAACTAGTGTCACAGGAATGGTTCAAATCATAGTCAGTAAGAAGTGTCAGTCTTCTTGTCCTTAAGTCGGCATTGTGCCTTTTGTATTTAATTCCGATGCAATTTCGGTGTTTCATCGGCAATATGGTCAGAAGGATAAGTAAACCTGAAGTGAAGCATCGGAATCTACAACTAGTGTCACAGGAATGGTTCAAAACATAGTCAGTAAGAAGAGTCAGTCTTCTTGTCCTTAAGTCGGCATTGTGCCTTTTGTATTTAATTCCGATGCAATTTCTGTGTTTCATCGTCAATAAGAAGGTCCAAGGGATACAGTAAAACTGGGGTGAAGCATCGGAATCTATAACTAGTGTCACAGGAATGGTTCAAAACATAGACAGTAAAAAGAGTCAGTCTTCTTGTACTTAAGTCGGCATTGTGACTTTTCTATTTATTTCCGATGCAATTTCTGTGTTTCATCGTCAACAAGAAGGTCAGAGGGATACAATAAACCTGAAGTGAAGCATCGGGATCTATAACTAGTGTCACAGGAATGGTCAAAACATAGTCAGTAAGAACAGTCAGTCTTCTTGTTCCTAAGTCGGCATTGTGCTTTTTTATTTAATTCCGATGCAATTTCTGTGTTTCATCGTCAATAAGAAGGTCCAAGGGATACAGTAAACCTGGAGTGAAGCATCGGTATCTATAACTAGTGTCACAGGAATGGTTCAAAACATAGACAGTTAGAAGCGTCAGGTTTCGTGTACTTAAGACGGCATTTTGCCCTTTGTATTTATTTATGATGCAATTTCTGTGATTCATCGTCAATAAGAAGGTCCAAATGATACAGTAAAACTGAAGTCAAGCATCGGAATCTAAAACTAGTGTCACAGGAATGGTTCACAACATAGCCAGTAAGAAGAGCCAGTCTTCTTGTACTTAAGTAGCCATTGTGGCGTTTCTATTTAATTCCGATGCAATTTCTGTGTTTCATCGTCAATAAGAAGGTCAGAGGGATACAGTAAACCTGAAGTGAAGCATCGGGATCTATAACTAGTGTCACAGGAATGGTTCAAAACATAGTCAGTAAGAAGAGTCAGTCTTCTTGTCCTTAAGTCCGCATTGTGCCTTTTGTATTTAATTCCGATGAATTTTCTGTGTTTCATCGTCAATAAGAAGGTCCAAGGGATACAGTAAACCTGGAGTGAAGCATCGGAATCTATAACTTGTGTCACAGGAATGGTTCAGAACATAGACACTAAGAAGAGTCAGTCTTCTTGTACTTAATTCGGCATTGTGCCTTTGTATTTAATTCCGATGCAATTTCTGTGTTTCATCGTCAATAAGAAGGTCCAGGGGATACAGTAAACCTGAGGTGAGGCATCGGAATCTATAACTAGTGTCACAGGAATGGTTCAAAACATAGACAGTAGGAAGAGTCGGTCTTCATGTACTTAAGTCGGCATTGTGCCTTTTGTATTTAATTCCGATGCAATTTCTGTATTTCATCGTCAATAAGAAGGTCCAAGGGATCCAGTAAACCTGAAGTGAAGCATCGGAAACTATAACTAGTGTCACAGGAATGGTTCAAACCATAGACATTAGGAAGAGTCAGACTTCTTGTACTTAAGTCGGCATTGTGACTTTTGTATTTAATTACGATGCAATTTCTGTGTTTCATCGTCAATAAGAAGGTCAGAGGGTTACAGTAAACCTGAAGTGAAGCATCGGAATCTATAACTAAAGTCACAGGAATGGTTCAAATCATAGACAGGAAGAGGGGTCAGTCTTCTTGTACTTAAGTCAGCATTGTGCCTTTTGTATTTAATTCCGATGCAATATCTGTGTTTCATCGTCAATAAGAGGGTCCAAGGGATACAGTAAAACTGAAGTCAAGCATCGGATTAAATAACTAGTGTCACAGGAATGGTTCAAAACATAGCCTGTAAGAAGAGTCAGTCTTCGTGTACTTAAGTAGGCATTGTGGCGTTTCTATTTAATTCCGATGCAATTTCTGTGTTTCATCGTCAATAAGAAGGTCAGAGGGATACAGTAAATATGAAGCGAAGCATCGCGATCTATACCTAGTGTCACAGGAATGTTTCAAACATAGTCAGTAAGATGAGTCAGTTTCTTGTACTTAAGTCGGCATTTTGCCTTTTGTATTTAATTCCGATGCAATTTTTGTGTTTCATCGTCAATAAGAAGGTCAGAGGGGTACAGTAAAGATGAAGTGAAGCATCGGAATCTATAACTAGTGTCACAGGAATGGTTTAAAGCATAGTCATTAAGAAGAGTCAGTCTCCATGTACATAAGTCAGCATTGTGCCTTTTGTGTTTAATTCCGATGCAATTTCTGTGTTTCATCGCCGATAAGAAGGTCCAAGGGATACAGTAAACCCGAAGTGAAGCATCGGAATCTATAACTAGCGTCACAGGAATGGTTCAAAACATAGACGGTAAGATGAGTCAGTCTTCTTGTACTTAAGTCGGCATGGTGCCTTTTGTATTTAATTCCGATGCAATTTCTGTGATTCATCGTCAATAAGAAGGTCAGAGGGAGACAGTAAATCTCAAGAGAAGCATCGGAATCTATAACTAGTGTCACAGGAATGGTTCAAAGCATAGTCAGTAGGAAGAGTCGGTCTTCATGTACTTAAGTCGGCATTGTGCCTTTTGTATTAAATTCCGACGCAATTTCTGTGTTTCATCGTCAATAAGAAGGTCCAAGGGATACAGTAAACCTCAAGTGAAGCATCGGAATCTATAACTAGTGTCACAGGAATGGTTCAAAACATAGACAGAAGGGAGAGTCAGTTTTCTTGTACTTAAGTCGGCATTCTGCCTTTTGTATTTAATTCCGATGCAATTTCTGTGTTTCATCGTCAATTACAAGGTCCAAGGGATACAGAAAAACTGAAGTCAAGCATCGGAATCTATAACTAGTGTCACAGGAATGGTTCAAAACGTAGCCAGTAAGAAGAGTCAGTCTTCTTGTATCTAAGTAGGAATTGTGGCGTTTCTATTTAATTCCGATGCTATCTCTGTGTTTCATCGTCAATAAGAAGGTCAGAGGGAAACAGTAAACCTGAAGTGAAGCATCGCAATCTATAACTAGTGTCACAGGAATGGTTCAAAACATAGTCAGTATGAAGAGTCAGTCTTTATGTACCTAAGTCTGCATTGTGCCTTTTGTGTTTAATTCCGATGCTATTTCTGTGTTTCATCGTCAATAAGAAGGTCCAAGGGATACAGTATACCTGAAGTGAAGCATCCGAATCCATAACTAGTGTCACAGGAATGGTTCAAATCATAGTCAGTAAATAGAGTCAGTCTCCTTGTACTTCAGTGGTCATTGTGCCTTTTGTATTTAATTCCGATGCAATTTCTGTGTTTCATCGTCAATAAGAAGGTGAGAGGGAAACAGTAAACCTAAAGTGAAGCATCGGAATCTATAACTAGTGTCACAGGAATGGTTCAAAACATAGTCAGTATGAAGAGTCAGGCTTTATGTACCTTGTCTGCATTGTGCCTTTTGTGTTTAATTCCGATGCTATTTCTGTGTTTCATCGTCAATAAGAAGGTCCAAGGGATACAGTAAACCTGAAGTGAAGCATCGGAATCTATAACTAGTGTCACAGGAATGGTTCAAAACATAGACAGTAAGAAAAGTCAGTCGTCTTGTACTTAAGTTGGCATTGTGCATTTTCTATTTAATTCTGATGCAATTTCAGTGTTTCATCGTCAATAAAAAGGTCAGAGGGATACAGTAAACTTGAAGTGAAGCATCGGAATCTATAACTAGTGTCACAGGAATGGTTCAAAACATAGACAGTAAGATGAGTCAGTCTTCTTGTACTTAAGTCGGCATTGTGCCTTTTGTGTTTAATTCCGATGCAATTTCTGTATTTCATCGTCAATAAGAAGGTCCAAGGGATCCAGTAAACCTGAAGTGAAGCATCGGAAACTATAACTAGTGTCACAGGAATGGTTCAAACCATAGACATTAAGAAGAGTCAGACTTCTTGTACTTAAGTCGGCATTGTGACTTTTGTATTTAATTCCGATGGAATTTCTGTGTTTCATCGTCAATAAGAACGTCAGAGGGATACAGTAAACCTGAAGTGTAGCATCGGAATCTATAGCTAGTGTCACAGGAATGGTTCAAAACATAGTCAGTAAGAAGAGTCAGTCTTCTTGTCCTTAAGTCGGCATTGTGCCTTTTGTATTTAATTCCGATGCAATTTCTGTGTTTCATCGTCAATAAGAAGGTCCAAGGGATACAGTAAACCTGAACTGAAGCATCGGAAACTATAACTAGTGTCACAGGAATGGTTCAAACCATAGACATTAGGAGGAGTCAGACTTCTTGTACTTAAGTCGGCATTGTGACTTTTGTATTTAATTCCGATGCAATTTCTGTGTTTCATCGTCAATAAGAAGGTCAGAGGGATACAGTAAACCTGAAGTGAAGCATCGGAATCTATAGCTAGTGTCACAGGAATGGTTCAAAACATAGTCAGTAAGAAGAGTCCTTCTTCTTGTCCTTAAGTCGGCATTGTGCCTTTTGTATTTAATTCCGATGCAATTTCTGTGTTTCATCGTCAATAAGAAGGTCCAAGGGATACAGTAAACCTGAACTGAAGCATCGGAATCTATAACTAGTGTCACAGGAATGGTTCAAAATATAGACAGTAAGATGAGTCAGTCTTCCCGTACTTAAGTCGCCATTGTGCCTTTTGTGTTTAATTGCGATGCAATTTCTGTGTTTCATCGTCAGTAAGAAGGTCCAAGGTATACAGTAAACCTCAAGTGAAGCATCGGAATCTATAACTAGTGTCACAGGAATGGTTCAAAACATAGTCAGTAGGAAGTGTCGGTCTTCATGTACTTAAGTCGGCATTGTGCCTTTTGTATATAATTCCGATGCAATTCGTGTCTTTCATCGTTAATAAGAAGGTCCAAGGGATACAGTAAACCTAAAGTGAAGCATCGGAATCTATAACTAGTGTCACTGGAATGGTTCAAAATATGGACAGTAAGAAGAGTCAGTCTTCTTGTACTTTAGCCGGCATTGTGCCTTTTGTGTTTAATTCCGATTCAATTTCTGTGATTCATCGTCAATAAGAAGGCCCAAGGGATTCAATAAACCTGAAGTGAAGCATCGGACTCTGCAACTAGTGTCACAGAAATGGTTCAAAACATAGACGGTAGAAGAGTCAGTCATCTTGTACTTAAGTCGGCATTTTGCCTTTTGTATTTTATTCCGATGCAATTTCTGAGTTTCATCGTCAATAAGAAGCTCCAGGGAAATAGTAAACCTGAAGTGAAGCATCGGAATCTACCACTAGTGTCACAGGAATGGTTCAAAACATAGACAGTAGGAAGAGTCAGTCTTCTTGTACTTAAGTCGGCATTGTGCCTTTTGTATTTAATTCCGATGCAATTTCTGTGTTTCATCGTCAATAAGAAGGTCCAAGGGATCCAGTAAACCTGAAGTAAAGCATCGGAAACTATAACTAGTGTCACAGGAATGGTTCAAACCATAGACATTAGGAAGAGTCAGACTTCTTGTACTTAAGTCGGCATTGTGACTTTTGTATTTAATTCCGATGGAATTTCTGTGTTTCATCGTCAATAAGAACGTCAGAGGGATACAGTAAACCTGAAGTGAAGCATCGGAATCTATAGCTAGTGTCACAGGAATGGTTCAAAACATAGTCAGTAAGAAGAGTCTGTCTTCTTGTCCTTAAGTCGGCATTGTGCCTTTTGTATTTAATTCCGATGCAATTTCTGTGTTTCATCGTCAATAAGAAGGTCCAAGGGATACAGTAAACCTGAACTGAAGCATCGGAAACTATAACTAGTGTCACAGGAATGGTTCAAACCATAGACATTAGGAGGAGTCAGACTTCTTATACTTAAGTCGGCATTGTGACTTTTGTATTTAATTCCGATGCAATTTCTGTGTTTCATCGTCAATAAGAAGGTCAGAGGGATACAGTATACCTGAAGTGAAGCATCGGAATCTATAGCTAGTGTCACAGGAATGGTTCAAAACATAGTCAGTAAGAAGAGTCAGTCTTCTTGTCCGTAAGTCGGCATTGTGCCTTTTGTATTCAATTCCGATGCAATTTCTGTGTTTCATCGTCAATAAGAAGGTCCAAGGGATACAGTAAACCTGAACTGAAGCATCGGAATCTATAACTAGTGTCACAGGAATGGTTCAAAATATAGACAGTAAGATGAGTCAGTCTTCTTGTACTTAAGTCGCCATTGTGCCTTTTGTGTTTAATTGCGATGCAATTTCTGTGTTTCATCGTCAGTAAGAAGGTCCAAGGTATACAGTAAACCTCAAGTGAAGCATCGGAATCTATAACTAGTGTCACAGGAATGGTTCAAAACATAGTCAGTAGGAAGTGTCGGTCTTCATGTACTTAAGTCGGCATTGTGCCTTTTGTATATAATTCCGATGCAATTCGTGTCTTTCATCGTTAATAAGAAGGACCAAGGGATACAGTAAACCTAAAGTGAAGCATCGGAATCTATAACTAGTGTCACTGGAATGGTTCAAAATATGGACACTAAGAAGAGTCAGTCTTCTTGTACTTTAGCCGGCATTGTGCCTTTTGTGTTTAATTCCGATTCAATTTCTGTGATTCATCGTCAATAAGAGGGCCCAAGGGATTCAATAAACCTGAAGTGAAGCATCGGACTCTGCAACTAGTGTCACAGAAATGGTTCAAAACATAGACGGTAGAAGAGTCAGTCATCTTGTACTTAAGTCGGCATTTTGCCTTTTGTATTTTATTCCGATGCAATTTCTAAGTTTCATCGTCAATAAGAAGCTCCAGGGAAATAGTAAACCTGAAGTGAAGCATCGGAATCTACCACTAGTGTCACAGGAATGGTTCAAAACATAGACAGTAGGAAGAGTCAGTCTTCTTGTACTTAAGTCGGCATTGTGCCTTTTGTATTTAATTCCGATGCAATTTCTGTGTTTCATCGTCAATAAGAAGGTCCAAGGTATACAGTAAACCTGAAGTGAAACATCGGAATCTATAACTAGTGTCACAGGAATGGTTCAAAACATAGTCAGTAATAAGAGTCAGTCTTCTTGTACTTAAGTCGGCATTGTACCTTTTCTATTTAATTCACTTGCAATTTCTGTGTTTCATCGTCAATAAGAAGGTCCAAGGGATACAGTAAAACTGGAGTGAAGCATCGGAATCGATAACTAGTGTCACAGGAATGGTTCAAAACATAGACAGTAAAAAGAGTCAGTCTTCTTGTACTTAAGTCGGCATTGTGCCTTTTCTATTTATTTCCGATGCAATTTCTGTGTTTCATCGTCAATAAGAAGGTCCAAATGATACAGTAAAACTGAAGTCAAGCATCGGAATCTCTAACTAGTGTCACAGGAATGGTTCACAACATAGCCAGTAAGAAGAGTCAGTCTTCTTGTACTTAAGTAGCCATTGTGTCGTTTCTATTTAATTCCGATGCAATTTCTGTGTTTCATCGTCAATAAGAAGGTCAGAGGGATACAGTAAACCTGAAGTGAAGCATCGGGATCTATAACTAGTGTCACAGGAATGGTTCAAAGCATAGTCAGTAAGAAGAGTCAGTCTTCTTGTCCTTAAGTCCGCATTGTGCCTTTTGTATTTAATTCCGATGAATTTTCTGTGTTTCATCGTCAATAAGAAGGTCCAAGGGATACAGTAAAACTGAAGTCAAGCATCGGAATCTATAACTAGTGTCACAGGAATGGTTCACAACATAGCCAGTAAGAAGAGTCAGTCTTCTTGTACTTAAGTAGCCATTGTGGAGTTTCTATTTAATTCCGATGCAATTTCTGTGTTTCATCGCCCATAAGAAGGTCAGAGGGATACAGTAAACCTGAAGTGAAGCATCGGGATCTATAACTAGTGTCACAGGAATGGTTCAAAACATAGTCAGTAAGAAGAGTCAGTCTTCTTGTCCTTAAGTCCGCATTGTGCCTTTTGTATTTAATTCCGATGAATTTTCTGTGTTTCATCGTCAATAAGAAGCTCCAGGGATACAGTAAACCTGAAGTGAAGCATCGGAATCTACCACTAGTGTCACAGGAATGGTTCAAAACATAGACAGTAGGAAGAGTCAGTCTTCTTGTACTTAAGTCGGCATTGTGCCTTTTGTATTTAATTCCGATGCAATTTCTGTGTTTCATCGTCAATAAGAAGGTCCAAGGTATACAGTAAACCTGAAGTGAAAAATCGGAATCTATAACTAGTGTCACAGGAATGGTTCAAAACATAGACAGTAAAAAGAGTCAGTCTTCTTGTACTTAAGTCGGCATTGTGCCTTTTCTATTCATTTCCGATGCAATTTCTGTGTTTCATCGTCAATAAGAAGGTCCAAATGATACAGTAAAACTGAAGTCAAGCATCGGAATCTATAACTAGTGTCACAGGAATGGTTCACAACATAGCCAGTAAGAAGAGTCAGTCTTCTTGTACTTAAGTCGGCATTGTACCTTTTCTATTTAATTCACTTGCAATTTCTGTGTTTCATCGTCAATAAGAAGGTCCAAGGGATACAGTAAAACTGGAGTGAAGCATCGGAAACAATAACTAGTGTCACAGGAATGTTTCAAAACATAGACAGTAAAAAGAGTCAGTCTTCTTGTACTTAAGTCGGCATTGTGCCTTTTCTATTTATTTCCGATGCAATTTCTGTGTTTCATCGTCAACAAGAAGGTCAGAGGGATACAATAAACCTGAAGTGAAGCATCGGGATCTAAAACTAGTGTCACAGGAATGGTCAAAACATAGTCAGTAAGAACAGTCAGTCTTCTTGTCCCTAAGTCGGCATTGTGCTTTTTTTTATTTAATTCCGATGCAATTTCTGTGTTTCATCGTCAATAAGAAGGTCCAAGGGATACAGTAAACCTGGAGTGAAGCATCGGAATCTATAACTAGTGTCACAGGAATGGTTCAAAACATAGACAGTTAGAAGCGTCAGTTTTCGTGTACTTAAGACGGCATTTTGCCCTTTGTATTTATTTCCGATGCAATTTCTGTGATTCATCGTCAATAAGAAGGTGCAAATGATACAGTAAAACTGAAGTCAAGCATCGGAATCTATAACTAGTGTCACAGGAATGGTTCACAACATAGCCAGTAAGAAGAGTCAGTCTTCTTGTACTTAAGTAGCCATTCTGGCGTTTCTATTTAATTCCGATGCAATTTCTGTGTTTCATCGTCAATAAGAAGGTCAGAGGGATACAGTAAACCTGAAATGAAGCATCGGGATCTATAACTAGTGTCACAGGAATGGTTCAGAACATAGACACTAAGAAGAGTCAGTCTTCTTGCACTTAAGTCAGCATTGTGCCTTTTCTATTTAATTCCGATGCAATTTCTGTGATTCATCGTCAATAAGAAGGTCAGAGGGAGACAGTAAGCCTCAAGAGAAGCATCGGAATCTATAACTAGTGTCACAGGAATGGTTCAAAGCATAGTCAGTAGGAAGAGTCGGTCTTCATGTACTTAAGTCGGCATTGTGCCTTTTGTATTAAATTCCGACGCAATTTCTGTGTTTCATCGTCAATAAGAAGGTCCAAGGGATACAGTAAACCTCAAGTGAAGCATCGGAATCTATAACTAGTGTCACAGGAATGGTTCAAAACATAGACAGTAGGAAGAGTCAGTTTTCTTGTACTTAAGTCGGCATTCTGCCTTTTCTATTTAATTCCGATGCAATGTCTGTGTTTCATCGTCAATAAGAAGGTCCAAGCGATCCAGTAAACCTGAAGTGAAGCATCGGAATCTATAACTAGTGTCACAGGAATGGTTCAAACCATAGACATTAGGAAGAGTCAGTCTTCTTGTACTTAAGTCGGCATTGTGCCTTTTGTATTTAATTCCGAAGCAATTTCTGTGTTTCATCGGCAATATGGTCAGAGGGATAAGTAAACCTAGAGTGAAGCATCGGAAGCTATAACTAGTGTCACAGGAATGGTTCAAAACATAGACAGTAAGAAGAGTCAGTCTTCTTGTACTTAAGTCGGCATTCTGCCTTTTCTATTTAATTCCGATGCAATTTCTGTGTTTCATCGTCAATAAGAAGGTACAAGGGATACAGTAAACCTGAACTGAAGCATCGGAATCTATAACTAGTGTCACAGGAATGGTTCAAAATATAGACAGTAAGATGAGTCAGTCTTCTTGTACTTAAGTCGGCATTGTGCCTTTTGTGTTTAATTCCGATGCAATTTCTGTGTTTCATCGTCAGTAAGAAGGTCCAAGGTATACAGTAAACCTCAAGTGAAGCATCGGAATCTATATCTAGTGTCACAGGAATGGTTCAAAACATCGTCAGTAGGAAGTGTCGGTCTTCATGTACTTAAGTCGGCATTGTGCCTTTTGTATATAATTACGATGCAATTTCTGTCTTTCATCGTTAATAAGAAGGACCAAGGGATACAGTAAACCTAAAGTGAAGCATCGGAATCTATAACTAGTGTCACTGGAATGTTTCAAAATATGGACAGTAAGAAGAGTCAGTCTTCTTGTACTTTAGCCGGCATTGTGCCTTTTGTGTTTAATTCCGATTCAATTTCTGTGATTCATCGTCAATAAGAAGGCCCAAGGGATTCAGTAAACCCGAAGTGAGGCATCGGACTCTGCAACTAGTGTCACAGAAATGGTTAAAAACATAGACGGTAGAAGAGTCAGTCTTCTTGTACTTAAGTCGGCATTTTGCCTTTTGTATTTAATTCCGATGCAATTTCTGAGTTTCATCGTCAATAAGAAGCTCCAGGGAAACCGTAAACCTGAAGTGAAGCATCGGAAACTATAACTGGTGTCACAGGAATGGTTCAAATCATAGTCAGTAAGAAGTGTCAGTCTTCTTGTCCTTAAGTCGGCATTGTGCCTTTTGTATTTAATTCCGATGCAATTTCTGTGTTTCATCGGCAATATGGTCAGAGGGATAAGTAAACCTGAAGTGAAGCATCGGAATCTACAACTAGTGTCACAGGAATGGTTCAAAACATAGACAGTAGGAAGAGTCAGTCTTCTTGTACTTAAGTCGGCATTGTGCCTTTTGTTTTTAATTCCGATGCAATTTCTGTGTTTCATCGTCAATAAGAAGGTCCAAGGTATACAGTAAACCTGAAGTGAAACATCGGAATCTATAACTAGTGTCACAGGAATGGTTCAAAACATAGTCAGTAATAAGAGTCAGTCTTCTTGTACTTAAGTCGGCATTGTGACTTTTGTATTTAATTCCGATGCAATTTCTGTGTTTCATCGTAAATAAGAAGGTCAGAGGGATACAGTAAATATGAAGCGAAGCATCGCGATCTATAACTAGTGTCACAGGAATGTTTCAAAACATAGTCAGTAAGATGAGTCAGTTTCTTGTACTTAAGTCGGCATTGTGCATTTTGTATTTAATTCCGATGCAATTTTTGTGTTTCATCGTCAATAAGAAGGTCAGAGGGGTACAGTAAAGCTGAAGTGAAGCATCGGAATCTATAACTAGTGTCACAGGAATGGTTCAAAGCATAGTCAGTAGGAAGAGTCGGTCTTCATGTACTTAAGTCGGCATTGTGCCTTTTGTATTAAATTCCGACGCAATTTCTGTGTTTCATCGTCAATAAGAAGGTCCAAGGGATACAGTAAACCTCAAGTGAAGCATCGGAATCTATAACTAGTGTCACAGGAATGGTTCAAAACGTAGCCAGTAAGAAAAGTCAGTTGTCTTGTACTTAAGTTGGCTTTGTGCCTTTTCTATTTAATTCCGATGCAATTTCTGTGTTTCATCGTCAATAAGAAGGTCCAAGGTATACAGTAAACCTGAAGTGAAACATCGGAATCTATAACTAGTGTCACAGGAATGGTTCAAAACATAGTCAGTAATAAGAGTCAGTCTTCTTGTACTTAAGTCGGCATTGTACCTTTTCTATTTAATTCACTTGCAATTTCTGTGTTTCACCGTCAATAAGAAGGTCCAAGGGATACAGTAAAACTGGAGTGAAGCATCGGAATCTATCACTAGTGTCACAGGAATGGTTCAAAACATAGACAGTAAAAAGAGTCAGTCTTCTTGTACTTAAGTCGGCATTGTGCCTTTTCTATTTATTTCCGATGCAATTTCTGTGTTTCATCGTCAACAAGAAGGTCAGAGGGATACAATAAACCTGAAGTGAAGCATCGGGATCTAAAACTAGTTTCACAGGAATGGTCAAAACATAGACAGTAAGAACAGTCAGTCTTCTTGTCCCTAAGTCGGCATTGTGCCTTTATTTTAATTCCGATGCATTTTCTGTGTTTCATCGTCAGTAAGAAGGTCCAAGGGATACAGTAAACCTGGAGTGAAGCATCGGAATCTATAACTAGTGTCACAGGAATGGTTCAAAACATAGACAGTTAGAAGAGTCAGTTTTCGTGTACTTAAGACGGCATTTTGCCCTTTGTATTTAATTCCGATGCAATTTCTGTGATTCATCGTCAATAAGAAGGTCCAAATGATACAGTAAAACTGAAGTCAAGCATCGGAATCTATAACCAGTGTCACAGGAATGGTTCACAACATAGCCAGTAAGAAGAGTCAGTCTTCTTGTACTTAAGTAGCCATTGTGGCGTTTCTATTTAATTCCGATGCAATTTCTGTGTTCCATCGTCAATAAGAAGGTCAGAGGGATACAGTAAACCTGAAGTGAAGCATCGGGATCTATAACTAGTGTCACAGGAATGGTTCAAAACATAGTCAGTAAGAAGAGTCAGTCTTCTTGTCCTTAAGTCCGCATTGTGCCTTTTGTATTTAATTCCGATGAATTTTCTGTGTTCCATCGTCAATAAGAAGGTCCAAGGGATACAGTAAACCTGGAGTGAAGCATCGGAATCTATAACTTGTGTCACAGGAAAGGTTCAAAACATAGACATTAAGAAGAGTCAGTCTTCTTGCACTTAAGTCGGCATTGTGCCTTTTCTATTTAATTCCGATGCAATTTCTGTGTTTCATCGTCAATAAGAAGGTACAAGGGATACAGTAAAACTGGAGTGAAGCATCGGAATCTATAACTAGTGTCAATGGAATGGTTCAAAACATAGACAGTATGAAGAGTCAGTCTTCTTGTACTTAATTCGGCAATTGTGCCTTTTGTATTTAATTCCGATGCAATTTCTGTGTTTCATCGTCAATAAGAAGGTCCAGGGGATACAGTAAACCTGAGGTGAGGCATCGGAATCTATAACTAGTGTCACAGGAATGGTTCAAAACATAGTCAGTAGGAAGAGTCGGTCTTCATGTACTTAAGTCGGCATTGTGCCTTTTGTATTTAATTCCGATGCAATTTCTGTATTTCATCGTCAATAAGAATGTCCAAGGGATCCAGTAAACCTGAAGTGAAGCATCGGAAACTATAACTAGTGTCACAGGAATGGTTCAAACCATAGACATTAGGAAGAGTCAGACTTCTTGTACTTAAGTCGGCATTGTGACTTATGTATTTAATTCCGATGCAATTTCTGTGTTTCATCGTCAATAAGAAGGTCCAAGGGATACAGTAAAACTGAAGTCAAGCATCGGAATATATAACTAGTGTCACAGGAATGGTTCAAAACATAGCCAGTAATAAGAGTCAGTCTTCTTGTACTTAAGTAGGCATTGTGGCGTTTCTATTTAATTCCGATGCAATTTCTGTGTTTCATCGTCAATAAGAAGGTCAGAGGGATACAGTAAATATGAAGCGAAGCATCGCGAACTATAACTAGTGTCACAGGAATGTATCAAAACATAGTCAGTAAGATGAGTCAGTTTCTTGTACTTAAGTCGGCATTGTGCCTTTTGTATTTGATTCCGATGCAATTTTTGTGTTTCATCGTCAATAAGAAGGTCAGAGGGGTACAGTAAAGCTGAAGTGAAGCATCGGAATCTATAACTAGTGTCACAGGAATGGTTTAAAGCATAGTCATTAAGAAGAGTCAGTCTCCATGTACATAAGTCAGCATTGTGCCTTTTGTGTTTAATTCCGATGCAATTTCTGTGTTTCATCGTCGATAAGAAGGTCCAAGGGATACAGTAAACCCGAAGTGAAGCATCGGAATCTATAACTAGCGTCACAGGAATGGTTCAAAACATAGACGGTAAGATGAGTCAGTCTTCTTGTACTTAAGTCGGCATTGTGCCTTTTGTATTTAATTCCGATGCAATTTCTGTGATTCATCGTCAATAAGAAGGTCAGAGGGAGACAGTAAACCTCAAGAGAAGCATCGGAATCTATAACTAGTGTCGCAGGAATGGTTCAAAGCATAGTCAGTAGGACGAGTCGGTCTTCATGTACTTAAGTCGGCATTGTGCCTTTTGTATTAAATTCCGACGCAATTTCTGTGTTTCATCGTCAATAAGAAGGTCCAAGGGATACAGTAAACCTCAAGTGAAGCATCGGAATCTATAACTAGTGTCACAGGAATGGTTCAAAACATAGACAGTAGGAAGAGTCAGTTTTCTTGTACTGAAGTCGGCATTCTGCCTTTTGTATTTAATTCCGATGCAATTTCTGTGTTTCATCGTCAATTAGAAGGTCCAAGGGATACAGAAAAACTGAAGTCAAGCATCGGAATCTATAACTAGTGTCACAGGAATGGTTCAAAACGTAGCCAGTAAGAGGAGTCAGTCTTCTTGTATCTAAGTAGGAATTGTGTCCGTTTCTATTTAATTCCGATGCAATTTCTGTGTTTCATCGTCAATAAGAAGGTCAGAGGGAAACAGTAAACCTCAAGTGAAGCATCGGAATCTATAACAAGTGTCACAGGAATGTTTCAAAACATAGTCAGTAAGATGAGTCAGTTTCTTGTACTTAAGTCGGCATTGTGCATTTTGTATTTAATTCCGATGCAATTATTGTGTTTCATCGTCAATAAGAAGGTCAGAGGGGTACAGTAAAGCTGAAGTGAAGCATCGGAATCTATAACTAGTGTCACAGGAATGGTTTAAAGCATAGTCATTAAGAAGAGTCAGTCTCCATGTACATAAGTCAGCATTGTGCCTTTTGTGTTTAATTCCGATGCAATTTCTGTGTTTTATCGTCGATAAGAAGGTCCAAGGGATACAGTAAACCCGAAGTGAAGCATCGGAATCTATAACTAGCGTCACAGGAATGGTTCAAAACATAGACGGTAAGATGAGTCAGTCTTCTTGTACTTGAGTCGGCATTGTGCCTTTTGTATTTAATTCCGATGCAATTTCTGTGATTCATCGTCAATAAGAAGGTCAGAGGGAGACAGTAAACCTCAAGAGAAGCATCGGAATCTATAACTATTTTCACAGGAATGGTTCAAAGCATAGTCAGTAGGAAGAGTCGGTCTTCATGTACTTAAGTCGGCATTGTGCCTTTTGTATTAAATTCCGACGCAATTTCTGTGTTTTATCGTCAATAAGAAGGTCCAAGTGATACAGTAAACCTCAAGTGAAGCATCGGAATCTATAACTAGTGTCACAGGAATGGTTCAAAACGTAGCCAGTAAGAAAAGTCAGTTGTCTTGTACTTAAGTTGGCTTTGTGCCTTTTCTATTTAATTCTGATGCAATTTCTGTGTTTCATCGTCAGTAAGAAGGTCCAAGGGATACAGTAAACCTCAAGTGAAGCATCGGAATCTATAACTAGTGTCACAGGAATGGTTCAAAACATCGTCAGTAGGAAGTGTCGGTCTTCATGTACTTATGTCGGCATTGTGCCTTTTGTATATAATTCCGATGCAATTTCTGTCTTTCATCGTTAATAAGAAGGACCAAGGGATACAGTAAACCTAAAGTGAAGCATCGGAATCTATAACTAGTGTCACTGGAATGTTTCAAAATATGGACAGTAAGAAGAGTCAGTCTTCTTGTACTTTAGCGGGCATTGTGCCTTTTGTGTTTAATTCTGATTCAATTTCTGTGATTCATCGTCAATAAGAAGGCCCAAGGGATTCAGTAAACCTGAAGTGAAGCATCGGACTCTGCAACTAGTGTCACAGAAATGGTTAAAAACATAGACGGTAGAAGAGTCAGTCTTCTTGTACTTAAGTCGGCATTTTGCCTTTTGTATTTAATTCCGATGCAATTTCTGAGTTTCATCGTCAATAAGAAGCTCCAGGGAAACAGTAAACCTGAAGTGAAGCATCGGAATCTATAACAAGTGTCACAGGAATGGTTCAAATCATAGTCAGTAAGAAGTGTCAGTCTTCTTGTCCTTAAGTCGGCATTGTGCCTTTTGTATTTAATTCCGATGCAATTTCTGTGTTTCATCGGCAATATGGTCAGAGGGATAATTAAACCTGAAGTGAAGCATCGGAATCTACAACTAGTGTCACAGGAATGGTTCAAAACATAGACAGTAGGAAGAGTCAGTCTTCTTGTACTTAAGTCGGCATTGTGCCTTTTGTATTTAATTCCGATGCAATTTCTGTGTTTCATCGTCAATAAGAAGGTCCAAGGTATACAGTAAACCTGAAGTGAAACATCGGAATCTATAACTAGTGTCACAGAATGGTTCAAAACATAGTCAGTAATAAGAGTCAGTCTTCTTGCACTTAAGTCGGCATTGTACCTTTTCTATTTAATTCACTTGCAATATCTGTGTTTCACCGTCAATAAGAAGGTCCAAGGGATACAGTAAAACTGGAGTGAAGCATCGGAATCTATCACTAGTGTCACAGGAATGGTTCAAAACATAGACAGTAAAAAGAGTCAGTCTTCTGTACTTAAGTCGGCATTGTGCCTTTTCTATTTATTTCCGATGCAATTTCTGTGTTTCATCGTCAACAAGAAGGTCAGAGGGATACAATAAAACTGAAGTGAAGCATCGGGATCTAAAACTAGTTTCACAGGAATGGTCAAAACATAGTTAGTAAGAACAGTCAGTCTTGTGCATTGTGCATTGTGCCTTTATTTTAATTCCGATGCAATTTCTGTGTTTCATCGTCAGTAAGAAGGTCCAAGGGATACAGTAAACCTGGAGTGAAGCATCGGAATCTATAACTAGTGTCACAGGAATGGTTCAAAACATAGACAGTTAGAAGAGTAAGTTTTTCGTGTACTTAAGACGGCATTTTGCCCTTTGTATTTAATTCCGATGCAATTTCTGTGATTCATCGTCAATAAGAAGGTCCAAATGATACAGTAAAACTGAAGTCAAGCATCGGAATCTATAACTAGTGTCACAGGAATGGTTCACAACATAGCCAGTAAGAAGAGTCAGTCTTCTTGTACTTAAGTAGCCATTGTGGCGTTTCTATTTAATTCCGATGCAATTTCTGTGTTTCATCGTCAATAAGAAGGTCAGAGGGATACAGTAAACCTGAAGTGAAGCATCGGGATCTATAACTAGTGTCACAGGAATGGTTCAAAACATAGTCAGTGAGAAGAGTCAGTCTTCTTGTCCTTAAGTCTGCATTGTGCCTTTTGTATTTAATTCCGATCAATTTTCTGTATTCCATCGTCAATAAGAAGGTCCAAGGGATACAGTAAACCTGGAGTGAAGCATCGGAATCTATAACTTGTGTCACAGGAAAGGTTCAAACATAGACATTAAGAAGGAGTCAGTCTTCTTGCACTTAAGTCGGCATTGTGCCTTTTCTATTTAATTCCGATGCAATTTCTGTGTTTCATCGTCAATAAGAAGGTACAAGGGATACAGTAAAACTGGAGTGAAGCATCGGAATCTATAACTAGTGTCAATGGAATGGTTCAAAGCATAGACAGTATGAAGAGTCAGTCTTCTTGTACTTAATTCGGCAATTGTGCCTTTTGTATTTAATTCCGATGCAATTTCTGTGTTTCATCGTCAATAAGAAGGTCCAGGGGATACAGTAAACCTGAGGTGAGGCATCGGAATCTATAACTAGTGTCACAGGAATGGTTCAAAACATAGTCAGTAGGAAGAGTCGGTCTTCATGTTCTTAAGTCGGCATTGTGCCTTTTGTATTTAATTCCGATGCAATTTTGTGTATTTCATCGTCAATAACAATGTCCAAGGGATCCAGTAAACCTGAAGTGAAGCATCGGAAACTATAACTAGTGTCACAGGAATGGTTCAAACCATAGACATTAGGAAGAGTCAGACTTCTTGTACTTAAGTCGGCATTGTGACTTATGTATTTAATTCCGATGCAATTTCTGTGTTTCATCGTCAATAAGAAGGTCCAAGGGATACAGAAAAACTGAAGTCAAGCATCGGAATATATAACTAGTGTCACAGGAATGGTTCAAAACATAGCCAGTAAGAAGAGTCAGTCTTCTTGTACTTAAGTAGGCATTGTGGCGTTTCTATTTAATTCCGATGCAATTTCTGTGTTTCATCGTCAATAAGAAGGTCAGAGGGATACAGTAAATATGAAGCGAAGCATCGCGATCTATAACTAGTGTCACAGGAATGTTTCAAAACATAGTCAGTAAGATGAGTCAGTTTCTTGTACTTAAGTCGGCATTGTGCCTTTTGTATTTGATTCCGATGCAATTTTTGTGTTTCATCGTCAATAAGAAGGTCAGAGGGGTACAGTAAAGCTGAAGTGAAGCATCGGAATCTATAACTAGTGTCACAGGAATGGTTTAAAGCATAGTCATTAAGAAGAGTCAGTCTCCATGTACATAAGTCAGCATTGTGCCTTTTGTGTTTAATTCCGATGCAATTTCTGTGTTTCATCGTCGTTAAGAAGGTCCTAGGGATACAGTAAACCTCAAGTGAAGCATCGGAATCTATAACTAGTGTCACAGGAATGGTTCAAAACATAGACAGTAGGAAGAGTCAGTTTTCTTGTACTTAAGTCGGCATTCTGCCTTTTGTATTTAATTCCGATGCAATTTCTGTGTTTTATCGTCAATTAGAAGGTCCAAGGGATATAGAAAAACTGAAGTCAAGCATCGGAATCTATAACTAGTGTCACAGGAATGGTTCAAAACGTAGCCAGTAAGAAGAGTCAGTCCTTCTTGTATCTAAGTAGGAATTGTGGCGTTTCTATTTAATTCCGATGCAATTTCTGTGTTTCATCGTCAATAAGAAGGTCAGAGGGAAACAGTAAACCTGAAGTGAAGCATCGCAATCTATAACTAGTGTCACAGGAATGGTTCAAAACATAGTCAGTATGAAGAGTCAGTCTTTATGTACCTAAGTCTGCATTGTGCCTTTTGTGTTCAATTCCGATGCTATTTCTGTGTTTCATCGTCAATAAGAAGGTCCAAAGGATACAGTATACCTGAAGTGAAGCATCCGAATCCATAACTAGGTCACAGGAATTGTTCAAATCATAGTCAGTAAATAGAGTCAGTCTTCTTGTACTTCAGTGGTCATTGTGCCTTTTGTATTTAATTCCGATGCAATTTCTGTGTTTCATCGTCATTAAGAAGGTGAGAGGGAAACAGTAAACCTGAAGTGAAGCATCGGAATCTATAACTAGTGTCACAGGAATGGTTCAAAACATAGTCAGTATGAAGAGTCAGGCTTTATGTACCTATGTCTGCATTGTGCCTTTTGTGTTTAATTCCGATGCTATTTCTGTGTTTCATCGTCAATAAGAAGGTCCAAGGGATACAGTAAACCTGAAGTGAAGCATCGGAATCTATATCTAGTGTCACAGGAATGGTTCAAAACATTGACAGTAAGAAAAGTCAGTCGTCTTGTACTTAAGTTGGCATTGTGCCTTTTCTATTTAATTCTGATGCAATTTCAGTGTTTCATCGTCAATAAAAAGGTCAGAGGGATACAGTAATACTGAAGTGAAGCATCGGAATCTATAACTAGTGTCACAGGAATGGTTCAAAACATAGACAGTAAGATGAGTCAGTCTTCTTGTACTTAAGTCGGCATTGTGCCTTTTGTGTTTAATTCCGATGCAATTTCTGTGTTTCATCGTCAGTAAGAAGGTCCAAGGGATACAGTATACCTGAAGTGAAGCATCCGAATCCATAACTAGTGTCACAGGAATGGTTCAAATCATAGTCAGTAAATAGAGTCAGTCTTCTTGTACTTCTGTCGGCATTGTGCCTTTTGTATTTAATTCCAAAGCAATTTCTGGGTTTCATCGTCAATAAGAAGGTCAGAGGGAAACAGTAAACCTGAAGTGGATCATCGGAATCTATAACTAGTGTCACAGGAATGGTTCAAAACATAGTCAGTATGAAGAGTCAGTCTTTATGTACCTAAGTCTGCATTGTGCCTTTTGTGTTTAATTCCGATGCTATTTCTGTGTTTCATCGTCAATAAGAAGGTCCAAGGGATACAGTAAACCTGAAGTGAAGCATCGGAATCTGTAACTAGTGTCACTGGAATGGTTCAAAATATGGACAGTAAGAAGAGTCAGTCTTCTTGTACTTTAGTCGGCATTGTGCCTTTTGTGTTTAATTAAGATTCAATTTCTGTGATTCATCGCCTATAAGAAGGCCCAAGGGATACAGTAAACCTGACGTGAAGCATCGGACTCTGCAACTAGTGTCACAGAAATGGTTCAAAACATAGACAGTAGAAGAGTCAGTCTTCTTCTACTTAGGTCTGCATTTTGCCTTTTGTATTTAATTCCGATGCAATTTCTGAGTTTCATCGTCAACAAGAAGGTCCAGGGAAACAGTAAACCTGAAGTGAAGAATCGGAATCTATAACCAGTGTCACAGGAATGGTTCAAAGCATAGCCAGTAAGATGAGTCAGTCTTCTTGTATTTAAGTAGCCATTGTGGCTTTCTATTTAATTCCAAAGTAATTTCTGTGTTTCATCGTCAATAAGAAGGTCAGAGGGATACAGTAAACCTGGAGTGAAGCATCGGAATCTATAACTTGTGTCACAGGAATGGTTCAAAACATAGACACTAAGAAGAGTCAGCCTTCTTGCACTTAAGTCGGCATTTTGCCTTTTCTATTTAATTCCGATGCAATTTCTGTGTTTTATCGTCAATAAGAAGGTACAAGGGAAACAGTAAAGCTGGAGTGAAGCATCGGAATCTATAACTAGTGTCAATGGAATGGTTCAAAACATAGACAGTAAGAAGAGTCAGTCTTCTTGTACTTAATTCGGCATTGTGCCTTTTGTATTTAATTCCGATGCAATTTCTGTGTTTCATCGTCAATAAGGAGGTCCAGGGGATACAGTAAACCTGAGGTGAGGCATCGGAATCTATAACTAGTGTCACAGGAATGGTTCAAAACATAGTCAGTAGGAAGAGTCGGTCTTCATGTACTTAAGTCGACATTGTGCCTTTTGTATTTAATTCCGATGCAATTTCTGTATTTCATCGTCAATAAGAAGGTCCAAGGGATCCAGTAAACGTGAAGTGAAGCATCGGAAACTATAACTAGTGTCACAGGAATGGTTCAAACCATAGACATTAGGAAGAGTCAGACTTCTTGTACTTAAGTCGGCATTGTGACTTTTGTATTTAATTCCGATGCAATTTCTGTGTTTCATCGACAATAAGAAGGTCAGAGGGATACAGTAAATATGAAGCGAAGCATCGCGATCTATAACTAGTGTCACAGGAATGTTTCAAAACATAGTCAGTAAGATGAGTCAGTTTCTTGTACTTAAGTCGGCATTGTGCCTTTTGTATTTAATTCCGATGCAATTTTTGTGTTTCATCGTCAATAAGAAGGTCAGAGGGGTACAGTAAAGCTGAAGTGAAACATCGGAATCTATAACTAGCGTCAATGGAATGGTTCAAAACATAGACGGTAAGATGAGTCAGTCTTCTTGTACTTAAGTCGGCATTGTGCCTTTTGTATTTAATTCCGATGCAATTTCTGTGATTCATCGTCAATAAGAAGGTCAGAGGGAGACAGTAAACCTCAAGAGAAGCATCGGAATCTATAACTAGTGTCACAGGAATGGTTCAAAGCATAGTCAGTAGGAAGGGTCGGTCTTCATGTACTTAAGTCGGCATTGTGCCTTTTGTATTAAATTCCGACGCAATTTCTGTGTTTCATCGTCAATAAGAAGGTCCAAGGGATACAGTAAACCCGAAGTGGAGCATCGGAATCTATAACTAGCGTCACAGGAATGGTTCAAACATAGACGGTAAGATGAGTCAGTCTTCTTGTACTTAAGGTGGCATTGTGCCTTTTGTATTTAATTCCGATGCAATTTCTGTGATTCATCGTCAATACGAAGGTCAGAGGGAGACAGTAAACCTCAAGAGAAGCATCGGAATCTATAACTAGTGTCACAGGAATGGTTCAAAGCATAGTCAGTAGGAAGAGTCGGTCTTCATGTACTTAAGTCGGCATTGTGCCTTTTGTATTAAATTCCGACGCAATTTCTGTGTTTCATCGTCAATAAGAAGGTCCAAGGGATACAGTAAACCTCAAGTGAAGCATCGGAATCTATAACTAGTGTCACAGGAATCGTTCAAAACATAGACAGTGGGAAGAGTCAGTTTTCTTGTACTTAAGTCGGCATTCTGCCTTTTGTATTTAATTCCGATGCAATTTCTGTGTTTCATCGTCAATTAGAAGGTCCAAGGGATACAGAAAAACTGAAGTCAAGCATCGGAAACTATAACTAGTGTCACAGGAATGGTTCAAAACGTAGCCAGTAAGAAGAGTCAGTCTTCTTGTTTCTAAGTAGGAATTGTGGCGTTTCTATTTAATTCCGATGCAATTTCTGTGTTTCATCGTCAATAAGAAGGTCAGAGGGAAACAGTAAACCTGAAGTGAAGCATCGCAATCTATAACTAGTGTCACAGGAATGGTTCAAAACATAGTCAGTATGAAGAGTCAGTCTTTATGTACCTAAGTCTGCATTGTGCCTTTTGTGTTTAATTCCGATGCTATTTCTGTGTTTCATCGTCAATAAGAAGGTCCAAGGGATACAGTAAACCTTAAGTGAAGCATCGGAATCTATAACTAGTGTCACAGGAATGGTTCAAATCATAGACAGTAAGAAAAGTCAGTCGTCTTGTACTTAAGTTGGCATTGTGCCTTTTCTATTTAATTCTGATGCAATTTCAGTGTTTCATCATCAATAAAAAGGTCAGAGGGATACAGTAAACCTGAAGTGAAGCATCGGAATCTATAACTAGTGTCACAGGAATGGTTCAAAACATAGACAGTAAGATGAGTCAGTCTTCTTGTACTTAAGTCGGCATTGTGCCTTTTGTGTTTAATTCCGATGCAATTTCTGTGTTTCATCGTCAGTAAGAAGGTCCAAGGGATACAGTATACCTGAAGTGAAGCATGCGAATCCATAACTAGTGTCACAGGAATGGTTCTAATCATAGTCAGTAAATAGAGTCAGTCTTCTTGTACTTCAGTGGTCGTTGTGCCGTTTGTATTTAATTCCGATGCAAATTCTGTGTTTCATCGTCATTAAGAAGGTGAGAGGGAAACAGTAAACCTGAAGTGAAGCATCGGAATCCATAACTAGTGTCACAGGAATGGTTCAAAACATAGTCAGTATGAAGAGTCAGGCTTTATGTACCTATGTCTGCATTTGCCTTTTGTGTTTAATTCCGATGCTATTTCTGTGTTTCATCGTCAATAAGAAGGTCCAAGGGATACAGTAAACCTTAAGTGAAGCATCGGAATCTATAACTAGTGTCACAGGAATGGTTCAAATCATAGACAGTAAGAAAAGTCAGTCGTCTTGTACTTAAGTTGGCATTGTGCCTTTTCTATTTAATTCTGATGCAATTTCAGTGTTTCATCATCAATAAAAAGGTCAGAGGGATACAGTAAACCTGAAGTGAAGCATCGGAATCTATAACTAGTGTCACAGGAATGGTTCAAAACATAGACAGTAAGATGAGTCAGTCTTCTTGTACTTAAGTCGGCATTGTGCCTTTTGTGTTTAATTCCGATGCAATTTCTGTGTTTCATCGTCAGTAAGAAGGTCCAAGGGATACAGTATACCTGAAGTGAAGCATGCGAATCCATAACTAGTGTCACAGGAATGGTTCAAATCATACTCAGTAAATAGAGTCAGTCTTCTTGTACTTCTGTCGGCATTGTGCCTTTTGTATTTAATTCCAAAGCAATTTCTGGGTTTCATCGTCAATAAGAAGGTCAGAGGGAAACAGTAAACCTGAAGTGAAGCATCGGAATTTATAACTAGTGTCACAGGAATGGTTCAAAGCATAGTCAGTAGGAAGAGTCGGTCTTCATGTACTTAAGTCGGCATTGTGCCTTTTGTATTAAATTCCGACGCAATTTCTGTGTTTCATCGTCAATAAGAAGGTCCAAGGGATACAGTAAACCTCAAGTGAAGCATCGGAATCTATAACTAGTGTCACAGGAATGGTTCAAAACATAGACAGTAGGAAGAGTCAGTTTTCTTGTACTTAAGTCGGCATTCTGCCTTTTGTATTTAATTCCGATGCAATTTCTGTGTTTCATCGTCAATTAGAAGGTCAGAGGGAAACAGTAAACCTGAAGTGAAGCATCGCAATCTATAACTAGTGTCACAGGAATGGTTCAAAACATAGTCAGTATGAAGAGTCAGTCTTTATGTACCTAAGTCTGCATTGTGCCTTTTGTGTTCAATTCCGATGCTATTTCTGTGTTTCATCGTCAATAAGAAGGTCCAAGGGATACAGTATACCTGAAGTGAAGCATCCGAATCCATAACTAGTGTCACAGGAATTGTTCAAATCATAGTCAGTAAATAGAGTCAGTCTTCTTGTACTTCAGTGGTCATTGTGCCTTTTGTATTTAATTCCGATGCAATTTCTGTGTTTCATCGTCATTAAGAAGGTGAGAGGGAAACAGTAAACCTGAAGTGAAGCATTGGAATCTATAACTAGTGTCACAGGAATGGTTCAAAACATAGTCAGTATGAAGAGTCAGGCTTTATGTACCTATGTCTGCATTGTGCCTTTTGTGTTTAATTCCGATGCTATTTCTGTGTTTCATCGTCAATAAGAAGGTCCAAGGGATACAGTAAACCTGAAGTGAAGCATCGGAATCTATATCTAGTGTCACAGGAATGGTTCAAAACATTGACAGTAAGAAAAGTCAGTCGTCTTGTACTTAAGTTGGCATTGTGCCTTTTCTATTTAATTCTGATGCAATTTCAGTGTTTCATCGTCAATAAAAAGGTCAGAGGGATACGGTAATCCTGAAGTGAAGCATCGGAATCTATAACTAGTGTCACAGGAATGGTTCAAAACATAGACAGTAAGATGAGTCAGTCTTCTTGTACTTAAGTCGGCATTGTGCCTTTTGTGTTTAATTCCGATGCAATTTCTGTGTTTCATCGTCAGTAAGAAGGTCCAAGGGATACAGTATACCTGAAGTGAAGCATCCGAATCCATAACTAGTGTCACAGGAATGGTTCAAATCATAGTCAGTAAATAGAGTCAGTCTTCTTGTACTTCTGTCGGCATTGTGCCTTTTGTATTTAATTCCAAAGCAATTTCTGGGTTTCATCGTCAATAAGAAGGTCAGAGGGAAACAGTAAACCTGAAGTGAAGCATCGGAATCTATAACTAGTGTCACAGGAATGGTTCAAAACATAGTCAGTATGAAGAGTCAGTGTTTATGTACCTAAGTCTGCATTGTGCCTTTTGTGTTTAATTCCGATGCTATTTCTGTGTTTCATCGTCAATAAGAAGGTCCAAGGGATACAGTAAACCTGAAGTGAAGCATCGGAATCTATAACTAGTGTCACAGGAATTGTTCAAAACATAGACAGTAAGAAAAGTCATTTGTCTTGTACTTAAGTTGGCTTTGTGCCTTTTCTATTTAATTCTGATGCAATTTCTGTGTTTCATCGTCAGTAAGAAGGTCCAAGGGATACAGTAAACCTCAAGTGAAGCATCGGAATCTATAACTAGTGTCACAGGAATGGTTCAAAGCATAGTCAGTAGGAAGTGTCGGTCTTAATGTACTTAAGTCGGCATTGTGCATTTTGTATATAATTCCGATGAAATTTCTGTCTTTGATCGTCAATAAGAAGGACCAAGGGATACAGTAAACCTGAAGTGAAGCATCGGAATCTGTAACTAGTGTCACTGGAATGGTTCAAAATATGGACAGTAAGAAGAGTCAGTCTTCTTGTACTTTAGTCGGCATTGTGCCTTTTGTGTTTAATTAAGATTCAATTTCTGTGATTCATCGCCTATAAGAAGGCCCAAGGGATACAGTAAACCTGACGTGAAGCATCGGACTCTGCAACTAGTGTCACAGAAATGGTTCAAAACATAGACAGTAGAAGTGTCAGTCTTCTTCTACTTAGGTCTGCATTTTGCCTTTTGTATTTAATTCCGATGCAATTTCTGAGCTTCATCGTCAATAAGAAGGTCCAGGGAAACAGTAAACCTGAAGTGAAGAATCGGAATCTATAACTTGTTTCACAGGAATGGTTCAAAACATAGACACTAAGAAAAGTCAGTCTTCTTGCACTTAAGTCGGCATTTTGCCTTTTCTATTTAATTCCGATGCAATTTCTGTGTTTTATCGTCAATAAGAAGGTACAAGAGAAACCGTAAAGCTGGAGTGAAGCATCGGAATCTATAACTAGTGTCAATGGAATGGTTCAAAACATAGACAGTAAGAAGAGTCAGTCTTCTTGTACTTAATTCGGCATTGTGCCTTTTGTATCTAATTCCGATGCAATTTCTGTGTTTCATCGTCAATAAGGAGGTCCAGGGGATACAGTAAACCTGAGGTGAGGCATCGGAATCTATAACTAGTGTCACAGGAATGGTTCAAAACATAGTCAGTAGGAAGAGTCGGTCTTCATGTACTTAAGTCGGCATTGTGCCTTTTGTATTTAATTCCGATGCAATTTCTGTATTTCATCGTCAATAAGAAGGTCCAAGGGATCCAGTAAACCTGAAGTGAAGCATCGGAAACTATAATTAGTGTCACAGGAATGGTTCAAACCATAGACATTAGGAAGAGTCAGACTTCTTGTACTTAAGTCGGCATTGTGACTTTTGTATTTAATTCCGATGCAATTTCTGTGTTTCATCGTCAATAAGAAGGTCAGAGGGATACAGTAAATATGAAGCGAAGCATCGCGATCTATAACTAGTGTCACAGGAATGTTTCAAAGCATAGTCAGTAAGATGAGTCAGTTTCTTGTACTTAAGTCGGCATTGTGCCTTTTGTATTTAATTCCGATGCAATATTTGTGTTTCATCGTCAATAAGAAGGTCAGAGGGGTACAGTAAAGCTGAAGTGAAACATCGGAATCCATAACTAGCGTCAATGGAATGGTTCAAAACATAGACGGTAAGATGAGTCAGTCTTCTTGTACTTAAGTCGGCATTGTGCCTTTTGTATTTAATTCCGATGCAATTTCTGTGATTCATCGTCAATAAGAAGGTCAGAGGGAGACAGTAAACCTCAAGAGAAGCATCGGAATCTATAACTAGTGTCACAGGAATGGTTCAAAGCATAGTCAGTAGGAAGAGTCGGTCTTCATGTACTTAAGTCGGCATTGTGCCTTTTGTATTTAATTCCGATGCAATTTCTGTATTTCATCGTCAATAAGAAGGTCCAAGGGATCCAGTAAACCTGAAGTGAAGCATCGGAAACTATAACTAGTGTCACAGGAATGGTTCAAACCATAGACATTAGGAAGAGTCAGACTTCTTGTACTTAAGTCGGCATTGTGACTTTTGTATTTAATTCCGAAGCAATTTCTGTGTTTCATCGTCAATAAGAAGGTCAGAGGGATACAGTAAATATGAAGCGAAGCATCGCGATCTATAACTAGTGTCACAGGAATGTTTCAAAACATAGTCAGTAAGATGAGTCAGTTTCTTGTACTTAAGTCGGCATTGTGCCTTTTGTATTTAATTCCGATGCAATTTCTGTGTTTCATCGTCAATAAGAAGGTCAGAGGGATACAGTAAATATGAAGCGAAGCATCGCGATCTATAACTAGTGTCACAGGAATGTTTCAAAACATAGTCAGTAAGATGAGTCAGTTTCTTGTACTTAAGTCGGCATTCTGCCTTTTGTATTTAATTCCGATGCAATTTCTGTGTTTCATCGTCAATTAGAAGGTCCAAGGGATACAGAAAAACTGAAGTCAAGCATCGGAATCTATAACTAGTGTCACAGGAATGGTTCAAAACGTAGCCAGTAAGAAGAGTCAGTCTTCTTGTATCTAAGTAGGAATTGTGGCGTTTCTATTTAATTCCGATGCAATTTCTGTGTTTCATCGTCAATAAGAAGGTCAGAGGGAAACAGTAAACCTGAAGTGAAGCATCGCAATCTATAACTAGTGTCACAGGAATGGTTCAAAACATAGTCAGTAAGAAGAGTCAGTCTTCTTGTACTTAAGTAGCCATTGTGGCGTTTCTATTTAATTCCGATGCAATTTCTGTGTTTCATCGTCAATAAGAAGGTCAGAGGGATACAGTAAACCTGAAGTGAAGCATCGGGATCTATAACTAGTGTCACAGGAATGGTTCAAAACATAGTCAGTAAGAAGAGTCAGTCTTCTTGTCCTTAAGTCCGCATTGTGCCTTTTGTATTTAATTCCGATGAATTTTCTGTGTTTCATCGTCAATAAGAAGGTCCAAGGGATACAGTAAACCTGGAGTGAAGCATCGGAATCTATAACTTGTGTCACAGGAATGGTTCAAAACATAGACACTAAGAAGAGTCAGTCTTCTTGCACTTAAGTCGGCATTGTGCCTTTTCTATTTTTTTCCGATGCAATTTCTGTGTTTCATCGTCAATAAGAAGGTACAAGGCTTACAGTAAAACTGGAGTGAAGCATCGGAATCCATAACTAGTGTCAATGGAATGGTTCAAATCATAGACAGTAAGAAGAGTCAGTCTTCTTGTACTTAATTCGGCATTGTGCCTTTTGTATTTAATTCCGATACAATTTCTGTGTTTCATCGTCAATAAGAAGGTCCAGGGGATACAGTAAACCTGAGGTGAGGCATCGGAATCTATAACTAGTGTCACAGGAATGGTTCAAAACATAGTCAGTAGGAGCAAGAGTCGGTCTTCATGTACTGAAGTCGGCATTGTCCCTTTTGTATTTAATTCCGATGCAATTTCTGTATTTCATCGTCAATAAGAAGGTCCAAGGGATCCAGTAAACCTGAAGTGAAGCATCGGAAACTATAACTAGTGTCACAGGAATGGTTCAAACCATAGACATTAGGAAGAGTCAGACTTCTTGTACTTAAGTCGGCATTGTGACTTTTGTATTTAATTCCGATGCAATTTCTGTGTTTCATCGGCAATAAGAAGGTCCAAGGAATACAGTAAACCTGAAGTGAAGCATCGGAATCTATAACTAGTGTCACAGGAATGGTTCAAACATAGACAGTAAGAAGAGTCAGTCTTCTTGTACTTAAGCCGGCATTGTGCCTTTTGTATTTAATTCCGATGCAATTTCTGTGTTTCATCGTCAATAAGACGGACAGAGGGATACAGAAAACCTGACGTGAAGCAACGCAACCTATAACTAGTGTCACAGGAATGGTTCAAACATAGTCAATAAGAAGAGTCAGTCTTCTTGTACTTAAGTCGGCATTGTGCCTTTCGTATTTAATTCCGATGCAATTTCTGTTTTTCATCGTCAATAAGAAGGTCAGAGGGTTACAGTAAACCTGAGGTGAAGCATCGGAATCTATAACTAAAGTCACAGGAATGGTTCAAATCACAGACAGGAAGAGGGGTCAGTCTTCTTGAACTTAAGTCAGCATTGTGCCTTTTGTATTTAATTCCGATGCAATTTCTGTGTTTCATCGTCAATAAGAAGGTCCAAGGGATACAGTAAAACTGAAGTCAAGCATCGGAATATATAACTAGTGTCACAGGAATGGTTCAAAACATAGCCAGTAAGAAGAGTCAGTCTTCTTGTACTTAAGTAGGCATTGTGGCGTTTCTATTTAATTCCGATGCAATTTCTGTGTTTC
The DNA here is from genome assembly GCF_021461385.2 of Schistocerca piceifrons. NCBI lineage: Eukaryota > Metazoa > Arthropoda > Insecta > Orthoptera > Acrididae > Schistocerca > Schistocerca piceifrons. Next base: position 326,929 of record NW_025727432.1, on the reverse strand, counting down.
ATCGTCAATAAGAAGGTCAGAGGGATACAGTAAATATGAAGCGAAGCATCGCGATCTATAACTAGTGTCACAGGAATGTTTCAAACATAGTCAGTAAGATGAGTCAGTTTCTTGTACTTAAGTCAGCATTGTGCCTTTTGTATTTAATTCCGATGCAATTTCTGTGTTTCATCGTCGATAAGAAGGTCCAAGGGATACAGTAAACCCGAAGTGAAGCATCGGAATCTATAACTAGCGTCACAGGAATGGTTCAAAACATAGACGGTAAGATGAGTCAGTCTTCTTTTACTTAAGTCGGCATTGTGCCTTTTGTATTTAATTCCGATGCAATTTCTGTGATTCATCGTCAATAAGAAGGTCAGAGGGAGACAGTAAACCTCAAGAGAAGCATCGGAATCTATAACTAGTGTCACAGGAATGGTTCAAAACATAGTCAGTATGAAGAGTCAGGCTTTATGTACCTATGTCTGCATTGTGCCTTTTGTGTTTAACTCCGATGCTATTTCTGTGTTTCATCGTCAATAAGAAGGTCCAAGGGATACAGTAAACCTTAAGTGAAGCATCGGAATCTATAACTAGTGTCACAGGAATGGTTCAAAACATAGACAGTAAGAAAAGTCAGTCGTCTTGTACTTAAGTTGGCATTGTGCCTTTTCTATTTAATTCTGATGCAATTTCAGTGTTTCATCGTCAATAAAAAGGTCAGAGGGATACAGTAAGCCTGAAGTGAAGCATCGGAATCTATAACTAGTGTCACAGGAATGGTTCAAAACATAGACAGTAAGATGAGTCACTCTTCTTGTACTTAAGTCGGCACTGTGCCTTTTGTGTTTAATTCCGATCCAATATCTGTGTTTTATCGTCAGTAAGAAGGTCCTAGGGATACAGTATACCTGAAGTGAAGCATCCGAATCCATAACTAGTGTCACAGGAATGGTTCAAATCATAGTCAGTAAATAGAGTCAGTCTTCTTGTACTTCTGTCGGCATTGTGCCTTTTGTATTTAATTCCAAAGCAATTTCTGGGTTTCATCGTCAATAAGAAGGTCAGAGGGAAGCAGTAAACCTGAAGTGAAGCATCGAAATCTATAACTAGTGTCACAGGAATGGTTCAAAACATAGTCAGTAGGAAGTGTCGGTCTTAATGTACTTAAGTCGGCATTGTGCATTTTGTATATAATTCCGATGCAATTTCTGTCTTTGATCGTCAATAAGAAGGACCAAGGGATACAGTAAACCTGAAGTGAAGCATCGGAATCTATAACTAGTGTCACTGGAATGGTTCAAAATATGGACAGTAAGAAGAGTCAGTCTTCTTGTACTTTAGTCGGCATTGTGCCTTTTGTGTTTAATTAAGATTCAATTTCTGTGATTCATCGCCTATAAGAAGGCCCAAGGGATACAGTAAACCTGACGTGAAGCATCGGACTCTGCAACTAGTGTCACAGAAATGGTTCAAAACATAGACAGTAGAAGAGACAGTCTTCTTGTACTTAGGTCTGCATATTGCATTTTGTAATTAATTCCGATGCAATTTCTGAGTTTCATCGTCAATAAGAAGGTCCAGGGAAACAGTAAACCTGAAGTGAAGAATCGGAATCTATAACCAGTGTCACAGGAATGGTTCAAAGCATAGCCAGTAAGATGAGTCAGTCTTCTTGTATTTAAGTAGCCATTGTGGCTTTCTATTTAATTCCAAAGCAATTTCTGTGTTTCATCGTCAATAAGAAGGTCAGAGGGATACAGTAAACCTGGAGTGAAGCATCGGAATCTATAACTTGTGTCACAGGAATGGTTCAAAACATAGACACTAAGAAGAGTCAGTCTTCTTGCACTTAAGTCGGCATTGTGCCTTTTCTATTTAATTCCGATGCAATTTCTGTGTTTTATCGTCAATAAGAAGGTACAAGGGAAACAGTAAGCTGGAGTGAAGCATCGGAATCTATAACTAGTGTCAATGGAATGGTTCAAAACATAGACAGTAAGAAGAGTCAGTCTTCTTGTACTTAATTCGGCATTGTGCCTTTTGTATTTAATTCCGATGCAATTTCTGTGTTTCATCGTCAATAAGAAGGTCCAGGGGATACAGTAAACCTGAGGTGAGGCATCGGAATCTATAACTAGTGTCACAGGAATGGTTCAAAACATAGTCAGTAGGAAGAGTCGGTCTTCAAGTACTTAAGTCGGCATTGTGCCTTTTGTATTTAATTCCGATGCAATTTCTGTATTTCATCGTCAATAAGAAGGTCCAAGGGATCCACTAAACCTGAAGTGAAGCATCGGAAACTATAACTAGTGTCACAGGAATGGTTCAAACCACAGACATTAGGAAGAGTCAGACTTCTTGTACTTAAGTCGGCATTGTGACTTTTGTATTTAATTCCGATGCAATTTCTGTGTTTCATCGTCAATAAGAAGGTCAGAGGGATACAGTAAATATGAAGCGAAGCATCGCGATCTATAACTAGTGTCACAGGAATGTTTCAAAACATAGTCAGTAAGATGAGTCAGTTTCTTGTACTTAAGTCGGCATTGTGCCTTTTGTATTTAATTCCGATGCAATTTTTGTGTTTCATCGTCAATAAGAAGGTCAGAGGTGTACAGTAAAGCTGAAGTGAAGCATCGGAATCTATAACTAGTGTCACAGGAATGGTTTAAAGCATAGTCATTAAGAAGAGTCAGTCTCCATGTACATAAGTCAGCATTGTCCCTTTTGTGTTTAATTCCGATGCAATTTCTGTGTTTCATCGTCGATAAGAAGGTCCAAGGGATACAGTAAACCCGAAGTGAAGCATCGGAATCTATAACTAGCGTCACAGGAATGGTTCAAAACATAGACGGTAAGATGAGTCAGTCTTCCTGTACTTAAGTCGGCATTGTGCCTTTTGTATTTAATTCCGATGTAATTTCTGTGATTCATCGTCAATAAGAAGGTCAGAGGGAGACAGTAAACCTCAAGAGAAGCATCGGAATCTATAACTAGTGTCACAGGAATGGTTCAAAGCATAGTCAGTAGGAAGAGTCGGTCTTCATGTACTTAAGTCGGCATTGTGCCTTTTGTATTAAATTCCGACGCAATTTCTGTGTTTCATCGTCAATAAGAAGGTCCAAGGGATACAGTAAACCTCAAGTGAAGCATCGGAATCTATAACTAGTGTCACAGGAATGGTTCAAAACATAGACAGTAGGAAGAGCCAGTTTTCTTGTACTTAAGTCGGCATTCTGCCTTTTGTATTTAATTCCGATGCAATTTCTGTGTTTCATCGTCAATTAGATGGTCCAAGGGATACAGAAAAACTGAAGTCAAGCATCGGAATCTATAACTAGTGTCACAGGAATGGTTCAAAACGTAGCCAGTAAGAAGAGTCAGTCTTCTTGTATCTAAGTAGGAATTGTGGCGTTTCTATTTAATTCCGATGCAATTTCTGTGTTTCATCGTCAATAAGAAGGTCAGAGGGAAACAGTAAACCTGAAGTGAAGCATCGCAATCTATAACAAGTGTCACAGGAATGGTTCAAAACATAGTCAGTATGAAGAGTCAGTCTTTATGTACCTAAGTCTGCATTGTGCCTTTTGTGTTTAATTCCGATGCTATTTCTGTGTTTCATCGTCAATAAGAAGGTCCAAGGGATACAGTATACCTGAAGTGAAGCATCCGAATCCATAACTAGTGTCACAGGAATGGTTCAAATCATAGTCAGTAAATAGAGTCAGTCTTCTTGTACTTCAGTGGTCATTGTGCCTTTTGTATTTAATTCCGATGCAATTTCTGTGTTTCATCGTCTTTAAGAAGGTGAGAGGGAAACAGTAAACCTGAAGTGAAGCATCGGAATCTATAACTAGTGTCACAGGAATGGTTCAAAACATAGTCAGTATGAAGAGTCAGGCTTTATGTACCTATGTCTGCATTGTGCCTTTTGTGTTTAATTCCGATGCTATTTCTGTGTTTCATCGTCAATACGAAGGTCCAAGGGATACAGTAAACCTGAAGTGAAGCATCGGAATCTATAACTAGTGTCACAGGAATGGTTCAAAACATAGACAGTAAGAAAAGTCAGTCGTCTTGTACTTAAGTTGGCATTGTGCCTTTTCTATTTAATTCTGATGCAATTTCAGTGTTTCATCGTCAATAAAAAGGTCAGAGGGATACAGTAAACCTGAAGTGAAGCATCGGAATCTATAACTAGTGTCACAGGAATGGTTCAAAACATAGACAGTAAGATGAGTCAGTCTTCTTGTACTTAAGTCGGCATTGTGCGTTTTGTGTTTAATTCCGATGCAATTTCTGTGTTTCATCGTCAGTAAGAAGGTCCAAGGGATACAGTATACCTGAAGTGAAGCATCCGAATCCATAACTAGTGTCACAGGAATGGTTCAAATCATAGTCAGTAAATAGAGTCAGTCTTCTTGTACTTCTGTCGGCATTGTGCCTTTTGTATTTAATTCCAAAGCAATTTCTGGGTTTCATCGTCAATAAGAAGGTCAGAGGGAAACAGTAAACCTGAAGTGAAGCATCGGAATCTATAACTAGTGTCACAGGAATGGTTCAAAACATAGTCAGTATGAAGAGTCAGTCTTTATGTACCTAAGTCTGCATTGTGCCTTTTGTGTTTAATTCCGATGCTATTTCTGTGTTTCATCGTCAATGCGAAGGTCCAAGGGATACAGTAAACCTGAAGTGAAGCATCGGAATCTATAACTAGTGTCACAAGAATTGTTCAAAACATAGACAGTAAGAAAAGTCAGTTGTCTTGTACTTAAGTTGGCTTTGTGCCTTTTCTATTTAATTCTGATGCAATTTCTGTGTTTCATGGTCAGTAAGAAGGTCCAAGGGATACAGTAAACCTCAAGTGAAGCATCGGAATCCATAACTAGTGTCACAGGAATGGTTCAAAACATAGTCAGTAGGAAGTGTCGGTCTTAATGTACTTAAGTCGGCATTGTGCATTTTGTATATAATTCCGATGCAATTTCTGTCTTTCATCGTTAATAAGAAGGACCAAGGGATACAGTAAACCTAAAGTGAAGCATCGGAATCTATAACTAGTGTCACTGGAATGTTTCAAAATATGGACAGTAAGAAGAGTCAGTCTTCTTGTACTTTAGCCGGCATTGTGCCTTTTGTGTTTAATTCCGATTCAATTTCTGTGATTCATCGTCAATAAGAAGGCCCAAGGGGGTTCAGTAAACCTGAAGTGAAGCATCGGACTCTGCAACTAGTGTCACAGAAGTGGTTAAAAACATACACGGTAGAAGAGTCAGTCTTCTTGTACTTAAGTCGGCATTTTGCCTTTTGTATTTAATTCCGATGCAATTTCTGAGTTTTATCGTCAATAAGAAGCTCCAGGGAAACAGTAAACCTGAAGTGAAGCATCGGAATCTATAACTAGTGTCACAGGAATGGTTCAAATCATAGTCAGTAAGAAGTGTCAGTCTTCTTCTCCTTAAGTCGGCATTGTGCCTTTTGTATTTAATTCCGATGCAATTTCTGTGTTTCATCGGCAATATGGTCAGAGGGATAAGTAAACCTGAAGTGAAGCATCGGAATCTACAACTAGTGTCACAGTAATGGTTCAAAACATAGACAGTAGGAAGAGTCAGTCTTCTTGTACTTAAGTCGGCATTGTGCCTTTTGTATTTAATTCCGATGCAATTTCTGTGTTTCATCGTCAATAAGAAGGTCCAAGGTATACAGTAAACCTGAAGTGAAACATCGGAATCTATAACTAGTGTCACAGGAATGGTTCAAAACATAGTCAGTAATAAGAGTCAGTCTTCTTGTACTTAAGTCGGCATTGTACCTTTTCTATTTAATTCACTTGCAATTTCTGTGTTTCATCGTCAATAAGAAGGTAGAAGGGATACAGTAAAACTGGAGTGAAGCATCGGAATCTATAACTAGTGTCACAGGAATGGTTCAAAACATAGACAGTAAAAAGAGTCAGTCTTCTTGTACTTAAGTCGGCATTGTGCCTTTTCTATTTATTTCCGATGCAATTTCTGTGTTTCATCGTCAACAAGAAGGTCAGAGGGATACAATAAACCTGAAGTGAAGCATCGGGATCTATAACTAGTGTCACAGGAATGATCAAAACATAGTCAGTAAGAACAGTCAGTCTTCTTGTCCCTAAGTCGGCATTGAGCCTTTTTTATTTAATTCCGATGCAATTTCTGTGTTTCATCGTCAGTAAGAAGGTCCAAGGGATACAGTTAACCTGGAGTAAAGCATCGGAATCTATAACTAGTGTCACAGGAATGGTTCAAAACATAGACAGTTAGAAGAGTCAGTTTTCGTGTACTTAAGACGGCATTTTGCCCTTTGTATTTAATTCCGATGCAATTTCTGTGATTCATCGTCAATAAGAAGGTCCAAATGATACAGTAAAACTGAAGTCAAGCATCGGAATCTATAACTAGTGTCACAGGAATGGTTCAAAACATAGACACTAAGAAGAGTCAGTCTTCTTGCACTTAAGTCGGCATTGTGCCTTTTCTATTTAATTCCGATGCAATTTCTGTGTTTTATCGTCAATAAGAAGGTACAAGGGAAACAGTAAGCTGGAGTGAAGCATCGGAATCTATAACTAGTGTCAATGGAATGGGTCAAAACATAGACAGTAAGAAGAGTCAGTCTTCTTGTACTTAATTCGGCATTGTGCCTTTTGTATTTAATTCCGATGCAATTTCTGTGTTTCATCGTCAATAAGAAGGTCCACGGGATACAGTATACCTGAGGTGAGGCATCGGAATCTATAACTAGTGTCACAGGAATGGTTCAAAACATAGTCAGTAGGAAGAGTCGGTCTTCAAGTACTTAAGTCGGCATTGTGCCTTTTGTATTTAATTCCGATGCAATTTCTGTATTTCATCGTCAATAAGAAGGTCCAAGGGATCCAGTAAACCTGAAGTGAAGCATCGGAAACTATAACTAGTGTCACAGGAATGGTTCAAACCATAGACATTAGGAAGAGTCAGACTTCTTGTACTTAAGTCGGCATTGTGACTTTTGTATTTAATTCCGATGCAATTTCTGTGTTTCATCGTCAATAAGAAGGTCAGAGGGATACAGTAAATATGAAGCGAAGCATCGCGATCTATAACTAGTGTCACAGGAATGTTTCAAAACATAGTCAGTAAGATGAGTCAGTTTCTTGTACTTAAGTCGGCATTGTGCCTTTTGTATTTAATTCCGATGCAATTTTTGTGTTTCATCGTCAATAAGAAGGTCAGAGGTGTACAGTAAAGCTGAAGTGAAGCATCGGAATCTATAACTAGTGTCACAGGAATGGTTTAAAGCATAGTCATTAAGAAGAGTCAGTCTCCATGTACATAAGTCAGCATTGTCCCTTTTGTGTTTAATTCCGATGCAATTTCTGTGTTTCATCGTCGATAAGAAGGTCCAAGGGATACAGTAAACCCGAAGTGAAGCATCGGAATCTATAACTAGCGTCACAGGAATGGTTCAAAACATAGACGGTAAGATGAGTCAGTCTTCTTGTACTTAAGTCGGCATTGTGCCTTTTGTATTTAATTCCGATGTAATTTCTGTGATTCATCGTCAATAAGAAGGTCAGAGGGAGACAGTAAACCTCAAGAGAAGCATCGGAATCTATAACTAGTGTCACAGGAATGGTTCAAAGCATAGTCAGTAGGAAGAGTCGGTCTTCATGTACTTAAGTCGGCATTGTGCCTTTTGTATTAAATTCCGACGCAATTTCTGTGTTTCATCGTCAATAAGAAGGTCCAAGGGATACAGTAAACCTCAAGTGAAGCATCGGAATCTATAACTAGTGTCACAGGAATGGTTCAAAACATAGACAGTAGGAAGAGCCAGTTTTCTTGTACTTAAGTCGGCATTCTGCCTTTTGTATTTAATTCCGATGCAATTTCTGTGTTTCATCGTCAATTAGATGGTCCAAGGGATACAGAAAAACTGAAGTCAAGCATCGGAATCTATAACTAGTGTCACAGGAATGGTTCAAAACGTAGCCAGTAAGAAGAGTCAGTCTTCTTGTATCTAAGTAGGAATTGTGGCGTTTCTATTTAATTCCGATGCAATTTCTGTGTTTCATCGTCAATAAGAAGGTCAGAGGGAAACAGTAAACCTGAAGTGAAGCATCGCAATCTATAACAAGTGTCACAGGAATGGTTCAAAACATAGTCAGTATGAAGAGTCAGTCTTTATGCACCTAAGTCTGCATTGTGCCTTTTGTGTTTAATTCCGATGCTATTTCTGTGTTTCATCGTCAATAAGAAGGTCCAAGGGATACAGTATACCTGAAGTGAAGCATCCGAATCCATAACTAGTGTCACAGGAATGGTTCAAATCATAGTCAGTAAATAGAGTCAGTCTTCTTGTACTTCAGTGGTCATTGTGCCTTTTGTATTTAATTCCGATGCAATTTCTGTGTTTCATCGTCTTTAAGAAGGTGAGAGGGAAACAGTAAACCTGAAGTGAAGCATCGGAATCTATAACTAGTGTCACAGGAATGGTTCAAAACATAGTCAGTATGAAGAGTCAGGCTTTATGTACCTATGTCTGCATTGTGCCTTTTGTGTTTAATTCCGATGCTATTTCTGTGTTTCATCGTCAATAAGAAGGTCCAAGGGATACAGTAAACCTGAAGTGAAGCATCGGAATCTATAACTAGTGTCACAGGAATGGTTCAAAACATAGACAGTAAGAAAAGTCAGTCGTCTTGTACTTAAGTTGGCATTGTGCCTTTTCTATTTAATTCTGATGGAATTTCAGTGTTTCATCGTCAATAAAAAGGTCAGAGGGATACAGTAAACCTGAAGTGAAGCATCGGAATCTATAACTAGTGTCACAGGAATGGTTCAAAACATAGACAGTAAGATGAGTCAGTCTTCTTGTACTTAAGTCGGCATTGTGCGTTTTGTGTTTAATTCCGATGCAATTTCTGTGTTTCATCGTCAGTAAGAAGGTCCAAGGGATACAGTATACCTGAAGTGAAGCATCCGAATCCATAACTAGTGTCACAGGAATGGTTCAAATCATAGTCAGTAAATAGAGTCAGTCTTCTTGTACTTCTGTCGGCATTGTGCCTTTTGTATTTAATTCCAAAGCAATTTCTGGGTTTCATCGTCAATAAGAAGGTCAGAGGGAAACAGTAAACCTGAAGTGAAGCATCGGAATCTATAACTAGTGTCACAGGAATGGTTCAAAACATAGTCAGTATGAAGAGTCAGTCTTTATGTACCTAAGTCTGCATTGTGCCTTTTGTGTTTAATTCCGATGCTATTTCTGTGTTTCATCGTCAATACGAAGGTCCAAGGGATACAGTAAACCTGAAGTGAAGCATCGGAATCTATAACTAGTGTCACAAGAATTGTTCAAAACATAGACAGTAAGAAAAGTCAGTTGTCTTGTACTTAAGTTGGCTTTGTGCCTTTTCTATTTAATTCTGATGCAATTTCTGTGTTTCATGGTCAGTAAGAAGGTCCAAGGGATACAGTAAACCTCAAGTGAAGCATCGGAATCTATAACTAGTGTCACAGGAATGGTTCAAAACATAGTCAGTAGGAAGTGTCGGTCTTAATGTACTTAAGTCGGCATTGTGCATTTTGTATATAATTCCGATGCAATTTCTGTCTTTCATCGTTAATAAGAAGGACCAAGGGATACAGTAAACCTAAAGTGAAGCATCGGAATCTATAACTAGTGTCACTGGAATGTTTCAAAATATGGACAGTAAGAAGACTCAGTCTTCTTGTACTTTAGCCGGCATTGTGCCTTTTGTGTTTAATTCCGATTCAATTTCTGTGATTCATCGTCAATAAGAAGGCCCAAGGGATTCAGTAATCCTGAAGTGAAGCATCGGACTCTGCAACTAGTGTCACAGAAATGGTTAAAAACATAGACGGTAGAAGAGTCAGTCTTCTTGTACTTAAGTCGGCATTTTGCCTTTTGTATTTAATTCCGATGCAATTTCTGAGTTTTATCGTCAATAAGAAGCTCCAGGGAAACAGTAAACCTGAAGTGAAGCATCGGAATCTATAACTAGTGTCACAGGAATGGTTCAAATCATAGTCAGTAAGAAGTGTCAGTCTTCTTATCCTTAAGTCGGCATTGTGCCTTTTGTATTTAATTCCGTTGCAATTTCTGTGTTTCATCGGCAATATGGTCAGAGGGATAAGTAAACCTGAAGTGAAGCATCGGAATCTACAACTAGTGTCACAGGAATGGTTCAAAACATAAACAGTAGGAAGAGTCAGTCTTCTTGTACTTAAGTCGGCATTGTGCCTTTTGTATTTAATTCCGATGCAATTTCTGTGTTTCATCGTCAATAAGAAGGTCCAAGGTATACAGTAAACCTGAAGTGAAACATCGGAATCTATAACTAGTGTCACAGGAATGGTTCAAAACATAGTCAGTAATAAGAGTCAGTCTTCTTGTACTTAAGTCGGCATTGTACCTTTTCTATTTAATTCACTTGCAATTTCTGTGTTTCATCGTCAATAAGAAGGTAGAAGGGATACAGTAAAACTGGAGTGAAGCATCGGAATCTATAACTAGTGTCACAGGAATGGTTCACAACATAGCCAGTAAGAAGAGTCAGTCTTCTTGTACTTAAGTAGCCATTGTGGCGTTTCTATTTAATTCCGATGCAATTTCTGTGTTTCATCGTCAATAAGAAGGTCAGAGGGATACAGTAAACCTGAAGTGAAGCATCGGGATCTATAACTAGTGTCACAGGAATGGTTCAAAACATAGTCAGTAAGAAGAGTCAGTCTTCTTGTCCTTAAGTCCGCGTTGTGCCTTTTGTATTTAATTCCGATGAATTTTCTGTGTTTCATCGTCAATAAGAAGGTCCAAGGGATACAGTAAACCTGGAGTGAAGCATCGGAATCTATAACTTGTGTCACAGGAATGGTTCAAAACATAGTCAGTAAGAAGAGTCAGTCTTCTTGTACTTAATTCGGCAATTGTGCCTTTTGTATTTAATTCCGATGCAATTTCTGTGTTTCATCGTCAATAAGAAGGTCCAGGGGATACAGTAAACCTGAGGTGAGGCATCGGAATCTATAACTACTGTCACAGGAATGGTTCAAAACATAGTCAGTAGGAAGAGTCGGTCTTCATGTACTTAAGTCGGCATTGTGCCTTTTGTATTTAATTCCGATGCAATTTCTGTATTTCATCGTCAATAAGAAGGTCCAAGGGATCCAGCAAACCTGAAGTGAAGCATCGGAAACTATAACTAGTGTCACAGGAATGGTTCAAACCATAGACATTAGGAAGAGTCAGACTTCTTGTACTTAAGTCGGCATTGTGACTTTTGTATGTAATTCAGATGCAATTTCTGTGTTTCATCGTCAATAAGAAGGTCCAAGGAATACAGTAAACCAGAAGTGAAGCATCGGAATCTATAACTAGTGTCACAGGAATGGTTCAAACATAGACAGTAAGAAGAGTCAGTCTTCTTGTACTTATGCCGGCATTGTGCCTTTTGTATTTAATTCCGATGCAATTTCTGTGTTTCATCGTCAATAAGAAGGACAGAGGGATACAGAAAACCTGAAGTGAAGCAACGCAATCTATAACTAGTGTCACAGGAATGGTTCAAACATAGTCCATAAGAAGAGTCAGTCTTCTTGTACTTAAGTCGGCATTGTGCCTTTCGTATTTAATTCGATGCAATTTCTGTGTTTCATCGTCAATAAGAAGGTCAGAGGGTTACAGTAAACCTGAAGTGAAGCATCGGAATCTATAACTAAAGTCACAGGAATGGTTCAAATCACAGACAGGAAGAGGGGTCAGTCTTCTTGTACTTAAGTCAACATTGTGCCTTTTGTATTTAATTCCGATGCAATTTCTGTGTTTCATCGTCAATAAGAAGGTCCAAGGGATACAGTAAAACTGAAGTCAAGCATCGGAATATATAACTAGTGTCACAGGAATGGTTCAAAACATAGCCAGTAAGAAGAGTCAGTCTTCTTGTACTTAAGTAGGCATTGTGGCGTTTCTATTTAATTCCGATGCAATTTCTGTGTTTCATCGTCAATAAGAAGGTCAGAGGGGTACAGTAAAGCTGAAGTGAAGCATCGGAATCTATAACTAGTGTCACAGGAATGGTTTAAAGCATAGTCATTAAGCACAGTCAGTCTCCTTGTACATAAGTCGGCATTGTGCCTTTTGTGTTTAATTCCGATGCAATTTCTGTGTTTCATCGTCGATAAGAAGGTCCAAGGGATACAGTAAACCTGAAGTGAAGCATCGGAATCTATAACTAGCGTCACAGGAATGGTTCAAAACATAGACGGTAAGATGAGTCAGTCTTCTTGTACTTAAGTCGGCATTGTGCCGTTTGTATTTAATTCCGATGCAATTTCTGTGATTCATCGTCAATAAGAAGGTCAGAGAGATACAGTAAACCTCAAGAGAAGCATCGGAATCTATAACTAGTGTCACAGGAATGGTTCAAAGCATAGTCAGTAGGAAGAGTCGGTCTTCATGTACTTAAGTCGGCATTGTGCCTTTTGTATTGAATTCCGACGCAATTTCTGTGTTTCATCGTCAATAAGAAGGTCCAAGGAATACTGTAAACCTCACGTGAAGCAACAGAATCTATAACTAGTGTCACAGGAATGTTTCAAAACATAGACAGTAGGAAGAGTCAGTTTTCTTGTACTTAAGTCGGCATTCTACCTTTTGTATTTAATTCCGATGCAATTTCTGTCTTTCATCGTTAATAAGAAGGACCAAGGGATACAGTAAACCTAAAGTGAAGCATCGGAATCTATAACTAGTGTCACTGGAATATTTCAAAATATGGACAGTAGGAAGAGTCAGTCTGATTGTACTTTAGCCGGCATTGTGCCTATTGTGTTTAATTCCGATTCAATTTCTGTGATTCATCGTCAATAAGAAGGCCAAGGGAGTCAGTAAACCTGAAGTGAAGCATCGGACTCTGCAACTAGTGTCACAGAAATGGTTAAAACATAGACGGTAGAAGAGTCAGTCTTCTTGTACTTAAGTCGGCATTTTGCCTTTTGTATTTAATTCCGATGCAATTTCTGAGTTTCATCGTCAATAAGAAGCTCCAGGGAAACAGTAAACCTGAAGTGAGGCATCGGAATCTATAACTAGTGTCACAGGAATTGTTCAAATCATAGTCAGTAAGAAGTGTCAGTCTTCTTGTCCTTAAGTCGGCATTGTGCCTTTTGTATTTAATTCCGATGCAATTTCTGTGTTTCATCGGCAATATGGTCAGAGGGCTAAGTAAACCTGAAGTGAAGCATCGGAATCTACAACTAGTGTCACAGGAATGGTTCAAAACATAGACAGTAGGAAGAGTCAGTCTTCTTGTACTTAAGTCGGCATTGTGCCTTTTGTATTTAATTCCGATGCAATTTCTGTGTTTCATCGTCAATAACAAGGTCCAAGGTATACAGTAAACCTGAAGTGAAACATCGGAATCTATAACTAGTGTCACAGGAATGGTTCAAAACATAGTCAGTAATAAGAGTCAGTCTTCTTGTACTTAAGTCGGCATTGTACCTTTTCTATTTAATTCACTTGCAATTTCTGTGTTTCATCGTCAATAAGAAGGTCCAAGGGATACAGTAAAACTGGAGTGAAGCATCGGAATCTATAACTAGTGTCACAGGAATGGTTCAAAACATAGACAGTAAAAAGAGTCAGTCTTCTTGTACTTAAGTCGGCATTGTGCCTTTTCTATTTGTTTCCAATGCAATTTCTGTGTTTCATTGTCAACAAGAAGGTCAGAGGGATACAATAAACCTGAAGTGAAGCATCGGGATCTATAACTAGTGTCACAGGAATGGTCAAAACATAGTCAGTAAGATCAGTCAGTCTTCTTGTCCCTAAGTCGGTATTGTGCCTTTTTTATTTAATTCCGATGCAATTTCTGTGTTTCGTCGTCCGTAAGAAGGTCCAAGGGATACAGTAACCCTGGAGTGAAGCATCGGAATCTATAACTAGTGTCACAGGAATGGTTCAAAACATAGACAGTTAGAAGAGTCAGTTTTCGTGTACTTAAGACGGCATTTTGCCCTTTGTAATTAATTCCGATGCAATTTCTGTGATTCATCGTCAATAAGAAGGTCCAAATGATACAGTAAAACTGAAGTCAAGCATCGGAATCTATAACTAGTGTCACAGGAATGGTTCACAACATAGCCAGTAAGAAGAGTCAGTCTTCTTGTACTTAAGTAGCCATTGTGGCGTTTCTATTTAATTGCGATGCAATTTCTGTGTTTCATCGTCAATAAGAAGGTCAGAGGGATACAGTAAACCTGAAGTGAAGCATCGGGATCTATAACTAGTGTCACAGGAATGGTTCAAAACATAGTCAGTAAGAAGAGTCAGTATTCTTGTCCTTAAGTCCGCATTGTGCCTTTTGTATTTAATTCCCATGAATTTTCTGTGTTTCATCGTCAATAAGAAGGTCCAAGGGATACAGTAAACCTGGAGTGAAGCATCGGAATCTATAACTTGTGTCACAGGAATGGTTCAAAACATAGACACTAAGAAGAGTCAGTCTTCTTGCACTTAAGTCGGCATTGTGCCTTTTCTATTTAATTCCGATGCAATTTCTGTGTTTCATCGTCAATAAGAAGGTACAAGGGGTACAGTAAACTAGAGTGAAGCATCGGAATCTATAACTAGTGTCAATGGAATGGTTCAAAACATAGACAGTAAGAAGAGTCAGTCTTCGTGTACTTAATTCGGCAATTGTGCCTTTTGTATTTAATTCCGATGCAATTTCTGTGTTTCATCGTCAATAAGAAGGTCCAGGGGATACAGTAAACCTGAGGTGAGGCATCGGAATCTATAACTAGTGTCACAGGAATGGTTCAAAACATAGTCAGTAGGAAGAGTCGGTCTTCATGTACTTAAGTCGGCATTGTGCCTTTTGTATTTAATTCCGATGCAATTTCTGTGTTTCATCGGCAATATGGTCAGAGGGATAAGTAAACCTGAAGTGAAGCATCGGAATCTACAACTAGTGTCACAGGAATGGTTCAAAACATAGACAGTAGGAAGAGTCAGTCTTCTTGTACTTAAGTCGGCATTGTGCCTTTTGTATTTAATTCCGATGCAATTTCTGTGTTTCATCGTCAATAAGAAGGTCCAAGGTATACAGTAAACCTGAAGTGAAACATCGGAATCTATAACTAGTGTCACAGGAATGGTTCAAAACATAGTCAGTAAGATCAGTCAGTCTTCTTGTCCCTAAGTCGGTATTGTGCCTTTTTTATTTAATTCCGATGCAATTTCTGTGTTTCATCGTCAATAAGAAGGACAGAGGGATACAGAAAACCTGAAGTGAAGCAACGCAATCTATAACTAGTGTCACAGGAATGGTTCAAACATAGTCCATAAGAAGAGTCAGTCTTCTTGTACTTAAGTCGGCATTGTGCCTTTCGTATTTAATTCCGATGCAATTTCTGTGTTTCATCGTCAATAAGAAGGTCAGAGGGTTACAGTAAACCTGAAGTGAAGCATCGGAATCTATAACTAAAGACACAGGAATGGTTCAAATCACAGGCAGAAGAGGGGTCAGTCTTCTTGTACTTAAGTCAGCATTGTGCCTTTTGTATTTAATTCCGATGCAATTTCTGTGTTTCATCGACAATAAGAAGGTCCAAGGGATACAGTAAAACTGAAGTCAAGCATCGGAATATATAACTAGTGTCACAGGAATGGTTCAAAACATAGCCAGTAAGAAGAGTCAGTCTTCTTGTACTTAAGTAGGCATTGTGGCGTTTCTAATTAATTCCGATGCAATTTCTGTGTTTCATCGTCAATAAGAAGGTCAGAGGGATACAGTAAATATGAAGCGAAGCATCGCGATCTATAACTAGCGTCACAGGAATGTTTCAAAACATAGTCAGTAAGATGAGTCAGTTTCTTGTACTTAAGTCGGCATTGTGCCTTTTGTATTTAATTCCGATGCAATTTTTGTGTCTCATCGTCAATAAGAAGGTCAGAGGGGTACAGTAAAGCTGAAGTGAAGCATCGGAATCTATAACTAGTGTCACAGGAATGGTTTAAAGCATAGTCATTAAGCAGAGTCAGTCTCCTTGTACATAAGTCGGCATTGTGCCTTTTGTGTTTAATTCCGATGCAATTTCTGTGTTTCATCGTCGATAAGAAGGTCCAAGGGATACAGTAAACCTGAAGTGAAGCATCGGAATCTATAACTAGCGTCACAGGAATGGTTCAAAACATAGACGGTAAGATGAGTCAGTCTTCCTGTACTTAAGTCGGCATTGTGCCGTTTGTATTTAATTCCGATGCAATTTCTGTGTTTCATCGTCAATAAGAAGGTCCAAGGAATACTGTAAACCTCAAGTGAAGCAACAGAATCTATAACTAGTGTCACAGGAATGGTTCAAAACATAGACAGTAGGAAGAGTCAGTTTTCTTGTACTTAAGTCGGCATTCTGCCTTTGGTATTTAATTCCGATGCAATTTCTGTGTTTCATCGTCAATAAGAAGGTCCAAGGGATACAGAAAAACTGAAGTCAAGCATCGGAATCTATAACTAGTGTTACAGGAATGGTTCAAAACGTAGCCAGTAAGAAGAGTCAGTCTTCTTGTATCTAAGTAGGAATTGTGGCGTTTCTATTTAATTCTGATGCAATTTCTGTGTTTCATCGTCAATAAGAGGTCAGAGGGAAACAGTAAACCTGAAGTGAAGCATCGCAATCTATAACTAGTGTCACAGGAATGGTTCAAAGCATAGTCAGTATGAAGAGTCAGTCTTTATGTACCTAAGTCTGCATTGTTCCTTTTGTGTTTAATTCCGATGCTATTTCTGTGTTTCATCGTCAATAAGAAGGTCCAAGGGATACAGTAAAACTGAAGTGAAGCATCGGAATCTATAACTAGTGTCACAGGAATGGTTCAAAACATAGACAGTACTTAAAGTCAGTCGTCTTGTACTTAAGTTGGCATTGTGCCTTTTCTATTTAATTCTGATGCAATTTCAGTGTTTCATCGTCAATAAAAAGGTCAGAGGGATACAGTAAACTTGAAGTGAAGCAACGGAATCTATAACTAGTGTCACAGGAATGGTTCAAATCATAGACAGTAAGATGAGTCAGTCTTCTTTTACTTAAGTCGGCATTGTGCCTTTTGTGTTTCATTCCGATGCAATTTCTGTGTTTCATCGTCAGTAAGAAAGTCCAAGGGAACCAGTATACCTGACGTGAAGCATCCGAATCCATAACTAGTGTCACAGGAATGGTTCAAATCATAGTCAGTAAATAGAGTCAGTCTTCTTGTACTTCTGTCGGCATTGAGCCTTTTGTATTTAATTCCGATGCAATTTCTGTGTTTCATCGTCAATAAGAAGGTCAGAGGGAAACAGTAAACCTGAACTGAAGCATCGGAATGTATAACTAGTG
The DNA here is from genome assembly GCF_021461385.2 of Schistocerca piceifrons. Classification (NCBI taxonomy): domain Eukaryota; kingdom Metazoa; phylum Arthropoda; class Insecta; order Orthoptera; family Acrididae; genus Schistocerca; species Schistocerca piceifrons. The sequence continues at coordinate 309,530 of NW_025727432.1, read as the reverse complement.
TCACAGGAATGGTGCAAAACATAGTCAGTATGAAGAGTCAGTCTTTATGTACCTAAGTCTGCATTGTGCCTTTTGTGTTTAATTCCGATGCTATTTCTGTGTTTCATCGTCAATAAGAAGGTCCAAGGGATACAGTAAACCTGAAGTGAAGCATCGGAATCTATAACTAGTGTCACAGGAGTTGTTCAAAACATAGACAGTAAGAAAAGTCAGTCGTCTTGTACTTAAGTTGGCATTGTGCCTTTTCTATTTAATTCTGATGCAATTTCTGTGTTTCATCGTCAGTAAGAAGGTCCAAGGGATACAGTAAACCTCAAGTGAAGCATCGGAATATATAACTAGTGTCACAGGAATGGTTCAAAACATAGTCAGTAGGAAGTGTCGGTCTTAATGTACTTATGTCGGCATTGTGCCTTTTGAATATAATTCCGATGCAATTTCTGTCTTTGATCGTCAAAAAGTAGGACCAAGGGATACAGTAAACCTGAAGTGAAGCATCGGATTCTATAACTAGTGTCACTGGAATTCTTCAATATATGGACAGTAAGAAGAGTCAGTCTTCTTGTACTTTAGTCGGCAATGTGCCTTTTGTGTTTAATTAAGATTCAATTTCTGTGATTCATCGCCTATAAGAAGGCCCAAGGGATACAGTAAACCTGACGTGAAGCATCGGACTCTGCAACTAGTGTCACAGAAATGGTTCAAAACATAGACAGTAGAAGAGTCAGTCTTCTTGTACTTAGGTCGGCATTTTGCCTTTTGTATTTAATTCCGATGCAATTTCTGAGTTTCATCGTCAATAAGAAGTTCCAGGGAAACAGTAAACCTGAAGGGAAGAATCGGAATCTATAACCAGTGTCACAGGAATGGTTTAAAGCATAGCCAGTAAGATGAGTCAGTCTTCTTGTATTTAAGTAGCCATTGTGGCTTTCTATTTAATTCCGATGCAATTTCTGTGTTTCATCGTCAATAAGAAGGTCAGAGGGATACAGTAAACCGGAAGTGATGCATCGGGATCTATAACTAGTGTCACAGGAATGGTTCAAAACATAGTCAGTAGGAAGAGTCGATCTTCATGTACTTAAGTCGGCATTGTGCCTTTTGTATTTAATTCCGATGCAATTTCTGTGTTTCATCGGCAATATTGTCAGAGGGATAAGTAAACCTGGAGTGAAGCGTCGGAATCTATAACTAGTGTCACAGGAATGGTTCAAAACATAGACAGTAAGAAGAGTCAGTCTTCTTGTACTTAAGTCGGCATTGTGCCTTTTCTATTTAATTCCGATGCAATTTCTGTGTTTCATCGTCAATAAGAAGGTACAAGGGATACAGTAAAACTGGAGTGAAGCATCGGAATCTATAACTAGTGTCAATGGAATGGTTCAAAACATAGACAGTAAGAAGAGTCAGTCTTCTTGTACTTAATTCGGCAATTGTGCCTTTTGTATTTAATTCCGATGCAATTTCTGTGTTTCATCGTCAATAAGAAGGTCCAGGGGATACAGTAAACCTGAGGTGAGGCATCGGAATCTATAACTAGTGTCACAGGAATGGTTCAAAACATAGTCAGTAGGAAGAGTCGGTCTTCATGTACTTAAGTCGGCATTGTGCCTTTTGTATTTAATTCCGATGCAATTTCTGTATTTCATCGTCAATAAGAAGGTCCAAGGGATCCAGCAAACCTGAAGTGAAGCATCGGAAACTATAACTAGTGTCACAGGAATGTTTCAAACCATAGACATTAGGGAGAGTCAGACTTCTTGTACTTAAGTCGGCATTGTGACTTTTGTATGTAATTCCGATGCAATTTCTGTGTTTCATCGTCAATAAGAAGGTCCAAGGAATACAGTAAACCTGAAGTGAAGCATCGGAATCTATAACTAGTGTCACAGGAATGGTTCAAACATAGACAGTAGGAAGAGTCAGTCTTCTTGTACTTATGCCGGCATTGTGCCTTTTGTATTTAATTCCGATGCAATTTCTGTGTTTCATCGTCAATAAGAAGGACAGAGGGATACAGAAAACCTGAAGTGAAGCAACGCAATCTATAACTAGTGTCACAGGAATGGTTCAAACATAGACAGTAAGAAGAGTCAGTCTTCTTGTACTTAAGTCGGCATTGTGCCTTTTCTATTTAATTCCGATGCAATTTCTGTGTTTCATCGTCAATAAGAAGGTACAAGGGATACAGTAAAACTGGAGTGAAGCATCGGAATCTATAACTAGTGTCAATGGAATGGTTCAAAACATAGACAGTAAGAAGAGTCAGTCTTCTTGTACTTAATTCGGCAATTGTGCCTTTTGTATTTAATTCCGATGCAATTTCTGTGTTTCATCGTCAATAAGAAGGTCCAGGGGATACAGTAGACCTGAGGTGAGGCATCGGAATCTATAACTAGTGTCACAGGAATGGTTCAAAACATAGTCAGTAGGAAGAGTCGGTCTTCATGTACTTAAGTCGGCATTGTGCCTTTTGTATTTAATTCCGATGCAATTTCTGTATTTCATCGTCAATAAGAAGGTCCAAGGGATCCAGCAAACCTGAAGTGAAGCATCGGAAACTATAACTAGTGTCACAGGAATGTTTCAAACCATAGACATTAGACAGAGTCAGACTTCTTGTACTTAAGTCGGCATTGTGACTTTTGTATTTAATTCCGATGCAATTTCTGTGTTTCATCGTCAATAAGAAGGACAGAGGGATACAGAAAACCTGAAGTGAAGCAACGCAATCTATAACTAGTGTCACAGGAATGGTTCAAACATAGTCCATAAGAAGAGTCAGTCTTCTTGTACTTAAGTCGGCATTGTGCCTTTCGTATTTAATTCCGATGCAATTTCTGTGTTTCATCGTCAATAAGAAGGTCAGAGGGTTACAGTAAACCTGAAGTGAAGCATCGGAATCTATAACTAAAGTCACAGGAATGGTTCAAATCACAGACAGAAGAGGGGTCAGTCTTCTTGTACTTAAGTCAGCATTGTGCCTTTTGTATTTAATTCCGATGCAATTTCTGTGTTTCATCGACAATAAGAAGGTCCAAGGGATACAGTAAAACTGAAGTCAAGCATCGGAATATATAACTAGTGTCAATGGAATGGTTCAAAACATAGACAGTAAGAAGAGTCAGTCCTCTTGTTCTTAATTCGGCAATTGTGCCTTTTGTATTTAATTCCGATGCAATTTCTGTGTTTCATCGTCAATAAGAAGGTCCAGGGGATACAGTAAACCTGAGGTGAGGCATCGGAATCTATAACTAGTGTCACAGGAATGGTTCAAAACATAGTCAGTAGGAAGAGTCGGTCTTCATGTACTGAAGTCGGCATTGTGCCTTTTGTATTTAATTCCGATGCAATTTCTGTATTTCATCGTCAATAAGAAGGTCCAAGGGATCCAGCAAACCTGAAGTGAAGCATCGGATACTATAACTAGTGTCACAGGAATGTTTCAAACCATAGACATTAGGGAGAGTCAGACTTCTTGTACTTAAGTCGGCATTGTGACTTTTGTATGTAATTCCGATGCAATTTCTGTGTTTCATCGTCAATAAGAAGGTCCAAGGAATACAGTAAACCTGAAGTGAAGCATCGGAATCTATAACTAGTGTCACAGGAATGGTTCAAACATAGACAGTAAGAAGAGTCAGTCTTCTTGTACTTATGCCGGCATTGTGCCTTTTGTATTTAATTCCGATGCAATTTCTGTGTTTCATCGTCAATAAGAAGGACAGAGGGATACAGAAAACCTGAAGTGAAGCAACGCAATCTAAAACTAGTGTCACAGGAATGGTTCTAACATAGTCCATAAGAAGAGTCAGTCTTCTTGTACTTAAGTCGGCATTGTGCCTTTCGTATTTAATTCCGATGCAATTTCTGTGTTTCATCGTCAATAAGAAGGTCAGAGGGTTACAGTAAACCTGAAGTGAAGCATCGGAATCTATAACTAAAGTCACAGGAATGGTTCAAATCACAGACAGAAGAGGGGTCAGTCTTCTTGTACTTAAGTCAGCATTGTGCCTTTTGTATTTAATTCCGATGCAATTTCTGTGTTTCATCGACAATAAGAAGGTCAGAGGGATACAGTAAATATGAAGCGAAGCATCGCGATCTATAACTAGTGTCACAGGAATGTTTCCAAACATAGTCAGTAAGATGAGTCAGTTTCTTGTACTTAAGTCGGCATTGTGCCTTTTGTATTTAATTCCGATGCAATTTTTGTGTTTCATCGTCAATATGAAAGGTCAGAGGGGTACAGTAAAGCTGAAGTGAAGCATCGGAATCTATAACTAGTGTCACAGGAATGGTTTAAAGCATAGTCATTAAGCAGAGTCAGTCTCCTTGTACATAAGTCGGCATTGTGCCTTTTGTGTTTAATTCCGATGCAATTTCTGTGTTTCATCGTCGATGAGAAGGTCCGAGGGATATAGTAAACCTGAAGTGAAGCATCGGAATCTATAACTAGCGTCACAGGAATGGTTCAAAACATAGACGGTAAGATGAGTCAGTCTTCTTGTACTTAAGTCGGCATTGTGCCGTTTGTATTTAATTCCGATGCAATTTCTGTGATTCATCGTCAATAAGAAGGTCAGAGGGATACAGTAAACCTCAAGAGAAGCATCGGAATCTATAACTAGTGTCACAGGAATGGTTCAAAGCATAGTCAGTAGGAAGAGTCGGTCTTCATGTACTGAAGTCGGCATTGTGCCTTTTGTATTAAATTCCGACGCAATTTCTGTGTTTCATCGTCAATAAGAAGGTCCAAGGAATACTGTAAACCTCAAGTGAAGCAACAGAATCTATAACTAGTGTCACAGGAATGGTTCAAAACATAGACAGTAGGAAGAGTCAGTTTTCTTGTACTTAAGTCGGCATTCTGCCTTTTGTATTTAATTCCGATGCAATCTCTGTGTTTCATCGTCAATAAGAAGGTCCAAGGGATACAGAAAAACTGAAGTCAAGCATCGGAATCTATAACTAGTGTTACAGGAATGGTTCAAAACGTAGCCAGTAAGAAGAGTCAGTCTTCTTGTATCTAAGTAGGAATTGTGGCGTTTCTATTTAATTCTGATGCAATTTCTGTGTTTCATCGTCAATAAGAGGTCAGAGGGAAACAGTAAACCTGAAGTGAAGCATCGCAATCTATAACTAGTGTCACAGGAATGGTTCAAAGCATAGTCAGTATGAAGAGTCAGTCTTTATGTACCAAATTCTGCATTGTTCCTTTTGTGTTTAATTCCGATGCCATTTCTGTGTTTCATCGTCAATAAGAAGGTCCAAGGGATGCAGTAAACCTGAAGTGAAGCATCGGAATCTATAACTAGTGTCACAGGAATGGTTCAAAACATAGACAGTACTTAAAGTCAGTCGTCTTGTACTTAAGTTGGCATTGTGCCTTTTCTATTTAATTCTGATGCAATTTCAGTGTTTCATCGTCAATAAAAAGGTCAGAGGGATACAGTAAACTTGAAGTGAAGCAACGGAATCTATAACTAGTGTCACAGGAATGGTTCAAATCATAGACAGTAAGATGAGTCAGTCTTCTTTTACTTAAGTCGGCATTGTGCCTTTTGTGTTTCATTCCGATGCAATTTCTGTGTTTCATCGTCAGTAAGAATTTCCAAGGGATACAGTATACCTGACGTGAAGCATCCGAATCCATAACTAGTGTCACAGGAATGGTTCAAATCATAGTCAGTAAATAGAGTCGGTCTTCTTGTACTTCTGTCGGCATTGTGCCTTTTGTATTTAATTCCGATGCAATTTCTGTGTTTCATCGTCAATAAGAAGGTCAGAGGGAAACAGTAAACCTGAACTGAAGCATCGGAATGTATAACTAGTGTCACAGGAATGGTGCAAAACATAGTCAGTATGAAGAGTCAGTCTTTATGTACCTAAGTCTGCATTGTGCCTTTTGTGTTTAATTCCGATGCTATTTCTGTGTTTCATCGTCAATAAGAAGGTCCAAGGGATACAGTAAACCTGAAGTGAAGCATCGGAATCTATAACTAGTGTCACAGGAATTGTTCAAAACATAGACAGTAAGAAAAGTCAGTCGTCTTGTACTTAAGTTGGCATTGTGCCTTTTCTATTTAATTCTGATGCAATTTCTGTGTTTCATCGTCAGTAAGAAGGTCCAAGGGATACAGTAAACCTCAAGTGAAGCATCGGAATCTATAACTAGTGTCACAGGAATGGTTCAAAACATAGTCAGTAGGAAGTGTCGGTCTTAATGTACTTAAGTCGGCATTGTGCCTTTTGAATATAATTCCGATGCAATTTCTGTCTTTGATCGTCAAAAAGTAGGACCAAGGGATACAGTAAACCTGAAGTGAAGCATCGGAATCTATAAGTAGTGTCACTGGAATTTTTCAATATATGGACAGTAAGAAGAGTCAGTCTTCTTGTACTTTAGTCGGCAATGTGCCTTTTGTGTTTAATTAAGATTCAATTTCTGTGATTCATCGCCTATAAGAAGGCCCAAGGGATACAGTAAACCTGACGTGAAGCATCGGACTCTGCAACTAGTGTCACAGAAATGGTTCAAAACATAGACAGTAGAAGAGTCAGTCCTCTTGTACTTAGGTCGGCATTTTGCCTTTTGTATTTAATTCCGATGCAATTTCTGAGTTTCATCGTCAATAAGAAGTTCCAGGGAAACAGTAAACCTGAAGTGAAGAATCGGAATCTATAACCAGTGTCACAGGAATGGTTCAAAGCATAGCCAGTAAGATGAGTCAGTCTTCTTGTATTTAAGTAGCCATTGTGGCTTTCTATTTAATTCCGATGCAATTTCTGTGTTTCATCGTCAATAAGAAGGTCAGAGGGATACAGTAAACCTGAAGTGATGCATCGGGATCTATAACTAGTGTCACAGGAATGGTTCAAAACGTAGTCAGTAGGAAGAGTCGATCTTCATGTACTTAAGTCGGCATTGTGCCTTTTGTATTTAATTCCGATGCAATTTCTGTGTTTCATCGGCAATATTGTCAGAGGGATAAGTAAACCTGGAGTGAAGCGTCGGAATCTATAACTAGTGTCACAGGAATGGTTCAAAACATAGACAGTAAGAAGAGTCAGTCTTCTTGTACTTAAGTCGGCATTGTGCCTTTTCTATTTAATTCCAATGCAATTTCTGTGTTTCATCGTCAATAACAAGGTACAAGGGATACAGTAAAACCGGAGTGAAGCATCGGAATCTATAACTAGTGTCAATGGAATGGTTCAAAACATAGACAGTAAGGAGAGTCAGTCTTCTTGTACTTAAGTAGGCATTGTGCCTTTTGTATTTAATTCCGATGCAATTTCGGTGTTTCATCGTCAATAAGAAGGTCCAGGGGATACAGTAAACCTGAGGTGAAGCATCGGAATCTATAACTAGTGTCACAGGAATGGTTCAAAACATAGTCAGTAGGAAGATTCGATCTTCATGTACTTAAGTCGGCATTGTGCCTTTTGTATTTAATTCCGATGCAATTTCTGTGTTTCATCGTCAATAAGAAGGTCCAAGGGATCCAGTAAACCTGAAGTGAAGCATCGCAATCTATAACTAGTGTCACAGGAATGGTTCAAACCATAGACATTAGGAAGAGTCAGTCTTCTTGTACTTAAGTCGGCATTGTGCCTTTTGTATTTAATTCCGATGCAATTTCTGTGTTTTATCGTCAATAAGAAGGTCCAAGGAATACAGTAAACCTGAAGTGAAGCATCGGAATCTATAACTAGTGTCACAGGAATGGTTCAAACATAGACAGTAAGAAGAGTCAGTCTTCTTGTACTTAAGTCGGCATTGTGCCTTTTGTATTTAATTCCGTTGCAATTTCTGTGTTTCATCGTCAATAAGAAGGTCAGAGGGATACAGTAAACCTGAAGTGAAGCATCGCAATCTATAACTAGTTTCACAGGAATGGTTCAAAGCATAGACAGTAAGATGAGTCAGTCTTCTTGTACTTAAGTCGGCATTGTGACTTTTGTGTTTAATTCCGATGCAATTTCTGTGTTTCATCGTCAGTAAGAAGGTCCAAGGGATACAGTAAACCTCAAGTGAAGCATCGGAATCTATAACTAGTGTCACAGGAATGGTTCAAAACATAGTCAGTAGGAAGTGTTGGTCTTCATGTACTTAAGTCGGCATTGTGCCTTTTGTATATAATTCCGATGCAATTTTTGTCTTTGATCGTCAATAAGAAGGACCAAGGGATACAGTAAACCTGAAGTGAAGCATCGGAATCTATAACTAGTGTCACTGGAATGGTTCAAAATATGGACAGTAAGAAGAGTCAGTCTTCTTGTACTTTAGTCGGCATTGTGCCTTTTGTGTTTAATACAGATTCAATTTCTGTGACTCATCGTCTATAAGAAGGCCCAAGGGATACAGTAAACCTGACGTGAAGCATCGGACTCTGCAACTAGTGTCACAGAAATGGATCAAAACATAGACAGTAGAAGAGACAGTCTTCTTGTACTTAGGTCGGCATTTTGCCTTTTGTATTTAATTCCGAAGCAATTTCTGTGTTTCATCGTCAATAAGAAGGTACAAGAGATCCAGTAAAACTGGAGTAAAGCATCGGAATCTATAACTAGTGTTTATGGAATGGTTCAAAACATAAACAGTAAGAAGAGTCAGTCTTCTTGTACTTAAGTCGGCATTGTGCCTTTTGTATTTAATTCCGATGCAATTTCGGTGTTTCATCGTCAATAAGAAGGTCCAAGGGATCCAGTAAACCTGAAGTGAAGCATCAGAATCTATAACTTGTGTCACAGGAATGGTTCAAACATAGACTGTAAGAAGAGTCAGTCTTCTTGTACTTAAGTCGGCATTGTCCCTTTCGTATTTTATTCCGATGCAATTTCTGTGTTTCTTCGTCGATAAGAAGGTCAGAGGGATACAGTAAACCTGAGTGTAGCATCGGGATCTATAACTAGTGTCACAGGAATGGTTCAAAACATCGTCAGTAAGAAGAGTCAGTTTCTTGTACTTAAGTCGGCATTGTGCCTTTTGTATTTAATTCCGATGCAATTTCTGTGTTTCATCGTCAATAAGAAGGTCCAAGGGATACAGTAAACCTGAAATGAAGCATCTGATTCTATAACTAGTGTCACAGGAATGGTTCAAAATATAGACAGTAAGAAAAATCAGTCGTCTTGTACTTAAGTCGGCATTGTGCCTTTTCTATTTAATTCCGATGCAATTTCTGTGTTTCATCGTCAATTAGAAGGTCAGCGGGATACAGTAAACCTGAAGTCATGCATCCGAATCTATAACTAGTGTCACAGGAATGGTTCAAAGCATAGTCAGTAAGAAGAGTCATTCTTCTTGTACATAAGTCGGCATTGTGCCTTTTGTATTTAATTCCGATGCAATTTCTGTGTTTCATCGTCAATAAGAAGGTCTAAGTGATACAGTAAACCTCAAGTGATACATCGGAATCTATAACTAGTGTCACAGGAAAGGCTCAAAGCATAGTCAGTAGGAAAAGTCGGTCTTCATGTACTAAAGGCGGCATTGTGCCTTTTGAATTAAATTCCGACGCAATTTCTGTGCGTCATCGTCAATAAGAAGGTCAGTGGGATACAGTAGACCTCAAGTGAAGCATCGGAATCTATAACTAGTGTCACAGGAATGGTTCAAAACATAGAGAAGAGGAAGAGTCAGTCTTCTTGTACTTAAGTCGGCATTGTGCCTCTTGTATTTAATTCCGATGCAATTACTGTGTTTCAACGTCAATAAGAAGGTCCAAGGGATACAGAAAAACTGAAGTCAAGCATCGGAATCTATAACTAGTGTCACAGGAATGGTTCAAATCGTAGCCAGTAAGAAGAGTCAGTCTCCTTGTACCTAAGTAGGAAATGTGGCGTTTCTATTTAATTCCGATGCAATTTCTGTGTTGCATCATCAATAAGAAGGTCAGAGTGATACAGTAAACCTGAATGAAGCATCGGGATCTATAACTAGTGTCACAGGAATGGTTCAAAACATAGTCAGTAAGAAGAGTCAGTCTTCTTGTACTTAAGTCGGCATTGTGCCTTTTGTATTTAATTCCGATGCAATTTCTCTTTTTCATCGTCAATAAGAAGGTCCAAGGGATACAGTAAACCTGAAGTGAAGCATCGGAATCTATAACTAGTGTCACAGGAATGGTTCAAAGCATAGACAGTACGAAAAGTCAGTCGTCTTGTACTTAAGTCGGCATTGTGCCTTTTCTATTTAATTCCGATGCAATTTCTGTGTTTCATCGACAATAAGAAGGTCAGGGGGATACAGTAAACCTGAATTGAAGCATCCGAATCCATAACTAGTGTCACAGGAATGGTTCAAAACATAGTTAGTAAATAGAGTCAGTCTTCTTGTACTTCAGTCGGCTTTGTGCCTTTTGTATTTAATTCCGATGCAATTTCTGTGTTTCATCGTCAATAAGAAGGTCAGAGGGATACAGTAAACCTGAAGTGAAGCATCGGAATCTGTAACTAGTGTCACAGGAATGGTTCAAAACATAGTCAGTATGAAGAGTCAGTCTTTATGTACCTAAGTCTGACTTGTGCCTTTTGTGTTTAATTCCGCTGCAATTTCTGTGTTTCATCCTCAATAAGAAGGTCCAAGGGATACAGTAAACCTGAAGTGGAGCATCGGAATCTACAACTAGTGTCACAGGAATGCTTCAAAACATAGAGAGCAGGAAGAGTCAGTCTTCTTGTACTTAAGTCGGCATTGTGCCTGTTGTATTTAATTCCGATGCAATTTCTGTGTTTCATCGTCAATAAGAAGGTCCAAGGGATACAGTAAACCTGGAGTGAAGCATCGTAATCTATAACTAGTGTCACAGGAATGGTTCAAAACATTGACAGTAAGAAGAGTTAGTCTTCTTGTACTTAATTCTGCATTTTGCCTTTTGTATTTAATTCCGATGCAATTTCTGTGTTACATCGTCAATAAGAAGGTCCAAGGGATACAGTAATCCTGAAGTGAAGCATTGGAATTTATAACTAGTGTCACAGGAATGGTTCAAAATATAGTCAGTAAGAAGAGTCAGTCTTCTTGTACTTAAGTCGGCATTGTGCCTTTTGTATTTAATTCCGATGCAATTTCTGTGTTTCATCGTCAATAAGAAGGTCAGAGGGATACAGTTATCTTGAAGTGAAGCATCGGAACCTATAACTAGTGTCACAGGAATGATTCAAAACATAGTCAGTAAGAATAGTCAGTCTTCTTATACTTAAGTCATCATTGTGCATTTTCTATTTAATTCTGATGCAATATCTGTGTTTCATCGTCAATAAGAAGGTCCAAGGGATACAGTACACCTCGAGTGAAGCATCGGAGTCTTTAACTAGTGTCACAGGAATGGTACAAATCATAGACAGTAAGAAGAGAGAGACTTCTTTTACTTAAGTCGACATTGTGTTTTGTATTTGATTCCGATGCAATTTCTGTGTTTCATCGTCAATAAGATGGTCCAAGGGATACAGTAAACCTGAAGTGAAGCATCGGAATCCATAACTAGTGTCACAGAAATGGTTCAAAACATAGTCATTAAGAAGAGTCAGTTTTCTTGTACTTATGTCGGCATTGTGCCTTTTGTATTTAATTCCGATGCAATTTCTGTGTTTCATCGTCAATAAGAAGGTCCAAGGGATACAGTAAACCCGGAGTGAAGCATCGAAATCTATAACTAGTATCACAGCGACGGTTCAAAACATAGACAGTAAGATGAGTCAGTATTCTTGTACTTAAGTCGGCATTGCGATTTTTGTATTTATTTCCGAATCAATATCTGTGTTTCATCGTCTCTAAGAAAGTCAGAGGGATATTGTAATCCAGAAGTTAAGCATCGGAATCTATAACTAGTGTAACAGAAATTTTTCAAAGCATAGTCAGTGAGAAGAGTGAGTCTTCATGTAGTAAAGTGGGCATTGTGCCTTTTGTATTAAATTCCGATGCAATTTCTGTGTTTCATCGTCAATAAGAAGGTCCAAGGGATACAGTAAATCTGAAGTGAAGCATCGGAATCTATGACTAGTGTCACAGGAATGGTTCAAAACATAGACAGTAGGAAGAGTCAGTCTTCTAGTACTTAAGCCGGCATTGTGCCTTTTCAATTTAATTCCGCTGCAATTTCTGTTTTTCATCGTCAATAAGACGGTCAGAGGGATACAGTAAACCTGAAGTAAAGCATCGGAAACTATAACAAGTGTCACTGGCATGGCTCAAAACGTAGACAGTTGGAAGAGTCAGTCTTCTTGTACTTAAGTCGCATTGTGTCTTTTGTATTTAATTCCGATTCAATTTCTGTGTTTCATCGTCAATAAGAAGGTCTAAGGGATACAGTAAACCTGAAGAGAAGCATCGGAATCTACAACAATTGACACAGGAATGGATCAAATCATAGCCAGTAAGAAGAGTCAGTCTTCTTAAACTTAAGTCAGCATTGTGCCTTTTCTATTTAATTCCGATGCAATTTCTGTGTTCATCGTCAATAAGAAGGTCAGAGGGATATAGTAAACCTGAAGTGAAGCATCGGAATCTATAACTAGTGTCACAGGAATGGTTCAAAACATAGTCAGTAAGAAGGGACAGTCTTCTTGTCCTTAAGTCGGCATTGTGCCTCTTGTATTCAATTCCGATGCAATTGCTGTGTTTCATTGTCAATGAGAAGGTCCATGGGATACAGTAAACCTTGAGTGAAGCATCGGAATATATAACTAGTGTCACAGTAATCTTACAAAACATAGACAGTAGGAAGAGTCAGTCTTCTTGTACTTAAGTCGGCATTGAGCCTTTTGTATTTAATTCTGATGCAATTTCTGTGTTTCATCGTCAATAAGAAGGTCAGAGGAGTACAGTAAACCTGACGTGAAGCACCGGAATCCAAAACTAGTGTCACAGGAATGGTTCAAATCATGGACAGTAGGGAGGGCCAGTCTTCTTGTACGTAAGTCGGCATTGTGCCCTTTGTATTTAATTCCGATGCAATTTCTGTGTTTCATCGTCAATATGAATGTCCAAGGTATACAGTAAACCTGGAGTGAAGCATCGTAATCTATAACTAGTGTCACAGAAATGGTTCAAAACATTGACAGTAAGAAGAGGCAGTCATCTTGTACTTAAGTCGACATTGTGCAATTTTCTATTTAATTCCGATGCAAATTCTGTGTTTCATCGTCAATAAGAGGGTCAGAGGGATACAGTAAACACGAAGTGAAGCATCGGGATTTATAACTAGTGTCACAGGAATGGTTCAAAACATAGTCAGAAATAAGAGTCAGTCTTCTTGTACTTAAGTCGGCGTTGTGCCTTTTGTATTTAAATCCGATGCAATTTCTGTTTTTCATCGTCAATAAGAAGGTCCAAGGGATACAGTAAACCTGAAGTGAAGCATCGGAATCTATAACTAGTGTCACAGGAATGGTTCAAAACATAGACAGTACGAAAAGTCTGTCGTCTTGTACTTAAGTCGGCATTGTGACTTTTCTATTTAATTCCGATGCAATTTCTGTGTTTCATCGTCAATAAGATGGTCCAAGGGATACAGTAAACCTGGAGTGAAGCATCGGAATCTATAACTAGTGTCACAGGAATGGTTCAAATCATAGACAGAAAGAAGAGTCAGTCCTCGTGTACTTAAGTCGGCATTTTGCCCTTTTTGTATTTAATTTCAATGCAATTTCTGTGTTTCATCGTCAATAACAAGGTCCAAGGGATGCAGTAAACCAGGAGTGAAGCATCGGAATCTATAACTAGTGTCAATGGAATGGTTCAAAACATAGACAGTAAGAATAGTCAGTCTCCTTTACTTAAGTCGGCATTGTTCCTTTTGTATTTAATTCCGATGCAATTTCTGTGTTTCATCGTCAATAAGAAAGTCAGAGGGATACAGTAAACCTGTAGGGAAGCATCGCAATCTATAACTAGTCTCACAGGAATGTTTCAAATCATAGTCAGTAAGAAGAGTCAGTCTTCTCGTACTTAAGTCGGCATTGTGCCTCTTGTATTTAATTCCGATGCAATTTCTGTGTTTCATCGTCAACAAGAAGTTCAGAGGGGTACAGTAAACCTGAAGTGACGCATCGGAATCTATAACTAGTGTCACAGGAATGGTTCAAATCATAGTCAGTAGGAAGTGTCGGTCTTCATGTACTTAAGTCGGCATTGTGCCTTTTGTGTTTAATTCCGATGCAATTTCTGGTTTTCATCGTCAATATGAAGGTCCAACGGATACAGTAAACCTCAAGTGATGCATCGGAATCTATAACTAGTGTTACAGGAAAGGTTCAAAACATAGTCAGTAGGAAGAGTCGGTCTTCATGTAATGAAGTTGGCATTGTGCCTTTTGTATATAATTCCGATGCAATGTCTGTGTTTCATCGTCAATACGAAGGTCCAATTGATACAGTAAACCGGAAGTGAAGCATCGGAATCTATAACTAGTGTCACAGGAAAGGTTTAAAACATAGACAGTAGGAAGAGTCAGTCTTCTTGTACTTAAGTCGGCATTGTGCCTTTTGTATATAATTCCGATGCCATTTCTGTCTTTCATCGTCAATAAGAAGGTCCAAGGGATGCAGTAAACCAGGAGTGTAGCATCGGAATCTATAACTAGTTACACAGGAATGCTTCAAATCATAGACAGTAAGAAGAGTCAGTCCTCGTGTACTTAAGTCGGCATTTTGCCTTTTGTATTTAATTCCGATGCAATTTCTGTGTTTCATCGTCAATAAGAAGGTCCAAGGGATACAGTAAACCAGGAGTGAAGCATCGGAATCTATAACTAGTGTCAATGGAATGGTTAAAAACATAGACAGTAAGAATAGTCAGTCTTCTTGTACTTAAGTCGGCATTGTTCCTTTTGTATTTAATTCCGATGCAATTTCTGTGTTTCATCGTCAATAAGAAAGTCAGAGGGATACAGTAAACGTGAAGTGAAGCATCGGAATCTATAGCTAGTGTCACATGAATGGTTCAAAACATAGTCAGTGAGAAGAGACAGTCTTCTTGTCCATAAGTCGGCATTGTGCCTTTTGTATTTTATTCCGATGCAATTTCTGTGTTTCATCGTCACTAAGAAGGTCCAAGGGATACAGTAAACCTGGAGTGAAGCTTCGGAATCTATAACTAGTGTCACAGGAATGGTTCAAATCATAGACAGTAAGAAGAGTCAGTCCTCGTGTACTTAAGTCGGCATTTTGCCTTTTGTATTTAATTTCGATGCAATTTCTGTGTTTCATCGTCAATAACAAGGTCCAAGGGATACAGTAAACCAGGAGTGAAGCATCGGAATCTATAACTAGTGTCAATGGAATGGTTCAAAACATAGACAGTAAGAATAGTCAGTCTCCTTTACTTAAGTCGGCATTGTTCCTTTTGTATTTAATTCCGATGCAATTTCTGTGTTTCATCGTCAATAAGAAAGTCAGAGGGATACAGTAAACCTGAAGGGAAGCATCGCAATCTATAACTAGTCTCACAGGAATGGTTCAAATCATAGTCAGTAAGAAGAGTCAGTCTTCTCGTACTTAAGTCGGCATTGTGCCTCTTGTATTTAATTCCGATGCAATTTCTGTGTTCCATCGTCAACAAGAAGTTCAGAGGGATACAGTAAACCTGAAGTGACGCATCGGAATCTATAAGTAGTGTCACAGGAATGGTTCAAATCATAGTCAGTAGGAAGTGTCGGTCTTCATGTACTTAAGTCGGCATTGTGCCTTTTGTGTTTAATTCCGATGCAATTTCTGGGTTTCGTCGTCAATATGAAGGTCCAACGGATACAGTAAACCTCAAGTGATGCATCGGAATCTATAACTAGTGTTACAGGAAAGGTTCAAAACATAGTCAGTAGGAAGAGTCGGTCTTCATGTAATGAAGTTGGCATTGTGCCTTTTGTATATAATTCCCATGCAATGTCTGTGTTTCATCGTCAATACGAAGGTCCATTGATACAGTAAACCGGAAGTGAAGCATCGGAATCTATAACTAGTGTCACAGGAAAGATTTAAAACATAGACAGTAGGAAGAGTCAGTCTTCTTGTACTTAAGTCGGCATTGTGCCTTTTGTATATAATTCCGATGCCATTTCTGTCTTTCATCGTCAATAAGAAGGTCAAAGGGATGCAGTAAACCAGGAGTGTAGCATCGGAATCTATAACTAGTTACACAGGAATGTTTCAAATCATAGACAGTAAGAAGAGTCAGTCCTCGTGTACTTAAGTCGGCATTTTGCCTTTTGTATTTAATTCCGATGCAATTTCTGTGTTTCATCGTCAATAAGAAAGTCCAAGGGATACAGTAAACCAGAAGTGAAGCATCGGAATCTATAACTAGTGTCACAGGAATGGTTCAAAACATAGTCAGTAAGAAGAGTCAGTCTTCTTGTACTTAAGTCTGCATTGTGCCTTTTCTATTTAATTCCGTTGCAATTTCTGTGTTTCATCGTCAATAACAAGGTCCAAGGGATACAGTAAACCAGGAGTGAAGCATCGGAATCTATAACTAGTGTCAATGGAATGGTTAAAAACATAGACAGTAAGAATAGTCAGTCTTCTTGTACTTAAGTCGGCATTGTTCCTTTTGTATTTAATTCCGATGCAATTTCTGTGTTTCATCGTCAATAAGAAAGTCAGAGTGATACAGTAAACGTGAAGTGAAGCATCGGAATCTATAGCTAGTGTCACATGAATGGTTCAAAACATAGTCAGTGAGAAGAGACAGTATTCTTGTCCATAAGTCGGCATTGTGCCTTTTGTATTTTATTCCGATGCAATTTCTGTGTTTCATCGTCACTAAGAAGGTCCAAGGGATACAGTAAACCTGGAGTGAAGCATCGGAATCTATAACTAGTGTCACAGGAATGGTTCAAATCATAGACAGTAAGAAGAGTCAATCTTCTTGTACTTAAGTCGGCATTGTGCCTTCTGTGTTTAATTCCGATGCATTTTCTGGGTTTCATCGTCAATATGAATGTCCAAGGGATACAGTAAACTTCAAGTGATGCATCGGAATCAATAACTAGTGTCACAGGAATGGTTTAAAGCATAGTCAGTAGGAACAGTCGGTCTTCACGTAATGAAGTCGGCATTGTGCCTTTTGTATATAATTCCGATGAAATTTCTGTGTTTCATCGTCAATACGAAGGTCCAAGGGATACAGTAAACCGGAAGTGAAGCATCGGAATCTATAACTAGTGTCACAGGAAAGGTTGAAAACATAGAGAGTAGGAAGAGTCAGTCTTCTTGTACTTAAGTCGTCATTGGGCCTTTTGTATTTAATTCCGATGCAATTTCTGTGTTTCTTCGTCAATAAGAAAGTCCTAGGTATACAGTAAACCTGAAGTGCAGCATCGGAATCTATAACTAGTGTCACAGGAATGGTTCAAATCATAGACAGAAAGAAGAGTCAGTCTTATTGTACTTATGTCGGCATTGTGCCTTTTCTATTTAATTCCGATGCAATTTCTGTGTTTCATCGTCAATAAGAAGGTCAGAGGGATACAATAAACCTGAAGTGAAGCATCGGAATCTATAACTAGTGTCACATTAATTGTTCAAAACAAAGTCAGTAAGAAGAGTCAGTCTTCTTGTACTTAAGTCGGCATTGTGCCTTTTGTATTTAATTCCGATGCAATTTCTGTGTTTCATCGTCAATAAGAAGGTCCAAGGGATACAGTAAACCTGGAGTGTAGCATCAGAATCTATAACTAATGTCACAGGAATGGTTCAAAACATAGACAGTAAGAAGAGTTATTCTTCGTGTACTTATGTCGGCATTTGGCCTTTTGTACTTAATTACCATGCAATTTCTGTGTTTCATCGTCAATAACAAGGACAAAGTGATACAGTAAACCAGGAGTGAAGCATCGGAATCTATACCTAGTGTCAATGGAATGTTTCAAAACATAGTCAGTCAGAAGAGTCAGTCTTCTTGTACTTAAGTCGGCATTGTGCCTTTTGTATTTAATTCCTATACAATATCTGTGTTTCATCGTCAATAAGATGCTCAGAGGGATACAGTAAACCTGAAGTGAAGCATCGGAATCTATAGCTAGGGTCACAGGAATGGTTCAAATCATTGTTAGTAAGAAGAGTCAGTCTTCTTGTACTTAAGTCGGCATTGTGCCTTTTGTATTTAATTCCGATGCAATTTCTGTGTTTCATCGTCAATAAGAAAGTCAGAGGGATACATTAAACCTGAAGTGAAGCATCGGAATCTATAGCTAGTGTCACATGAATGGTTCAAAACATAGTCAGTGAGAAGAGACAGTCTTCTTGTCCATAAGTCGGCATTGTGCCTTTTGTATTTTATTCCGATGCAATTTCTGTGTTTCATCGTCAGTAAGAAGGTCCAAGGGATACAGTAAACCTGGAGTGAAGCATCGGAATCTATAACTAGTGTCACAGGAATGGTTCAAATCATAGACAGTAAGAAGACTCAGTCTTCTTGTACTTAAGTCGGCATTGTGCCTTTTGTGTTTAATTCCGATGCAATTTCTGGGTTTCATCGTCAATATGAAGGTCCAAGGGATACAGCAAACCTCAAGTGATGCATCGGAATCAATAACTAGTGTCACAGGAATGGTTCAAAACATAGTCAGTAGGAA
Organism: Schistocerca piceifrons; assembly: GCF_021461385.2. Classification (NCBI taxonomy): domain Eukaryota; kingdom Metazoa; phylum Arthropoda; class Insecta; order Orthoptera; family Acrididae; genus Schistocerca; species Schistocerca piceifrons. Next base: position 290,949 of record NW_025727432.1, on the reverse strand, counting down.
GAGTCGGTCTTCATGTAATGAAGTCGGCATTGTGCCTTTTGTATATAATTCCGATGAAATTTCGGTGTTTCATCGTCAATACGAAGGTCCAAGGGATACAGTAAACCGGAAGTGAAGCATCGGAATCTATAAGTAGTGCCACAAGAATGGTTTAAAACATAGACAGTAGGAAGAGTCAGTCTTCTTGTACTTATGTTGGCATTGTGCCTTTTGTATTTAATTCCGATGCAATTTCTGTGTTTCATCGTCAATAAGAAGGTCCAAGGGATACAGTTAACCTGAAGTGAAGCATCAGAATCTCTAATTAGTGTCCCAGGAATGGTTCAAAACATAGTCGGTAAGAAGAGTCTGTCTTCTTGTACGTAAGTCGGCATTGTGCCTTTTGTATTTAATTAGGATGCAATTTCTGTGTTTCATCGTCAATAAGAAGGTCAGAGGGATACAGCAAACCTGAAGTGACGGGCATCGGAATCTATAACTAGTGTCACAGGAATGGTTCAAAACATAGACAGTAAGAAGGGTCAGTCTTCTTGTACTTAAGTCGGCATTGTGCCATTTGAATTTAATTCCGATGCAATTTCTGTGATTCATCGTCAATAAGAAGGTCCAAGGGATACAGTAAACCTGAAGTGAAGCATCGGAATCAATAACTAGTGTCACAGGAATGGTTCAAAACATAGTCGGTAAGAAGAGTCTGTCTTCTTGTCCTTAAGCCGGCATTGTGCCTTTTGCATTTAATACCGATGCAATTTCTGTGTTTCATCGTCAATTACAAGGTCCAAGGGATACAGTAAGCCTGGAGTGAAACATCGGAATGTATAACTAGTGTCACAGGAATGGTTCAAAGCATAGACAGTAAGAAGAGTCAGTCTTCTTGTACTTAAGTCGACATTGTGCCTTTTCTATTTAATTCCGATGCAAACTCTGTGTTTCATCGTTAATAAGATGTTCAGAGGCATAATATAAACCTGAAGTGTAACATCGAAATCTATAACTAGTTCACAAGAATGGTTCAAAACTTAGTCAGGAAGAAAAGCCAGTCCTCTTGTCCTTAAGTCGGCATTGTGCCTTTTGTATTTAATTCCGATGCAATTTCTGTGTTTCATCGTCAATAAGAAAGGCAGAGGGATACATTAAACCTGAAGTGAAGCATCGGAATCTATAGCTAGTGTCACATGAATGGTTCAAAACATAGTCAGTGAGAAGAGACAGTCTTCTTGTCCATATGTCGGCATTGTGCCTTTTGTATTTTATTCCGATGCAATTTCTGTGTTTCATCGTCAGTAAGAAGGTCCAAGGGATACAGTAAACCTGGATCGAAGCATCGGAATCTATAACTAATGTCAATGGAATGGTTCAAAACATAGACTGTAAGAAGAGTCAGTCTTCTTGTACTTAAGTCGCCATTGTGCCTTTTATATTTAATGCCGATGCAATTTCTGTGTTTCATCGTCAAAAAGGAGGTCAGAGGGATACAGTAAACCTTAAGTGAAGCATCGGAATCTATAACTAGTGTCACAGGAAGGGTTCAAAACATAGTCAGTAAGAAGAGTCAGTCTCCATGTCCTTAAGTCGGCATTGTGCCTTTTGTATTTAATTCCGATGCAATTTCTGTGTTTCATCGTCAAAATGGAGGTCAGAGGGATACACTAAACCTTAAGTGCAGCATCGGAATCTATAACTAGTGTCACAAGAATGGTTCAAACTTAGACAGTAGGAAGAGTCAGTCTTCTTGTTCTTCAGTTGGCATTGTGCCTTTTGTATTTAATTCCGTTGCAATTTCTGTGTTTCATCGTCAATAACAAGGTCCAAGGGATACAGTGAACCTGAAGTGAAGCATCGGAATCTATAACTAGTGTCACAGGAATGGTTCAAACATAGACAGTAAGAAGAGTCAGTCTTCTTGTACTTAAGTCGGCATTGTGCCTTTTGTATTTAATTCCGATGCAATTTCTGTCTTTCATCGTCAATAAGAAGGTGCAAGGGATACAGTAATCCTGAAGTGACGCATCGGAATCTATAACTAGAGTCACAGGAATGGTTCAAAGCATAGACAGTAAGAAGGGTCAGTCTTCTAGCACTTATGTCGGCATTGTGCCTTTTGTATTTAATTCCAATGCAATTTCTGTGTTTCATCGTCAATAAGAAGGTCCAAGGGATACAGTAAACCTGAAGTGAAGGATGGGAATCTATAACTAGTGTCACAGGAATGGTTCAAAACATAGACAGTAAGAAAAGTCAGTCGTCTTGTACTTAAGTCGGCATTGTGCTTTTTCTATTTAATTCCGATGCAATTTCTGTGTTTCATCGTCAATAAGAAGGTCAGAGGGATACAGTAAACCCGAAGTGAAACATCCGAATCTATAACTAGTGTCACATGAATGGTTCATAACATAGTCAGTAAAAGGAGTCAGTCTTCTTGTACTTAAATCGGCATTGTGCCTTTTGTATTTAATTCCGAGGCAATTTCTGTGTTTCATCGTCAATAAGAAGGTCCAAGGTATACAGTAAACCTGAAGTGAAGCATCGGAATCTATAACTTGTGTCACAGGAATGGTTCAAAACATAGACAGTAGGAAGAGTCAATCGTCTTGTACTTAAGTCGGCATTGTGCCTTTTGTATTTAATTCCGATGCAATTTCTGTGTTTCATCGTCAAAAAGGAGGTCAGAGGGATACACTAAACCTTAAGTGAAGCATCGGAATCTATAGCTAGTGTCACAGGAATGGTTCAAATATAGACACTAAGAGGAGTCACTCTTTTTGTACTTAAGTCTTCATTGTGCCTTTTGTATTTATTTCCCTATGCAATTTCTGTGTTTCATCGTCAATAAGAAGGTCCAAGGGATACAGTAAACCTCAAGTGAAGCATCGGAATCTATAACTGGTGTCACAGGAATGGTTCAAACATAGTCAGTAGGAAGAGTCGGTCTTCATGTACTTAAGTCGGCATTGTGCCTTTTGTATTTAATTCCGATGCAATTTCTGTCTTTCATCGTCAATAAGAAGGTCAGAGGGATACAGTAAACTTGAAGTGACGCCTCGGAATCTATAACTAGTGTCACAGGAATGGTTCAAATCATAGACAGTAAGAAGGGTCAGTCCTCTTGTACTGAAGTCGGCATTGTGTCATTTGTATTTAATTCCGATGCAATTTCTGTGATTCATCGTCAATAAGAAGGTCCAAGGGATAAAGTAAACCTGAAGTGAAGCATCCGAATCTATAACTAGTGTCACAGGAATAGTTCAAAACATAGTCGGTAAGAAGAGTCTGTCTTCTTGTCCTTAAGCCGACATTGTGCCTTTTGTATTTAATACCGATGCAATTTCTGTGTCTCATCGTCAATAACAAGGTCCAAGGGATACAGTAAACCTGAAGTGAAGCATCGGAATCTATAACTAGTGCCACAAGAATGGTTTAAAACATAGAATGTAGGAAGAGTCAGTCTTCATGTACTTAAGTCGGCATTGTGCCTTTTGTATTTAATTCCGATTCAATTTTTGTGTTTCATCGTCTATAAGAAGGTCCAAGGGATACGGTAAACCTGAAGTGAAGCATCGGAATCTATAACTAGTGCCACAAGAATGGTTTAAAACATAGACTGTAGGAAGAGTCAGTCTTCATGTACTTAAGTCGGCATTGTGCCTTTTGTATTTAATTCCGATGCAATTTCTGTGTTTCATCGTCAATAAGAAGGTCCAAGGGATACAGTAAACCTGAAGTGAAGCATCAGAATCTATAATTAGTGTCCCAGGAATGGTTCAAATCATAGACAGTAAGAAGAGTCAGTCTTCTTGTACTTAAGTCGGCATTGTGCCTTTTGCATTTAATTCCGATGCAATTTCTGTGATTCATCGTCAACAAGAAGGTCAGAGGGATACAGTAAACCTGAAGTGAAGCATCGCAATCTATAACTAGTGTCACAGGAATGGTTCAAATCATAGTCAGTAAGAAGAGTCAGTCTTCTTGTACTTAAGTCGACATTGTGCCTTTTGTATTTAATTCCGATGCAATTTCTGTCTTTCATCGTCAATAAGAAGGTCAGAGGGATACAGTAAACTTGAAGTGACGCCTCGGAATCTATAACTAGTGTCACAGGAATGGTTCAAATCATAGACAGTAAGAAGGGTCAGTCTTCTTGTACTTAAGTCGGCATTGTGTCATTTGTATTTAATTCCGATGCAATTTCTGTGATTCATCGTCAATAAGAAGGTCCAAGGGATACAGTAAACCTTAAGTGAAGCATCGGAATCTATAACTAGTGTCACAGGAATGGTTCAAACATAGTCAGTAAGAAGAGTCAGTCTTCTTGTACTTAAGTCGGCATTGTGCCTTTTGTATTTAATTCCAATGCAATTTCTGTGTTTCATCGTCAATAAGGAGGTCAGAGGGATACAGTAAACCTGAAGGGAAGCATCGCAATCTATAACTAGTCTCACAGGAATGGTTAAAATCATAGTCAGTAAAAAAAGTCAGTCTTCTTGTACTTAAGTCGGCATTGTGCCTCTTGTATTTATTTCCGTTGCAATTTCTGTGTTTCATCGTCAATAAGAAGGTCAGAGGGATACAGTAAACCTGAAGTGACGCATCGGAATCTATAACTAGAGTCACAGGAATGGTTCAAAGCATAGACAGTAAGGAGGGTCAGTCTTCTTGCACTTATGTCGGTATTGTGCCTTTTGTATTTAATTCCAATGCAATTTCTGTGTTTCATCGTCAATAAGAAGGTGCAAGGGATAAAGTAAACCTGAAGTGAAGCATCGGAATCTATAACTAGTGTCACAGGAACGGTTCAAAACATAGACAGTAAGAAAAGTCAGTCGTCTTGTACATAAGTCGGCATTGTGCTTTTTCTATTTAATTCCGATGCAATTTCTGTGTTTCATCGTCAATAAGAAGGTCAGAGATATACAGTAAACCTGAAGTGAAGCATCCGAATCTATAACTAGTGTCACACGTATGGTTCAAAACATAGTCAGTAAAAGGAGTCAGTCTTCTTGTACTTAAATCGGCATTGTGCCTTTTGTATTTAATTCCGAGGCAATTTCTGTGTTTCATCGTCAATAAGAAGGTCCAAGGGATACAGTAAACCTCAAGTGAAGCATCGGAATCTATAAGTAGTGTCACAGGAATGGTTCAAATCATAGTCAGTAGGAAGACTCGGTCTTCATGTACTTAAGTCGGCATTGTGCCATTTGTATTTAATTCCGATGCAATTTCTGTGTTTCATCGTCAATAAGAAGGTCCAAGGGATACAGTAAACCTCAGGGGAAGCATCGGAATCTATAACTAGTGTCACAGGAATGGTTCAAAACATAGTCAGTAGGAAGAGTCGGTCTTCATGTAATTAAGTCGGCATTGTGCCTTTTGTATTTAATTCCGATGCAATTTCTGTGTTTCATCGTCAATAAGAAGGTCCAAGGGATACAGTAAACGTGGAGTGAAGCGTCGGAATCTATAACTAGTGTCACAGAAATTTTTCAGAAAATAGACACTAAGATGAGTCAGTCTTCTTGTACTTAAGTCGGCATTGTGCCTTTTGCATTCAATTCCTATGCTATTTCTGTGTTTCATCGTCAATAGGAAGGTCCAAGGTATACAGTAAACCTCAAGTGAAGCAATGGAATCTATAACTGGTGTCACAGGAATGGTTCAAATCATAGTCAGTAGGAAGTGTCGGTCTTCATGTACTTATGTCGGCATTGTGCAATTTGTATTTAATTCCGATGCAATTTCTGTGTTTCATCGTCAATAAGAAGGTCAGAGGGATACAGTTAACCTGATGGGAAGCATCGCAATCCATAACTAGTCTCACAGGAATGGTTCAAATCATAGTCAGTAAGTAGAGTCAGTCTTCTTGTACTTAAGTCGGCATTGTGCCTCTTGTATTTAATTCCGATGCAATTTCTGTGTTTCATCGTCAATAAGAAGGTCAGAGGGATACAGTAAACTTGAAGTGACGCATCGATATCTATAACTAGTGTCACAGAAATGGTTCAAATCATACTCAGTAGGAAGTGTCGGTCCTCATGTACGTAAGTCGGCATTGTGCCTTTTGTATTTAATTCCGATGCAATTTCTGTGTTTCATCGTCAATAAGGAGGTCAGAGGGATACAGTAAACCTGAGGTGAAGCATCGCAATCTATAACTAGTCTCACAGGAATGGTTCAAAACATTGTAAGTAAAAGGAGTCAGTCTTCTTGTACTTAAGTCGGCATTGTGCCTTTTGTATTTAATTCCGAGGCAATTTCTGTGTTTCATCGTCGATAAGAAGGTCCAAGGAATACAGTAAACCTCAAGTGAAGCATCGGAATCTATAACTAGTGACACAAGAATGGTTCAAATCATAGTCAGTAGGAAGTGTCGGTCTTCATGTACTTAAGTCGTCATTGTGCCTTTTGTATTTAATTCCGATGTAATTTCTGTGTTTCATCGTCAATAAGAAGATCAGAGGGATACAGTAAACCTGAAGGGAAGCATCGCAATCTATAACTAGTCTCACAGGAATGGTTCAAATCATAGTCAGTAAGAAGAATCAGTCTTCTTCTACTTATGTCGGCATTGTGCCTCTTGTATTTAATTCCGATGCAATTTCTGTGTTTCATCGTCAATAAGAATGTCAGAGGAATACAGTCAACCTGAAGTGACGCATCGGAATCTATAACTAGTGTCACAGGAATGGTTCAAATCATAGTCAAAAGGAAGTGTCGGTCTTCAAGTACTTAAGTCGGCATTGTGCCTTTTGTATTTAATTCCGATGCAATTTCTGTGTTTCATCGTCAATAAGAAGGTCAGAGGGATACAGTAAACCTGAAGTGAAGCATCGGAATCTTTAACTAGTGTCACAGGAATGGTTCAGAACATAGACAGTAAGATGAGTCAGTCTTCTTGTACTTAAATTGGCATTGTGCCTTTTGTATTTAATTCCGATGCAATTTCTGTGTTTCATCGTCAATAAGAAGGTCCAAGGGATACAGTAAACCTCAAGTGAAGCATCGGAATCTATAACTAGTGTCACAGGAATGGTTCAAAACATAGTCAGTAGGAAGAGTCGGTCTTCATGTACTTAAGTCGGCATTGTGCCTTTTGTATTTAATTCCGATGCAATTTCTGTGCTTCATCGTCAATAAGAAGGTCCAAGGGATACAGTAAACCTGAAGTGAAGCGTCGGAATCTATAACTAGTGTCACAGGAATGGTTCAGAACATAGACAGTAAGATGGGTCAGTCTTCTTGTACTTAAGTCGGCATTGTGCCTTTTGCATTTAATTCCAATGCAATTTCTGTGTTTCATCGTCAATAAGAAGGTCAAGGGATACAGTAAACCTCAAGAGAAGCATCGGAATCTATAACTAGTGTCACAGGAATGGTTCAAATCATAGTCAGTAGGAAGTGTCGGACTTCATGTACTTAAGTCGGCATTGTGCCTTTCGTATTTAATTCCGATGCAATTTCTGTGTTTCATCGTCAATAAGAAGGTCCAAGGGAAACAGTAAACCTGGAGTGAAGCGTCGGAATCTATAACTAGTGTCACAGGAATGGTTCAGAACATAGACACTAAGATGAGTCAGTCTTCTTGTACTTAAGTCGGCATTGTGCCTTTTGCATTCAATTCCTATGCTATTTCTGTGCTTCATCGTCAATAGGAAGGTCCAAGGTATATAGTAAACCTCAAGTGAAGCATCGGAATCTATAACTGGTGTCACAGGAATGGTTCAAATCATAGTCAGTAGGAAGTGTCGGTCTTCATGTACTTAAGTCGGCATTGTGCCTTCTGTATTTAATTCCGATGCAATATCTGTGTTTCATCGTCAATAAGAAGGTCAGAGGGATAAAGTTAACCTGAAGGGAAGCATCGCAATCTATAACCAGTCTCACAGGAATGGTTCAAATCATAGTCAGTAAGAAGAGTCAGTCATCTTGTACTTAAGTCGGCATTGTGCCTCTTGTATTTAATTCCGATGCAATTTCTGTGTTTCATCGTCAATAAGAAGGTCAGAGGGATACAGTAAACTTGAAGTGACGCATCGGAATCTATAACTAGTGTCACAGGAATGGTTCAAATCATAGTCAGTAGGAAGTGTCGGTCCTCATGTACGTAAGTCGGCATTGTGCCTTTTGTATTTAATTCCGATGCAATTTCTGTGTTTCATCGTCAATAAGAAAGTCAGAGGGATACAGTAAACCTGAGGTGAAGCATCGCAATCTATAACTAGTCTCACAGGAATGGTTCAAAACATTGTAAGTAAAAGGAGTCATTCTTCTTGTACTTAAGTCGGCATTGTGCCTTTTGTATTTAATTCCGAGGCAATTTCTGTGTTTCATCGTCGATAAGAAGGTCCAAGGGATACAGTAAACCTCAAGTGAAGCATCGGAATCTATAACTAGTGTCACAAGAATGGTTCAAATCATAGTCAGTAGGAAGTGTCGGTCTTCATGTACTTAAGTCGTCATTGTGCCTTTTGTATTTAATTCCGATGTAATTTCCGTGTTTCATCGTCAATAAGAAGGTCAGAGGGATACAGTAAACCTGAAGGGAAGCATCGCAATCTATAACTAGTCTCACAGGAATGGTTCAAATCATAGTCAGTAAGAAGAATCAGTCTTCTTCTACTTAAGTCGGTATTGTGCCTCTTGTATTTAATTCCGATGCAATTTCTGTGTTTCATCGTCAATAAGAAGGTCAGAGGAATACAGTCAACCTGAAGTGACGCATCGGAATCTATAACTAGTGTCACAGGAATGGTTCAAATCATAGTCAAAAGGAAGTGTCGGTCTTCATGTACTTAAGTCGGCATTGTGCCTTTTGTATTTAATTCCGATGCAATTTCTGTGTTTCATCGTCAATAAGAAGGTCCAAGGGATACAGTAAACCTCACGTGAAGCATCGGAATCTATAACTAGTGTCACAGGAATGGTTCAAAACATAGTCAGTAGGAAGAGTCGGTCTTCATGTACTTAAGTCGGCATTGTGCCTTTTGTATTTAATTCCGATGCAATTTCTGTGCTTCATCGTCAATAAGAAGGTCCAAGGGATACAGTAAACCTGAAGTGAAGTTTCGGAATCTATAACTAGTGTCACAGGAATGGTTCAAAACATAGACAGTAGGAAGACTCAGTCTTCTTCTACTTAAGTCGGCATTGTGCCTTTTCTATTTAATTCCGATGCAATTTCTGTGTTTCATCGTCAAAAAGTAGGTCAGAGGGATACAGTAAAGCTGAAGTGAAGCATCGGAATCTATAACTAGTGTCACAGGAATGGTTCAAAACATAGTCAGTAAGAGGAGTCAGTCTTTTTGTACTTAAGTCGGCAGTGTTCCTATTGTGTTAATTCCGATGGGATTTCTGTATTTCATCGTCAATAAGAAGGTCCAAGGGGTACAGTAAACCTGAAGTGAAGCATCGGAATCTATAACTAGTGTCACAGGAATGGTTCAGAACATAGACAGTAAGATGAGTCAGTCTTCTTGTACTTAAGTCGGCATTGTGCCTTTTGTATTTAATTCCGATGCTATTTCTGTGTTTCATCGTCAATAAGAAGATCAGAGGGATACAGTAAACCTGCAGTGACGCATCGGAATCTATAACTAGTGTCACTGGAATGGTTCAAATCATAGTCAGTAGGAAGTGTCGGTCTTCATGTACGTAAGTCGGCATTGTGCCTTTTGTATTTAATTCCGATGCAATTTCTGTGTTTCATCGTCAATAAGAAGGTCAGAGGGATAAAGTAAACCTGAAGTGAAGCATCGCAATCTATAACTAGTCTCACTGGAATGGTTCAAATCATAGTCAGTAAGCGGAGTCAGTCTTCTTGTACTTAAGTCGGCATTTTGCCTCTTGTATTTAATTCCAATGCAATTTCTGTGTTTCATCGTCAATAAGAAGGTCAGAGGGATACAGTAAACCTGCAGTGACGCATCGGAATCTATAACTAGTGTCACAGGAATGGTTCAAATCATAGTCAGTAGGAAGTGTCGGTCTTCATGTACGTAAGTCGGCATTGTGCCATTTGTATTTAATTCCGATGCAATTTCTGTGTTTCATCGTCAATAAGAAGGTCAGAGGGATACAGTAAACCTCAAGTGAAGCATCGCAATCTATAACTAGTCTCACAGGAATGGTTCAAAGCATAGTCAGTAAAAGGAGTCAGTCTTCTTGTACTTAAGTCGATGTTGTGCCTTTTGTATTTAATTCCGAGGCAATTTCTGTGTTTCATCGTCAATAAGAAGGTCCAAGGGATACAGTAAACCTCAATCGAAGCATCGGAATCTATAACTAGTGTTACAGGAATGGTTCAAATCATAGTCAGTAGGAAGTGTCGGTCTTCATGTACTTAAGTCGGCATTGTGAATTTTGTATTTAATTCCGATGTAATTTCTGTGTTTCATCGTCAATAAGAAGGTCAGAGGGATACAGTTAACCTGAAGTGAAGCATCGGAATCTATAACTAGAGTCACAGGAATGGTTCAAAACATAGACAGTAAGAAGGGTCAGTCTTCTTGCACTTATGTCGGCATGGTGCCTTTTGTATTTAATTCCAATGCAATTTCTGTGTTTCATCGTCAATAAGAAGGTCCAAGCGATACAGTAAACCTGAAGTGAAGCATCGGAAGCTATAACTAGTGTCACAGGAATGGTTCAAATCATAGACAGTAAGAAAAGTCAGTCGTCTTGTACTTAAGTCGGCATTGTGCTTTTTCTATTTAATTCCGATGCTATTTCTGTGTTTCATCGTCAATAAGAAGGTCAGAGGGATACAGTAAACCTGAAGTGAAGCATCCGAATCTATAACTAGTGTCACATGAATGGTTCAAAGCATAGTCAGTAAAAGGAGTCAGTCTTCTTGTACTTAAATCGGCATTGTGCCTCTTGTATTTAATTCCGATGCAATTTCTGTGTTTCATCGTCAATAAGAATGTCAGAGGAATACAGTCAACCTGAAGTGACGCATCGGAATCTATAACTAGTGTCACAGGAATGGTTCAAATCATAGTCAAAAGGAAGTGTCGGTCTTCAAGTACTTAAGTCGGCATTGTGCCTTTTGTATTTAATTCCGATGCAATTTCTGTGTTTCATCGTCAATAAGAAGGTCAGAGGGATACAGTAAACCTGAAGTGAAGCATCGGAATCTTTAACTAGTGTCACAGGAATGGTTCAGAACATAGACAGTAAGATGAGTCAGTCTTCTTGTACTTAAGTTGGCATTGTGCCTTTTGTATTTAATTCCGATGCAATTTCTGTGTTTCATCGTCAATAAGAAGGTCCAAGGGATACAGTAAACCTCAAGTGAAGCATCGGAATCTATAACTAGTGTCACAGGAATGGTTCAAAACATAGTCAGTAGGAAGAGTCGGTCTTCATGTACTTAAGTCGGCATTGTGCCTTTTGTATTTAATTCCGATGCAATTTCTGTGCTTCATCGTCAATAAGAAGGTCCAAGGGATACAGTAAACCTGAAGTGAAGCGTCGGAATCTATAACTAGTGTCACAGGAATGGTTCAGAAGATAGACAGTAAGATGAGTCAGTCTTCTTGTACTTAAGTCGGCATTGTGCCTTTTGCATTTAATTCCAATGCAATTTCTGTGTTTCATCGTCAATAAGAAGGTCAAGGGATACAGTAAACCTCAAGAGAAGCATCGGAATCTATAACTAGTGTCACAGGAATGGTTCAAATCATAGTCAGTAGGAAGTGTCGGTCTTCATGTACTTAAGTCGGCATTGTGCCTTTCGTATTTAATTCCGATGCAATTTCTGTGTTTCATCGTCAATAAGAAGGTCCAAGGGAAACAGTAAACCTGGAGTGAAGCGTCGGAATCTATAACTAGTGTCACAGGAATGGTTCAGAACATAGACACTAAGATGAGTCAGTCTTCTTGTACTTAAGTCGGCATTGTGCCTTTTGCATTCAATTCCTATGCTATTTCTGTGTTTCATCGTCAATAGGAAGGTCCAAGGTATACAGTAAACCTCAAGTGAAGCATCGGAATCTATAACTGGTGTCACAGGAATGGTTCAAATCATAGTCAGTAGGAAGTGTCGGTCTTCATGTACTTAAGTCGGCATTGTGCCTTCTGTATTTAATTCCGATGCAATATCTGTGTTTCATCGTCAATAAGAAGGTCAGAGGGATACAGTTAACCTGAAGGGAAGCATCGCAATCTATAACCAGTCTCACAGGAATGGTTCAAATCATAGTCAGTAAGAAGAGTCAGTCTTCTTGTACTTAAGTCGGCATTGTGCCTCTTGTATTTAATTCCGATGCAATTACTGTGTTTCAACGTCAATAAGAAGGTCCAAGGGATACAGAAAAACTGAAGTCAAGCATCGGAATCTATAACTAGTGTCACAGGAATGGTTCAAATCGTAGCCAGTAAGAAGAGTCAGTCTCCTTGTACCTAAGTAGGAAATGTGGCGTTTCTATTTAATTCCGATGCAATTTCTGTGTTGCATCATCAATAAGAAGGTCAGAGTGATACAGTAAACCTGAATGAAGCATCGGGATCTATAACTAGTGTCACAGGAATGGTTCAAAACATAGTCAGTAAGAAGAGTCAGTCTTCTTGTACTTAAGTCGGCATTGTGCCTTTTGTATTTAATTCCGATGCAATTTCTCTTTTTCATCGTCAATAAGAAGGTCCAAGGGATACAGTAAACCTGAAGTGAAGCATCGGAATCTATAACTAGTGTCACAGGAATGGTTCAAAGCATAGACAGTACGAAAAGTCAGTCGTCTTGTACTTAAGTCGGCATTGTGCCTTTTCTATTTAATTCCGATGCAATTTCTGTGTTTCATCGACAATAAGAAGGTCAGGGGGATACAGTAAACCTGAATTGAAGCATCCGAATCCATAACTAGTGTCACAGGAATGGTTCAAAACATAGTTAGTAAATAGAGTCAGTCTTCTTGTACTTCAGTCGGCTTTGTGCCTTTTGTATTTAATTCCGATGCAATTTCTGTGTTTCATCGTCAATAAGAAGGTCAGAGGGATACAGTAAACCTGAAGTGAAGCATCGGAATCTGTAACTAGTGTCACAGGAATGGTTCAAAACATAGTCAGTATGAAGAGTCAGTCTTTATGTACCTAAGTCTGACTTGTGCCTTTTGTGTTTAATTCCGCTGCAATTTCTGTGTTTCATCCTCAATAAGAAGGTCCAAGGGATACAGTAAACCTGAAGTGGAGCATCGGAATCTACAACTAGTGTCACAGGAATGCTTCAAAACATAGAGAGTAGGAAGAGTCAGTGTTCTTGTACTTAAGTCGGCATTGTGCCTGTTGTATTTAATTCCGATGCAATTTCTGTGTTTCATCGTCAATAAGAAGGTCCAAGGGATACAGTTAACCTGGAGTGAAGCATCGTAATCTATAACTAGTGTCACAGGAATGGTTCAAAACATTGACAGTAAGAAGAGTTAGTCTTCTTGTACTTAATTCTGCATTTTGCCTTTTGTATTTAATTCCGATGCAATTTCTGTGTTACATCGTCAATAAGAAGGTCCAAGGGATACAGTAATCCTGAAGTGAAGCTTTGGAATTTATAACTAGTGTCACAGGAATGGTTCAAAATATAGTCAGTAAGAAGAGTCAGTCTTCTTGTACTTAAGTCGGCATTGTGCCTTTTGTATTTAATTCCGATGCAATTTCTGTGTTTCATCGTCAATAAGAAGGTCAGAGGGATACAGTTATCTTGAAGTGAAGCATCGGAACCTATAACTAGTGTCACAGGAATGGTTCAAAACATAGTCAGTAAGAAAAGTCAGTCTTCTTATACTTAAGTCATCATTGTGCATTTTCTATTTAATTCTGATGCAATATCTGTGTTTCATCGTCAATAAGAAGGTCCAAGGGATACAGTACACCTCGAGTGAAGCATCGGAGTCTTTAACTAGTGTCACAGGAATGGTACAAATCATAGACAGTAAGAAGAGAGAGACTTCTTTTACTTAAGTCGATATTGTGTTTTGTATTTGATTCCGATGCAATTTCTGTGTTTCATCGTCAATAAGATGGTCCAAGGGATACAGTAAACCTGAAGTGAAGCATCGGAATCCATAACTAGTGTCACAGAAATGGTTCAAAACATAGTCATTAAGAAGAGTCAGTTTTCTTGTACTTATGTCGGCATTGTGCTTTTGTATTTAATTCCGATGCAATTTCTGTGTTTCATCGTCAATAAGAAGGTCCAAGGGATACAGTAAACCCGGAGTGAAGCATCGAAATCTATAACTAGTATCACAGCGACGGTTCAAAACATAGACAGTAAGATGAGTCAGTATTCTTGTACTTAAGTCGGCATTGTGATTTTTGTATTTATTTCCGAATCAATATCTGTGTTTCATCGTCTCTAAGAAAGTCAGAGGGATATTGTAATCCAGAAGTTAAGCATCGGAATCTATAACTAGTGTAACAGAAATTTTTCAAAGCATAGTCAGTGAGAAGAGTGAGTCTTCATGTAGTAAAGTGGGCATTGTGCCTTTTGTATTAAATTCCGATGCAATTTCTGTGTTTCATCGTCAATAAGAAGGTCCAAGGGATACAGTAAATCTGAAGTGAAGCATCGGAATCTATGACTAGTGTCACAGGAATGGTTCAAAACATAGACAGTAGGAAGAGTCAGTCTTCTAGTACTTAAGCCGGCATTGTGCCTTTTCAATTTAATTCCGCTGCAATTTCTGTTTTTCATCGTCAATAAGACGGTCAGAGGGATACAGTAAACCTGAAGTAAAGCATCGGAAGCTATAACAAGTGTCACTGGCATGGCTCAAAACGTAGACAGTTGGAAGAGTCAGTCTTCTTGTACTTAAGTCGCATTGTGTCTTTTGTATTTAATTCCGATTCAATTTCTGTGTTTCATCGTCAATAAGAAGGTCTAAGGGATACAGTAAACCTGAAGAGAAGCATCGGAATCTACAACAATTGACACAGGAATGGATCAAATCATAGCCAGTAAGAAGAGTCAGTCTTCTTAAACTTAAGTCAGCATTGTGCCTTTTCTATTTAATTCCGATGCAATTTCTGTGTTCATCGTCAATAAGAAGGTCAGAGGGATATAGTAAACCTGAAGTGAAGCATCGGAATCTATAACTAGTGTCACAGGAATGGTTCAAAACATAGACAGTAAGAAGAGACAGTCTTCTTGTCCTTAAGTCGGCATTGTGCCTCTTGTATTCAATTCCGATGCAATTGCTGTGTTTCATTGTCAATGAGAAGGTCCATGGGATACAGTAAACCTTGAGTGAAGCATCGGAATATATAACTAGTGTCACAGTAATCTTACAAAACATAGACAGTAGGAAGAGTCAGTCTTCTTGTACTTAAGTCGGCATTGAGCCTTTTGTATTTAATTCCGATGCATTTTCTGTGTTTCATCGTCAATAAGAAGGTCAGAGGAGTACAGTAAACCTGAAGTGAAGCATCGGAATCCAAAACTAGTGTCACAGGAATGGTTCAAATCATGGACAGTAGGGAGGGCCAGTCTTCTTGTACGTAAGTCGGCATTGTGCCCTTTGTATTTAATTCCGATGCAATTTCTGTGTTTCATCGTCAATATGAATGTCCAAGGTATACAGTAAACCTGGAGTGAAGCATCGTAATCTATAACTAGTGTCACAGAAATGGTTCAAAACATTGACAGTAAGAAGAGGCAGTCATCTTGTACTTAAGTCGACATTGTGCAATTTTCTATTTAATTCCGATGCAAATTCTGTGTTTCATCGTCAATAAGAGGGTCAGAGGGATACAGTAAACACGAAGTGAAGCATCGGGATTTATAACTAGTGTCACAGGAATGGTTCAAATCATAGTCAGTAATAAGAGTCAGTCTTCTTGTACTTAAGTCGGCGTTGTGCCTTTTGTATTTAAATCCGATGCAATTTCTGTTTTTCATCGTCAATAAGAAGGTCCAAGGGATACAGTAAACCTGAAGTGAAGCATCGGAATCTATAACTAGTGTCACAGGAATGGTTCAAAACATAGACAGTACGAAAAGTCTGTCGTCTTGTACTTAAGTCGGCATTGTGACTTTTCTATTTAATTCCGATGCAATTTCTGTGTTTCATCGTCAATAAGATGGTCCAAGGGATACAGTAAACCTGGAGTGAAGCATCGGAATCTATAACTAGTGTCACAGGAATGGTTCAAATCATAGACAGAAAGAAGAGTCAGTCCTCGTGTACTTAAGTCGGCATTTTGCCCTTTTTGTATTTAAATTCGATGCAATTTCTGTGTTTCATCGTCAATAACAAGGTCCAAGGGATGCAGTAAACCAGGAGTGAAGCATCGGAATCTATAACTAGTGTCAATGGAATGGTTCAAAACATAGACAGTAAGAATAGTCAGTCTCCTTTACTTAAGTCGGCATTGTTCCTTTTGTATTTAATTCCGATGCAATTTCTGTGTTTCATCGTCAATAAGAAAGTCAGAGGGATACAGTAAACCTGTAGGGAAGCATCGCAATCTATAACTAGTCTCACAGGAATGGTTCAAATCATAGTCAGTAAGAAGAGTCAGTCTTCTCGTACTTAAGTCGGCATTGTGCCTCTTGTATTTAATTCCAATGCAATTTCTGTGTTTCATCGTCAACAAGAAGTTCAGAGGGGTACAGTAAACCTGAAGTGACGCATCGGAATCTATAACTAGTGTCACAGGAATGGTTCAAATCATAGTCAGTAGGAAGTGTCGGTCTTCATGTACTTAAGTCGGCATTGTGCCTTTTGTGTTTAATTCCGATGCAATTTCTGGGTTTCATCGTCAATATGAAGGTCCAACGGATACAGTAAACCTCAAGTGATGCATCGGAATCTATAACTAGTGTTACAGGAAAGGTTCAAAACATAGTCAGTAGGAAGAGTCGGTCTTCATGTAATGAAGTTGGCATTGTGCCTTTTGTATATAATTCCGATGCAATGTCTGTGTTTCATCGTCAATACGAAGGTCCAATTGATACAGTAAACCGGAAGTGAAGCATCGGAATCTATAACTAGTGTCACAGGAAAGGTTTAAAACATAGACAGTAGGAAGAGTCAGTCTTCTTGTACTTAAGTCGGCATTGTGCCTTTTGTATATAATTCCGATGCCATTTCTGTCTTTCATCGTCAATAAGAAGGTCCAAGGGATGCAGTAAACCAGGAGTGTAGCATCGGAATCTATAACTAGTTACACAGGAATGCTTCAAATCATAGACAGTAAGAAGAGTCAGTCCTCGTGTACTTAAGTCGGCATTTTGCCTTTTGTATTTAATTCCGATGCAATTTCTGTGTTTCATCGTCAATAAGAAGGTCCAAGGGATACAGTAAACCAGGAGTGAAGCATCGGAATCTATAACTAGTGTCAATGGAATGGTTAAAAACATAGACAGTAAGAATAGTCAGTCTTCCTGTACTTAAGTCGGCATTGTTCCTTTTGTATTTAATTCCGATGCAATTTCTGTGTTTCATCGTCAATAAGAAAGTCAGAGGGATACAGTAAACGTGAAGTGAAGCATCGGAATCTATAGCTAGTGTCACATGAATGGTTCAAAACATAGTCAGTGAGAAGAGACAGTCTTCTTGTCCATAAGTCGGCATTGTGCCTTTTGTATTTTATTCCGATGCAATTTCTGTGTTTCATCGTCACTAAGAAGGTCCAAGGGATACAGTAAACCTGGAGTGAAGCATCGGAATCTATAACTAGTGTCACAGGAATGGTTCAAATCATAGACAGTAAGAAGAGTCAGTCCTCGTGTACTTAAGTCGGCATTTTGCCTTTTGTATTTAATTTCGATGCAATTTCTGTGTTTCATCGTCAATAACAAGGTCCAAGGGATACAGTAAACCAGGAGTGAAGCATCGGAATCTATAACTAGTGTCAATGGAATGGTTCAAAACATAGACAGTAAGAATAGTCAGTCTCCTTTACTTAAGTCGGCATTGTTCCTTTTGTATTTAATTCCGATGCAATTTCTGTGTTTCATCGTCAATAAGAAAGTCAGAGGGATACAGTAAACCTGAAGGGAAGCATCGCAATCTATAACTAGTCTCACAGGAATGGTTCAAATCATAGTCAGTAAGAAGAGTCAGTCTTCTCGTACTTAAGTCGGCATTGTGCCTCTTGTATTTAATTCCGATGCAATTTCTGTGTTCCATCGTCAACAAGAATTTCAGAGGGATACAGTAAACCTGAAGTGACGCATCGGAATCTATAACTAGTGTCACAGGAATGGTTCAAATCATAGTCAGTAGGAAGTGTCGGTCTTCATGTACTTAAGTCGGCATTGTGCCTTTTGTGTTTAATTCCGATGCAATTTCTGGGTTTCGTCGTCAATATGAAGGTCCAACGGATACAGTAAACCTCAAGTGATGCATCGGAATCTATAACTAGTGTTACAGGAAAGGTTCAAATCATAGTCAGTAGGAAGAGTCGGTCTTCATGTAATGAAGTTGGCATTGTGCCTTTTGTATATAATTCCCATGCAATGTCTGTGTTTCATCGTCAATACGAAGGTCCATTGATACAGTAAACCGGAAGTGAAGCATCGGAATCTATAACTAGTGTCACAGGAAAGATTTAAAACATAGACAGTAGGAAGAGTCAGTCTTCTTGTACTTAAGTCGGCATTGTGCCTTTTGTATATAATTCCGATGCCATTTCTGTCTTTCATCGTCAATAAGAAGGTCCAAGGGATGCAGTAAACCAGGAGTGTAGCATCGGAATCTATAACTAGTTACACAGGAATGTTTCAAATCATAGACAGTAAGAAGAGTCAGTCTTATTGTACTTATGTCGGCATTGTGCCTTTTGTATTTAATTCCGATACAATATCTGTGTTTCATCGTCAATAAGATGCTCAGAGGGATACAGTAAACCTGAAGTGAAGCATCGGAATCTATAGCTAGGGTCACAGGAATGGTTCAAATCATTGTTAGTAAGAAGAGTCAGTCTTCTTGTACTTAAGTCGGCATTGTGCCTTTTATATTTAATTCCGATGCAATTTCTGTGTTTCATCGTCAATAAGAAAGTCAGAGGGATACATTAAACCTGAAGTGAAGCATCGGAATCTATAGCTAGTGTCACATGAATGGTTCAAAACATAGTCAGTGAGAAGAGACAGTCTTCTTGTCCATAAGTCGGCATTGTGAATTTTGTATTTTATTCCGATGCAATTTCTGTGTTTCATCGTCAGTAAGAAGGTCCAAGGGATACAGTAAACCTGGAGTGAAGCATCGGAATCTATAACTAGTGTCACAGGAATGGTTCAAATCATAGACAGTAAGAAGACTCAGTCTTCTTGTACTTAAGTCGGCATTGTGCCTTTTGTGTTTAATTCCGATGCAATTTCTGGGTTTCATCGTCAATATGAAGGTCCAAGGGATACAGTAAACCTCAAGTGATGCATCGGAATCAATAACTAGTGTCACAGGAATGGTTCAAAACATAGTCAGTAGGAAGAGTCGGTCTTCATGTAATGAAGTCGGCATTGTGCCTTTTGTATATAATTCCGATGAAATTTCGGTGTTTCATCGTCAATACGAAGGTCCAAGGGATACAGTAAACCGGAAGTGAAGCATCGGAATCTATAACTAGTGTCACAGGAAAGGTTTAAAGCATAGACAGTAGGAAGAGTCAGTCTTCTTGTACTTAAGTCGTCATTGGGCCTTTTGTATTTAATTGCGATGCAATTTCTGTGTTTCTTCGTCAATAAGAAAGTCCTAGGTATACAGTAAACCTGAAGTGCAGCATCGGAATCTATGACTAGTGTCACAGGAATGGTTCAAACCATAGACAGTAAGAAGAGTCAGTCTTATTGTACTTATGTCGGCATTGTGCCTTCTCTATTTAATTCCGATGCAATTTCTGTGTTTCATCGTCAATTAGAAGGTCAGAGGGATACAATAAACCTGAAGTGAAGCATCGGAATCTATAACTAGTGTCACAGGAATGGTTCAAAACATAGTCAGTAAGAAGAGTCAGTCTTCTTGTACTTTAGTCTGCATTGTGCCTTTTCTATTTAATTCCGATGCAATTTCTGTGTTTCATCGTCAATAAGAAGGACCAAGGGATACAGTAAACCTGGAGTGAAGCATCGGAATCTATAACTAGTGTCACAGGGATGGTTCAAAACATAGACAGTAAGAAGAGTCAGTCTTCTCGTTCTTAAGTCGGCATTGTGCCTTTTGTATTTAATTCCGATGCAATTTCTGTGTTTCATCGTCAATAAGAAGGTCCTAGGGATACAGTTATCCTGAAGTGAAGCATCGGAATCTATAACCAGTGTCACAGGAATGGTTCAAAACATAGTCAGTAAGAATAGTCAGTCTACTTGTACTTAAGTCATCATTGTGCATTTTTTATTTAATTCTGATGCAATTTCTGTGTTTCATCGTTTATAAGAAGGTCCAAGGGATACAGTAAACCTCG
Source organism: Schistocerca piceifrons (assembly GCF_021461385.2). NCBI lineage: Eukaryota > Metazoa > Arthropoda > Insecta > Orthoptera > Acrididae > Schistocerca > Schistocerca piceifrons. Next base: position 270,555 of record NW_025727432.1, on the reverse strand, counting down.
AGTGAAGCATCGGAGTCTATAACTAGTGTCACAGGAATGGTTCAAACATAGTCAGTAAGAAGAGTCAGTCTTCTTGTACTTAAGTTGGCATTGTGCCTTTCGTATTTAATTCCGATGCAATTTCTGTATTTCACCGGCTATAAGAAGGTCAGAGGGATACAGTAAACCTGAAGTGAAGCGTCGGAATCTATAACTAGTGTCACAGGAATGGTTCAAAACATAGTCAGTAAGAAGAGTCAGTCTTCTTGTCCTTAAGTCGGCATTGTGCCTCTTGTATTTAATTCCGATGCAATTGCTGTGTTTCATTGTGAATGAGAAGGTCCAAGGGATACAGTAAACCTGGAGTGAAGCATCGGAATCTATAACTAGTGTCACAGTAATGGTACAAAACATAGACAGTAGGAAGAGGCAGTTTTCTTGTACTTAAGTCGGCATTGTGCCATTTGTATTTCATTCCGATGCAATTTCTGTGTTTCATCGTCAATAAGAAGGTCAGAGGGGTACAGTAAACCTGAAGCGAAGCATCGGAATCCAAAACTAGTGTCACAGGAATGGTTAAAATCATGGACAGTAGGAAGGGAAAGTCTTCTTGTACTCAAGTCGGTATTGTTCCCTCTGTATTTAATTCCGATGCAATTTCTGTGTTTCATCGTCAATAAGAATGTCCAAGGTATACAGTAAACCTGGAGTGAAGCATCGGAATCTATAACTAGTGCCGCAGGAGTGGTTCAAAACATAGACAGTAAGAAGAGGCAGTCATCTTGTACTTAAGACGGCATTGTGCCTTTTGTATTTAATTCCGATGCAATTTCTGTGTTTCATCGTCTATAAGAAGGTCCAAGGGATACGGTAAACCTGAAGTGAAGCATCGGAATCTATAAGTAGTGCCACAAGAATGGTTTAAAACATAGACAGTAGGAAGAGTCAGTCTTCTTGTACTTAAGTTGGCATTGTGCCTTTTGTATTTAATTCCGATGCAATTTCTGTGTTTCATCGTCAATAAGAAGGTCCAAGGGATACAGTAAACCTGAAGTGAAGCATCAGAATCTCTAATTAGTGTCCCAGGAATGGTTCAAAACATAGTCGGTAAGAAGAGTCTGTCTTCTTGTACGTAAGTCGGCATTGTGCCTTTTGTATTTAATTAGGATGCAATTTCTGTGTTTCATCGTCAATAAGAAGGTCAGAGGGATACAGCAAACCTGAAGTGACGGGCATCGGAATCTATAACTAGTGTCACAGGAATGGTTCAAAACATAGACAGTAAGAAGGGTCAGTCTTCTTGTACTTATGTCGGCATTGTGCCATTTGAATTTAATTCCGATGCAATTTCTGTGATTCATCGTCAATAAGAAGGTCCAAGGGATACAGTAAACCTGAAGTGAAGCATCGGAATCAATAACTAGTGTCACAGGAATGGTTCAAAACATAGTCGGTAAGAAGAGTCTGTCTTCTTGTCCTTAAGCCGGCATTGTGCCTTTTGCATTTAATACCGATGCAATTTCTGTGTTTCATCGTCAATTACAAGGTCCAAGGGATACAGTAAGCCTGGAGTGAAACATCGGAATGTATAACTAGTGTCACAGGAATGGTTCAAAGCATAGACAGTAAGAAGAGTCAGTCTTCTTGTACTTAAGTCGACATTGTGCCTTTTCTATTTAATTCCGATGCAAACTCTGTGTTTCATCGTTAATAAGATGTTCAGAGGCATAATATAAACCTGAAGTGTAACATCGAAATCTATAACTAGTTCACAAGAATGGTTCAAAACTTAGTCAGGAAGAACAGCCAGTCCTCTTGTCCTTAAGTCGGCATTGTGCCTTTTGTATTTAATTCCGATGCAATTTCTGTGTTTCATCGTCAATAAGAAAGTCAGAGGGATACATTAAACCTGAAGTGAAGCATCGGAATCTATAGCTAGTGTCACATGAATGGTTCAAAACATAGTCAGTGAGAAGAGACAGTCTTCTTGTCCATAAGTCGGCATTGTGCCTTTTGTATTTTATTCCGATGCAATTTCTGTGTTTCATCGTCAGTAAGAAGGTCCAAGGGATACAGTAAACCTGGATCGAAGCATCGGAATCTATAACTAATGTCAATGGAATGGTTCAAAACATAGACTGTAAGAAGAGTCAGTCTTCTTGTACTTAAGTCGCCATTGTGCCTTTTATATTTAATGCCGATGCAATTTCTGTGTTTCATTGTCAAAAAGGAGGTCAGAGGGATACAGTAAACCTTAAGTGAAGCATCGGAATCTATAACTAGTGTCACAGGAAGGGTTCAAAACATAGTCAGTAAGAAGAGTCAGTCTCCTTGTCCTTAAGTCGGCATTGTGCCTTTTGTATTTAATTCCGATGCAATTTCTGTGTTTCATCGTCAAAATGGAGGTCAGAGGGATACACTAAACCTTAAGTGCAGCATCGGAATCTATAACTAGTGTCACAAGAATGGTTCAAACTTAGACAGTAGGAAGAGTCAGTCTTCTTGTACTTCAGTTGGCATTGTGCCTTTTGTATTTAATTCCGTTGCAATTTCTGTGTTTCATCGTCAATAACAAGGTCCAAGGGATACAGTGAACCTGAAGTGAAGCATCGGAATCTATAACTAGTGTCACAGGAATGGTTCAAACATAGACAGTAAGAAGAGTCAGTCTTCTTGTACTTAAGTCGGCATTGTGCCTTTTGTATTTAATTCCGATGCAATTTCTGTCTTTCATCGTCAATAAGAAGGTGCAAGGGATACAGTAATCCTGAAGTGACGCATCGGAATCTATAACTAGAGTCACAGGAATGGTTCAAAGCATAGACAGTAAGAAGGGTCAGTCTTCTAGCACTTATGTCGGCGTTGTGCCTTTTGTATTTAATTCCAATGCAATTTCTGTGTTTCATCGTCAATAAGAAGGTCCAAGGGATACAGTAAACCTGAAGTGAAGGATCGGAATCTATAACTAGTGTCACAGGAATGGTTCAAAACATAGACAGTAAGAAAAGTCAGTCGTCTTGTACTTAAGTCGGCATTGTGCTTTTTCTATTTAATTCCGATGCAATTTCTGTGTTTCATCGTCAATAAGAAGGTCAGAGGGATACAGTAAACCCGAAGTGAAACATCCGAATCTATAACTAGTGTCACATGAATGGTTCATAACATAGTCAGTAAAAGGAGTCAGTCTTCTTGTACTTAAATCGGCATTGTGCCTTTTGTATTTAATTCCGAGGCAATTTCTGTGTTTCATCGTCAATAAGAAGATCCAAGGTATACAGTAAACCTGAAGTGAAGCATCGGAATCTATAACTTGTGTCACAGGAATGGTTCAAAACATAGACAGTAGGAAGAGTCAGTCGTCTTGTACTTAAGTCGGCATTGTGCCTTTTGTATTTAATTCCGATGCAATTTCTGTGTTTCATCGTCAAAAAGGAGGTCAGAGGGATACACTAAACCTTAAGTGAAGCATCGGAATCTATAGGTAGTGTCACAGGAATAGTTCAAATATAGACACTAAGAGGAGTCACTCTTTTTGTACTTAAGTCTTCATTGTGCCTTTTGTATTTATTTAACTATGCAATTTCTGTGTTTCATCGTCAATAAGAAGGTCCAAGGGATACAGTAAACCTCAAGTGAAGCATCGGAATCTATAACTGGTGTCACAGGAATGGTTCAAACATAGTCAGTAGGAAGAGTCGGTCTTCATGTACTTAAGTCGGCATTGTGCCTTTTGTATTTAATTCCGATGCAATTTTTGTGTTTCATCGTTTATAAGAAGGTTCAAGGGATACGGTAAACCTGAAGTGAAGCATCGGAATCTATAACTAGTGCCACAAGAATGGTTTAAAACATAGACTGTAGGAAGAGTCAGTCTTCATGTACTTAAGTCGGCATTGTGCCTTTTGTATTTACTTCCGATGCAATTTCTGTGTTTCATCGTCAATAACAAGGTCCAAGGGATACAGTAAACCTGAAGTGAAGCATCAGAATCTATAATTAGTGTCCCAGGAATGGTTCAAAACATAGACAGTAAGAAGAGTCAGTCTTCTTGTACTTAAGTCGGCATTGTGCCTTTTGCATTTAATTCCGATGCAATTTCTGTGATTCATCGTCAACAAGAAGGTCAGAGGGATACAGTAAACCTGAAGTGAAGCATCGCAATCTATAACTAGTGTCACAGGAATGGTTCAAATCATAGTCAGTAAGAAGAGTCAGTCTTCTTGTACGTAAGTCGACATTGTGCCTTTTGTATTTAATTCCGATGCAATTTCTGTGTTTCATCGTCAATAAGAAGGTCAGAGGGATACAGTAAACTTGAATTGACGCCTCGGAATCTATAACTAGTGTCACAGGAATGGTTCAAATCATAGACAGTAAGAAGGGTCAGTCTTCTTGTACTGAAGTCGGCATTGTGTCATTTGTATTTAATTCCGATGCAATTTCTGTGATTCATCGTCAATAAGAAGGTCCAAGGGATAAAGTAAACCTGAAGTGAAGCATCCGAATCTATAACTAGTGTCACAGGAATAGTTCAAAACATAGTCGGTAAGAAGAGTCTGTCTTCTTGTCCTTAAGCCGACATTGTGCCTTTTGTATTTAATACCGATGCAATTTCTGTGTCTCATCGTCAATAACAAGGTCCAAGGGATACAGTAAACCTGAAGTGAAGCATCGGAATCTATAACTAGTGCCACAAGAATGGTTTAAAACATAGAATGTAGGAAGAGTCAGTCTTCATGTACTTAAGTCGGCATTGTGCCTTTTGTATTTAATTCCGATTCAATTTTTGTGTTTCATCGTCTATAAGAAGGTCCAAGGGATACGGTAAACCTGAAGTGAAGCATCGGAATCTATAACTAGTGCCACAAGAATGGTTTAAAACATAGACTGTAGGAAGAGTCAGTCTTCATGTACTTAAGTCGGCATTGAGCCTTTTGTATTTAATTCCGATGCAATTTCTGTGTTTCATCGTCAATAAGAAGGTCCAAGGGATACAGTAAACCTGAAGTGAAGCATCAGAATCTATAATTAGTGTCCCAGGAATGGTTCAAATCATAGACAGTAAGAAGAGTCAGTCTTCTTGTACTTAAGTCGGCATTGTGCCTTTTGCATTTAATTCCGATGCAATTTCTGTGATTCATCGTCAACAAGAAGGTCAGAGGGATACAGTAAACCTGAAGTGAAGCATCGCAATCTATAACTAGTGTCACAGGAATGGTTCAAATCATAGTCAGTAAGAAGAGTCAGTCTTCTTGTACTTAAGTCGACATTGTGCCTTTTGTATTTAATTCCGATGCAATTTCTGTCTTTCATCGTCAATAAGAAGGTCAGAGGGATACAGTAAACTTGAAGTGACGCCTCGGAATCTATAACTAGTGTCACAGGAATGGTTCAAATCATAGACAGTAAGAAGGGTCAGTCTTCTTGTACCTAAGTCGGCATTGTGTCATTTGTATTTAATTCCGATGCAATTTCTGTGATTCATCGTCAATAAGAAGGTCCAAGGGATACAGTAAACCTGAAGTGAAGCATCGGAATCTATAACTAGTGTCACAGGAATGGTTCAAAACATCGTCACTAAAAACAGCCAGTCCTTTTGTTCTTAAGTCGGCATTGTGCCTTTTGTATTTAATTCCAATGCAATTTCAGTGTTTCATCGTCAAAAAGGAGGTCAGAGGGATACACTAAACCTTAAGTGAAGCATCGGAATCTATAGCTAGTGTCACAGGAATGGTTCAAACATAGTCAGTAAGAAGAGTCAGTCTTCTTGTACTTAAGTCGGCATTGTGCCTTTTGTATTTAATTCCGATGCAATTTCTGTGTTTCATCGTCAATAACAAGGTCCAAGGGATACAGTGAAACTGAAGTGAAGCATCGGAATCTGTAACTAGTGTCACAGGAATGGTTCAAACATAGACAGTAAGAAGAGTCAGTCTTCTTGTACTTAAGTCGGCATTGTGCCTTTTGTATTTAATTCCGATGCAATTTCTGTGTTTCATCGTCAATAAGGAGGTCAGAGGGATACAGTAAACCTGAAGGGAAGCATCGCAATCTATAACTAGTCTCACAGGAATGGTTAAAATCATAGTCAGTAAGAAAAGTCAGTCTTCTTGTACTTAAGTCGGCATTGTGCCTCTTGTATTTATTTCCGTTGCAATTTTTGTGTTTCATCGTCAATAAGAAGGTCAGAGGGATACAGTAAACCTGAAGTGACGCATCGGAATCTATAACTAGAGTCACAGGAATGGTTCAAAGCATAGACAGTAAGGAGGGTCAGTCTTCTTGCACTTATGTCGGTATTGTGCCTTTTGTATTTAATTCCAATGCAATTTCTGTGTTTCATCGTCAATAAGAAGGTGCAAGGGATAAAGTAAACCTGAAGTGAAGCATCGGAATCTATAACTAGTGTCACAGGAACGGTTCAAAACATAGACAGTAAGAAAAGTCAGTCGTCTTGTACATAAGTCGGCATTGTGCTTTTTCTATTTAATTCCGATGCAATTTCTGTGTTTCATCGTCAATAAGAAGGTCCAAGGGATACAGTAAACCTCAGGGGAAGCATCGGAATCTATAACTAGTGTCACAGGAATGGTTCAAAACATAGTCAGTAGGAAGAGTCGGTCTTCATGTAATTAAGTCGGCATTGTGCCTTTTGTATTTAATTCCGATGCAATTTCTGTGTTTCATCGTCAATAAGAAGGTCCAAGGGATACAGTAAACGTGGAGTGAAGCGTCGGAATCTATAACTAGTGTCACAGAAATTTTTCAGAAAATAGACACTAAGATGAGTCAGTCTTCTTGTACTGAAGTCGGCATTGTGCCTTTTGCATTCAATTCCTATGCTATTTCTGTGTTTCATCGTCAATAGGAAGGTCCAAGGTATACAGTAAACCTCAAGTGAAGCAATGGAATCTATAACTGGTGTCACAGGAATGGTTCAAATCATAGTCAGTAGGAAGTGTCGGTCTTCATGTACTTATGTCGGCATTGTGCAATTTGTATTTAATTCCGATGCAATTTCTGTGTTTCATCGTCAATAAGAAGGTCAGAGGGATACAGTTAACCTGATGGGAAGCATCGCAATCCATAACTAGTCTCACAGGAATGGTTCAAATCATAGTCAGTAAGTAGAGTCAGTCTTCTTGTACTTAAGTCGGCATTGTGCCTCTTGTATTTAATTCCGATGCAATTTCTGTGTTTCATCGTCAATAAGAAGGTCAGAGGGATACAGTAAACTTGAAGTGACGCATCGATATCTATAACTAGTGTCACAGAAATGGTTCAAATCATACTCAGTAGGAAGTGTCAGTCCTCATGTACGTAGGTCGGCATTGTGCCTTTTGTATTTAATTCCGATGCAATTTCTGTGTTTCATCGTCAATAAGAAGGTCAGAGGGATACAGTAAACCTGAGGTGAAGCATCGCAATCTATAACTAGTCTCACAGGAATGGTTCAAAACATTGTAAGTAAAAGGAGTCAGTCTTCTTGTACTTAAGTCGGCATTGTGCCTTTTGTATTTAATTCTGAGGCAATTTCTGTGTTTCATCGTCGATAAGAAGGTCCAAGGAATACAGTAAACCTCAAGTGAAGCATCGGAATCTATAACTAGTGTCACAAGAATGGTTCAAATCATAGTCAGTAGGAAGTGTCGGTCTTCATGTACTTAAGTCGTCATTGTGCCTTTTGTATTTAATTCCGATGTAATTTCTGTGTTTCATCGTCAATAAGAAGATCAGAGGGATACAGTAAACCTGAAGGGAAGCATCGCAATCTATAACTAGTCTCACAGGAATGGTTCAAACCATAGTCAGTAAGAAGAATCAGTCTTCTTCTACTTATGTCGGCATTGTGCCTCTTGTATTTAATTCCGATGCAATTTCTGTGTTTCATCGTCAATAAGAATGTCAGAGGAATACAGTCAACCTGAAGTGACGCATCGGAATCCATAACTAGTGTCACAGGAATGGTTCAAAACATAGTCAGTAGGAAGAGTCGGTCTTCATGTACTTAAGTCGGCATTGTGCCTTTTGTATTTAATTCCGATGCAATTTCTGTGCATCATCGTCAATAAGAAGGTCCAAGGGATACAGTAAACCTGAAGTGAAGCGTCGGAATCTATAACTAGTGTCACAGGAATGGTTCAGAACATAGACAGTAAGATGAGTCGGTCTTCTTGTACTTAAGTCGGCATTGTGCCTTTTGCATTTAATTCCAATGCAATTTCTGTGTTTCATCGTCAATAAGAAGGTCAAGGGATACAGTAAACCTCAAGAGAAGCATCGGAATCTATAACTAGTGTCACAGGAATGGTTCAAATCATAGTCAGTAGGAAGTGTCGGACTTCATGTACTTAAGTCGGCATTGTGCCTTTCGTATTTAATTCCGATGCAATTTCTGTGTTTCATCGTCAATAAGAAGGTCCAAGGGAAACAGTAAACCTGGAGTGAAGCGTCGAAATCTATAACTAGTGTCACAGGAATGGTTCAGAACATAGACACTAAGATGAGTCAGTCTTCTTGTACTTAAGTCGGCATTGTGCCTTTTGCATTCAATTCCTATGCTATTTCTGTGCTTCATCGTCAATAGGAAGGTCCAAGGTATACAGTAAACCTCAAGTGAAGCATCGGAATCTATAACTGGTGTCACAGGAATGGTTCAAATCATAGTCAGTAGGAAGTGTCGGTCTCCATGTACTTAAGTCGGCATTGTGCCTTCTGTATTTAATTCCGATGCAATATCTGTGTTTCATCGTCAATAAGAAGGTCAGAGGGATACAGTTAACCTGAAGGGAAGCATCGCAATCTATAACCAGTCTCACAGGAATGGATCAAATCATAGTCAGTAAGAAGAGTCAGTCATCTTGTACTTAAGTCGGCATTGTGCCTCTTGTATTTAATTCCGATGCAATTTCTGTGTTTCATCGTCAATAAGAAGGTCAGATGGATACAGTAAACTTGAAGTGACGCATCGGAATCTATAACTAGTGTCACAGGAATGGTTCAAATCATAGTCAGTAGGAAGTGTCGGTCCTCATGTATGTAAGTCGGCATTGTGCCTTTTGTATTTAATTCCGATGCAATTTCTGTGTTTCATCGTCAATAAGAAAGTCAGAGGGATACAGTAAACCTGAGGAGAAGCATCGCAATCTATAACTAGTCTCACAGGAATGGTTCAAAACATTGTAAGTAAAAGGAGTCATTCTTCTTGTACTTAAGTCGGCATTGTGCCTTTTGTATTTAATTCCGAGGCAATTTCTGTGTTTCATCGTCGATAAGAAGGTCCAAGGGATACAGTAAACCTCAAGTGAAGCATCGGAATCTATAACTAGTGTCACAAGAATGGTTCAAATCATAGTCAGTAGGAAGTGTCGGTCTTCATGTACTTAAGTCGTCATTGTGCCTCTTGTATTTAATTCCGATGCAATTTCTGTGTTTCATCGTCAATAAGAAGGTCAGAGGAATACAGTCAACCTGAAGTGACGCATCGGAATCTATAACTAGTGTCACAGGAATGGTTCAAATCATAGTCAAAAGGAAGTGTCGGTCTTCATGTACTTAAGTCGGCATTGTGCCTTTTGTATTTAATTCCGATGCAATTTCTGTGCTTCATCGTCAATAAGAAGGTCCAAGGGATAAAGTAAACCTGAAGTGAAGTTTCGGAATCTATAACTAGTGTCACAGGAATGGTTCAAAACATAGACAGTAGGAAGACTCAGTCTTCTTCTACTTAAGTCGGCATTGTGCCATTTCTATTTAATTCCGATGCAATTTCTGTGTTTCATCGTCAAAAAGTAGGTCAGAGGGGTACACTAAAGCTGAAGTGAAGCATCGGAATCTATAACTAGTGTCACAGGAATGGTTCAAAACATAGTCAGTAAGAGGAGTCAGTCTTTTTGTACTTAAGTCGGCAGTGTTCCTATTGTGTTAATTCCGATGGGATTTCTGTATTTCATCGTCAATAAGAAGGTCCAAGGGGTACAGTAAACCTGAAGTGAAGCATCGGAATCTATAACTAGTGTCACAGGAATGGTTCAGAACATAGACAGTAAGATGAGTCAGTCTTCTTGTACTTAAGTCGGCATTGTGCCTTTTGTATTTAATTCCGATGCTATTTCTGTGTTTCATCGTCAATAAGAAGATCAGAGGGATACAGTAAACCTGCAGTGACGCATCGGAATCTATAACTAGTGTCACTGGAATGGTTCAAATCATAGTCAGTAGGAAGTGTCGGTCTTCATGTACGTAAGTCGGCATTGTGCCTTTTGTATTTAATTCCGATGCAATTTCTGTGTTTCATCGTCAATAAGAAGGTCAGAGGGATAAAGTAAACCTGAAGTGAAGCATCGCAATCTATAACTAGTCTCACTGGAATGGTTCAAATCATAGTCAGTAAGCGGAGTCAGTCTTCTTGTACTTAAGTCGGCATTTTGCCTCTTGTATTTAATTCCAATGCAATTTCTGTGTTTCATCGTCAATAAGAAGGTCAGAGGGATACAGTAAACCTGCAGTGACGCATCGGAATCTATAACTAGTGTCACAGGAATGGTTCAAATCATAGTCAGTAGGAAGTGTCGGTCTTCATGTACGTAAGTCGGCATTGTGCCATTTGTATTTAATTCCGATGCAATTTCTGTGTTTCATCGTCAATAAGAAGGTCAGAGGGATACAGTAAACCTCAAGTGAAGCATCGCAATCTATAACTAGTCTCACAGGAATGGTTCAAAGCATAGTCAGTAAAAGGTGTCAGTCTTCTTGTACTTAAGTCGATGTTGTGCCTTTTGTATTTAATTCCGAGGCAATTTCTGTGTTTCATCGTCAATAAGAAGGTCCAAGGGATACAGTAAACCTCAAGTGAAGCATCGGAATCTATAACTAGTGTTACAGGAATGGTTCAAATCATAGTCAGTAGGAAGTGTCGGTCTTCATGTACTTAAGTCGGCATTGTGAATTTTGTATTTAATTCCGATGTAATTTCTGTGTTTCATCGTCAATAAGAAGGTCAGAGGGATACAGTAAACCTGAAGTGAAGCATCGGAATCTATAACTAGAGTCACAGGAATGGTTCAAAACATAGACAGTAAGAAGGGTCAGTCTTTTTGCACTTATGTCGGCATGGTGCCTTTTGTATTTAATTCCAATGCAATTTCTGTGTTTCATCGTCAATAAGAAGGTCCAAGCGATACAGTAAACCTGAAGTGAAGCATCGGAAGCTATAACTAGCGTCACAGGAATGGTTCAAATCATAGACAGTAAGAAAAGTCAGTCGTCTTGTACTTAAGTCGGCATTGTGCTTTTTCTATTTAATTCCGATGCTATTTCTGTGTTTCATCGTCAATAAGAAGGTCAGAGGGATACAGTAAATCTGAAGTGAAGCATCCGAATCTATAACTAGTGTCACATGAATGGTTCAAAGCATAGTCAGTAAAAGGAGTCAGTCTTCTTGTACTTAAATCGGCATTGTGCCTCTTGTATTTAAATCCGATGCAATTTCTGTGTTTCATCGTCAATAAGAATGTCAGAGGAATACAGTCAACCTGAAGTGACGCATCGGAATCTATAACTAGTGTCACAGGAATGGTTCAAATCATAGTCAAAAGGAAGTGTCGGTCTTCAAGTACTTAAGTCGGCATTGTGCCTTTTGTATTTAATTCCGATGCAATTTCTGTGTTTCATCGTCAATAAGAAGGTCAGAGGGATACAGTAAACCTGAAGTGAAGCATCGGAATCTTTAACTAGTGTCACAGGAATGGTTCAGAACATAGACAGTAAGATGAGTCAGTCTTCTTGTACTTAAGTTGGCATTGTGCCTTTTGTATTTAATTCCGATGCAATTTCTGTGTTTCATCGTCAATAAGAAGGTCCAAGGGATACAGTAAACCTCAAGTGAAGCATCGGAATCTATAACTAGTGTCACAGGAATGGTTCAAAACATAGTCAGTAGGAAGAGTCGGTCTTCATGTACTTAAGTCGGCATTGTGCCTTTTGTATTTAATTCCGATGCAATTTCTGTGCTTCATCGTCAATAAGAAGGTCCAAGGGATACAGTAAACCTGAAGTGAAGCGTCGGAATCTATAACTAGTGTCACAGGAATGGTTCAGAACATAGACAGTAAGATGAGTAAGTCTTCTTGTACTTAAGTCGGCATTGTGCCTTTTGCATTTAATTCCAATGCAATTTCTGTGTTTCATCGTCAATAAGAAGGTCAAGGGATACAGTAAACCTCAAGAGAAGCATCGGAATCTATAACTAGTGTCACAGGAATGGTTCAAATCATAGTCAGTAGGAAGTGTCGGTCTTCATGTACTTAAGTCGGCATTGTGCCTTTCGTATTTAATTCCGATGCAATTTCTGTGTTTCATCGTCAATAAGAAGGTCCAAGGGAAACAGTAAACCTGGAGTGAAGCGTCGGAATCTATAACTAGTGTCACAGGAATGGTTCAGAACATAGACACTAAGATGAGTCAGTCTTCTTGTACTTAAGTCGGCATTGTGCCTTTTGCATTCAATTCCTATGCTATTTCTGTGTTTCATCGTCAATAGGAAGGTCCAAGGTATACAGTAAACCTCAAGTGAAGCATCGGAATCTATAACTGGTGACACAGGAATGGTTCAAATCATAGTCAGTAGGAAGTGTCGGTCTTCATGTACTTAAGTCGGCATTGTGCCTTCTGTATTTAATTCCGATGCAATATCTGTGTTTCATCGTCAATAAGAAGGTCAGAGGGATACAGTTAACCTGAAGGGAAGCATCGCAATCTATAACCAGTCTCACAGGAATGGTTCAAATCATAGTCAGTAAGAAGAGTCAGTCTTCTTGTACTTAAGTCGGCATTGTGCCTCTTGTATTTAATTCCGATGCAATTTCTGTGTTTCATCGTCAATAAGAAGGTCAGAGGGATACAGTAAACTTGAAGTGACGCATCGGAATCTATAACTAGTGTCACAGGAATGGTTCAAATCATAGTCAGTAGGAAGTGTCGGTCCTCATGTACGTAAGTCGGCATTGTGCCTTTTGTATTTAATTCCGATGCAATTTCTGTGTTTCATCGTCAATAAGAAAGTCAGAGGGATACAGTAAACCTGAGGTGAAGCATCGCAATCTATAACTAGTCTCACATGAATGGTTCAAAACATTGTAAGTAAAAGGAGTCATTCTTCTTGTACTTAAGTCGGCATTGTGCCTTTTGTATTTAATTCCGAGGCAATTTCTGTGTTTCATCGTCGATAAGAAGGTCCAAGGGATACAGTAAACCTCAAGTGAAGCATCGGAATCTATAACTAGTGTCACAAGAATGGTTCAAATCATAGTCAGTAGGAAGTGTCGGTCTTCATGTACTTAAGTCGTCATTGTGCCTTTTGTATTTAATTCCGATGTAATTTCCGTGTTTCATCGTCAATAAGAAGGTGAGAGGGATACAGTAAACCTGAAGGGAAGCATCGCAATCTATAACTAGTCTCACAGGAATGGTTCAAATCATAGTCAGTAAGAAGAATCAGTCTTCTTCTACTTAAGTCGGTATTGTGCCTCTTGTATTTAATTCCGATGCAATTTCTGTGTTTCATCGTCAATAAGAAGGTCAGAGGAATACAGTCAACCTGAAGTGACGCATCGGAATCTATAACTAGTGTCACAGGAATGGTTCAAATCATAGTTAAAAGGAAGTGTCGGTCTTCATGTACTTAAGTCGGCATCGTGCCTTTTGTATTTAATTCCGATGCAATTTCTGTGTTTCATCGTCAATAAGAAGGTCCAAGGGATACAGTAAACCTCAAGTGAAGCATCGGAATCTATAACTAGTGTCACAGGAATGGTTCAAAACATAGGCAGTAGGAAGAGTCGGTCTTCATGTACTTAAGTCGGCATTGTGCCTTTTGTATTTAATTCCGATGCAATTTCTGTGCTTCATCGTCAATAAGAAGGTCCAAGGGATACAGTAAACCTGAAGTGAAGTTTCGGAATCTATAACTAGTGTCACAGGAATGGTTCAAAACATAGACAGTAGGAAGACTCAGTCTTCTTCTACTTAAGTCGGCATTGTGCCTTTTCTATTTAATTCCGATGCAATTTCTGTGTTTCATCGTCAAAAAGTAGGTCAGAGGGGTACAGTAAAGCTGAAGTGAAGCATCGGAATCTATAACTAGTGTCACAGGAATGGTTCAAAACATAGTCAGTAAGAGGAGTCAGTCTTTTTGTACTTAAGTCGGCAGTGTTCCTATTGTGTTAATTCCGATGGGATTTCTGTATTTCATCGTCAATAAGAAGGTCCAAGGGGTACAGTAAACCTGAAGTGAAGCATCGGAATCTATAACTAGTGTCACAGGAATGGTTCAGAACATAGACAGTAAGATGAGTCAGTCTTCTTGTACTTAAGTCGGCATTGTGCCTTTTGTATTTAATTCCGATGCTATTTCTGTGTTTCATCGTCAATAAGAAGCTCAGAGGGATACAGTAAACCTGCAGTGACGCATCGGAATCTATAACTAGTGTCACTGGAATGGTTCAAATCATAGTCAGTAGGAAGTGTCGGTCTTCATGTACGTAAGTCGGCATTGTGCCTTTTGTATTTAATTCCGATGCAATTTCTGTGTTTCATCGTCAATAAGAAGGTCAGAGGGATAAAGTAAACCTGAAGTGAAGCATCGCAATCTATAACTAGTCTCACTGGAATGGTTCAAATCATAGTCAGTAAGCGGAGTCAGTCTTCTTGTACTTAAGTCGGCATTTTGCCTCTTGTATTTAATTCCAATGCAATTTCTGTGTTTCATCGTCAATAAGAAGGTCAGAGGGATACAGTAAACCTGCAGTGACGCATCGGAATCTATAACTAGTGTCACAGGAATGGTTCAAATCATAGTCAGTAGGAAGTGTCGGTCTTCATGTACGTAAGTCGGCATTGTGCCATTTGTATTTAATTCCGATGCAATTTCTGTGTTTCATCGTCAATAAGAAGGTCAGAGGGATACAGTAAACCTCAAGTGAAGCATCGCAATCTATAACTAGTCTCACAGGAATGGTTCAAAGCATAGTCAGTAAAAGGAGTCAGTCTTCTTGTACTTAAGTCGATGTTGTGCCTTTTGTATTTAATTCCGAGGCAATTTCTGTGTTTCATCGTCAATAAGAAGGTCCAAGGGATACAGTAAACCTCAAGTGAAGCATCGGAATCTATAACTAGTGTTACAGGAATGGTTCAAATCATAGTCAGTAGGAAGTGTCGGTCTTCATGTACTTAAGTCGGCATTGTGAATTTTGTATTTAATTCCGATGTAATTTCTGTGTTTCATCGTCAATAAGAAGGTCAGAGGGATACAGTAAACCTGAAGTGAAGCATCGGAATCTATAACTAGAGTCACAGGAATGGTTCAAAACATAGACAGTAAGAAGGGTCAGTCTTCTTGCACTTATGTCGGCATGGTGCCTTTTGTATTTAATTCCAATGCAATTTCTGTGTTTCATCGTCAATAAGAAGGTCCAAGCGATACAGTAAACCTGAAGTGAAGCATCGGAAGCTATAACTAGTGTCACAGGAATGGTTCAAATCATAGACAGTAAGAAAAGTCAGTCGTCTTGTACTTAAGTCGGCATTGTGCTTTTTCTATTTAATTCCGATGCTATTTCTGTGTTTCATCGTCAATAAGAAGGTCAGAGGGATACAGTAAACCTGAAGTGAAGCATCCGAATCTATAACTAGTGTCACATGAATGGTTCAAAGCATAGTCAGTAAAAGGAGTCAGTCTTCTTGTACTTAAATCGGCATTGTGCCTTTTGTATTTAATTCCGAGGCAATTTCTGTGTTTCATCGTCAATAAGAAGGTCCAAGGTATACAGTAAACCTGAAGTGAAGCATCGGAATCTATAACTTGTGTCACAGGAATGGTTCAAAACATAGACAGTAGGAAGAGTCAGTCTTCTTGTACTTAAGTCGGCATTGTGCCTTTTGTATTTAATTCCGATGCAATTTCTGTGTTTCATCGTCAAAAAGGAGTTCAGAGGGATACACTAAACCTTAAGTGAAGCATCGGAATCTATAGTTAGTGTCACAGGAATGGTTCAAATCATAGTCAGTAAGAAGAGTCAGTCTTCTCGTACTTAAGTCGGCATTGTGCCTCTTGTATTTAATTCCGATGCAATTTCAGTGTTTCATCGTCAAAAAGTAGGTCAGAGAGGTACAGTAAAGCTGAAGAGAAGCATCGGATTCTATAACTAGTGTCACAGGAATGGTTCAAAACATAGTCAGTAAGAGGAGTCAGTCCTTTTGTACTCTAGTCGGCAGTGTTCCTATTGTGTTAATTCCGATGCGATTTCTGTATTTCATCGTCAATAAGAAGGTCCAAGGGATGCAGTAAACCTGAAGTGAAGCATCGGAATCTATAACTAGTGTCACAGGAATGGTTCAGAACATATACAGTAAGATGAGTCAGTCTTCTTGCACTTAAGTCGGCATTGTGCCTTTTGTATATAATTCCGATGCAATTTCTGTGTTTCATCGTCAATAAGAAGGTCCATGGGATAAAGTAAACCTCAAGTGAAGCATCGGAATCTATAACTGGTGTCACAGGAATGGTTCACACATAGTCAGTAGGAAGAGTCGGTCTTCATGTACTTAAGTCGGCATTGTGCCTTTTGTATTTAATTCCGATGTAATTTCTGTGTTTCATCGTCAAGAAGAAGGTCCAAGGGATACAGTAAACCTGAAGTGAAGCATCGGAATCTATAACTAGTGTCACAAGAATGGTTCAAAACTTAGACAGTAGGAAGAGTCAGTCTTCTTGTACTTCAGTTGGCATTGTGCCTTTTGTATTTAATTCCGATGCAATTTCTGTGTTTCATCGTCAATAACAAGGTCCAAGGGATACAGTGAACCTGAAGTGAAGCATCGCAATCTATAACTAGTCTCACAGGAATGGTTCAAATCATAGTCAGTAAGAAGAGACAGTCTTCTTGTACTTAAGTCGGCATTGTGCCTCTTGTATTTAATTCCGATGCAATTTCTGTATTTCATCGTCAATAAGAAGGTCCAAGGGATGCAGTAAACCTGAAGTGAAGCATCGGAATCTATAACTAGTGTCACAGGAATAGTTCAGAACATAGACATTAAGATGAGTCAGTCTTCTTGCACTTAAGTCGGCATTGTGCCTTTTGTATATAATTCCGATGCAATTTCTGTGTTTCATCGTCAATAAGAAGGTCCATGGGATAAAGTAAACCTCAAGTGAAGCATCGGAATCTATAACTGGTGTCACAGGAATGGTACAAACATAGTCAGTAGGAAGAGTCGGTCTTCATGTACTTAAGTCGGCATTGTGCCTTTTGTATTTAATTCCGATGTAATTTCTGTGTTTCATCGTCAAGAAGAAGGTCCAAGGGATACAGTAAACCTGAAGTGAAGCATCGGAATCTATAACTAGTGTCACAAGAATGGTTCAAAACTTAGACAGTAGGAAGAGTCTGTCTTCTTGTACTTCAGTTGGCATTGTGCCTTTTGTATTTAATTCCGATGCAATTTCTGTGTTTCATCGTCAATAACAAGGTCCAAGGGATACAGTGAACCTGAAGTGAAGCATCGCAATCTATAACTAGTCTCACAGGAATGGTTCAAATCATAGTCAGTAAGAAGAGACAGTCTTCTTGTACTTAAGTCGGCATTGTGCCTCTTGTATTTAATTCCGATGCAATTTCTGTGTTTCATCGTCAATAAGAAGGTCAGAGGAATACAGTAAACCTGATGTGAAGCATCGGAATCTATAACTTGTGTCACAGGAATGGTTCAAAACATAGACAGTAGGAAGAGTCAGTCTTCTTGTACTGAAGTCGGCATTGTGCCTTTTCTATTTAATTCCGATGCAATTTCTGTGTTTCATCGTCAAAAAGTAGGTCAGAGGGGTACAGTAAAGCTGAAGTGAAGCATCGGTATCTATAACTAGTGTCACACGAATGGTTCGAAACATAGTCAGTAAGAGGAGTCAGTCTTTTTGTACTTAAGTCGGAAGTGTTCGTATTGTGTTAATTCCGATGCGATTTCTGTATTTCATTGTCAATGAGAAGGTCCAAGGGATACAGTAAACCTGAAGTGAAGCATCGGAATCTATAACTAGTTTCACAGGAATGGATTCAGAACATAGACAGTAAGATGAGTCAGTCTTCTTGTACTTAAGTCGGCATTGTGCCTTTTGTATTTAATTCCGTTGCCATTTCTGTGTTTCATCGTCAATAAGAAGGTCAGAGGGATACAGTGAACCTGAAGTGAAACATCGCAATCTATAACTAGTCTCACAGGAATGGTTCAAATCATAGTCAGTAAGAAGAGACAGTCTTCTTGTACTTAAGTCGGCATTGTGCCTCTTGTATTTAATTCCGATGCAATTTCTGTGTTTCATCGTCAATAAGAAGGTCAGAGGGATACAGTAAACCTGAAGTGAAGCATCGGAATCTATAACTAGTCTCACAGGAATTTTTCAAAACATCGTCAGTAAAAGGATTTAGTCTTCTTGTACTTAAATCGGCATTGTGCCTTTTGTATTTAATTCCGAGGCAATTTCTGTGTTTCATCGTCAATAAGAAGGTCCAAGGTACACAGTAAACCTGAAGTGAAGCATCGGAATCTAAAACTTGTGTCACAGGAATGGATCAAAACATAGACAGTGGGAAGAGTCAGTCTTCTTGTACTTAAGTCGGCATTGTGCCTTTTGTATTTAATTCCGATGCAATTTCTGTGTTTCATCATCAAAAAGGTGGTCAGAGGGATACAATAAACCTTAAGTGAAGCATCGGAATCTATAGCTAGTGTCACAGGAATGGTTCAAAACATAGTCAGTAAGAAGAGTCAGTCTCCTTGTCCTTAAGTCGGCATTGTGCCTTTTGTATTTAATTCCGATGCAATTTCTGTGTTTCATCGTCAATAAGAAGGTCCAAGGGATACAGTAAAACCGGAGTGAAGCATCGGAATCTATAACTAGTGTCACAGGAATGGTTCAAAACATAGACATTAAGAAGAGTCAGTCTTCTTGCACTTAAATCGGCATTGTGCCTTTTGTATATAATTCCGATGCAATTTCTGTGTTTCATCGTCAACAAGAAGGTCCAAGGGATAAAGTAAACCTCAAGTGAAGCATCGGAATCTATAACTGGTGTCACAGGAATGGTTCAAACATAGTCAGTAGGAAGAGTCGGTCTTCATGTACTTAAGTCGGCATTGTGCCTTTTGTATTTAATTCCGATGCAATTTCTGTGTTTCATCGTCAATAACAAGGTCCAAGGGATACAGTGAACCTGAAGTGAAGCATCGGAATCTATAACTAGTGTCACAGGAATGGCTCAAAACATAGACAGTAAGAAGAGTCAGTCTTCTTGTACTTAAGTCGGCATTGCGCCTTTTGTATTTAATTCCGATGCAATATCTGTGTTTCATCGTCAATAAGAAGGTCAGAGGGATACAGTAAACCAGAAGGGAAGCTTCGCAATCTATAACTAGTCTCACAGGAATGGTTCAAATAATAGTCAGTAAGAAGAGTCAGTCTTCTTGTACTTAAGTCGGCATTGTGCCTCTTGTATTTAATTCCGATGCAATTTCTGTGTTTCATCGTCAATAAGAAGGTCAGAGGGATACAGTAAACCTGAAGTGAAGCATCGCAATCTATAACTAGTCTCACAGGAATGGTTCAAAACATAGTCAGTAAGAGGAGTCAGTCTTCTTGTACTTAAGTCGGCATTCTGCCTTTTGTATTTAATTCCGAGGCAATTTCTGTGTTTCATCATCAATAAGAAGGTCCAAGGGATACAGTAAACCTCAAGTGAAGCATCGGAATCTGTAACTAGTGTCACAGGAATGGTTCAAATCATAGTCAGTAGGAAGTGTCGGTCTTCATGTACTTAAGTCGGCATTGTGCGTTTTGTATTTAATTCCAATGCAATTTCTGTGTTTCATCGTCAATAAGAAGGTCCAAGGGATATAGTTAACCTGAAGGGAAGCATCGCAATCTATAACTAGTCTCACAGGAATGGTTCAAATCATAGTCAGTAAGAAGAGTCAGTCTTCTTGTACTTAAGTCGGCATTGTGCCTATTGTATTTAATTCCGATGCAATTTCTGTGTTTCATCGTCAATAAGAAGGTCAGAGGGATACAGTAAACCTGAAGTGACGCATCGGAATCTATAACTAGTGTCACAGGAATGGTTCAAATCATAGTCTGTAGGAAGTGTCGGTCTTCATGTACGTAAGTCGGCATTGTGCCTCTTGTATTTAATTCCGATGCAATTTCTGTGTTTCATCGTCAATAAGACGGTCAGAGGGATACAGTAAACCTGAAGTGAAGCATCGCAATCTATAACTAGTCTCACAGGAATGGTTCAAAGCATAGACAGTAAGAAGGGTCAGTCGTCTTGCACTTATGTCGGCATTGTGCGTTTTGTATTTAATTCCAATGCAATTTCTGTGTTTCATCGTCAATAAGAAGGTCCAAGGGATACAGTTAACCTGAAGGGAAGCATCGCAATGTATAACTAGTCTCACAGGAGTGTTTCAAATCATAGTCAGTAAGAAGAGTCAGTCTTCTTGTACTTAAGTCGGCATTGTGCCTCTTGTATTTAATTCCGATGCAATTTCTGTGTTTCATCGTCAATAAGAAGGTCAGAGGGATACAGTAAACCTGAAGTGACGCATCGGAATCTATAACTAGTGTCACAGTAATTGTTCAAATCATAGTCAAAAGGTGGTGTCGGTCTTCATGTACTGAAGTCGGCATTGTGCCTTTTGTATTTAATTCCGAGGCAATTTCTGTGTTTCATCGTCAATAAGAAGGTCCAAGGGATACAGTAAACCTGAAGTGGAGCATCGGAATCTATAACTAGTGTCACAGGAATGGTTTAAAACATAGACAGTAGGAAGAGTGAGTCTTCTTGTACTTAAGTCGGCATTGGGCCTTTTCTATTTAATTCCGATGCAATTTCTGTGCTTCATCGTCAAAAAGTAGATCAGAGGGGTACAGTAAAGCTGAAGTGAAGCATCGGAATCTATAACTAGTGTCACAGGAATGGTTCAAACATAGTCAGTAAAAGGAGTCAGTCTTCTAGAACTTAAGTCGGCATTGTGCCTTTTGTATATAATTCCGATGCAATTTCTGTGTTTCATCGTCAACAAGAAGGTCCAAGGGATAAAGTAAACCTCAAGTGAAGCATCGGAATCTATAACTGGTGTCACAGGAATGGTTCAAACATAGTCAGTAGGAAGAGTCGGTCTTCATGTACTTAAGTCGGCATTGTGCCTTTTGTATTTAATTCCGATGCAATTTCTGTGTTTCATCGTCAATAACAAGGTCCAAGGGATACAGTGAACCTGAAGTGAAGCATCGGAATCTATAACTAGTGTCACAGGAATGGCTCAAAACATAGACAGTAAGAAGAGTCAGTCTTCTTGTACTTAAGTCGGCATTGCGCCTTTTGTATTTAATTCCGATGCAATATCTGTGTTTCATCGTCAATAAGAAGGTCAGAGGGATACAGTAAACCAGAAGGGAAGCTTCGCAATCTATAACTAGTCTCACAGGAATGGTTCAAATAATAGTCAGTAAGAAGAGTCAGTCTTCTTGTACTTAAGTCGGCATTGTGCCTCTTGTATTTAATTCCGATGCAATTTCTGTGTTTCATCGTCAATAAGAAGGTCAGAGGGATACAGTAAACCTTAAGTGAAGCATCGCAATCTATAACTAGTCTCACAGGAATGGTTCAAAACATAGTCAGTAAGAGGAGTCAGTCTTCTTGTACTTAAGTCGGCATTCTGCCTTTTGTATTTAATTCCGAGGCAATTTCTGTGTTTCATCATCAATAAGAAGGTCCAAGGGATACAGTAAACCTCAAGTGAAGCATCGGAATCTGTAACTAGTGTCACAGGAATGGTTCAAATCATAGTCAGTAGGAAGTGTCGGTCTTCATGTACTTAAGTCGGCATTGTGCGTTTTGTATTTAATTCCAATGCAATTTCTGTGTTTCATCGTCAATAAGAAGGTCCAAGGGATACAGTTAACCTGAAGGGAAGCATCGCAATCTATAACTAGTCTCACAGGAATGGTTCAAATCATAGTCAGTAAGAAGAGTCAGTCTTCTTGTACTTAAGTCGGCATTGTGCCTATTGTATTTAATTCCGATGCAATTTCTGTGTTTCATCGTCAATAAGAAGGTCAGAGGGATACAGTAAACCTGAAGTGACGCATCGGAATCTATAACTAGTGTCACAGGAATGGTTCAAATCATAGTCTGTAGGAAGTGTCGGTCTTCATGTACGTAAGTCGGCATTGTGCCTCTTGTATTTAATTCCGATGCAATTTCTGTGTTTCATCGTCAATAAGACGGTCAGAGGGATACAGTAAACCTGAAGTGAAGCATCGCAATCTATAACTAGTCTCACAGGAATGGTTCAAAGCATAGACAGTAAGAAGGGTCAGTCGTCTTGCACTTATGTCGGCATTGTGCGTTTTGTATTTAATTCCAATGCAACTTCTGTGTTTCATCGTCAATAAGAAGGTCGAAGGGATACAGTTAACCTGAAGGGAAGCATCGCAATGTATAACTAGTCTCACAGGAGTGTTTCAAATCATAGTCAGTAAGAAGAGTCAGTCTTCTTGTACTTAAGTCGGCATTGTGCCTCTTGTATTTAATTCCGATACAATTTCTGTGTTTCATCGTCAATAAGAAGGTCAGAGGGATACAGTAAACCTGAAGTGACGCATCGGAATCTATAACTAGTGTCACAGTAATTGTTCAAATCATAGTCAAAAGGTGGTGTCGGTCTTCATGTACTGAAGTCGGCATTGTGCCTTTTGTATTTAATTCCGAGGCAATTTCTGTGTTTCATCGTCAATAAGAAGGTCCAAGGGATACAGTAAACCTGAAGTGGAGCATCGGAATCTATAACTAGTGTCACAGGAATGGTTTAAAACATAGACAGTAGGAAGAGTGAGTCTTCTTGTACTTAAGTCGGCATTGGGCCTTTTCTATTTAATTCCGATGCAATTTCTGTGCTTCATCGTCAAAAAGTAGATCAGAGGGGTACAGTAAAGCTGAAGTGAAGCATCGGAATCTATAACTAGTGTCACAGGAATGGTTCAAACATAGTCAGTAAAAGGAGTCAGTCTTCTAGAACTTAAGTCGGCATTGTGCCTTTTGTATTGAATTCCGAGGCAATTTCTGTGTTTCATCGTCAATAAGAAGGTCCAAGGGATACAGTAAACCTGAAGTGAAGCATCGGAATCTATAACTAGTGTCACAGGAATGGTTCAAAACATAGACAGTTGGAAGAGTCAGTCTTCTTGTACTTAAGTCGGCATTGTGCCTTTTCTATTTAATTCCGATGCAACTTCTGTGTTTCATCGTTAAAAAGTAGGTCAGAGGGGTACAGTAAAGCTGAAGTGAAGCATCGGAATCTATAACTAGTGTCACAGGAATGGTTCAAAACTTAGTCACTAAGAGGAGTCAGTCTTTTTGTACTTAAGTCGCCAGTGTGCCTATTGTGTTAATTCCGATGCGATTTCTGTATTTCATCGTCAATAAGAAGGTCCAAGGGATACAGTAAACCCGAAGTGAAGCATCGGCATCTATAACTAGTGCCACAGGAATGGTTCAAAACATAGTCAGTAAGAGGAGTCAGTCTTTTTGTACTTAAGTCGGCAGTGTTCCTATTGTGTTAATTCCGATGCGATTTCTGTATTTCATCGTCTATAAGAAGGTCCAAGGGATACAGTAAACCTTAAGTGAAGCATCGTAATCTATATCTAGTGTAACAGGAATGGCTCAGATCATAGACAGTAAGACGAATCAGTCTTCTTGTACTGAAGTCGGCATTGTGCCTTTTGTATTTAATTCCGATGCAATTTCTGTGTTTCATCGTCAATAAGAAGGTCCAAGGGATACAGTAAACCTCAAGTGAAGCACCGGAATCTATAACTAGTGTCACAGGAATGGTTCAAAACATAGTCAGTAGGAAGACTCGGTCTTCATGTACTTAAGTCGGCATTGTGCCTTTTGTATTTAATTCCGAGGCAATTTCTGTATTTCATCGTCAATAAGAAGGTCCAAGGGATACAGTAAACCTCAAGTGAAGCATCGGAATCTATAACTAGTGTCACAGGAATGGTTCAAATCATAGTCAGTAGGAAGTGTCGGTCTTCATGTACTTAAGTCGGCATTGTGCCTTTTGTATTTAATTCCCATGTAATTTCTGTGTTTCGTCGTCAATAAGAAGGTCAGAGGGATACAGTAAACCTGAAGGGAAGCATCGCAATGTATAACTAGTCTCACAGGAATGGTTCAAATCATAGTCAGTAAGAAGAGTCAGTCTTCTTGTACTTAAGTCGGCATTGTGCCTCTTGTTTTTAATTCCGATGCAATTTCTGTGTTTCATCGTCAATAAGAAGATCAGAGGGATACAGTAAACCTGAAGTGACGCATCGGAATCTATAACTAGTGTCACAGGAATCGTTCAAATCATAGTCAAAAGGAAGTGTCGGACTTCATGTACTGAAGTCGGCATTGTGCCTTTTGTATTTAATTCCGAGGCAATTTCTGTGTTTCATCGTCAATGAGAAGGACCAAGGGATACAGTAAACCTGAAGTGAAGCAGCGGAATCTATAACTAGTGTCACAGGAATGGTTCAAAACATAGACAGTAGGAAGAGTCAGTCTTCTTGTACTTAAGTCGGCATTGCGCCTTTTCTATTTAATTCCGATGCAATTTCTGTGTTTCATCGTCAAAACGTAGGTCAGAGGGGTACAGTAAAGCTGAAGTGAAGCATCGGAATCTATAACTAGTGTCACAGGAATGGTTCAAAACATAGTCAGTAAAAGGAGTCAGTCTTCTTGTACTTAAGTCGGCATTGTGCCTTTTGTATTGAATTCCGAGGCAATTTCTGTGTTTCATCGTCAATACGAAGGTCCAAGGGATACAGTAAACCTGAAGTGAAGCATCGGAATCTATAACTAGTGTCACAGGAATGGTTCAAAGCATAGACAGTAGGAAGAGTCAGTCTTCTTGTACTTAAGTCGGCATTGTGCCTTTTCTATTTAATTCCGATGCAACTTCTGTGTTTCATCGTCAAAAAGTAGGTCAGAGGGGTACAGTAAAGCTGAAGTGAAGCATCGGAATCAATAACTAGTGTCACAGGAATGGTTCAAGACTTAGTCAGTAAGAGGAGTCAGTCTTTTTGTACATAAGTCGGCAGTGTTCCTATTGTGTTAATTCCGATGCGATTTCTGTATTTCATCGTCAATAAGAAGATCCAAGGGATACAGTAAACCTTAAGTGAAGCATCGTAATCTATATCTAGTGTCACAGGAATGGCTCAGAACATAGACAGTAAGATGAGTCAGTCTTCTTGTACTGAAGTCGGCTTTGTGCCTTTTGTATTTAATTCCGATGCAATTTCTGTGTTTCATCGTCAATAAGAAGGTCCAAGGGATACAGTAAACCTCAGGTGAAGCATCGGAGTCTATAACTAGTGTCAGAGGAATGGTTCAAAACATAGTCAGTAGGAAGAGTCGGTCTTCATGTACTTAAGTCGGCATTGTGCCTTTTGTATTTAATTCCAATGCAATTTCTGTGTTTCATCGTCAATAAGAAGGTCCAAGGGATACAGTAAACCTGGAGTGAAGCGTCGGAATCTATAACTAGTGTCACAGGAATGGTTCAGAACATAGCCAGTAAGATGAGTCAGTCTTCTTGTACTTAAGTCGTCATTGTGCCTTTTGTATTTAATTCCGATGTAATTTCTGTGTTTCATCGTCAATACGAAGGTCAGACGGATACAGTAAACCTGAAGGGAAGCATCGCAATCTATAACTAGTCTCACAGGAATGGTTCAAATCATAGTCAGTAAGAAGAATCAGTCTTCTTCTACTTAAGTCGGCATTGTGCCTCTTGTATTTAATTCCGATGCAATTTCTGTGTTTCATCGTCAATAAGAAGGTCAGAGGGATACAGTAAACTTGAAGTGACGCATCGGAATCTATAACTAGTGTCACAGGACTGGTTCAAATCATAGTCAGTAGGAAGTGTCGGTCTTCATGTACTTAGGTCGTCATTGTGGTTTTTGTATTTAATTCCGATGTAATTTCTCTGTTTCAACGTCAATAAGATGGTCAGAGGGATACAGTAAACTTGAAGGGAAGCTTCGCAATCTATAACTAGTCTCACAGGAATGGTTCAAATCATAGTCAGTAAGAAGAATCAGTCTTCTTCTACTTAAGTCGGCATTGTGCCTCTTGTATTTAATTCCGATGCAATTTCAGTGTTTCATCGTCAATAAGTAGGTCAGAGGAATACAGTCAACCTGAAGTGACGCATCGGAATCTATAACTAGTGTCACAGGAATGGTTCAAATCATAGTCAAAAGGAAGTGTCGGTCTTCATGTACTTAAGTCGGCATTGTGCCTTTTGTATTTAATTCCGATGCAATTTCTGTGTTTCATCGTCAATAAGAAGGTCAGAGGGATACAGTAAACATGAAGGGAAACATCGCAATCTATGACTAGTCTCACAGGAATGGTTCAAAACACAGTCAGTAAAAGGAGTCAGTCCTCTTGTACTTAAGTCGGCATTGTGCCTTTTGTATTTAATTCCGAGGCAATTTCTGTGATTCATCGTCAATAAGAAGGTCCAAGGGATACAGTAAACCTGAAGTGAAGCATCGGAATCTATAACTAGCGTCACAGGAATGGTTCAAAACATAGACAGTAGGAAGAGACAGTCTTCTTGTACTTAAGTCAGCATTGTGCCTTTTCCATTTAATTCCGATGCAATTTCTCTGTATCATCGTCAAAAAGTAGGTCAGAGTGGTATAGTAAAGCTGAAGTGAAGCATCGGAATCTATAACTAGTGTCACAGGAATGGTTCAAAACATAGTCTGTAAGAGGAGTCAGTCTTTTTGTACTTAAGTCGGCAGTGTTCCTATTGTGTTAATTCCGATGCGATTTCTGTATTTCATCGTCAATAAGAAGGTCCAAGGGATACAGTAATCCTTAAGTGAAGCATCGTAATCTATATCTAGTGTCACAGGAATGGTTCAGAACATAGACAGTAAGATGAGTCAGTCTTCTTGTACTGAAGTCGGCATTGTGCCTTTTGTATTTAAATCCGATGCAATTTCTGTATTTCATCGTCAATAAGAAGGTCCAAGGGATACAGTAAACCTCAGGTGAAGTATCGGAATCTATAACTAGTGTCACAGGAATGGTTCAAAACATAGTAAGTAGGAAGAGTCGGTCTTCATGTACTTAAGTCGGCATTGTGACTTTTGTATTTAATTCCGATGCAATTTCTGTGTTTCATCGTCAATTAGAAGGTCCAAGGAATACAGTAAACCTGACGTGAAGCATCGGAATCTATAACTCGTGTCACAGGAATGGTTCAAAACATAGACAGTAGGAAGAGACAGTCTTCTTGTACTTAAGTCGGCATTGTGCCTTTTCTAATTAATTCCGATGCAATTTCTGTGTTTCATCGTCAAAACGTAGGTCAGAGGGGTATAGTAAAGCTGAAGAGAAGCATCGGAATCTATAACTGGTGTCACAGGAATGGTTCAAAACATAGTCAGTAAGAGGAGTCAGTCTTTTTGTACTTAAGTCGGCAGTGTGCCTATTGTGTTAATTCCGATGCGATTTCTGTATTTAATCGTCAATAAGAAGGTCCAAGGGATACAGTAAACCTGAAGTGAAGCATCGGAATCTATAACTAGTGTCACAGGAATGGTTCAGAACATAGACAGTAAGATGAGTCAGTCTTCTTGTACTTAAGTCGGCATTGTGCCATTTGTATTTAATTCCGATGCATTTTCTGTGTTTCATCGTGAATAAGAAGGTCCAAGGGATACGGTAAACCTCAAGTGAAGCATCGGAATCTATAACTAGTGTCACAGGAATGGTTCAAAACATAGTCAGTAGGAAGAGTCGGTCTTCATGTACTTAAGTCGGCATTGTGCCTTTTCAATTTAATTCCGATGCAATTTCTGTGCTTCATCGTCAATAAGAAGGTCCAAGGGATACAGTAAACCTGGAGTGAAGCGTCGGAATCTATAACTAGTGTCACAGGAATGGTTCAGAACATAGACAGTAAGATAAGTCAGTCTTCTTGTACTTAAGTCGGCATTGTGCCTTTTGCATTTAATTCCGATGCAATTTCTGTGTTTCATCATCAATAAGAAGGTCCAAGGTATACAGTAAACCTCAACTGAAGCATCGGAATCTATAACTGGTGTCACAGGAATGGTTCAAATCATAGTCAGTAGGAAGTGTCAGTCTTCATGTACTTAAGTCGGCATTGTGCCTTTTGTATTTAATTCCGATGCAATTTCTGTGTTTCATCGTCAATAAGAAGGTCAGAGGGATACAGTTAACCTGAAGGGAAGCATCGCAATCTATAACTAGTCTCACAGGAATGGTTCAAATCATAGTCAGTAAGAAGAGTCCGTCTTCTTGTACTTAAGTCGGCATTGTGCCTCTTGTATTTAATTCCGATGCAATTTCTGTGTTTCATCGTCAATAAGAAGGTCAGAGGAATACAGTCAACCTGAAGTGACGCATCGGAATCTATAACTAGTGTCACAGGAATGGTTCAAATCATAGTCAAAAGGAAGTGTCGGTCTTCATGTACTTAAGTCGGCATTGTCCCTTTTGTATTTAATTCCGAGGCAATTTCTGTGTTTCATCGTCAATAAGACGGTCCAAGGGATACAGTAAACCTGACGTGAAGCATCGGAATCTATAACTCGTGTCACAGGAATGGTTCAAAACATAGACAGTAGGAAGAGACAGTCTTCTTGTACTTAAGTCGGCATTGTGCCTTTTCTAATTAATTCCGATGCAATTTCTGTGTTTCATCGTCAAAACGTAGGTCAGAGGGGTATAGTAAAGCTGAAGAGAAGCATCGGAATCTATAACTGGTGTCACAGGAATGGTTCAAAACATAGTCAGTAAGAGGAGTCAGTCTTTTTGTACTTAAGTCGGCAGTGTGCCTATTGTGTTAATTCCGATGCGATTTCTGTATTTAATCGTCAATAAGAAGGTCCAAGGGATACAGTAAACCTGAAGTGAAGCATCGGAATCTATAACTAGTGTCACAGGAATGGTTCAGAACATAGACAGTAAGATGAGTCAGTCTTCTTGTACTTAAGTCGGCATTGTGCCATTTGTATTTAATTCCGATGCATTTTCTGTGTTTCATCGTCAATAAGAAGGTCCAAGGGATACGGTAAACCTCAAGTGAAGCATCGGAATCTATAACTAGTGTCACAGGAATGGTTCAAAACATAGTCAGTAGGAAGAGTCGGTCTTCATGTACTTAAGTCGGCATTGTGCCTTTTCAATTTAATTCCGATGCAATTTCTGTGCTTCATCGTCAATAAGAAGGTCCAAGGGATACAGTAAACCTGGAGTGAAGCGTCGGAATCTATAACTAGTGTCACAGGAATGGTTCAGAACATAGACAGTAAGATAAGTCAGTCTTCTTGTACTTAAGTCGGCATTGTGCCTTTTGCATTTAATTCCGATGCAATTTCTGTGTTTCATCATCAATAAGAAGGTCCAAGGGATACAGTAAACCTCAAGTGAAGCATCGGAATCTATAACTAGAGTCACAGGAATCGTTCAAATCATAGTCAGTAGGAAGTGTCGCTCTTCATGTACTTAAGTCGGGATTGTGCCTTTTGTATTTAATTCCGATGCAATTTCTGTGTTTCATCGTCAATAAGAAGGTCCAAGGGAAACAGTAAACCTGGAGTGAAGCGTCGGAAACTATAACTAGTGTCACAGGAATGGTTCACAACGTAGACAGTAAGAAAAGTCAGTCGTCTTGTACTTAAGTCGGCATTGTGCTTTTTCTATTTAATTCCGATGCAATTTCTGTGTTTCATCGTCAATAAGAAGGTCAGAGGGATACAGTAAACCTGAAGTGAAGCATCCGAATCTATAACTAGTGTCACATGAATGGTTCAAAACATAGTCAGTAAAAGGAGTCAGTCTTCTTGTACTTAAGTCGGCATTGTGCCTTTTGTATTTAATTCCGATGCAATTTCTGTGTTTCATCGTCAAAAAGTAGGTCAGAGTGGTGCAGTAAAACTGAAGTGAAGCATCGGAATCTATAACTAGTGGCACAGGAATGGTTCAAAACATAGTCAGTAAGAGGAGTCAGTCTTTTTGTACTTAAGTCGGCCGTGTTCCTATTGTGTTAATTCCGATGGGATTTCTGTATTTCATCGTCAGTAAGAAGGTCAGAGGGATACAGTTAACCTGAAGGGAAGCATCGCAATCTATAACTAGTCTCACAGGAATGGTTCAAATCATAGTCAGTAAGAAGAGTCAGTCTTGTTGTACTTAAGTCGGCATTGTGCCTCTTGTATTTAATTCCGATGCAATTTCTGTGTTTCATCGTTAATAAGAAGGTCAGAGGGATACAGTAAACTTGAAGTGACGCATCGGAATCTATAACTAGTGTCACAGGAATGGTTCAAATCATAGTCAGTTGGAAGTGTCGGTCTTCATGTACGTAAGTCGGCATTGTGCCTTTTGTATTTAATTCCGATGCAATTTCTGTGATTCATCGTCAATAAGAAGCTCAGAGGGATACAGAAAACCTGAGGTGAAGCATCGCAATCTATAACTAGTCTCACAGGAATGGGTCAAAACATTGTAAGTAAAAGGAGTCAGTCTTCTTCTACTTAAGTCGGCATTGTGCCTCTTGTATTTAATTCCGATGCAATTTCTGTGTTTCATCGTCAATAAGAAGGTCAGAGGAATACAATCAACCTGAAGTGACGCATCGGAATCTATAACTAGTGTCACAGGAATGGTTCAAATCATAGTCAAAAGGCAGTGTCGGTCTTCATGTACTTAAGTCGGCATTGTGCCTTTTGTATTTAATTCCGATGCAATTTCTGTGTTTCATGGTCAATAAGAAGGTCAGAGGGATACAGTAAACCTGAAGGGAAAAATCGCAATCTATAACTAGTCTCACAGGAATGATTCAAAACATAGTCAGTAAAAGGAGTCAGTCCCCTTGTACTTAAGTCGGCATTGTCCCTTTTGTATTTAATTCCGAGGCAATTTCTGTGTTTCATCGTCAATAAGAAGGTCCAAGGGATACAGTAAACCTGAAGTGAAGCATCGGAATCTATAACTAGTGTCACAGGAATGGTTCAAAACATAGACAGTAAGAGGAGACAGTCTTCTTGTACTGAAGTCGGCATTGTGCCTTTTCTATTTAATTCCGATGCAATTTCTGTGTTTCATCGTCAAAACGTAGGTCAGAGGGGTATAGTAAAGCTGAAGTGAAGCATCGGAATCTATAACTAGTGTCACAGGAATGGTTCAAAACATAGTCAGTAAGAGGAGTCAGTCTTTTTGTACTTAAGTCGGCAGTGTGCCAATTGTGTTAATTCCGATGCGATTTCTGTATTTCATCGTCAATAAGAAGGTCCAAGGTATACAGTAAACCTGAAGTTGATGCATCGGAATCTATAACTAGTGTCGCAGGAATGGTTCAGAACATAGACAGTAAGATGAGTCAGTCTTCTTGTACTTAAGTCGGCATTGTGCCTTTTGTATTTAATTCCGATGCATTTTCTGTGTTTCATCGTCAATAA
The DNA here is from genome assembly GCF_021461385.2 of Schistocerca piceifrons. Lineage (NCBI taxonomy): Eukaryota > Metazoa > Arthropoda > Insecta > Orthoptera > Acrididae > Schistocerca > Schistocerca piceifrons. Next base: position 238,958 of record NW_025727432.1, on the reverse strand, counting down.
GAAGGTCCAAGGGATACGGTAAACATCAAGTGAAGCATCGGACTCTATAACTAGTGTCACAGGAATGGTTCAAAACATAGTCAGTAGGAAGAGTCGGTCTTCATGTACTTATGTCGGCATTGTGCCTTCTGAATTTAATTCCGATGCAATTTCTGTGCTTCATCGCCAATAAGAAGGTCCAAGGGATACAGTAAACATGGAGTGAAGCGTCGGAATCTATAACTAGTGTCACAGGAATGGTTCGGAACATAGACAGTAAGATAAGTCAGTCTTCTTGTACTTAAGTCGGCATTGTGCCTTTTGCATTTAATTCCGATGCAATTTCTGTGTTTCATCGTCAATAAGAAGGTCCAAGGGATACAGTAAACCTCAAGTGAAGCATCGGAATCTAAAACTAGAGTCACAGGAATCGTTCAAATCATAGTCAGTAGGAAGTGTCGGTCTTCATGTACTTAAGGCGGGATTGTGCCTTTTGTATTTAATTCCGATGCAATTTCTGTGTCTCATCGTCAATAAGAAGGTCCAAGGGAAACAGTAAACCTGGAGTGAAGCGTCGGAATCTATAACTAGTGTCACAGGAATGGTTCACAACATAGACAGTAAGAAAAGTCAGTCGTCTTGTACTTAAGTCGGCATTGTGCTTTTTCTATTTAATTCCGATGCAATTTCTGTGTTTCATCGTCAATAAGAAGGTCAGAGGGATACAGTAAACATGAAGTGAAGCATCCGAATCTATAACTAGTGTCACATGAATGGTTCAAAACATAGTCAGTAAAAGGAGTCAGTCTTCTTGTACTTAGGTCGGCATTGTGCCTTTTGTATTTAATTCCGATGCAATTTCTGTGTTTCATCGTCAATAAGAAGGTCCAAGGGATACAGTAAACCTCAAGTGAAGCATCGGAAACTATAACTAGTGCCACAGGAGTGGTTCAAAACATAGTCAGTAGGAAGAGTCAGTCTTCTTGTACTTAAGTCGGCATTGTGCCTTTTGTATTTAATTCCGATGCAATTTCTGTGCTTCATCGTCAATAAGAAGGTCCAAGGGATACAGTAAACCTGGAGTGAAGCGTCAGAATCTATAACTAGTGTCACAGGAATGGTAGAGAGCATAGACAGTAAGATGAGTCAGTCTTCTTGTACTAGAGTCGGCATTGTGCCTTTTGCATTTAATTCCGATGCAATTTCTGTGTTTCATCGTCAATAAGAAGGTCCAAGGGATACAGTAAACCTCAAGTGAAGCATCGGAATCTGTAACTAGTGTCACAGGAATGGTTCAAATCGTAGTCAGTAGGAAGTGTCGGTCTTCATGTACTTAAGTCGGCATTGTGCCTTTTGTATTTAATTCCGATGCAATTTCTGTGTTTCATCGCCAATAAGAAGGTCAGAGGGATACAGTTAACTTGAAGGGAAGCATCGCAATCTATAACTAGTCTCACTGGAATGGTTCAAATCATAGTCAGTAAGCGGAGTCAGTCTTCTTGTACTTAAGACGGCTTTGTGCCTCTTGTATATAATTCCAATGCAATATCTGTGTTTCATCGGCAATAAGAAGGTCAGAGGGATACAGTAAACCTGCAGTGACGCATCGGAATCTATAACTAGTGTTGCAGGAATGGTTCAAATCATAGTCAGTAGGAAGTGTCGGTCTTCATGTACTTAAGTCGGCATTGTGAATTTGTATTTAATTCCGATGTAATTTCTGTGTTTCATCGTCAATAAGAAGGTCAGAGGGATACAGTAAACCTGAAGTGAAGCATCGCAATCTATAACTAGTCTCACAGGAATGGTTCAAAACATAGTCAGTAAAAGGAGTCAGTCTTCTTGTACTTAAGTCGGCCTTCTGCCTTTTGTATTTAATTCCGATGCAATTTCTGTGTTTCATCGTCAATTAGAAGATCCAAGGGATACAGTAAACCTCAAGTGAAGCATCGGAATCTATAACTAGTGTCACAGCAATGGTTCAAATCATAGTCAGTAGGAAGTGTCGGTCTTCATGTACTTAAGTCGGCATTGTGAATTTTGTATTTAATTCCGATGTAATTTCTGTGTTTCATCGTCAATAAGAAGGTCAGAGGGATACAGTAAACCTGAAGGGAAGCATCGCAATCTAAAACTAGTCTCACAGGAATGGTTCAAATCACAGTCAGTAAGAAGAGTCAGTCTTCTTGTACTTAAGTCGGCATTGTGCCTCTTGTATTTAATTCCGATGCAATATCTGTGTTTCATCGTCAATAAGAAGGTCAGAGGGATACAGTAAACCTGAAGTGACGCATCGGAATCTACAACTAGTGTCACAGGAATGGTTCAAATCATAGTCAAAAGGAAGTGTCGGTGTTCATGTACTTAAGTCGGCATTGTGCCTTTTGTATTTAATTCCGATGCAATTTCTGTGTTTCATCGTCAATAAGAAGGTCAGAGGGATACAGTAAACCTGAAGGGAAACATCGCAATCTATAACTAGTCTCACAGGAATGGTTCAAAACATAGTCAGTAAAAGGAGTCAGTCCCCTTGTACTTAAGTCGGCATTGTCCCTTTTGTATTTAATTCCAGGGCAATTTCTGTGTTTCATTGTCAATAAGAAGGTCCAAGGGATACAGTAAACCTGAAGTGAAGCATCGGAATCTATAACTAGTGTCACAGGAATGGTTAAAACATAGACAGTAGGAAGAGACAGTCTTCTTGTACTGAAGTCGGCATTGTGCCTTTTCTATTTAATTCCGATGCAATTTCTGTGTTTCATCGTCAAAAAGTAGGTCAGAGGGGTATAGTAAAGCTGAAGTGAAGCATCGGAATCTATAACTAGTGTCACAGGAATGGTTCAAAACATAGTCAGTAAGAGGAGTCAGTCTTTTTGTACTTAAGTCGGCATTGTGCCTTTTGCATTTAATTCCGATGCAATTTCTGTGTTTCATCATCAATAAGAAGGTCCAAGGGATACAGTAAACCTCAAGTGAAGCATCGGAATCTTTAACTAGAGTCACAGGAATCGTTCAAATCATAGTCAGTAGGAAGTGTCGCTCTTCATGTACTTAAGTCGGGATTGTGCCTTTTGTATTTAATTCCGATGCAATTTCTGTGTTTCATCGTCAATAAGAAGGTCCAAGGGAAACAGTAAACCTGGAGTGAAGCGTCGGAAACTATAACTAGTGTCACAGGAATGGTTCACAACGTAGACAGTAAGAAAAGTCAGTCGTCTTGTACTTAAGTCGGCATTGTGCTTTTTCTATTTATTTCTGATGCAATTTCTGTGTTTCATCGTCAATAAGAAGGTCAGAGGGATACAGTAAACCTGAAGTGAAGCATCCGAATCTATAACTAGTGTCACATGAATGGTTCAAAACGTAGTCAGTAAAAGGAGTCAGTCTTCTTGTACTTAAGTCGGCATTGTGCCTTTTGTATTTAATTCCGATGCAATTTCTGTGTTTCATCGTCAAAAAGTAGGTCAGAGGGGTGCAGTAAAACTGAAGTGAAGCATCGGAATCTATAACTAGTGGCACAGGAATGGTTCAAAACATAGTCAGTAAGAGGAGTTAGTCTTTTTGTACTTAAGTCGGCCGTGTTCCTATTGTGTTAATTCCGATGGGATTTCTGTATTTCATCGTCAGTAAGAAGGTCAGAGGGATACAGTTAACCTGAAGGGAAGCATCGCAATCTATAACTAGTCTCACAGGAATGGTTCAAATCATAGTCAGTAAGAAGAGTCAGTCTTCTTGTACTTAAGTCGGCATTGTGCCTCTTGTATTTAATTCCGATGCAATTTCTGTGTTTCATCGTTAATAAGAAGGTCAGAGGGATACAGTAAACTTGAAGTGACGCATCGGAATCTATAACTAGTGTCACAGGAATGGTTCAAATCATAGTCAGTTGGAAGTGTCGGTCTTCATGTACGTAAGTCGGCATTGTGCCTTTTGTATTTAATTCCGATGCAATTTCTGTGATTCATCGTCAATAAGAAGCTCAGAGGGATACAGAAAACCTGAGGTGAAGCATCGCAATCTATAACTAGTCTCACAGGAATGGGTCAAAACATTGTAAGTAAAAGGAGTCAGTCTTCTTCTACTTAAGTCGGCATTGTGCCTCTTGTATTTAATTCCGATGCAATTTCTGTGTTTCATCGTCAATAAGAAGGTCAGAGGAATACAATCAACCTGAAGTGACGCATCGGAATCTATAACTAGTGTCACAGGAATGGTTCAAATCATAGTCAAAAGGCAGTGTCGGTCTTCATGTACTTAAGTCGGCATTGTGCCTTTTGTATTTAATTCCGATGCAATTTCTGTGTTTCATGGTCAATAAGAAGGTCAGAGGGATACAGTAAACCTGAAGGGAAAAATCGCAATCTATAACTAGTCTCACAGGAATGATTCAAAACATAGTCAGTAAAAGGAGTCAGTCCCCTTGTACTTAAGTCGGCATTGTCCCTTTTGTATTTAATTCCGAGGCAATTTCTGTGTTTCATCGTCAATAAGAAGGTCCAAGGGATACAGTAAACCTGAAGTGAAGCATCGGAATCTGTAACTAGTGTCACAGGAATGGTTCAAAACATAGACAGTAAGAGGAGACAGTCTTCTTGTACTGAAGTCGGCATTGTGCCTTTTCTATTTAATTCCGATGCAATTTCTGTGTTTCATCGTCAAAACGTAGGTCAGAGGGGTATAGTAAAGCTGAAGTGAAGCATCGGAATCTATAACTAGTGTCACAGGAATGGTTCAAAACATAGTCAGTAAGAGGAGTCAGTCTTTTTGTACTTAAGTCGGCAGTGTGCAAATTGTGTTAATTCCGATGCGATTTCTGTATTTCATCGTCAATAAGAAGGTCCAAGGGATACAGTAAACCTGAAGTTGATGCATCGGAATCTATAACTAGTGTCGCAGGAATGGTTCAGAACATAGACAGTAAGATGAGTCAGTCTTCTTGTACTTAAGTCGGCATTGTGCCTTTTGTATTTAATTCCGATGCATTTTCTGTGTTTCATCGTCAATAAGAAGGTCCAAGGGATACGGTAAACATCAAGTGAAGCATCGGAATCTATAACTAGTGTCACAGGAATGGTTCAAAACATAGTCAGTAGGAAGAGTCGGTCTTCATGTACTTATGTCGGCATTGTGCCTTCTGAATTTAATTCCGATGCAATTTCTGTGCTTCATCGCCAATAAGAAGGTCCAAGGGATACAGTAAACCTGGAGTGAAGCGTCGGAATCTATAACTAGTGTCACAGGAATGGTTCAGAACATAGACAGTAAGATAAGTCAGTCTTCTTGTACTTAAGTCGGCATTGTGCCTTTTGCATTTAATTCCGATGCAATTTCTGTGTTTCATCGTCAATAAGAAGGTCCAAGGGATACAGTAAACCTCAAGTGAAGCATCGGAATCTAAAACTAGAGTCACAGGAATCGTTCAAATCATAGTCAGTAGGAAGTGTCGGTCTTCATGTACTTAAGGCGGGATTGTGCCTTTTGTATTTAATTCCGATGCAATTTCTGTGTTTCATCGTCAATAAGAAGGTCCAAGGGAAACAGTAAACCTGGAGTGAAGCGTCGGAATCTATAACTAGTGTCACAGGAATGGTTCACAACATAGACAGTAAGAAAAGTCAGTTGTCTTGTACTTAAGTCGGCATTGTGCTTTTTCTATTTAATTCCGATGCAATTTCTGTGTTTCATCGTCAATAAGGAGGTCAGAGGGATACAGTAAACATGAAGTGAAGCATCCGAATCTATAACTAGTGTCACATGAATGGTTCAAAACATAGTCAGTAAAAGGAGTCAGTCTTCTTGTACTTAGGTCGGCATTGTGCCTTTTGTATTTAATTCCGATGCAATTTCTGTGTTTCATCGTCAATAAGAAGGTCCAAGGGATACAGTAAACCTCAAGTGAAGCATCGGAAACTATAACTAGTGCCACAGGAGTGGTTCAAAACATAGTCAGTAGGAAGAGTCAGTCTTCTTGTACTTAAGTCGGCATTGTGCCTTTTGTATTTAATTCCGATGCAATTTCTGTGCTTCATCGTCAATAAGAAGGTCCAAGGGATACAGTAAACCTGGAGTGAAGCGTCAGAATCTATAACTAGTGTCACAGGAATGGTAGAGAGCATAGACAGTAAGATGAGTCAGTCTTCTTGTACTAGAGTCGGCATTGTGCCTTTTGCATTTAATTCCGATGCAATTTCTGTGTTTCATCGTCAATAAGAAGGTCCAAGGGATACAGTAAACCTGAAGTGAAGCATCGCAATCTATAACTAGTCTCACAGGAGTGGTTCAAAACATAGTCAGTAAAAGGAGTCAGTCTTCTTGTACTTAAGTCGGCCTTCTGCCTTTTGTATTTAATTCCGATGCAATTTCTGTGTTTCATCGTCAATTAGAAGATCCAAGGGATACAGTAAACCTCAAGTGAAGCATCGGAATCTATAACTAGTGTCACAGCAATGGTTCAAATCATAGTCAGTAGGAAGTGTCGGTCTTCATGTACTTAAGTCGGCATTGTGAATTATGTATTTAATTCCGATGTAATTTCTGTGTTTCATCGTCAATAAGAAGGTCAGAGGGATACAGTAAACCTGAAGGGAAGCATCGCAATCTAAAACTAGTCTCACAGGAATGGTTCAAATCACAGTCAGTAAGAAGAGTCAGTCTTCTTGTACTTAAGTCGGCATTGTGCCTCTTGTATTTAATTCCGATGCAATATCTGTGTTTCATCGTCAATAAGAAGGTCAGAGGGATACAGTAAACCTGAAGTGACGCATCGGAATCTATAACTAGTGTCACAGGAATGGTTCAAATCATAGTCAAAAGGAAGTGTCGGTGTTCATGTACTTAAGTCGGCATTGTGCCTTTTGTATTTAATTCCGAGGCAATTTCTGTGTTTCATTGTCAATAAGAAGGTCCAAAGTATACAGTAAACCTGAAGTGAAACGTCGGTATCCATAACTAGTGTCACAGGAATGGTTCAAAACATAGTTAGTAAGAAGAGTCAGTCTTCTTGTACTTAAGTCGGCATTGTGCCTTTTGTATTTAATTCCGATGCATTTTCTGTGTTTCATCGTCAATAAGAAGGTCCAAGGGAAACAGTAAACCTGGAGTGAAGCGTCGGAATCTATAACTAGTGTCACAGGAATGGTTCACAACATAGACAGTAAGAAAAGTCAGTCGTCTTGTACTTAAGTCGGCATTCTGCTTTTTATATTTAATTCCGATGCAATTTCTGTGTTTTATCGTCAATAAGAAGGTCAGAAGGATACAGTAAACATGAAGTGAAGCATCCGAATCTATAACTAGTGTCACATGAATGGTTCAAAACATAGTCAGTAAAAGGAGTCAGTCCTCTTGTACTTAAGTCGGCATTGTGCCTTTTGTATTTAATTCCGATGCAATTTCTGTGTTTCATCGTCAATAAGAAGGTCCAAGGGATACAGTAAACCTCAAGTGAAGCATCGGAAACTATAACTAGTGTCACAGGAGTGGTTCAAAACATAGTCAGTAGGAAGAGTCGGTCTTCTTGTACTTAAGTCGGCATTGTGCCTTTTGTATTTAATTCCGATGCAATTTCTGTGCTTCATCGTCAATAAGAAGGTCCAAGGGATACAGTAAACCTGGAGTGAAGCGTCGGAATCTATAACTAGTGTCACAGGAATGGTAGAGAGCATAGACAGTAAGATGAGTCAGTCTTCTTGTACTAGAGTCGGCATTGTGCCTTTTGCATTTAATTCCGATGCAATTTCTGTGTTTCATCGTCAATAAGAAGGTCCAAGGGATACATTAAACCTCAAGTGAAGCATCGGAATCTATAACTAGTGTCACAGGAATGGTTCAAATCATAGTCAGTAGGAAGTGTCGGTCTTCATGTACTTAAGTCGGCATTGTGCCTTTTGCATTTAATTCCGATGCAATTTCTGTGTTTCATCGTCAATAAGAAGGTCAGAGGGATACAGTTAACTTGAAGGGAAGCATCGCAATCTATAACTAGTCTCACTGGAATTGTTCAAATCATAGTCAGTAAGCGGAGTCAGTCTTCTTGTACTTAAGACGGCTTTGTGCCTCTTGTATTTAATTCCAATGCAATTTCTGTGTGTCATCGGCAATAAGAAGGTCAGAGGGATACAGTAAACCTGCAGTGACGCATCGGAATCTATAACTAGTGTCACAGGAATGGTTCAAATCATAGTCAGTAGGAAGTGTCGGTCTTCATGTACTTAAGTCGGCATTGTGAATTTTGTATTTAATTCCGATGTAATTTCTGTGTTTCATCGTCAATAAGAAGGTCAGAGGGATACAGTAAACCTGAAGTGAAGCATCGCAATCTATAACTAGTCTCACAGGAATGGTTCAAAACATAGTGAGTAAAAGGAGTCAGCCTTCTTGTACTTAAGTCGGCCTTCTGCCTTTTGTATTTAATTCCGATGCAATTTCTGTGTTTCATCGTCAATTAGAAGATCCAAGGGATACAGTAAACCTCAAGTGAAGCATCGGAATCTATAACTAGTGTCACTGCAATGGTTCAAATCATAGTCAGTAGGAAGTGTCGGTCTTCATGTACTTAAGTCGGCATTGTGAATTTTGTATTTAATTCCGATGTAATTTCTGTGTTTCATCGTCAATATGAAGGTCAGAGGGATACAGTAAACGTGAAGGGAAGCATCGCAATCTAAAACTAGTCTCACAGTAATGGTTCAAATCACAGTCAGTAAGAAGAGTCAGTCTTCTTGTACTTAAGTCGGCATTGTGCCTCTTGTATTTAATTCCGATGCAATATCTGTGTTTCATCGTCAATAAGAAGGTCAGAGGGATACAGTAAACCTGAAGTGACGCATCGGAATCTATAACTAGTGTCACAGGAATGGTTCAAATCATAGTCAAAAGGAAGTGTCGGTCTTCATGTACTTAAGTCGCCATTGTGCTTTTTGTATTTAATTCCGATGCAATTTCTGTGTTTCATCGTCAATAAGAAGGTCAGAGGGATACAGTAAACCTGAAGGGAAACATCGCAATCTATAACTAGTCTCACAGGAGTTGTTCAAATCATAGTCAGTAAAAGGAGTCAGTCTTCTTGTACTTAAGTCGGCATTGTGCCTTTTGTATTTAATTCCGAGGCAATTACTGTGTTTCATCGTCAATAAGAAGGTCCAAGGGATACAGTAAACCTGAAGTGAAGCATCGGTATCTATAACTAGTGTCACAGGAATGGTTCTAAACATAGACAGTAGGAAGAGTCACTCTTCTTGTACTCAAGTCGGCATTGTGCCTTTTCTATTTAATTCCGATGCAATTTCTGTGTTCTTCGTCAAAAAGTAGGTCAGACGGGTACAGTAAAGCTGAAGTGAAGCATCGGAATCTATAACTAGTGTCACAGGAATGGTTCAAAACATAGTCAGTAAAAGGAGTCAGTCTTCTTGTACTTAAGTCGGCATTGTGCCTTTTGTATTTCATTCGGAGGCAATTTCTGTGTTTCATCGTCAATAAGAAGGTCCAAGGGATACAGTAAACCTGACGTGAAGCATCGGAATCTATAACTAGTGTCACAGGAATGGTTCAAAACATAGACAGTAGGATGAGTCAGTCTTCATGTACTTAAGTCGGCATTGTGCCTTTTCTATTTAATTCCGATGCAATTTCTGTGTTTCATCGTCAAAAAGTACGTCAGACGGGTACAGTAAAGCTGAAGTGAAGCATCGGAATCTATAACTAGTGTCACAGGAATTGTTCAAACATAGTCAGTAAAAGGAGTCAGTCTTCTTGTACTTAAGTCGGCATTGTGCCTTTTGTATTTAATTCCGAGGCAATTTCTGTGTTTCATCGTCAATAAGAAGGTCCAAGGGATACAGTAAACCTGAAGTGAAGGATCGGAATCTATAACTAGTGTCACAGGAATGGTTCAAAGCATAGACAGTAGGAAGAGTCAGTCTTCTTGTACTTAAGTCGGCAATGTGCCTTTTCTATTGAAATCCGATGCAATTTCTGTGATTTATCGTCAAAAAGTAGGTCAGAGGGGTACAGTAAAGGTGAAATGAAGCATCGGAATCCATAACTAGAGTCACAGGAATCGTTCAAACATAGTCAGTAAGAGGAGTCAGTCTTTTTGTACTTAAGTCGGCAGTGTGACTTTTGTATTTAATTCTGAGGCAATTTCTGTGTTTCATCGTCAATAAGAAGCTCCAAGGGATACAGTAAACCTCAAGTGAAGCATCGGAATCTATAACTAGTGTCGCAGGAATGGTTCAGAACATAGACAGTAAGATGAGTCAGTCTTCTTGTACTTAAGTCGGCATTGTGCCTTTTGTATTTAATTCCGATGCAATTTCTGTGTTTTATCGACAATAAGAAGGTCCAAGGGATACAGTAAACCTCAAGTGAAGCATCGGAATCTGTAACTAGTGTCACAGGAATGGTTCAAAACATAGTCAGTAGGAAGAGTCGGTCTTAATGTACTTAAGTTGGCATTGTGCCTTTTGTATTTAATTTCGATGCGATTTCTGTGCTTCACCGTCAATAAGAAGGTCCAAGGGATACAGTAAACCTGGAGTGAAGCGTCGGAATCTATAACTAGTGTCACAGGAATGGTTCAGAACATAGACAGTAAGATGAGTCAGTCTTCTTGTACTTAAGTCGGCATTGTGCCTTTTGCATTTAATTCCGATGCAATTTCTGTGTTTTATCGTCAATAAGAAGGTCCAAGGGATACAGTAAACCTCAAGTGAAGCATCGGAATCTATAACTAGTGTCACAGGAATGGTTCAAATCATAGTCAGTAGGAAGTGTCGGTCTTCATGTACTTAAGTCGGCATTGTGCCTTTTGTATTTAATTCCGATGCATTTTCTGTGTTTCATCGTCAATAAGACGGTCAGAGGGATACAGTTAACCTGAAGGGAAGCATCGCAATCTATAACTAGTCTCACAGGAATGGTTCAAATCATCGTCAGTAAGAAGAGTCAGTCTTCTTGTACTTAAGTTGGCATTGTGCCTCTTGTATTTAATTCCGATGCAATTTCTGTGTTTCATCGTCAATAAGAAGGTCAGAAGGATACAGTAAACCTGAAGTGACGCATCGGAATCTATAACTAGTGTTACAGGAATGGTTCAAATCATAGTCAGTAGGAAGTGTCGGTCTTCATGTACGTAATTCGGCATTGTGCCTTTTGTATTTAATTCCGATGCAATTTCTGTGTTTCATCGTCAATAAGAAGGTCAGAGGGATACAGTAAACCTGAAGTGAAGCATCGCAATCTATAACTAGTCTCACAGGAATGGTTCAAAACATAGTCAGTAAAAGGAGTCAGTCTTCTTGTACTTAAGTCGGCGTTGTGCCTTTTGTATTTAATTCCGAGGCAATTTCTGTGTTTCATCGTCAATACGAAGGTCCAAGGGATACAGTAAAGCTGAAGTGAAGCATCGGAATCATTAACTAGTGTCACAGGAATGGTTCAGAACATAGTCAGTAAGAGGAGTCAGTTTTTTTTGTACTTAAGTGGGCAGTGTGCCTATTGTGTTAATTCCGATGCGATTTCTGTGTTTCATCGTTAATAAGAAGGTCCAAGGGATACAGTAAACCTGAAGTGACGCATCGGAATCTATAACTAGTGTCACAGGAATGGTTCAAAACGTAGTTAGTAAGAGGAGTCAGTCTTTTTGTACTTAAGTCGGCAGTGTTCCTATTGTGTTAATTCCGATGCGATTTCTGTACTTCATCGTCAATAAGACGGTCCAAGGGATACAGTAAACCTGAACCATCGGAATCTATAACTAGTGTCACAGGAATGGTTCAGAACATTGACAGTAAGATGAGTCAGTCTTCTTGTACTTAAGTCGGCATTGTGCCTCTTGTATTTAATTCCGATGCAATTTCAGTGTTTCATCGTCAATAAGAAGGTCCAAGGGATACAGTAAACCTCAAGTGAAGCATCGGAATCTATAACTAGTGTCACAGGAATGGTTCAAAACATAGTCAGTAGGAAGAGTCGGTCTTCATGTACTTAAGTCGGCATTGTGCCTTTTGTATTTAATTCCGATGCAATTTCTGTGTTTCATCGTCAATAAGAAGGTCAGAGGGATACAGTTAACCTGAAGGGAAGCATCGCAATCTATAACTTGTCTCACAGGAATGGTTCAAATCATAGTCAGTAGGAAGTGTCGGTCTTCATGTACTTAAGTCGGCATTGTGCCTTTTGTGTTTAATTCCAATACAATTTCTGTGTTTCATCGTCAATAAGAAGATCAGAGGGATACAGTTAACCTGAAGGGAAGCATCGCAAACTATAACTACTCTCACAGGAATGGTTCAAATCATAGTCAGTAAGAAGGGTCAGTCTTCTTGTACTTAAGTCGGCATTGTGCCTTTTCTATTTAATTCCGATGCAACTTCTGTGTTTCATCGTCAAAAAGTAGATCAGACGGGTACAGTAAAGCTGAAGTGAAGCATCGGAATCTATAACTAGTGTCACAGGAATGGTTCAAACATAGTCAGTAAAAGGAGTCAGTCTTCTTGTACTTAAGTCGGCATTGTGCCTTTTGTATTTAATTCCGATGCAAATTCTTTGTTTCATCGTCAATAAGAAGGTCAGAGGGATACAGTAAACCTGAAGTGAAGCATCGCAAACTATAACTAGTCTCACAGGAATGGTTCAAAACATAATCAGTAAAAGGAGACAGTCTTCTTGTACTTAAGTCGGCATTGTGCCTTTTGTATTTAATTCCGAGGCAATTTCTGTGTTTCATCGTCAATAAGAAGGTCCAAGGGATACAGTAAACCTCAAGTGAAGCATCAGAATCTATAACTGGTGTCACAGGAATGGTTCAAATCATAGTCAGTAGGAAGTGTCGGTCTTCATGTACTTAAGTCGGCATTGTGCCTTTTGTATTTAATTCCGATGCAATTTCTGTGTTTCATCGTCTATAAGAAGGTCAGAGGGATACAGTTAACCCGAAGGGAAGCATCGCGATCTATAACTAGTCTCACAGGAATGGTTCAAATCATTGTCAGTAAGAAGAGTCAGTCTTCTTGTACTTAAGTTGGCATTGTGCCTCCTGTATTTAATTCCGATGCAATTTCTGTGTTTCATCGTCAATAAGAAGGTCAGAAGGATACAGTAAACCTGAAGTGACGCATTGGAATCTATAACTAGTGTCACAGGAATGGTTCAAATCATAGTCAGTAGGAAGTGTCGGTCTTCATGTACGTAATTCGGCATTGTGCCTTTTGTATTTAATTCCGATGCAATTTCTGTGTTTCATCGTCAATAAGATGGTCAGAGGGATACAGTAAACCTGAAGTGAAGCTTCGTAATCTATAACTAGTCTCACAGGAATGGTTCAAAACATAGTCAGTAAAAGGAGTCATTCTTCTTGTACTTAAGTCGGCATTGTGCCTTTTGTATTTAATTCCGAGGCAATTTCTGTGTTTCATCGTCAATACGAAGCTCCAAGGGATACAGTAAAGCTGAAGTGAAGCATCGGAATCATTAACTAGTGTCACAGGAATGGTTCAGAACATAGTCAGTAAGAGGAGTCAGTTTTTTTGTACTTAAGTCGGCAGTGTGCCTATTGTGTTAATTCCGATGCGATTTCTGTATTTCATCGTCAATAAGAAGGTCCAAGGGATACAGTAAACCTGAAGTGAAGCATCGGAATCTATAACTAGTGTCACAGGAATGGTTCAAATCATAGTTAGTAAGAGGAGTCAGTCTTTTTGTACTTAAGTCGGCAGTGTTCCTATTGTGTTAAATCCGATGCGATTTCTGTATTTCATCGTCAGTAAGACGGTCCAAGGGATACAGTAAACCTGAAGCATCGGAATCTATAACTAGTGTCACAGGAATGGTTCAGAACATAGACAGTAAGATGAGTCAGTCTTCTTGTACTTAAGTCGGCATTGTGCCTCTTGTATTTAATTCCGATGCAATTTCGGTGTTTCATCGTCAATAAGAAGGTCCAAGGGATACAGTAAACCTCAAGTGAAGCATCGGAATCTATAACTAGTGTCACAGGAATGGTTCAAAACATAGTCAGTAGGAAGAGTCGGTCTTAATGTACTTAAGTCGGCATTGTGCCTTTTGTATTTAATTCCGATGCAATTTCTGTGTTTCATCGTCAATAAGAAGGTCAGAGGGATACAGTTAACCTGAAGGGAAGCATCGCAATCTATAACTAGTCTCACAGGAATGGTTCAAATCATAGTCAGTAGGAAGTGTCGGTCTTCATGTACTTAAGTCAGCATTGTGCCTTTTGTATTTAATTCCAATACAATTTCTGTGTTTCATCGTCAATAAGATGATCAGGGGGATACAGTTAACCTGAAGGGAAGCATCGCAATCTATAACTACTCTCACAGGAATGGTTCAAATCATAGTCAGTAAGAAGAGTCAGTCTTCTTGTACTTAAGTCGGCAATGTGCCTCTTGTATTTAATTCCGATGCAATTTCTGTGTTTCATCGTCAATAAGAAGGTCAGAGGGATACAGTAAACCTGAAGGGAAGCCTCGCAATCTATAACTAGTCTCACAGGAATGGTTCAAAACATAGTAAGTAAGAAGAGTCAGTCTTCTTATACTTAAGTCGGCATTGTGCCTCTTGTATTTAATTCCGATGCAATTTCTGTGTTTCATCGTCAATAAGATTGTCAGAGGGGTACAGTAAACCTGAAGTGACGCATCGGAATCTATAACTAGTGTAACAGGAATGGTTCAAATCATAGTCAAAAGGAAGTGTCAGTCTTCATGTACGTAAGTCGGCATTGTGCCTTTTGTATTTAATTCCGATGCAATTACTGTGTTTCATCGACAATAAGAAGGACCCAGGGATACAGTAAATCTCAAGTGAAGCATCGGAATCTATAACTAGTGTCACAGGAATGGTTCAAAACATAGTCAGTAGGAAGAGTCGGTCTTCATGTACTTAAGTCGGCATTGTGCATTTTGTATTTAATTCCGTTGCAATTTCTGTGTTTCATCGTCAATAAGAAGGTCAGAGGGATACAGTTAACCTGAAGGGTAGCATGGCAATGTATAACTAGTCTCACAGGAATGATTCTAATCATAGTCAGTAGGAAGTGTCGGTCTTCATGTACTTAAGTCGGCATTGTGCCTTTTGTATTTAATTCCGATGCAATTTCTGTGTTTCATCGTCAATAAGAAGGTCCAAGGGATACAGTTAACCTGAAGGGAAGCATCGCAATCTGTAACTAGTCTCACAGGAGTGATTCAAATCATAGTCAGTAGCAAGTGTAGGTCTTCATGTACGTAAGTCGGCATTGTGCCTTTTGTATTTAATTCCGATGCAATTTATGTGTTTCATCGTCAATAAGAAGGTCAGAGGGATACAGTAAACCTGAAGTGAAGCATCGCAATCTGTAACTAGTCTCACAGGAATGGTTCAAAACATAGACAGTAAAAGGAGTCAGTCCCTTGTACTTAAGTCCGCATTGTGCATTTTGTAATTAATTCCGAGGCAATTTCTGTGTTTCATCGTCAATAAGAAGGTCAGAGGGATACAGTAAACCTGAAGGGAAGCCTCGCAATCTATAACTAGTCTCACAGGAATGGTTCAAATCATGGTCAGTAAGAAGAGTCAGTCTTCTTGCACCTAAGTCGGCATTGTGCCTTTTCTATTTAATTCCGATGCAATTTCTATGTTTCATCGTAAAACAGTAGGTCAGACGGGTACAGTAAAGCTGAGGTGAAGCATCGGAATCTATAACTAGTGTCACAGGAATGGTTCAAACATAGTCAGTAAAAGGAGTCAGTCTTCTTGTACTTCAGTCGGGATTGTGCCTTTTGTATTTAATTCCGAGGCAATTTCTGTGTTTCATCGTCAATAAGAAGGTAGAAGGGATACAGTAAACCTGAAGTGAAGCATCGGAATCTATAACTAGTGTCACAGGAATGGCTCAAAACATAGACAGTAGGAAGAGTCATTCTTCTTGTACTTAAGTCGGCAATGTGCCTTTTCTATTTAAATCCGATGCAATTTCTGTGTTTTATCGTCCAAAAGTAGGTCAGAGGGGTACAGTAAAGCTGAAGTGAAGCATCGGAATCTATAACTAGTGTCACAGGAATGGTTCAAAACATAGTCAGTAAGAGGAGTCAGTCTTTTTGTACTTAAGTCGGCAGTGTGCCTATTGTGTTAATTCCGATGCGATTTCTGTATTTCATCGTCAATAAGAAGGTCCAAGGGATACAGTAAACCTGAAGTGAAGCATCGGAATCTATAACTAGTGTCACAGGAATGGTTCAAAACATAGTCAGTAAGAGGAGTCAGTCTTTTTGTACTTAAGTCCGTAGTGTTTCCTTATTGTGTTACTTCCGATGCGATCTCTGTATTTCATCGTCAATAAGAAGGTCCAAGGTATACAGTAAACCTGAAGTGAAGCATCGGAATCTATAACTAGTGTCACAGGAATGGTTCAGAACATAGACAGTAAGATGAGTCAGTCTTCTTGTACTTAAGTCGGCATTGTGCCTTTTGTATTTAATTCCGATGCAATTTCTGTGTTTCATCGTCAATAAGAAGGTCCAAGAGATACAGTAAACCTCAAGTGAAGCATCGGAATCTGTAACTAGTGTCACAGGAATGGTTGAAAACATAGTCAGTAAGAAGAGTCGGTCTTCATGTACTTAAGTTGGCATTGTGCCCTTTGTATTTAATTTCGATGCGATTTCTGTGCTTCATCGTCAATAAGAAGGTCCAAGGGATACAGTAAACCTGGAGTGAAGCGTCGGAATCTATAACTAGTGTCACAGGAATGGTTCAGAACATAGACAGTAAGATGAGTCAGTCTTCTTGTACTTAAGTCGGCATTGTGCCTTTTGCATTTAATTCCGATGCCATTTCTGTGTTTTATCGTCAATAAGAAGGTCCAAGGGATACAGTAAACCTCAAGTGAAGCATCGGAATACTACAACTAGTGTCACAGGAATGGTTCAAATCATAGTCAGTAGGAAGTGTCGGTCTTCATGTACTTAAGTCGGCATTGTGCCTTTTGTATTTAATTCCGATGCAATTTCTGTGTTTCATCGTCAATAAGAAGGTCAGAGGGATACAGTTAACCTGAAGGGAAGCATCGCAATCTATAACTAGTCTCACAGGAATGGTTCAAATCATAGTCAGTAAGATGAGTCAGTCTTCTTGTACTTAAGTTGGCATTGTGCCTCTTGTATTTAATTCCGATGCAATTTCTGTGTTTCATCGTTAATAAGAAGGTCAGAAGGATACAGTAAACCTGAAGTGACGCATCGGAATCTATAACTAGTGTCACAGGAATGGTTCAAATCATAGTCAGTAGGAAGTGTCGGTCTTCATGTACGTAATTCGGCATTGTGCCTTTTGTATTTAATTCCGAGGCAATTTCTGTGTTTCATCGTCAATTACAAGGTCCAAGGGATACAGTAAACCTCAAGTGAAGCATCAGAATCTATAACTGGTGTCACAGGAATGGTTCAAAACATAGTCAGTAAAAGGAGTCAGTCTTCTTGTACTTAAGTCGGCATTGTGCCTTTTGTATTTAATTCCGAGGCAATTTCTGTGTTTCATCGTCAATTACAAGGTCCAAGGGATACAGTAAACCTAAAGTGAAGCATCAGAATCTATAACTGGTGTCACAGGAATGGTTCAAATCATAGTCAGTAGGAAGTGTCGGTCTTCATGTACTTAAGTCGGCATTGTGCCTTTTGTATTTAATTCCGATGTAATTTCTGTGTTTCATCGTCAATAAGAAGGTCCGAGGGATACAGTAAACCTGAAGGGAAGCCTCGCAATCTATAACTAGTGTCACAGGAATGGTTCATATCATACTCAGTAAGAAGAGTCAGTCTTCTTGTACTTAAGTTGGCATTGTACCTCTTGTATTTAATTCCGATGCAATTTCTGTGTTTCATCGTCAATACGAATGTCAGAGGGGTACAGTAAACCTGAAGTGACGCATCGGAATCTATAACTAGTGTCACAGGAATGGTTCAAATCATAGTCAAAAGGAAGTGTCAGTCTTCATGTACTTAAGTCGGCATTGTGCCTTTTGTATTTAATTCCGATGCAATTACTGTGTTTCATCGTCAATAAGAAGGACCCAGGGATACAGTAAATCTCAAGTGAAGCATCGGAATCTATAACTAGTGTCACAGGAATGGTTCAAAACATAGTCAGTAGGAAGAGTCGGTCTTCATGTACTTAAGTCGGCATTGTGCATTTTGTATTTAATTCCGATGCAATTTCTGTGTTTCATCGTCAATAAGAAGGTCAGAGGGATACAGTTAACCTGAAGGGAAGCATCCCAATCTATAACTAGTCTCACAGGAATGATTCAAATCATAGTCAGTAGGAAGTGTCGGTCTTCATGTACTTAAGTCGGCATTGTGCCTATTGTATTTAATTCCGATGCAATTTCTGTGTTTCATCGTCAATAAGAAAGACCCAGGGATACAGTAAATCGCAAGTGAAGCATCGGAATCTATAACTAGTGTCACAGGAATGGTTCAAAACATAGTCATTAGGAAGAGTCGGTCTTCATGTACTTAAGTCGGCATTGTGCATTTTGTATTTAATTCCGATGCAATTTCTGTGTTTCATCGTCAATAAGAAGGTGAGAGGGATACAGTTAACCTGAAGGGAAGCATCGCAATCTATATCTAGTCTCACAGGAGTGATTCAAATCATAGTCAGTAGGAAGTGTCAGTATTCATGTACTTAAGTCGGCATTGTGCCTTTTGTATTTAATTCCGATGCAATTTCTGTGTTTCATCGTCAATAAGAAGATCAGAGGGATACAGTTAACCTGAAGGGAAGCATCGCAATCTATAACTAGTCTCACAGGAATGGTTCAAATCATAGTCAGTAAGAAGAGTCAGTCTTCTTGTACTTAAGTCGGCATTGTGCCTCTTGTATTTAATTCCGATGCAATTTCTGTGTTTCATCGTCAATAAGAAGGTCAGAGGGATACAGTAAACCTGAAGTGACGCATCGGAATCTATAACTAGTGTCACAGGAATGGTTCAAATCATAGTCAGAAGGAAGTGTCGGTCTTCATGTACGTAAGTCGGCATTGTGCCTTTTGTATTTAATTCCGAAGCAATTTCTTTGTTTCATCGTCAATAAGAAGGTCAGAGGGATACAGTAAACCTGAAGTGAAGCATCGCAATCTATAACTAGTCTCACAGGAATGGTTCAAAACATAGTCAGTAAAAGGAGTCAGTCTTCTTATACTTAAGTCGGCACTGTGCCTTTTGTATTTTATTCCGAGGCAATTTCTGTGTTTCATCGTCAATAAGAAGGTCCAAGGGATACAGTAAACCTGAAGTGAAGCATCGGAATCTATAACTAGTGTCACAGGAATGGTTCAAAACATAGGCAGTACGAAAAGTCAGTGTTCTTGTACTTTAGTTGGCATTGTGCCTTTTTTATTTAATTGCGATGCAATTTCTGTGTTTCATCGTCAAAAAGGAGGTCAGAGGGGTACAGTAAAACTGAACTGAAGCATCGGAAACTATAACTAGTGTCACAGGAATGGTTCAAAACATAGTCAGTAAGAGGAGTCAGTCTTTTTCTACTTAAGTCGGCAGTGTGCCTATTGTGTTAATTCCGATGCGAGTTCTGTATTTCATCGTCAATAAGAAGGTCCAAGGGATACAGTAAACCTGAATTGAAGCATCGGAATCTATAACTAGTGTCACAGGAATGGTTCAGAACATAGACAGTAAGATGAGTCAGGCTTCTTGTAATTAAGTCGGCATTCTGCCTTTTGTATTTAATTCCGATGCAATTACTGTGTTTCATCGTCAATAAGAAAGACCCAGGGATACAGTAAATCGCAAGTGAAGCATCGGAATCTATAACTAGTGTCACAGGAATGGTTCAGAACATAGACAGTAAGATGAGTCAGTCTTCTTGTACTTAAGTCGGCATTGTGCCTTTTGCATTTAATTCCGATGCCATTTCTGTGTTTTATCGTCAATAAGAAGGTCCAAGGGATACAGTAAACCTCAAGTGAAGCATCGGAATACTACAACTAGTGTCACAGGAATGGTTCAAATCATAGTCAGTAGGAAGTGTCGGTCTTCATGTACTTAAGTCGGCATTGTGCCTTTTGTATTTAATTCCGATGCAATTTCTGTGTTTCATCGTCAATAAGAAGGTCAGAGGGATACAGTTAACCTGAAGGGAAGCATCGCAATCTATAACTAGTCTCACAGGAATGGTTCAAATCATAGTCAGTAAGATGAGTCAGTCTTCTTGTACTTAAGTTGGCATTGTGCCTCTTGTATTTAATTCCGATGCAATTTCTGTGTTTCATCGTTAATAAGAAGGTCAGAAGGATACAGTAAACCTGAAGTGACGCATCGGAATCTATAACTAGTGTCACAGGAATGGTTCAAATCATAGTCAGTAGGAAGTGTCGGTCTTCATGTACGTAATTCGGCATTGTGCCTTTTGTATTTAATTCCGAGGCAATTTCTGTGTTTCATCGTCAATTACAAGGTCCAAGGGATACAGTAAACCTCAAGTGAAGCATCAGAATCTATAACTGGTGTCACAGGAATGGTTCAAAACATAGTCAGTAAAAGGAGTCAGTCTTCTTGTACTTAAGTCGGCATTGTGCCTTTTGTATTTAATTCCGAGGCAATTTCTGTGTTTCATCGTCAATTACAAGGTCCAAGGGATACAGTAAACCTAAAGTGAAGCATCAGAATCTATAACTGGTGTCACAGGAATGGTTCAAATCATAGTCAGTAGGAAGTGTCGGTCTTCATGTACTTAAGTCGGCATTGTGCCTTTTGTATTTAATTCCGATGTAATTTCTGTGTTTCATCGTCAATAAGAAGGTCCGAGGGATACAGTAAACCTGAAGGGAAGCCTCGCAATCTATAACTAGTGTCACAGGAATGGTTCATATCATACTCAGTAAGAAGAGTCAGTCTTCTTGTACTTAAGTTGGCATTGTACCTCTTGTATTTAATTCCGATGCAATTTCTGTGTTTCATCGTCAATACGAATGTCAGAGGGGTACAGTAAACCTGAAGTGACGCATCGGAATCTATAACTAGTGTCACAGGAATGGTTCAAATCATAGTCAAAAGGAAGTGTCAGTCTTCATGTACTTAAGTCGGCATTGTGCCTTTTGTATTTAATTCCGATGCAATTACTGTGTTTCATCGTCAATAAGAAGGACCCAGGGATACAGTAAATCTCAAGTGAAGCATCGGAATCTATAACTAGTGTCACAGGAATGGTTCAAAACATAGTCAGTAGGAAGAGTCGGTCTTCATGTACTTAAGTCGGCATTGTGCATTTTGTATTTAATTCCGATGCAATTTCTGTGTTTCATCGTCAATAAGAAGGTCAGAGGGATACAGTTAACCTGAAGGGAAGCATCCCAATCTATAACTAGTCTCACAGGAATGATTCAAATCATAGTCAGTAGGAAGTGTCGGTCTTCATGTACTTAAGTCGGCATTGTGCCTATTGTATTTAATTCCGATGCAATTTCTGTGTTTCATCGTCAATAAGAAAGACCCAGGGATACAGTAAATCGCAAGTGAAGCATCGGAATCTATAACTAGTGTCACAGGAATGGTTCAAAACATAGTCATTAGGAAGAGTCGGTCTTCATGTACTTAAGTCGGCATTGTGCATTTTGTATTTAATTCCGATGCAATTTCTGTGTTTCATCGTCAATAAGAAGGTGAGAGGGATACAGTTAACCTGAAGGGAAGCATCGCAATCTATAACTAGTCTCACAGGAGTGATTCAAATCATAGTCAGTAGGAAGTGTCAGTATTCATGTACTTAAGTCGGCATTGTGCCTTTTGTATTTAATTCCGATGCAATTTCTGTGTTTCATCGTCAATAAGAAGATCAGAGGGATACAGTTAACCTGAAGGGAAGCATCGCAATCTATAACTAGTCTCACAGGAATGGTTCAAATCATAGTCAGTAAGAAGAGTCAGTCTTCTTGTACTTAAGTCGGCATTGTGCCTCTTGTATTTAATTCCGATGCAATTTCTGTGTTTCATCGTCAATAAGAAGGTCAGAGGGATACAGTAAACCTGAAGTGACGCATCGGAATCTATAACTAGTGTCACAGGAATGGTTCAAATCATAGTCAGAAGGAAGTGTCGGTCTTCATGTACGTAAGTCGGCATTGTGCCTTTTGTATTTAATTCCGAAGCAATTTCTTTGTTTCATCGTCAATAAGAAGGTCAGAGGGATACAGTAAACCTGAAGTGAAGCATCGCAATCTCTAACTAGTCTCACAGGAATGGTTCAAAACATAGTCAGTAAAAGGAGTCAGTCTTCTTATACTTAAGTCGGCACTGTGCCTTTTGTATTTTATTCCGAGGCAATTTCTGTGTTTCATCGTCAATAAGAAGGTCCAAGGGATACAGTAAACCTGAAGTGAAGCATCGGAATCTATAACTAGTGTCACAGGAATGGTTCAAAACATAGGCAGTACGAAGAGTCAGTGTTCTTGTACTTTAGTTGGCATTGTGCCTTTTTTATTTAATTGCGATGCAATTTCTGTGTTTCATCGTCAAAAAGGAGGTCAGAGGGGTACAGTAAAACTGAACTGAAGCATCGGAAACTATAACTAGTGTCACAGGAATGGTTCAAAACATAGTCAGTAAGAGGAGTCAGTCTTTTTCTACTTAAGTCGGCAGTGTGCCTATTGTGTTAATTCCGATGCGAGTTCTGTATTTCATCGTCAATAAGAAGGTCCAAGGGATACAGTAAACCTGAATTGAAGCATCGGAATCTATAACTAGTGTCACAGGAATGGTTCAGAACATAGACAGTAAGATGAGTCAGGCTTCTTGTAATTAAGTCGGCATTCTGCCTTTTGTATTTAATTCCGATGCAATTACTGTGTTTCATCGTCAATAAGAAAGACCCAGGGATACAGTAAATCGCAAGTGAAGCATCGGAATCTATAACTAGTGTCACAGGAATGGTTCAAAACATAGTCAGTAGGAAGAGTCGGTCTTCATGTACTTAAGTCGGCATTGTGCATTTTGTATTTAATTCCGATGCAATTTCTGTGTTTCATCGTCAATAAGAAGGTGAGAGGGATACAGTTAACCTGAAGGGAAGCATCGCAATCTATAACTAGTCTCACAGGAGTGATTCAAATCATAGTCAGTAGGAAGTGTCAGTATTCATGTACTTAAGTCGGCATTGTGCCTCTTGTATTTAATTCCGATGCAATTTCTGTGTTTCATCGTCAATAAGAAGGTCAGAGGGATACAGTAAACCTGAAGTGACGCATCGGAATCTATAACTAGTGTCACAGGAATGGTTCAAATCATAGTCAGAAGGAAGTGTCGGTCTTCATGTACGTAAGTCGGCATTGTGCCTTTTGTATTTAATTCCGAAGCAATTTCTTTGTTTCATCGTCAATAAGAAGGTCAGAGGGATACAGTAAACCTGAAGTGAAGCATCGCAATCTATAACTAGTCTCACAGGAATGGTTCAAAACATAGTCAGTAAAAGGAGTCAGTCTTCTTATACTTAAGTCGGCATTGTGCCTTTTGTATTTTATTCCGAGGCAATTTATGTGTTTCATCGTCAATAAGAAGGTAGAAGGGATACAGTAAACCTCAAGTGAAGCATCGGAATCTATAACTGGTGTCACAGGAATGGTTCAAATCATAGTCAGTAGGAATTGTCGGTCTTCATGTACTTAAGTCGGCATTGTGCATTTTGTATTTAATTCCGATGTAATTTCTGTGTTTCATCGTCAATAAGAAGGTCAGAGGGATACAGTAAACCTGAAGGGAAGCATCGCAATCTATAACTAGTCTCACAGGAATGGTTCAAATCATAGTCAGTAAGAACAGTCAGTCTTCTTGTACTTAAGTCGGCATTGTGCCTCTTGTATTTAATTCCGATGCAATTTCTGTGTTTCATCGTCAATAAGAATGTCAGAGGGATACAGTAAACCTGATGTGACGCATCGGAATCTATAACTAGTGTCACAGGAATGGTTCAAATCATAGTCAAAAGGAAGTGTCGGTCTTCATGTACTTAAGTCGGCATTGTGCCTTTTGTATTTAATTCCGATGCAATTTCTGTGTTTCATCGTCAATAAGAAGGTCAGAGGGATACAGTAAACCTGAAGGGAAACATCGCAATCTATAACTAGTCTCACAGGAATGGTTCAAAGCATAGTCATTAAGAGGAGTCAGTCTTCTTGTACCTAAGTCGGCATTGTGCTTTTGTATTTAATTCCGAGGCAATTTCTGTGTTTCATCGTCAATAAGAAGGTCCAAGGGATACAGTAAACCTGAAGTGAAGCATCAGAATCTATAACTAGTGTCACAGGAATGGTTCAAAACATAGACAGTACGAAGAGTCAGTCTTCTTGTACTTTAGTCGGCATTGTGCCTTTTCTATTTAATTCCGATGCAATTTCAGTTTTTCATCGTCAAAAAGGAGGTCAGAGGGGTACAGTAAAGCTCAACTGAAGCATCGGAATCTACAACTTGTGACACAGGAATGGTTCAAAACATAGTCAGTAAGAGGAGTCAGTCAATTTGTACTTAAGTCGGCAGTGTGCCTATTGTGTTAATTCCGATGCGATTTCTGTATTTTATCGTCAATAACAAGGTCCAAGGGATACAGTAAACCTGAAGTGAAGCATCGGAATCTATAACTGGTGTCACAGGAATGGTTCAAAACATAGTTAGTAAGAGGAGTCAGTCTTTTTGTACTTAAGTCGGCAGTGTTCCTATTGTGTTAATTCCGATGCGATTTCTGTATTTCATCGTCAATAAGAAGGTCCAAGGGATACAGTAAACCTCAAGTGAAGCATCGGAATCTATAACTAGTGTCACAGGAATGGTTCAAAACATAGTCAGTAGGAAGAGTCGGTCTTCATGTACTTAAGTCGGCATTGTGCCTTTTGTATTTAATTCCGATGCAATTTCTGTGTTTCATAGTCAATAAGAAGGTCAGAGGGATACAGTTAACCTGAAGGGGAGCATCGAAATCTATAACTACTCTCACAGGAATGGTTCAAATCATAGTCAGTAAGAAGAGTCAGTCTTCTTGTACTTAAGTCGGCATTGTGCCTCTTGTATTTAATTCCGATGCAATTTCTGTGTTTCATCGTCAATAAGAAGGTCAGAGGGATACAGTAAACCTGAAGTGACGCATCGGAATCTATAACTAGTGTCAAAGGAATGGTTCAAATCATAGTCAGTAGGAAGAGTCGGTCTTCATGTACGTAAGTCGGCATTGTGCCTTTTGTATTTAATTCCGATGCAATATCTTTGTTTCATCGTCAATAAGAAGGTCAGAGGGATACAGTAAACCTGAAGTGAAGCATCGCAAACTATAACTAGTCTCACAGGAATGGTTCAAAACATAGTCAGTAAATGGAGTCAGTCTTCTTGTACTTAAGTCGGCATTGTGCGTTTTGTATTTAATTCCGAGGCAATTTCTGTGTTTCATCGTCAATAAGAAGGTCCAAGGGATACAGTAAACCTCAAGTAAAGCATCAGAATCTATAACTGGTGTCACAGGAATGGTTCAAATCATAGTCAGTAGGAAGTGTCGGTCTTCATGTACTTAAGTCGGCATTGTGCCTTTGGTATTTAATTCCGATGCAATTTCTGTGTTTCATCGTCAATAAGAAGGTCAGAGGGATACAGTTAACCCGAAGGGAAGCATCGCAATCTATAACTAGTCTCACAGGAATGGTTCAAATCATAGTCAGTAAGAAGAGTCAGTCTTCTTGTACTTAAGTTGCATTGTGCCTCTTGTATTTAATTCCGATGCAATTTCTGTGTTTCATCGTCAATAAGAAGGTCAGAAGGATACAGTAAACCTGAAGTGACGCATCGGAATCTATAACTAGTGTCACAGGAATGGTTCAAATCATAGTCAGTAGGAAGTGTCGGTCTTCTTGTACGTAATTCGGCATTGTGACTTTTGTATTTAATTCCGATGCAATTTCTGTGTTTCATCGTCAATAAGAAGGTCAGAGGGATACAGTAAACCTGAAGTGAAGCATCGTAATCTATAACTAGTCTCACAGGAATGGTTCAAAACATAGTCAGTAAAAGGAGTCAGTCTTCTTGTACTTAAGTCGGCATTGTGCCTTTTGTATTTAATTCCGAGGCAATTTCTGTGTTTCATCGTCAATACGAAGGTCCAAGGGATACAGTAAAGCTGAAGTGAAGCATGGGAATCATTAACTAGTGTCACAGGAATGGTTCAGAACATAGTCAGTAAGAGGAGTCAGTTTTTTTGTACTTATGTCGGTAGTGTGCCTATTGTGTTAATTCCGATGCGATTTCTGTATTTCATCGTCAATAAGAAGGTCCAAGGGATACAGTAAACCTGAAGTGAAGCATCGGAATCTATAACTAGTGTCACAGGAATGGTTCAAAACATAGACAGTACGAAGAGTCAGTCTTCTTGTACTTTAGTCGGCATTGTGCCTTTTCTATTTAATTCCGATGCAATTTCTGTGTTTCATCGTCAAAAAGGAGGTCAGAGGGGTACAGTAAAGCTCAACTGAAGCATCGGAATCTACAACTTGTGACACAGGAATGGTTCAAAACATAGTCAGTAAGAGGAGTCAGTCAATTTGTACTTAAGTCGGCAGTGTGCCTATTGTGTTAATTCCGATGCGATTTCTGTATTTCATCGTCTATAACAAGGTCCAAGGGATACAGTAAACCTGAAGTGAAGCATCGGAATCTATAACTGGTGTCACAGGAATGGTTCAAAACATAGTTAGTAAGAGGAGTCAGTCTTTTTGTACTTAAGTCGGCAGTGTTCCTATTGTGTTAATTCCGATGCGATTTCTGTATTTCATCGTCAATAAGACGGTCCTAGGGATACAGTAAACCTGAAGTGAAGCATCGGAATCTATAACTAGTGTCACAGGAATGGTTCAGAACATAGACAGTAAGATGAGTCAGTCTTCCTGTACTTAAGTCGGCATTGTGCCTCTTGTATTTAATTCCGATGCAATTTCAGTGTTTCATCGTCAATATGAAGGTCCAAGGGATACAGTAAACCTCAAGTGAAGCATCGGAATCTATAACTAGTGTCACAGGAATGGTTCAAAACATACTCAGTAGGAAGAGTCGGTCTTCATGTACTTAAGTCGGCATTGTGCCTTTTGTATTTAATTCCGATGCAATTTCTGTGTTTCATAGTCAATAAGAAGGTCAGAGGGATACAGTTAACCTGAAGGGGAGCATCGAAATCTATAACTACTCTCACAGGAATGGTTCCAATCATAGTCAGTAAGAAGAGTCAGTCTTCTTGTACTTAAGTCGGCATTGTGCCTCTTGTATTTAATTCCGATGCAATTTCTGTGTTTCATCGTCAATAAGAAGGTCAGAGGGATACAGTAAACCTGAAGTGACGCATCGGAATCTATAACTAGTGTCAAAGGAATGGTTCAAATCATAGTCAGTAGGAAGAGTCGGTCTTCATGTACGTAAGTCGGCATTGTGCCTTTTGTATTTAATTCCGATGCAATATCTTTGTTTCATCGTCAATAAGAAGGTCAGAGGGATACAGTAAACCTGAAGTGAAGCATCGCAAACTATAACTAGTCTCACAGGAATGGTTCAAAACATAGTCAGTAAAAGGAGTCAGTCTTCTTGTACTTAAGTCGGCATTGTGCATTTTGTATTTAATTCCGAGGCAATTTCTGTGTTTCATCGTCAATAAGAAGGTCCAAGGGATACAGTAAACCTCAAGTGAAGCATCAGAATCTATAACTGGTGTCACAGGAATGGTTCAAATCATAGTCAGTAGGAAGTGTCGGTCTTCATGTACTTAAGTCGGCATTGTGCCTTTTGTATTTAATTCCGATGCAATTTCTGTGTTTCATCGTCAATAAGAAGGTCAGAGGGATACAGTTAACCCGAAGGGAAGCATCGCAATCTATAACTAGTCTCACAGGAATGGTTCAAATCATAGTCAGTAAGAAGAGTCAGTCTTCTTGTACTTAAGTTGCATTGTGCCTCTTGTATTTAATTCCGATGCAATTTCTGTGTTTCATCGTCAATAAGAAGGTCAGAAGGATACAGTAAACCTGAAGTGACGCATCGGAATCTATAACTAGTGTCACAGGAATGGTTCAAATCATAGTCAGTAGGAAGTGTCGGTCTTCTTGTACGTAATTCGGCATTGTGCCTTTTGTATTTAATTCCGATGCAATTTCTGTGTTTCATCGTCAATAAGAAGGTCAGAGGGATACAGTAAACCTGAAGTGAAGCATCGTAATCTATAACTAGTCTCACAGGAATGGTTCAAAACATAGTCAGTAAAAGGAGTCAGTCTTCTTGTACTTAAGTCGGCATTGTGCCTTTTGTATTTAATTCCGAGGCAATTTCTGTGTTTCATCGTCAATACGAAGGTCCAAGGGATACAGTAAAGCTGAAGTGAAGCATCGGAATCATTAACTAGTGTCACAGGAATGGTTCAGAACATAGTCAGTAAGAGGAGTCAGTTTTTTTGTACTTATGTCGGCAGTGTGCCTATTGTGTTAATTCCGATGCGATTTCTGTATTTCATCGTCAATAAGAAGGTCCAAGGGATACAGTAAACCTGAAGTGAAGCATCGGAATCTATAACTAGTCTCACAGGAATGATTCAAATCATAGTTAGTAAGAGGAGTCAATCTTTTTGTACTTAAGTCGGCAGTGTTCCTATTGTGTTATTTCCGATGCGATTTCTGTATTTCATCGTCAATAAGACGGTCCAAATGATACAGTAAACTTCAAGTGAAGCATCGGAATCTATAACTAGTGTCACAGGAATGGTACAAAACATAGTCAGTGAGAAGAGTCGGTCTTCATGTACATAAGTCGGCATTGTGCCTTTTGTATTTAATTCCGATGCAATTTCTGTGTTTCATCGTCAATAAGAAGGTCAGAGGGATACAGTTAACCTGAAGGGAAGCATCGCAATCTATAACTACTCTCACAGGAATGGTTCAAATCATAGTCAGTAAGAAGAGTCAGTCTTCTTGTACTTAAGTCGGCATTGTGCCTCTTGTATTTAATTCCGATGCAATTTCTGTGTTTCATCGTCAATAAGAAGGTTAGAGGGATACAGTAAACCTGAAGTGACGCATCGGAATCTATGACTAGTGTCACAGGAATGGTTCAAATCATAGTCAGTAGGAAGTGTCGATCTTCATGTACGTAAGTCGGCTATGTGCCTTTTGTATTTAATTCCGATGCAATATCTTTGTTTCATCGTCAATAAGAAGGTCAGAGGGATACAGTAAACCTGAAGTGAAGCATCGCAAACTATAACTAGTCTCACAGGAATGGTTCAAATCACAGTCAGTAAGAAGAGTCAGTCTTCTTGTACTTAAGTCGCATTGTGCCTCTTGTATTTAATTCCGATGCAATTTCTGAGTTTCATTGTCAATAAGAATGTCAGAGGGGTACAGTAAACCTGAAGTGACGCATCGGAATCTATAACTAGTGTCACAGGAATGGTTCAAATCATAGTCAAAAGGAAGTGTCAGTCTTCATGTACTTAAGTCGGCATTGTGCCTTTTGTATTTAATTCCGATGCAATTACTGTGTTTCATCGACAATAAGAAGGACCCAGGGATACAGTAAATCTCAAGTGAAGCATCGGAATCTGTAACTAGTGTCACAGGAATGGTTCAAAACATAGTCAGTAGGAAGAGTCGGTCTTCATGTACTTAAGTCGGCATTGTGCATTTTGTGTTTAATTCCGATGCAATTTCTGTGTTTCATCGTCAATAAGAAGGACCCAGGGATACAGTAAATCTCAAGTGAAGCATCGGAATCTATAACTAGTGTCACAGGAATGGTTCAAAACATAGTCAGTAGGAAGAGTCGGTCTTCATGTACTTAAGTCGGCATTGTGCATTTTGTATTTAATTCCGATGCAATTTCTGTGTTTCATCGTCAATAAGAAGGTGAGAGGGATACAGTTAACCTGACGGGAAGCATCGCAATCTATAACTAGTCTCACAGGAGTGATTCAAATCATAGTCAGTAGCAAGTGTAGGTCTTCATGTACGTAAGTCGGCATTGTGCCTTTTGTATTTAACTCCGATGCAATTTATGTGTTTCATCGTCAATAAGAAGGTCAGAGGGATACAGTACACCTGAAGTGAAGCATCGCAATCTATAACTACTCTCACAGGAATGGTTCAAATCATAGTCAGTAAGAAGAGTCAGTCTTCTTGTACTTAAGTCGGCATTGTGCCTCTTGTATTTAATTCCGATGCAATTTCTGTGTTTCATCGTCAATAAGAAGGTCAGAGGGATACAGTAAACCTGAAGTGACGCATCGGAATCTATAACTAGTGTCACAGGAATGGTTCAAATCATAGTCAGTAGGAAGTGTCGGTCTTCATGTACGTAAGTCGGCATTGTGCCTTTTGTATTTAATTCCGATGCAATATCTTTGTTTCATCGTCAATAAGAAGGTCAGAGGGATACAGTAAACCTGAAGTGAAGCATCGCAAACTATAACTAGTGTCACAGGAATGGTTCAAATCATAGTCAGTAAGAAGAGTCAGTCTTCTTGTACTTAAGTCGGCATTGTGCCTCTTGTATTTAATTCCGATGCAATTTCTGTGTTTCATCGTCAATAAGAATGTCAGATTGGTACAGTAAACCTGAAGTGACGCATCGGAATCTATAACTAGTGTCACAGGAATGGTTCAAATCATAGTCAAAAGGAAGTGTCAGACTTCATGTACTTAAGTCGGCATTGTGCCTTTTGTATTTTATTCCGATGCAATTACTGTGTTTCATCGACAATAAGAAGGACCCAGGGATACAGTAAATCTCAAGTGAATCATCGGAATCTATAACTAGTGTCACAGGAATGGTTCAAAACATAGTCAGTAGGAAGAGTCGGTCTTCATGTACTTAAGTCGGCATTGTGCATTTTGTATTTAATTCCGATGCAATTTCTGTGTTTCATCGTCAATAAGAAGGTCAGAGGGATACAGTTAACCTGAAGGGTAGCATCGCAATCTATAACTAGTCTCACAGGAATGATTCAAAACATAGTCAGTAGGAAGTGTCGGTCTTCATGTACTTAAGTCGGCATTGTGCGTTTTGTATTTAATTCCGATGCAATTTCTGTGTTTCATCGTCAATAAGAAGGTCCAAGGGATACAGTAAACCTGAAGTGAACCATCGGAATCTATAACTAGTGTCACAGGAATGGTTCAAAACATAGGCAGTACGAAGAGTCAGTGTTCTGGTACTTTAGTCGGCATTGTGCCTTTTTTATTTAATTCCGATGCAATTTCTGTGTTTCATCGTCAAAAAGGAGGTCAGAGGGGTACAGTAAAGCTGAACTGAAGCATCGGAATCTATAACTAGTGTCACAGGAATGGTTCAAAACATAGTCAGTAAGAGGAGTCAGTCTTTTTGTACTTAAGTCGGCTGTGTGCCTATTGTGTTAATTCCGATGCGAGTTCTGTATTTCATCGTCAATAAGAAGGTCCAAGGGATACAGTAAACCTGAAATGAAGCATCGGAATCTATAACTAGTGTCACAGGAATGGTTCTGAACATAGACAGTAAGATGAGTCAGTCTTCTTGTAATTAAGTCGGCATTCTGCCTTTTGTATTTAATTCCGATGCAATTACTGTGTTTTATCGTCAATAAGAAGGACCAAGGGATACAGTAAATCTCAAGTGAAGCATCGGAATCTATAACTAGTGTCACAGGAATGGTTCAAAACATAGTCAGTAGGAAGAGTCGGTCTTCGTGTACTTAAGTCGGCATTGTGCATTTTGTATTTAATTCCGATGCAATTTCTGTGTTTCATCGTCAATAGGAAGGTGAGAGGGATACAGTTAACCTGAAGGGAAGCATCGCAATCCATAACTAGTCTCACAGGAGTGATTCAAATCGTAGTCAGTTGCAAGTGTAGGTCTTCATGTACGTAAGTCGGCATTGTGCCTTTTGTATTTAATTCCGATGCAATTTATGTGTTTCATCGTCAATAAGAAGGTCCGAGGGATACAGTAAACCTGAAGTGAAGCATCGCAATCTATAACTAGTCTCACAGGAATGGTTCAAAACATAGACAGTAAAAGGAGTCAGTCCCTTGTACTTAAGTCCGCTATGTGCATTTTGTAATTATTTCCGAGGCAATTTCTGTGTTTCATCGTCAATAAGAAGGTCCAAGGGATACAGTAAACCTCAAGTGAAGCATCGGAATCTATAACTAGTGCCACAGGAATGATTCAAATCATAGTCAGTAGGAAGTGTCGGTCTTCATGTACTTAAGTCGGCATTGTGCCTTTTGTATTTAATTCCGATGTAATTTCTGTGTTTCTTCGTCAATAAGAAGGTCAGAGGGATACAGTAAACCTGAAGGGAAGCATC
Source organism: Schistocerca piceifrons (assembly GCF_021461385.2). Classification (NCBI taxonomy): domain Eukaryota; kingdom Metazoa; phylum Arthropoda; class Insecta; order Orthoptera; family Acrididae; genus Schistocerca; species Schistocerca piceifrons. The sequence continues at coordinate 206,618 of NW_025727432.1, read as the reverse complement.
GCAATCTATAACTAGTCTCACAAAAATGGTTCAAATCATAGTCAGTAAGAAGTGTCAGTCTTCTTGTACTTAAGTCGGCATTGTGCCTCTTGTATTTAATTCCGATGCAATTTCTGTGTTTCATCGTCAATAAGAAGGTCAGAGGGAGACAGTAAACCTGGAGTGACGCATCGGAATCTATAACTAGTGTCACAGGAATGGTTCAAATCATAGTCAAAAGGAAGTGTCGGTCTTCATGTACTTAAGTCGGCATTGTGCCTTTTGTATTTAATTCCGATGCATATTCTGTGCTTCATCGTCAATAAGAAGGTCAGAGGGATACAGTAAACCTGAAGGGAAACATCGTAATCTATAACTAGTCTCACAGGAGTTGTTCAAATCATAGACAGTAAAAGGAGTCAGTCTACTTGTACTTAAGTCGGCATTGTGCCTTTTGTATTTAATTCGGAGGCAATTTCTGTGTTTCATCGTCAATAAGAAGGTCCAAGGGATACAGTAAACATGAAGTGAAGCATCGGAATCTATAACTAGTGTCACAGGAATGGTTCAAAACATAGACAGTAGGATGAGTCAGTCTTCTTGTACCTAAGTCGGCATTGTGCCTTTTCTATTTAATTCCGATGCAATTTCTGTGTTTCATCGTCAAAAAGTAGGTCAGACGGGTACAGTAAAGCTGAAGTGAAGCATCGGAATCTATAACTAGTGTCACAGGAATGGTTCAAACATAGTCAGTAAAAGGAGTCAGTCTTCTTGTACTTAAGTCGGCATTGTGCCTTTTGTATTTAATTCCGAGGCAATTTCTGTGTTTCATCGTCAATAAGAAGGTCCAAGGGATACAGTAAACCTGAAGTGAAGCATCGGAATCTATAACTAGTGTCACAGGAATGGTTCAAAACATAGACAGTAGGAAGAGTCAGTCTTCTTGTACTTATGTCGGCAATGTGCCTTTTCTATTTAAATCCGATGCAATTTCTGTGTTGTATCGTCAAAAAGTAGGTCAGAGGGGTACAGTAAAGCTGAAGTGAAGCATCGGAATCTATAACTAGTGTCACAGGAATGGTTCAGAACATAGACAGTAAGATGAGTCAGTCTTCTTGTACTTAAGTTGGCATTGTGCCTCTTGTATTTAATTCCGATGCAATTTCTGTGTTTCATCGTCAATAAGAAGGTCAGAAGGATACAGTAAACCTGAAGTGACGCATCGGAATCTATAACTAGTGTCACAGGAATGGTTCAAATCATAGTCAGTAGGAAGTGTCGGTCTTCATGTACGTAATTCGGCATTGTGCCTTTTGTATTTAATTCCGATGCAATTTCTGTGTTTCATCGTCAATAAGAAGGTCAGAGGGATACAGTAACCCTGAAGTGAAGCATCGCAATCTATAACTAGTCTCACAGGAATGGTTCAAAACATAGTCAGTAAAAGGAGTCAGGCTTCTTGTACTTAAGTCGGCATTGTGCGTTTTGTATTTAATTCCGAGGCAATTTCTGTGTTTCATCGTCAATACGAAGGTGCAAGGGATACAGTAAAGCTGAAGTGAAGCATCAGAATCATTAACTAGTGTCACAGGAATGGTTCAGAACATAGTCAGTAAGAGGAGTCAGTTTTTTTGTACTTAAGTCGGCAGTGTGCCTATTGTGTTAATTCCGATGCGATTTCTGTATTTCATCGTCAATAAGAAGGTCCAAGGGATACAGTAAACCTGAAGTGAAGCATCGGAATCTATAACTAGTGTCACAGGAATGGTTCAAAACATAGTTAGTAAGAGGAGTCAGTCTTTTTGTACTTAAGTCGGCAGTGTTCCTATTGTGTTAATTCCGATGCGAATTCTGTATTTCATCGTCAATAAGACGGTCCAAGGGATACAGTAAACCTGAAGTGAAGCATCGGAATCTATAACTAGTGTCACAGGAATGGTTCAGAACATAGACAGTAAGATGAGTCAGTCTTCTTGTACTTAAGTCGGCATTGTGCCTCTTGTATTTAATTCCGATGCAATTTCAGTGTTTCATCGTCAATAAGAAGATCAGAGGGATACAGTTAACCTGAAGGGAAGCATCGCAATCTATAACTACTCTCACAGGAATGGTTCAAATCATAGTCAGTAAGAAGAGTCAGTCTTCTTGTACTTAAGTCGGCATTGTGCCTCTTGTATTTAATTCCGACGCAATTTCTGTGTTTCATTGTCAATAGAAGGTGCAAGGGATACAGTAAACCTCAAGTGAAGCATCAGAATCTATAACTGGTGTCACAGGAATGGTTCAAATCATAGTCAGTAGGAAGTGTCGGTCTTCATGTACTTAAGTCGGCATTGTGCCTTTTGTATTTAATTCCGATGTAATTTGTGTGTTTCATCGTCAATAAGAAGGACCCAGGGATACAGTAAATCTCAAGTGAAGCATCGGAATCTATAACTAGTGTCATAGGAATGGTTCAAAACATAGTCAGTAGGAAGAGTCGGTCTTCATGTACTTAAGTCGGCATTGTGCATTTTGTATTTAATTCCGATGCAATTTCTGTGTTTCATCGTCAATAAGAAGGTCAGAGGGATACAGTTAACCTGAAGGGAAGCATCGCAATCTATAACTAGTCTCACAGGAATGATTCAAATCATAGTCAGTAGGAAGTGTCGGTCTTCATGTACTTAAGTCGGCATTGTGCCTTTTGTATTTAATTCCGATGCAATTTCTGTGTTTCATCGTCAATAAGAAGGTCAGAAGGATACAGTAAACCTGAAGTGACGCATCGGAATCTATAACTAGTGTCACAGGAATGGTTCAAATCATAGTCAGTAGGAAGTGTCGGTCTTCATGTACGTAATTCGGCATTGTGCCTTTTGTATTTAATTCCGATGCAATTTCTGTGTTTCATCGTCAATAAGAAGGTCAGAGGGATACAGTAACCCTGAAGTGAAGCATCGCAATCTATAACTAGTCTCACAGGAATGGTTCAAAACATAGTCAGTAAAAGGAGTCAGGCTTCTTGTACTTAAGTCGGCATTGTGCGTTTTGTATTTAATTCCGAGGCAATTTCTGTGTTTCATCGTCAATACGAAGGTGCAAGGGATACAGTAAAGCTGAAGTGAAGCATCAGAATCATTAACTAGTGTCACAGGAATGGTTCAGAACATAGTCAGTAAGAGGAGTCAGTTTTTTTGTACTTAAGTCGGCAGTGTGCCTATTGTGTTAATTCCGATGCGATTTCTGTATTTCATCGTCAATAAGAAGGTCCAAGGGATACAGTAAACCTGAAGTGAAGCATCGGAATCTATAACTAGTGTCACAGGAATGGTTCAAAACATAGTTAGTAAGAGGAGTCAGTCTTTTTGTACTTAAGTCGGCAGTGTTCCTATTGTGTTAATTCCGATGCGAATTCTGTATTTCATCGTCAATAAGACGGTCCAAGGGATACAGTAAACCTGAAGTGAAGCATCGGAATCTATAACTAGTGTCACAGGAATGGTTCAGAACATAGACAGTAAGATGAGTCAGTCTTCTTGTACTTAAGTCGGCATTGTGCCTCTTGTATTTAATTCCGATGCAATTTCAGTGTTTCATCGTCAATAAGAAGATCAGAGGGATACAGTTAACCTGAAGGGAAGCATCGCAATCTATAACTACTCTCACAGGAATGGTTCAAATCATAGTCAGTAAGAAGAGTCAGTCTTCTTGTACTTAAGTCGGCATTGTGCCTCTTGTATTTAATTCCGACGCAATTTCTGTGTTTCATTGTCAATAGAAGGTGCAAGGGATACAGTAAACCTCAAGTGAAGCATCAGAATCTATAACTGGTGTCACAGGAATGGTTCAAATCATAGTCAGTAGGAAGTGTCGGTCTTCATGTACTTAAGTCGGCATTGTGCCTTTTGTATTTAATTCCGATGTAATTTGTGTGTTTCATCGTCAATAAGAAGGACCCAGGGATACAGTAAATCTCAAGTGAAGCATCGGAATCTATAACTAGTGTCATAGGAATGGTTCAAAACATAGTCAGTAGGAAGAGTCGGTCTTCATGTACTTAAGTCGGCATTGTGCATTTTGTATTTAATTCCGATGCAATTTCTGTGTTTCATCGTCAATAAGAAGGTCAGAGGGATACAGTTAACCTGAAGGGAAGCATCGCAATCTATAACTAGTCTCACAGGAATGATTCAAATCATAGTCAGTAGGAAGTGTCGGTCTTCATGTACTTAAGTCGGCATTGTGCCTTTTGTATTTAATTCCGATGCAATTTCTGTGTTTCATCGTCAATAAGAAGGTCCAAGGGATACAGTAAACCTGAAGTGAAGCATCGGAATCTATAACTAGTGTCACAGGAATGGTTCAAATCATAGTCAGTAAGAGGAGTCAGTCTTTTTGTACTTAAGTCGGCAGTGTGCCTATTGTGTTAATTCCGATGCGAGTTCTGTATTTCATCGTCAATAAGAAGGTCCAAGGGATACAGTAAACCTGAATTGAAGCATCGGAATCTATAACTAGTGTCACAGGAATGGTTCAGAACATAGACAGTAAGATGAGTCAGTCTTCTTGTAATTAAGACGGCATTCTGCCTTTCGTATTTAATTCCGATGCAATTACTGTGTTTCATCGTCAATAAGAAAGACCCAGGGATACAGTAAATCTCAAGTGAAGCATCGGAATCTATAACTAGTGTCACAGGAATGGTTCAAAACATAGTCAGTAGGAAGAGTCGGTCTTCATGTACTTAAGTCTGCATTGTGCATTTTGTATTTAATTCCGATGCAATTTCTGTGTTTCATCGTCAATAAGAAGGTGAGAGGGATACAGTTAACCTGAAGGGAAGCATCGCAATCTATAACTAGTCTCACAGGAGTGATTCAAATCATAGTCAGTAGGAAGTGTCAGTCTTCATGTACTTAAGTCGGCATTGTGCCTTTTGTATCTTATTCCGATGCAATTTCTGTGTTTCATCGTCAATAAGAAGATCAGAGGGATACAGTTAACCAGAAGGGAAGCATCGCAATCTACAACTAGTCTCACAGGAATGGTTCAAATCATAGTCAGTAAGAAGAATCAGTCTTCTTGTACTTAAGTCGGCATTGTGCTTCTTGTATTTAATTCCGATGCAATTTCTGTGTTTCATCGTCAATAAGAAGGTCAGAGGGATACAGTAAACCTGAAGTTACGCATCGGAATCTATAACTAGTGTCACAGGAATGGTTCAAATCATAGTCAGAAGGAAGTGTCGGGCTTCATGTACGTAAGTCGGCATTGTGCCTTTTGTATTTAATTCCGAAGCAATTTCTTTGTTTCATCGTCAATAACAAGGTCAGAGGGATTAGGTAAACCTGAAGTGAAGCATCGCAATCTATAACTAGTCTCACAGGAATGGTTCAAAACATAGTCAGTAAAAGGAGTCAGTCTTCTTGTACTTAAGTCGGCATTGTGCCTTTTGTATTTTATTCCGAGGCCATTTCTGTGTTTCATCGTCAATAAGAAGGTCCAAGGGATACAGTAAAACTCAAGTGAAGCATCGGAATCTATAACTGGTGTCACAGGAATGGTTCAAATCATAGTCAGTAGGAATTGTCGGTCTTCATGTACTTAAATCGGCATTGTGCCTTTTGTATTTAATTCCGATGTAATTTCTGTGTTTCATCGTCAATAAGAAGGTCAGAGGGATACAGTAAACCTGAAGGGAAGCATCGCAATCTATAACTAGTCTCACAGGAATGGTTCAAATCATAGTCAGTAAGAAGAGTCAGTCTTCTTGTACTTAAGTCGGCATTGTGCCTCTTGTATTTAATTCCGATGCAATTTCTGTGTTTCATCGTCAATAAAAATGTCAGAGGGATACAGTAAACCTGAAGTGACGCATCGGAATCTATAACTAGTGTCACAGGAATGGTTCAAATCATAGTCAAAAGGAAGTGTCGGTCTTCATGTACTTAAGTCGGCATTGTGCCTTTTGTATTTAATTCCGATGCAATTTCTGTGTTTCATCGTCAATAAGAAGGTCAGAGGGATACAGTAAACCTGAAGGGAAACATCGCAATCTATAACTAGACTCACAGGAATGGTTCAAAACATAGTCAGTAAAAGGAGTCAGTCTTCTTGTACTTAAGTCGGCATTGTGCTTTTGTATTTAATTCCGAGGCAATTTCTGTGTTTCATCGTCAATAAGAAGGTCCAAGGGATACAGTAAACCTGAAGTGAAGCATCGGAATCTATAACTAGTGTCACAGGAATGGTTCAAAACATAGACAGTACGAAGAGTCAGTCTTCTTGTACTTTAGTCGGCATTGTGCCTTTTCTATTTAATTCCGATGCAATTTCTGTGTTTCATCGTCAAAAAGGAGGTCAGAGTGGTACAGTAAAGCTGAACTGAAGCATCGGAATCTACAACTTGTGTCACAGGAATGGTTCAAAACATAGTCAGTAAGAGGAGTCAGTCATTTTGTACTTAAGTCGGCAGTGTGCCTATTGTGTTAATTCCGATGCGATTTCTGTATTTCATCGTCAATAACAAGGTCCAAGGGATACAGTAAACCTGAAGTGAAGCATCGGAATCAATAAGTAGTGTCACAGGAATGGTTGAAATCATAGTCAAAAGGAAGTGTCAGTCTTCATGTACGTAAGTCGGCATTGTGCCATTTGTATTTAATTCCTATGCAATTACTGTGTTTCATCGTCAATAAGAAGGACCCAGGGATACAGTAAATCTCAAGTGAAGCATCGGAATCTATAACTAGTGTCACAGGAATGGTTCAAAACATAGTCAGTAGGAAGAGTCGGTCTTCATGTACTTAAGTCGGCATTGTGCATTTTGTATTTAATTCCGATGCAATTTCTGTGTTTCATCGTCAATAAGAAGGTCCAAGGGATACAGTAAACCTGAAGTGAAGCATCGGAATCTATAACTAGTGTCACAGGAATGGTTCAAAACATAGGCAGTAAGATGAGTCAGTCATCTTGTACTTAAGTCGGCATTGTGCCTCTTGTATTTAATTCCGATGCAATTTCAGTGTTTCATCGTCAATAAGAAGGTCCAAGGGATACAGTAAACCTCAAGTGAAGCATCGGAATCTATAACTAGTGTCACAGGAATGGTTCAAAACATAGTCAGTAGGAAGAGTCGGTCTTCATGTACTTAAGTCGGCATTGTGCCTTTTGTATTTAATTCCGATGCAATTTCTGTGTTTCATCGTCAATAAGAAGGTCAGAGGGATACAGTTAACCTGAAGGGAAGCATCGCAATCTATAACTAGTCTCACAGGAATGGTTCAAATCATAGTCAGTAGGAAGTGTCGGTCTTCATGTACTTAAGTCGGCATTGTGCCTTTTGTATTTAATTCCAATACAATTTCTGTGTTTCATCGTCAATAAGAAGATCAGAGGGATACAGTTAACCTGAAGGGAAGCATCGCAATCTATAACTACTCTCACAGGAATGGTTCAAATCATAGTCAGTAAGAAGTGTCGGTCTTCATGTACGTAAGTCGGCATTGTGCCTTTTGTATTTAATTCCGATGCAATACCTTTGTTTCATCGTCAATACGAAGGTCAGAGGGATACAGTAAACCTGAAGTGAAGCATCGCAAACTATAACTAGTCTCACAGGAATAATTCAAAACATAGTCAGTAAAAGGAGTCAGTCTTCTTGTACTTAAGTCGGCATTGTGCCTTTTGTATTTAATTCCGAGGCAATTTCTGTGTTTCATCGTCAATAAGAAGGTCCAAGGGATACAGTAAACCTCAAGTGAAGCATCAGAATCTATAACTGGTGTCACAGGAATGGTTCAAATCATAGTCAGTAGGAAGTGTCGGTCTTCATGTACTTAAGTCGGCATTGTGCCTTTTGTATTTAATTCCGATGTAATTTCTGTGTTTCATCGTCAATAAGAAGGTCAGAGGGATACAGTAAACCTGAAGGGAAGCCTCGCAATCTATAACTAGTCTCACAGGAATGGTTCAAATCATAGTCAGTAAGAAGAGTCAGTCTTCTTGTACTTAAGTCGGCATTGTGCCTCTTGTATTTAATTCCGATGCAATTTCTGTGTTTCATCGTCAATAAGAATGTCAGAGGGGTACAGTAAACCTGAAGTGACGCATCGGAATCTATAACTAGTGTCACAGGAATGGTTCAAATCATAGTCAAAAGGAAGTGTCAGTCTTCATGTACTTAAGTCGGCATTGTGCCTTTTGTATTTAATTCCGATGCAATTACTGTGTTTCATCGCCAATAAGAAGGACCCAGGGATACAGTAAATCTCAAGTGAAGCATCGGAATCTATAACTAGTGTCACAGGAATGGTTCAAAACATAGTCAGTAGGAAGAGTCGGTCTTCATGTACTTAAGTCGGCATTGTGCATTTTGTATTTAATTCCGATGCAATTTCTGTGTTTCATCGTCAATAAGAAGGTCAGAGGGATACAGTTAACCTGAAGGGAAGCATCGCAATCTATAACTAGTCTCACAGGAATGATTCAAATCATAGTCAGTAGGAAGTGTCGGTCTTCATGTACTTAAGTCAGCATTGTGCCTTTTGTATTTAATTCCGATGGAATTTCTGTGTTTCATCGTCAATAAGAAGGTCCAAGGGATACAGTAAATCTGAAGTGAAGCATCGGAATCTATAACTAGTGTCACAGGAATGGTTCAAAACATAGGCAGTACGAAGAGTCAGTGTTCTTGTGCTTTAGTCGGCATTGTGCATTTTTTATTTAATTCCGATGCAATTTCTGTGTTTCATCGTCAAAAAGGAGGTCAGAGGAGTACAGTAAAGCTGAACTGAAGCATCGGAATCTATAACTAGTGTCACAGGAATGGTTCAAAACATAGTCAGTAAGAGGAGTCAGTCTTTTTGTACTTAAGTCGGCAGTGTGCCTATTGTGTTAATTCCGATGCGAGTTCTGTATTTCATCGTCAATAAGAAGGTCCAAGGGATACAGTTAACCTGAATTGAAGCATCGGAATCTATAACTAGTGTCACAGGTATGGTTCACATCATAGACAGTAAGATGAGTCAGTCTTCTTGTAATTAAGTCGGCATTCTGCCTTTTGTATTTAATTCCGATGCAATTACTGTGTTTCATCGTCAATAAGAAGGACCCAGGGATACAGTAAATCTCAAGTGAAGCATCGGAATCTATAACTAGTGTCACAGGAATGGTTCAAAACATAGTCAGTAGGAAGAGTCGGTCTTCATGTACTTAAGTCGGCATTGTGCAATTTGTATTTAATTCCCATGCAATATCTGTGTTTCATCGTCAATAAGAAGGTGAGAGGGATACAGTTAACCTGAAGGGAAGCATCGCAGTCTACAACTAGTCTCACAGGAATGGTTCAAATCATAGTCAGTAAGAAGAGTCAGTCTTCTTGTACTTAAGTCGGCATTGTGCATCTTGTATTTAATTCCGATGCAATTTCTGTGTTTCATCGTCAATAAGAAGGTCAGAGGGATACAGTAAACCTGAAGTGACGCATCGGAATCTATAACTAGTGTCACAGGAATGGTTCAAATCATAGTCAGAAGGAAGTGTCGGTGTTCATGTACGTAAGTCGGCATTGTGCCTTTTGTATTTAATTCCGAAGCAATTTCTTTGTTTCATCGTCAATAAGAAGGTCAGAGGGATACAGTAAACCTGAAGTGAAGCATCGCAATCTATAACTAGTCTCACAGGAATGGTTCAAAACATAGTCAGTAAAAGGAGTCAGTCTTCTTGTACTTAAGTCGGCATTGTGCCTTTTGTATTTTATTCCGAGGCAATTTCTGTGTTTCATCGTCAATAAGAAGGTCCAAGGGATACAGTAAACCTCAAGTGCAGCATCGGAGTCTATAACTGGTGTCACAGGAATGGTTCAAATCATAGTCAGTAGGAATTGTCGGACTTCATGTACTTAAGTCGGCATTGTGCGTTTTGTATTTAATTCCGATGTAATTTCTGTGTTTCATCGTCAATAAGAAGGTCAGAGGGATACAGTAAACCTGAAGGGAAGCATCGCAATCTATAACTAGTCTCACAGGAATGGTTCAAATCATAGTCAGTAAGAAGAGTCAGTCTTCTTGTACTTAACTCGGCATTGTGCCTCTTGTATTTAATTCCGATGCAATTTCTGTCTTTCATCGTCAATAAGAAGGTCAGAGGGATACAGTAAACCTGAAGGGAAACATCGCAATCTATAACTAGTCTCACAGGAATGGTTCAAAACATAGTCAGTAAAGGAGTCAGTCTTCTTGTACTTAAGTCGGCATTGTGCTTTTGTATTTAATTCCGAGGCAATTTCTGTGTTTCATCGTCAATAAGAAGGTCCAAGGGATACAGTAAACCTGAAGTGAAGCATCGGAATCTATAACTAGTGTCACAGGAATGGTTCAAAACATAGACAGTACGAAGAGTCAGTCTTCTTGTACTTTAGTCGGCATTGTGCCTTTTCTATTTAATTCCGATGCAATTTCTGTGTTTCATCGTCAAAAAGGAGGTCGGAGGGGTACAGTAAAGCTGAACTGAAGCATCGGAATCTATAACTTGTGTCACAGGAATGGTTCAAAACATAGTCAGTAAGAGGAGTCAGTCATTTTGTACTTAAGTCGGCAGTGTGCCTATTGTGTTAATTCCGATGCGATTTCTGTATTTCATCGTCAATAACAAGGTCCAAGGGATACAGTAAATCTGAATTGAAGCATCGGAATCTATAACTAGTGTCACATGAATGGTTCAGAACATAGACAGTAAGATGAGTCAGTCTTCTTGTACTTAATTCGGCATTGTGCCCTTTGTATTTAATTCCGATGCAATTTCTGTGTTTCATCGTCAATAAGAAGGTCCAAGGGATACAGTAAACCTCAAGTGAAGCATCGGAATCGATAACTAGTGTCACAGGAATGGTTCAAAACATAGTCTTTAGGAAGAGTCGGTCTTCATGTACTAAAGTCGGCATTGTGCCTTTTGTATTTAATTCCGATGCAATTTCTGTGCTTCATCGTCAGTAAGAAGGTCCAAGGGATACAGCAAACCTGTAGTGAAGCGTCGGAATCTATAACTAGTGTCACAGGAATGGTTCAGAACATAGGCAGTAAGATGAGTCAGTCATCTTGTACTTAAGTCGGCATTGTGCCTCTTGTATTTAATTCCGATGCAATTTCAGTGTTTCATCGTCAATAAGAAGGTCCAAGGGATACAGTAAACCTCAAGTGAAGCATCGGAATCTATAACTAGTGTCACAGGAATGGTTCAAAACATAGTCAGTAGGAAGAGTCGGTCTTCATGTACTTAAGTCGGCATTGTGCCTTTTGTATTTAATTCCGATGCAATTTCTGTGTTTCATCGTCAATAAGAAGGTCAGAGGGATACAGTTAACCTGAAGGGAAGCATCGCAATCTATAACTAGTCTCACAGGAATGGTTCAAATCATAGTCAGTAGGAAGTGTCGGTCTTCATGTACTTAAGTCGGCATTGTGCCTTTTGTATTTAATTCCAATACAATTTCTGTGTTTCATCGTCAATAAGAAGATCAGAGGGATACAGTTAACCTGAAGGGAAGCATCGCAATCTATAACTACTCTCACAGGAATGGTTCAAATCATAGTCAGTAAGAAGTGTCGGTCTTCATGTACGTAAGTCGGCATTGTGCCTTTTGTATTTAATTCCGATGCAATACCTTTGTTTCATCGTCAATACGAAGGTCAGAGGGATACAGTAAACCTGAAGTGAAGCATCGCAAACTATAACTAGTCTCACAGGAATAATTCAAAACATAGTCAGTAAAAGGAGTCAGTCTTCTTGTACTTAAGTCGGCATTGTGCCTTTTGTATTTAATTCCGAGGCAATTTCTGTGTTTCATCGTCAATAAGAAGGTCCAAGGGATACAGTAAACCTCAAGTGAAGCATCAGAATCTATAACTGGTGTCACAGGAATGGTTCAAATCATAGTCAGTAGGAAGTGTCGGTCTTCATGTACTTAAGTCGGCATTGTGCCTTTTGTATTTAATTCCGATGTAATTTCTGTGTTTCATCGTCAATAAGAAGGTCAGAGGGATACAGTAAACCTGAAGGGAAGCCTCGCAATCTATAACTAGTCTCACAGGAATGGTTCAAATCATAGTCAGTAAGAAGAGTCAGTCTTCTTGTACTTAAGTCGGCATTGTGCCTCTTGTATTTAATTCCGATGCAATTTCTGTGTTTCATCGTCAATAAGAATGTCAGAGGGGTACAGTAAACCTGAAGTGACGCATCGGAATCTATAACTAGTGTCACAGGAATGGTTCAAATCATAGTCAAAAGGAAGTGTCAGTCTTCATGTACTTAAGTCGGCATTGTGCCTTTTGTATTTAATTCCGATGCAATTACTGTGTTTCATCGCCAATAAGAAGGACCCAGGGATACAGTAAATCTCAAGTGAAGCATCGGAATCTATAACTAGTGTCACAGGAATGGTTCAAAACATAGTCAGTAGGAAGAGTCGGTCTTCATGTACTTAAGTCGGCATTGTGCATTTTGTATTTAATTCCGATGCAATTTCTGTGTTTCATCGTCAATAAGAAGGTCAGAGGGATACAGTTAACCTGAAGGGAAGCATCGCAATCTATAACTAGTCTCACAGGAATGATTCAAATCATAGTCAGTAGGAAGTGTCGGTCTTCATGTACTTAAGTCAGCATTGTGCCTTTTGTATTTAATTCCGATGGAATTTCTGTGTTTCATCGTCAATAAGAAGGTCCAAGGGATACAGTAAATCTGAAGTGAAGCATCGGAATCTATAACTAGTGTCACAGGAATGGTTCAAAACATAGGCAGTACGAAGAGTCAGTGTTCTTGTGCTTTAGTCGGCATTGTGCATTTTTTATTTAATTCCGATGCAATTTCTGTGTTTCATCGTCAAAAAGGAGGTCAGAGGAGTACAGTAAAGCTGAACTGAAGCATCGGAATCTATAACTAGTGTCACAGGAATGGTTCAAAACATAGTCAGTAAGAGGAGTCAGTCTTTTTGTACTTAAGTCGGCAGTGTGCCTATTGTGTTAATTCCGATGCGAGTTCTGTATTTCATCGTCAATAAGAAGGTCCAAGGGATACAGTTAACCTGAATTGAAGCATCGGAATCTATAACTAGTGTCACAGGTATGGTTCACATCATAGACAGTAAGATGAGTCAGTCTTCTTGTAATTAAGTCGGCATTCTGCCTTTTGTATTTAATTCCGATGCAATTACTGTGTTTCATCGTCAATAAGAAGGACCCAGGGATACAGTAAATCTCAAGTGAAGCATCGGAATCTATAACTAGTGTCACAGGAATGGTTCAAAACATAGTCAGTAGGAAGAGTCGGTCTTCATGTACTTAAGTCGGCATTGTGCAATTTGTATTTAATTCCCATGCAATATCTGTGTTTCATCGTCAATAAGAAGGTGAGAGGGATACAGTTAACCTGAAGGGAAGCATCGCAGTCTACAACTAGTCTCACAGGAATGGTTCAAATCATAGTCAGTAAGAAGAGTCAGTCTTCTTGTACTTAAGTCGGCATTGTGCATCTTGTATTTAATTCCGATGCAATTTCTGTGTTTCATCGTCAATAAGAAGGTCAGAGGGATACAGTAAACCTGAAGTGACGCATCGGAATCTATAACTAGTGTCACAGGAATGGTTCAAATCATAGTCAGAAGGAAGTGTCGGTGTTCATGTACGTAAGTCGGCATTGTGCCTTTTGTATTTAATTCCGAAGCAATTTCTTTGTTTCATCGTCAATAAGAAGGTCAGAGGGATACAGTAAACCTGAAGTGAAGCATCGCAATCTATAACTAGTCTCACAGGAATGGTTCAAAACATAGTCAGTAAAAGGAGTCAGTCTTCTTGTACTTAAGTCGGCATTGTGCCTTTTGTATTTTATTCCGAGGCAATTTCTGTGTTTCATCGTCAATAAGAAGGTCCAAGGGATACAGTAAACCTCAAGTGCAGCATCGGAGTCTATAACTGGTGTCACAGGAATGGTTCAAATCATAGTCAGTAGGAATTGTCGGACTTCATGTACTTAAGTCGGCATTGTGCGTTTTGTATTTAATTCCGATGTAATTTCTGTGTTTCATCGTCAATAAGAAGGTCAGAGGGATACAGTAAACCTGAAGGGAAGCATCGCAATCTATAACTAGTCTCACAGGAATGGTTCAAATCATAGTCAGTAAGAAGAGTCAGTCTTCTTGTACTTAACTCGGCATTGTGCCTCTTGTATTTAATTCCGATGCAATTTCTGTCTTTCATCGTCAATAAGAAGGTCAGAGGGATACAGTAAACCTGAAGGGAAACATCGCAATCTATAACTAGTCTCACAGGAATGGTTCAAAACATAGTCAGTAAAGGAGTCAGTCTTCTTGTACTTAAGTCGGCATTGTGCTTTTGTATTTAATTCCGAGGCAATTTCTGTGTTTCATCGTCAATAAGAAGGTCCAAGGGATACAGTAAACCTGAAGTGAAGCATCGGAATCTATAACTAGTGTCACAGGAATGGTTCAAAACATAGACAGTACGAAGAGTCAGTCTTCTTGTACTTTAGTCGGCATTGTGCCTTTTCTATTTAATTCCGATGCAATTTCTGTGTTTCATCGTCAAAAAGGAGGTCGGAGGGGTACAGTAAAGCTGAACTGAAGCATCGGAATCTATAACTTGTGTCACAGGAATGGTTCAAAACATAGTCAGTAAGAGGAGTCAGTCATTTTGTACTTAAGTCGGCAGTGTGCCTATTGTGTTAATTCCGATGCGATTTCTGTATTTCATCGTCAATAACAAGGTCCAAGGGATACAGTAAATCTGAATTGAAGCATCGGAATCTATAACTAGTGTCACATGAATGGTTCAGAACATAGACAGTAAGATGAGTCAGTCTTCTTGTACTTAATTCGGCATTGTGCCCTTTGTATTTAATTCCGATGCAATTTCTGTGTTTCATCGTCAATAAGAAGGTCCAAGGGATACAGTAAACCTCAAGTGAAGCATCGGAATCGATAACTAGTGTCACAGGAATGGTTCAAAACATAGTCTTTAGGAAGAGTCGGTCTTCATGTACTAAAGTCGGCATTGTGCCTTTTGTATTTAATTCCGATGCAATTTCTGTGCTTCATCGTCAGTAAGAAGGTCCAAGGGATACAGCAAACCTGTAGTGAAGCGTCGGAATCTATAACTAGTGTCACAGGAATGGTTCAGAACATATACAGTAAGATGAGTCAGTCTTCTTGTACTTAAGTCGGCATTGTGCCTTTTGCATTTAATTCCGATGCAATTTCTGTGTTTCATAATCAATAAGAAGGTCCAAGGGATACAGTAAACCTCAAGTGAAGCATCGGAATCTATAACTAGGGTCACAGGAATGGTTCAAATCATAGTCAGTATTAAGTGTCGGTCTTCATGTACTTAAGTCGGCATAGTGCCTTTTGTATTTAATTCCGATGCAATTTCTGTGTTTCATCGTCAATAAGAAGGTCCAAGAGAAACAGTAAACCTGGAGTGAAGCGTCGGAATCTATAACTAGTGTCACAGGAATGGTTAAAACGTAGACCGTAAGAAGAGTCAGTCTAACTTGTACTTAAATCGGCATTGTGCCCTTGGTATTAAATTCCGATGCAATTTCTGTGTTTCATCGTCAATAAGAAGGTCCAAGGGATACAGTAAACCTCAAGTGAAGCATCGGAATCTATAACTAGTGTCACAGGAACGGTTCAAACATAGTCAGTAGGAAGAGTTGGTCTTGATGTACTTAAATCGGCATTGTGCCTTTTGTATTTTACTCCGATGCAATTTCTGTGTTTCATCGTCAATAAGAAGGTCCAAGCGATACAGTAAACCTGAAGTGAAGCATCGGAATCTATAACTAGCGTCACAGGAATGGTTCAAAACAAAGTAAGTAAGAAGAGTCAGTCTTCTTATCCTTAAGTCAGCATTGTGCCTCTTGCATTTAATTCCGATGCAATTTCTGTGTTTCATCGTCAATAAGAAGGGCCAAGGGATACATGAAACCTGAAGTGAAGCATCGGAATCTATAACTAGTGTCACAGGAATGGTTCAAAACATAGACAGTAGGAAGAGTCAGTCTTCTTGTACTTAAGTCGGCATTGTGCCTTTTCTATTTAATTCCGATACAATTTCTGTGTTTCATCGTCAAAAAGTAGGTCAGAGGGGTACAGTAAAGCAGAAGTGAAGCATCGGAATCTATAACTAGTATCACAGGAATGGTTCAAAACATAGACAGTAAGAGGAGTCAGTCTTTTTGTACCTAAGTCGGCAGTGTTCCTATTGTGTTAATTCCGATGCGATTTCTGTATTTCATCGTCAATAAGAAGGTCCAAGGGATACAGTAAACCTGAAGTGAAGCATCGGAATCTATAACTAGTGTCCCAGGAATGGTTCAAAACATAGTCAGTAAGAGGAGTCAGTCATTTTGTACTTAAGTCGGCAGTGTGCCTATTGTGTTAATTCCGATGCGAGTTCTGTATTTCATCGTCTATAAGAAGGTCCAAGGGATACAGTAAACCTGAATTGAAGCATCGGAATCTATAACTAGTGTCACTGGAATGGTTCAGAACATAGACAGTAAGATGAGTCAGTCTTCTTGTAATTAAGTCGGCATTCTGCCTTTTGTATTTAATTCCGATGCAATTACTGTGTTTCATCGTCAATAAGAAGGACCCAGGGATACAGTAAATCTCAAGTGAAGCATCGGAATCTATAACTAGTGTCACAGGAATGGTTCAAAACATAGTCAGTAGGAAGAGTCGGTTTTCATGTACTTAAGTCGGCATTGTGCATTTTGTATTTAATTCCGATGCAATTTCTTTGTTTCATCGTCAATAAGATGGTCAGAGGAATACAGTCAACCTGAAGTGACGCATCGGAATCTATAACTAGTGTCACAATAATGGTTCAAATCATAGTCAGTAGGAAGTGTCGGTCTTCATGTACGTCAGTCGGCATTGTGCCTTTTGTATTTAATTCCGATGCAATTTCTTTGTTTCATCGTCAATAAGAAGGTCAGAGGGATACAGTAAACCTGAAGTGAAGCATCGCAATCTATAACTTGTCTCACAGGAATGGTTCAAAACATAGTCAGTAAAAGGAGTCAGTCTTCTTGTACTTAAGTCGGCATTGTGCCTTTTGTATTTAATTCCGAGGCAATTTCTGTGTTTCATCGTCAATAAGAAGGTCCAAGGGATACAGTATACCTCAAGTGAAGCATCGGAATCTATAACAGGTGTCACAGGAATGGTTCAAATCATAGTCAGTAGGAAGTGTCGGTCTCCATGTACTTAAGTCGGCATTGTGCCTTTTGTATTTAATTCCAATGTAATTTCTGTGTTTCATCGTCAATAAGAAGGTCAGAGGGATACAGTAAACCTGAAGGGAAGCATCGCAATCTATAACTAGTCTCACAGGAATGTTTCAAATCATAGTCAGTAAGAGGAGTCAGTCTTCTTGTACTTAAGTCGGCATTGTGCCTCTTGTATTTAATTCCTATGCAATTTCAGTGTTTCCTCGTCAATACGAATGTCAGAGGGATACAGTAAACCTGAAGTGACGCATCGGAATCTATAACTAGTGTCACAGGAATGGTTCAAATCATAGTCAAAAGGAAGTGTCGGTCTTCATGTACTTAAGTCGGCATTGTGCCTTTTGTATTTAATTCCGATGCAATTTCTGTCTTTCATCGTCAATAAGAAGGTCAGAGGGATACAGTAAACCTGAAGGGAAACATCGCAATCTATAACTAGTCTCACAGGAATGGTTCAAAACATAGTCAGTAAAAGGAGTCAGTCTTCTTGTACTTAAGTCGGCATTGTGCTTTTGTATTTAATTCCGAGGCAATTTCTGTGTTTCATCGTCAATAAGAAGGTCCAAGGGATACAGTAAACCTCAAGTGAAGCATCAGAATCTATAATTAGTGTCACAGGAACGGTTCAAACATGGTCAGTAGGAAGAGTTGGTCTTGATGTACTTAAATCGGCATTGTGCCTTTTGTATTTAATTCCGATGCAATTTCTGTGTTTCATCGCCAATAAGAAGGTCCAAGCGATACAGTAAACCTGAAGTGAAGCATCGGAATCTATAACTAGTGTCACAGGAATGGTTCAAAACAAAGTAAGTATGAAGAGTCAGTCTTCTTATCCTTAAGTCTGCATTGTGCCTCTTGCATTTAATTCCGATGCAATTTCTGTGTTTCATCGTCAATAAGAAGGTCCAAGGGATACAGTAAACCTGAAGTGAATCATCGGAATCTATAACTAGTGTCACAGGAATGGTTCAAAACATAGACAGTAGGAGGAGTCAGTCTTCTTGTACTTAAGTCGGCATTGTGACTTTTCTATTTAATTCCGATACAATTTCTGTGTTTCATCGTCAAAAAGTAGGTCAGAGGGGTACAGTAAAGCTGAAGTGAAGCATCGGAATCTATAACTAGTATCACAGGAATGGTTCAAAACATAGACAGTAAGAGGAGTCAGTCTTTTTGTACTTAAGTCGGCAGTGTTCCTATTGTGTTAATTCCGATGCGATTTCTGTATTTCATCGTCAATAAGAAGGTCCAAGGGATACAGTAAACCTGAAGTGAAGCATCGGAATCTATAACTAGTGTCACAGGAATGGTTCAGAACATAGACAGTAAGATGAGTCAGTCTTCTTGTACTTAAGTCGGCATTGTGCCTTTTGTATTTAATTCCGATGCAATTTCTGTGCTTCATCGTCAATAAGAAGGCCCAAGGGATACAGTAAACCTGGAGTGAAGCGTCGGAATCTATAACTAGTGTCACAGGAATGGTTCAGAACATAGACTGTAAGATGAGTCAGTCTCCTTGTACTTAACTCGGCATTGTGCCTTTCGCATTTAATTCCGATGCAATTTCTGTGTTTCATCGTCTATAAGATGGTCCAAGGGATACAGTAAACCTCAAGTGAAGCATCGGAATCTATAACTAGTGTCACAGGAATGGTTCAAATCATAGTCACTAGAAAGTGTCGGTCTTCATGTACATAAGGCGGCATTGTGCCTTTTGTATTTAATTCCGAGCAATTTCTGTGTTTCATCGTCAATAAGATGGTCAGAGGGATACAGTTAACCTGAAGGGAAGCATCGCAATCTATAACTAGTCTCACAGGAATGGTTCAAATCATAGTCAGAAAGAAGAGTCAGTCTTCTTGTACTTAAGTCGGCATTGTGCCTCTTGTATTTAATTCCGATGCAATTTCTGTGTTTCATCGTCAATAAGAAGGTCGGTGGGATACAGTAAACCTGAAGTGACGCATCGGAATCTATAACTAGTGTCACAGGAATGGTTCAAATCATAGTCAGTAGGAAGTGTCGGCCTTCATGTACATAAGTCGGCATTGTGCCTTTTGTATTTAATTCCGATGCAATTTCTGTGTTTCATCGTCAATAAGAAGGTCCAAGGGAAACAGTAAACCTGGAGTGAAGCGTCGGAATCTATAACTAGTGTCACAGGAATGGTTAAAACATAGTCAGTAAAAAGAGTCAGTCTTCCTTGTAGTTAAATCGGCATTGTGCCCTGGGTATTAAATTCCGATGCAATTTCTGTGTTTCATCGTCAATAAGAAGGTCCGAGGGATACAGTAAACCTCAAGTGAAGCATCGGAATCTATAACTAGTGTCACAGTAACGGTTCAAACATAGTCAGTAGGAAGAGTTGGTCTTCATGTACTTAAATCGGCATTGTGCCTTTTGTATTTAATTCCGATGCAATTTCTGTGTTTCATCGTCAATAAGAAGGTCCAAGGTATACAGTAAAACTGAAGTGAAGCATCGTAATCTATAACTAGTGACACAGGAATGGTTCAATACATAGGCATTAGGAAGAGTCAGTCTTCTTATACTTAAGTCTGCACTGTGCCTTTTGTATCTAATTCCGATGCAATTTCTGTGTTTCATTGCAAATAAGACGGTCCAAGGTATACAGTAAACCTGAAGTGAAGCATCGGAATCTATAACTAGTGTCACAGAAATGGTTCAAAACAAAGTAAGTAAGAAAAGTCAGTCTTCTTATACTTAAGTCTGCATTGTGCCTCTTGTATTTAATTCCGATGCAATTTCTGTGTTTCATCGTCAATAAGAAGGTCCAAGGGATACAGTAAACCTGAAGTGAAGCATCGGCATCTATAACTAGTGTCACAGGAATGGTTCAAAACATAGACAGTTGGAAGAGTCAGTCTTCTTGTACTTAAGTCGGCATTGTGCCTTTTCTATGTAATTCCGATGCAATTTCTGTGTTTCATCGTCAAGAAGTAGGTCAGACGGGTACAGTAAAGCTGAAGTGAAGCATCGGAATCTACAACTAGTGTCACAGGAATGGTTCAAAGCATAGTCAGTGAAAGGAGTCGGTCTTCTTGTACTTAAGTCGGCATTGTGCCTTTTGTATTTAATTCCGAGGCAATTTCTGTGTTTCATCGTCAATAAGAAGGTCCAAAGGATACAGTAAACCTGAAGTGAAGCATCGGAATCTATAACTAGTGTCACAGGAATGGTTCAAAACATAGACAGTAGGAAGAGTCAGTTTTCTTGTACTTAAGTCGGCATTGTGCCTATTGTATTTAATTCCGATGCGATTTCTGTGTTTCATCGTCAAAAAGTAGGTCCGAGGGGTACAGTAAAGCTTAAGTGAAGCATCAGAATCTATAACTAGTGTCACAGGAATGGTTCAAAACATAGTCAGTAAGAGGAGTCAGTCTTTTTGTACTTAAGTCGGCAGTGTGCCTATTGTGTTAATTCCGATGCGATTTCTGTATTTGATCGTCAATAAGGATTTCCAAGGGATACAGTAAACCTGAAGTGAAGCATCGGTATCTATAACTAGTGTCACAGGAATGGTTCAAAACATAGTCAGTAAGAGGAGTCAGTCTTTTTGTACATAAGTCGGCAGTGTTCCTATTGTGTTAATTCCGATGCGATTTCTGTATTTCAGCGTCAATAAGAAGGTCCAAGGGATACAGTAAACCTGAAGTGAAGCATCGGAATCTATAACTAGTGTCACAGGAATGGTTCAGAACGTAGACAGTCAGATGAGTCAGTCTTCTTGTACTTAAGTCGGCATTGTGCCACTTGTATTTAATTCCGATGCAATTTCTGTGTTTCATCGTCAATAAGAAGGTACAAGGGATACAGTAAACCTCAAGTGAAGCATCGGAATCTATAACTAGTGTCGCAGGAATGGTTCAAACATAGTCAGTAGGAAGAGTCGGTCTTCATGTACTTAAGTCGGCATTGTGCCTTTTGTATTTAATTCGGATGCAATTTCTGTGCTTCATCGTCAATAAGAAGGTCCAAGGGATACAGTAAACCTGGAGTGAAGCGTCGGAATCTATAACTAGTGTCACAGGAATGGTTCAGAACATAGAGAGTAAGATGAGTCAGTCTTCTTGTACTTAAGTCGGCATTGTGCCTTTTGCATTTAATTCCGATGCAATTTCTGTGTTTCATCGTCAATCAGAAGGTCCAAGGGATACAGTAAACCTCAAGTGAGGCATCGGAATGTATAACTAGTGTCACAGGAATGGTTCAAATCAAAGTCAGTAGGAAGTGTCGGTCTTCATGTACTTAAGTCGGCATTGTGCCTTTTGTATTTAATTCCGATGCAATTTCTGTGTTTCATCGTCAATAAGAAGGTCGGAGGGATACAGTTAACCTGAAGGGAAGCATCGCAATCTATAACTAGTCTCACAGGAATGGTTCAAATCACAGTCAGTAAGAAGAGTCAGTCTTCTTGTACTTAAGTCGGCATTGTGCCTCTTGTATTTAATTCCGATGCAATTTCTGTGTTTCATCGTCAATAAGAAGGTCGGTGGGATACAGTTAACCTGAAGTGACGCATCGGAATCTATAACTAGTGTCACAGGAATGGTTCAAATCATAGTCAGTAGGAAGTGTCGGCCTTCATGTACATAAGTCGGCATAGTGCCTTTTGTATTTAATTCCGATGCAATTTCTGTGTTTCATCGTCAATAAGAAGGTCCAAGGGAAACAGTAAACCTGGAGTGAAGCGTCGGAATCTATAACTAGTGTCACAGGAATGGTTAAAACATAGTCAGTAAAAAGAGTCAGTCTTCCTTGTACTTAAATCGGCATTGTGCCCTGGGTATTAAATTCCGATGCAATTTCTGTGTTTCATCGTCAATAAGAAGGTCCGAGGGATACAGTAAACCTCAAGTGAAGCATCGGAATCTATAACTAGTGTCACAGTAACGGTTCAAACATAGTCAGTAGGAAGAGTTGGTCTTCATGTACTTAAATCGGCATTGTGCCTTTTGTATTTAATTCCGATGCAATTTCTGTGTTTCATCGTCAATAAGAAGGTCCAAGGTATACAGTAAAACTGAAGTGAAGCATCGTAATCTATAACTAGTGACACAGGAATGGTTCAATACATAGGCATTAGGAAGAGTCAGTCTTCTTATACTTAAGTCTGCACTGTGCCTTTTGTATCTAATTCCGATGCAATTTCTGTGTTTCATTGCAAATAAGACGGTCCAAGGTATACAGTAAACCTGAAGTGAAGCATCGGAATCTATAACTAGTGTCACAGAAATGGTTCAAAACAAAGTAAGTAAGAAAAGTCAGTCTTCTTATACTTAGGTCTGCATTGTGCCTCTTGTATTTAATTCCGATGCAATTTCTGTGTTTCATCGTCAATAAGAAGGTCCAAGGGATACAGTAAACCTGAAGTGAAGCATCGGCATCTATAACTAGTGTCACAGGAATGGTTCAAAACATAGACAGTTGGAAGAGTCAGTCTTCTTGTACTTAAGTCGGCATTGTGCCTTTTCTATGTAATTCCGATGCAATTTCTGTGTTTCATCGTCAAGAAGTAGGTCAGACGGGTACAGTAAATCTGAAGTGAAGCATCGGAATCTACAACTAGTGTCACAGGAATGGTTCAAAGCATAGTCAGTGAAAGGAGTCAGTCTTCTTGTACTTAAGTCGGCATTGTGCCTTTTGTATTTAATTCCGAGGCAATTTCTGTGTTTCATCGTCAATAAGAAGGTCCAAGGGATACAGTAAACCTGAAGTGAAGCATCGGAATCTATAACTAGTGTCACAGGAATGGTTCAAAACATAGACAGTAGGAAGAGTCAGTTTTCTTGTACTTAAGTCGGCTTTGTGCCTATTGTATTTAATTCCGATGCGATTTCTGTGTTTCATCGTCAAAAAGTAGGTCCGAGGGGTACAGTAAAGCTTAAGTGAAGCATCAGAATCTATAACTAGTGTCACAGGAATGGTTCAAAACATAGTCAGTAAGAGGAGTCAGTCTTTTTGTACTTAAGTCGGCAGTGTGCCTATTGTGTTAATTCCGATGCGATTTCTGTATTTGATCGTCAATAAGGATTTCCAAGGGATACAGTAAACCTGAAGTGAAGCATCGGTATCTATAACTAGTGTCACAGGAATGGTTCAAAACATAGTCAGTAAGAGGAGTCAGTCTTTTTGTACATAAGTCGGCAGTGTTCCTATTGTGTTAATTCCGATGCGATTTCTGTATTTCAGCGTCAATAAGAAGGTCCAAGGGATACAGTAAACCTGAAGTGTAGCATCGGAATCTATAACTAGTGTCACAGGAATGGTTCAGAACGTAGACAGTCAGATGAGTCAGTCTTCTTGTACTTAAGTCGGCATTGTGCCACTTGTATTTAATTCCGATGCAATTTCTGTGTTTCATCGTCAATAAGAAGGTACAAGGGATACAGTAACCCTCAAGTGAAGCATCGGAATCTATAACTAGTGTCGCAGGAATGGTTCAAAACATAGTCAGTAGGAAGAGTCGGTCTTCATGTACTTAAGTCGGCATTGTGCCTTTTGTATTTAATTCGGATGCAATTTCTGTGCTTCATCGTCAATAAGAAGGTCCAAGGGATACAGTAAACCTGGAGTGAAGCGTCGGAATCTATAACTAGTGTCACAGGAATGGTTCAGAACATAGACAGTAAGATGAGTCAGTCTTCTTGTACTTAAGTCGGCATTGTGCCTTTTGCATTTAATTCCGATGCAATTTCTGTGTTTCATCGTCAATCAGAAGGTCCAAGGGATACAGTAAACCTCAAGTGAGGCATCGGAATGTATAACTAGTGTCACAGGAATGGTTCAAATCAAAGTCAGTAGGAAGTGTCGGTCTTCATGTACTTAAGTCGGCATTGTGCCTTTTGTATTTAATTCCGATGCAATTTCTGTGTTTCATCGTCAATAAGAAGGTCAGAGGGATACAGTTAACCTGAAGGGAAGCATCGCAATCTATAACTAGTCTCACAGGAATGGTTCAAATCATAGTCAGTAAGAAGAGTCAGTCTTCTTGTACTTAAGTCGGCATAGTGCCTCTTGTATTTGATTCCGATGCAAATTCTGTGTTTCATCGTGAATAAGAAGGTCAGAGGGATACAGTAAACCTCAAGTGACGCATCGGAATCTGTAACTAGTGTCACAGGAATGGTTCAAATCATAGTCAGTAGGAAGTGTAGGTCTTCATGTACGTAAGTCGGCATTGTGCCTTTTGTATTTAATTCCGATGCAATTTATGTGTTTCGTCATCAATAAGAAGGTCAGAGGGATACAGTAAACCTGATGTGAAGCATCGCAATCTATAACTAGTCTCACAGGAATGGTTCAAAACATAGTCAGTAAAAGGAGTCAGTCTTCTTGTACTTAAGTCGGCATTGTTCCTTTTGTATTTAATTCCGAGGCAATTTCTGTGTTTCATCGTCAATAAGAAGGTCCAAGGGATACAGTAAACCTCAAGTGAAGCATTGGAATCTATAACTAGTGTCACAGGAATGGTTCAAATCATAGTCAGTAGGAAGTGTCGGTCTTCATGTACTTAAGTCGGCATTGTGCCTTTCGTATTTAATTACGATGTAATTTCTGTGTTTCATCGACAATAAGAAGGTCAGAGGGATAGAGTAAACCTGAAGGGAAGCATCGCAATCTATAACTAGTCTCACAAAAATGGTTCAAATCATAGTCAGTAAGAAGAGTCAGTCTTCTTGTACTTAAGTCGTCATTGTGCCTCTTGTATTTAATTCCGATGCAATTTCTGTGTTTCATCGTCAATAAGAAGGTCCAAGGGATACAGTAAACCTGAAGTGAAGCATCGGCATCTATAACTAGTGTCACAGGAATGGTTCAAAACATAGACAGTAGGAAGAGTCAGTCTTCTTGTACTTAAGTCGGCATTGTGACTTTTCTATTTAATTCCGATGCAATTTCTGTGTTTCATCGTCAAGAAGTAGGTCAGACGGGTACAGTAAAGGTGAAGTGAAGCATCGGAATCTACAACTAGTGTCACAGGAATGGTTCAAAGCATAGTCAGTGAATGGAGTCAGTCTTCTTGTACTTAAGTGGGCATTGTGCCTTTTGTATTTAATTCCGAGGCAATTTCTGTGTTTCATCGTCAATAAGAAGGTCCAAGGGATACAGTAAACCTGAAGTGAAGCATCGGAATCTATAACTAGTGTCACAGGAATGGTTCAAAACATAGACAGTAGGAAGAGTCAGTTTTCTTGTACTTAAGTCGGCATTGTGCCTATTGTATTTAATTCCGATGCGATTTCTGTGTTTCATCGTCAAAAAGTAGGTCCGAGGTGTACAGTAAAGCTTAAGTGAAGCATCAGAATCTATAACTAGTGTCACAGGAATGGTTCAAAACATAGTCAGTAAGAGGAGTCAGTCTTTTTGTACTTAAGTCGGCAGTGTGCCTATTGTGTTAATTCCGATGCGATTTCTGTATTTGATCGTCAATAAGGATTTCCAAGGGATACAGTAAACCTGAAGTGAAGCATCGGTATCTATAACTAGTGTCACAGGAATGGTTCAAAACATAGTCAGTAAGAGGAGTCAGTCTTTTTGTACATAAGTCGGCAGTGTTCCTATTGTGTTAATTCCGATGCGATTTCTGTATTTCAGCGTCAATAAGAAGGTCCAAGGGATACAGTAAACCTGAAGTGAAGCATCGGAATCTATAACTAGTGTCACAGGAATGGTTCAGAACATAGACAGTCAGATGAGTCAGTCTTCTTGTACTTAAGTCGGCATTGTGCCACTTGTATTTAATTCCGATGCAATTTCTGTGTTTCATCGTCAATAAGAAGGTACAAGGGATACAGTAAACCTCAAGTGAAGCATCGGAATCTATAACTAGTGTCGCAGGAATGGTTCAAAACATAGTCAGTAGGAAGAGTCGGTCTTCATGTACTTAAGTCGGCATTGTGCCTTTTGTATTTAATTCGGATGCAATTTCTGTGCTTCATCGTCAATAAGAAGGTCCAAGGGATACAGTAAACCTGGAGTGAAGCGTCGGAATCTATAACTAGTGTCACAGGAATGGTTCAGAACATAGACAGTAAGATGAGTCAGTCTTCTTGTACTTAAGTCGGCATTGTGCCTTTTGCATTTAATTCCGATGCAATTTCTGTGTTTCATCGTCAATCAGAAGGTCCAAGGGATACAGTAAACCTCAAGTGAGGCATCGGAATGTATAACTAGTGTCACAGGAATGGTTCAAATCAAAGTCAGTAGGAAGTGTCGGTCTTCATGTACTTAAGTCGGCATTGTTCCTTTTGTATTTAATTCCGATGCAATTTCTGTGTTTCATCGTCAATAAGAAGGTCAGAGGGATACAGTTAACCTGAAGGGAAGCATCGCAATCTATAACTAGTCTCACAGGAATGGTTCAAATCATAGTCAGTAAGAAGAGTCATTCTTCTTGTACTTAAGTCGGCATAGTGCCTCTTGTATTTGATTCCGATGCAAATTCTGTGTTTCATCGTGAATAAGAAGGTCAGAGGGATACAGTAAACCTCAAGTGACGCATCGGAATCTATAACTAGTGTCACAGGAATGGTTCAAATCATAGTCAGTAGGAAGTGTAGGTCTTCATGTACGTAAGTCGGCATTGTGCCTTTTGTATTTAATTCCGATGCAATTTATGTGTTTCGTCATCAATAAGAAGGTCAGAGGGCTACAGTAAACCAGATGTGAAGCATCGCAATCTATAACTAGTCTCACAGGAATGGTTCAAAACATAGTCAGTAAAAGGAGTCAGTCTTCTTGTACTTAAGTCGGCATTGTCCCTTTTGTATTTAATTCCGAGGCAATTTCTGTGTTTCGTCGTCAATAAGAAGGTCCAAGGGATACAGTAAACCTGAAGTGAAGCATCGGAATCTATAACTAGTGTCACAGGAATGGTTCAGAACATAGACAGTCAGATGAGTCAGTCTTCTTGTACTTAAGTCGGCATTGTGCCATTTGTATTTATTTCCGATGCAATTTCTGTGTTTCATCGTCAATACGAAGGTCCAAGGGATACAGTAAACCTCAAGTGAAGCATCGGAATCTATAACTAGTGTCACAGGAATGGTTCAAAACATAGTCAGTAAGAGGAGTCGGTCTTTCTGTACTTAAGTCGGCAGTGTGCCTATTGTGTTAATTCCGATGCGATTTCTGTATTTGATCGTCAATAAGGAGGTCCAAGGGATACAGTAAACCTGAAGTGAAGCATCGGAATCTATAACTAGTGTCACAGGAATTGTTCAAAACATAGACAGTAAGAGGAGTCAGTCTTTTTGTACTTAAGTCGGCAGTGTTCCTAATGTGTTAATTCCGATGCGATTTCTGTATTTCATCGTCAATAAGAAGGTCAAAGGGATACAGTAAACCTGAAGTGAAGCATCGGAATCTATAACTAGTGTCACAGGAATGCTTCAGAACATAGACAGTCAGATGAGTCAGTCTTCTTGTACTTAAGTTAGCATTGTGCCATTTGTATTTAATTCCGATGCTATTTCTGTGTTTCATCGTCAATACGAAGGTCCAAGGGATACAGTAAACCTCATGTGAAGCATCGGAATCTATAACTAGTGTCACAGGAATGGTTCAAATCAAAGTCAGTAGGAAGTGTCGGTCTTCATGTACTTAAGTCGGCATTGTGCCTTTTGTATTTAATTCCGATGCAATTTCTATGTTTCATCGTCAATAAGAAGGTCAGAGGGATACAGTTAACCAGAAGGGAAGCATCGCAATCTATAACTAGTCTCACAGGATTGGTTCAGAACATAGACAGTAAGATGAGTCAGTCTTCTTGTACTTAAGTCGGCATTGTGCCTCTTGTAATTAATTCCGATGCAAATTCTGTGTTTCATCGTCAATAAGGAGGTCAGAGGGATACAGTAAACCTGAAGTGACGCATCGGAATCCATAACTAGTGTCACAGGAATGGTTCAAA
Organism: Schistocerca piceifrons; assembly: GCF_021461385.2. Lineage (NCBI taxonomy): Eukaryota > Metazoa > Arthropoda > Insecta > Orthoptera > Acrididae > Schistocerca > Schistocerca piceifrons. The sequence goes on along the minus strand of NW_025727432.1, from coordinate 178,411 downwards.
TCATAGTCAGTAGGAAGTGTAGGTCTTCATGTACGTAAGTCGGCATTGTGCCTTTTGTATTTAATTCCGATGCAATTTATGTGTTTCGTCGTCAATAAGAAGGTCAGAGGGATACAGTAAACCTGAAGTGAAGCATCGCAATCTATAACTAGTCTCACAGGAATGGTTCAAAACATAGTCAGCAAAAGGAGTCAGTCTTCTTGTACTTAAGTCGGCATTGTGCCTTTTGTATTTAATTCCGATGCAATTTCTGTGTTTCATCGTTATTAAGAAGGTCCAAGGGATACAGTAAACCTGACGTGAAGCATCGGAATCTATAACTAGTGTCACAGGAATGGTTCAAAACATAGACAGTAGGATGTGTCAGTCTTCTTGTACTTAAGTCGGCATTGTGCCTTTTCTATTTAATTCCGATGCAATTTCTGTGTTTCATCGTCAATAAGAGGGTCCAAGGGATACAGTAAACCTGAAGTGAAGCATCGGAATCTATGACTAGTGTCACAGGAATGGTTAAAACATAGACAGTAAGATGAGTCAGTCTTCCTTGTACTTAAATCGGCATTGTGCCCAGGGTATTAAATTCCGATGCAATTTCTGTGTTTCATCGTCAATAAGAAGGTCCAAGGGATACAGTAAACCTCAAGTGAAGCATCGGAATCTATAACTAGTGTCACAGGAATGGTTCAAAACATAGACAGTAGGAAGAGTCAGTTTTCTTGTACTTAAGTCGGCATTGTGCCTTTTCTATTTAATTCCGATGCTATTTCTGTGTTTCATCGTCAAACAGTAGGTCAGAGGGGTACAGTAAAGCTGAAGTGAAGCATCGGAATCTATAACTTGTGTCACAGGAATGGTTCAAAACATAGTCAGTAAGAGGAGTCAGTCTTTTTGTACTTAAGTCGGCAGTGTGCCTACTGTGTTAATTCCGATGCGATTTCTGTATTTGATCGTCAATAAGGAGGTCCAAGGGATACAGTAAACCTGAAGTGAAGCATCGGAATCTATAACTAGTGTCACAGGAATGGTTCAAAACATAGACAGTAAGAGTAGTCAGTCTTTTTGTACTTAAGTCGGCAGTGTTCCTAATGTGTTAATTCCGATGCGATTTCTGTATTTCATCATCAATAAGAAGGTCCAAGGGATACAGTAAACCTGAAGTGAAGCATCGGAATCTATAACTAGTGTCACAGGAATGGTTCAGAACATAGACAGTAAGATGAGTCAGTCTTCTTGTACTTAAGTCGGCATTGTGCCTTTTGCATTTAATTCCGATGCAATTTCTGTGTTTCATCGTCAATAAGAAGGTCCAAGGGATACAGTAAACCTCAAGTGAAGCATCGTAATCTATAATTAGTGTCACAGGAACGGTTCAAATCAAAGTCAGTAGGAAGTGTCGGTCTTCATGTACTTAAGTCGGCATTGTGCCTTTTGTATTTAATTCCGATGCAATTTCTGTGTTTCATCGTCAATAAGAAGGTCAGAGGGATACAGTTAACCTGAAGGGAAGCATCGCAATCTATAACTAGTCTCACAGGAATGGTTCAAATCATAGTCAGTAAGAAGAGTCAGTCTTCTTGTACTTAAGTCGGCATTGTGCCTCTTGTATTTAATTCCGATGCAAATTCTGTGTTTCATCGTCAATAAGAAGATCAGAGGGATACAGTAAACCTGAAGTGACGCATCGGAATCTATAACTAGTGTCACAGGAATGGTTCAAATCATAGTCAGTAGGAATTGTAGGTCTTCATGTACGTAAGTCGGCGTTGTGCCTTTTGTATTTAATTCCGATGCAATTTATGTGTTTCGTCGTCAATACGAAGGTCAGAGGGATACAGTAAACCTGAAGTGAAGCATCGCAATCTATAACTAGTCTCACAGGAATGGTTCAAAACATAGTCAGTAAAAGGAGTCAGTCTTCTTGTACTTAAGTCGGCATTGTGCCTTTTGTATTTAATTCCGAGGCAATTTCTGTGTTTCATCGTTATTAAGAAGGTCCAAGGGATACAGTAAACCTGACGTGAAGCATCGGAATCTATAACTAGTGTCACAGGAATGGTTCAAAACATAGACAGTAGGATGTGTCAGTCTTCTTGTACTTAAGTCGGCATTGTGCCTTTTCTATTTAATTCCGATGCAATTTCTGTGTTTCATCGTCAATAAGAAGGTCCAAGGGATACAGTAAACCTGAAGTGAAGCATCGGAATCTATAACTAGTGTCACAGGAATGGTTAAAACATAGACAGTAAGATGAGTCAGTCTTCCTTGTACTTAAATCGGCATTGTGCACAGGGTATTAAATTCCGATGCAATTTCTGTGTTTCATCGTCAATAAGAAGGTCCAAGGGATACAGTAAACCTCAAGTGAAGCATCGGAATCTATAACTAGTGTCACAGGAATGGTTCAAAACATAGACAGTAGGAAGAGTCAGTTTTCTTGTACTTAAGTCGGCATTGTGCCTTTTCTATTTAATTCCGATGCTATTTCTGTGTTTCATCGTCAAACAGTAGGTCAGAGGGGTACAGTAAAGCTGAAGTGAAGCATCGGAATCTATAACTTGTGTCACAGGAATGGTTCAAAACATAGTCAGTAAGAGGAGTCAGTCTTTTGTACTTAAGTCGGCAGTGTGCCTATTGTGTTAATTCCGATGCGATTTCTGTATTTGATCGTCAATAAGGAGGTCCAAGGGATACAGTAAACCTGAAGTGAAGCATCGGAATCTATAACTAGTGTCACAGGAATGGTTCAAACATAGACAGTAAGAGGAGTCAGTCTTTTTGTACTTAAGTCGGCAGTGTTCCTAATGTGTCAATTCCGATGCGATTTCTGTATTTCATCGTCAATAAGAAGGTCCAAGGGATACAGTAAACCTGAAGTGAAGCATCGGAATCTATAACTAGTGTCACAGGAATGGTTCAGAACATAGACAGTAAGATGAGTCAGTCTTCTTGTACTTAAGTCGGCATTGTGCCTTTTGCATTTAATTCCGATGCAATTTCTGTGTTTCATCGTCACTAAGAAGGTCCAAGGGATACAGTAAACCTCAAGTGAAGCATCGTAATCTATAACTAGTGTCACAGGAATGGTTCAGAACATAGACAGTCAGATGAGTCAGTCTTCTTGTACTTAAATCGGCATTGTGCCTTTTGCATTTAATTCCGATGCAATTTCTGTGTTTCATCGTCAATACGAAGGTCCAAGGGATACAGTTAACCTCATGTGAAGCATCGGAATCTATAACTAGTGTCACAGGAATGGTTCAAATCAAAGTCAGTAGGAAGTGTCGGTCTTCATGTCCTTAAGTCGGCATTGTGCCTTTTGTATTTAATTCCGATGCAATTTATGTGTTTCGTCGTCAATAAGAAGGTCAGAGGGATACAGTAAACCTGAAGTGAAGCATCGCAATCTATAACTAGTCTCACAGGAATGGTTCAAAACATAGTCAGTAAAGGGAGTCAGTCTTATTGTACTTAAGTCGGCATTGTGCCTTTTGTATTTAATTCCGAGGCAATTTCTGTGTTTCATCGTTAATGAGAAGGTCCAAGGGATACAGTAAACCTGACGTGAGCATCGGAATCCATAACTAGTGTTACAGGAATGGATCAAAACATAGACAGTAGGATGTGTCAGTCTTCTTGTACTTAAGTCGGCATTGTGCCTTTTCTATTTAATTCCGATGCAATTTCTGTGTTTCATCGTCAAAAAGTAGGTCAGACGGGTACAGTAAATCTGAAGTGAAGCATCGGAATCTATAACTAGTGTCACAGGAATGGTTCAAACATAGTCAGTAAAAGGAGTCAGTCTTCTTGTACTTAAGTCGGCATTGTGCCTTTTGTATTTAATTCCGAGGCAATTTCTGTGTTTCATCGTCAATAAGAAGGTCCAAGGGATACAGTAAACCTGAAGTGAAGCATCGGAATCTATAACTAGTGTCACAGGAATGGTTAAAACATAGACAGTAAGAAGAGTCAGTCTTCCTTGTACTCATATCGGCATTGTGCCCAGGGTATTAAATTCCGATGCAATTTCTGTGTTTCATCGTCAATAAGAAGGTCCAAGGGATACAGTAAACCTCAAGTGAAGCATCGGAATCTATAACTAGTGTCACAGTAACGGTTCAAACATAGTCAGTAGGAAAAGTTGGTCTTCATGTACTTAAATCGGCATTGTGCCTTTTGTACTTAATTCCGATGCAATTTCTGTGTTTCATCGTCAATAAGAAGGTCCAAGGTATACAGTAAACCTGAAGTGAAGCATCGTAATCTATAACTAGTGACACAGGAATGGTTCAAAACATAGACATTAGGAAGAGTCAGTCTTCTTGTACTTAAGTCTGCACTGTGCCTTTTGTATCTAATTCCGATGCAATTTCTGTGTTTCATTGCAAATAAGACGGTCCAAGGGATACAGTAAACCTGAATTGAAGCATCGGAATCTATAACTAGTGTCACAGGAATGGTTCAAAACAAAGTAAGTAAGAAGAGTCAGTCTTCTTATACTTAAGTCTGCATTGTGCCTCATGTATTTAATTCCGATGCAATTTCTGTGTTTCATCGTCACTAAGAAGGTCCAAGGGATACAGTAAACCTGAAGTGAAGCATCGGCATCTATAACTAGTGTCACAGGAATGGTTCAAACCATAGACAGTAGGAAGAGTCAGTCTTCTTGTACTTAAGTCGGCATTGTGCCTTTTCTATTTAATTCCGATGCAATTTCTGTGTTTCATCGTCAAAAAGTAGGTCAGACGGGTACAGTAAAGCTGAAGTGAAGCATCGGAATCTATAACTAGTGTCACAGGAATGGTTCAAAGCATAGTCAGTAAAAGGAGTCAGTCTTCTTGTACTTAAGTCGGCATTGTGCCTTTTCTATTTAATTCCGATGCTATTTCTGTGTTTCATCGTCAAAAAGTAGGTCAGAGGGGTACAGTAAAGCTGAAGTGAAGCATCGGAATCTATAACTAGTGTCACAGGAATGGTTCAAAACATAGTCAGTAAGAGGAGTCAGTCTTTTTGTACTTAAGTCGGCAGTGTGCCTATTGTGTTAATTCCGATGCGATTTCTGTATTTGATCGTCAATAAGGAGGTCCAAGGGATACAGTAAACCTGAAGTGAAGCATCGGAATCTATAACTAGTGTCACAGGAATGGTTCAAAACATAGTCAGTAAGAGGAGTCAGTCTTTTTGTACTTAAGTCGCCAGTGTTCCTATTGTGTTAATTCCGATGCGATTTCTGTATTTCATCGTCAATAAGAAGGTCCAAGGGATACAGTAAACCTGAAGTGAAGCATCGGAATCTATAACTAGTGTCACAGGAATGGTTCAAAGCGTAGTCAGTATGAAGAGTCGGTCTTCATGTACTTAAGTCGGCATTGTGCCTTTTGTATTTAATTCCGATGCAATTTCTGTGCTTCATCGTCAATAAGAAGGTCCAAGGGAAACAGTAAACCTGGAGTGAAGCGTCGGAATCTATAACTAGTGTCACAGGAATGGTTCAGAACATAGACAGTAAGATGAGTCAGTCTTCTTGTACTTAAGTCGGCATTGTGCCTTTTGCATTTAATTCCGATGCAATTTCTGTGTTCCATCGTCAATACGAAGGTCCAAGGGATACAGTAAACCTCAAGTGAAGCATCGGAATCTATAACTAGTGTCATAGGAATGGTTCAAATCAAAGTCAGTAGGAAGTGTCGGTCTTCATGTACTTAAGTCGGCATTGTGCCTTTTGTATTTAATTCCGATGCAATTTCTGTGTTTCATCGTCAGTAAGAAGGTCAGAGGGATACAGTTAACCTGAAGGGAAGCATCGCAATCTATAACTAGTCTCACAGGAATGGTTCAAATCATAGACAGTAAGAAGAGTCAGTCTTCTTGTACTTAAGTCGGCTTTGTGCCTCTTCTATTTAATTCCGATGCAAATTCTGTGTTTCAGCGTCAATAAGAAGGTCAGAGGGAAACAGTAAACCTGAAGTGACGCATCGGAATCTATAACTAGTGTCACAGGAATGGTTCAAATCATAGTCAGTAGGAAGTGTAGGTCTTCATGTACGTAAGTCGGCATTGTGCCTTTTGTATTTAATTCCGATGCAATTTATGTGTTTCATCGTCAATAAGAAGGTCAGAGGGATACAGTAAACCTGAAGTGAAGCATCGCAATCTATAACTAGTCTCACAGGAATGGTCCAAAACATAGTCAGTAAAAGGAGTCAGTCTTCTTGTACTTAAGTCGGCATTGTGCCTTTTGTATTTAATTCCGAGGCAATTTCTGTGTTTCATCGTCAATAAGAAGGTCCAAGGGATACAGTAAACCTCAAGTGAAGCATCGGAATCTATAACTAGTGTCAGAGGAATGGTTCAAATCATAGTCAGTAGGAAGTGTCGGTCTTCATGTACTTAAGTCGGCATTGTGCCTTTTGTATTTAATTCCGATGTAATTTCTGTGTTTCATCGTCAATAAGAAGGTCAGAGGGATACAGTAAACCTGAAGGGGAGCATCGCAATCTATAACTAGTCTCAAAAAAATGGTTCAAATCATAGTCAGTAAGAAGAGTCAGTCTTCTTGTACTTAAGTCGGCATTGTGCCTCTTGTATTTAATTCCGATGCAATTTCTGTGTTTCATCGTCAATAAGAATGTCAGAGGGATACAGTAAACCTGAAGTGACGCTTCGGAATCTATAACTAGTGTCACAGGAATGGTTCAAATCATAGTCAAAAGGAAGTGTCGGTCTTCATGTACGTAAGTCGGCATTGTGCCTTTTGTATTTAAATCCGATGCAATTTCTGTATTCATCGTCAATAAGAAGGTCAGAGGGATACAGTAAACCTGAAGTGACGCATCGGAATCTATAACTAGTGTCACAGGAATGGTTCAAAACATAGTCAGTAAGAAGAGTCAGTCTTCTTGTACTTAAGTCGGCTTTGTGCCTCTTCTATTTAATTCCGATGCAAATTCTGTGTTTCAGCGTCAATAAGAAGGTCAGAGGGAAACAGTAAACCTGAAGTGACGCATCGGAATCTATAACTAGTGTCACAGGAATGGTTCAGAACATAGTCAGTAAGAGGAGTCAGTCTTTTTGTACTTAAGTCGGCAGTGTTCCTATTGTGTTGATTCCGATGCGATTTCTGTATTTCAACGTGTATAAAAAGGTCCAAGGGATACAGTAAACCTCAAGTGAAGCATCGGAATCTATAACTAGTGTCACAGGAATGGTTCAAAACATAGTCAGTAGGAAGAGTCGGTCTTCATGTACTTAAGTCGGCATTGTGCCTTTTGTATTTAATTCCGATGCAATTTCTGTGCTTCATCGTCAATAAGAAGGTCCAAGGGATACAGTAAACCTGGAGTGAAGCGTCGGAATCTATAACTAGTGTCCCAGGAATGGTTCAGAACATAGACAGCAAGATGAGTCAGTCTTCTTGTACTTAAGTCGGCATTGTGCCTTTTGCATTTAATTCCGATGCAATTTCTGTGTTTCATCGTCAATAAGAAGGTCCAAGGGATACAGTAAACCTCAAATGAAGCATCGGAATCTATAACTAGTGTCACAGGAATGGTTCAAATCATAGTCAGTAGGAAGTGTCGGTCTTCATGTACTTAAGTCGGCATTGTGCCTTTTGTATTTAATTCCGATGCAATTTCTGTGTTTCATCGTCAATAAGAAGGTCAGAGGGATACAGTTAACCTGAAGGGAAGCATCGCAATCTATAACTAGTCTCACAGGAATAGTTCAAATCATAGTCAGTAAGAAGAGTCAGTCTTCTTGTACTTAAGTCGGCATTGTGCGACTTGTATTTAATTCCGATGCAATTTCTGTGTTTCATCGTCAATAAGAAGGTCAGAGGGATACAGTAAACCTGAAGAGACGCATCGGAATCTATAACTAGTGTCACAGGAATGGTTCAAATCATAGTCAGTAGGAAGTGTAGGTCTTCATGTACGTAAGTCGGCAGTGTTCCTACTGTGTTAATTCCGATGCGATTTCTGTATTTCATCGTCAATAAGAAGGTCCAAGAGATACAGTAAACCTCAAGTGAAGCATCGGAATCTATAACTAGTGTCACAGGAATGGTTCAAAACATAGTCAGTAGGAAGAGTCGGTCTTCATGTACTTAAGTCGGCGTTGTGCCTTTTGTATTTAATTCCGATGCAATTTCTGTGCTTCATCGTCAATAAGAAGGTCCAAGGGATACAGTAAACCTGGAGTGAAGCGTCGGAATCTATAACTAGTGTCACAGGAATGGTTCAGAACATAGACAGTAAGATGAGTCAGTCTTCTTGTACTTAGGTCGGCATTGTGCAATTTGTATTTAATTCCGATGCAATTTCTGTGTTTCATCGCCAATAAGAAGGTCAGAGGGATACAGTAAACCTGAAGTGAAGCATCGGAATCTATAGCTAGTGTCACAGGAATGGTTAAAACATAGTCAGTAAGAAGAGTCAGTCTTTTTGTACTTAAGTCGGCATTGTGACCTTTCTATTTAATTCCGATGCAATTTCTGTGTTACGTCGTCAATAACAAATTCCAAGGGATACTGTAAACCTCAAGTGAAGCATCGGAATCTATAACTAGTGTCACAGGAATTTTTCAAGACATAGGAAGTAAGACGAGTCAGTCTTCTTGTACTTAAGTCGACATTGTGCCATTTCTATTTAATTCCGATGCAATTTCTGTGTTTCATCGTCAATAAGAAGGTCAGAGGGATACAGTAAACCTGAAGTGAAGCATCATAATCTATAACTAGTCTCACAGGAATGGTCCAAAACATAGTCAGTAAAAGGAGTCAGTCTTCTTGTACTTAAGTCGGCATTGTGCCTTTTGTATTTAATTCCGAGGCAATTTCTGTGTTTCATCGTCAATAAGAAGGTCCAAGGGATACAGTAAACCTCAAGTGAAGCATCGGAATCTATAACTAGTGTCACAGGAATGGTTCAAAACATAGTCAGTAAGAGGAGTCAATCTTTTTGTACTTAAGTCGGCAGTGTTCCTATTGTGTTAATTCCGATGCGATTTCTGTATTTCATCGTCAATAAGAAGGTCCAAGGGATACAGTAAACCTGAAGTGAAGCATCGGAATCTATAACTAGTGTCACAGGAATGGTTCAGAACATAGACAGTCAGATGAGTCAGTCTTCTTGTACTTAAGTCGGCATTGTGCCTTTTGTATTTAGTTCCGATGCAATTTCTGTGTTTCATCGTCAATAAGAAGGTCCAAGGGATACAGTAAACCTCAAGTGAAGCATCGGAATCTATAACTAGTGTCACAGGAATGGTTCAAAACATAGTCAGTATGAAGAGTCGGTCTTCATGTACTTAAGTCGGCATTGTGCCTTTTGTATTTAATTCCGATGCAATTTCTGTGCTTCATCGTCAATAAGAAGGTCCAAGGGAAACAGTAAACCTGGAGTGAAGCGTCGGAATCTATAACTAGTGTCACAGGAATGGTTAAGAACATAGACAGTAAGATGAGTCAGTCTTCTTGTACTTAAGTCGGCATTGTGCCTTTTGCATTTAATTCCGATGCAATTTCTGTGTTCCATCGTCAATAAGATGGTCCAAGGGATACAGTAAACCTGAAGTGAAGCATCGGAATCTATAACTAGTGTCATAGGAATGGTTCAAATCAAAGTCAGTAGGAAGTGTCGGTCTTCATGTACTTAAGTCGGCATTGTGCCTTTTGTATTTAATTCCGATGCAATTTCTGTGTTTCATCGTCAATAAGAAGGTCAGAGGGATACAGTTAACCTGAAGGGAAGCATCGCAATCTATAACTAGTCTCACAGGAATGGTTCAAATCATAGACAGTAAGAAGAGTCAGTCTTCTTGTACTTAAGTCGGCTTTGTGCCTCTTCTATTTAATTCCGATGCAAATTCTGTGTTTCAGCGTCAATAAGAAGGTCAGAGGGAAACAGTAAACCTGAAGTGACGCATCGGAATCTATAACTAGTGTCACAGGAATGGTTCAAATCATAGTCAGTAGGAAGTGTAGGTCTTCATGTACGTAAGTCGGCATTGTGCCTTTTGTATTTAATTCCGATGCAATTTATGTGTTTCATCGTCAATAAGAAGGTCAGAGGGATAAAGTAAACCTGAAGGGAACCATCGCAATCTATAACTAGTCTCAAAAAAATGGTTCAAATCATAGTCAGTAAGAAGAGTCAGTCTTCTTGTACTTAAGTCGGCATTGTGCCTCTTGTATTTAATTCCGATGCAATTTCTGTGTTTCATCGTCAATAAGAATGTCAGAGGGATACAGTAAACCTGAAGTGACGCATCGGAATCTATAACTAGTGTCACAGGAATGGTTCAAATCATAGTCAAAAGGAAGTGTCGGTCTTCATGTACGTAAGTCGGCATTGTGCCTTTTGTATTTAAATCCGATGCAATTTCTGTATTCATCGTCAATAAGAAGGTCAGAGGGATACAGTAAACCTGAAGTGACGCATCGAAATCTATAACTAGTGTCACAGGAATGGTTCAAATCATAGTCAAAAGGAAGTGTCGGTCTTCATGTACGTAAGTCGGCATTGTGCCTTTTGTATTTAAATCCGATGCAATTTCTGTGTTCATCGCCAATAAGAAGGTCAGAGGGATACAGTAAACCTGAAGTGACGCATCGGAATCTATAACTAGTGTCACAGGAATGGTTCAAATCATAGTCAGTAGGAAGTGTAGGTCTTCATGTACGTAAGTCGGCATTGTGCCTTTTGTATTTAATTCCGATGCAATTTATGTGTTTCATCGTCAATAAGAAGGTCAGAGGGATACAGTAGACCTGAAGTGAAGCATCGCAATCTATAACTAGACTCACAGGAATGGTCCAAAACATAGTCAGTAAAAGGAGTCAGTCTTCTTGTACTTAAGTCGGCATTGTGCCTTTTGTATTTAATTCCGATTCAATTTCTGTGTTTCATCGTCAATAAGAAGGTCCAAGGGATACAGTAAACCTGAAGTGACGCATCGGAATCTATAACTAGTGTCACAGGAATGGTTCAAAACATAGACAGTAGGATGAGTCAGTCTTCTTGTACTTAAGTCGGCATTGTGCCTTTTCTATTTAATTCCGATGCAAATTCTAAGTTTCATCGTCAATAAGAAGGTCCAAGGGATACAGTACACCTGAAGTGAAGCATCGGAATCTATAGCTAGTGTCACAGGAAAGGTTCAAAACTTAGTCAGTAACAGGAGTCAGTCTTTTTGTACTTAAGTCGGCAGTGTTCCTATTGTGTTAATTCCGATGCGATTTCTGTATTTCATCGTCTATAAAAAGGTCCAAGGGATACAGTAAACCTCAAGTGAAGCATCGGAATCTATAACTAGTGTCACAGGAATGGTTCAAAACATAGTCAGTAGGAAGAGTCGGTCTTTATGTACTTAAGTCGGCATTGTGCCTTTTGTATTTAATTCCGATGCAATTTCTGTGCTTCATCGTCAATAAGAAGGTCCAAGGGATACAGTAAACCTGGAGTGAAGCGTCGGAATCTATAACTAGTGTCACAGGAATGGTTCAGAACATAGACAGCAAGATGAGTCAGTCTTTTTGTACTTAAGTCGGCATTGTGCCTTTTGCATTTAATTCCGATGCAATTTCTGTGTTTCATCGTCAATAAGAAGGTCCAAGGGATACAGTAACCCTCAAATGAAGCATCGGAATCTATAACTAGTGTCACAGGAATGGTTCAAATCATAGTCAGTAGGAAGTGTCGGTCTTCATGTACTTAAGTCGGCATTGTGCCTTTTGTATTTAATTCCGATGCAATTTCTGTGTTTCATCGTCAATAAGAAGGTCAGAGGGATACAGTTAACCTGAAGGGAAGCATCGCAATCTATAACTAGTCTCACAGGAATGGTTCAAATCATAGTCAGTAAGAAGAGTCAGTCTTCTTGTACTTAAGTCGGCATTGTGCCTCTTGTATTTAATTCCGATGCAATTTCTGTGTTTCATCGTCAATAAGAAGGTCAGAGGGATACAGTAAACCTGAAGAGACGCATCGGAAACTATAACTAGTGTCACAGGAATGGTTCAAATCATAGTCAGTAGGAAGTGTAGGTCTTCATGTACGTAAGTCGGCATTGTGCCTTTTGTATTTAATTCCGATGCAATTTATGTGTTTCATCGTCAATAAGAAGGTCAGAGGGATACGTAAACCTGACGTGAAGCATCGCATCTATAACTAGTCTCACAGGAATGGTTCAAAACATAGTCAGTAAAAGGAGTCAGTCTTCTTGTACTTAAGTCGGCATTGTGCCTTTTGTATTAAATTCCGAGGCAATTTCTGTGTTTCATCGTCAATAAGAAGGTCCAAGGGATACAGTAAACCTGAAGTGAAGCATCGGAATCTATAACTAGTGTCACAGGAATGGTTCAAAACATAGACAGTAGGATGAGTCAGTCTTCTTGTACTTAGGTCGGCATTGTGAGTTTTCTATTTAATTCCGATGCAATTTCAGTGTTTCATCGTCAAAAAGTAGGTCAGACGGGTACAGTAAAGCTGAAGTGAGGCATCGGAATCTATAACTAGTGTCACAGGAATGGTTCAAACATAGTCAGTAAAAGGAGTCAGACTTCTTGTACTTAAGTCGGCATTGTGCCTTTTGTATTCAATTCCGAGGCAATTTCTGTGTTTCATCGTCAATAAGAGGGTCCAAGGGATACAGTAAACCTGAAGTGAAGCATCGGAATCTATAACTAGTGTCACAGGAATGGTTCAAAACATAGACAGTAGGAAGAGTCAGTCTTCTTGTACTTAAGTCGGCATTGTGCCTTTTCTATTTAATTCCGATGCAATTTCTGTGTTTCATCGTCAAAAAGTAGGTCAGAGGGATACAGTAAAGCTGAAGTGAAGCTTCGGAATCTATAACTAGTGACACAGGAATGGTTCAAAACATAGTCAGTAAGAGGAGTCCGTCTTTTTGTACTTAAGTCGGCAGTGTGCCTACTGTGTTAATTCCGATGCGATTTCTGTATTTCATCGTCAATAAGAAGGTCCAAGGGATACAGTAAACCTGAAGTGAAGCATCGGAATCTATAACTAGTGCCACAGGAATGGTTCAAAACATAGTCAGTAAGAGGAGTCAGTCTTTTTGTACTTAAGTCGGCAGTGTTCCTATTGTGTTAATTCCGATGCGATTTCTGTATTTCATCGTCAATAAGAAGGTCCAAGAGATACAGTAAACCTGAAGTGAAGCATCGGAACCTATAACTAGTGTCACAGGAATGGTTCAGAACATAGACAGTAAGATGAGTCAGTCTTCTTGTACTTAAGTCGGCATTGTGCCTTTTGTATTTAATTCCGATGCAATTTCTGTGTTTCATCGTCAATAAGAAGGTCCAAGGGATACAGTAAACCTCAAGTGAAGCATCGGAATCTATAACTAGTGTCACAGGAATGGTTCAAAACATAGTCAGTAGGAAGAGTCGGTCTTCATGTACTTAAGTCGGCGTTGTGCCTTTTGTATTTAATTCCGATGCAATTTCTGTGCTTCATCGTCAATAAGAAGGTCCAAGGGATACAGTAAACCTGGAGTGAAGCGTCGGAATCTATAACTAGTGTCACAGGAATGGTTCAGAACATAGACAGTAAGATGAGTCAGTCTTCTTGTACTTAAGTCGGCATTGTGCCTTTTCTATTTAATTCCGATGCACTTTCTGTGTTTCATCGTCAAAAAGTAGGTCAGAGGAGTACAGTAAAGCTGAAGTGAAGCATCGGAATCTATAACTAGTGTCACAGAAATGGTTCAAAACATAGAAAGTAGGATGAGTCAGTCTTCTTGTACTTAAGTCGGCATTGTGCTTTTTCTATTTAATTCCGATGCAATTTCTGTGTTTCATCGACAAAAAGTAGCTCAGACGGGTACAGTAAAGCTGAAGTGAAGCATCGGAATCTATAACTAGTGTCACAGGAATGGTTCAAACATAGTCAGTAAAAGGAGTCAGTCTTCTTGTACTTAAGTCGGCATTGTGCCTTTTGTATTTAATTCCGAGGCAATTTCTGTGTTTCATCGTCAATAAGAAGGTCCAAGGGATACAGTAAACCTGAAGTGAAGCATCGGAATCTATAACTAGTGTCACTGGAATGGTTCAAAACATAGACAGTAGGAAGAGTCAGTCTTCTTGTACTTAAGTCGGCATTGTGCCTTTTCTATTTAATTCCGATGCAATTTCTGTGTTTCATCGTCAAAACGTAGGTCAGAGGGGTACAGTAAAGCTGAAGTGAAGCATCGGAATCTATAACTAGTGTCACAGGAATGGTTCAAACATAGTCAGTAAGAGGAGTTAGTCTTTTTGTACTTACGTCGGCAGTGTGCCTATTGTGTTAATTCCCATGCGATTTCTGTATTTCATCGTCAATAAGAAAGTCCAAGGGATACAGTAAACCTGAAGTGAAGCATCGGAATCTATAACTAGTGTCACAGGAATGGTTCAAAGCATAGTCAGTAAGAGGAGTCAGTCTTTTTGTACTTAAGTCGGCAGTGTTCCTATTGTGTTAATTCCGATGCGATTTCTGTATTTCATCGTCAATAAGAAGGTCCAAGTGATACAGTAAACCTGGAGTGAAGCATCGGAATCTATAGCTAGTGTCACAGGAATGGTTCAGAACATAGACAGTAAGATGAGTCGGTCTTCTTGTACTTAAGTCGGCATTGTGCCTTTTGTATTTAATTCCGATGCAATTTCTGTGTTTCATCGTCAATAAGAAGGTCCAAGGATACAGTAAACCTCAAGTGAAGCATCGGAATCTATAAGTAGTGTCACAGGAATGGTTCAAATCATAGTCAGTAGGAAGAGTCAGTCTTCATGTACTTAAGTCGGCATTGTGCCTTTTGTATTTTATTCCGATGCAATTTCTGTGCTTCATCGTCAATAAGAAGGTCCAAGGGATACAGCAAAACCTGGAGTGAAGCGTCGGAATCTATAACTAGTGTCACAGGAATGGTTCAGAACATAGACAGTAAGATGAGTCAGTCTTCTTGTACTTAAGTCGGCATTGTGCCTTTTGCATTTAATTCCGATGCAATTTCTGTGTTTCATCGTCAATAAGAAGGTCCAAGGGATAGAGTAAACCTCAAGTGATGCATCGGAATCTATAACTAGTGTCACAGGAATGGTTCAAATCATAGTCAGTAAGAAGAGTCAGTCTTCTTGTACTTAAGTCGGCATTGTGCCTTTTGTATTTAATTCCGATGCAATTTCTGTGTTTCATCGTCAATAAGAGGGTCAGAGGGATACAGTAAACCTGAAGTGACGCATCGGAATCTATAACTAGTGTCACAGGAATGGTTCAAATCATAGTCAAAAGGAAGTGTCGGTCTTCATGTACGTAAGTCGGCATTGTGCCTTTTGTATTTAAATCCGATGCAATTTCTGTATTCATCGTCAATAAGAAGGTCAGAGGGATACAGTAAACCTGAAGTGACGCATCGAAATCTATAACTAGTGTCACAGGAATGGTTCAAATCATAGTCAAAAGGAAGTGTCGGTCTTCATGTACGTAAGTCGGCATTGTGCCTTTTGTATTTAAATCCGATGCAATTTCTGTGTTCATCGCCAATAAGAAGGTCAGAGGGATACAGTAAACCTGAAGTGACGCATCGGAATCTATAACTAGTGTCACAGGAATGGTTCAAATCATAGTCAGTAGGAAGTGTAGGTCTTCATGTACGTAAGTCGGCATTGTGCCTTTTGTAATTAATTCCGATGCAATTTATGTGTTTCATCGTCAATAAGAAGGTCAGAGGGATACAGTAGACCTGAAGTGAAGCATCGCAATCTATAACTAGACTCACAGGAATGGTCCAAAACATAGTCAGTAAAAGGAGTCAGTCTTCTTGTACTTAAGTCGGCATTGTGCCTTTTGTATTTAATTCCGATTCAATTTCTGTGTTTCATCGTCAATAAGAAGGTCCAAGGGATACAGTAAACCTGAAGTGACGCATCGGAATCTATAACTAGTGTCACAGGAATGGTTCAAAACATAGACAGTAGGATGAGTCAGTCTTCTTGTACTTAAGTCGGCATTGTGCCTTTTCTATTTAATTCCGATGCAAATTCTAAGTTTCATCGTCAATAAGAAGGTCCAAGGGATACAGTACACCTGAAGTGAAGCATCGGAATCTATAGCTAGTGTCACAGGAAAGGTTCAAAACTTAGTCAGTAACAGGAGTCAGTCTTTTTGTACTTAAGTCGGCAGTGTTCCTATTGTGTTAATTCCGATGCGATTTCTGTATTTCATCGTCTATAAAAAGGTCCAAGGGATACAGTAAACCTCAAGTGAAGCATCGGAATCTATAACTAGTGTCACAGGAATGGTTCAAAACATAGTCAGTAGGAAGAGTCGGTCTTTATGTACTTAAGTCGGCATTGTGCCTTTTGTATTTAATTCCGATGCAATTTCTGTGCTTCATCGTCAATAAGAAGGTCCAAGGGATACAGTAAACCTGGAGTGAAGCGTCGGAATCTATAACTAGTGTCACAGGAATGGTTCAGAACATAGACAGCAAGATGAGTCAGTCTTTTTGTACTTAAGTCGGCATTGTGCCTTTTGCATTTAATTCCGATGCAATTTCTGTGTTTCATCGTCAATAAGAAGGTCCAAGGGATACAGTAACCCTCAAATGAAGCATCGGAATCTATAACTAGTGTCACAGGAATGGTTCAAATCATAGTCAGTAGGAAGTGTCGGTCTTCATGTACTTAAGTCGGCATTGTGCCTTTTGTATTTAATTCCGATGCAATTTCTGTGTTTCATCGTCAGTAAGAAGGTCAGAGGGATACAGTTAACCTGAAGGGAAGCATCGCAATCTATAACTAGTCTCACAGGAATGGTTCAAATCATAGTCAGTAAGAAGAGTCAGTCTTCTTGTACTTAAGTCGGCATTGTGCCTCTTGTATTTAATTCCGATGCAATTTCTGTGTTTCATCGTCAATAAGAAGGTCAGAGGGATACAGTAAACCTGAAGAGACGCATCGGAAACTATAACTAGTGTCACAGGAATGGTTCAAATCATAGTCAGTAGGAAGTGTAGGTCTTCATGTACGTAAGTCGGCATTGTGCCTTTTGTATTTAATTCCGATGCAATTTATGTGTTTCATCGTCAATAAGAAGGTCAGAGGGATACGTAAACCTGACGTGAAGCATCGCATCTATAACTAGTCTCACAGGAATGGTTCAAAACATAGTCAGTAAAAGGAGTCAGTCTTCTTGTACTTAAGTCGGCATTGTGCCTTTTGTATTAAATTCCGAGGCAATTTCTGTGTTTCATCGTCAATAAGAAGGTCCAAGGGATACAGTAAACCTGAAGTGAAGCATCGGAATCTATAACTAGTGTCACAGGAATGGTTCAAAACATAGACAGTAGGATGAGTCAGTCTTCTTGTACTTAGGTCGGCATTGTGAGTTTTCTATTTAATTCCGATGCAATTTCAGTGTTTCATCGTCAAAAAGTAGGTCAGACGGGTACAGTAAAGCTGAAGTGAGGCATCGGAATCTATAACTAGTGTCACAGGAATGGTTCAAACATAGTCAGTAAAAGGAGTCAGACTTCTTGTACTTAAGTCGGCATTGTGCCTTTTGTATTCAATTCCGAGGCAATTTCTGTGTTTCATCGTCAATAAGAGGGTCCAAGGGATACAGTAAACCTGAAGTGAAGCATCGGAATCTATAACTAGTGTCACAGGAATGGTTCAAAACATAGACAGTAGGAAGAGTCAGTCTTCTTGTACTTAAGTCGGCATTGTGCCTTTTCTATTTAATTCCGATGCAATTTCTGTGTTTCATCGTCAAAAAGTAGGTCAGAGGGATACAGTAAAGCTGAAGTGAAGCTTCGGAATCTATAACTAGTGACACAGGAATGGTTCAAAACATAGTCAGTAAGAGGAGTCCGTCTTTTTGTACTTAAGTCGGCAGTGTGCCTACTGTGTTAATTCCGATGCGATTTCTGTATTTCATCGTCAATAAGAAGGTCCAAGGGATACAGTAAACCTGAAGTGAAGCATCGGAATCTATAACTAGTGCCACAGGAATGGTTCAAAACATAGTCAGTAAGAGGAGTCAGTCTTTTTGTACTTAAGTCGGCAGTGTTCCTATTGTGTTAATTCCGATGCGATTTCTGTATTTCATCGTCAATAAGAAGGTCCAAGAGATACAGTAAACCTGAAGTGACAGCATCGGAACCTATAACTAGTGTCACAGGAATGGTTCAGAACATAGACAGTAAGATGAGTCAGTCTTCTTGTACTTAAGTCGGCATTGTGCCTTTTGTATTTAATTCCGATGCAATTTCTGTGTTTCATCGTCAATAAGAAGGTCCAAGGGATACAGTAAACCTCAAGTGAAGCATCGGAATCTATAACTAGTGTCACAGGAATGGTTCAAAACATAGTCAGTAGGAAGAGTCGGTCTTCATGTACTTAAGTCGGCGTTGTGCCTTTTGTATTTAATTCCGATGCAATTTCTGTGCTTCATCGTCAATAAGAAGGTCCAAGGGATACAGTAAACCTGGAGTGAAGCGTCGGAATCTATAACTAGTGTCACAGGAATGGTTCAGAACATAGACAGTAAGATGAGTCAGTCTTCTTGTACTTAAGTCGGCATTGTGCCTTTTCTATTTAATTCCGATGCACTTTCTGTGTTTCATCGTCAAAAAGTAGGTCAGAGGAGTACAGTAAAGCTGAAGTGAAGCATCGGAATCTATAACTAGTGTCACAGAAATGGTTCAAAACATAGAAAGTAGGATGAGTCAGTCTTCTTGTACTTAAGTCGGCATTGTGCTTTTTCTATTTAATTCCGATGCAATTTCTGTGTTTCATCGACAAAAAGTAGCTCAGACGGGTACAGTAAAGCTGAAGTGAAGCATCGGAATCTATAACTAGTGTCACAGGAATGGTTCAAACATAGTCAGTAAAAGGAGTCAGTCTTCTTGTACTTAAGTCGGCATTGTGCCTTTTGTATTTAATTCCGAGGCAATTTCTGTGTTTCATCGTCAATAAGAAGGTCCAAGGGATACAGTAAACCTGAAGTGAAGCATCGGAATCTATAACTAGTGTCACTGGAATGGTTCAAAACATAGACAGTAGGAAGAGTCAGTCTTCTTGTACTTAAGTCGGCATTGTGCCTTTTCTATTTAATTCCGATGCAATTTCTGTGTTTCATCGTCAAAACGTAGGTCAGAGGGGTACAGTAAAGCTGAAGTGAAGCATCGGAATCTATAACTAGTGTCACAGGAATGGTTCAAACATAGTCAGTAAGAGGAGTTAGTCTTTTTGTACTTACGTCGGCAGTGTGCCTATTGTGTTAATTCCCATGCGATTTCTGTATTTCATCGTCAATAAGAAAGTCCAAGGGATACAGTAAACCTGAAGTGAAGCATCGGAATCTATAACTAGTGTCACAGGAATGGTTCAAAGCATAGTCAGTAAGAGGAGTCAGTCTTTTTGTACTTAAGTCGGCAGTGTTCCTATTGTGTTAATTCCGATGCGATTTCTGTATTTCATCGTCAATAAGAAGGTCCAAGTGATACAGTAAACCTGGAGTGAAGCATCGGAATCTATAGCTAGTGTCACAGGAATGGTTCAGAACATAGACAGTAAGATGAGTCGGTCTTCTTGTACTTAAGTCGGCATTGTGCCTTTTGTATTTAATTCCGATGCAATTTCTGTGTTTCATCGTCAATAAGAAGGTCCAAGGGATACAGTAAACCTCAAGTGAAGCATCGGAATCTATAAGTAGTGTCACAGGAATGGTTCAAATCATAGTCAGTAGGAAGAGTCAGTCTTCATGTACTTAAGTCGGCATTGTGCCTTTTGTATTTTATTCCGATGCAATTTCTGTGCTTCATCGTCAATAAGAAGGTCCAAGGGATACAGCAAAACCTGGAGTGAAGCGTCGGAATCTATAACTAGTGTCACAGGAATGGTTCAGAACATAGACAGTAAGATGAGTCAGTCTTCTTGTACTTAAGTCGGCATTGTGCCTTTTGCATTTAATTCCGATGCAATTTCTGTGTTTCATCGTCAATAAGAAGGTCCAAGGGATAGAGTAAACCTCAAGTGATGCATCGGAATCTATAACTAGTGTCACAGGAATGGTTCAAATCATAGTCAGTAAGAAGAGTCAGTCTTCTTGTACTTAAGTCGGCATTGTGCCTTTTGTATTTAATTCCGATGCAATTTCTGTGTTTCATCGTCAATAAGAGGGTCAGAGGGATACAGTTAACCTGAAGGGAAGCATCGCAATCTATAACTAGTCTCTCAGGAATGGTTCAAATCATAGTCAGTAAGAAGAGTCAGTCTTCTTGTACTTAAGTCGGCATTGTGCCTCTTGTATTTAAATCCGATGCAATTTCTGTGTTTCATCGTCAATAAGAAGGTCAGAGGGATACAGTAAACCTGAAGTGAAGCATCGGAATCTATAACTAGTCTCACATTAATGGTTCAAAACATAGTCATTAAAAGGAGTCAGTCTTCTTGTACTTAAGTCGGCATTGTGCCTTTTGTATTTAATTCCGAGGCAATTTCTGTGTTTCATCGTCAATAAGAAGGTCCAAGGGATACAGTAAACCTGAAGTGAAGCATCGGAATCCATAACTAGTGTCACAGGAATGGTTCAAAACATAGACAGTAGGAAGAGTCAGTCTTCTTGTACTTAAGTCGGCATTGTGCCTTTTCTATTTAATTCCGATGCAATTTCTGTGTTTCATCGTCAATAAGAAGGTCCAAAGGATACAGTAAACCTCAAGTGAAGCATCGGAATCTATAACTAGTGTCACAGGAATGGTTCAAAACATAGTCAGTAGGAAGATTCGGTCTTCATGTACTTAAGTCGGCATTGTGCGTTTTGTATTTAATTCCGATGCAATTTCTGTGTTTCATCGTCAATAAGAAGGTCAGAGGGATACAGTTATCCTGAACGGAAGCATCGCAATCTATAACTAGTCTCACAGGAATGGTTCAAATCATAGTCAGTAAGAAGAGTAAGTCTTCTTGTACTTAAGTCGGCATTGAGCCTCTTGTATTTAATTCCAATGCAATTTCTGTGTTTCATCGTCAATAAGAAGGTCAGAGGGATACAGTAAACCTGAAGCGAAGCATCGCAATCTATAACTAGTCTCACAGGGAATGGTTCAAAACATAGTCAGTAAAAGGAGTCAGTCTTCTTGTACTTAAGTCGGCATTGTGCCTTTTGGATTTAATTTCGAGGCAATTTCTGTGTTTCATCGTCAATAAGAAGGTCCAAGGGATACAGTAAACCTCAAGTGAAGCATCGGAATCTATAACAAGTGTAACAGGAATGATTCAAAACATAGTCAGTAGGAAGAGTCGGCCTTCATGTACTTAAGTCGGCATTGTGCCTTTTGTATTTAATTCCGATGCAATTTCGGTGCTTCATCGTCAATAAGAAGGTCCAAGGGATACAACAAACCTGGAGTGAAGCGTCGGAATCTATAACTAGTGTCCCAGGAATGGTTCAGAACATAGACAGTAAGATGAGTCAGTCTCCCTGTACTTCAGTCGGCATTGTGCCTTTCGCATTTAATTCTATGCAATTTCTGTGTTTCATCGGCAATGAGATGGTCCAAGGGATACAGTAAACCTCAAGTGAAGCATCGGAATCTATAACTAGTGTCACAGGAATGGTTCAAATCATAGTCACTAAGAAGTGTCGGTCTTCATGTACTTAAGGCGGCCATGTGCATTTTGTATTGAATTCCGATGCAATTTCTGTGTTTCATCGTCAATAAGAAGGTCTGAGGGATACAGTTAACCTGAAGGGAAGCATCGCAATCTATAACTAGTCTCACAGGAATGGTTCAAATCATAGTCAGTAAGAAGAGTCAGTCTTCTTGTAATTAAGTCGGCATTGTGCCTCTTGTATTTAATTCCGATGCAATTTCTGTGTTTCATCGTCAATAAGAAGGTCAGAGGGATACAGTAAACCTGATGTGACGCATCGGAATCTGTAACTAGTGTCACAGGAATGGTTCAAATCATAGTCAGTAGGAAGTGTAGGTCTTCATGTACGTAAGTCGGCATTGTGCCTTTTGTATTTAATTCCGATGCAATTTCTGTGCTTCATCGTCAATAAGAAGGTCCAAGGGATACAGTAAACCTGGAGTGAAGCGTCGGAATCTATAACTAGTGTCACAGGAATGGTTCAGAACATAGACAGCAAGATGAGTCAGTCTTTTTGTACTTAAGTCGGCATTGTGCCTTTTGCATTTAATTCCGATGCAATTTCTGTGTTTCATCGTCAATAAGAAGGTCCAAGGGATACAGTAAACCTCAAATGAAGCATCGGAATCTATAACTAGTGTCACAGGAATGGTTCAAATCATAGTCAGTAGGAAGTGTCGGTCTTCATGTACTTAAGTCGGCATTGTGCCTTTTGTATTTAATTCCGATGCAATTTCTGTGTTTCATCGTCAATAAGAAGGTCAGAGGGATACAGTTAACCTGAAGGGAAGCATCGCAATCTATAACTAGTCTCACAGGAATGGTTCAAATCATAGTCAGTAAGAAGAGTCAGTCTTCTTGTACTTAAGTCGGCATTGTGCCTCTTGTATTTAATTCCGATGCAATTTCTGTGTTTCATCGTCAATAAGAAGGTCCAAGGGATACAGTAAACCTGAAGTGACGCATCGGAATCTATAACTAGTGTCACAGGAATGGTTCAAAACATAGACAGTAGGATGAGTCAGTCTTCTTGTACTTAAGTCTGCATTGTGCCTTTTCTATTTAATTCCGATGCAATTTCTAAGTTTCATCGTCAATAAGAAGGTCCAAGGGATACAGTACACCTGAAGTGAAGCATCGGAATCTATAGCTAGTGTCACAGGAAAGGTTCAAAACTTAGTCAGTAACAGGAGTCAGTCTTTTTGTACTTAAGTCGGCAGTGTTCCTATTGTGTTAATTCCGATGCGATTTCTGTATTTCATCGTCTATAAAAAGGTCCAAGGGATACAGTAAACCTCAAGTGAAGCATCGGAATCTATAACTAGTGTCACAGGAATGGTTCAAAACATAGTCAGTAGGAAGAGTCGGTCTTCATGTACTTAAGTCGGCATTGTGCCTTTTGTATTTAATTCCGATGCAATTTCTGTGCTTCATCGTCAATAAGAAGGTCCAAGGGATACAGTAAACCTGGAGTGAAGCTTCGGAATCTATAACTAGTGTCACAGGAATGGTTCAAATCATAGTCAGTAATAAGTGTCGGTCTTCATGTACTTAAGTCGGCATTGTGCCTTTTGTATTTAATTCCGATGCAATTTCTGTGTTTCATCGTCAATTAGAAGGTCAGAGGGATACAGTTAACCTGAAGGGAAGCATCGCAATCTATAACTAGTCTCACAGGAATGGTTCAAATCATAGTCAGTAAGAAGAGTCAGTCTTCTTGTACTTAAGTCGGCATTGTGCCTCTTGTATTTAATTCCGATGCAATTTCTGTGTTTCATCGTCAATAAGAAGGTCAGAGGGATACAGTAAACCTGAAGAGACGCATCGGAAACTATAACTAGTGTCACAGGAATGGTTCAAATCATAGTCAGTAGGAAGTGTAGGTCTTCATGTACGTAAGTCGGCATTGTGCCTTTTGTATTTAATTCCGATGCAATTTATGTGTTTCATCGTCAATAAGAAGGTCAGAGGGATAAGTAAACCTGACGTGAAGCATCGCATCTATAACTAGTCTCACAGGAATGGTTCAAAACATAGTCAGTAAAAGGAGTCAGTCTTCTTGTACTTAAGTCGGCATTGTGCCTTTTGTATTAAATTCCGAGGCAATTTCTGTGTTTCATCGTCAATAAGAAGGTCCAAGGGATACAGTAAACCTGAAGTGAAGCATCGGAATCTATAACTAGTGTCACAGGAATGGTTCAAAACATAGACAGTAGGATGAGTCAGTCTTCTTGTACTTAGGTCGGCATTGTGAGTTTTCTATTTAATTCCGATGCAATTTCTGTGTTTCATCGTCAAAAAGTAGGTCAGACGGGTACAGTAAAGCTGAAGTGAGGCATCGGAATCTATAACTAGTGTCACAGGAATGGTGCAAACATAGTCAGTAAAAGGAGTCAGACTTCTTGTACTTAAGTCGGCATTGTGCCTTTTGTATTCAATTCCGAGGCAATTTCTGTGTTTCATCGTCAATAAGAGGGTCCAAGGGATACAGTAAACCTGAAGTGAAGCATCGGAATCTATAACTAGTGTCACAGGAATGGTTCAAAACATAGACAGTAGGAAGAGTCAGTCTTCTTGTACTTAAGTCGGCATTGTGCCTTTTCTATTTAATTCCGATGCAATTTCTGTGTTTCATCGTCAAAAAGTAGGTCAGAGGGATACAGTAAAGCTGAAGTGAAGCTTCGGAATCTATAACTAGTGACACAGGAATGGTTCAAAACATAGTCAGTAAGAGGAGTCCGTCTTTTTGTACTTAAGTCGGCAGTGTGCCTACTGTGTTAATTCCGATGCGATTTCTGTATTTCATCGTCAATAAGAAGGTCCAAGGGATACAGTAAACCTGAAGTGAAGCATCGGAATCTATAACTAGTGCCACAGGAATGGTTCAAAACATAGTCAGTAAGAGGAGTCAGTCTTTTTGTACTTAAGTCGGCAGTGTTCCTATTGTGTTAATTCCGATGCGATTTCTGTATTTCATCGTCAATAAGAAGGTCCAAGAGATACAGTAAACCTGAAGTGAAGCATCGGAACCTATAACTAGTGTCACAGGAATGGTTCAGAACATAGACAGTAAGATGAGTCAGTCTTCTTGTACTTAAGTCGGCATTGTGCCTTTTGTATTTAATTCCGATGCAATTTCTGTGTTTCATCGTCAATAAGAAGGTCCAAAGGATACAGTAAACCTCAAGTGAAGCATCGGAATCTATAACTAGTGTCACAGGAATGGTTCAAAACATAGTCAGTAGGAAGAGTCGGTCTTCATGTACTTAAGTCGGCGTTGTGCCTTTTGTATTTAATTCCGATGCAATTTCTGTGCTTCATCGTCAATAAGAGGGTCCAAGGGATACAGTAAACCTGGAGTGAAGCGTCGGAATCTATAACTAGTGTCACAGGAATGGTTCAGAACATAGACAGTAAGATGAGTCAGTCTTCTTGTACTTAAGTCGGCATTGTGCCTTTTCTATTTAATTCCGATGCACTTTCTGTGTTTCATCGTCAAAAAGTAGGTCAGAGGAGTACAGTAAAGCTGAAGTGAAGCATCGGAATCTATAACTAGTGTCACAGAAATGGTTCAAAACATAGAAAGTAGGATGAGTCAGTCTTCTTGTACTTAAGTCGGCATTGTGCTTTTTCTATTTAATTCCGATGCAATTTCTGTGTTTCATCGACAAAAAGTAGCTCAGACGGGTACAGTAAAGCTGAAGTGAAGCATCGGAATCTATAACTAGTGTCACAGGAATGGTTCAAACATAGTCAGTAAAAGGAGTCAGTCTTCTTGTACTTAAGTCGGCATTGTGCCTTTTGTATTTAATTCCGAGGCAATTTCTGTGTTTCATCGTCAATAAGAAGGTCCAAGGGATACAGTAAACCTGAAGTGAAGCATCGGAATCTATAACTAGTGTCACTGGAATGGTTCAAAACATAGACAGTAGGAAGAGTCAGTCTTCTTGTACTTAAGTCGGCATTGTGCCTTTTCTATTTAATTCCGATGCAATTTCTGTGTTTCATCGTCAAAACGTAGGTCAGAGGGGTACAGTAAAGCTGAAGTGAAGCATCGGAATCTATAACTAGTGTCACAGGAATGGTTCAAACATAGTCAGTAAGAGGAGTTAGTCTTTTTGTACTTACGTCGGCAGTGTGCCTATTGTGTTAATTCCCATGCGATTTCTGTATTTCATCGTCAATAAGAAAGTCCAAGGGATACAGTAAACCTGAAGTGAAGCATCGGAATCTATACCTAGTGTCACAGGAATGGTTCAAAGCATAGTCAGTAAGAGGAGTCAGTCTTTTTGTACTTAAGTCGGCAGTGTTCCAATTGTGTTAATTCCGATGCGATTTCTGTATTTCATCGTTAATAAGAAGGTCCAAGTGATACAGTAAACCTGGAGTGAAGCATCGGAATCTATAGCTAGTGTCACAGGAATGGTTCAGAACATAGACAGTAAGATGAGTCGGTCTTCTTGTACTTAAGTCGGCATTGTGCCTTTTGTATTTAATTCCGATGCAATTTCTGTGTTTCATCGTCAATAAGAAGGTCCAAGGGATACAGTAAACCTCAAGTGAAGCATCGGAATCTATAAGTAGTGTCACAGGAATGGTTCAAATCATAGTCAGTAGGAAGAGTCAGTCTTCATGTACTTAAGTCGGCATTGTGCCTTTTGTATTTTATTCCGATGCAATTTCTGTGCTTCATCGTCAATAAGAAGGTCCAAGGGATACAGCAAAACCTGGAGTGAAGCGTCGGAATCTATAACTAGTGTCACAGGAATGGTTCAGAACATAGACAGTAAGATGAGTCAGTCTTCTTGTACTTTAGTCGGCATTGTGCCTTTTGCATTTAATTCCGATGCAATTTCTGTGTTTCATCGTCAATAAGAAGGTCCAAGGGATAGAGTAAACCTAGAGTGATGCATCGGAATCTATAACTAGTGTCACAGGAATGGTTCAAATCATAGTCAGTAAGAAGAGTCAGTCTTCTTGTACTTAAGTCGGCATTGTGCCTTTTGTATTTAATTCCGATGCAATTTCTGTGTTTCATCGTCAATAAGAGGGTCAGAGGGATACAGTTAACCTGAAGGGAAGCATCGCAATCTATAACTAGTCTCACAGGAATGGTTCAAATCATAGTCAGTAAGAAGAGTCAGTCTTCTTGTACTTAAGTCGGCATTGTGCCTCTTGTATTTAAATCCGATGCAATTTCTGTGTTTCATCGTCAATAAGAAGGTCAGAGGGATACAGTAAACCTGAAGTGGCGCATCGGAATCTATAACTAGTGTCACAGGAATGGTTCAAATCATAGTCAGTAGGAAGTGTCGGTCTTCATGTACGTAAGTCGGCATTGTGCTTTTGGTATTTAATTCCGATGCAATTTCTGTGTTTCATCGTCAATAAGAAGGTCAGAGGGATACAGTAATCCTGAAGTGAAGCATCGGAATCTATAACTAGTCTCACATTAATGGTTCAAAACATAGTCATTAAAAGGAGTCAGTCTTCTTGTACTTAAGTCGGCATTGTGCCTTTTGTATTTAATTCCGAGGCAATTTCTGTGTTTCATCGTCAATAAGAAGGTCCAAGGGATACAGTAAACCTGAAGTGAAGCATCGGAATCCATAACTAGTGTCACAGGAATGGTTCAAAACATAGACAGTAGGAAGAGTCAGTCTTCTTGTACTTAAGTCGGCATTGTGCCTTTTCTATTTAATTCCGATGCAATTTCTGTGTTTCATCGTCAAAAAGTAGGTCAGAGGGGTACAGTAAAGCTGAAGTGAAGCATCGGAATCTATAACTAGTGTCACAGGAATGGTTCAAAACATAGTCAGTAAGAGGAGTCAGTCTGTTTGTACTTAAGTCGGCAGTGTGCCTATTGTGTTAATTCCGATGCGATATCTGTATTTCATCGTCAATAAGAAGGTCCAAGGGATACAGTAAACCTGAAGTGAAGCATCGGAATCTATAACTAGTGTCACAGGAATGGTTCAAAACATAGTCAGTAAGACGAGTCAGTCTTTTTGTACTTAAGTCGGCAGTGTTCCTATTGTGTTAATTCCGATGCGATTTCTGTATTTCATGGTCAATGAGAAGGTCCAAGGGATACAGTAAACCTGAAGTGAAGCATCGGAATCTATAACTAGTGTCACAGGAATGGTTAAGAACATAGACAGTAAGATGAGTCTGTCTTCTTGTACTTAAGTCGGCATTGTGCCTTTTGTATTTAATTCCGATGCAATTTCTGTGTTTCATCGTCAATAAGAAGGTCCAAAGGATACAGTAAACCTCAAGTGAAGCATCGGAATCTATAACTAGTGTCACAGGAATGGTTCAAAACATAGTCAGTAAGAAGATTCGGTCTTCATGTACTTAAGTCGGCATTGTGCGTTTTGTATTTAATTCCGATGCAATTTCTGTGTTTCATCGTCAATAAGAAGGTCAGAGGGATACAGTTATCCTGAACGGAAGCATCGCAATCTATAACTAGTCTCACAGGAATGGTTCAAATCATAGTCAGTAAGAAGAGTCAGTCTTCTTGTACTTAAGTCGGCATTGAGCCTCTTGTATTTAATTCCGATGCAATTTCTGTGTTTCATCGTCAATAAGAAGGTCAGAGGGATACAGTAAACCTGAAGTGAAGCATCGCAATCTATAACTAGTCTCACAGGAATGGTTCAAAACATAGTCAGTAAAAGGAGTCAGTCTTCTTGTACTTAAGTCGGCATTGTGCCTTTTGGATTTAATTTCGAGGCAATTTCTGTGTTTCATCGTCAATAAGAAGGTCCAAGGGATACAGTAAACCTCAAGTGAAGCATCGGAATCTATAACAAGTGTAACAGGAATGATTCAAAACATAGTCAGTAGGAAGAGACGGCCTTCATGTACTTAAGTCGGCATTGTGCCTTTTGTATTTAATTCCGATGCAATTTCGGTGCTTCATCGTCAATAAGAAGGTCCAAGGGATACAGTAAACCTGGAGTGAAGCGTCGGAATCTATAACTAGTGTCCCAGGAATGGTTCAGAACATAGACAGTAAGATGAGTCAGTCTCCTTGTACTTAAGTCGGCATTGTGCCTTTCGCATTTAATTCTATGCAATTTCTGTGTTTCATCGGCAATGAGATGGTCCAAGGGATACAGTAAACCTCAAGTGAAGCATCGGAATCTATAACTAGTGTCACAGGAATGGTTCAAATCATAGTCACTAAGAAGTGTCGGTCTTCATGTACTTAAGGCGGCCATGTGCATTTTATATTGAATTCCGATGCAATTTCTGTGTTTCATCGTCAATAAGAAGGTCTGAGGGATACAGTTAACCTGAAGGGAAGCATCGCAATCTATAACTAGTCTCACAGGAATGGTTCAAATCATAGTCAGTAAGAAGAGTCAGTCTTCTTGTAATTAAGTCGGCATTGTGCCTCTTGTATTTAATTCCGATGCAATTTCTGTGTTTCATCGTCAATAAGAAGGTCAGAGGGATACAGTAAACCTGATGTGACGCATCGGAATCTGTAACTAGTGTCACAGGAATGGTTCAAATCATAGTCAGTAGGAAGTGTCGGTCTTCATGTACGTAAGTCGGCATTGTGCCTTTTGTATTTAATTCCGATGCAATTTCTGTGTTTCATCGTCAATAAGAAGGTCAGAGGGATACAGTAAACCTGAAGTGAAGCATCGTAATCTATAAATAGTGACACAGGAATGGTTCAAAACATAGACATTAGGAAGTGTCTGTCTTCTTGTACTTAAGTCTGCACTGTGCCTTTTGTATTTAATTCCGATGCAATTTCTGTGTTTCATTGCAAATAAGACGGTCCAAGGGATACAGTAAACCTGAAGTGAAGCATCGGAATCTATAACTAGTGTCACAGAAATGGTACAAAACAAAGTAAGTAAGAAGAGTCAGTCTTCTTATACTTAAGTCTGCATTGTGCCTCTTGTATTTCATTCCGATGCAATATCTGTGTTTCGTCGTCAATAAGAAGGTCCAAGGGATACAGTAAACCTGAAGTGAAGCATCGGAATCTATAACTAGTGTCACAGGATTGGTTCAAACATAGACAGTAAGAAGAGTCTGTCTTCTTGTACTTAAGTCGGCATTGTGCCTTTTCTATTTAATTCCGATGCAATTTCTGTGTTTCATCGTCAAAAAGTAGGTCAGAGGAGTACAGTAAAGCTGAAGTGAAGCATCGGAATCTATAACTAGTGTCACAGGAATGGTTCAAAACATAGTCAGTAAGATGAGTCAGTCTTCTTGTACTTATGTCGGCATTGTGCCTTTTGTATTTAATTCCGATGCAATTTCTGTGTTTCATCGTCAATAAGAAGGTCCAAGGGATACAGTAAACCTCAAGTGAAGCATCGGAATCTATAACTAGTGTCACAGGAATGGTTCAAAACATAGTCAGTAGGAAGAGTCGTTCTTCATGTACTTATGTCGGCATTGTGCCTTTTGTATTTAATGCCGATGCAATTTCTGTGCTTCATCGTCAATAAGAAGGTCCAAGGGAAACAGTAAACCTGGTGTGAAGCGTCGGAATCTATAACTAGTGTCACAGGAATGGTTCAGATCATAGACAGTAAGATGAGTCAGTCTCCTTGTACTTAAGTCGGCATTGTGCCTTTTGCATTTAATTCCGATGCAATTTCTGTGTTTCATCGTCAATAAGAATGTCCAAGGGATACAGTAATCCTTAAGTGAAGCATCGTAATCTATAACTAGTGACACAGGAATGGTTCAAAACATAGACATTAGGAAGAGTCAGTCTTCTTGTACTTAAGTCGGCACTGTGCCTTTTGTATTTAATTCCGATGCAATTTCTGTGTTTCATTGCAAATAAGACGGTCCAAGGGATACAGTAAACCTGAAGTGAAGCATCGGAATCTATAACTAGTGTCACACGAATGGTTCAAAACAAAGTAAGTAAGAAGAGTCAGTCTTCTTATCCTTAAGTCTGCATTGTGCCTCTTGTATGTAATTCCGATGCAATTTCTGTGTTTCATCGTCAATAGGAAGGTCCATGGGATATAGTAAGCCTGGAGTGTAGCATCGGAATCTATAACTAGTGTCACAGGAATGGGTCAAATCATGGACAGTAAGAAGTGTCAGTCTTCGTGTACTTAAATCGGAATTTTGTCTTTTCTATTTAATTCCGATGCATTTTCTGTGTTTCATCGTCAATAAGAAATTCCAAGGGATACAGTAAACCTGAGGTGAAGCATCGGAATCTATAACTAGTGTCACAGGATTGGTTCAATACACAGAAAGTAAGAAGAATCAGTCTTCCTGTACTTAAGTCATCATTGTGCCTTTTCTATTTACTTCCGATGCAATTTCTGTGTTTCATCGTCCATAACAAGGTCAAAGGGATACAGTAAACCTGCAGTGTAGCATCGGAATCTATAACTAGTGTCACTGGAATGGTTCAAAACATAGACAGTAAGAAGAGTCAGTCTTCTTGTACTTAAGTCGGCATTGTGCAATTTGTATTTAATTCCGATGCAATTTCTGTGTTTCATCGTCAATAAGAAGGTCAGAGGGATACAGTAAACCTGAAGTGAAGCATCGGAATCTATAGCTAGTGTCACAGGAATGGTTAAAACATAGTCAGTAAGAAGAGTCAGTCTTTTTGTACTTAAGTCGGCATTGTGACCTTTCTATTTAATTCCGATGCAATTTCTGTGTTACGTCGTCAATAACAAATTCCAAGGGATACTGTAAACCTCAAGTGAAGCATCGGAATCTATAACTAGTGTCACAGGAATTTTTCAAGACATAGCAAGTAAGACGAGTCAGTCTTCTTGTACTTAAGTCGACATTGTGCCATTTCTATTTAATTCCGATGCAATTTCTGTGTTTCATCGTCAATAAGAAGGTCAGAGGGATACAGTAAACCTGAAGTGAAGCATCGGAATCTATAGCTAGTGTCACAGGAATGGTTCATAACATAGACAGTAAGAAGAGTCAGTCTTCTTGTACTTAAGTCGGCATTGTGCCTTTTCTATTTAATTCCGATGCAATTTCTGTGTTTCATCGTCAAAATGTAGGTCAGAGGGGTACAGTAAAGCTGAAGTGAAGCATCGGAATCCATAACTAGTGTCACAGGAATGGTTCAAAACATAGTCAGTAGGAAGTGTCGGTCTTCATGTAATTAAGTCGGCATTGTGCCTTTTGTATTTAATTCCGATGCAATTTCTGTGTTTCATCGTCAACAAGAAGGTCCAAGGGAAACAGTAAACCTGGAGTGATGCGTCGGAATCTCTAACTAGTGTCACAGGAATGGTTAAAACTTAGACAGTAAGAAGAGTCAGTCTTCCTTGTACTTAAATCGGCATTGTGCCCTTGGTATTAAATTCCGATGCAATTTCTGTGTTTCATCGTCAATAAGAAGATTCAAGGGATACAGTAAACCTCAAGTGAAGGATCGGAATCTATAATTAGTGTCACAGGAACGGTTCAAACATAGTCAGTAGGAAGAGTTGGTCATCATGTACTTAAGTCGTCATTGTGCCTTTTGTATTTAATTTAGATGCAATTTCTGTGTTTCATCGTCAATAAGAAGGTCCAAGGGATACAGTAAACCTGAAGTGAAGCATCGTAATCTATAACTAGTGACACAGGAATGGTTCAAAACATAAACATTAGAAAGAGTCAGTCTTCTTGTACTTAAGTCGGCACTGTGCCTTTTGTATTTAATTCCGATGCAATTTCTGTGTTTCATTGCAAATAAGACGGTCCAAGGGATACAGTAAACCTGAAGTGAAGCATCGGAATCTATAACTAGTGTCACAGGAATGGTTCAAAACAAAGTAAGTAAGAAGAGTCAGTCTTCTTATCCATAAGTCTGCATTGTGCCTCTTGTATGTAATTCCGATGCAATTTCTGTGTTTCATCGTCAATAAGAAGGTCCATGGGATATAGTAAGCTTGGAGTGTAGCATCGGAATCTATAACTAGTGTCAAAGAAATGGTTCAAATCATGGACAGTAAGAAGTGTCAGTCTTCGTGTACTTAAGTCGGAATTTTGCCTTTTCTACTTAATTCCGATGCAATTTCTGTGTTTCATCGTCAGTAAGAAGGTCCTAGGGAAACAGTAAACCTGAGGTGCAGCATCGGAATCTATAACTAGTGTCACAGGAATGGTTAAAACATAGAAAGTAAGAAGGGTCAGTCTTCCTTGTACTTAAATCGGCATTGTGCCCTTGGTATTAAATTCCGATGCAATTTCTGTGTTTCATCGTCAATAACAAGCTCCAAGGGATACAGTAAACCTCAAGTGAAGCATCGGAATCCATAACTAGTGTCACAGGAATGGTTCAAGACATAGGAAGTAAGACGAGTCAGTCTTCTTGTACTTAAGTCGACATTGTGCCATTTCTATTTAATTCCGATGCAATTTCTGTGTTTCATCGTCAATAAGAAGGTCAGAGGGATACAGTAAACCTGAAGGGAAGCATCGCAATCTATAACTAGTCTCACAGGAATGGTTCAAAACATAGTCAGTAAAAGGAGTCAGTCTTCTTGTACTTCAGTCGGCATTGTGCCTCTTCTATTTAATTCCGATGCAATTTCTGTGTTACGTCGTCAATAACAAGGTCCAAGGGATACAGTAAACCTCAAGTGAAGCATCTGAATCTATAACTAGTGTCACAGGAATGGTTCAAGACATAGGAAGTAAGACGAGTCAGGCTTCTTGTACTTTGCCTTTTCTATTTAATTCCGATGCAATTTCTGTGTTTCATCGTCAATAAGAAGGTCAGAGGGATACAGTGAACCTGAAGGGAAGCATCGCAATCTATAACTAGTCTCACAGGAATGGTTCAAAACATAGTCAGTAAAAGGAGTCAGTCTTCTTGTACTTAAGTCGGCATTGTGCCTTTTGTATTTAATTCCGAGGCAATTTATATGTTTCATCGTCAATAAGAAGGTCCAAGGGATACAGTAAACCTGAAGTGAAGCATCGGAATCTATAACTAGTGTCACAGGAATGGTTCAAAACATAGACAGTAGGAAGAGTCAGTCTTCTTGTACTTAAGTCGGCATTGTGCCTTTTCTATTTAATTCCGATGCAATTTCTGTGTTTCATCGTCAAGAAGTAGGTCAGAGGGGTAGAGTAAAGCTGAAGTGAAGCATCGGAAACTATAAGTAGTGTCACAGGAATGGTTCAAAGCATAGTCAGTAAGAGGAGTCAGTCTTTTTGTACTTAAGTCGGGAGTGTGCCTATTGTGTTAATTCCGATGCGATTTCTGTATTTCATCGTCAATAAGAAGGTCCAAGGGATACAGTAAACCTGAAGTGAAGCATCGGAATCTATAACTAGTGTCACAGGAATGGTTCAGAACATAGACAGTAAGATGAGTCAGTATTCTTGTACTTAAGTCGGCATTGTGCCTTTTGTATTTAATTCCGATGCAATTTCTGTGTTTCATCGTCAATAAGAAGGTCCAAGGGAAACAGTAAACCTGGAGTGAAGCGTAGGAATCTATAACTAGTGTCACAGGAATGGTTAAAACATAGACAGTAAGAAGAGTCAGTCTTCCTTGTACTTAAATCGGGATTGTGCCCTTGGTATTAAATTCCGATGCAATTTCTGTGTTTCATCGTCAATAAGAAGGTCCAAGGGATACAGTAAACCTCAAGTGAAGCATCGGAATCTATAACTAGTGTCACAGGAATGGTTCAAGACATAGGAAGTAAGACGAGTCAGTCTTCTTGTACTTAAGTCGACATTGAGCAATTTCTATTTAATTCCGATGCAATTTCTGTGTTTCATCGTCAATAAGAAGGTCAGAGGGATACAGTAAACCTGAAGGGAAGCATCGCAATCTATAACTAGTCTCACAGGAATGGTTCAAAACATAGTCAGTAAAAGGAGTCAGTCTTCTTGTACTTAAGTCGGCATTGTGCCTTTTGTATTTAATTCCGAGGCAATTTCTGTGTTTCATCGTCAATAAGAAGGTCCAAGG
Source organism: Schistocerca piceifrons (assembly GCF_021461385.2). Lineage (NCBI taxonomy): Eukaryota > Metazoa > Arthropoda > Insecta > Orthoptera > Acrididae > Schistocerca > Schistocerca piceifrons. The sequence continues at coordinate 143,795 of NW_025727432.1, read as the reverse complement.
GATACAGTAAAGCTGAAGTGAAGCATCGGAATCTATAGCTAGTGTCACAGGAATGGTTCAAAGCATAGACAGTAAGAAGAGTCAGTCATCTTGTACTTAAGTCGGCTTTGTGCCTTTTCTATTTAATTCCGATGCAATTTCTGTGTTTCATCGTCAATAACAAGGTCCAAGGGATACAGTAAACCTGAAGTGAAGCATCGTAATCTATAACTAGTGACACAGGAATGGTTCAAAACATAGACATTAGGAAGAGTCAGTCTTCTTGTACTTACGTCGGCACTGTGCCTTTTGTATTTAATTCCGATGCAATTTCTGTGTTTCATTGCAAATAAGACGGTCCAAGGTATACAGTAAACCTGAAGGGAAGCATCGGAATCTATAACTAGTGTCACAGGAATGGTTCAAAACAAAGTAAGTAAGAAGAGTCAGTCTTCTTATCCTTAAGTCTGCATTGTGCCTCTTGTATGTAATTCCGATGCAATTTCTGTGTTTTATCGTCAATAAGAAGGTCCATGGGATATAGTAAGCCTGGAGTGTAGCATCGGAATCTATAACTAGTGTCACAGGATTGGTTCAAATCATAGAGAGTAAGAAGTGTCAGTCTTCGTGTACTTAAGTCGGAATTTTGCCTTTTCTATTTAATTCCGATGCAATTTCTGTGTTTCATCGTCAATAAGAAGGTCCAAAGGATACAGTAAACCTGAGGTGAAGCATCGGAATCTATAACTAGTGTCACAGGAATGGTTCAAAACATAGACAGTAAGAAGAGTCAGTCTTCTTGTACTTAAGTCGGCATTGTGCCTTTTCTATTTAATTCCGATGCAATTTCTGTGTTTCATCGTCAATAACAAGGTCCAAGGGATACAGTAAACCTGCAGTGTAGCATCGGAATCTATAACTAGTGTCACTGGAATGGTTCAAAACATAGACAGTAAGAAGAGTCAGTCTTCTTGTACTTAAGTCGGCATTGTGCCTCTTGTGTTTAATTCCGATGCAATTTCTGTGTTTGATCGTCAATAAGAAGGTCAGAGGGATACAGTAAACCTGAAGTGAAGCATTGGAATCTATAGCTAGTGTCACAGGAATGGTTCAAAACATAGTCAGTAAGAAGAGGCAGTCTTCTTGTACTTAAGACGGCATTGTGACTTTTCTATTTAATTCCGACGCAATTTCTGTGTTACGTCGTCAATAACAAGGTCCAAGGGATACAGTAAACCTCAAGTGAAGCATCGGAATCTATAACTAGTGTCACAGGAATGGTTCAAGACGTAGGAAGTAAGACGAGTCAGTCTTCTTGTACTTTGCTTTTTCTATTTAATTCCGAAGTAATTTCTGTGTTTCATCGTCAATAAGAAGGTCCAAGGGATACAGTAAACATCAAGTGAAGCATCGGAATCTATAACTAGTGTCACAGGAATGGTTCAGAACATAGACAGTAAGATGAGTCAGTATTCTTGTACTTAAGTCGGCATTGTGCCTTTTGTATTTAATTCCGATGCAATTTCTGTGTTTCATCGTGAATAAGAAGGTCCAAGGGATACAGTAAACCTCAAGTGAAGCATCGGAATCTATAACTAGTGTCACAGGAACGGTTCGAACATAGTCCGTAGGAAGAGTTGGTCTTCATGTACTTAAGTCGGCATTGTGCCTTTTGTATTTAATTCCGATGCAATTTCTGTGTTTCATCGTCAATAAGAAGGTCCAAGGGATACAGTAAACCTCAAGTGAAGCATCGTAATCTATAACTAGTGACACAGGAATGGTTCAAAACATAGACATTAGGAAGAGTCAGTCTTCTTGTACTTAAGTCGGCACTGTGCCTTTTGTATTTAATTCTATTGCAATTTCTATGTTTCATTGCAAATACGACGGTCCAAGGGATACAGTAAACCTGAAGTGAAGCATCGGAATCTATAACTAGTGTCACAGGAATGTTTAAAACAAAGTAAGTAAGAAGAGTCAGTCTTCTTATCCTTAAGCCTGCGTTGTGCCTCTTGTATGTAATTCCGATGCAATTTCTGTGTTTCATATTCAATAAGATGGTCCATGGGATATAGTAAGCCTGGAGTGTAGCATCGGAATCTATAACTAGTGTCACAGGAATGGTTCAAATTATAGACAGTAAGAAGTGTCAGTCTTCGTGTACTTAAGTCGGAATTTTGCCTTTTCTATTTTATTCCGATGCAATTTCTGTGTTTCATCGTCAATAAGAAGGTCCAAGGGATACAGTAAACCTCAAGTGAAGCATCGGAATCTATAACTAGTGTCACAGGAATGGTTCAAATCATAGACAGTAACAAGTGTCAGTCTTCGTGTACTTAAGTCTGAATTTTGCCTTTTATATTTAATTCCGATGCAATTTCTGTGCTTCATCGTCAATAACAAGGTATAAGGGATACAGTAAACCTGAGGTGAAGCATCGGAATCTATAACTAGTGTCACAGGAAAGGTTCAAATCATAGACTGTAAGAAGAGTCAGTCTTCTTGTACTTAAGTCGGCATTGTGCCTTTTCTATTTAATTCAGATTCAATTTCTGTGCTTCATCGTCAATAACAAGGTCCAAGGGATACAGAAAACCTGGAGTGTAGCATCGGAATCTATAACTAGTGTCACTGGAATGGTTCAAAATATAGACAGTAAGAAGAGTCAGTCTTCTTGTACTTAAGTCGGCATTGTGCAATATGTATTTAATTCCGATGCAATTTATGTGTTTCATCGTCAATAAGAAGGTCAGAGGGATACAGTAAACCTGAGGTGAAGCATCGGAATCTATAACTAGTGTCACAGGAATGGTTCAAAACATAGACAGTAGGAAGAGTCAGTCTTCTTGTACTTAAGTCGCCATTGTGCCTTTTCTATTTAATTCAGATGCAATTTCTGTGTTTCATCGTCAATAAGAAGGTCAGAGGGATACAGTAAACCTGAAGGGAAGCATCGCAATCTATAACTAGTCTCACAGGAATAGTTCAAAACATAGTCAGTAAAAGAGTCAGTCTCCTTGTACTTAAGTCGGCATTGTGCCTTTTGTATTTAATTCCGAGGCAATTTCTGTGTTTCATCGTCAATAAGAAGGTCCAAGGGATACAGTAAACCTGAAGTGAAGCATCGGAATCTATAACTAGTGTCACAGGAATGGGTCAAAACATAGACAGTTGGAAGAGTCAGTCTTCTTGTACTTAAGTCGGCATTGTGCCTTTTGTATTTAATTCCGATGCAATTTCTGTGTTTCATCGTCAAAACGTAGGTCAGAGGGGTACAGTAAAGCTGAAGTGAAGCATCGGAATCTATAAGTAGTGTCACAGGAATGGTTCAAAGCATAAGGTAAGAGGAGTCAGTCTTTTTTACTTAAGTCGGCAGTGTGCCTATTGTGTTAATTCCGATGCGATTTCTGTATTTCGTCGTCAATAAGAAGGTCCAAAGGATACAGTAAACCTGAAGTGAAGCATCGGAATCTATAACTAGTGTGACAGGAATGGTTCAGAACATAGACAGTAAGATGAGTCAGGCTTCTTGTACTTAAATCGGCATTGTGCCTTTTGTATTTAATTCCGATGCACTTTCTGTGTTTCATCGTCAATAAGAAGGTCCAAGGGATACAGTAAACCTCAAGTGAAGCATCGGAATCTATAGCTAGTGTCACAGGAATGGTTCAAAACATAGTCAGTAGGAAGAATCGGTCTTCATGTACTTAAGTCGGCATTGTGCCTTTTGTATTTAATTCCGGTGCAATTTCTGTGCTTCATCGTCAATAACAATGTCCAAGGGATACAGTAAACCTGGAGTGAAGCGTCGGAATCTATAACTAGTGTCACAGGAATGGTTCAGAACATAGACAGTAAGATGAGTCAGGCTTCTTGTACTTAAATCGGCATTGTGCCTTTTGTATTTAATTCCGATGCACTTTCTGTGTTTCATCGTCAATAAGAAGGTCCAAGGGATACAGTAAACCTCAAGTGAAGCATCGGAATCTATAACTAGTGTCACAGGAATGGTTCAAAACATAGTCAGTAGGAAGAGTCGGTCTTCATGTACTTAAGTCGGCATTGTGCCTTTTGTATTTAATTCCGATGCAATTTCTGTGCTTCATCGTCAATAACAATGTCCAAGGGATACAGTTAACCTGGAGTGAAGCGTCGGAATCTATAACTAGTGTCACAGGAATGGTTCAAAACATAGACAGTAAGAAGATCGGTCTTCTAGTACTTAAGTCGGCATTGTGCAATTTGAATTTAATTCCGATGCAATTTCTGTGTTTCATCGTCAATAAGACGGACAGAGGGATACAGTAAACCAGAAGTGAAGCATCGGAATCTATAGCTAGTGTCACATGAATGGTTCAAAGCATAGTCAGTAAGAAGTGTCAGTCTTCTTGTACTTAAGTCGGCATTGTGACTTTTGTATTTAATTTCGATGCAATTTCTCTGTTACGTCGTCAATAACAAGGTCCAAGGGATACAGTATACCTCAAGTGAAGCATCGGAATCTATAACTAGTGTCACAGGAATGGTTCAAAACATAGTCAGTAGGAAGAGTCGGTCCTCATGTACTTATGTCGGCATTGTGCCTTTTGTATTTAATTCCGATGCAATTTCTGTGCTTCATCGTCAATAAGAAGGTCCAAGGGATACAGTAAATCTGGAGTGAAGTGTCGGAATCTATAACTGGTGTCACAGGAATAGTTCAGAACATAGACAGAAAGATGAGGCAGTCTTCTTGTACTTAAGTCGGCATTGTGCCTTTTGCATTTCAATCCGATGCAATTTCTGTATTTCATCGTCAATACGAAGGTCCAAGGGATACAGTAAACCTCAAATGAAGCATCGGAATCTATAACTAGTGTCACAGGAATGGTTCAAATCATAGTCAGTAGGATGTGTCGGTCTTCATGTACTTAAGTCCGCAATGGGCCTTTTGTATTTAATTCCGATGCAATTTCTGTGTTTCATCGTCAATAGGAAGGTCCAAGGGAAACAGTAGACCTGGAGTGAAGAGTCGGAATCTATAACTAGTGTCACAGGAATGGTTAAAACATAGACAGTAAGAAAGTCAGTCTTCCTTGTACTTAAATCGGCATTGTGCCTTTGGTATTAAATTCCGATGCATTTTCTGTGTTTCATCGTCAATAAGAAGTTCCAAGGGATACAGTAAACCTGAAGTGAAGCATCGTAATCTATAACTAGTGACACAGGATTGGTTCAAAACATAGACATTAGGAGGAGTCAGTCTTCTTGTACTTAAGTCGGCACTGTGCCTTTTGTAATTAATTCCGATGCAATTTCTGTGTTTCATTGCAAATAAGACGGTCCAAGGGATACAGTAAACCTGAAGTGAAACATCGGAATCTATAACTAGTGTCACAGGAATGGTTCAAAACAAAGTAAGTAAGAAGAGTCAGTCTTCTTATCCTTAAGTCTGCATTGTGCCTCTTGTATTTAATTCCGATGCAATTTCTGTGTTTCATCGTCAATAAAAAGGTCCATGGGGTATAGTAAGCCTTGAGTGTAGCATCGGAATCTATAACTAGTGTCACAGGAATGGTTCAAATCATAGACAGTAAGAAGTGGCAGTCTTCGTGTACTTAGGTCGGAATTTTGCCTTTTCTATTTAATTCCGATGCAATTTCTTTGTTTCATTGTCAATAAGAAGGTCCAAGGGATACAGTAAACCTGAGGTGAAGCATCGTAATCTGTAACTAGTGTCACAGGAATGGTTCAAAACATAGACAATAAGAAGAGTCAGTCTTCTTGTACTTAAGTCGGTATTGTGTCTTTTCTATTTAATTCCGATGCAATTTCTGTGATTCATCGTCAATAACAAGGTCCAAGGGATACAGTAAACCTGGAGTGTAGCATCGGAATCTTTAACTAGTGTCCCTGGAATGGTTCAAAACATAGACAGTAAGAAGATCAGTCTTGTTGTACTTAAGTCGGCATTGTGCAATTTGTATTTAATTCCGATGCAATTTCTGTGTTTCATCGCCAATAAGAAGGTCAGAGGGATACAGTAAACCTGAAGTGAAGCATCGGAATCTATAGCTAGTGTCACGGGAATGGTTCAAAACATAGTCAGTAAGAAGAGTCAGTCTTCTTGTACTTAAGTAGGCATTGTGACTTTTGTATTTAATTCCGATGCAATTTCTCTGTTACGTCGTCAATAACAACGTCCAAGGGATACAGTAAACCTCAAGTGAAGCATCGGAATGTATAACTAGTGTCACAGGAATGGTTCAAGACATAGGAAGTAAGACGAGTCAGTCTTCTTGTACTGAAGTCGACATTGTGCCTTTTCCGAAGCAATTTCTGTGTTTCATCGTCAATAAGAGGGTCAGAGGGATACAGTAAACCTGAAGTGAAGCATCGGATTCCAAAACTTAGGTCACAGGAATGGTTCAAAACATAGACAGTTGGAAGAGTCAGTCTTCTTGTACTTAAGTCGGCATTGTGCCTTTTGTATTTAATTCCGATGCAATGTCTGTGTTTCATCGTCAATATGAAGGTCCAAGGGATACAGTAAACCTCAAGTGAAGCGTCGGAATCTAGAACTAGTGTCACAGGAATGGTTCATAACATAGTCAGTAGGAAGAGTCGGTCTTCATGTACTTAGGTCGGCATTGTGCCTTTTGTATTTAATTCCGATGCAATTTCTGTGCTTCATCGTCAATAAGAATGTCCAAGGCATACAGTAAACCTGGAGTGAAACGTCGGAATCTATAACTAGTGTCACAGGAATGGTTCAGAACATAGACGCTAAGATGAGTCAGTCTTCTTCTACTTAAGTCGGCATGTGCCTTTTGCATTTAATTCCGATGGAATTTCTGTGTTTCATCGTCAATAAGAAGCTCCAAGGGATACAGTAAACCTCAAGTGAAGCATCGAAATCTATAACTAGTGTCACAGGAATGGTTCAAATCATAGTCAGTAGGAAGTGTCGGTCCTTATGTACTTAAGTCGGCATTGTGCCTTTTGTATTTAATTCCGATGCAATTTCTGTGTTTCATCGTCAATAAGAAGGTCAGAGGGATACAGTTAACCTGAAGGGAAGCATCGCAATCTATAACTAGTCTCACAGGAATGGTTCAAATTATAATCAGTAAGAAGAGTCAGTCTTCTTGCACTTAAGTCGGCATTGTGCCTCTTGTATTTAATTCCGATGCAATTTCTGTGTTTCATCGTCAATAAGAAGGTCAGAGGGATACAGTAAACCTGAAGTGAAGCATCGGAATCTATGACTAGTCTCACAGGAATAGTTCAAAACATAGTCAGTAAGAGGAGTCAGTCTTCTTGTACTTAAGTCGGCATTGTGCCTTTTGTATTTAATTCCGATGCAATTTCTTTGTTTCATCGTCAATAAGAAGGTCCAAGGGAAACAGTAAACCTGGAGTGATGCGTCGGAATCTATAACTAGTGTCACAGGAATGGTTAAAACATAGACAGTAAGAAGAGTCAGTCTTCCTTGTACTTAAATCTCCATTGTGCCTTTCGTATTAAATTCCGATGCAATTTCTGAGTTTCATCGTCAATAAGAAGGTCCAAGGGATAGAGTAAACCTCAAGTGAAGCATCGGAATCTATAACTAGTGTCACAGGAACGGTTCAACTATAGTCAGTAGGAAGAGTTGGTCTTCATGTACTTAAGTCGGCATTGTGCTATTTGTATTTAATTCCGATGCAATTTCTGTGACTCATCGTCAATAAGAAGGTCCAAGGGATACAGTAAACCTGAAGTGAAGCATCGTAATCTATAACTAGTGACACAGGGATGGATCAAAACATAGACATTAGGAAGAGTCAGTCTTCTTGTACCTAAGTCGGCACTGTGCCTTTTGTATTTAATTCCGATGCAATTTCTGTGTTTCATTGCAAATAAGACGGTCCAAGGGATACAGTAAACCTGAAGTGAAGCATCGGAATCTTTAACTAGTGTCATAGGAATGGTTCAAAGCAAAGTAAGTAAGAAGAGTCAGTCTTCTTATCCTTAAGTCTGCGTTGTGCCTCTTGTATTTATTTCCGATGAAATTTCTGTGTTTCATCGTCAATAAGAAGGTCCATGGGATATAGTAAGCATGGAGTGTAGCATCGGAATCTATAACTAGTGTCACAGGAATGGTTAAAATCATAGACAGTAAGAAGTTTCAGTCTTCGTGTACTTAAGTCGGAATTTTGCTTTTTCTATTTAATTCCGATGCAATTTCTGTGTTTCATCGTCAATAAGAATGTCCAAGGGATACAGTAATCTTGAGGTGAAGCATCGGAATCTATAACTAGTGTCACAGGAATGGTTCAATACATAGACAGTAAGAAGAGTCAGTCTTCTTGTACTTAAGTCGGCATTGTGCCTTTTCTATTTAATTCAGATGCAATTTCTGTGTTTCATCGTCAATAAGAAGGTCAGAGGGATACAGTAAACCTGAAGGGAAGCATCGCAATCTATAACTAGTCTCACAGGAATAGTTCAAAACATAGTCAGTAAAAGAGTCAGTCTCCTTGTACTTAAGTCGGCATTGTGCCTTTTGTATTTAATTCCGAGGCAATTTCTGTGTTTCATCGTCAATAAGAAGGTCCAAGGGATACAGTAAACCTGAAGTGAAGCATCGGAATCTATAACTAGTGTCACAGGAATGGGTCAAAACATAGACAGTTGGAAGAGTCAGTCTTCTTGTACTTAAGTCGGCATTGTGCCTTTTGTATTTAATTCCGATGCAATTTCTGTGTTTCATCGTCAAAACGTAGGTCAGAGGGGTACAGTAAAGCTGAAGTGAAGCATCGGAATCTATAAGTAGTGTCACAGGAATGGTTCAAAGCATAAGGTAAGAGGAGTCAGTCTTTTTTACTTAAGTCGGCAGTGTGCCTATTGTGTTAATTCCGATGCGATTTCTGTATTTCGTCGTCAATAAGAAGGTCCAAAGGATACAGTAAACCTGAAGTGAAGCATCGGAATCTATAACTAGTGTGACAGGAATGGTTCAGAACATAGACAGTAAGATGAGTCAGGCTTCTTGTACTTAAATCGGCATTGTGCCTTTTGTATTTAATTCCGATGCACTTTCTGTGTTTCATCGTCAATAAGAAGGTCCAAGGGATACAGTAAACCTCAAGTGAAGCATCGGAATCTATAGCTAGTGTCACAGGAATGGTTCAAAACATAGTCAGTAGGAAGAATCGGTCTTCATGTACTTAAGTCGGCATTGTGCCTTTTGTATTTAATTCCGGTGCAATTTCTGTGCTTCATCGTCAATAACAATGTCCAAGGGATACAGTAAACCTGGAGTGAAGCGTCGGAATCTATAACTAGTGTCACAGGAATGGTTCAGAACATAGACAGTAAGATGAGTCAGGCTTCTTGTACTTAAATCGGCATTGTGCCTTTTGTATTTAATTCCGATGCACTTTCTGTGTTTCATCGTCAATAAGAAGGTCCAAGGGATACAGTAAACCTCAAGTGAAGCATCGGAATCTATAACTAGTGTCACAGGAATGGTTCAAAACATAGTCAGTAGGAAGAGTCGGTCTTCATGTACTTAAGTCGGCATTGTGCCTTTTGTATTTAATTCCGATGCAATTTCTGTGCTTCATCGTCAATAACAATGTCCAAGGGATACAGTTAACCTGGAGTGAAGCGTCGGAATCTATAACTAGTGTCACAGGAATGGTTCAAAACATAGACAGTAAGAAGATCGGTCTTCTAGTACTTAAGTCGGCATTGTGCAATTTGAATTTAATTCCGATGCAATTTCTGTGTTTCATCGTCAATAAGACGGACAGAGGGATACAGTAAACCAGAAGTGAAGCATCGGAATCTATAGCTAGTGTCACATGAATGGTTCAAAGCATAGTCAGTAAGAAGTGTCAGTCTTCTTGTACTTAAGTCGGCATTGTGACTTTTGTATTTAATTTCGATGCAATTTCTCTGTTACGTCGTCAATAACAAGGTCCAAGGGATACAGTATACCTCAAGTGAAGCATCGGAATCTATAACTAGTGTCACAGGAATGGTTCAAAACATAGTCAGTAGGAAGAGTCGGTCCTCATGTACTTATGTCGGCATTGTGCCTTTTGTATTTAATTCCGATGCAATTTCTGTGCTTCATCGTCAATAAGAAGGTCCAAGGGATACAGTAAATCTGGAGTGAAGTGTCGGAATCTATAACTGGTGTCACAGGAATAGTTCAGAACATAGACAGAAAGATGAGGCAGTCTTCTTGTACTTAAGTCGGCATTGTGCCTTTTGCATTTCAATCCGATGCAATTTCTGTATTTCATCGTCAATACGAAGGTCCAAGGGATACAGTAAACCTCAAATGAAGCATCGGAATCTATAACTAGTGTCACAGGAATGGTTCAAATCATAGTCAGTAGGATGTGTCGGTCTTCATGTACTTAAGTCCGCAATGGGCCTTTTGTATTTAATTCCGATGCAATTTCTGTGTTTCATCGTCAATAGGAAGGTCCAAGGGAAACAGTAGACCTGGAGTGAAGAGTCGGAATCTATAACTAGTGTCACAGGAATGGTTAAAACATAGACAGTAAGAAAGTCAGTCTTCCTTGTACTTAAATCGGCATTGTGCCTTTGGTATTAAATTCCGATGCATTTTCTGTGTTTCATCGTCAATAAGAAGTTCCAAGGGATACAGTAAACCTGAAGTGAAGCATCGTAATCTATAACTAGTGACACAGGATTGGTTCAAAACATAGACATTAGGAGGAGTCAGTCTTCTTGTACTTAAGTCGGCACTGTGCCTTTTGTAATTAATTCCGATGCAATTTCTGTGTTTCATTGCAAATAAGACGGTCCAAGGGATACAGTAAACCTGAAGTGAAACATCGGAATCTATAACTAGTGTCACAGGAATGGTTCAAAACAAAGTAAGTAAGAAGAGTCAGTCTTCTTATCCTTAAGTCTGCATTGTGCCTCTTGTATTTAATTCCGATGCAATTTCTGTGTTTCATCGTCAATAAAAAGGTCCATGGGGTATAGTAAGCCTTGAGTGTAGCATCGGAATCTATAACTAGTGTCACAGGAATGGTTCAAATCATAGACAGTAAGAAGTGGCAGTCTTCGTGTACTTAGGTCGGAATTTTGCCTTTTCTATTTAATTCCGATGCAATTTCTTTGTTTCATTGTCAATAAGAAGGTCCAAGGGATACAGTAAACCTGAGGTGAAGCATCGTAATCTGTAACTAGTGTCACAGGAATGGTTCAAAACATAGACAATAAGAAGAGTCAGTCTTCTTGTACTTAAGTCGGTATTGTGTCTTTTCTATTTAATTCCGATGCAATTTCTGTGATTCATCGTCAATAACAAGGTCCAAGGGATACAGTAAACCTGGAGTGTAGCATCGGAATCTTTAACTAGTGTCCCTGGAATGGTTCAAAACATAGACAGTAAGAAGATCAGTCTTGTTGTACTTAAGTCGGCATTGTGCAATTTGTATTTAATTCCGATGCAATTTCTGTGTTTCATCGCCAATAAGAAGGTCAGAGGGATACAGTAAACCTGAAGTGAAGCATCGGAATCTATAGCTAGTGTCACGGGAATGGTTCAAAACATAGTCAGTAAGAAGAGTCAGTCTTCTTGTACTTAAGTAGGCATTGTGACTTTTGTATTTAATTCCGATGCAATTTCTCTGTTACGTCGTCAATAACAACGTCCAAGGGATACAGTAAACCTCAAGTGAAGCATCGGAATGTATAACTAGTGTCACAGGAATGGTTCAAGACATAGGAAGTAAGACGAGTCAGTCTTCTTGTACTGAAGTCGACATTGTGCCTTTTCCGAAGCAATTTCTGTGTTTCATCGTCAATAAGAGGGTCAGAGGGATACAGTAAACCTGAAGTGAAGCATCGGATTCCAAAACTTAGGTCACAGGAATGGTTCAAAACATAGACAGTTGGAAGAGTCAGTCTTCTTGTACTTAAGTCGGCATTGTGCCTTTTGTATTTAATTCCGATGCAATGTCTGTGTTTCATCGTCAATATGAAGGTCCAAGGGATACAGTAAACCTCAAGTGAAGCGTCGGAATCTAGAACTAGTGTCACAGGAATGGTTCATAACATAGTCAGTAGGAAGAGTCGGTCTTCATGTACTTAGGTCGGCATTGTGCCTTTTGTATTTAATTCCGATGCAATTTCTGTGCTTCATCGTCAATAAGAATGTCCAAGGCATACAGTAAACCTGGAGTGAAACGTCGGAATCTATAACTAGTGTCACAGGAATGGTTCAGAACATAGACGCTAAGATGAGTCAGTCTTCTTCTACTTAAGTCGGCATGTGCCTTTTGCATTTAATTCCGATGGAATTTCTGTGTTTCATCGTCAATAAGAAGCTCCAAGGGATACAGTAAACCTCAAGTGAAGCATCGAAATCTATAACTAGTGTCACAGGAATGGTTCAAATCATAGTCAGTAGGAAGTGTCGGTCCTTATGTACTTAAGTCGGCATTGTGCCTTTTGTATTTAATTCCGATGCAATTTCTGTGTTTCATCGTCAATAAGAAGGTCAGAGGGATACAGTTAACCTGAAGGGAAGCATCGCAATCTATAACTAGTCTCACAGGAATGGTTCAAATTATAATCAGTAAGAAGAGTCAGTCTTCTTGCACTTAAGTCGGCATTGTGCCTCTTGTATTTAATTCCGATGCAATTTCTGTGTTTCATCGTCAATAAGAAGGTCAGAGGGATACAGTAAACCTGAAGTGAAGCATCGGAATCTATGACTAGTCTCACAGGAATAGTTCAAAACATAGTCAGTAAGAGGAGTCAGTCTTCTTGTACTTAAGTCGGCATTGTGCCTTTTGTATTTAATTCCGATGCAATTTCTTTGTTTCATCGTCAATAAGAAGGTCCAAGGGAAACAGTAAACCTGGAGTGATGCGTCGGAATCTATAACTAGTGTCACAGGAATGGTTAAAACATAGACAGTAAGAAGAGTCAGTCTTCCTTGTACTTAAATCTCCATTGTGCCTTTCGTATTAAATTCCGATGCAATTTCTGAGTTTCATCGTCAATAAGAAGGTCCAAGGGATAGAGTAAACCTCAAGTGAAGCATCGGAATCTATAACTAGTGTCACAGGAACGGTTCAACTATAGTCAGTAGGAAGAGTTGGTCTTCATGTACTTAAGTCGGCATTGTGCTATTTGTATTTAATTCCGATGCAATTTCTGTGACTCATCGTCAATAAGAAGGTCCAAGGGATACAGTAAACCTGAAGTGAAGCATCGTAATCTATAACTAGTGACACAGGGATGGATCAAAACATAGACATTAGGAAGAGTCAGTCTTCTTGTACCTAAGTCGGCACTGTGCCTTTTGTATTTAATTCCGATGCAATTTCTGTGTTTCATTGCAAATAAGACGGTCCAAGGGATACAGTAAACCTGAAGTGAAGCATCGGAATCTTTAACTAGTGTCATAGGAATGGTTCAAAGCAAAGTAAGTAAGAAGAGTCAGTCTTCTTATCCTTAAGTCTGCGTTGTGCCTCTTGTATTTATTTCCGATGAAATTTCTGTGTTTCATCGTCAATAAGAAGGTCCATGGGATATAGTAAGCATGGAGTGTAGCATCGGAATCTATAACTAGTGTCACAGGAATGGTTAAAATCATAGACAGTAAGAAGTTTCAGTCTTCGTGTACTTAAGTCGGAATTTTGCTTTTTCTATTTAATTCCGATGCAATTTCTGTGTTTCATCGTCAATAAGAATGTCCAAGGGATACAGTAATCTTGAGGTGAAGCATCGGAATCTATAACTAGTGTCACAGGAATGGTTCAATACATAGACAGTAAGAAGAGTCAGTCTTCTTGTACTTAAGTCGGCATTGTGCCTTTTGTATTTAATTCCGATGCAATTTCTGTGTTTAATCGTCAATAAGAAGGTCCAAGGTATACAGTAAACCTGAAGTGAAGCATCGGAATCTATAACGAGTGTCACAGATATGATTTAAAACATAGTCAGTAAGAAGAGTCAGTCTTCTTATACTTAAGTCGGCGTTGTGCTTTTTCTATTTATTTCCGATGCAATTTCTGTGTTTCATCGTCAATAATAAGGTCCAAGGGATACAGTAAACCTGGAGTGAAGAATCGGAATCTATAACTAGTGTCACAGGAATGGTTCAAAACATCGACAGTAAGAAGAGTCAGTCTTCTTGTACTTAAGTTGACATTGTGCCTTTTCTATTTAATTCCGATGCAATTTCTGTGTTTCATCGTCAATAAGAAGGTCCAAAGGATACGGTAAACCTGGAGTGTAGCATCGGAATCTATAACTAGTGTCACAGGAAAGGTTCAAATCATAGACAGTAAGACGAATCAGTCTTCGTGTACTTAAGTCGGCATTTTGCCTTTTGTATTTAATTCCAATGCAATTTCTGTGTTTCATCGTCAATAAGAAGGCCCAAGGGATTCAGTAAACCTGAAGTGAAGCATCGGAATCTATAACTAGTGTCATAGGAATGCGGCAAATCATAGTCACTAAGAAGAGTCAGTCTTCTTGTACTTAAGTCGGCATTGTGCATTTTGTATTTAATTCCGATGCAATTTCTGTGTTTCATCGTCAATAAAAAGGTCCAATTGATACAGTAAACCTGGAGTGAAGCATCGGAATCTATAACTAGTGTCAATGGAATGGTTCAAAACATAGACAGTAAGAAGAGTCAGTCTTCTTGTACTTAAGTCGGCACTGTGCCTTTTGTATTTAATTCCGATGCAATTTCTGTGTTTCATCGGTAATAAGAAGGTCAGAGGGATACAGTAAACCTCAAGTGAAGCATCGGAATCTATAACTAGTGTCACAGGAATGGTTCAAAACATTGTCAGTAACAAGAGTCAGTCTTCTTGTACTTAAGTCGGCATTGTGCATTTCTATTTAATTTCGATGCAATTTCTGTGTTTCATCGTCAATAAGAGGGTCCAAGGGATACAGTAAACTTGGAGCAAAGCATCGGAATCCATAACTAGTGTCACAGGAATGCTTCAAAACATAGAACGTAAGAAGAGTCACTCTTCTTGTACTTAAGACGGCATTGTTCCTATTGTATTTAATTTCGATGCAATTTCTGAGTTTCATCGTCAATAAGAAGGTCCAAGGGATACAGTAAACCTGCAGTGAAGCATCGGAATCTATAACTAGTGTGACAGGAATGATTCAAATCATAGACTGTAAGATGAGTCGCTCTTCTTGTACTTAAATCGATATTGTGCCTTTTCTATTTAATTCCGATGCAATTTTTGTGTTTCATCGTCAATAAGAAGGTCAGAGGGACACAATAAACCTGATGTGAAGTATCGGAATCTATAACTAGTGTCACAGGAATGGTTCAAAACAAAGTCAGTAAGGAGAGTCAGTCTTCTTGTCCTTAAGTCGGCATTGTGCCTTCTGTATTTAATTCCGATGCAATTTCTGTGTTTCATCGTCAATAAGAAAGTCCAAGGGATACAGTAAACTTGGAGTAAAGTATCGGAATCTATAACTTGTGTCACAGGAATGGTTCAAAACATAGAACGTAAGAAGAGTCAGTCTTCTTGTACTTATGTCGGCATTGTGCCTATTGTATTTAATTCCGATGCAATTTTTGTGTTTCATCGTCAATAAGAAGGACCAAGGAATACAGTAAACCTGGAGTGAAGCATCGGAATCTATAATTAGTGTAAATGGAATGGTTCAAAAAATTGACAGTAAGAAGAGTCAGTCCTCTTGTGCTTAATTCTGCATTGTGCCGTTTGTATTTAATTCCGATGCAATTTCTGTGTTTCATCGTCAATAAGAAGGTCCAAGGGATACAGTAAACCTGAAGTGAAGCATCGGAATTTATAACTAGTGTCACAGGAACGGTTCAAAACATGGTAAGAAGAGTCAGTCTTCTTGTACTTAAGTCGGCATTGTGGCTTTTGTATTTAATTCCGATGCAATTTCTGTGTTTCATTGTCAATAAGTAGGACCAAGGGATATAGTAAACCTGGAGTGAAGCATCGGAATCTATAACTAGTATCACAGGGATGGTTCAAAACATAGACAGTAAGAAGAGTCAGTCTTCTAGTACTAATGTCGACATTGTGCCTTTTGTATTTAATTCCGATTCAATTACTGTGTTTCATCGTCAATAAGAAGGTCAGAGGGATACAGTAATCTTGAGTGAAGCATCGTAATCTACAACAAGTGTCACAGGAATGGTTCACAACGTAGTCTGTAAGAATAGTAAGTCTTCTTGTACTAAAGTCATCATTGTGCATTTTCTATTTAAATCTGATGCAATTTCTGTGTTTCATCGTCAATAAGAAGGTCCAAGGGATACAGTAAACCTGGAGTGAAGCATCGGAATCTATAACTAGTGTCACGGGAATGGTTCAAATCATAGACAGTAAGAAGTGTCAGACTTCTTTTACTTAAATCGGCATTGTGCCATTTGTATTTAATTCCGTTGCAATTTCTGTGTTTCATCGTCAATAAGAAGGTCCAAGGGATACAGTCAACCTGGTGTGAAGCATCGGAGTCTATAACTAGTGTCACAGGAATGGTTCAAATTATAGACAGTAAGAAGTATCAGTTTTCTTGTACTTCAGTCGGCGTTGTGCTTTTTGTATTCATTTCCGATGCAATGTCTGTGTTTCATCGTCACTAAGGAGGTCAGAGGGACACAGTAATCTTGAAGTTAAGCATCGGGATCCATAACTAGTGTCACAGGAATGGTTCAAAACATAGAACGTAAGAAGAGTCAGTCTTCTTGTACTTATGTCGGCATTGTGCCTATTGTATTTAATTCCGATGCAATTTTTGTGTTTCATCGTCAATAAGAAGGACCAAGGAATACAGTAAACCTGGAGTGAAGCATCGGAATCTATAATTAGTGTAAATGGAATGGTTCAAAAAATAGACAGTAAGAAGAGTCAGTCTTCTTGTACTTAATTCTGCATTGTGCCGTTTGTATATAATTCCGATGCAATTTCTGTGTTTCATCGTCAATAAGAAGGTCCAAGGGATACAGTAAACCTGAAGTGAAGCATCGGAATTTATAACTAGTGTCACAGGAACGGTTCAAAACATGGTAAGAAGAGTCAGTCTTCTTGTACTTAAGTCGGCATTGTGGCTTTTGTATTTAATTCCGATGCAATTTCTGTGTTTCATTGTCAATAAGTAGGACCAAGGGATATAGTAAACCTGAAGTGAGGCATCGGAATCTATAACTAGTGTCACAGGAACGGTTCAAACATTGCCAGTAGGAAGAGTTGGTCTTCATGTACTTAAGTCGGCATTGTGCCTTTTGTATATAATTCCGATGCAATTTCTGTGTTTCATCGTCAATAAGAAGGTCCAAGGGATACAGTAAACCTGAAGTGAAGCATCGTAATCTATAACTAGTGACACAGGAATGGTTCAAAACATAGACTGTAGGAAGAGTCAGTCTTCTTGTACTTAAGTCGGCACTGTGCCTTTTGTATTTAATTCCGATGCAATTTCTGTGTTTCATCGTCAATAGGACGGCCAAAGCAATACAGTAAACCTGAAGTGAAGCATCGGAATCTATAACTAGTGTCACAGGAATGGTTCAAAACGAAGTCAGTAAGAAGAGCCAGTCTTCTTATCCTTAAGTCGGCATTGCGCCTTTTGTATTAAATTCCGATGCAATTTCTGTTTTTCATCGCCAATAAGAAGGTCCATGGCATACAGTAAACCTGGAGAGTAGCATCGGAGTCTATAACTAGTGTCACAGGAATGGTTCAAATCATAGGCTGTAAGAAGAGTCAGTCTTCGTGTACTTAAGTGGGCATTTTGCTTTTTGTATTTAATTCCGATGCAATTTCTGTGTTTCATCGTCAATAAGAAGGTCCAGGGGATACAGTAAACCTGAAGTGAAGCATCGGAATCTATAACTAGTGTCACAGGAATGGTCAAAACATAGTCAGTAAGAAGATTCAGTCTTCTTGTACTTAAGTAGGCATTGTGCCTATTCTATTTAATTCCGATGCAATTTCTGTGTTTCATCGTCAGTAACAAGGTCCAAGGGATACAGTAAACCTTGAGTGAAGCATTGGAAGCTATAACTAGTGTCAATGGAATGGTTCAAAACATAGACAGTAAGAAGAGTCAGTCTTCTTGTACTTAAGTCGGCATTCTTCCTTTTGTATTTAATTCCGAAGCAATTTCTGTGTTTCATCGACAATAAGAAGGTCAGAGGGATACAGTAAACCTGAAGTGAAGCATTGGAATCTATACCTAATGTCACAGGAATGGTTCAAAATATAGTCAGTAATAAGAGCCAGTATTCGTGTCCTTAAGTCGGCATTGTGCCTCTTGTATTTAATTCCGATGCAATATCTGTGTTTCATCGTCAATAATAAGGTCCAAGGGATCCAGTAAACCTCAAGTGAAGCATCGGAATCTATAACTAGTGTCACAGGAATGGTTCAAAGCATCATCAGTAGCAAGAGTCAGTCCTCATGTACTTTAGTCGGCATTGTGCCTTTTGTATTTAATTCCGATGCAATTTCTGTGTTTCATCGTCAATAAGAAGGTCCAAGGAATACAGTAAACCTGAAGTGAAGCATCGGAAATTATAACTAGTGTCACAGGAACGGTTCAAAACATGGTAAGAAGAGTCAGTCTTCTTGTACTTAAGTCGGCATTGTGGCTTTTGTATTTAATTCCGATGCAATTTCTGTGTTTCATTGTCAATAAGTAGGACCAAGGGATATAGTAAACCTGGAGTGAAGCATCGGAATCTATAACTAGTATCACAGGGATGGTTCAAATCATAGACAGTAAGAAGAGTCAGTCTTCTAGTACTAAAGTCGACATTGTGCCTTTTGTATTTAATTCCGATTCAATTTCTGTGTTTCATCGTCAATAAGAAGGTCAGAGGGATACAGTAATCTTGAAGTGAAGCATCGTAATCTACAACAAGTGTAACAGGAATGGTTCACAACATAGTCTGTAAGAATAGTAAGTCTTCTTGTACTAAAGTCATCATTGTGCATTTTCTATTTAAATCTGATGCAATTTCTGTGTTTCATCGTCAATAAGAAGGTCCAAGGGATACAGTAAACCTGGAGTGAAGCATCGGAAACTATAACTAGTGTCACGGGAATGGTTCAAATCATAGACAGTAAGAAGTGTCAGACTTCTTTTACTTAAATCGGCATTGTGCCATTTGTATTTAATTCCGTTGCAATTTCTGTGTTTCATCGTCAATAAGAAGGTCCAAGGGATACAGTAAACCTGGAGTGAAGCATCGGAGTCTATAACTAGTGTCACAGGAATGGTTCAAATTATAGACAGTAAGAAGTGTCAGTTTTCTTGTACTTCAGTCGGCATTGTGCCTTTTGTATTTAATTCCGATGCAATTTCTGTGTTTCATCGTCAATAAGAAGGTCCAAGGGATACAGTAAACCTGGAGTGAAGCATCGTAATCTTTAACTAGTGTCACAGGGACGGTTCAAAACACAAACAGTAAGATGAGTCAGTAATCTTGTACTCAAGTCGGCGTTGTGCTTTTTGTATTTATTTCAGGTTCAATTTCTGTGTTTCATCGTCACTAAGGAGGTCAGAGGGACACAGTAATCCTGAAGTTAAGCATCGTGATCCATAACTAGTGTCACAGGAATGGTTCAAAGCATAGTCAGTAAGAAGAGTCAGTCTTCTTGTAGTTACGTCGGCATCGTGCCTTTTGTATTAAATTCCGATGCAATTTCTGTGTTTCATCGTCAATAAGAAGGTCCAAGGGATACAGTAAACCTGAAGTGAAGCATCGGAATCTATAATTAGTTTCACAGGAATGGTTCAAAGCATAGTCAGTAAGAAGAGTCAGTCTTCTTGTCCTTAAGCCGGCATTGTGCCTCTTGTATTTAATTCCGATTCAATTTCTGTGTTTCATCGTCAATAAGAAGGTCCAACGGATTACAGTAAACCTGGAGTGAAGCATCGGAATCTATAACTAGTGTCACAGTAATGGTTCAAAGCATAGACAGTATGAAGAGTCACACGTCTTGTACTTAAGTCGGCATTGTGCCTTTTGTTATTAATTCCGATGCAATTTCTGTGTTTCAGCGTCAAAACGAAGACCCAAGGGATACAGTAGACCTGCAGTGAAGCATTGGAATTTATTACTAGTGTCACTGGAATGTTTCAAAATATAGACAGTAAGAAGAGTCAGTTTCTTGTACTTAAGTCGGCATTGTGCCTTTTGTATTTCATTCCGATGCAATTTCTGTGTTTCATCGTCAATAAGAAGGTCAGAGGGATACAGTAAACCTGAAGTGAAGCATTGCAATCTATAACTAGTGTCACAGGAATGATTCAAATCATAGTCAGTAAGAAGAGTCAGTCTTCTTGTACTTAAGTCGGCATTGAGCCTTTTGTATTTAATTCCGATGCAATTTCTGTGTTTCATCGTCAATAAGAAGGTCCGAGGGATACAGTAAACCTGAAATGACGCATCGGAATCTATAACTAGTGTAACAGGAATGGTACAAAACATAGACAGTAAGAAGAGTCAGTCTTCTTGTACTTAAGACGGCATTGTGCCTTTTGTATTTAATTCCGATGCAATTTCTGTGTTTCATCGGCAATAAGAAGGTCCAAGGGATACAGTAAACCTGAAGTGAAGCATCAGAATCTATTACCAGTGTCACAGCAATGGTTCAAAACATAGTAAGAAAAGTCAGTCGTCTTGTACTTATGTCGGCATTGTGCCCTTTCTATTTAATTCCGATGCAATTTCTGTGTTTCATCGTCAATAAGAAGGTCAGAGGGATACAGTAAACCTGAAGTGAAGCATCCGAATCTATACCTAGGGTCACAGGAATGGTTCAAATTATAGACAGTAAGAAGAGTCAGTCTTCTTCCACTTAAGTCGGCATTATGCATTTTGTATTTAATTCCGATGCAATTTCTGTGTTTCATCGTCAATAAGAAGGTCCAAGGGATACAGTAAACCTCAAGAGAAGCATCGGAATCTATAACTAGTGTCACAGGAATGGTTCAAAATGTAGACAGTGGGAAGAGTCAGTCTTCTTGTACTTAAGTCGGCATTGTGCCTTTTCTATTTAATTCCGATGCAATTTCTGTGTTTCATCCTCAAAATGAAGGTCAGAGGGATACAGTAAACCTGAAGTGAAGCATCGGAATCTATAACTAGTGTCACAGGAATGGTTCAAATCATAGTCAGTAAGAGGAGTCAGTCTTTTTGTACTTAAGTCGGCATTGTGCCTTTTGTGTTTTATTCCGATGCAATTTCTGCATTTCATCGTAAATAAGAAGGTCCAAGGGATACAGTAAACCTGAAATGACGCATCGGAATCTGTAACTAGTGTCACAGGAATGGTACAAAACATAGACATTAAGAAGGGTCAGTCTTCTTGTACTTAAGACAGTGTTGTGCCTTTTGGATTTAATTCCGATGCAAATTCTGTGCTTCATCGTCAATAAGAAGGTCCAAGGGATACAGAAAATCTGGAGTGAAGCATCGGAATCTAATACTAGTGTCACAGGAATGGTTCCAAACATAGACAGTAAGAAGAGTCAGTCTTCTTGTACTTAAGACGGCGTTGTGCCTATTGTATTTAATTCCGATGCAATTTCTGTGTTTCATCGTCAATAAGAAGGTCCAAGGGATACAGTAAACCTGAAGTGAAGCATCGGAATCTATAACTAGTGTCACAGGAACGGTTCAAATATGCCAGTAGGAAGAGTTGGTCTTCATGTACTTAAGTCGGCATTGTGCCTTTTGTATATAATTCCGATGCAATTTCTGTGTTTCATCGTCAATAAGAAGGTCCAAGGGATACAGTTAACCGGAAGTGAAGCATCGTAATCTATAACTAGTGACACAGGAATGGTTCAAAACATAGACTGTAGGAAGAGTCAGTCTTCTTGTACTTAAGTCGGCACTGTGCCTTTTGTATTTAATTCCGATGCAATTTCTGTGTTTCATCGTCAATAGGACGGTCCAAGCAATACAGTAAACCTGAAGTGAAGCATCGGAATCTATAACTAGTGTCACAGGAATGGTTCAAAACGAAGTCAGTAAGAAGAGCCAGTCTTCTTATCCTTAAGTCGGCATTGTGCCTTTTGCATTTAATTCCGATGCAATTTCTGTTTTTCATCGTCAATAGGAAGGTCCATGGGATACAGTAAACCTGGAGAGTAGCATCGGAGTCTATAACTAGTGTCACAGGAATGGTTCAAATCATAGACTGTAAGAAGAGTCAGTCTTCGTGTACTTAAGTGGGCATTTTGCCTTTTGTATTTAATTCCGATGCAATTTCTGTGTTTCATCGTCAATAAGAAGGTCCAGGGGATACAGTAAACCTGAAGTGAAGCATCGGAATCTATAACTAGTGTCACAGGAATGGTCAAAACATAGTCAGTAAGAAGATTCAGTCTTCTTGTACTTAAGTAGGCATTGTGCCTATTCTATTTAATTCCGATGCAATTTCTGTGTTTCATCGTCAATAACAAGGTCCAAGGGATACAGTAAACCTGGAGTGAAGCATTGGAAGCTATAACTAGTGTCAATGGAATGGTTCAAAACATAGACAGTAAGAAGAGTCAGTCTTCTTGTACTTAAGTCGGCATTCTTCCTTTTGTATTTAATTCCGATGCAATTTCTGTGTTTCATCGACAATAAGAAGGTCAGAG
The DNA here is from genome assembly GCF_021461385.2 of Schistocerca piceifrons. Classification (NCBI taxonomy): domain Eukaryota; kingdom Metazoa; phylum Arthropoda; class Insecta; order Orthoptera; family Acrididae; genus Schistocerca; species Schistocerca piceifrons. The sequence goes on along the minus strand of NW_025727432.1, from coordinate 121,169 downwards.
GGATACAGTAAACCTGAAGTGAAGCATTGGAATCTATACCTAATGTCACAGGAATGGTTCAAAATATAGTCAGTAATAAGAGTCAGTATTCTTGTCCTTAAGTCGGCATTGTGCCTCTTGTATTTAATTCCGATGCAATATCTGTGTTTCATCGTCAATAATAAGGTCCAAGGGATACAGTAAACCTCAAGTGAAGCATCGGAATCTATAACTAGTGTCACAGGAATGGTTCAGAGCATCATCAGTAGCAAGAGTCAGTCTTCATGTACTTTAGTCGGCATTGTGCCTTTTGTATTTAATTCCGATGCAATTTCTGTGTTTCATCGTCAATAAGAAGGTCCAAGGTATACAGTAAACCTGAAGTGAAGCATCGGAATTTATAACTAGTGTCACAGGAACGGTTCAAAACATGGTAAGAAGAGTCAGTCTTCTTGTACTTAAGTCGGCATTGTGGCTTTTGTATTTAATTCCGATGCAATTTCTGTGTTTCATTGTCAATAAGTAGGACCAAGGGATATAGTAAACCTGGAGTGAAGCATCGGAATCTATAACTAGTATCACAGGGATGGTTCAAATCATAGACAGTAAGAAGAGTCAGTCTTCTAGTACTAAAGTCGACATTGTGCCTTTTGTATTTAATTCCGATTCAATTTCTGTGTTTCATCGTCAATAAGAAGGTCAGAGGGATACAGTAATCTTGAAGTGAAGCATCGTAATCTACAACAAGTGTAACAGGAATGGTTCACAACATAGTCTGGAAGAATAGTAAGTCTTCTTGTACTAAAGTCATCATTGTGCATTTTCTATTTAAATCTGATGCAATTTCTGTGTTTCATCGTCAATAAGAAGGTCCAAGGGATACAGTAAACCTGGAGTGAAGCATCGGAAACTATAACTAGTGTCACGGGAATGGTTCAAATCATAGACAGTAAGAAGTGTCAGACTTCTTTTACTTAAATCGGCATTGTGCCATTTGTATTTAATTCCGTTGCAATTTCTGTGTTTCATCGTCAATAAGAAGGTCCAAGGGATACAGTAAACCTGGAGTGAAGCATCGGAGTCTATAACTAGTGTCACAGGAATGGTTCAAATTATAGACAGTAAGAAGTGTCAGTTTTCTTGTACTTCAGTCGGCATTGTGCTTTTTGTATTTAATTCCGATGCAATTTCTGTGTTTCATCGTCAATAAGAAGGTCCAAGGGATACAGTAAACCTGGAGTGAAGCATCGTAATCTTTAACTAGTGTCACAGGGACGGTTCAAAACACAAACAGTAAGATGAGTCAGTAATCTTGTACTTAAGTCGGCGTTGTGCTTTTTGTATTTATTTCCGGTTCAATTTCTGTGTTTCATCGTCACTAAGGAGGTCAGAGGGACACAGTAATCCTGAAGTTAAGCATCGGGATCCATAACTAGTGTCACAGGAATGGTTCAAAGCATAGTCAGTAAGAAGAGTCAGTCTTCTTGTAGTTACGTCGGCATCGTGCCTTTTGTATTAAATTCCGATGCAATTTCTGTGTTTCATCGTCAATAAGAAGGTCCAAGGGATACAGTAAACCTGAAGTGAAGCATCGGAATCTATAATTAGTTTCACAGGAATGGTTCAAAGCATAGTCAGTAAGAAGAGTCAGTCTTCTTGTCCTTAAGACGGCATTGTGCCTCTTGTATTTAATTCCGATTCAATTTCTGTGTTTCATCGTCAATAAGAAGGTCCAACGGGTTACAGTAAACCTGGAGTGAAGCATCGGAATCTATAACTAGTGTCACAGTAATGGTTCAAAGCATAGACAGTATGAAGAGTCACACGTCTTGTACTTAAGTCGGCATTGTGCCTTTTGTTATTAATTCCGATGCAATTTCTGTGTTTCAGCGTCAAAACGAAGACCCAAGGGATACAGTAGACCTGCAGTGAAGCAATGGAATCTATTACTAGTGTCACTGGAATGTTTCAAAATATAGACAGTAAGAAGAGTCAGTTTCTTGTACTTAAGTCGGCATTGTGCCTTTTGTATTTCATTCCGATGCAATTTCTGTGTTTCATCGTCAATAAGAAGGTCAGAGGGATACAGTAAACCTGAAGTGAAGCATTTCAATCTATAACTAGTGTCACAGGAATGGTTCAAATCATAGTCAGTAAGAAGAGTCAGTCTTCTTGTACTTAAGTCGGCATTCAGCCTTTTGTATTTAATTCCGATGCAATTTCTGTGTTTCATCGTCAATAAGAAGGTCCGAGGGATACAGTAAACCTGAAATGACGCATCGGAATCTATAACTAGTGTAACAGGAGTGGTACAAAACATAGACAGTAAGAAGAGTCAGTCTTCTTGTACTTAAGACGGCATTGTGCCTTTTGTATTTAATTCCGATGCAATTTCTGTGTTTCATCGGCAATAAGAAGGTCCAAGGGATACAGTAAACCTGAAGTGAAGCATCAGAATCTATTACTAGTGTCACAGGAATGGTTCAAAACATAGTAAGAAAAGTCAGTCGTCTTGTACTTATGTCGGCATTGTGCCCTTTCTATTTAATTCCGATGTAATTTCTGTGTTTCATCGTCAATAAGAAGGTCAGAGGGATACAGTAAACCTGAAGTGAAGCATCCGAATCTATACCTAGGGTCACAGGAATGGTTCAAATTATAGACAGTAAGAAGAGTCAGTCTTCTTCCACTTAAGTCGGCATTATGCATTTTGTATTTAATTCCGATGCAATTTCTGTGTTTCATCGTCAATAAGAAGATCCAAGGGATACAGTAAACCTCAAGAGAAGCATCGGAATCTATAACTAGTGTCACAGGAATGGTTCAAAATGTAGACAGTGGGAAGAGTCAGTCTTCTTGTACTTAAGTCGGCATTGTGCCTTTTCTATTTAATTCCCATGCAATTTCTGTGTTTCATCCTCAAAATGAAGGTCAGAGGGATACAGTAAACCTGAAGTGAAGCATCGGAATCTATAACTAGTGTCACAGGAATGGTTCAAATCATAGTCAGTAAGAGGAGTCAGTCTTTTTGTACTTAAGTCGGCATTGTGCCTTTTGTGTTATATTCCGATGCAATTTCTGCATTTCATCGTAAATAAGAAGGTCCAAGGGATACAGTAAACCTGAAATGACGCATCGGAATCTGTAACTAGTGTCACAGGAATGGTACAAAACATAGACATTAAGAAGGGTCAGTCTTCTTGTACTTAAGACAGTGTTGTGCCTTTTGTATTTAATTCCGATGCAATTTCTGTGCTTCATCGTCAATAAGAAGGTCCAAGGGATACAGAAAATCTGGAGTGAAGCATCGGAATCTATAACTAGTGTCACAGGAATGGTTCCAAACATAGACAGTAAGAAGATTCAGTCTTCTTGTACTTAAGTAGGCATTGTGCCTATTCTATTTAATTCCGATGCAATTTCTGTGTTTCATCGTCAATAACAAGGTCCAAGGGATACAATAAACCTGGAGTGAAGCATTGGAAGCTATAACTAGTGTCAATGGAATGGTTCAAAACATAGACAGTAAGAAGAGTCAGTCTTCTTGTACTTAAGTCGGCATTCTTCCTTTTGTATTTAATTCCGATGCAATTTCTGTGTTTCATCGACAATAAGAAGGTCAGAGGGATACAGTAAACCTGAAGTGAAGCATTGGAATCTATACGTAATGTCACAGGAATGGTTCAAAATATAGTCAGTAATAAGAGTCAGTATTCTTGTCCTTAAGTCGGCATTGTGCCTCTTGTATTTAATTCCGATGCAATATCTGTGTCTCATCGTCAATAATAAGGTCCAAGGGATACAGTAAACCTCAAGTGAAGCATCGAAATCTATAACTAGTGTCACAGGAATGGTTCAAAGCATCATCAGTAGCAAGAGTCAGTCTTCATGTACTTTAGTCGGCATTGTGCCTTTTGTATTTAATTCCGATGCAATTTCTGTGTTTCATCGTCAATAAGAAGGTCCAACGTATACAGTAAACCTGAAGTGAAGCATCGGAATTTATAACTAGTGTCACAGGAACGGTTCAAAACATGGTAAGAAGAGTCAGTCTTCTTGTACTTAAGTCGGCATTGTGGCTTTTGTATTTAATTCCGATGCAATTTCTGTGTTTCATTGTCAATAAGTAGGACCAAGGGATATAGTAAACCTGGAGTGAAGCATCGGAATCTATAACTAGTATCACAGGGATGGTTCAAATCATAGACAGTAAGAAGAGTCAGTCTTCTAGTACTAAAGTCGACATTGTGCCTTTTGTATTTAATTCCGATTCAATTTCTGTGTTTCATCGTCAATAAGAAGGTCAGAGGGATACAGTAATCTTGAAGTGAAGCATCGTAATCTACAACAAGTGTAACAGGAATGGTTCACAACATAGTCTGGAAGAATAGTAAGTCTTCTTGTACTAAAGTCATCATTGTGCATTTTCTATTTAAATCTGATGCAATTTCTGTGTTTCATCGTCAATAAGAAGGTCCAAGGGATACAGTAAACCTGGAGTGAAGCATCGGAAACTATAACTAGTGTCACGGGAATGGTTCAAATCATAGACAGTAAGAAGTGTCAGACTTCTTTTACTTAAATCGGCATTGTGCCATTTATATTTAATTCCGTTGCAATTTCTGTGTTTCATCGTCAATGAGAAGGTCCAAGGGATACAGTAAACCTGGAGTGAAGCATCGGAGTCTATAACTAGTGTCACAGGAATGGTTCAAATTATAGACAGTAAGAAGTGTCAGTTTTCTTGTACTTCAGTCGGCATTGTGCTTTTTGTATTTAATTCCGATGCAATTTCTGTGTTTCATCGTCAATAAGAAGGTCCAAGGGATACAGTAAACCTGGAGTGAAGCATCGTAATCTTTAACTAGTGTCACAGGGTCGGTTCAAAACACAAACAGTAAGATGAGTCAGTAATCTTGTACTTAAGTCGGCGTTGTGCTTTTTGTATTTATTTCCGGTTCAATTTCTGTGTTTCATCGTCACTAAGGAGGTCAGAGGGACACAGTAATCCTGAAGTTAAGCATCGGGATCCATAACTAGTGTCACAGGAATGGTTCAAAGCATAGTCAGTAAGAAGAGTCAGTCTTCTTGTAGTTACGTCGGCATCGTGCCTTTTGTATTAAATTCCGATGCAATTTCTGTGTTTCATCGTCAATAAGAACGTCCAAGGGATACAGTAAACCTGAAGTGAAGCATCGGAATCTATAATTAGTTTCACAGGAATGGTTCAAAGCATAGTCAGTAAGAAGAGTCAGTCTTCTTGTCCTTAAGACGGCATTGTGCCTCTTGTATTTAATTCCGATTCAATTTCTGTGTTTCATCGTCAATAAGAAGGTCCAACGGGTTACAGTAAACCTGGAGTGAAGCATCGGAATCTATAACTAGTGTCACAGTAATGGTTCAAAGCATAGACAGTATGAAGAGTCACACGTCTTGTACTTAAGTCGGCATTGTGCCTTTTGTTATTAATTCCGATGCAATTTCTGTGTTTCAGCGTCAAAACGAAGACCCAAGGGATACAGTAGACCTGCAGTGAAGCATTGGAATCTATTACTAGTGTCACTGGAATGTTTCAAAATATAGACAGTAAGAAGAGTCAGTCTCTTGTACTTAAGTCGGCATTGTGCCTTTTGTATTTCATTCCGATGCAATTTCTGTGTTTCATCGTCAATAAGAAGGTCAGAGGGATACAGTAAACCTGAAGTGAAGCATTTCAATCTATAACTAGTGTCACAGGAATGGTTCAAATCATAGTCAGTAAGAAGAGTCAGTCTTCTTGTACTTAAGTCGGCATTGAGCCTTTTGTATTTAATTCCGATGCAATTTCTGTGTTTCATCGTCAATAAGAAGGTCCGAGGGATACAGTAAACCTGAAATGACGCATCGGAATCTATAACTAGTGTAACAGGAGTGGTACAAAACATAGACAGTAAGAAGAGTCAGTCTTCTTGTACTTAAGACGGCATTGTGCCTTTTGTATTTAATTCCGATGCAATTTCTGTGTTTCATCGGCAATAAGAAGGTCCAAGGGATACAGTAAACCTGAAGTGAAGCATCAGAATCTATTACTAGTGTCACAGGAATGGTTCAAAACATAGTAAGAAAAGTCAGTCGTCTTGTACTTATGTCGGCATTGTGCCCTTTCTATTTAATTCCGATGCAATTTCTGTGTTTCATCGTCAATAAGAAGGTCAGAGGGATACAGTAAACCTGAAGTGAAGCATCCGAATCTATACCTAGGGTCACAGGAATGGTTCAAATTATAGACAGTAAGAAGAGTCAGTCTTCTTCCACTTAAGTCGGCATTATGCATTTTGTATTTAATTCCGATGCAATTTCTGTGTTTCATCGTCAATAAGAAGATCCAAGGGATACAGTAAACCTCAAGAGAAGCATCGGAATCTATAACTAGTGTCACAGGAATGGTTCAAAATGTAGACAGTGGGAAGAGTCAGTCTTCTTGTACTTAAGTCGGCATTGTGCCTTTTCTATTTAATTCCCATGCAATTTCTGTGTTTCATCCTCAAAATGAAGGTCAGAGGGATACAGTAAACCTGAAGTGAAGCATCGGAATCTATAACTAGTGTCACAGGAATGGTTCAAATCATAGTCAGTAAGAGGAGTCAGTCTTTTTGTACTTAAGTCGGCATTGTGCCTTTTGTGTTATATTCCGATGCAATTTCTGCATTTCATCGTAAATAAGAAGGTCCAAGGGATACAGTAAACCTGAAATGACGCATCGGAATCTGTAACTAGTGTCACAGGAATGGTACAAAACATAGACATTAAGAAGGGTCAGTCTTCTTGTACTTAAGACAGTGTTGTGCCTTTTGTATTTAATTCCGATGCAATTTCTGTGCTTCATCGTCAATAAGAAGGTCCAAGGGATACAGAAAATCTGGAGTGAAGCATCGGAATCTATAACTAGTGTCACAGGAATGGTTCCAAACATAGACAGTAAGAAGAGTCAGTCTTCTTGTACTTAAGACGGCGTTGTGCCTATTGTATTTAATTCCGATGCAATTTCTGTGTTTCATCGTCAATAAGAAGGTCCAAGGGATACAGTAAACCTGAAGTGAAGCATCGGAATCTATAACTAGTGTCACAGGAACGGTTCAAACATTGCCAGTAGGAAGAGTTGGTCTTCATGTACTTAAGTCGGCATTGTGCCTTTTGTATATAATTCCGATGCAATTTCTGTGTTTCATCGTCAATAAGAAGGTCCAAGGGATACAGTAAACCTGAAGTGAAGCATCGTAATCTATAACTAGTGACACAGGAATGGTTCAAAACATAGACTGTAGGAAGAGTCAGTCTTCTTGTACTTAAGTCGGCACTGTGCCTTTTGTATTTAATTCCGATGCAATTTCTGTGTTTCATCGTCAATAGGACGGTCCAAGCAATACAGTAAACCTGAAGTGAAGCATCGGAATCTATAACTAGTGTCACAGGAATGGTTCAAAACGAAGTCAGTAAGAAGAGCCAGTCTTATTATCCTTAAGTCGGCATTGTGCCTTTTGTATTTAATTCCGATGCAATTTCTGTTTTTCATCGTCAATAGGAAGGTCCATGGGATACAGTAAACCTGGAGAGTAGCATCGGAGTCTATAACTAGTGTCACAGGAATGGTTCAAATCATAGACTGTAAGAAGAGTCAGTCTTCGTGTACTTATGTGGGCATTTTGCCTTTTGTATTTAATTCCGATGCAATTTCTGTGTTTCATCGTCAATAAGAAGGTCCAGGGGATACAGTAAACCTGAAGTGAAGCTTCGGAATCTATAACTAGTGTCACAGGAATGGTCAAAACATTGTCAGTAAGAAGATTCAGTCTTCTTGTACTTAAGTAGGCATTGTGCCTATTCTATTTAATTCCGATGCAATTTCTGTGTTTCATCGTCAATAACAAGGTCCAAGGGATACAGTAAACCTTGAGTGAAGCATCGGAAGCTATAACTAGTGTCAATGGAATGGTTCAAAACATAGACAGTAAGAAGAGTCAGTCTTCTTGTACTTAAGTCTGCATTCTTCCTTTTGTATTTAATTCCGATGCAATTTCTGTGTTTCATCGACAATAAGAAGGTCAGAGGGATACAGTAAACCTGAAGTGAAGCATTGGAATCTATACCTAATGTCACAGGAATGGTTCAAAATATAGTCAGTAATAAGAGTCTGTATTCTTGTCCTTATGTCGGCATTGTGCCTTTTGTATTTAATTCCGATGCAATTTCTGTGTTTCATCGTCAATAATAAGGTCCAAGGGAAACAGAAAACCTCAAGTGAAGCATCGGAATCTATAACTAGTGTCACAGGAATGGTTCAAAGCATCATCAGTAGCAAGTGTCAGTCTTCATGTACTTTAGTCGGCATTGTGCCTTTTGTATTTAATTCCGATGCAATTTCTGTGTTTCATCGTCAATAAGCAGGTCCAAGGGATACGGTAAACCTGGAGTGAAGCATTGGAATCTATAACTAGTGTCACAGGAATGGTTCAAAACATAGACAGTAAGAAGAGTCAGTCTTCTTGTACTTAAATCGACATTGTGCCATTTCAATTTAATTCCGATGCAATTTCTGTGTTTCATCGTGAATAACAAGGTCCAAGGGATACAGTAAACCTGGAGTGAAGCATCGGAAGCTATGACTAGTGTCAATGGAATGGTTCAACGCATAGACTGTAAGAAGAGTCAGTCTTCTTGTACTTAAGTCGACATTGTGCCTTTTCTATTTAATTCCGAAGCAATTTCTGTGTTTCATCGTCAATAATAAGGTCAGAGGGATACAGCAAAGCTGAAGTGAAGCATCGGAATCTAAAACTAGTGTCACAGGAATGGTTCAAACATAGGAAGTATGAAGAGTCAGTCTTCTTGTACTTAAGTCGGCATTGTGCCTTTTGCATTTAATTCCGAGGCAATTTCTGTGTTTCATCGTCAATAAGCAGGTCCAAGGGATACAGTAAACCTGAACTGAAGCATCGGAATCTATATCTAGTGTCACAGGAAGGGTTCAAAACATAGACAGTAGGAAGAGTCAGTCTTCTTGTACTTAAGTCGGCATTGTGCCTTTTCTATTTAATTCCGATGCAATTACTGTGTTTCATCGTCAATAAGGTCGGAGGGATACAGCAAACTTGAAGTGAAGCATCGGAATCCAAAACTAGTGTCACAGGAATGGTTCAAAACATAGACAGTGGGAAGAGTCAGTCTTCTTGTAGTTAAGTCGGCATTGTGCCATTTGTATTGAATTCCGATGCAATTTCGGTGTTTCATCGTCAATAAGCTGGTCCAAGGGATACAGTAAACCTGGAGTGAAGCATCGGATTCTATAACTAGTGTCACAGGAATGGTTCAAAACATAGACAGTAAGAAGAGTCAGTCTTCTTGTACTTAAGTCGACATTGTGCCATTTCTATTTAATTCCGATGCAATTTCTGTGTTTCATCGTCAATAAGAAAGTCAGAGGGACACAATAAACCTGAAGTGAAGAATCGGGATCTATAACTAGTGCACAGGAATGGTTCAAAACAAAGCCAGTAAGAAGAGTCAGTCTTCTTGTCCTTAAGTCGGCATTGTGCCTTTTGTATTTAATTACGATGTTATTTCTGTGTTTCATCGTCAATAAGTAGGTCAGAGGGATACAGTAAACCTGGAGTGTAGCATCGGAATCTATAACTAGTGTCACAGGAATGGTTCAAATCAAAGACAGTAAGAAGAGTCAGTCCTCGTGTACTTAAGTCGGCATTTTGCCTTTTGTATTTAATTCCGGTGCTATTTCTGTGGTTCATCGTCAATAAGAAGATCCAAGGGATACAGTAAACCTGAGGTGAAGCATCGGAATCTATAACTATTGTCACAGGAATGGTTCAAACATAGTCAGTAATAAGAGTCAGTCTTCTTGTACTTAAGTCGGCATTGTACCTTTTATATTTAATTCCGATGCGATTTCTATGTTTCATTGTCAATAACAAGGTCCAAGGGATACAGTAAACCTGGAGTGAAGCATCGGAATCTATAACTAGTGTCAATGGAATGGTTCAAAACATAGACAGTAAGAAGAGTCAGTCTTCTTGTACTTAAGACGGCGTTGTGCCTTTTGTATTTAATTCCGATGCAATTTCTGTGTTTCATCGTCAATAAGAAGGTCCAAGGGATACAGTAAACCTCAAGTGAAGCATCGGAGTCTATAACTAGTGTCACAGGAAAGGTTCAAACATAGTCAGTAGGAAGAGTTGGTCTTCATGTACTTATGTCGGCATTGTGCCTTTTGTAATTAATTCCGATGCAATTTCTGTGTTTCATCGTCAATAAGAAGGTCCAAGGGATACAGTAAACCTGAAGTGAAGCATCCTAATCTATAACTAGTGACACAGGAATGGTTCAAAACAAAGTCAGTAAGAAGAGCCAGTCTTCTTATCCTTAAGTCGGCATTGTGCCTTTTGTATTTAATTCCGATGCAATTTCTGTGTTTCATCGTCAATAAAAATGTCCATGGGTTACAGTAAACCTGGAGTGAAGCATCGGAATCTATAACTAGTGTCAATGGAATGGTTCAAAACATAGACTGTAGGAAGAGTCAGTCCTCTTGTACTTAAGTCGGCACTGTGCGTTTGTATTTAATTCCGATGCAACTTCTGTGTTTCATCGTCAATAGGACGGTCCATGCGATACAGTAAACCTGAAGTGAAGGATCGGAATCTATAACTAGTGTCACAGGAATGGTTCAAAACAAAGTCAGTAAGAAGAGCCAGTCTTCTTATCCTTAAGTCGGGATTGTGCCTTTTGTATTTAATTCCGATGCAATTTCTGTGTTTCATCGTCAATAAAAAGGTCCATGGGATACAGAAAACCTGGAGTGTAGCATCGGAGTCTATAACTAGCGTCACAGGAATGGTTCAAAACATAGACAGTAAGAAGAGTCAGTTTTCTTGTACTTAAGTCGGCATTCTTCCTTTTGTATTTAATTCCGATGCAATTTCTGTGTTTCATCGTCAATAAGAAGGTCCAAGGGGTTACAGTAAACCTGGAGTGAAGCATCGGAATCTATAACTAGTGTCACAGGAACGGTTCAAACATAGTCAGTAGGAAGAGTTGGTCTTCATGTACTTATGTCGGCATTGTGCCTTTTGCATTTCATTCCGATGCAAATTCTGTGTTTCATCGTCAATAAGAAGGTCCAAGGGATACAGTAAACCTGAAGTGAAGCATCGTAATCTATAACTAGTGACACAGGAATGGTTCAAACATAGACTGTAGGAAGAGTCAGTCTTCTTGTACTTAAGTCGGCATTGAGCCTTTTGCATTTCATTCCGATGCAATTTCTGAGTTTCATCATCAATAAGAAGGTCCGAGGGATACAGTAAACCTGAAATGACGCATCAGAATCTATAACTAGTGTCACAGGAATGGTTCAAAACATAGACAGTAAGAAGGGTCAGTCTTCTTGTACTTAAGACGGCATTGTGCCTTTTGTAATTAATTCCGATGCAATTTCTGTGTTTCATCGTCAATAAGAAGGTCCAAGGGATACAGTAAACCTGAAGTGAAACATCGTAATCTATAACTAGTGACACAGGAATGGTTCAAAACATAGACTGTAGGAAGAGTCAGTCTTCTTGTACTTAAGTCGGCACTGTACCTTTTGTATTTAATTCCGATGCAATTTCTGTGTTTCATCGTCAATTGGACGGTCCAAGCCATACAGTAAACCTAAAGTGAAGCATCGAAATCTATAACTAGTGTCACAAGAATGGTTTCAAAACAAAGTCAGTAAGAAGAGCCAGTCTTCTTATCTTAAGTCGGCATTGTGCCTTTTGTATTTAATTCCGATGCAATTTCTGTGTTTCATCGTCAATAAGAAGGTCCAGGGGGTTACAGTAAACCTGAAGTGAAGCATCGGAATCTATTACTAGTGTCACAGGAATGGTCAAAACATAGTCAGTAAGAAGAGTCAGTCTTCTTGTGCTTAAGTTGGCATTGTGCCTTTTCTATTTAATTCCGATGCAATTTCTGTGTTTCATCGTCAATAACAAGGTCCGAGGGATACAGTAAACCTGGAGTGAAGCATCGGAATCTATGACTGGTGTCAATGGAATGGTTCAAAACATAGACAGTAAGAAGACGCCAGTCTTCTTATCCTTAAGTCGGCATTGTGCATTTTGTTTTTAATTCCGATGCAATTTCTGTGTTTCATCGTCAATAAGAAGGTCCAGGGTATACAGTAAACCTGAAGTGAAGCATCTGAATCTAAAATTGGTCTCACAGGAAAGGTTCAAACATAGAAAATAAGGAGAGTCACTCTTCTTGTATGTAAGTCGGCATTGTGCCTATTGTATTTAATTCCGATGCAATTTCTGTGTTTCTTCGTCAATAAGAAGGTCCAAAGGATACAGTAAACCTGAAGTGAAGCATCGGAATGTAAAACTGGACTCACAGGAAAGGTTCAATACATAGACAGTAAGAAGAGTCAGTCTTCTTGTACTTAAGTCGTCATTGTGCCTTTTGTATTTAATTCCGATGCAATTTCTTTGTTTCATCGGCAATAAGCAGGTCCAAGGGATATAGTAAACCTGATGTGAAGCATCGGACTCTAAAACTGGTCTCACAGGAAAGGTTTCAAAACATAGACAGTAAGTAGAGTCAGTCTTCTTGTACTTTAGTCAGCATTGTACCTTTTGTATACAATTCCGAAACAATTTCATTGTTTCATCGTCAATAAGAAGATCCAAGGGATACAGTAAACCTGAAGTGAAGCATCGGAATGTAAAACTTGTCTCACAGGAAAGTTTCAAATCATAACCAGTAAGAAGAGTCAGTCTTCTTGTACTTAAGTCGGCATTGTGCCATTTGTATTTAATTCCGATTCATTTTCTGTGTTTCATCGTGAATAAGAAGATCCAAGGGATACAGTGATCCTGAAGTGATGCATCGGAATCTAAAACTGGTCTCACAGGAAAGGTTCAAAGCATAGACAGTAAGTAGAGTCAGTCGTCTTGTACTTCAGTCAGCTATGTACGTTTTGTATTTAATTCCGATGCAATTTCTGTATTTCATAGTGAATAAGAAGGTCCAAGGGATACAGTAAACCTGAAGTGATGCATCGGAATCCAAATCTGGTCTCACAGGAAAGGTCCACGGCATACAGTAAAACCTGAAGTCAAGCATCGGAATCCAAAAATTATCTCACAGGAAAGGATCAAAACTGAGACAGTAAGAAGAATCAGTCCTCTTGTACTAAAGTCGGCATTGTGCCTTTTGTATTTAATTCCAATGCAACTTCTGTGTTTCATCGTCAATAAGAAGGTCCAAGGGATACAGTAAATCAGACGTGAAACATCGGAATCTAAAAGTGGTCTCACAGGAAAGGTTCAATAAATAGACAGTAAGAAGAGTCAGTCTTCTTGTACGTAAGTCGGCATTTTGCCTTTTTAAGTTAATTCCGATGCAATTTCTGTATTTCGTCGGCAATAAGCAGGTAAAAGGGCTATAGTAAACTTGACGTGAAGCATTGGAATCTAAAACTGGTCTCACATGATACGTTCAAAACATAGTCAGTATGAGGAGTCAGTCTTCTTGTACATAAGTCGGCATTGTGCCTATTGTATTTAATTACGATCCAATTTCTGTGTATCATCGTTAATATGAAGGTCCAAGGGATACAGTAAACCTGAAGTGAAGCATCGGAATCTAAAACTGGTCTCACAGGAAAGGTTCAAAACATACACAGTATGAGGAGTCAGTCTTCTTGTACTTAAGTCGCCATTGTGCCTATTGTATTTAATTCCAATGCAACTTCTGTGTTTCATCGTCAATAAGAAGTTCCAAGGGATATAGTAAACCTGAAGTGAAGCATCTAAATCTGAAACTGGTCTCACAGGAGAGGTTCAAAACATAGACAGTAAGAAGAATCAGTCTTCTTGTACTTAAGTCGGCATTGTGCCTTTTATATTTAATTCCGATGCAATTTCTGTGTTTCATCGTCAATAAGAATGACAGAGGGATACAGTAAACCTGAAGTGAAGCATCGGAATGTAAAACTGGTGTCACAGGAAAGGTTCAAATCATAGACAGTATGAGGAGTCAGTCTTCCTGTACTTAGGTCGCCATTGTGCCTATTGTATTTAATTCCAATGCAACTTCTGTGTTTCATCGTCAATAAGAAGGTCCAAGGGATATAGTAAACCTGAAGTGAAGCATCTAAATCTGAAACTGGTCTCACAGGAAAGGTTCAAATCATAGACAGTAAGAAGAGTCTGTCTTCTTGTACTTAAGTCGGCATTGTGCCTTTTGTATTTAATTCCGATGCAATTTCTGTGTTTCATCGTCACTAAGAATGTCCAAGGGATACAGTAAACCAGACGCGAAACATCGGAATCTAAAACTGGTCTCACAGGAAAGGTTCAATACATAGACAGTAAGAAGAGTCAGTCTTCTTGTACGTAAGTCGGCATTGTGCATTTCTATTTAATTCCGATGCAATTTCTGTGTTTTATCGTCTATAAGAAGGTCCAAGGGATACAGTAAACCTGAAGTCAAGCATCGGAATCTAAAACTTGTCTCACAGGAAAGGTTCAAATCATATAATGTTAGAAGAGTCAGTCCTCTTGTACATAAGTCGGCTTTTTGCCTTTTGTATTTAATTCCGATGTAATTTCTGTGTTTCATCGTCAAGAAGAATGTCCAAGGGATGCAGTAAACCTGGAATGAAGCATCGGAATGTAAAACTGGTCTCACAGGAAAGGTTCAAATCATAGGATGAAAGAAGAGTCGGTCCTATTGTACTTAAGTCGGCAATGTGCCGTTTGTATTTAATTCCGATGCAATTATTGTGTTTCATCGTCAATAAAACGGCCCAAGGGTTACAGTAAACCTGAAGTGAAGCATCTGAATCTAAAATTGGTCTCACAGGAAAGGTTCAAACATAGACAGTAAGAAGAGTCACTCTTCTTGAATGTAAGTCGGCATTGTGCCTATTGTATTTAATTCCGATGCAATTTCTGTGTTTCTTCGTCAATGAGAAGGTCCAAGGGAAACAGTAAACCTGAAGTGAAGCATCGGACTCTAAAACTGGTCTCACAGGAAAGGTTCAAAACATAGGCAGTAAGTAGAGTCAGTCGTCTTGTACTTCAGTCAGCTATGTACCTTTTGTATTTAATTCCGATGCAATTTCTGTATTTCATAGTGAATAAGAAGGTCCAAGGGATACAGTAAACCTGAAGTGATGCATCGGAATCTAAATCTGGTCTCACAGGAAAGGTCCAAGGCATACAGTAAACCTGAAGTCAAGCATCGGAATCCAAAAATGGTCTCACAGGAAAGGATCAAACACAGACAGTAAGAAGAATCAGTCCTCTTGTACTAAAGTCGGCATTGTGCCTTTTGTATTTAATTGCAATGCAATTTCTGTGTTTCATCGTCAATAAGAAGGTCCAAGGGATACAGTAAAACAGACGTGAAACATCGGAATCTAAAAGTGGTCTCACAGGAAAGGTTCAATAAATAGACAGTAAGAAGAGTCAGTCTTCTTGTACGTAAGTCGGCCTTTTTCCTTTTTAAGTTAATTCCGATGCAATTTCTGTGTTACGTCGGCAATAAGCAGGTCCAAGGGCTATAGTATACTTGACGTGAAGCATTGGAATCTAAAACTGGTCTCACATGATAGGTTCAAAACATAGTCAGTATGAGGAGTCAGTCTTCTTGTACTTAAGTCGGCATTGTGCCTTTTGTATTTAATTCCGATGAAATTTCTGTGTTTCATCGTCAATAAGAATGTCCAAGGGATACAGTAAACCAGACGTGAAACATCGGAATCTAAAACTGGTCTCACAGGAAAGGTGCAATACATAGACAGTAAGAAGAGTCAGTCTTCTTGTACATAAGTCGGCATTGTGCTTTTTTAGTTAATTCCGATGCAATTTCTGTGTTTCATAGTCAAATAGATGGCCCAAGGGATACAGTAAACCTGAAGTGAATCGTCGGAATCTAAAACTTGTCTCACAGGAAAGGATCAAATCTTAGCCAGGAAGAAAAGTCAGTCTTCTTGTACTTAAGTCGGCATTGTGCCTTTTCTATTTAATTCCGATGCATTTTCTGTGTTTCATCGTCTATAAGAAGGTCCAAGGGATACAGTAAACCTGAAGTCAAGCAACGGAATCTAAAACTTGTCTCACAGGAAAGGTTTCTAATCATATAATGTAAGAAGAGTCAGTCCTCTTGTACATAAGTCGGCTTTGTGCCCTCTGTATTTAATTCCGATGTAATTTCTGTGTTTCATCGTCAAGATGAATGTCCAAGGGATACAGTAAACTTGAAATGAAGCATCGGAATGTAAAACTGGTCTCACAGGAAAGGTTCAAATCATAGGATGTAGGAAGAGTCGGTCCTATTGTACTTAAGTCGGCAATGTGCCATTTGTATTTAATTCCGATGCAATTTCTGTGTTTCATCGTCAATAGGACGGCCTACGGGTTACAGTAAACCTGAAGTGAAGCATCTGAATCTAAAATTGGTCTCACGGGAAAGGTTCAAACATAGAAAGTATGAAGAGTCACTCTTCTTGTATGTAAGTCGGCATTGTGCCTATTGTATTTAATTCCGATGCAATTTCTGTGTTTCTTCGTCAATAAGAAGGTCCAAGGGATACAGTAAACCTGAAGTGAAGCATCGGAATGTAAAACTGGTCTCACATTAAAGGTTCAATACATTGACAGTAAGAAGAGTCAGTCTTCTTGTACTTATGTCGGCCATGTGCCTTTTGTATTTAATTCCGATGCAATTTCTTTGTTCATCGGCAATAAGCAGGACCAAGGGATATAGTAAACCTGATGTGAAGCATCGGACTCTAAAACTGGTCTCACAGGAAAGGTTCAAAACATAGTCCGTAAGTAGAGTCAGTCTTCTTGTACTTAAGTCGGCATTGTGCCTATTGTATTTAATATCGATGCAATTTCTGTGTTTCATCGTCAATAAGATGGTCCAAGGGATACAGTAAACCTGAAGTGAAGCATCGGCATCTAAAACTGGTCTCACAGGAAAGGTTCAAAGCATTGACAGTAAGAAGAGTCAGTCTTCTTGTACTGAAGTCGGCATTGTGCCTTTTTTATTTAATCCCGATGCAATTTTTGTGATTCATCGTCAATAAGAAGATCCAAGGGATACAGTAAACCTGAAGTGATGCATCAGAATCCAAATCTGGTCTCACAGGAAAGGTCCAAGGCATACAGTAAACCTGAAGTCAAGCATCGGAATCCAAAAATGGTCTCACATGAAAGGATCAAAACATAGACAGCATGAAGATTCAGTCCTCTTGTACTAAAGTCGGCTTTGTGCCTTTTGTATTTAATTCCAATGCAACTTCTGTGTTTCATCGTCAATAAGAAGGTCCAAGGGATACAGTAAATCAGACGTGACACATCGGAATCTAAAAGTGGTCTCACAGGAGAGGTTCAATAAATAGACAGTAAGATGAGTCATTCTTCTTGTACGTAAGTCGGCATTTTGCCTTTTTAAGTTAATTCCGATGCAATTTCTGTGTTTCGTAAGCAATAAGCAGGTCCAAGGGCTATAGTAAACTTGACGTGAAGCATTGGAATCTAAAACTGGTCTCACATGATAGGTTCAAAACATAGTCAGTATGAGGAGTCAGTCTTCTTGTACATAAGTCGACATTGTGCCTATTGTATTTAATTACGATCCAATTTCTGTGTTTCATCGTTAATATGAAGGTCCAAGGGATACAGTAAATCTGAAGTGAAGCATTGGAATCTAAAACTGGTCTCACAGGAAAGGTTCAAAACATAGACAGTATGAGGAGTCAGTCTTCTTGTACATAAGTCGCCATTGTGCCTATTGTATTTAATTCCAATGCAACTTCTTTGTTTCATCGTCAATAAGAAGTTCCAAGGGATATAGTAAACCTGAAGTGAAGCATCTAAATCTGAAACTGGTCTCACAGGAATGGTTCAAAACATAGACAGTAAAAAGAATCAGTCTTCTTGTACTTAAGTCGTCATTGTGCCTTTTGTATTTGATTCCGCTGCAATTTCTGTGTTTCATCGTCAATAAGAATGTCCAAGGTATACAGTAAACCAGACGAGAAACATCGGAATCTAAAACTGGTCTCACAGGATAGGTTCAATACATAGACAGTAAGAAGAGTTAGTCTTCTTGTACGTAAGTCGGCATTGTGCTTTTTTAGTTAATTCCGATGCCATTTCTGTGTTGCATCGTCAAATAGATGGCCCAAGGGATACAGTAAAGCAGAAGTGAATCGTCGGAATCTAAAACTTGTCTCACAGGAAAGGAACAAATCTTAGCCAGGAAGAAGAGTCAGTCTTCTTGTACTTAAGTCGGCATTGTGCCTTTTCTATTTAATTCCGATGCAATTTCTGTGTTTCATCGACAAGAAGAATGTCCAAGGGATACAGTAAACCTGAAGTGAAGCAACGGAATGTAAAACTGGTCTCACAGGAAAGGTTCAAATCATAGGAAGCAAGAAGAGTCGGTCCTATTGTACATAAGTCGGCAATGTGCCGTTTGTATTTAATTCCGATGCAATTTCTGTGTTTCATCGTTTATAAGACGGCCCAAGGGTTACAGTAAACCTTAAGTGAAGGATCTGAATCTAAAATTGGTCTCACAGGAAAGGTTCAAACATAGACAGTAAGAAGAGTCTCTCTTCTTGTATGTAAGTCTGCATTAGCTTATTGTATTTAATTCCGATGCAATTTCTGTGTTTCTTCGTCAATAAGAAGGTCCAAGGGATACAGTAAACCTGAAGTGAAGCACCGGAATCTAAAACTGGTCTCACAGGAAATGTTCTTTACATAGACATTAAGAAGAGTCGGTCTTCTTGTACTTAAGTCGGCATTGTGCCATTTGTATTTAATTCCGATGCAATTTCTGTGTTTCATCGTCAATAAGAAGGTCCAAGGGATACAGTAAACCAGACGTGAAACATCGGAATCTAAAAGTGGTCTCAAAGGAAAGGTTCAATACATAGACAGTAAGAAGAGTCACTCTACTTGTACGTAAGTCGGCATTGTGCCTTTTTTAGTTAATTCCGGCGCAATTTCTGTGTTTCATCGGCAATAAGCAGGTCCAAGGGATATAGTAAACCTGATGTGTAGCATCGGACTCTAAAACTGGTCTCACAGGAAAGGTTCAAAACATAGACAGTAAGTAGAGTCAGTCTTCTTGTACTTCAGTCAGCATCATACCTTTTGTATTTAATTCCGAAGCAATGTCATTGTTTCATCGTCAATAAGAAGGCCCAATGGATACAGTAAACCTGAAGTGAAGCGTCTGAATCTGAAACTGGTCTCACAGGTAAGGTTCAAAACATAGACTGTATGATAAGTCAGTCTTCTTGTACTTAAGCCGGCATTGTGCCTATTGTATTTAATATCGATGCATTTTCTGTGTTTCATCGTCAATAAGATGGTCCAAGGGATACAGTAAACCTGAAGTGAAGCATCGGCATCTAAAACTCGTCTCACAGGAAAGGTTCAAAGCATTGATAGTAAGAAGAGTCAGTCTTCTTGTACTGAAGTCGGCATTGTGCCTTTTTTATTTAATCCCGATGCAATTTTTGTGTTTCATCGTCAATAAGAAGATCCAATGGATACAATACACCTGAAGTGAAGCATCGGAATGTAAAACTTGTCTCACAGGAAAGTTTCAAATCTAAACCAGTAAGAAGAGTCAGTCTTCTTATACTTATGTCGGCATTGTGCCCTTTGTGTTTCATTCCGATTCATTTTCTGTGTTTCATCGTGAATAAGAAGATCCAAGGGATACAGTGATCCTGAAGTGAGTCATCGGAATCTAAAACTTGTCTCACAGGAAAGATTCAAAGCATAGACAGTACGAAGAGTCAGTCTTCTTGTTCTAAAATCGTCATTGTGCCTTTTTTAGTTAATTCCGATGCAATTTCTGTGTTTTATCGGCAACAAGTCGGTCCGAGGGATAGAGTAAACCTGAAGTGAAGCATCGAAATCTAAAACTGGTATCACAGGAAAGGTTAAAAAAATAGTAAGAGGAGTCAGTCTCCTTGTACCTAAGTCGGCATTGTGCCTTTTATATTTAATACCGATGCAATTTCTGTGTTTCATCGTCAATTACATGGCTCAAGATATACAGTAAACCAGAAATGAATCATCGGAATCGAAGACTTGGCTCACAGGAAAGGATCGAAACTTAGACAGTAAGGAGAGTCAGTCTTCTTGTACTTAAGTCGGCATTGTGCCTTTTCTATTTCATACCGATGCAATTTCTATGTTTCCTCGTCAATAAGAAGGTCCAAGGGATACAGTAAACCTGAAGTGAAGCTTCGGAATCTAAAACTGATCTCACAGGAAAGGTTCAATGCATAGACAGTAAGAAGAGTCTGTCTTCTTGTACTTAAGTCGGTATTGTGCCTTTTGTATTTAATCCTGAGGCAATTTCTTTGTTTCATCGTCAATAAGAAGGTCCAAGGGATATAGTAAACCTGAAGTGAAGCATCGGAATCTATAACTTGTCTCACAGGAAAGGTTCAAATCATAGAATGTAAGAAGTGTCAGTCCTCTTGTACTAAAGTCGGCATTGTGGCTTTTGTATTTAATTCCGATGCAATTTCTATGTTTCTTCGTCAACAAGAAGGGACAAGGAATACAGTAAACCTGAAGTGAAGCTTCGGAATATAAAACTGGTCTTACAGGAAAGGTTCAAAAGATAGACAGTGTGATGAGTCAGTCTTCTGGTACTTAAGTCGGCATTGTGCCTATTGTATTTAATATCG
Organism: Schistocerca piceifrons; assembly: GCF_021461385.2. Lineage (NCBI taxonomy): Eukaryota > Metazoa > Arthropoda > Insecta > Orthoptera > Acrididae > Schistocerca > Schistocerca piceifrons. The sequence continues at coordinate 100,417 of NW_025727432.1, read as the reverse complement.
ATGCAATTTCTGTGTTTCATCGTCAATAAAATGGTCCAAGGGTTACAGTAGACCTGAAGTGAAGCATCGGAATCTAAAACTGGTCTCACAGGAATGGTTCAAGGCATAGACAGTAAGAAGAGCGAGAATTCTTGTACAGAAGTCGGCATTGTGCCTTTTGTATATAATTCCGATTCATTTTCTGTGTTTCATCGTGAATAAGAAGATCCATGGGATACAGTAATCCTGAAGTGAAGCATCGGAATCTAAAACTGGTCTCACAGGAAAGGTTCAAAGCATAGACAGTAAGTAGAGTCTCTCATGTTCTACTTCAGACAGCATTGTACCTTTTGTATTTAATTCCGATGCTATTTCTGTATTTTATCGTCAATAAGAAGGTAGAAGGGTACAGTAAACCTGAAGTGTAGCATCGGAATCTAAGACTGGTCTCACAGGAAAGGTTCAAAACATAGACAGTATTAGGAGTCAGTCTTCTTGTACTGAAGTCGGCATTGTGGCTTTTGTATTTAATACCCATGCAATTTCTGTGTTTCTTCGTCGATAAGGAGGTCCAAGGGCGTCAGTAAAACTGAAGGGAAGCATCGGATTCTTAAACGTGTCCCAAAGGACCGGTTCAAAACATAGACAGCAAGAAGAGTTAGTCTTCTTGTACTTAAGCCGGCATTGTGCCTTTTGTATTTAATTCCGATGCAATTTCTGCATTTCATCGTCAATAAGAAGGCCCAAGGGATACAGTAAACCTGAAGGGAAGCATCGGAATCTAAAACTGGTATCACAGGAAATTTTCAAACATAGACAGTAAGAAGTGTCAGTCTTCTTGTACGGAAGACGCCATTGTGCATTTTGCATTTAATTCCGATTCAATTTCTGTGTTTCACCGTCAATAAGAAGGCCAAAGGGATACAGTAAACCAAACGTGAAACATCGGAATCTAAAACTGGTCTCACAGGAAAGGTTCAGTACATAGACAGTAAGAAGAGTCACTCTTCTTGTACGTAAGTCGGCATTGTCCTTTTTTAGTTAATTCCGATGCAATTTCTGTGTTTCATCGGCAATAAGCAGGTCAAAGGGATATAGTAAACCTGAAGTGAAGCATCGGAATCTAAAACTAGTCTCACAGGAAAGGCTCATAACATAGACAGTAAGAAGAGTCGGTCTTCTTGTACATAAGTCGGCATTGTGCCTTTTGTATTTCATTCCGATGCAATCTCTGTACTTCATCGTCAACAAGAAGGTACAAGGGATACAATAAACCTCAAGTGAAGCATCAGAATCTTAAACTGGTCTCACGGGAAAGGTTCAAAGCATAGACAGTATGATGAGTCAGTTTTCTTGTACTTAAGTCGGCATTGTGCCTGTTGTATTTAATATCGACGCAATTTCTGTGTTTCATCGTCAATAACGTGGTCCAAGGGAAACAGTAAACCTGAAGTGAAGCATCGGAACGTGAAAACTCGTCTCACAGGAAAGTTTCAAATCATACCTTGTAAGAAGAGTCAGTCTTCATGTACTTATGTCGGCATTGTGCTATTGTATTTAATTCCGATGCATTTTCTGTGTTTCATCGTGAATAATAAATTCCAAGGGATACAGTAATCCAGAAGTGAAGCATCGGAAACCAAACTGGTCTCACAGGAAGGGTTCAAAGCATAGGCAGTAGGTGGAGTCAGTCTTCTTGTACTTCAGTTAGCTTTGTACATTTTGTATTTAATTCCGATGCAATTTCTGTATTTCATCGTCAATAAGAAGGTCCAAGGGATACAGTAAACCTGAAGTGTAGCATTGGAATCTAAAACTGGTCTCACAGGAAAGGTTCAAAACATAGACAGTAAGAAGAGTCAGTCTTCTTGTACTTAGGTCGGCATTGTGCCTTTTGTATTTAATTCCGATGCAATTTCTGTGTTTCATCGTCAATAAGAAGGTACAAGGGATACAGTAAATCTGAAGTGAAGCATCGAAATCTAAAACTGGTCTCACAGGAAGGGTCAAATCATAGAATGTAAGAAGAGTCAGTCCTCTTGTACTTAAGTCGGCATTGTTCCTTTTGTATTTATTTCCGATGCAATTTCTGTGTTTGATCGTCAATAAGAAGGCCTAAGGGATTAGGTAAACCTGAAGTGAAGCATCGGAATCTAAAACTTGTCTCACATTAAAGGTTCAAACATAGACAGTAAGACGAGTCAGTCTTCTTGTACTTAAGTCGGCATTGTGCCTTTTCCATTTAATTCCGATGCAATTTCTGTGTTTCATCGTCAATAAGAAAGTCCAAGGGATACAGTTAACCTGAAGTTCAGCTTCGGAGTGTGAAACTGGTCTCACAGGAAAGGTTCAAATCATAGACAGTAAGAAGAGTCAGTCTTCTTGTACTTAAGTCGGCATTGTGCCTTTTGTATTTAATTCCGATGCAATTTCTGTGTTTCATCGTCAAGAAGAAGGTCCAAGGGGTACAGTAAACCAGACGTGAAACATCGGAATCTAAAACTGGTCTTACAAGAAAGGTTCAATACATAGAGAGTATGAAGAGTCAGTCTTCATGTACGTAAGTCGGCATTGTGCTTTTTTAGTTAATTCCGATGCAATTTCTGTGTTTCATCGGCAATAAGCAGGTCCGAGGGATATAGTAAACCTGAAGTGAAGCAACGGAATCTCAAACTGGTCTCACAGGAAATGTTCAAAACATTGAGAGTAAGAAGAGTCAGTCTTCTTGTACTTTAGTCGGCATTGTGCCTTTTGTATTTAATCCCGATGCAATTACTGAGTTTCATCGTTAAATAGATGGCCCAAGGGATACAGTGAACCAGAAGTGAATCATCGGAATCTAAAACTTGTCTCACAGAAATGGATCGAAACGTAGACAGTAGGAAGTGTCAGTCTTCTTGTACTTAAGTCGGCATTGTGCCGTTTCTATTTAATTCCGATGCAATTTCTGTGTTTCATCGTCAATAAGAAGGTCCAAGGGATACAGTAAACCTGAAGTGAAGCATCGGAATGTAAAACTTGTCTTACAGGACAGTTGCAAATCATAGTCAGTAAGAAGACTCAGTCTTCTAGTACTTAAGTCGGCAGTGTGCCTTTTGTATTTAATTCCGATTCATTTTCTGTGTTTCATCGTGAATAAGAAGATCCATGTGATACAGTAATCCTGAAGTGAAGCATCGGAATCTAAAACTGGTCTCACAGGAAAGGTTCAAAGCATAGACAATAAGTAGAGTCTGTCATCTCGTACTTCAGATAGCATTGTACCTTTTGTATTTAATTCCGATGCTATTTCTGTATTTCATCGTCAATAAGAAGGTACAAGGGGGACAGTAAACCTGAAGTGTAGAATCGGAATCTAAGACTGGTCTCACAGGAAAGGTTCAAAACATAGACAGTAGGAGGAGTCAGTCTTCTTGTACTTAAGTCGGCATTGTGCCTTTTGTATTTAATACCGATGCAATTTCTGTGTTTCATCGTCAATAAGGAGGTCCAAGGGAGACAGTAAACCTGGATGGAAGCATCGGATTCTTAAACGTGTCTCAAAGGACCGGTTCAAAACATAGACAGCAAGAAGAGTCAGTCTTCTTGTACTTAAGCCGGCATTGTACCTTTTGTATTTAATTCCGATGCAATTTATGTGTTTCATCGTTAAATAGATGGCCCAAGGGATACATTGAACCAGAAGTGAATCATCGGAATCTAAAACTTGTCTCACAGGAAAGGATCGAAACATAGACAGTAGGAAGAGTCAGTCTTCTTGTACTTAAATCGGCACTGTGCCGTTTCTATTTAATTCCGATGCAATTTCTGTGTTTCATCGACAGTAAGATGGTCCAAGGGATACAGTAAACCTGAAGTGTAGCATCGGAATCTAAAACTGGTCTCACGGGAATGGTTCAAAACATAGACGGTAAGAAGAGCCAGTCTTCTTTTACTTGAGTCGGCTTTGTGCCTTTTGTATTTAATTCCGATGCAATTTCTGTGTTTCATCGTCAATAAGAATGTCAGAGGGATACAGTAAACCTGAAGTGAAGCATCCGAATCTATAACTAGTGTCACAGGAATGGTTCCAAATATAGACAGGAAGAAGAGTCAGTCTTCTTGTACTTAAATCGTCATTGTGGCTTTTCTATTTAATTCCGATGCAATTTCTGTGTTTCATCGTCACTGAGAAGGTCAGAGGGATACAGTAAACCTGAAGTGAAGTATCGGCATCTATAACTAGTGTCACAGGAATGACTCAAACATAGACAGTAAGATGAGACAGTTTTCTTGTACTTAAGTCGGCATTGTGCCTTTTGTATTTAATATCGATGCATTTTCTGTGTTTCATCGTCAATAAGAAGGTCCAAGGGATACAGTAAACCTGAAGTGAAGCATCGGAATCTAAAACCGGTCTCACAGGAATGATTCAAAACATAGACAGTAAGAAGAGTCAGTCTTCTTGTACTTAAGTCGACATTGTGCCTATTGTATTTAATATCGATGCATTTTCTGTGTTTCATCGTCAATAAGATGGTCCAAGGGATACAGCAAACCTGAGGTGAAGCATCGGAATCTAAAACTGGTCTCACAGGAAAGGTTCAAAGCATAGACAGTTAGAAGAGTCAGTCTTCTTGTACTCAAGTCGGCATAGTGCCTTTTTTATTTCATCCCGATGCAATTTCTGTGTTTCATCGTAAATAAGAAGGTCCAAGGGATATAGAAAAATGAAGTGAAGCGTCGGAATCTATAACTAGTGTCACAGGAATGGTTCAAAACATAGACATTAAGAAGAGTCAGTTATCTTGTACTTAAGTCGGCATTGTGCCTTTTCTATTACATTCCGATGCAATTTATGTGTTTCATCGTCAATAAGAAGGTCAGAGGGATACAGTAAACCTGAAGTGAAGCATCGGAATCTATTACTAGTGTCACAGGAATGGTTCAAAACATAGACAGTAAGAAGAGTCAGTTTTCTTGTTCTCAAATCGGCATTTTGCCTTTTCTATTTAATTCCGATGAATTTCTGTGTTTCATCGTCAATAAGAAGGTCAGAGGGATACAGTAAACCTGAAGTGAAGCATCGGAATCTATAACTAGTGTCACAGGAATGGTTCAAAGCATAGACAGTAAGGAGAGTCAGTTTCCTTTTACTTAAGTCGGCATTGTGCCTTTTGTATTTAATTTCGATGCAATTTCTGTGTTTCATCGTCAAGAAGAAAGTCAGAGGGATACAGTAGACCTGAAGAGAAGCATTGGAATCTATAAGTAGTGTCACAGGAATGGTTCAAAGAATAGACAGTAAGAAGAGTCAGTTTTCTTGTACTTCAGTCGGCATTGTGCATTTTGTATTTAATTCGGATGCAATTTCTGTGTTTCATCGTCAACAAGAAGGTCAGAGGGATACAGTAAACCTGAAGTGAAGCTTCGGAATCTAAAACCGGTCTCACAGGAAAGGTTCAAAACATAGACAGTTAGAAGAGCCAGTCCTCTTGTACTTGAGTCGGGATTGTGCCTTTTGTATATAATTACGATGCAATTTCTGTGTTTCATCGTCAATAAGAAGGTCAGAGGGATACAGTAAACCTGAAGTGAAGCATCGGAATCTAAAACTAGTGTCACAGGAATGGTTCAAAAGCATAAACAGTAAGAAGAGTCAGTTTTCTTGTACTTGAGTCGGCATTGTGCCGTTTCAATTTAATTCCGATGCAATTTCTGTGTTTCATCGTCAATAAGAATGTCAGAGGGATACAGTAAACCTGAAGTGAAGCATCGGAATCTATAACTAGTGTCCAAGGAATGGTTCAAAACATAGACAGGAAGAAGAGTCAGTCTTCATGTACATAAGTCGGCATTGTGGCTTTTCTTTTTAATTCCGATGCAAATTCTGTGTTTCATCGACACTAAGAAGGTCAGAGGGATACAGAAAACCTGAAGTGAAGCATCGGAATCTATAACTAGTGTCACAGGAATGATTCAAAACATAGACAGTAAGAATAGTCAGTTCTCTTGTACTTATGTCGGCATTGTGCCATTTGTATTTGATTCCGATGCAATTTCTGTCTTACATCGTCAATAAGAAGGTCAGAGGGAAACAGTGAACCGCAAGTGAAGCATCAGAATCTATAACTAGTGTCACAGGAATGGTTCAAAACATAGACAGTAAGAAGAGTCAGTCTTATTGTACTTAGGTCGGCATTGCGCCTTTTGTATTTAATTCCGATGCCATTTCAGTGTTTCATCGTCAATAAGAAGGTACAAGGGGATACAGTAAATCTGAAGTGAAGCATCGAAATCTAAAACTGGTCTCACAGGACGGGTCAAATCATAGAATGTAAGATGAGTCAGTCCTCTTGTACTTAAGTCGGCATTGTGCTTTTTGTATTTTATTCCGATGCAATTTCTGTGTTTCATCGTCAATAAGAAGGCCCAAGGGATACATTAACCTGAAGTGAAGCATCGGAATCTAAAACTGGTCTCACATTAAAGGTTCAAAGCATAGACAGTTAGAAGAGACAGTCTTCTTGTACTAAAGTCGGCATAGTGAATTTTTATTTTTAATCCCGATGCAATTTCTGTGTTTCATCGACAATAAGAAGGTCAGAGGGATACAGTAAACCTGAGGTGAAGCATCGGAATCTATAACTAGTGTCACAGGAATGGTTCAAAACATAGACAGTAATATGAGTAAGTTTACTTTTACTTAAGTCGGCATTGTGACTTTTGTATTTAATTCCGATGCAATTTATGTGTGTCATCATCAATAAGAAAGTCAGGGGATACAGTAACCTGAAGTGAAGCATCGGAATCTATAACTAGTGTCACAGGAATGGTTCAAAGCACAGACCGTAAGGAGAGTCAGTTTTCTTTTACTTAAGTCGGCATTGTGCCTTTTGTATTTAATTTCGATGCAATTTCTGTGTTTCATCGTCAAGAAGAAAGTCAGAGGGATACAGTAGACCTGAAGTGAAGCATTGGAATCTATAAGTAGTGTCACAGGATTGGTTCAAAGCATAGACAGTAAGAAGAGTCAGCTCTCTTGTACTTCAGTCGGCATTGTGCATTTTGTATTTAATTCCGATGCAATTTCTGTGTTTCATCGTCAATAAGAAGGTCAGAGGGATACAGTAAACCTGAAGTGAAGCATCGGAATCTAAAACTAGTGTCACAGGAATGGTTCAAAAGCATAAACAGTAAGAAGAGTCAGTTTTCTTGTACTTGAGTCGGCATTGTGCCTTTTCAATTTAATTCCGATGCAATTTCTGTGTTTCATCGTCAATAAGAATGTCAGAGGGATACAGTAAACCTGAAGTGAAGCATCGGAATCTATATCTAGTGTCCAAGGAATGGTTCAAAACATAGACAGGAAGAAGAGTCAGTCTTCATGTACTTAGGTCGGCATTGCGCCTTTTGTATTTAATTCCGATGCCATTTCAGTGTTTCATCGTCAATAAGAAGGTACAAGGGATACAGTAAATCTGAAGTGAAGCATCGAAATCAAAAGCTGGTCTCACAGGACGGGTCAAATCATAGAATGTAAGAAGAGTCAGTCCTCTTGTACTTAAGTCGGCATTGTGCTTTTTGTATATTATTCCGATGCAATTTCTGTGTTTCATCGTCAATAAGAAGGTCCAAGGGGTACAGTAAACCAGACGTGAAACATCGGAATCTAAAACTGGTCTCACAAGAAAGGTTCAATACATAGACAGTAAGAAGAGTCAGTCTTCATGTACGTAAGTCGGCATTGTGCCTTTTTTAGTTAATTCCGGTGCCATTTCTGTGTTTCATCGGCAATAAGCAGGTCCAAGGGATATAGTAAACCTGAAGTTAAGCAACACAATCTAAATCTGGTCTCACAGGAAAGGTTCAAAACATTGACAGTAAGAAGAGTCAGTCTTCTTGTACTTAAGTCGGCATTGTGCCTTTTGTATTTAATCCCGATGCAATTACTGTATTTCATGGTTAAATAGATCTCCCAAGGGATACAGTGAACCAGAAGTGAATCATCGGAATCTAAAACTTGTCTCACAGGAAAGGATCGAAACACAGACAGTAGAAGAGTCAGTGTTCTTGTACTTAAGTCGCATTATTCCGTTTCTATTTAATTCATATGCAATTTCTGTGTTTCATCGTTAATAAGAAGGTATAAGGGATACAGTAAACCTGAAGTGTAGCATCGGAATCTAAAACTGGTCTCACGGGAAAGGTTCAAAAACATAGACGGTAAGAAGAGCCAGTCTTCTTTTACTTGAGTCGGCTTTGTGCCTTTTGTATTTAATTCCGATGCAATTTCTGTGTTTCATCGTCAATAACAATGTCAGAGGGATACAGTAAACCTGAAGTGAAGCATCGGAATCTATAACTATTGTCACAGGAATGGTTCAAAGCATAGACAGGAAGAAGAGTCAGTCTTCATGTACTTAAATCATCATTGTGCCATTCCTATTAAATTCCGACGCAATTTCTGTGTTTCATCGTCAATAAGAAGGTCAGAGGGATACAGTAAACCTGAAGTGAAGCATCAGAATCTATAACTAGTGTCACAGGAATGGTTCAAAGCATAGACAGTAAGATGAGTCAGTTTTCTTGTACTTAAGTCGGCATTGTGCCTTTTGTATTTAATTCCGATGCAATCTGTGTTTCATCGTCAATAAGAAAGTCAGAGGGATACAGTAAACCTGAAGAGAAGCATCTGAATCTATAACATGAGTCGGCATTGTGCCTTTTCTATTTAATTCCGATGCAATTTCTGTGTTTCATCGTCAATTAGAACGTCAGAGGGATACAGTAAACCTGAAGTGAAGCATCGGAATCTATAACTAGTGTCACAGGAATGGTTCAAAGCATAGACAGTAAGATGAGTAAGTTTTCTTGTACTTAAGTCGGCATTGTGCCTTTTGTATTTAATTCCGATGCAGTTTCTGTGTTTCATCGTCAAGAAGAAAGTCAGAGGGATACAGTAGACCTGAAGTGAAGCATTGGAATCTATAAGTAGTGTCACAGGAATGGTTCAAAGCATAGACAGTAAGAAGAGTCAGTTCTCTTGTACTTGAGACGGGATTGTGCCTTTTGTATATAATTCCGATGCAATTACTGTGTTTTATCGTCAATAAGAAGGTCAGAGGGATACAGTAAACCTGAAGTGAAGCATCGGAATCTATAACTAGTGTCACAGGAATGGTTCAAAAGCATAAACAGTAAGAAGAGTCAGTTTTCTTGTACTTGAGTCGGCATTGTGCCTTTTCAACTTAATTCCGATGCAATTTCTGTGTTTCATCGTCAATAAGAATGTCAGAGGGATACAGTAAACCTGGAGTGAAGCATCGGAATCTATAACTAGTGTCCAAGGAATGGTTCAAAACATAGACAGGAAGAAGAGTCAGTCTTCATGTACATAAGTCGGCATTGTGGGCTTTCTATTTAATTCCGATGCAAATTCTGTGTTTCATCGACACTAAGAAGGTAAGAGGGATACAGAAAACCTGAAGTGAAGCATCGGAATCTATATGTAGTGTCACAGGAATGATTCAAAGCATAGACAGTATGAATAGTCAGTTCTCTTGTACTTATGTCGGCATTGTGCCATTTGTATTTCATTCCGACGCAATTTCTGTGTTTCATCGTCAATAAGAAGGTCAGAGGGATATAGTGAACCGCAAGTGAAGCATCGGAATCTATAACTAGTGTCACAGGAATGGTTCAAAACATAGACAGTAAGAAGAGTCAGTCTTCTTGTACTTAGGTCGGCATTGTGCCTTTTGTATTTCATTCCGATGCCATTTCTGTGTTTCGTCGTCAATAAGAAGGTACAAGGGATACAGTAAATCTGGTGTGAAGCTTCGAAATCTAAAACTACTCTCTCAGGAAGGGTCAAATCATAGAATGTAAGAAGAGTCAGTCCTCTTGTACTTAAGTCGGCATTGTGCCTTTTGTATTTTATTCTGTTGCAATTTCTGTGTTTCATCGTCAATAAGAAGGCCCAAGGGATACAATAAACCTGAAGTGAAGCATCGGAATCTAAAACTGGTCTCACATTAAAGGTTCAAACATAGACAGTAAGACGAGTCAATCTTCTTGTACTTAAGTCGGCATTGTGCCTTTTGCATTTAACTCCGATGCAGTTTCTGTGTTTCATCGTCAATAAGAAAATCCATGGGATACAGTTAACCTGAAGTTAAGCTTCGGAGTCTAAGACTGGTCTCACAGGAAAGGTTCAAATCGTAGACAGTAAGATGAGTCAGTTTTCTTGTACTTAAGTCGGCATTGTGCCTTTTGTATTTAATTCCGATGTAATCTGTGTTTCATCGCCAATAAGAAAGTCAGAGGGATACAGTAAACCTGAAGAGAAGCATCTGAATATATGCGTCGGCATTGTGCCTTTTCTATTTAATTCCGATGCAATTTCTGTGTTTCATCGTCAATTAGAATGTCAGAGGGTTACAGTAAACCTGAAGTGAAGCATCGGAATCTATAACTAGTGTCACAGGAATGGTTCAAAACATAGACAGGATGAAGAGTCAGTTTTCTTGTACTTAAGTCGGCATTGTGCCTTTTGTATTTATTTCCGATGCAATTTCTGTGTTTCTTCGTCAATAAGAAAGTCAGAGGGATACAGTAGACCTGAAGTGGAGCATCGGAATCTATAACTAGTGTCACAGGAATGGCTCAAAACATAGACAGTAAGAAGAGTCAGTTGTCTTGTACTTAAGTCCGCATTCTGCCTTTTCAATTTAATTCCGATGCAATTTCTGTGTTTCATTGTCAATAAGGAGGTCAGAGGGATACAGTAAACCTGAAGTGAAGCATCGGAATCTATAACTAGTGTCACAGGAATGGTTCAAAACGTAGACAGTAAGAAGAGTCAGTTTTCTTGTACTTAAGTCGGCATTGTGCCTTTACTATTTATTTCCGATGCAATTTCTGTGTTTCTTCGTCAATAAGAAGGTCCAAGGGATACAGTAAACCTGAAGTGAAGCATCGAAACGTTAAACTGGTCTCACAGGAAAGGTTCAAAACATAGACAGTAAGTAGAGTCAGTCTTCTTGTACTTCAGTCAGCATTGTATCTTTTGTATTTAATCAGGAAGCAATTTCATTGTTTCATCGTCAATAAGAAGGCCCAATGGATACAGTAAACCTGAAGTGATGCATCGGAATCTGAAACTGGTCTCACAGGAATGGTTCAAATCATAGGATGTAAGAAGAATCGGTCCTAATGTACTTAAGTCGGCAATGTGCCGTTTGTATTTAATTCCGATGCAATTTCTGTGTTTCATCGTCATTAGGAACGTCCAAGGCATACAGTAAACCTGAAGTGAAGCATCTGAATCTGAAACTGGTCTCACAGGAAAGGTTCAAAACATAGACTGTATGATGAGTCAGTCTTCTTGTACTTAAGTCGGCATTGTGCCTATTGTATTTAATATCGATGCAATTTCTGTGTTTCATCGTCATTAAGATGGTCCAAGGGTTACAGTAAACCTGAAGTGAAGCATCGGCATCTAAAACTGGTCTCACAGGAACGGTTCAAAGCATAGATAGTAAGAAGGATCAGTCTTCTTGTACTGAAGTCGGCATTGTGCCCTTTTTATTTAATCCCGATGCAATTTTTGTGTTTCATCGTCAATAAGAAGATCCAAGGGATACAGTAAACCTGAAGTGAAACATCGGAATGTAAAACTTGTCTCACAGGAAAGTTTCAAATCATAACCAGTAAGAAGAGTCAGTCTTCTTGTACTTAAGTCGGCATTGTGCCTTTTGTATTTAATTCCGATTCATTTTCTGTGGTTCATCGTGAATAAGAAGATCCAAGGGATACAGTGATCCTGAAGTGAAGCATCGGAATCTAAAACTGGTCTCACAGGAAAGGTTCAAAGCATAGACAGTAAGTAGAGTCAGTCGTCTTGTACTTCAGTCAGCTATGTACCTTTTGTATTTAATTCCGATGCAATTTCTGTATTTCATAGTGAATAAGAAGGACCAAGGGATACAGTAAACCTGAAGTGATGCATCGGAATCTAAATATGGTCTCACAGGAAAGGTCCAAGTCATACAGTAAACCTGAAGTCAAGCATCGGAATCCAAAAATGGTCTCACAGGAAAGGATCAAAACATAGACAGTAAGAAGAATCAGTCCTCTTGTACTAAAGTCGGCCTTGTGCCTTTTGTATTTAATTCCATTGCAATTTCTGTGTTTCATCGTCAATAAGAAGGTCCAAGGGATACATTAAACCAGACGTGAAACATCGGAATCTAAAAGTGGACTCACAGGAAAGGTTCAATAAATAGACAGTAAGAAGAGTCAGTCTTCTTGTACATGAGTCGGCATTTTGCCTTTTTAAGTTAATTCCGATGCAATTTCAGTGTTTCGTCGGTAATAAGCAGGTCCACGGGCTATAGTAAACTTGACGTGAAGCATTGGAATCTAAAACTGGTCTCACATGATAGGTTCAAAACATAGTCAGTAAGAGGAGTCAGTCTTCTTGTACTTAAGTCGGCATTGTGCCTATTGTATTTAATTACGATGCAATTTCTGTGTTTCATCGTCAATATGAAGGTCCAAGGGATACAGTAAACCAGAAGTGAATCATCGTAACCTAAATCTTGTCTTACAGGAAAGGATCGAAACTTAGACAGTAAGAAGAGTCAGTCTTCTTGTACTTAAGTCGGCATTGTGCATTTTCTATTTAATTCCTATGCAATTTCTGTGTTTCCTCGTCAATAAGAAGGTCCAAGGGATACAGTAAACCTGAAGTGAAGCAACGGAATCTAAAACTGGTCTCACAGGAAAGGTTCAAAACATAGACAGTATGAGGAGTCAGTCTTCTTGTACTTAAGTCGCCATTGTGCCTATTGTATTTAATTCCAATGCAACTTCTGTGTTTCATCGTCAATAAGAAGTTCCAAGGGATATAGTAAACCTGAAGTGAAGCATCTAAATCTATAACTGGTCTCACAGGAAAGGTTCAATACATAGACAGTAAGAAGAGTCAGTCTTCTTGTACGTATGTCGGCATTGTGCCTTTTTAACTAATTCCGATGCAATTTCTGTGTTTCATCGTCAAATAGATGGCCCAAGGGATAGAGTAAACCAGAAGTGAATCGTCGGAATCTAAAACTTGTCTCACAGGAAAGGATCAAATCTTAGCCAGAAGGAAGAGTCAGTCTTCTTGTACTTAAGTCGGCATTATGCCTTTTCTACTTAATTCCGATGCAATTTCTGTGTTTCATCGTCTATAAGAAGGTCCAAGGGATACAGTAAACCTGAACTCAAGCATCGGAATCTAAAACTTGTCTCGCAGGAAAGGTTCAAATCATATAATGTAAGAAGAGTCAGTCCTCTTGTACATAAGTCGGCTTTGTGCCTTTTGAATTTAATTCCGATGTAATTTCTGTGTTTCATCGTCAAGAAGAATGTCCATGGGATACAGTAAACCTGAAGTGATGCATCGGAATGTAAAACTGGTCTCACATGAAAGGTTCAAATCATAGGATGTAAGAAGAGTCGGTCCTATTGTACTTAAGTCGGCAATGTGCCGTTTGTATTTAATTCCGATTTAATTTCTGTGTTTCATCGTCAATAAGACGGCCCAAGGGTTACAGTAAACCTGAAGTGAAGCATCTCAATCTAAAATTGGTCTAACAGGAAAGGTTCAAACATAGACAGTAAGAAGAGTCACTCTTCTTGTATGTAAGTCGGCATTGTGCCTATTGTATTTAATTCCGATGCAATTTCTGTGTTTCTTCGTCAATAAGAAGGTCCAAGGGATACAGTAATCCTGAAGTGAAGCATCGGAATGTAAAACTGGTCTCACAGAAAAGGTTCAATACATAGATAGTAAGAAGAGTTTGTCTTCTTCTACTTAAGTCGGCATTGTGCCTTTTGTATTTAATTCCGATGCAATTTCTGTGTTTCATCGCCAATAAGAAGGTCGAAGGGATACAGTAAACCAGACGTGAAACATCGGAATCTAAAGTGGTCTCACAGGAAAGGTTCAATACATAGACAGTAAGAAGAGTCAGTCTCCTTGTACGTAAGTCGGCATTGTGCCTCTTTTAGTTAATTTTGGTGCAATGTCTGTGTTTCATCGGCAATAAGCAGGTCCAAGGTATATAGTAAACTTGATGTGAAGCATCGGACTCTAAACCTGGTCTCACAGGAAAGGTTCAAAACATAGACAGTAAGTAGAGTCAGTCTTCCTGTACTTGTGTCGGCATTGTACCTTTTGTATTTAATTCTGAAGCAATTTCATTGGTTAATCGTCAATAAGAAGGCCCAATGGATACAGTAAACCTGAAGTGAAGCATCGGAATCTGAAACTGGTCTCACAGGAATGGTTCAAATCATAGGATGTAAGAACAGTCAGTCCTATTGTACTTAAGTCGGCAATGTGCCGTTTGTATTTAATTCCGATGCAATTTCTGTGTTTCATCGTCATTAAGAACGTCCAAGGCATACAGTAAACCTGAAGTGAAGCATCTGAATCTGAAACTGGTCTCACAGGAAAGGTTCAAAACATAGACTGTAAGATGAGTCAGTCTTCTTGTATTTAAGTCGGCATTGTGCCTATTGTATTTAATATCGATGCATTTTCCGTGTTTCATCGTCAATAAGATGGTCCAAGAGATACAGTAAACCTGAAGTGAAGCATCGGCATCTAAAACTGGTCTCACAGGAAAGGTTCAAAGGATAGACAGTAAGAAGAGTCAGTCTTCTTGTACTGAAGTCGGCATTGTGCCTTTTTTATTTAAATCCGATGCAATTTTTGTGTTTCATCGTCAATAAGAAGATCCAAGGTATACAGTAAACCTTAAGTGAAGCATCGGAATGTAAAACTTGTTTCACAGGAAAGTTTCAAATCATAACCAGTAAGAAGAGTCAGTCTTCTTGTACTTATGTCGGCATTGTGCCTTTTGTATTTAATTCCGTTTCATTTTCTGTGTTTCATCGTGAATAAGAAGATCCAAGGGATACAGTGATTCTGAAGTGAAGCATCGGAATCTAAAACCGGTCTCACAGGAAAGGTTCAAAGCATAGACAGTAAGTAGAGTCAGTCATCTTGTACTTCAGACAGCTATGTACCTTTTGTACTTAATTCCGATGCAATTTCTGTATTTCATAGTGAATAAGAAGGTCCAAGGGATACAGTAAACCTGAAGTGAAACATCGGAATCTAAATCTGGTCTCACAGGAAAGGTCCAAGGCATACAGTAAACCTGAAGACAAGCATCGGAATCCAAAAATGGTCTCACAGGAAAGGATCAAAACATAGACAGTAAGAAGAATCAGTCCTCTTGTACTAAAGTCGGCATTGTGCCTTTTGTATTTAATTCCTATGCTATATCTGTGTTCCATCTTCAACATGAAGCTCCAAGGGATACAGTAAACCTGAAGTGAAGCATCGGAATCTAAAACTGGTCTCACAGGAAGGGTTCAAAACATAGTCAGTATGAGGAGTCAGTCTTCGTGTACTTAATTCGGCATTGTGCCTATTGTATTTAGTTCCGATGTAATTTCTGTGTTTCACCGACAATAAGAAGGTCCAAGGGATACAGTAAACTTGAATGAAGCATCTGAATCTGAAACTGGTCTCACAGGAAAGGTTCATAGCATAGACAGTAACAAGAGTTAGTCTTCTTGTACTTTAGTCGGCATTGTCCCTTTTGTATTTAATTCCGATGCAATTTCTGTGTTTCATCGTCAATAAGAAGGTCCTAGGGATACAGTAAACCTGAGGTGAAGCATCGGAATATAAAACTGGTCTCACAGGAAAGGTTCAATACATAGACAGTAAGAAGAGTCAGTCTTCTTGTACGTAAGTCGGTATTGTGCCTTTTTTAGTTATTTCCGAAGCAAATTCTGTGTTTCATCGGCTATATGCAGGTCCAAGGAATATAGTAAACCTGAAGTGAAGCATTGGAATCTAAAACTGGTCTCACAGGAGAGTTTCAAAACTTAGACATAAAGAAGAGTTAGTCTTCTTGTACTTAAGTCAGCATTGTGCATTTTGTATTTAATTCCTATGCCATATCTGTGTTCCATCGTCAACATGAAGCTCCAAGGGGTACAGTAATCCTGAAGTGAAGCATCGGAATCTAAACTGGTCTCACAGGAAAGGTTCAAAGCATAGACAGTAAGTAGAGTCAGTTATCATGTACTTCAGTCAGCTTTGTACCTTTTGTATTTAATTCCGATGCAATTTCTGTATTTCGTCGTCAATAAGAAGGTCCAAGGCATAGAGTAAACCCGAAGGGAAGCATCGGATTATTAAACTTGTCTCACAGGACAGGTTCAAAACATAGACAGTAAGAAGAGTCAGTCTTCTTGTACTTAAGTCGGCATTGTGCCTTTTGTATTTAATTCCGATGTAATTTTTGTGTTTCATCGTCAATAAGAAGGTCCAAGGGATACAGTAAACATGAAGTGAAGCATCGGAATCTAAAACTGGTCTCACAGGAAAGGTTCAAATCATAAAATGTAAGAAGAGTCAGTCTTCTTGTACTTAAGTCTGCATTGGGCCTTTTGTATTTAATCCCGATGCAATTTCTGTGTTTCATCGTCAAATAGACGGCCTAAGGGATACAGTAAACCAGAAGTGAAGCATCGGAATCTAAAACTGGTCTCACAGGAAAGGTTCAAATCATAGAATATAATAAGAGTCAGTCCTCTTGTACTAAATTCGGCATTGTGCCCTTTGTATTTAATTCCCATGCAATTTCTGTGTTTCATCGTCAACAAGAAGGTCCATGGAATACAGTAAACCTGAAGTGAAGGTTCGGAATGTAATTTGGTCTCACAGGAAAGGTTCAAAAAAAAGACAGTATGAGGAGTCCGTCTTCTTGTACTTAAGTCGGCATTGTGCATATTGTATTTAATTCCGATGCAATTTCTGTGTTTGATCGACAATAAGAACGTCCAAGGCATACAGTAAACCTGAAGTGAAGCATATGGATCTGAAACTCGTCTCACAGGAAAGGTTCAATACATAGACAGTATGATGAGTCAGTCTTCTTGTACTTAAGTCGGCAATGTGCCTATTGTATTTCATATCGATGCAATTTCTGTGTTTCATCGCCAATAAGATGGTCCAAGGGATACAGTAAAACTGAAGTGAAGCATCGGAATCTAAACTGGTCTCACAGGAAAGGTTCAAAGAATAGCCAGTAAGTAGAGTCAGTCATCATGTACTTCAGTCAGCTTTGTACCTTTTGTATTTAATTCCGATGCAATTTCTGTATTTCATCGTGAATAAGGAGGTCCAAGGAATACAGTAAACCTGATGTGTAACATCGGAATCTAAAACTGGTCTCACAGGAAAGGTTCAAAACATAGATAGTAAGAAGAGTCAGTCTTCTTGTACTTATGTTGGCATCGTGCCTTTTGTATTTAATTCCGATGCAATTTCTGTGTTTCATCGTCATTAAGAAGGTCCAAGGCATAGAGTAAACCCGATGGGAAGCATGGGATTATTAAACTTGTCTCACAGGACAGGTCCAAAACATAGACAGTAAGAAGAGTCAGTCTTCTTCTACTTAAGTCGGCATTGTGCCTTTTGTATTTAATTCCGATGTAATTTCTGTGTTTCATCGTCAATAAGAAGGTCCAAGGGATACAGTAAATATGAAGTGAAGCATTGGAATGTAAAACTGGAGTCACAGGAAAGGTTCAAATCATAAAATGTAAGAAGAGTCAGTCCTCTTGTACTTAAGTCGGCATTGTGCCTTTTTTAGTTAATTCCGATGCAATTTCTGTGTTTCATCGTCAATAAGCAGGTCCAAGTGATATAGTAAACCCGAAGTGAAGCATCGGAATCTAAAACGGGTCTCACAGGAAAGGTTCAAAACATTGACAGTAAGACGAGTCAGTCTTCTTGTACTTAAGTCGGCATTGTGCCATTTGTATTTAATCCCGAAGCAATTTCTGTGTTTCATCGTCAAATAGACGGCCTAAGGGTTACAGTAAATCAGAAATGAGTCATCGGAATCTAAAACTTGTCTCACAGGAAAAGTTCAAAGCATAGAAAGTACGAAGAGTCAGTCTTTTTGTTCTTAAGTCGTCATTGTGCCTTTTTTAGTTCATTCCGATGCAATTTCTGTGTTTTATCGGCAACAAGTAGGTCCGAGGGATAGAGTAAACCTTCAGTGAAGCATCGAAATCTAAAACTGGTCTCACAGGAAAGGTTGAAAACATAGTAAGAAGAGTCAGTCTCCTTGTACCTAAGTCGGCATTGTGCCTTTTATATTTAATACCGATGCAATTTCTGTGTTTCATCGTCAATTACATGGCTCAAGGGATACACTAAACCAGAAGTGAATCATCGGAATCGAAGACTTGTCTCACAGGAAAGGATCGAAACTTTGACAGTAAGGAGAGTCAGTCTTCTTGTACTTAAGTCGGCATTGTGCCTTGTCTATTTCATACCGATGCAATTTCTATGTTTCCTCGTCAATAAGAAGGTCCAAGGGATACAGTAAACCTGAAGTGAAGCATCGGAATCTAAAACTTGTCTCACAGGAAAGGTTCAAATCATAGAATGTAAGAAGTGTCAGTCCTCTTGTACTAAAGTCGACATTGTGGCTTTTGTATTTAATTCCGATGCAATTTCAGTGTTTCTTCGTCAACAACAAGGTACAAGGAATACAGTAAACCTGAAGTGAAGCATCGGATTCTTAAACTGGTCTCACAGGAAAGGTTCTAAATATAGACAGTATGAGGAGTCAGTCTTCTTGTACTTAAGTCGGCATTGTGCCTATTGTATTTAATTCCGATGGAATTTATGTGTTTCATCGTCAATAAGAAGGTCCAAGGGATACAGTAAACCTGAAGTGAATCATCTGAATCTGAAACAGGTGTCACAGGAAAGGATCAATGCACAGACAGAAAGAAGAGTCAGTCTTCTACTACTTAAGTCGGCATTATGCCTTTTTTAGTCAATTCCGATGCAATTTCTGTGTTTCATCGGCAATAAGCCGGTCAAAGGGATATAGTAAACCTGAAGTGAAGCATCGGAATCTAAAACTGGTCTCACAGGAAATGTTCAAATCTTAGAATGTAAGAAGAGTCGGTCCTCTTGTACTGAGGTCGGTATTGTGCCTTTTGTATTTAATTCCGATGCCATGTCTGTGTTTCATCGTCAATAAAAATGTCCAAGGGATACAGTAAACCTGATGTGAAGCATCAGAATCCAAGACTGGTCTCACAGGAAAGGTTCAAATCATAGAATGTAAGAAGAGTCTGTCCTCTTGCACTAAAGTCGGCATGGTGCCTTTTGTATTTAATTCCGATGCAATCTCTGTATTTTATCGTCAACAAGAAGGTCCAAGGATACAGTAACCCTGACGTGAAGCATCAGAATCTAAAACTGGTCTCACAGGAAAGGATCAGAACATAGACAGTGTGATGAGTGAGTCTTCTGGTAATTAAGTCGGCATTGTGCCTACTGTATTTAACATCGATGCAATTTCTGTGTTTCATCGTCAATAAAATGGTCCAAGGATTACAGTAGACCTGAAGTGAAGCACCGGAATCTAAAACTGGTCTCACAGGAAAGGTTCAAAGCATAGACAGTAAGAAGAGCCAGTATTCTTGTACTGAAGTCGGCATTGTGCCTTGTTTATTTAATCCCGAAGCAAATTTTTGTGTTTCATCGTCAATGAGGAGGCCCAAGGGATACAGTAAACCAGAAGTGAAGCATCGGAATGTAAAACTTGTCTCACAGGAAAGTTTCAAACCATAACCAGTAAGAAGAATCAGTCTTCTTGTACTTAAGTCGGCATTACGAATTTTGTATTTAATTCCGATGCTTTTTCTGTGTTTCATCGTGAATAAGAAGATCCAAGTGATACAGTAATCCTGAAGTCAAGCATCGGATCTAAACTGGTCTCAGAAAAAAGTTTCAAAGCATAGACAGTAAGTAGAGTCAGTCGTCTTGTACTTCAGTCAGCTTTGTACCTTTTCTATTTAATTCCGATGCTATTTCTGTATTTCATCGTCCATAAGAAGGTCCAAGGGATACGGTAAACCTGAAGTGTAGCATCGGAATCTAAAACTGGTCTTACAGGAAAGGTTCAAAACATAGACAGTAAGAAGAGTCAGTCTTCTTGTACATATGTCTGCATTGTGCCTTTTGTATTTAATTCCGATAACATTTCTGTGTTTCATCGTCAACAAGAAGGTCCAAGGCATATAGTAAACCTGAAGGGAAGCATCGGATTCTTAAACGTGTCTCACAGGACAGATTCAAAGCATAGACAGTAAGAAGAGTCAGTCTTCTTGTACTTAAGTCGGTATTGTGCCTTTTGTATTTAATTCCGATGTAATTTCTGTGTTTCTTCGTCAATAAGAAGGTCCAAGGGATACAGTAAACCTGAAGTGAAGCATCGCAATCTAAAACTGGTCACAGGAAAGGTTCAAATCAAAGAATGTAAGAAGAGTCAGCCCTCTTGTACTTAAGTCAGCATGGTGCCTTTTGTATTTAAGTCCGATGCAATTTCTGTGTTTCATCGTCAATAAGAAGGCCCAAGGGATACAGTAAACCTGAAGTGAAGCATCGCATTCTAAAACTGGTGTAACAGGATAGGTTCAGAGCATAGACAGTATGAGGAGTCAGTCTTCTTGCACTTAAGTCGGCATTGTGCCTCTTGTATTTAATTCCGATGCAATTTCTGCATTTCATCGTCAATAAGTAGGCCCAAGGGATACATTAAATCTGGACTGAAGCATCAGAATCTAAAACAGGTCTCACAGGAAAGGTTCAAAACATAGACAGTATGATGAGTCAGTCTTCTTGTACTTCAGTCGACATTGTGCCTATAGTATTTAATATCGATGGAATTTCTGTGTTTCATCGTCAATAAGATGGTCCAAGGGATACAGTAAACCTGAAGTGAAGCATCGGAATCTAAATCTGGTCTCACATTAAAGGTTGAAACATAGACAGTAAGACGAGTCAGTCTTCTTGTACTTAAGTCTGCATTGTGCCTTTTGCATTTAATTCCGATGCAATTTCTGTGTTTCATCGTCAATAAGAAAGTCCAAGGGATACAGTTAACCTGAAGTTAAGCTTCGGAGTCTAAAACTGGTCTCACAAGAAAGTTTCAATTCATAGACAGTAAGAAGAGTCAGTCTTCTTGTACTTAAGTCGGCATTGTGCCTTTTGTATTTAATTCCGATGCAATTTCTGTGTTTCATCGTCAATAAGAAGGTCCAAGGGGTACAGTAAACCAGACGTGAAACATCGGAATATAAAACTGGTCTCACAAGAAAGGTTACATACATAGACAGTAAGAAGAGTCAGTCATCATGTACGTAAGTCGGCATTGTGCCTCTTTTAGTTAATTCCGATGCCATTTCTGTGTTTCATCGGCAATAAGCAGGTCCAAGGGATATAGTGAACCTGAAGTGAAGCAACGGAATCTAAAACTGGTCTCACAGTAAAGGTTCAAAACATTGACAGTAAGAAGAGTCAGTCTTCTTGTACTTAAGTCGGCATTGTGCCTTTTGTATTTAATTCCGATGCAATTTCTGTGTTTCATCGTCAACAAGAAAGCCACAGGGATACAGTAAACCTGAAGTGAAGCATCGGAATCTATAACTAGTGTCACAGGAATGGTTCAAAACATAGTCAATAAGGATAGTCAGTTTTCTTGTACTTAAGTCGGCATTGTACCTTTTGCATTTAATTCCGATGCAATCTGTGTTTCATCGTCAATAAGAAAGTCAGAGGGATACAGTAAACCTGAAGAGAAGCTTCTGAATCTACAACATGAGTCGGCATTGTGCCTTTTCTATTTAATTCCGATGCAATTTCTGTGTTTCATCATCAATTACAATGTCAGAGGGTTACAGCAAACCTGAAGTGAAGCATCGGAATCTATAACTATTGTCACAGGAATGGTTCAAAACATAGACAGTAAGGAGAGTCAGTTTTCTTGTTCTCAAATCGGCATTGTGCCTTTTCTATTTAATTCCGATGAATCTCTGTGTTTCGTCGTCAATAAGAAGGTCAGACGGATACAGTAAACCTGTAGTGAAGCATTGGAATCTATAACTAGTGTCACAGGAATGGTTCAAAACATAGACAGTAAGATGAGTAAGTTTTCTTGTACTTAAGTCGGCATTGTGACTTTTGTATTTAATTCCGATGCAATTTATGTGTCTCATCATGAATAAGAAAGTCATGGGGATCCAGTAAACCTGAAGTGAAGAATCGGAACCTATAACTAGTGTCACAGGAATGGTTCAAAGCATAGACAGTATGGAGAGTCAGTTTTCTTTTACTTAAGTCGCCCATGTGCCTTATGTATTTAATTCCGATGCAATTTCTGTGTTTCATCGTCAATAAGAAAGTCGAAGGGAAACAGTAGACCTGAAATGAAGCATTGGAATCTATAAGTAGTGTCACAGGAATGGTTCAAAGCATAGACAGTAAGAAGAGTCAAATCTCTTGTACTTCAGTCGGCATTGTGCCCTTTCAATTTAATTCCGATGCAATTTCTGTGTTTCATTGTCAATAAGAATGTCCAAGGGGTCAGTAAACCAGACGTGAAACATCGGAATCTAAAACTGGTCTCACAAGAAAGGTTACATACATAGACAGTAAGAAGAGTCAGTCATCATGTACGTAAGTCGGCATTGTGCCTCTTTTAGTTAATTCCGATGCCATTTCTGTGTTTCATCGGCAATAAGCAGGTCCAAGGGATATAGTGAACCTGAAGTGAAGCAACGGAATCTAAAACTGGTCTCACAGTAAAGGTTCAAAACATTGACAGTAAGAAGAGTCAGTCTTCTTGTACTTAAGTCGGCATTGTGCCTTTTGTATTTAATTCCGATGCAATTTCTGTGTTTCATCGTCAACAAGAAAGCCACAGGGATACAGTAAACCTGAAGTGAAGCATCGGAATCTATAACTAGTGTCACAGGAATGGTTCAAAACATAGTCAATAAGGATAGTCAGTTTTCTTGTACTTAAGTCGGCATTGTACCTTTTGCATTTAATTCCGATGCAATCTGTGTTTCATCGTCAATAAGAAAGTCAGAGGGATACAGTAAACCTGAAGAGAAGCTTCTGAATCTACAACATGAGTCGGCATTGTGCCTTTTCTATTTAATTCCGATGCAATTTCTGTGTTTCATCATCAATTACAATGTCAGAGGGTTACAGCAAACCTGAAGTGAAGCATCGGAATCTATAACTATTGTCACAGGAATGGTTCAAAACATAGACAGTAAGGAGAGTCAGTTTTCTTGTTCTCAAATCGGCATTGTGCCTTTTCTATTTAATTCCGATGAATCTCTGTGTTTCGTCGTCAATAAGAAGGTCAGACGGATACAGTAAACCTGTAGTGAAGCATTGGAATCTATAACTAGTGTCACAGGAATGGTTCAAAACATAGACAGTAAGATGAGTAAGTTTTCTTGTACTTAAGTCGGCATTGTGACTTTTGTATTTAATTCCGATGCAATTTATGTGTCTCATCATGAATAAGAAAGTCATGGGGATCCAGTAAACCTGAAGTGAAGAATCGGAACCTATAACTAGTGTCACAGGAATGGTTCAAAGCATAGACAGTATGGAGAGTCAGTTTTCTTTTACTTAAGTCGCCCATGTGCCTTATGTATTTAATTCCGATGCAATTTCTGTGTTTCATCGTCAATAAGAAAGTCGAAGGGAAACAGTAGACCTGAAATGAAGCATTGGAATCTATAAGTAGTGTCACAGGAATGGTTCAAAGCATAGACAGTAAGAAGAGTCAAATCTCTTGTACTTCAGTCGGCATTGTGCCCTTTCAATTTAATTCCGATGCAATTTCTGTGTTTCATTGTCAATAAGAATGTCCAAGGGGTCAGTAAACCAGACGTGAAACATCGGAATCTAAAACTGGTCTCACAAGAAAGGTTCAATACATAGACAGTAAGAAGAGTCAGTCTTCATGTACGTAAGTCGGCATTGTGCCATTTTTAGTTAATTCCGATGCCATTTCTGTGTTTCATCGGCAATAAGCAGGTCCAAGGGATATAGTAAACCTGAAGTGAAACAACGGAATCTATAACTGGTCTCACAGGAAAGGTTCAAAACATTGACAGTAAGAAGAGTCAGTCTTCTTGTACTTAAGTCGGCATTGTGCCATTTGTATTTAATCCCAATGCAATTACTGTGTTTCATCGTTAAATAGATGTCCCAAGGGATACAGTGAACCAGAAGCGAATCATCGGAATCTAAAACTTGTCTCACAGGAAAGGTTCGAAACATAGACAGTAGGAAGAGTCAGTCTTCTTGTACTTAAGTCGGCATTGTGCCGTTTCTATTTAATTCCGATGCAATTTCTGTGTTTCATCGTCAATAAGAAGGTCCAATGGATACAGTAAACCTGAAGTGTACCATCGGAATCTAAAAGTGGTCTCACGGGAAAGGTTAAAAACATAGACGGTAAGAAGCGCCAGTCTTCTTTTACTTGAGTCGGCTTTGTGACTTTTGTATTTAATTCCGATGCAATTTCTGTGTTTCATCGTCAATAAGAATGTCAGAGGGATACAGTAAACCTGAAGTGAAGCATCCGAATCTGTAACTAGTGTCACAGGAATGGTTCAAAACATAGACAGGAAGAAGAGTCAGTCTTCTTGTACTTAAATCGTCATTGTGGCTTTTCTATTTAATTCCGATGCAATTTCTGTGTTTCAGCGTCACTAAGAAGGTGAGAGGGATGCAGTAATCCTAAAGTGAAGCATCGGAATGTCTAACTAGTGTCAGAGGAATGGTTCGAAATATTAGACAGTAAGAAGAGTCAGTTTTCCTGTACTTAAGTCGGCATTGTGCCATTTCTATTAAATTCCGACGCAATTTCTGTGTTTCATCGTCAATAAGAAGGTCAGAGGGATACAGTAAACCTGAAGTGAAGCATCAGAATCTATAACTAGTGTCACAGGAATGGTTCAAAACATAGACAGTAAGATGAGTCAGTTTTCTTGCACTTAAGTCGGCATTGTGCATTTACTATTTAATTCCGATGCAATTTCTGTTTTTCGTCGTCAATAAGAAGGTCCAAGGGATACAGTAATCCTGAAGTGAAGAATCGGAATCTAAAATCGGTCTCACAGGAAAGGTTCAAAACATAGACAGTAAGAAGAGTCAGTCTTGTTGTACTTAAGTCGACATTGTGCCTATTGTATTTAATATCGATGCAATTTCTGTGTTTCATCGTCAATAAGATGGTCCAAGGGATACAGTAAACCTGAGGTGAGCATCGGAATCTAAAACTGGTCTCACAGGAAAGGTTCAAAGCATAGACACTAAGAAGAGCAAGTCTTCTTGTACTGAAGTCGGCATAGTGCCTTTTTTATTTAATCCCGATGCAATTTCTGTGTTTCATCGTAAATAAGAAGGTCCAAGGGATACAGTAAACCTGAAGTAAAGCATCAAATGTAAAACTTGTCTCACAGGAAAGTTTCAAATCATAGACAATAAGTAGAGTATGTCTTCCTGTACTCAATTCGGCATTGTGCCGTTTGTATTTAATTCCGATGCACTTCTGTGTTTCATCGTCAATAAGAAGGTCAGAGGGATACAGTAAACCTGATCCGAAGCATCGGAATCTATAACTAGTGTCACAGAAATGGTTCAAAACATAGACAGTATAGAGAGTCAGTTGTCTTGTATTTAAGTCGGCATTGTGCGTTTTCTATTAAATTCCGATGCAATTTCTGTGTTGCATCGTCAATAAGAAGGTCAGAGGGATACAGTAAACCTGAAGTGAAGCATCGGAAACTATAACTAGTGTCACAGGAATGGTTCAAAACATAGACAGTAAGATGAGTCAGTTTTCTTGTACTTAAGTCGGCATTGTGCCTTTTGTATTTAATTCCGATGCAATCTGTGTTTCATCGTCAAAAAGAAAGTCAGAGGGATACAGTTAACCTGAAGTGAAGCATCGGAATCTATAACTAGTGTCACAATAGTGGTTCTAATCATAGACAGTAAGAAGAGTCAGTGTTCTTGTACTTGAGTCGGCATTCTGCCTATTCTATTTCATTCCGATGCAATTTCAGTGTTTCATCGTCAATAAGGAGGTCAGAGGGATACAGTAAACCTGAAGTGAAACATCGGAATCGAATCTATAACTAGAGTTACAGGAATGGTTCAAAACATAGACAGTAAGATGAGTCAGTTTTCTTGTACTTAAGTCTTCATTGTGCCTTTTGTATTTAATTCCGATGCAATTTCTGTGTGTCATCATCAATAAGAAAGTCAGGGGGATACAGTAAACCTGAAGTGAAGCATCGGAATCTATAACTAGTGTCACAGGAATGGTTCAAAGCATAGACAGTAAGGAGAGTCAGTTTTCTTGTTCTTAAGTCGGCATTGTGCCTTTTGTACTTAATTCAAATTCAATTTCTGTGTTTTATCGTCAATAAGAAAGTCAGAGTGATACAGTAGACCTGAAGTGAAGCATCGGAATCTATAAGTAGTGTCACAGGAATGGTTCAAAACGTAGACAGTAAGAAGAGTCAGTTCTCTTGTACATCAATCGGCATTGTGCATTTTATATTTAATTCCGATGCAATTTCTGTGTTTCATCGTCAATAAGAAGGTCAAAGGGATACAGTAAACCTGAAGTAAAGCGTCGGAATCTAAAACCGGTCTCACAGGAAAGGTTCAAAACATAGACAGTAAGAAGAGTCAGTTTTCTTGTACTTAAGTCGCCATAATTCAGATGCAATTTCTGTGTTTCATCGTCAATAAGAAGGTCAGAGGGATACAGTAAACCTGATCCGAAGCATCGGAATCTATAACTAGTGTCACAGAAATGGTTCAAAACATAGACAGTATAGAGAGTCAGTTGTCTTGTATTTAAGTCGGCATTGTGCGTTTTCTATTAAATTCCGATGCAATTTCTTTGTTTCATCGTCAATAAGAAGGTCAGAGGGATACAGTAAACCTGAAGTGAAGCATCGGAAACTATAACTAGTGTCACAGGAATGGTTCAAACATAGACAGTAAGATGAGTCAGTTTTCTTGTACTTAAGTCGGCATTGTGCCTTTTGTATTTAATTCCGATGCAATCTGTGTTTCATCGTCAAAAAGAAAGTCAGAGGGAGACAGTAAACCTTAAGTGAAGCATCGGAATCTTTAACTAGTGTCACAGGAATGGTTCAAAACGTAGACAGTAAGAATAGTCAGTTTTCTTGTACCTAAGTCGACATTGTGATTTTCGTATTTAATTCCGATGCAACTTCTGCGTTAAATCGTCAATAAGAAGGTCAGAGGGATACAGCAAACCTGAAGTGAAGCATCGGAATCAATAACTACTGTCACAGAAATGGTTCAAACATAGAGAGTAAGAAGAGTCAGTTTTCTTGTACCTAAGTCGGCATTGTGCGTTTTGTATTTAACTCCGATGCAATTTCTGAGTTTCATCGTGAATAAGTAGGTCAGAGGGATACAGTAAACCGGAAGTGAAGCATCGGAATCTATAACTAGTGTCACAGGAATGGTTCAAAACATAGACAGTAAGATGAGTCAGTTTTCTTGTACTTAAGTCGGCATTGTGCCTTTTGTATTTAATTCCGATGCAATTTCTGTGTTTAATCGTCAATAAGAAGGTCAGAGAGATACAGTAAACTTGAAGTGAAGCATCGGAAATTATAACTAGTGTCACAGGAATGGTTCAAAACATAGACAGTAAGATGAACCAGCCTTCTTGTAATTGAGTCGGCATTGTGCCTTTTGTATTTAATTCCGATGCAATTTCTGTGTTTTATCCTCAATAAGGAGGTCACAGGGATACAGTGAACCTGAAGTGAAGCATCGGAATCTATAACTAGTGTCACAGGAATGGTTCAAACATAGACAGTAAGAAGAGCCAGTCTTCATGTACTTGAGTCGGCATTGTTCCTTTTGTATTTAACTCCGATGCAATTTCTGAGTTTCATCGTGAATAAGTAGGTCAGATGGATACAGTAAATCGGAAGTGAAGCATCGGAATCTATAACTAGTGTCACAGGAATGGTTCAAAACATAGACAGTAAGATGAGTCAGTTTTCTTGTACTTAAGTCGGCATTGTGCCTTTTGTATTTAATTCCGATGCAATTTCTGTGTTTCTTCGTCAATAAGAAGGTCAGAGGGATACAGTAAACCTGAAATGAAGCATTGGAATCCATAACTACTTTAACCGGAATGGTTCAAATCATAGACAGTTAGAAGAGTCAGTTTTCTTGTACTTATGTCGGCATTGTGCCTTTTGTACTT
Organism: Schistocerca piceifrons; assembly: GCF_021461385.2. Taxonomy (NCBI): domain Eukaryota; kingdom Metazoa; phylum Arthropoda; class Insecta; order Orthoptera; family Acrididae; genus Schistocerca; species Schistocerca piceifrons. The sequence goes on along the minus strand of NW_025727432.1, from coordinate 72,212 downwards.
AATTCCGATGCAATTTCTGTGTTTCGTCGTCAATAAGAAGGTCCAAGGGATACACTGAACCTGAAGTGAAGCATCGAACCCTAAACCGGTCTCACAGGAAAGGTTCAAAACATAGACAGTAAGAAGAGCCAGTCTTCTTGTACTTGAGTCAGCATTGTGCCTTTTGTATTTAATTCCGATGCAATTTCTATGTTTCAGCCTCAATAAGGATGTCACAGGGATACAGTGAACCTGAAGTGAAGCATCATCATCTATAACTAGTGTCACAGGAATGGTTCAAACATAGAGAGTAAGAAGAGTCAGTCTTCTTGTACTTGGGTCGGCATTGTGCCACTTGTATTTAATTCCGATGCAATTTCTGTGTTTCATCGTGAACAAGAAGGTCAGAGGGATACAGTAAACCGAAAGTGAAGCATCGGAATCTATAACTAGTATCACAGGAATGGTTCAAAACATAGACAGTAAGAAGAGTCAGTTTTCTTGTACTTAAGTCGGCATTGTGCTTTTTGTATTTAATTCCGATGCAATTTCTGTGTTTCATCGTCAATAAGAAGGTCAGAAGGATACAGTAAACCTGAAGTGAAGCATCGGAATCTCTAACTAGTGTCACAGGAATGGTTCAAAACATAGACAGTAAGAAGAGTCCGTCTTCTTGTACTTAAGTCGGCATTGTGCGATTGTATTTAATTCCGATGCAATTTCTGTGTTTCATCGTCAATAAGAAAGTCGGAGGGATACAGTAAACCTGAAGTAAAGCAGCGGAATCTTTAACTAGTGTCACAGGAATGGTTCAAAACATATACAGTAAGAATAGTCAGATTATTTGTACTTAAGTCGGCATTGTGATTTTCGTATTTAATTCCGATACAATTTCTGTGTTACATCGTCAATAAGAAGGTCAGAGGGATACAGCAAACCTGAAGTGAAGCATCGGAATCAATAACTACTGTCACAGAAATGGTTCAAAACATAGACAGTAAGAAGAGTCAGTTTTCTTGTACCTAAGTCGGCATTGTGCCTTTTGTATTGAATTCCGATGAAATCTCTGTGTTTAATCGTTAATAAGGAAGTCAGAGCGATACAGTTAACCTGAAGTGAAGGATCGGAATCTATAAGTAGTGTCACAGGAGTGGTTCTAATCATAGACAGTAAGAAGAGTCAGTTTTTTTGTACTTAAGTCGGCATTGTGCCTTTTGTATTTAATTCCGATGCAATTTCTGTGTTTCATCGTCAATAAGAAGGGCAAAGGCATACAGTAAACTTGAAGTGAAGCATCCGAAACTATAACTAGTGTCACAGTAATGGTTGATAACATAGACAGTAAGATGAGTCACTTTTCTTGTACTTAAGTCGGCACTGTGCCTTTTCTATTTAATTCCGATGTAATTTCTGTGTTTCATCATCAATAAGAAGGTCAGAGGGAAACAGTAAACCTGAAGTGAAGCAACGGAATCTATAACTAGTGTCACAGGAATGGTACAAAGCATAGACAGTAAGATGAGCCAGCCTTCTTGTACTTGAGTCGGCATTGTACCTTTTCTATTTAATTCCGATGCAATTTCTGTGTTTCATCGTCAATAAGGAGGTTAGAGGGATACAGTGAACCTGAAGTGAAGCATCGGAATCTATAACTAGTGTCACAGGAATGATTCAAAACATAGACAGTAAGAAGAGCTGGTCTTCTTGTACTTGAGTCGGCATTGTGCCTTTTGTATTTAATTCCGATGCCATTTCTGTGTTTCACGGTCAATACGAAGGTCAAAGGGATACAGTAAACCTGAAGCGAAGCATCGGAATCTGTAACTAGTGTCACAGGAATGGTTCAAACCATAGACAGTAAGAAGAGTCAGTTTACTTGTACTTAATTCGGCATTGTGCCTTTTGTATTTAATTCCGATGCAATTTCTGTATTTCATCGTCTATAAGAAGGTCAGAGGGATACAGTAAACCTGAAGTGAAGCATCGGAATCTATAACTAGTGTCACCGGAATGGTTCAAAACATAGACAGTAAGAAGAGTCAGTTTTCTTGTACTTACGTCGGCATTGTGCTTTTTGTATTTAATTCCGATGCAATATCTGTATTTCATCGTCAATAAGAAGGTCAGAGTGATACAGTAAACCTGAAGTGAAGCATCGGAATCTGTAACTAGTGTCACAAGAAAGTTTCGAAACATAGACAGTAAGAAGAGTCAGTCTTCTTGTACTTAAGTCGGCATTGTGCCTTTTGTATATAGTTCCGATGCAATTTCTGTGTTTCATCGTCAATAAGAAGGTCAGAGGGATACAGTAAACCTGAAGTGAGGCATCGGAATTTATAGCTAGTGTCACAGGAATGGTTCAAAACATAGACAGTAAGAAGAGTCAGTTTACTTGTACTTCAGTCGGCATTGTGCCTTTTGGATTTAATTCCGATGCAATTTCTGTATTTCATCGTCAATAAGAAGGTCAGAGGGATACAGTAAACCTGAAGTGAAGCATCGGAATCTATAAGTAGTGTCACAGGAATCGTTAAAACATAGACAGTAAGAAGAGTCAGTTTTCCTGTACTTAAGTCGGCATTGTGCCCTTTGTATTTAATTCCGATGCAATTTCTGTCTTTCATCGACAACAAGAAGGTCAGAGGGATACAGTAAACCTGAAGTGAAGCATCAGAATCTGTTAATAAAGTCACAGGAGTGGTTCAAAACATAGACAGTAAGAAGAGTCAGTTTTCTTGTACTTAAATCGGCATTGTGCCTTTTGTATTTAATTCCAATTCATTTTTCTGTGTTTCATCGTCAATAAGAAGGGCAGAGGGATACAGTAAACCTGATGTGAAGCAACGGAATCTATAACTGTTGTCACAGGAATGGTTCAATACATAGACAGTAAGATGAGCCAGCCTTCTTGCACTTGAGTCGGCATTGTGCCTTTTGTATTTAATTCCGATGCAATTTCTGTGTTTCATCGTCAATATGGAGGTTAGAGGGATACAGTGAACCTGACGTGAAGCATCGGAATCTATAACTAGTGTCACAGGAATGGTTCAAAACATAGACAGCAAGAAGAGCCGGTCTTCTTGTACTTGACTCGGCATTGGGCTTTTTGTATTTAATTCCGATGTAATTTCTGTGTTTCATCGTCAATAGGAAGGTCAGAGGGATACAGTGCACCTGAAGTGAAGCAACGGAATCTGTAACTAGTGTCACAGGAATGGTTCAGAACATAAGCAGTAAGATGAGCCAGCCTTCTTGTACTTATGTCGGCATTGTGCCTATTGCATTTAATTCCGATGCAATTTCTGTGTTTCATCGTCAATAAGAAAGTCAGAGGTATACAGTAAACCTTAAGTGAAGCATCGGAATCTATAACTAGTGTCACAGGAATGGTACAAACATAGACAGTAAGAAGAGTCAGTTTTCATGTACATAAGTCGGCATTGTGATTTTTGTATTTAATTCCGATGCAATTTCTGTGTTTCATCGTCAATAAGAAGGTCAGAGGGATACAGTAAACCTGAAGTGAAGCATCGGAATGTATAACTAGTGTCACAGGAATGGTTCAAAACGTAGATACTAAAAAGAGTCAGTTTTCTTATACTGAAGTCGCCATTGTGCCTTTTGTATTTAATTCCGATGCAATTTTTGTGTTTCTTCGTCTATAAGAAGGTCAGAGGGATACAGTAACCCCGAAGTGAAGCATCGGAAACTATAACTAGTGTCAAAGGAATGGTTCAAAACATAGACAGTAAGAAGAGTCATTTTACGTGTACTTAAGTCGGCATTGTGCCTTTTGTATTTAATTCCGATGCATTTTCTGTGTTTCATCGTCAATAAGAAGGTCTGAGGGATACAGTAGACCAGAAGTGAGGCATCGAAATCTATAACTAGTGTCACAGGAAAGTTTCAAAACATAGACTGTAAGAAGAGTCAGTCTTCTTGTACTTAAGTCGGCATTGTGCCTTTTGTATATAGTTCCGATGCAATCTCTGTGTTTCATTGTCAATAAGACGGTCAGAGGGATACAGTAAACCTGAAGTGAAGCATCGGAATCAATAACTACTGTCACACAAAAGGTTCAAAACATAGACAGTAGGAAGAGTCAGTTTTCTTGTACCTAAGACGGTATTGTGCGTTTTGTATTTAATTCCGATGCAATTTTTGTGTTTCATCGTCAATAAGAAGGTCAGACGGATACAGTGAACCGAAGTGAAGCATCGGAATCTAAAACCGGTCTCACAGGAAAGGTTCAAAACGTAGACAATAAGAAGAGCCAGTCTTCTTGTACTTGAGTCGGCATTGTGCCTTTTGTATTGAATTCCGATGAAATCTCTGTGTTTAATCGTTAATAAGGAAGTCAGAGGGATACAGTTAACCTGAAGTGAAGGATCGGAATCTATAACTAGTGTCACAGGAGTGGTTCTAATCATAGACAGTAAGAAGAGTCAGTTTTTTTGTTCTTAAGTCGGCATTGTGCCTTTTGTATTTAATTCCGATGCAATTTCTGTGTTTCATCGTCAATAAGAAGGGCAAAGGCATACAGTAAACTTGAAGTGAAGCATCCGAAACTATAACTAGTGTCACAGTAATGGTTGAAAACATAGACAGTAAGATGAGTCACTTTTCTTGTACTTAAGTCGGCACTGTGCCTTTTCTATTTAATTCCGATGTAATTTCTGTGTTTCATCATCAATAAGAAGGTCAGAGGGAAACAGTAAACCTGAAGTGAAGCAACGGAATCTATAACTAGTGTCACAGGAATGGTTCAAAACATAGACAGTAAGATGAGCCAGCCTTCTTGTACTTGAGTCGGCATTGTACCTTTTCTATTTAATTCCGATGCAATTTCTGTGTTTCATCGTCAATAAGGAGGTTAGAGGGATACAGTGAACCTGAAGTGAAGCATCGGAATCTATAACTAGTGTCACAGGAATGATTCAAAACATAGACAGTAAGAAGAGCTGGTCTTCTTGTACTTGAGTCGGCATTGTGCCTTTTGTATCTAATTCCGATGCCATTTCTGTGTTTCACGGTCAATACGAAGGTCAGAGGGATACAGTAAACCTGAAGCGAAGCATCGGAATCTATAACTAGTGTCACAGGAATGGTTCAAAACATAGACAGCAAGAAGAGTCAGTTTACTTGTACTTAATTCGGCATTGTGCCTTTTGTATTTAATTCCGATGCAATTTCTGTATTTCATCGTCTATAAGAAGGTCAGAGGGATACAGTAAACCTGAAGTGAAGCATCGGAATCTATAACTAGTGTCACCGGAATGGTTCAAAACATAGACAGTAAGAAGAGTCAGTTTTCTTGTACTTACGTCGGCATTGTGCTTTTTGTATTTAATTCCGAAGCAATATCTGTGTTTCATCGTCAATAAGAAGGTCAGAGTGATACAGTAAACCTGAAGTGAAGCATCGGAATCTGTAACTAGTGTCACAAGAAAGTTTCGAAACATAGACAGTAAGAAGAGTCAGTCTTCTTGTACTTAAGTCGGCATTGTGCCTTTTGTATATAGTTCCGATGCAATTTCTGTGTTTCATCGTCAATAAGAAGGTCAGAGGGATACAGTAAACCTGTAGTGAGGCATCGGAATCTATAGCTAGTGTCACAGGAATGGTTCAAAACATAGACAGTAAGAAGAGTCAGTTTACTTGTACTTCAGTCGGCATTGTGCCTTTTGGATTTAATTCCGATGCAATTTCTGTATTTCATCGTCAATAAGAAGGTCAGAGGGATACAGTAAACCTGAAGTGAAGCATCGGAATCTATAAGTAGTGTCACAGGAATCGTTAAAACATAGACAGTAAGAAGAGTCAGTTTTCCTGTACTTAAGTCGGCATTGTGCCCTTTGTATTTAATTCCGATGCAATTTCTGTCTTTCATCGACAACAAGAAGGTCAGAGGGATACAGTAAACCTGAAGTGAAGCATCAGAATCTGTTAATAAAGTCACAGGAGTGGTTCAAAACATAGACAGTAAGAAGAGTCAGTTTTCTTGTACTTAAATCGGCATTGTGCCTTTTGTATTTAATTCCAATTCATTTTTCTGTGTTTCATCGTCAATAAGAAGGGCAGAGGGATACAGTAAACCTGATGTGAAGCAACGGAATCTATAACTGTTGTCACAGGAATGGTTCAATACATAGACAGTAAGATGAGCCAGCCTTCTTGCACTTGAGTCGGCATTGTGCCTTTTGTATTTAATTCCGATGCAATTTCTGTGTTTCATCGTCAATAAGGAGGTTAGAGGGATACAGTGAACCTGACGTGAAGCATCGGAATCTATAACTAGTGTCACAGGAATGGTTCAAATCATAGACAGCAAGAAGAGCCGGTCTTCTTGTACTTGACTCGGCATTGGGCTTTTTGTATTTAATTCCGATGTAATTTCTGTGTTTCATCGTCAATAGGAAGGTCAGAGAGATACAGTGCACCTGAAGTGAAACAACGGAATCTGTAACTAGTGTCACAGGAATGGTTCAGAACATAAGCAGTAAGATGAGCCAGCCTTCTTGTACTTATGTCGGCATTGTGCCTATTGCATTTAATTCCGATGCAATTTCTGTGTTTCATCGTCAATAAGAAAGTCAGAGGTATACAGTAAACCTTAAGTGAAGCATCGGAATCTATAACTAGTGTCACAGGAATGGTACAAACATAGACAGTAAGAAGAGTCAGTTTTCATGTACATAAGTCGGCATTGTGATTTTTGTATTTAATTCCGATGCAATTTCTGTGTTTCATCGTCAATAAGAAGGTCAGAGGGATACAGTAAACCTGAAGTGAAGCATCGGAATGTATAACTAGTGTCACCGGAATGGTTCAACACGTAGATACTAAAAAGAGTCAGTTTTCTTATACTGAAGTCGCCATTGTGCCTTTTGTATTTAATTCCGATGCAATTTCTGTGTTTCTTCGTCTATAAGAAGGTCAGAGGGATACAGTAACCCCGAAGTGAAGCATCGGAAACTATAACTAGTGTCACAGGAATGGTTCAAAACATAGACAGTAAGAAGAGTCATTTTACTTGTACTTAAGTCGGCATTGTGCCTTTTGTATTTAATTCCGATGCATTTTCTGTGTTTCATCGTCAATTAGAAGGTCTGAGGGATACAGTAGACCAGAAGTGAGGCATCGAAATCTATAACTAGTGTCACAGGAAAGTTTCAAAACATAGACTGTAAGAAGAGTCAGTCTTCTTGTACTTAAGTCGGCATTGTGCCTTTTGTATATAGTTCCGATGCAATCTCTGTGTTTCATTGTCAATAAGACGGTCAGAGGGATACAGTAAACCTGAAGTGAGGCATCGGAGTCTATAACTAGTGTCACAGGAATGGTTCAAAACATAGACAGTAAGAAGAGTCAGTTTACTTGTACTTAAGTCGGCATTGTGCCTTTTGGATTTAATTCCGATGCAATTTCTGTGTTTCATCGTGAATAAGAAGGTCAGAGGGATACAGTAAACCTGAAAAGAAGCATCGAAATCTATAAGTAGTGTCACAGGAATGGTTAAAAACATAGACAGTAAGAAGAGTCAGTTTTCCTGTACTTAAGTCGGCATTGTGCCCTTTGTATTTAATTCCGATGCAATATCTGTGTTTCATCCTCAATCAGAAGTTGAGAGGGATACAGTAAACCTGAAGTGAAGCATCGTTATCTGTAACTAGTGTCACAGAAATGGTTCAAAACATAGACAGTAAGAAGAGTCAGTTTTCTTGTACTTAAGTAGGAATTGTGCCTTTTGTATTGAATTCCGATGCATTTTTCTGTGTTTCATCGTCTATAAGAAGTTCAGAGAGATACAGTAAAACTGAAGTATAGCATCTGAATCTATAACTAGTATCACAGGAGTGGTTCAAAACATAGACAGTAAGAAGAGTCAGTTTTCTTGTACTTAAGCCGGCATTGTGCCTTTTCTATTTAATTCCAATGCATTTTCTGTGTTTCATCGTCAATAAGAAGGTCAGAGGGATACAGTAAACCTGAAGGGAGGCATCGGAATCTATAATTATTGTCACAGGAGTGGTTCAAAACATAGACAGTAAGAAGAGTCAGTTTTCTTGTTCTTAAGTCGGCATTGTGCCTTTTGTATTTAATTCCGATGCAGCTTCTGTGTGTCATCGTCAATAAGAAGGTCACAGGTGTACAGTAAACCTGAAGTGAAGCATCGGAAACTATACGTAGTGTCACAGGTATGGTTCAAAACATAGACAGTAAGAAGAGTCAGTTTTCTTGTACTTAAGTCGGCATTATGCCATTTCTATTTAATTCCGATGCAATTTCTGTGTTTCATCGTCAATAAGAAGGTCAGAGGGATACAGTAAACCTGAAGTAAGCAACGGAATCTATAAGTAATGTCACAGGAACGGTTCAAAACATAGACAGTAAGATGAGCCAGCCTTCTTGTACTTGAGTCGGCATTGTGCCTTTTGTATTTAATTCCGATGCAATTTCTGTATTTCATCGTCAATAAGGAGGTTAGAGGGATACAGTGAACCTGAAGTGAAGCATCGGAATCTATAACTAGTGTCACAGGAATGGTTCAAAACATAGACAGTAAGAAGAGTCATTTTTCTTGTACTTAAGTCGGCATTGTGCCTTTTGTATTTAATTCCGATGCAATTTCTGAGTTTCATCGTCAATAAGAAGGTCAGAGGGATACAGTAAACCTGAAGTGAAACATCATAATCTATAACTAGTGTCACAGGAATGGTTCAAAACATAGACAGTAAGAAGAGTCAGTTTACTTGTACTTAAGTCGGCATTGTGCCTTTTGTATTTAATTCTGATGCAATTTCTGTGTTTCATCGTCAATAAGTAGGTCAGAGGGATACAGTAAACCTGAAGTGAAGCATCAGAATCTATAACTAGTGTCACAGGAATGGTTCAAAACATAGACAGTAAGAAGAGTCAGTTTTCTTGTACTTAAGTCGGCATTGAGCCTTTTGTATTTAATTCCAATGCAATTTCTGTGTTTCATCGTCAATAAGTAGGTCAGAGGGATACAGTAAACCTGAAGTGAAGCACCGGAATCTATAACTAGAGTCAGAGGAAAGGTTCAAAACATAGACAGTAAGAAGAGTCAGTCTTCTTGTACTTAAGTCGGCATTGTGCCTTTTGTATTTAATTCCGATGCCATTTCTGTGTTTCATCGTCAATAAGGTCAGAGGGATACAGTAATCGTGAAGATAAGCATCGGAATCTATAACTAGTATCACAGGAATGGTTCAAAACATAGGCAGTATGAAGAGTTAGTTTACTTGTACTTAAGTCGGCATTGTGCCTTTTGTGTTTAATTCCGATGCAATTTCTGTGTTTCATCATCAATAAGAAGGTCCAAGGGATAGAGTAAACCTGAAGTCAAGCATCGGAATCTAAAACTGGTCTCACAGGAAAGGTTAAAACATAGACAGTAAGAACAGCCAGTCTTCCTGTACTTGAGTCGTCAAAGTGCCTTTTGTATATATTTCCGATGCAATTTCTGTGATTCATCGTCAATGAGAAGGTCAGAAGGAGACAGTAAACCTGAAGTGAAGCATCGTAATCTATAACTAGTGTCACAGGAATGGTTCAAAACATAGACAGTAAGAAGAGTCAGTTTTCCTATACTTATGTCGGCATTGTGCCTTTTGTATTTAATTCCAATGCAATTTCTGTGTTTCATCGTCAATAAGAAGGTCAGAGGGATACAGTAAACCTCAAGTGATGCATCGGAATCCATAACTAGTGTCACAGGAATGGTTCAAATCATAGACAGTAAGAAGAGTCAGTTTTCTTGGACTTAACCCGCCATTGTGCCTTTTCTATTTAATTCCGATGCAATTTCTGTGTTTCGTCGTCAAAAAGAAGGTCCAAGGGATACAGTATACCTGAAGTGAAGCATCGGAATCTAAAACCGGTCTCACAGGTAAGGTTCAAAACATAGACAGTAAGAAGAGCTAGTCTTCTTGTACTTGAGTCGGCATTGTGCTTTTTGTATTTAATTCCGATGCAATTTCTGTGTTTCATCGTGAATAAGACGGTCAGAGGGATACAGTGTACCTGAAGTGAAGCATCGGAATCTATAACTAGTGTCACAGGAATGGTTCAAAACATAGACAGTAAGAAGAGTCAGTTTTCTTCTACTTAAGTCGGCATTGTGCCTCTTCTATATAATTCCGATGCAATTTCTGTGTTTCGTCGTCAATAAGAAGGGCCAAGGGATACAGTAAACCTGAAGTGAAGCATCGGAATCTAGAACCGGTCTCATAGGAAAGGTTCAAAACATAAACAATAAGAAGAGCCAGTCTTCATGTACTTGAGTCGGCATTGTGCCTTTTGTATTTAATTCCGATGCAATTTCTGTGTTTCATCGTCAATAAGGTCAGAGGGATACAGTGTTAGTAGGCTGTTTATGTTTTCTCTATATAAGTAGGCTGTTTATGTTTTCTTATTGGCAACGTTACGTAGCGCTAAATATGAAAATCACTGGCTGTGCTGTGTGCAGTCTGTGGCTGCTTTGCAGTGTTGTAATACTCGCCATTGTAGTGTTAGGCAGCTGGCTGTGAACAGCGCGTAGCGTTGCGCAGTTGGAGGTGAGCCGCCAGCAGTGGTGGTTGTGGGGAGAGAGATGGCGGAGTTTTGAAATTTGTCATGAACTGTGAGAGCTTTGAATGATGTATTTGGTATGAGATCATGATTTTCAAAGTACGTTTGAGGTAGGAGACACTATTTAAATGAGCACAGAATTCTTTTTAGGTTTTGAAATTATTGCAGAAAGCTACGACGTTTTTGAGATTTGACTGAGGTGTTATGATGTTATTATTAATACGACGATGTGTACCATGCTGTTGAGGTATGTTTATGATCAATAAGATGATGCTACGGTATATGAGGAATAAGAAGTATGTTGGAAACCAAGAATCGTGCTTTAAGAGTTATGAAATGTGCGTAAATGCGTGACGGTATCACAATGCTGACGAATATATTATTTGGACACTTATATTTATAGGATTTTCTTTCTACAGATTTGCAACGCTAATTCTTGACCTGTGAAATATTTTTATGTGAGACTGTCACTGTACAGGAAACTGCTGTCGTAAATATTTCCGTAAGAAAGTTAAGTGACCACCTGCACGTTATGCGTCGCGGGCACCCACCTGGGCGACAGCTGCCCGAAAAAAAGCCATTAGCCTTTCAGCGGCACAGGTAGAAAAAAAAAAAGGGGAGTCAATTGTCCACGCTATTGACATTTCCTTGTTGAAAGCGTACTGTGCCACTCGTAATTTATGATATTTACTAAAATGCCTAATGAAATGATTAGAAACATTTTAAATCTATTGTCCTTGTAGTTAAGAGATTGCTCATTTTGTTTAATATCTGGTTTCCAGCTGAGTTGCAGCATTGGGTTTATAAAATAAACTTAAATGCATCTGCTAATGTGAACACTTTCTGTCAACAGATTTATTAAATAAGTATTTTCTGATCCACATTCTTGGAAAAAGGAGCTCTTGGAATGGAGAGAACAATAAGAAGGGACTAATAACAGTAACTGCATCTATAATTTTCTTTTCAAGTACTTGGTAATTTCTTTTGTAGAATAATTTGTTGTGCACCACTTTAATTACATAGACATTAAGATGTGATTATACATTTCCCTTATCTGCATTGTTATCTTTAGTGTACTATTTTTTCTGCTTGAGCTATGTCATGTTTACATATAAGTTACTGCTGTTTGCCAGGTATAGTGTTACTGAATTTGACTTTGTGTTCCTCTGCTAAGCCAGTTTTACTACTCATTTATTTTTCTTGTTGCTGCACATTGGCTCATATTAGTTGTAATGTTGCATTGCTTGGTAATTTAGATTTACTGTAGCTTGATTTGCAATTTTCCATTTTTTTGGTCATTGCTGTTTGTGTTACTTATTTTGTGTTGCTGCATTGCCTCGTCCCTTAGTTTAGCATCTGAGTTCAGTAGATTTAAGTTAGCTTAAGAGGGGGTAGCCTCTAAGAGAATGAGTTGCGATGAATTGGAAGAAATGCATTGAGAAGTTATACGAAAAAAAGTACAGAAAACAGGTTTAGGTAGAATTTTCTTGGGAATAAATGTTGAGGTAAGAAATGTGTGAAAATATAAATACAGACAGCATGCTTAGATAGAATTTTTTTGGTGGAAACAAAGGATGAAATAAGAGGAAAGATATATGAAGTTTTGAGTTGGACTGCAGTACCACATGTTACACTGAAAACGAACCCTATCCTTTCGTATTGGTGTTATCCCACTATGTGTTTGTGTATCCTTGTGTATTTGTGTTTTTCCTGTCTTTATGTGTTTAGCTAATACGATTTATGTTGTAGAATTTTTCTATTACTAATCTACATTCACTATGATGAGGAATACTGTTATCCTCAAATGTAATTGGCATTAATAATATGTTATGTACCTTGTAAATATGCTTAGACATTATTTGTTCTGTTTTGTTTTAATGCTCACGTGTGAAGTTGATGTTTCAAAATTTATTCTGATCTTTTATGTATCTACTTATCTCATAATTCCTGTAACATTGATGTACATGTTTATTTCTATTCTGTTGTAAAGCCAGTACTACAAATGTTATCTGTATTGTTTTGTTCTTTAATGATGTATTTTGTACCTTTGTTATTTTCTTCGTATGTTATAAAATTGTAATTGACACCAGTTCATCTTATTATAAACTTGTAAGTTACATTTCACTGCACACGTTTCTGTTGGTCATAGTATATGGACAATATGTGAGAAGTAGGGACTGTTAGTGTTTGCACGTGTGTTACTAATTCAACAAGGGACTGGATAACAGCATTGTTGGTTCTAAGGACAGTTACGAAAACTTTGTGAGTGCACAAGTGGTGGTTTATGGACTTGCTATATTATCCGCAAGACTCTTCAATGGTGATTGTGCACCTGCACAGTCACAACAGATGGCTGCTGGCCGTCTCTACAAGGACTACAGCAGGTCTGCACCTTTGATGACTCACCAATACCATTATTTCTACAAGGCCTGCAGTGGGTCTGCACCTCTGGTAGCCCACTAATACCGTAACCTCTACCAGGACTGCAGTGGGTCTGCTCTGTGATGACCTACCTACCAATATTCTTCAAAACGTCGAATGACTCTGCTGTGGGTTTGCTCTGTTGTGGAACATTACCTGTGTGCATGTCGAGAGTCAGCGCTGTCTTTCAGTTGGAAGGACAACAGTACTTCTTCAAGACGGCATGGAAATCGACTACTTCCGTGTGCATTGTCTTTTACTGCTCAGACTTTGATAAAAGAAAGGGCAGTTTTACTGTGATGAATGATCAGGACTGTCTTTATGGACTGTGAGTAAATTTTAGCTTTTGACCAACATTGTATCGATATGTGTGTGCATTTGATATCTTAGTTATTGTAATTATGAAAAATTTTATCAAAACATTATTGCCCACTGCCCAAAAATATTTTGTAAAATTTTTTGTGGGGAGCATGGGGGCTATGTAAGTAGGCTGTTTATGTTTTCTCTATGTAAGTAGGCTGCTTATGTTTTCTTATTGGCAACGTTACGTAGCGCTCAATATGAAAATCACTGGCTGTGCTGTGTATTGTCTGTGGCTGCTTTGCATTGTTGTAATCCTCGCCATTGTAGTGTTAGGCAGCTGGCAGTGAACAGCGCGTAGCGTTGCGCAATTGGAGGTGAGCCGCCAACAGTGATGGAAGTGGGGAGAGAGATGGCGGAGTTTTGAAATGTGTCATGAACTGCTATATTTATATATGATGATATCAAGGTAAATACATTGTTTGTTCTCTATTAATATCTTTCATTTGCTAACTATCCCTATCAGTAGTTAGTGCCTTCAGTAGTTTGAATCTTTTATTTAAATGCTGTAGTGGCGCTCGCTGTATTGCAGTAGCTTGAATAGCGAAGATTTTTGTGAGGTAAGTGTTTTGTGAAAGGTATAGTTTACTGTTAGTCAGGGCCCTTACTTTTCTAGGGATTATTGAAAGTCAGATTGCGTTGCGCTAACTAAATATTGTGTGTCAGTTTAAGGACAGTCATGTATAATTGTTCAAAAAAGGGGACGTTTCAACAGTAAACCTGAAGTGAACCATCGGAATCTATAACTAGTGTCACAGGAATGGTTCAAAACATAGACAGTAAGAACAGTCAGTTCTCTTGTACTTAAGTCGGCGTTGTGCCTTTTGTATTTAGTTCCCATGCAATTTCTGTGTTTCATCGTCAATAAGAAGGTCAGAGGGATAGAGTAAACCTGAAGTGAAGCATCGGAACCTATAACTAGTGTCACAGGAATGGTTCAAAACATAGACAGTAAGAAGAGTCAGTTTTCTTGTACTTAAGTCGGCATTGCGCCTTTTGTATTTAATTCCGATGCAATTTCTGTGTTTCATCGTCAATACCAAGGTCCGAGGGATACAGTAAACCTGAAGTGAACCATCGGAATCTATAACTAGTGTCACAGGAATGGTTCAAAACATAGACAGTAAGAAGAGTCAGTTTTCTTGCACTGAAATCGGCATTGTGCCTTTTGTATTTAATTCCCGTGCAATTTCTGTGTTTCATCGTCAATAAGAAGGTCAGAGGGATAGAGTAAACCTGAAGTGAAGCATCGGAACCTATAACTAGTGTCACAGGAATGGTTCAAAACATAGACAGTAAGAAGAGTCAGTTTTCTTGTACTTAAGACGGCATTGTGCCTTTTCTATTTAATTCCGATACAATTTCTGTGTTTCATCGTCAATAAGGTCAGAGGGATACAGTAAACCTAAAATGAAGCATCGGCAACTATAACTAGTGTCACAGGAATGGTTCAAGACATAGACAGTAAGAAGAGTCAGTTTACTTGTACTTAATTCGGCATTGTGCCTTTTCTATTTAATTCCGATGCAATTTCTGTGTTTCACCAACAATAAGAAGGTCAGAGGGAAACAGTAAACCTGAAGTGAAGCAACGGAATCTATAACTAGTGATACAGGAATGGTTCAAAACATAGACAGTAAGATGAGCCAGCCTTCTTGTACTTGAGTCGGCATTGTGCCTTTTCTATTTAATTCCGATGCAAATTCTGTGTTTCATCGTCAATAAGGAGGTTAGAGGGATACAGTGAACCTCAAGTGAAGCATCGGAATCTATAACTAGTGTCACAGGAATGGTTCAAAACATAGACAGTAAGAAGAGCCGGTCTTCTTGTACTTGAGTCGGCATTGTGCCTTTTGTATTTAATTCCGATGCAATTTCTGTGTTTCATCGTCAATAAGAAGGTCAGAGGGATACAGTAAACCTGAAGTGAACCATCGGAATCTATAACTAGTGTCACAGGAATGTTTCAAAACATAGACAGTGAGAAGAGTCAGTTTTCTTGTACATAAGTCGGCATTGTGATTTTTGTATTTAATTCCGATGCAATTTCTGTGTTTCATCGTCAATAAGAAGGTCAGATGGATACAGTAAACCTGAAGTGAACCATCGGAATCTATAACTAGTGTCACAGGAATGGTTCAAAACATAGACAGTAAGAAGAGTCAGTTTTCTTGTACTTGAGTTGGCATTGTGCCTTTTCTATTTAATTCCGATGCAATTTCTGTGTTTCATCATCAATAAGAAGGTCAGAGGGAAACAGTAAACCTGAAGTGAAGCAAAGGAATCTATAACTAGTGTCACAGGAATGGTTCAAAACATAGACAGTAAGATGAGCCAGCCTTCTTGTACTTGAGTCGGCATTGTGCCTTTTCTATTTAATTCCGATGCAATTTCTGTGTTTCATCGTCAATAAGGAGGTTAGAGGGATACAGTGAACCTGAAGTGAAGCATCGGAATCTATAACTAGCGTCACAGGAATGATTCAAAACATAGACGGTAAGAAGAGATGGTCTTCTTGTACTTGAGTCGGCATTGTGCCTTTTGTATTTGATTCCGATGCAATTTCTGTGTTTCATCGTCAATAAGAAGGTCAGAGGGATACAGTAAACCTGAAGTGAAGCATCGGAATCTATAACTAGTGTCACAGGAGTGGTTCAAAACATAGACAAAAAGAAGAGTCAGTTATCTTATACATAAGTCGGCATTGTGATTTTTGTATTTAATTCCGATGCAATTTCTGTGTTTCATCGTCAATAAGAAGGTCAGATGGATACAGTAAACCTGAAGTGAAGCATCGGAATCTGTAACTAGTGTCACAGGAATGGTTCAAAACATAGACAGTAAGAAGAGTAACTTTACTTGTACTTAATTCGGCATTGTGCCTTTTGTATTTAATTCCGATGCAATTTCTGTATTTCATCGTCTATAAGAAGGTCAGAGGGATACAGTAAACCTGAAGTGAAGCATCGGAATCTATAACTAGTGTCACCGGAATGGTTCAAAACATAGACAGTAAGAAGAGTCAGTTTTCTTGTACTTACGACGGCATTGTGCCTTTTGTATTTAATTCCGATGCAATATCTGTGTTTCATCGTCAATAAGAAGGTCAGAGTGATACAGTAAACCTGAAGTGAAGCATCGGAATCTGTAACTAGTGTCACAGGAAAGTTTCAAAACATAGACAGTAAGAAGAATCAGTCTTCTTGTACTTAAGTCGGCATTGTGCCTTTTTTATATAGTTCCGATGCAATTTCTGTGTTTCATCGTCAATAAGGTCAGAGGGATACAGTAAACCTGAAGTGAGGCATCGGAATCTATAACTAGTGTCACAGGAATGGTTCAAAACATAGACAGTAAGAAGAGTCAGTTTACTTGTACTTAAGTCGGCATTGTGCCTTTTGGATTTAATTCCGTTGCAATTTCTGTGTTTCATCGTCATTAAGAAGGTCAGAGGGATACAGTAAACCTGAAGTGAAGCATCGGAATCTATAAGTAGTGTCACAGGAATGGTTAAAAACATAGACAGTAAGAAGAGTCAGTTTTCCTGTACTTAAGTCGGCATTGTGCCCTTTGTATTTAATTCCGATGTAATTTCTGTCTTTCATCGACAACAAGAAGGTCAGAGGGATACAGTAAACCTGAAGTTAAGCATCAGAATCTGTTAATTATGTCACAGGAGTGGTTCAAAACATAGACAGGAAGAAGAGTCAGTTTTCTTGTACTTAAATCGGCATTGTGCCTTTTGTATTTAATTCCGATTCATTTTTCTGTGTTTCATCGTCAATAAGGAGGTCAGAGGGATACAGTAAACCTGAAGTGAAGCATCGGAATCTATAACTAGTGTCACAGGAGTGGTTCAAATCATAGACAGTAAGAAGAGTCAATTTTCTTGTTCTTAAGTCGGCATTGTGCCTTTTGTATTTAATTCCGATGCTGTTTCTGTGTGTCATCGTCAATAAGAACGTCAGAGGGATACAGTAAACCTGAAGTGAAGCATCGGAAACTATATCTAGTGTCACAGGAATGGTTCAAAACATAGACAGTAAGAAGAGTCCGTTTTCTTGTACTTAAGTCGGCATAGTGCCTTTTCTATTTAATTCCGATGCAATTCCTGTGTTTCATAGTCAATAAGAAGGTCAGAGGGATATAGTAAACCTGAAGTGAAGCAACGGAATCTATAACTGTTGTCACAGGAATGGTTCAAAACATAGACAGTAAGATGAGCCAGCCTTCTTGTACTTGAGTCGGCATTGTGCCTTTTGTATTTAATTCCGATGCAATTTCTGTGTTTCATCGTCAATAAGGAGGTTAGAGGGATACAGTGAACCTGACGTGAAGCATCCGAATCTATAACAAGTGTCACAGGAATGGTTCACAACATAGACAGTAAGAAGAGTCAGTTTACTTGTACTTATGTCGGCTTTGTGCATTTTGTATTTACTTCCGATGCAATTTCTGTGTTTCATCGTCAATAAGAAGGTCAGAGGGGTACAGTAAACCTGAAGTGAAGCATCGGAAAATATAAGTAGTGTCACAGGAATGGTTACAAGCATAAACAGTAAGAAGTGTCAGTTTTCCTGTACTTAAATCGGCATTGCGCCCTTTGTATTTAATTCCGATGCAATCTCTGTGTTTCATCGTCAACAAGAAGGTCAGAGGGATACAGTGAACCTGAAGTGAAGCATCAGAATCTGTAAATAATGTCACAGGAGTGGTTCAAAACATAGACAGTAAGAAGAGTCAGTTTTCTTCTACTTAAATCGGCATTGTGCCTTTTGTATTTAATTCCGATGCAATTTCTGTGTTTCATCGTCAATAAGAAGTTCAGAGGGATACAGTAAACCTGAAGTGAAGCATTGGAATCTATAACTAGTGTCGCTGGAATGGTTAAAAACATAGACAGTAAGAAGAGTTAGTTTTCTTGTTCTTAAGTCGGCATTGTGCCTTTTCTATTTAATTCCGATGCAATATCTGTGTTTCATTGTCAATCAGAAAGTCAGAGGGATACGGTAAACCTGGAGTGAAGCATCGTTATCTGTAACTAGTGTCACAGAAATGGTTCAAAACATAGACAGTAAGGAGAGTCAGTTTTCTTGTACTTAAGTAGGAATTGTGCCTTTTGTATTGAATTCCGATGCATTTTTCTGTGTTTCATCGTCAATAAGAAGGTCAGAGGGATACAGTAAACCCGAAGTGAAGCATCCGAATCTATAACTAGTATCACAGGAGTGGTTCAAAACATAGTAAGAAGAGTCAGTTTTCATGTACTTAAGTCGGCATTGTGCCGTTTCTATTTAATTCCAATGCATTTTCTGTGTTTCATCGTCAATAAGAAGGTCAGAGGGATACAGTCAACCTGAAGGGAACCATCGGAATCTATAATTATTGTCACAGGAGTGGTTCAATACATAGACAGTAAGAAGTGTCAGTTTTCTTGTTCTTAAGTCGGCATTGTGCCTTTTGTATTTAATTATGATGCAGCTTCTGTGTGTCATCGTCAATAAGAAGGTCACAGGGCTACAGTAAACCTGAAGTGAAGCATCGGAAACTATACGTAGTGTCACAGGTAAGGTTCAAAACATAGACAGTAAGATGAGTCAGTTTTCTTGTACTTAAGTCGGCACCGTGCCTTTTCTATTTAATTCCGATGCAATTTCTGTGTTTCATCGTCAATGAGAAGGTCAGAGGGATACAGTAAACCTGAAGTAAGCAACGGAATCTATAAGTAATGTCACAGGAATGGTTCAAAACATAGACAGTAAGATGAGCCAGCCTTCTTGTACTTGAGTCGGCATTGTGCCTTTTGTATTTAATTCCGATGCAATTTCTGTATTTCATCGTCAATAAGGAGGTTAGAGGGATACAGTGAACCTGAATTGAAGCATCGGAATCTATAACTAGTGTCACAGGAATGGTTCAAAACATAGACAGTAAGAAGAGTCACTATTCTTGTACTTAAGTCGGCATTGTGCCTTTTGTATTAAATTCCGATGCAATTTCTGAGTTTCATCGTCAATAAGAAGGTCAGAGGGATACAGTAAACCTGAAGTGAAACATCATAATCTATAACTAGTGTCACAGGAATGGTTCAAAACATAGACAGTAAGAAGAGTCAGTTTACTTGTACTTAAGTCGGCATTGTGCCTTTTGTATTTAATTCCGAAGCAATTTCTGTGTTTCATCGTCAATAAGAAGGTCAGAGGGATACAATAAACCTGGAGTGAAGCATGGGAATCTATAAGTAGTGTCACAGGAATGGTTCAAAACATAGACAGTAAGAAGAGTCAGTTTTCTTGTACTGAAATCGGCATTGGGCCTTTTGTATTTAATTCCCGTGCAATTTCTGTGTTTCATCGTCAATAAGAAAGTCAGAGGGATAGAGTAAACCTGAAGTAAGGCAACGGAATTTATATCTAGTGTCCCTGGAATGGTTAAAAACAGTAAGAAGAGTCAGTTTTCTTTTACTTAAGTCGGCATTGTGCCTTTTCTATTTAATTCCGATACAATTTCTGTGTTTCTTCGTCAATAATGTCAGAGGGATACAGTAAACCTAAAATGAAGCATCGGAAACTATAACTAGTGTCACAGGAATAGTTCAAGACATAGACAGTAAGAAGAGTCAGTTTTCTTGTACTTAAGTCGGCATTGTGCCTTTTCTATTTAATTCCGATGCAATTTCTGTGTTTCACCATCAATAAGAAGGTCAGAGGGAAACAGTAAACCTGAAGTGAAGCAACGGAATCTATAACTAGTGATACAGGAATGGTTCAAAACATAGACAGTAAGAAGGGTCAGTTTTCTTGTACTTAAGTCGGCATTGTGCCTTTTCTATTTAATTCCGATGCAATTTCTGTGTTTCATCGACAATAAGAAGTTCAGAGGGATACAGTAAACCTGAAGTGAAGCATCGGAATCTATAACTAGTGTCCCTGGAATTGTTAAAAACATAGACAGTAAGAAGAGTCTGTTTTCTTGTTCTTAAGTCGGCATTGTGCCTTTTCTATTTAATTCCGATGCAATATCTGTGTTTCATCGTCAATCAGAAGGTCAGAGGGATACAGTAAACCTGAAGTGAAGCATCGTTATCTGTTAGTAGTGTCACAGAAATGGTTCAAAACATAGATAGTAAGAAGAGTCAGTTTTCTTGTACTTAAGTAGGAATTGAGCCTTTTGTCTTGAATTCCGATGCATTTTTCTGTGTTTCATCGTCAATAAGACGGTCAGAGGGATACAGTAAACCTGAAGTGAAGCATCGGAATCTATAACTAGTATCACAGGAGTGGTTCAAAACATAGACAGTAAGAAGAGTCAGTTTTCTTGTACTTAAGTCGGCATTGTGCCTCTTCTATTTAATTCCTATGTATTTTCTGTGTTTCATCGTCAATAAGAAGGTCAGAGGGATACAGTAAACCTGGAGGGAAACATCGGAATCTATAATTATTGTCACAGGAGTGGTTCAAAACATAGACAGTAAGAAGAGTCAGTTTTCTTGTTCTTAAGTCGGCATTGTGGCTTTTGTATTTAATTCCGATGCAGCTTCTGTGTGTCATCGTCAATAAGAAGGTCACAGGGGTACAGTAAACCTGAAGTGAAGCATCGGAAACTATACGTAGTGTCACAGGTATGGTTCAAAACATAGACACTAAGAAGAGTCAGTTTTCTTGTACTTAAGTCGGCATTGTGTCATTTCTATTTAATTCAGTTGCAATTTCTGTGTTTCATCGTCAATAACAACGTCAGAAGCATACAGTAAACCTGAAGTGAAGAATTGGAATCTATAGCTAGTGTCACAGGAATGGTTCAAAACATAGATAGTAAGAAGAGTCAGTTTTCTTGTACTTAAGTAGGAATTGTGCCTTTTGTCTTGAATTCCGATGCATTTTTCTGTGTTTCATCGTCAATAAGACGGTCAGAGGGATACAGTAAACCTGAAGTGAGGCAACGGAATCTATAACTAGTGTCACAGGAATGGTTCAAAACATACACAGTAAGAAAAGCCAGCCTTCTTGTACTTAAGTCGCCACTGTGCCTTTTCTATTGAAATTCCGATGCAATTTCTGTGCTTCATCGTCAATAACAACGTCAGAAGCATACAGTAAACGTGAAGTGAAGAATTGGAATCTATAGCTAGTGTCACAGGAATGGTTCAAAACATAGACAGTAAGAAGTGTCAGTTTTCTTGTACTTAGGACGGCATTGTCCATTTTGTATTTAATTCCGATGCTACTTCTGTGTTTCATCGTCAATAAGGAGGTCAGAGGGATACAGTGAACCTGAAGTGAAACATCGGAATCTATAACTAGTGTCACAGTAATGGTTCAAAACATAGACAGTAAAAAGAGTAAGTCTTCTTGTACTTAAGTCGGCATTGTGCCTTTTGTCTTTAATTCCGATGCAATTTCTGTGTTTCTTCGTCAATAAGAAGGTCAGAGGGATACACTAAACCTGGAGTGAAGCATCGGAATCTATAACTAGTGTCAGAGGAATGGTTAAAACATAGACAGTAGGAAGAGTCAGTTTACTTGTACTTAATTCGGCATTGTGTCCTTGTATTTAATTCCGATGCAATTTCTATGTTTCATCATCTATAAGAAGGTCAGAGGGATACAGTAAGCCTGAAGTGAAGCATCGGGAAATGTAACTAGTGTCACAGGAATGGTTCAAAACATAGACAGTAAGAAGAGTCATTTTTCTTGTACTTCAGTCGGCATTGTGCATTTTGTATTTAATTCCGATGCAATTTCTGTGTTTCATCGTCAATAAGATGGTCAGAGGGATACAGTAAACCTGAAATGAAACATCGGAATCTGTAACTTGTGACACAGGAAAGTTTCGAACATAGACAGTAAGAAGAGTGAGTCTTCTTGTACTTTTGTCGGCATTGTGCCTTTTGTATTTAGTTCCGATGCAATTTCTGTGTTTCATCGTCTATAAGAAGGTCAGAGGGATACAGTAGACCTGAAGTGAGGCATCGGAATCTATATCTAGTGTCACAGGAATGGTTCAAAATATAGACAGTAAGAAGAGTCAGTTTTCTTGTACTTAAGTCGGCATTGTGCCTTTTGTATTTAATTCCGATGCAATTTCTGTGTTTCATCGTCAATAAGACTTTCAGAGGGATACGATAAACCTGAAGTGAAGCATCGGAATCTATAAGTAGTGCCACAGGAATGGTTAAAACATAGACAGTAAGAAGAGCCTGTTTTCCTGTACTTACGTCGGCATTGTGCCCTTTGTATTTAATTCCGATGCAATTTCTGTGTTTCATCGTCAACAAGAAGGTCAGAGAGATACAGTAAACCTGAAGTGAAGCATCAGAATCTGTAAATAATGTCACAGGAGTGGTTCAAAACGTAGACAGTAAGAAGAGTCAGTTTTCTTGTACTTAAATCGGCATTGTGCCTTTTGTATTTAATTCCGATGCAATTTCTGTGTTTCATCGTCAATAAGAAGGTCAGAGGGATACAGTAAACCTGAAGTGAAGCATCGCAATCTATAACTAGTGTCCCTGGAATGGTTCAAAACATAGACAGTAAGAAGCATCAGTTTTCTTGTACTTATGTCGGCATTGTGCATTTTCTATTTAATTCCTATGCAATTTCTGTGTTTCATCGTCAATCAGAAGGTCAGAGGGATACAGTAAACCTGAAGTGAAGCATCGTTATCTGTAACTAGTGTCACAGAAATGGTTCAAAACATAGACAGTAAGAAGAGTCCAATTTCTTGTACTTAAGTAGGAATTGTGCCTTTTGTATTGAATTCCGATGCATTTTTCTGTGTTTCATCGTCAATACGAAGGTCAGAGGGATACAGTAAACCTGAAGTGAAGCATCGGAATCTATAACTAGTATCACAGGAGTGGTTCAAAACATAGACAGTAAGAAGAGTCAGTCTTCTTGTACTTAAGTCGGCATTGTGCCTTTTCTATTTAATTCCGATGCAATTTCTGTGTTTCATCGTCAATAAGAAGGTCAGAGGGATACAGTAAACCCTAAGTGAAGCATCGGAAACTATACCTAGTGTCACAGGAATGGTTCAAAACATAGACAGTAAGAAGAGTCAGTTATTGTGTACTTAAGTCAACATTGTGCCATTTCTATTTAATTCCGATGCAATTTCTGTGTTTCATCGTCAATGAGCAGGTCAGAGGGATACAGTAAACCTGAAGTGAAGCAACGGAATCTATAACTAATGTCACAGGAATGGTTCAAAATATAGACAGTAAGATGAGCCAGCCTTCTTGTACTTGATTCGGCATTGTGCCTTTTGTATTTAATTCCGATGCAATTTCTGTGTTTCATCGTCAATAACGAGGTTAGAGGGATACAGTGAACCTGAAGTGGAGCATCGGAATCTATAACTGGTGTCACAGGAATGGTTCAAAACATAGTCAGTAAGAAGAGTCAATTTTCTTGTACTTAAAACGGCATTGTGCCTTTAGTATTTAATTCCGATGGAATTTCTGTGTTTCATCGTCAATAAGAAGGTCAGAGGGATACAGTAAACCTGAAGTGAAGCATCGGAATCCATAACCAGTGTCACAGGAATGGTTCAAATCATAGACAGTAAGAAGAGTCAGTTTTCTTGTACTTAAGTAGCCATTGTGCCTTTTCTATTTAATTCCGATGCAATTTCTGTGATTCATCGTCAATATGGAGGTCAGAGGGATTCAGTAAACCTGAAGTGAAGCAACGGAATCTGTAACTAATGTCACAGGAATGGTTCAAGGTACAGACAGTAAGATGAGCCAGCCTTCTTGTACTTGAGTCGCCACTGTGCCTTTTGTATTTAATTCCGATGCAATTTCTGTGTTTCATCGTCAATAAGGATGTTAGAGGGATACAGTGAACCTGAAGTGAAGCATCGGAATCTATAACTAGTGTCACAGTAATGGTTTAAAGCATAGACAGTAAGAAGAGCCGGTCTTCTTGTACTTGACTCGGCATTGTGCCTTTTGTATTTAATTCCAATGCAATTTCTGTGTTTCATCGTCAATAAGAAGGTCAGAGGGATACAGTGTACCTGAAGTGAAGCAACGGAATCTGTAGCTAGTGTCACAGGAATGGTTCAAAACATAGACAGTAAGATGAGCCAGCCTTCTTGTACTTGAGTCGGCATTGTGCCTTTTGTATTTAATTCCGATGAAATTTCTGTGGTTCATCGTCAATAAGGAGGTTAGAGGGATACAGTGAACCTGAAGTTAGGCATCGGACTCTATAACTAGTGTCACAGGAATGGTTCAAAACATAGACATTAAGAAGAGCCGGTCTTCTGGTACTTGAGTCGGCATTGTGCCTTTTGAATTTAATTCCGATGCAATTTCTGTGTTTCATCGTCAATAAGAAGGTCGGAGGGATACAGTAAACCTAAAATGAAGCATCGGAATCTATAACTAGTGTCACAGGAATGGTTCAAAGCATAGACAGTAAGAAGAGTCAGTCTTCTTGTACTTACGTCGTCATTGTGCTTATTGTATTTAATTACGATGCAATTTCTGTGTTTCATCGTCAATAAGAAAGTCAGAGGGATACAGTAAACCTGAAGTGAAGCATCGGAATCTATAACTAGTGTCACAGGAATGGTTCAAACATAGACAGTAAGAAGAGTCAGTTTTCTTGTACTTAAGACGGCATTGTGCATTTTGAATTTAATTCCGATGCATTTTCTGTGTTTCATCGTCCATAAGAAGGTCGGAGGGATACAGTAAACCTGAAGTGAAGCATCAGAATCTATAACTAGTGTCACAGGAATGGTTCAAAACATAGACAGTAAGAAGAGTCAGTTTTCTTGTACTTAAGTAGGCATTGTGCCTTTTGTATTTAATTCCGATGCAATTTCTGTGTTTCATCGTCAATAAGAAGGTCAGAGGGATACAGTAAACCTGTAGTGAAGCATCGGAAACTATAACTAGCGTCACAGGAATGGTTCAAAACATAGACAGTAAGAAGAGCCAGTTTTCTTGTACTTAAGTCGCCATTGTGCCTTTTCTATTTAATTCCGATGCAATTTCTGTGTTTCATCGTCAATACGAAGGGCAGAGGGATACAGTAAACCTCAAGTGAAGCATCGGAATCTATTACTAGTGTCACAAGAGTGGTTCAAACATAGACAGTAAGAAGAGTCAGTTTTCGTGTTCGTAAGTCGGCATTGTGCCTCTTGTATTTAATTCCGATGCAATTTCTGTGTTCCATCGTCAATAAGAGGGTCAGAGGGATACTGTAAACCTGAAGTGAAGCATCGGAAACTATAACTAGTATCACAGGAATGGTTCAAAACATAGACAGTAAGAAGAGTCAGTTTTCTTATACTTAAGTCGCCATTGTGCCTTTTCTATTTAATTCCGATGCAATTTCTGTGTTTCATCGTCAATAAGAAGGTCAGAGGGATACAGTAAACCTGAAGTGAGGCAACGGAATCTATAACCAGTGTCACAGGAATGGTTCAAAACATAGACAGTAAGATGTGCCAGCCTTCTTGTACTTGAGTCGGCATTGTGCCTTTTGTATTTTACTCCGATGGAATTTCTGTGTTTCATCGTCAATAAGGAGGTTAGAGGGATACAGTGAACCTGAAGTGAGGCATCAGAATCTATAACTAGTGTCACAGGAATGGTTCTAAACGTAGACATTAAGAAGAGCCGGTCTTCTTGTACTTGAGTCGGCGTTGTGCCTTTTGTATTTAATTCCGATGAAATTTCTGTGTTTCATCGTCAATAAGAAGGTCAGAGGGATACAGTAAACCTGAAGTGAAGCATCGGAATCTATAACTAGTGTCACAGGAGTGGTTCAAAACATAGACAGCAAGAAGAATCAGTTTTCGTGTTCTTAAGTCGGAATTGTGCCTTTTGTATTTAATTCCGATGCAATTTCTGTGATTGATCGTAAATAAGAAGGTCAGAGGGATACTGTAAACCTGAAGTGAAGCATCGGAAACTATAACTAGTATCACAGGAATGGTTCAAAACATAGACAGAAAGAAGAGTCAGTTTTCTCGTACTTAAGTCGCCATTGTGCCTTTTCTATTGAAATTCCGATGCAATTTCTGTGCTTCATCGTCAATAACAACGTCAGAAGCATACAGTAAACCTGAAGTATAGAATCGGAATCTATAGCTAGTGTCACAGGAATGGTTCAAAACATAGACAGTAAGAAGTGTCAGTTTTCTTGTACTTAGGACGGCATTGTCCATTTTGTATTTAATTCCGATGCTACTTCTGTGTTTCATCGTCAATAAGGAGGTCAGAGGGATACAGTGAACCTGAAGTGAAGCATCGGAATCTATAACTAGTGTCACAGTAATGGTACAAAACATAGACAGTAAAAAGAGTAAGTCTTCTTGTACTTAAGTCGGCATTGTGCCTTTTGTATTTAATTCCGATGCAATTTCTGTGTTTCTTCGTCAATAAGAAGGTCAGAGGGATACACTAAACCTGGAGTGAAGCATCGGAATCTATAACTAGTGTCAGAGGAATGGTTAAAACATAGACAGTAGGAAGAGTCAGTTTACTTGTACTTAATTCGGCATTGTGTCCTTGTATTTATTTCCGATGCAATTTCTGTGTTTCATCATCTATAAGAAGGTCAGAGGGATACAGTAAGCCTGAAGTGAAGCATCGGGAAATGTAACTAGTGTCACAGGAATGGTTCAAAACATAGACAGTAAGAAGAGTCATTTTTCTTGTACTTCAGTCGGCATTGTGCATTTTGTATTTAATTCCGATGCAATTTCTGTGTTTCATTGTCAATAAGATGGTCAGAGGGATACACTAAACCTGAAATGAAACATCGGAATCTGTAACTTGTGACACAGGAAAGTTTCGAACATAGACAGTAAGAAGAGTGAGTCTTCTTGTACTTAAGTCGGCATTGTGCCTTTAGTTCCGATGCAATTTCTGTGTTTCATCGTCTATAAGAAGGTCAGAGGGATACAGTAGACCTGAAGTGAGGCATCGGAATCTATATCTAGTGTCACAGGAATGGTTCAAAATATAGACAGTAAGAAGAGTCAGTTTACTTGTACTTAAGTCGGCATTGTGCCTTTTGTATTTAATTCCGATGCAATTTCTGTGTTTCATCGTCAATAAGACTTTCAGAGGGATACGGTAAACCTGAAGTGAAGCATCGGAATCTATAAGTAGTGCCACAGGAATGGTTAAAACATAGACAGTAAGAAGAGCCTGTTTTCCTGTACTTACGTCGGCATTGTGCCCTTTGTATTTAATTCCGATGCAATTTCTGTGTTTCATCGTCAACAAGAAGGTCAGAGGGATACAGTAAACCTGAAGTGAAGCATCAGAATCTGTAAATAATGTCACAGGAGTGGTTCAAAACGTAGACAGTAAGAAGAGTCAGTTTTCTTGTACTTAAATCGGCATTGTGCCTTTTGTATTTAATTCCGATGCAATTTCTGTTTTTCATCGTCAATAAGAAGGTCAGAGGGATACAGTAAACCTGAAGTGAAGCATCGCAATCTATAACTAGTGTCCCTGGAATGGTTCAAAACATAGACAGTAAGAAGCATCAGTTTTCTTGTACTTATGTCGGCATTGTGCATTTTCTATTTAATTCCTATGCAATTTCTGTGTTTCATCGTCAATCAGAAGGTCAGAGGGATACAGAAAACCTGAAGTGAAGCATCGTTATCTGTAACTAGTGTCACAGAAATGGTTCAAAACAGAGACAGTAAGAAGAGTCCAGTTTCTTGTACTTAAGTAGGAATTGTGCCATTTCTATTTAATTCCGATGCAATTTCTGTGTTTCATCGTCAATAAGCAGGTCAGAGGGATACAGTAAACCTGAAGTGAAGCAACGGAATCTATAACTAATGTCACAGGAATGGTTCAAAATATAGACAGTAAGATGAGCCAGCCTTCTTGTACTTGATTCGGCATTGTGCCTTTTGTATTTAATTCCGATGCAATTTCTGTGTTTCATCGTCAATAACGAGGTTAGAGGGATACAGTGAACCTGAAGTGGAGCATCGGAATCTATAACTAGTGTCACAGGAATGGTTCAAAACATAGACAGTAAGAAGAGTGAATTTTCTTGTACTTAAAACGGCATTGTGCGTTTAGTATTTAATTCCGATGGAATTTCTGTGTTCCATCGTCAATAAGAAGGTCAGAGGGATACAGTAAATCTGAAGTGACATCGGAATCTATAACTAGTGTCACAGGAATGGTTCAAATCATAGACAGTAAGAAGAGTCAGTTTTCTTGTACTTAAGTAGCCATTGTGCCTTTTCTATTTAATTCCGATGCAATTTCTGTGATTCATCGTCAATAAGGAGGTCAGAGGGATTCAGTAAACCTGAAGTGAAGCAACGGAATCTGTAACTAATGTCACAGGAATGGTTCAAGGTACAGACAGTAAGATGAGCCAGCCTTCTTGTACTTGAGTCGGCATTGTGCCTTTTGTATTTAATTCCGATGTTATTTCTGTGTTTCATCGTCAATAAGGATGTTAGAGGGATACAGTGAACCTGAAGTGAAGCATCGGAATCTATAACTAGTGTCACAGTAATGGTTTAAAGCATAGACAGTAAGAAGAGCCGGTCTTCTTGTACTTGACTCGGCATTGTGCCTTTTGTATTTAATTCCAATGCAATTTCTGTGTTTCATCGTCAATAAGAAGGTCAGAGGGATACAGTGTACCTGAAGTGAAGCAACGGAATCTGTAGCTAGTGTCACAGGAATGGTTCAAAACATAGACAGTAAGATGAGCCAGCCTTCTTGTACTTGAGTCGGCATTGTGCCTTTTGTATTTAATTCCGATGAAATTTCTGTGGTTCATCGTCAATAAGAAGGTCAGAGGGATACAGTAAACCTGAAGTGAGGCAACGGAATCTATAACCAGTGTCACAGGAATGGTTCAAACCATAGACAGTTAGGCGAGTCAGTTTTCTTGTACTTAAGTCGGCATTGTGCCTTTTCTATTTAATTTCGATGCAATTTCTGTGTTTCATCATCAATAAGCACTTCAGAGTGATACAGTAAACCTGAAGTGAAGCAACGGAATCTATAACTAGTGTCACAGGAATGGTTCAAAATATAGACAGTAAGATGAGCCAGCCTTCTTGTACTTGAGTCGGCATTCTGCCTTTT
The DNA here is from genome assembly GCF_021461385.2 of Schistocerca piceifrons. Taxonomy (NCBI): domain Eukaryota; kingdom Metazoa; phylum Arthropoda; class Insecta; order Orthoptera; family Acrididae; genus Schistocerca; species Schistocerca piceifrons. Next base: position 42,757 of record NW_025727432.1, on the reverse strand, counting down.
GTATATAATTCCGATGCATTTCTGTGTTTCATCGTCAGTAAGGAAGTTAGCGGGATACAGTGAACCTCAAGTGAAGCATCGGAACATATAACTAGTGTCACAGGAATGGTTCAAAACATAAACAGTATGAAAAGCCGGTGTACTTGTAATTGAGTCGGCATTGTGCCTTTTGTATTTAATTCCGATGCAATTTCTGTGTTTCATCGTCAATAAGAAGGTCAGAGGGATACAGTAAATCTGAAGTGAAGCATCGGAATCTATAACTAGTGTCACAGGAATGGTTCAAAACATAGACTGTAAGAAGAGTCAGTTTTCTTGTACTTAAGTCGCCATTGTGCATTTTCTATTTAATTCCGATGCAATTTCTGTGTTTAATCGTCAATAAGAAGGTCAGAGGGATTCAGTAAACCTAAAATGAAGCATCGGAATCTATAACTAGTGTCACAGGAATGGTTCAAAGCATAGACAGTAAGAAGAGTCAGTCTTCTTGTACTTAAGTCGGCATTGTGCCTATTGTATTTAATTCCGATGCAATTTCTGTGTTTCATCGTCAATAAGAATGTCAGAGGGTTACAGTAAACCTGAAGTGAAGCATCGGAATCTATAACTAGTGTCACAGGAATGGTTCAAAACATAGACAGTAATAAGACTCAGTTTTTTTGTACATAAGAAGGCATTGTGCATTTTGTATTTAATTCCGATGCAATTTCTGTGTTTCTTCGTCCTTAAGAAGGTCGGAGGGATACAGTAAACCTGAAGTGAAGCATCGGAATCTATAACTACTGTCACAGGAATGGTTCAATACATAGACAGTGAGAATGGTCAGTTCTCTTGTACTTAAGTAGGCAATGTGCCTTTTGTATTGACGTCCGATGCAATTTCTGTGTTTCATCGTCAATACGAAGGTCATAGGGATACAGTAAACCTGAAGTGAAGCATCGGGATCTATAACTAGTGTCACAGGAATGGTTCAAAACATAGATAGTAAGAAGAGTCAGTTTTCTAGTACTTAAGTCGGCTTTGTGCCTTTTCTATTTAATTTCGATGCAATTTCTGTGTTTCATCATCAATAAGAAGGTCAGAGTGATACAGTAAACCTGAAGTGAAGCAACGGAATCTATAACTAGTGGCACAGGAATGGTTCAAAATATAAACAGTAAGATGAGCCAGCCTTCTTGTACTTGAGTCGGCATTGTGCCTTTTGTATTTAATTCCGATGCATTTGTGTGTTTCATCGTCAATAAGGAGGTTATCGGGATACAATGAACCTCAAGTGAAGCATCGGAATATACAACTAGTGTCACAGGAATGGTTCAAAACATAAACAGTAAGAAGAGCCGGTCTTCTTGTACTTGAGTCGGCATTGTGCCTTTTGTATTTAGTTCCGATGCAATTTCTGTGTTTCATCGTCAATAAGAAGGTCAGAGGGATACAGTACACCTGAAGTGAAGCATCGGAATCTATAACTACTGTCACAGGAGTGGTTCAAAACATAGACAGTAGGAAGAGTCAGTTTTCGTGTTCTTAAGTCGGCATTGTGCCTTTTGTATTTAATTCCGATGCTATTTCTTTGTTTCATCGTCAATAAGAGGGTCGGAGGGATACTGTAAACCTGAAGTGAAGCAACGGAAACTATAACTAGTATCACAGGAATGGTTCAAAACGTAGACAGTAAGAAGAGTCTGTTTTCTTGTACTTAAGTCGCCATTGTGCCTTTTCTATTTAATTCCGATGCAATTTCTGTGTTTCATCGTCAATAAGCAGGTCAGAGGGATACAGTAAACCTGAAGTGAAGCAACGGAATCTATAACTAATGTCACAGGAATGGTTCAAAATATAGACAGTAAGATGAGCCAGCCTTCTTGTACTTGATTCGGCATTGTGCCTTTTGTATTCAATTCCGATGCAATTTCTGTGTTTCATCGTCAATAACGAGGTTAGAGGGATACAGTGAACCTGAAGTGGAGCATCGGAATCTATAACTAGTGTCACAGGAATGGTTCAAAACATAGACAGTAAGAAGAGTGAATTTTCTTGTACTTAAAACGGCATTGTGCGTTTAGTATTTAATTCCGATGGAATTTCTGTGTTCCATCGTCAATAAGAAGGTCAGAGGGATACAGTAAATCTGAAGTGACATCGGAATCTATAACTAGTGTCACAGGAATGGTTCAAATCATAGACAGTAAGAAGAGTCAGTTTTCTTGTACTTAAGTAGCCATTGTGCCTTTTCTATTTAATTCCGATGCAATTTCTGTGATTCATCGTCAATAAGGAGGTCAGAGGGATTCAGTAAACCTGAAGTGAAGCAACGGAATCTGTAACTAATGTCACAGGAATGGTTCAAGGTACAGACAGTAAGATGAGCCAGCCTTCTTGTACTTGAGTCGGCATTGTGCCTTTTGTATTTAATTCCGATGTTATTTCTGTGTTTCATCGTCAATAAGGATGTTAGAGGGATACAGTGAACCTGAAGTGAAGCATCGGAATCTATAACTAGTGTCACAGTAATGGTTTAAAGCATAGACAGTAAGAAGAGCCGGTCTTCTTGTACTTGACTCGGCATTGTGCCTTTTGTATTTAATTCCAATGCAATTTCTGTGTTTCATCGTCAATAAGAAGGTCAGAGGGATACAGTGTACCTGAAGTGAAGCAACGGAATCTGTAGCTAGTGTCACAGGAATGGTTCAAAACATAGACAGTAAGATGAGCCAGCCTTCTTGTACTTGAGTCGGCATTGTGCCTTTTGTATTTAATTCCGATGAAATTTCTGTGGTTCATCGTCAATAAGGAGGTTAGAGGGATACAGTGAACCTGAAGTTAGGCATCGGACTCTATAACTAGTGTCACAGGAATGGTTCAAAACATAGACATTAAGAAGAGCCGGTCTTCTGGTACTTGAGTCGGCATTGTGCCTTTTGAATTTAATTCCGATGCAATTTCTGTGTTTCATCGTCAATAAGAAGGTCGGAGGGATACAGTAAACCTAAAATGAAGCATCGGAATCTATAACTAGTGTCACAGGAATGGTTCAAAGCATAGACAGTAAGAAGAGTCAGTCTTCTTGTACTTACGTCGTCATTGTGCTTATTGTATTTAATTACGATGCAATTTCTGTGTTTCATCGTCAATAAGAAAGTCAGAGGGATACAGTAAACCTGAAGTGAAGCATCGGAATCTATAACTAGTGTCACAGGAATGGTTCAAACATAGACAGTAAGAAGAGTCAGTTTTCTTGTACTTAAGACGGCATTGTGCATTTTGAATTTAATTCCGATGTATTTTCTGTGTTTCATCGTCCATAAGAAGGTCGGAGGGATACAGTAAACCTGAAGTGAAGCATCAGAATCTATAACTAGTGTCACAGGAATGGTTCAAAACATAGACAGTAAGAAGAGTCAGTTTTCTTGTACTTAAGTAGGCATTGTGCCTTTTGTATTTAATTCCGATGCAATTTCTGTGTTTCATCGTCAATAAGAAGGTCAGAGGGATACAGTAAACCTGTAGTGAAGCATCGGAAACTATAACTAGCGTCACAGGAATGGTTCAAAACATAGACAGTAAGAAGAGCCAGTTTTCTTGTACTTAAGTCGCCATTGTGCCTTTTCTATTTAATTCCGATGCAATTTCTGTGTTTCATCGTCAATACGAAGGGCAGAGGGATACAGTAAACCTCAAGTGAAGCATCGGAATCTATTACTAGTGTCACAAGAGTGGTTCAAACATAGACAGTAAGAAGAGTCAGTTTTCGTGTTCGTAAGTCGGCATTGTGCCTCTTGTATTTAATTCCGATGCAATTTCTGTGTTCCATCGTCAATAAGAGGGTCAGAGGGATACTGTAAACCTGAAGTGAAGCATCGGAAACTATAACTAGTATCACAGGAATGGTTCAAAACATAGACAGTAAGAAGAGTCAGTTTTCTTATACTTAAGTCGCCATTGTGCCTTTTCTATTTAATTCCGATGCAATTTCTGTGTTTCATCGTCAATAAGAAGGTCAGAGGGATACAGTAAACCTGAAGTGAGGCAACGGAATCTATAACCAGTGTCACAGGAATGGTTCAAAACATAGACAGTAAGATGTGCCAGCCTTCTTGTACTTGAGTCGGCATTGTGCCTTTTGTATTTTACTCCGATGGAATTTCTGTGTTTCATCGTCAATAAGGAGGTTAGAGGGATACAGTGAACCTGAAGTGAGGCATCAGAATCTATAACTAGTGTCACAGGAATGGTTCTAAACGTAGACATTAAGAAGAGCCGGTCTTCTTGTACTTGAGTCGGCGTTGTGCCTTTTGTATTTAATTCCGATGAAATTTCTGTGTTTCATCGTCAATAAGAAGGTCAGAGGGATACAGTAAACCTGAAGTGAAGCATCGGAATCTATAACTAGTGTCACAGGAGTGGTTCAAAACATAGACAGTAAGAAGAATCAGTTTTCGTGTTCTTAAGTCGGAATTGTGCCTTTTGTATTTAATTCCGATGCAATTTCTGTGATTGATCGTAAATAAGAAGGTCAGAGGGATACTGTAAACCTGAAGTGAAGCATCGGAAACTATAACTAGTATCACAGGAATGGTTCAAAACATAGACAGAAAGAAGAGTCAGTTTTCTCGTACTTAAGTCGCCATTGTGCCTTTTCTATTGAAATTCCGATGCAATTTCTGTGCTTCATCGTCAATAACAACGTCAGAAGGATACAGTAAAACTGAAGTGAGGCAACGGAATCTATAACTAGTGTCACAGGAATGGTTCAAAACATAGACAGTAAGAAAAGCCAGCCTTCTTGTACTTAAGTCGCCACTGTGCCTTTTCTATTGAAATTCCGATGCAATTTCTGTGCTTCATCGTCAATAACAACGTCAGAAGCATACAGTAAACCTGAAGTATAGAATCGGAATCTATAGCTAGTGTCACAGGAATGGTTCAAAACATAGACAGTAAGAAGTGTCAGTTTTCTTGTACTTAGGACGGCATTGTCCATTTTGTATTTAATTCCGATGCTACTTCTGTGTTTCATCGTCAATAAGGAGGTCAGAGGGATACAGTGAACCTGAAGTGAAGCATCGGAATCTATAACTAGTGTCACAGTAATGGTTCAAAACATAGACAGTAAAAAGAGTAAGTCTTCTTGTACTTAAGTCGGCATTGTGCCTTTTGTATTTAATTCCGATGCAATTTCTGTGTTTCTTCGTCAATAAGAAGGTCAGAGGGATACACTAAACCTGGAGTGAAGCATCGGAATCTATAACTAGTGTCAGAGGAATGGTTAAAACATAGACAGTAGGAAGAGTCAGTTTACTTGTACTTAATTCGGCATTGTGTCCTTGTATTTATTTCCGATGCAATTTCTGTGTTTCATCATCTATAAGAAGGTCAGAGGGATACAGTAAGCCTGAAGTGAAGCATCGGGAAATGTAACTAGTGTCACAGGAATGGTTCAAAACATAGACAGTAAGAAGAGTCATTTTTCTTGTACTTCAGTCGGCATTGTGCATTTTGTATTTAATTCCGATGCAATTTCTGTGTTTCATCGTCAATAAGATGGTCAGAGGGATACACTAAACCTGAAATGAAACATCGGAATCTGTAACTTGTGACACAGGAAAGTTTCGAACATAGACAGTAAGAAGAGTGAGTCTTCTTGTACTTAAGTCGGCATTGTGCCTTTAGTTCCGATGCAATTTCTGTGTTTCATCGTCTATAAGAAGGTCAGAGGGATACAGTAGACCTGAAGTGAGGCATCGGAATCTATATCTAGTGTCACAGGAATGGTTCAAAATATAGACAGTAAGAAGAGTCAGTTTACTTGTACTTAAGTCGGCATTGTGCCTTTTGTATTTAATTCCGATGCAATTTCTGTGTTTCATCGTCAATAAGACTTTCAGAGGGATACGGTAAACCTGAAGTGAAGCATCGGAATCTATAAGTAGTGCCACAGGAATGGTTAAAACATAGACAGTAAGAAGAGCCTGTTTTCCTGTACTTACGTCGGCATTGTGCCCTTTGTATTTAATTCCGATGCAATTTCTGTGTTTCATCGTCAACAAGAAGGTCAGAGGGATACAGTAAACCTGAAGTGAAGCATCAGAATCTGTAAATAATGTCACAGGAGTGGTTCAAAACGTAGACAGTAAGAAGAGTCAGTTTTCTTGTACTTAAATCGGCATTGTGCCTTTTGTATTTAATTCCGATGCAATTTCTGTTTTTCATCGTCAATAAGAAGGTCAGAGGGATACAGTAAACCTGAAGTGAAGCATCGCAATCTATAACTAGTGTCCCTGGAATGGTTCAAAACATAGACAGTAAGAAGCATCAGTTTTCTTGTACTTATGTCGGCATTGTGCATTTTCTATTTAATTCCTATGCAATTTCTGTGTTTCATCGTCAATCAGAAGGTCAGAGGGATACAGAAAACCTGAAGTGAAGCATCGTTATCTGTAACTAGTGTCACAGAAATGGTTCAAAACAGAGACAGTAAGAAGAGTCCAGTTTCTTGTACTTAAGTAGGAATTGTGCCATTTCTATTTAATTCCGATGCAATTTCTGTGTTTCATCGTCAATAAGCAGGTCAGAGGGATACAGTAAACCTGAAGTGAAGCAACGGAATCTATAACTAATGTCACAGGAATGGTTCAAAATATAGACAGTAAGATGAGCCAGCCTTCTTGTACTTGATTCGGCATTGTGCCTTTTGTATTTAATTCCGATGCAATTTCTGTGTTTCATCGTCAATAACGAGGTTAGAGGGATACAGTGAACCTGAAGTGGAGCATCGGAATCTATAACTAGTGTCACAGGAATGGTTCAAAACATAGACAGTAAGAAGAGTGAATTTTCTTGTACTTAAAACGGCATTGTGCGTTTAGTATTTAATTCCGATGGAATTTCTGTGTTCCATCGTCAATAAGAAGGTCAGAGGGATACAGTAAATCTGAAGTGACATCGGAATCTATAACTAGTGTCACAGGAATGGTTCAAATCATAGACAGTAAGAAGAGTCAGTTTTCTTGTACTTAAGTAGCCATTGTGCCTTTTCTATTTAATTCCGATGCAATTTCTGTGATTCATCGTCAATAAGGAGGTCAGAGGGATTCAGTAAACCTGAAGTGAAGCAACGGAATCTGTAACTAATGTCACAGGAATGGTTCAAGGTACAGACAGTAAGATGAGCCAGCCTTCTTGTACTTGAGTCGGCATTGTGCCTTTTGTATTTAATTCCGATGTTATTTCTGTGTTTCATCGTCAATAAGGATGTTAGAGGGATACAGTGAACCTGAAGTGAAGCATCGGAATCTATAACTAGTGTCACAGTAATGGTTTAAAGCATAGACAGTAAGAAGAGCCGGTCTTCTTGTACTTGACTCGGCATTGTGCCTTTTGTATTTAATTCCAATGCAATTTCTGTGTTTCATCGTCAATAAGAAGGTCAGAGGGATACAGTGTACCTGAAGTGAAGCAACGGAATCTGTAGCTAGTGTCACAGGAATGGTTCAAAACATAGACAGTAAGATGAGCCAGCCTTCTTGTACTTGAGTCGGCATTGTGCCTTTTGTATTTAATTCCGATGAAATTTCTGTGGTTCATCGTCAATAAGAAGGTCAGAGGGATACAGTAAACCTGAAGTGAGGCAACGGAATCTATAACCAGTGTCACAGGAATGGTTCAAACCATAGACAGTTAGGCGAGTCAGTTTTCTTGTACTTAAGTCGGCATTGTGCCTTTTCTATTTAATTTCGATGCAATTTCTGTGTTTCATCATCAATAAGCACTTCAGAGTGATACAGTAAACCTGAAGTGAAGCAACGGAATCTATAACTAGTGTCACAGGAATGGTTCAAAATATAGACAGTAAGATGAGCCAGCCTTCTTGTACTTGAGTCGGCATTCTGCCTTTTGTATATAATTCCGATGCATTTCTGTGTTTCATCGTCAGTAAGGAAGTTAGCGGGATACAGTGAACCTCAAGTGAAGCATCGGAACATATAACTAGTGTCACAGGAATGGTTCAAAACATAAACAGTATGAAAAGCCGGTGTACTTGTAATTGAGTCGGCATTGTGCCTTTTGTATTTAATTCCGATGCAATTTCTGTGTTTCATCGTCAATAAGAAGGTCAGAGGGATACAGTAAATCTGAAGTGAAGCATCGGAATCTATAACTAGTGTCACAGGAATGGTTCAAAACATAGACTGTAAGAAGAGTCAGTTTTCTTGTACTTAAGTCGCCATTGTGCATTTTCTATTTAATTCCGATGCAATTTCTGTGTTTAATCGTCAATAAGAAGGTCAGAGGGATTCAGTAAACCTAAAATGAAGCATCGGAATCTATAACTAGTGTCACAGGAATGGTTCAAAGCATAGACAGTAAGAAGAGTCAGTCTTCTTGTACTTAAGTCGGCATTGTGCCTATTGTATTTAATTCCGATGCAATTTCTGTGTTTCATCGTCAATAAGAATGTCAGAGGGTTACAGTAAACCTGAAGTGAAGCATCGGAATCTATAACTAGTGTCACAGGAATGGTTCAAAACATAGACAGTAATAAGACTCAGTTTTTTTGTACATAAGAAGGCATTGTGCATTTTGTATTTAATTCCGATGCAATTTCTGTGTTTCTTCGTCCTTAAGAAGGTCGGAGGGATACAGTAAACCTGAAGTGAAGCATCGGAATCTATAACTACTGTCACAGGAATGGTTCAATACATAGACAGTGAGAATGGTCAGTTCTCTTGTACTTAAGTAGGCAATGTGCCTTTTGTATTGACGTCCGATGCAATTTCTGTGTTTCATCGTCAATACGAAGGTCATAGGGATACAGTAAACCTGAAGTGAAGCATCGGGATCTATAACTAGTGTCACAGGAATGGTTCAAAACATAGATAGTAAGAAGAGTCAGTTTTCTAGTACTTAAGTCGGCTTTGTGCCTTTTCTATTTAATTTCGATGCAATTTCTGTGTTTCATCATCAATAAGAAGGTCAGAGTGATACAGTAAACCTGAAGTGAAGCAACGGAATCTATAACTAGTGGCACAGGAATGGTTCAAAATATAAACAGTAAGATGAGCCAGCCTTCTTGTACTTGAGTCGGCATTGTGCCTTTTGTATTTAATTCCGATGCATTTGTGTGTTTCATCGTCAATAAGGAGGTTATCGGGATACAATGAACCTCAAGTGAAGCATCGGAATATACAACTAGTGTCACAGGAATGGTTCAAAACATAAACAGTAAGAAGAGCCGGTCTTCTTGTACTTGAGTCGGCATTGTGCCTTTTGTATTTAGTTCCGATGCAATTTCTGTGTTTCATCGTCAATAAGAAGGTCAGAGGGATACAGTACACCTGAAGTGAAGCATCGGAATCTATAACTACTGTCACAGGAGTGGTTCAAAACATAGACAGTAGGAAGAGTCAGTTTTCGTGTTCTTAAGTCGGCATTGTGCCTTTTGTATTTAATTCCGATGCTATTTCTGTGTTTCATCGTCAATAAGAGGGTCGGAGGGATACTGTAAACCTGAAGTGAAGCAACGGAAACTATAACTAGTATCACAGGAATGGTTCAAAACGTAGACAGTAAGAAGAGTCTGTTTTCTTGTACTTAAGTCGCCATTGTGCCTTTTCTATTTAATTCCGATGCAATTTCTGTGTTTCATCGTCAATAAGCAGGTCAGAGGGATACAGTAAACCTGAAGTGAAGCAACGGAATCTATAACTAATGTCACAGGAATGGTTCAAAATATAGACAGTAAGATGAGCCAGCCTTCTTGTACTTGATTCGGCATTGTGCCTTTTGTATTTAATTCCGATGCAATTTCTGTGTTTCATCGTCAATAACGAGGTTAGAGGGATACAGTGAACCTGAAGTGGAGCATCGGAATCTATAACTAGTGTCACAGGAATGGTTCAAAACATAGACAGTAAGAAGAGTGAATTTTCTTGTACTTAAAACGGCATTGTGCGTTTAGTATTTAATTCCGATGGAATTTCTGTGTTCCATCGTCAATAAGAAGGTCAGAGGGATACAGTAAATCTGAAGTGACATCGGAATCTATAACTAGTGTCACAGGAATGGTTCAAATCATAGACAGTAAGAAGAGTCAGTTTTCTTGTACTTAAGTAGCCATTGTGCCTTTTCTATTTAATTCCGATGCAATTTCTGTGATTCATCGTCAATAAGGAGGTCAGAGGGATTCAGTAAACCTGAAGTGAAGCAACGGAATCTGTAACTAATGTCACAGGAATGGTTCAAGGTACAGACAGTAAGATGAGCCAGCCTTCTTGTACTTGAGTCGGCATTGTGCCTTTTGTATTTAATTCCGATGTTATTTCTGTGTTTCATCGTCAATAAGGATGTTAGAGGGATACAGTGAACCTGAAGTGAAGCATCGGAATCTATAACTAGTGTCACAGTAATGGTTTAAAGCATAGACAGTAAGAAGAGCCGGTCTTCTTGTACTTGACTCGGCATTGTGCCTTTTGTATTTAATTCCAATGCAATTTCTGTGTTTCATCGTCAATAAGAAGGTCAGAGGGATACAGTGTACCTGAAGTGAAGCAACGGAATCTGTAGCTAGTGTCACAGGAATGGTTCAAAACATAGACAGTAAGATGAGCCAGCCTTCTTGTACTTGAGTCGGCATTGTGCCTTTTGTATTTAATTCCGATGAAATTTCTGTGGTTCATCGTCAATAAGAAGGTCAGAGGGATACAGTAAACCTGAAGTGAGGCAACGGAATCTATAACCAGTGTCACAGGAATGGTTCAAACCATAGACAGTTAGGCGAGTCAGTTTTCTTGTACTTAAGTCGGCATTGTGCCTTTTCTATTTAATTTCGATGCAATTTCTGTGTTTCATCATCAATAAGCACTTCAGAGTGATACAGTAAACCTGAAGTGAAGCAACGGAATCTATAACTAGTGTCACAGGAATGGTTCAAAATATAGACAGTAAGATGAGCCAGCCTTCTTGTACTTGAGTCGGCATTCTGCCTTTTGTATATAATTCCGATGCATTTCTGTGTTTCATCGTCAGTAAGGAAGTTAGCGGGATACAGTGAACCTCAAGTGAAGCATCGGAACATATAACTAGTGTCACAGGAATGGTTCAAAACATAAACAGTATGAAAAGCCGGTGTACTTGTAATTGAGTCGGCATTGTGCCTTTTGTATTTAATTCCGATTCAATTTCTGTGTTTCATCGTCAATAAGAAGGTCAGAGGGATACAGTAAATCTGAAGTGAAGCATCGGAATCTATAACTAGTGTCACAGGAATGGTTCAAAACATAGACTGTAAGAAGAGTCAGTTTTCTTGTACTTAAGTCGCCATTGTGCATTTTCTATTTAATTCCGATGCAATTTCTGTGTTTAATCGTCAATAAGAAGGTCAGAGGGATTCAGTAAACCTAAAATGAAGCATCGGAATCTATAACTAGTGTCACAGGAATGGTTCAAAGCATAGACAGTAAGAAGAGTCAGTCTTCTTGTACTTAAGTCGGCATTGTGCCTATTGTATTTAATTCCGATGCAATTTCTGTGTTTCATCGTCAATAAGAATGTCAGAGGGTTACAGTAAACCTGAAGTGAAGCATCGGAATCTATAACTAGTGTCACAGGAATGGTTCAAAACATAGACAGTAATAAGACTCAGTTTTTTTGTACATAAGAAGGCATTGTGCATTTTGTATTTAATTCCGATGCAATTTCTGTGTTTCTTCGTCCTTAAGAAGGTCGGAGGGATACAGTAAACCTGAAGTGAAGCATCGGAATCTATAACTACTGTCACAGGAATGGTTCAATACATAGACAGTGAGAATGGTCAGTTCTCTTGTACTTAAGTAGGCAATGTGCCTTTTGTATTGACGTCCGATGCAATTTCTGTGTTTCATCGTCAATACGAAGGTCATAGGGATACAGTAAACCTGAAGTGAAGCATCGGGATCTATAACTAGTGTCACAGGAATGGTTCAAAACATAGATAGTAAGAAGAGTCAGTTTTCTAGTACTTAAGTCGGCTTTGTGCCTTTTCTATTTAATTTCGATGCAATTTCTGTGTTTCATCATCAATAAGAAGGTCAGAGTGATACAGTAAACCTGAAGTGAAGCAACGGAATCTATAACTAGTGGCACAGGAATGGTTCAAAATATAAACAGTAAGATGAGCCAGCCTTCTTGTACTTGAGTCGGCATTGTGCCTTTTGTATTTAATTCCGATGCATTTGTGTGTTTCATCGTCAATAAGGAGGTTATCGGGATACAATGAACCTCAAGTGAAGCATCGGAATATACAACTAGTGTCACAGGAATGGTTCAAAACATAAACAGTAAGAAGAGCCGGTCTTCTTGTACTTGAGTCGGCATTGTGCCTTTTGTATTTAGTTCCGATGCAATTTCTGTGTTTCATCGTCAATAAGAAGGTCAGAGGGATACAGTACACCTGAAGTGAAGCATCGGAATCTATAACTACTGTCACAGGAGTGGTTCAAAACATAGACAGTAGGAAGAGTCAGTTTTCGTGTTCTTAAGTCGGCATTGTGCCTTTTGTATTTAATTCCGATGCTATTTCTGTGTTTCATCGTCAATAAGAGGGTCGGAGGGATACTGTAAACCTGAAGTGAAGCAACGGAAACTATAACAAGTATCACAGGAATGGTTCAAAACGTAGACAGAAAGAAGAGTCTGTTTTCTTGTACTTAAGTCGCCATTGTGCCTTTTCTATTTAGTTCCGATGCAATTTCTGTGTTTCATCGTCAATAAGAAGGTCAGAGGGATACAGTAAACCTGAAGTGAGGCAACGGAATCTATAAGTAGTGTCACAGGAATGGTTCAAAACATAGACAGTAAGATGAGCCAGCCTTCTTGTACTTGAGTCGGCATTGTGCCTTTTGTATTTAATTCCGATGAAATTTCTGTGTTTCATTGTCAATAAGGAGGTTAGAGGGATACAGTGAACCTGAAGTGAGGCATCAGAATCTATAACTAGTGTCACAGGAATGGTTCAAAACGTAGACATTAAGAAGAGCCGGTCTTCTTGTACTTGAGTCGGCATTGTGCATTTTGTATTTAATTCCGATGCAATTTCTGTGTTTCATCGTCAATAAGAAGGTCAGAGGGATTCAGTAAACCTAAAATGAAGCATCGGAATCTATAACTAGTGTCACAGGAATGGTTCAAAGCATAGGCAGTAAGAAGAGTCAGTCTTCTTGTACTTAAGTAAGCATTGTGCCTATTGTATTTAATTCCGTCGCAATTTCTGTGTTTCATCGTCAATAAGAATGTCAGAGGGATACAGTAAACCTGAAGTGAAGCATCGGAATCTATAACTAGTGTCACAGGAAAGGTTCAAAACGTAGACAGTAAGAAGAGTCAGTTTTTTTGTACTTAAGACGGCATTGTGCATTTTGTATTTACTTCTGATGCAATTTCTGTGTTTCATCGTCCATAAGAAGCTCGGAGGGATACAGTAAACCTGAAGTGAAGCATCGGAATCTATAACTACTGTCACAGGAATGGTTCAAAACATAGACAGTGAGAAGTGTCAGTTCTCTTGTACTTAAGTAGGCAATGTGCCTTTTGTATTGAAGTCTGATGCAATTTCTGTGTTTCATCGTCAATAAGAAGGTCATAGGGATAGAGTAAACCTGAAGTGAAGCATCGGGATCTATAACTAGTGTCACAGGAATGGTTCAAAACATAGATAGTGAGAAGAGTCAGTTTTCTTGTACTTAAGTCGGCTTTGTGCATTTTCTATTTAATTTCGATGCGATTTCTGTGTTTCATCGTCAATAAGGTCAGAGGGATACAGTAAACATGAAGTGAAGCATCGGAATCTATAACTAGTGACACAGGTGTGGTTAGAGACATAGACAGTAAGAGGAGTCATTTGTCTTGTACTTAAGTCGGCATTGTGCCTTTTGTATTTCATTCCGATGCAATTTCTGTTTTTCATCGTCAATAAGAAGGTCAGAGGGATACAGTAAACCTGAAGTGAAGAATCGGAATCTATAACTAGTGGCACAGGAATGGTTCAAACCATAGACAGTTAGACGAGTCAGTTTTCTTGTACTTAAGTCGGCATTGTGCCTTTCTATTTAATTTCGATGCAATTTCTGTGTTTCATCATCAATAAGAAGGTCAGAGGGATACAGTAAACCTGAAGTGAAGCATCGGAATCAAGAACTAGTGTCACAGGAGTGGTTCAAATCATAGACAGTAAGAAGAGTCAGTTTTCTTGTACCTAAGTCGGCATTGGGCCCTTAGTATTTAATTCCGATGCAATTTCTGTGTTTCATCGTCACCAAGATGGTCAGAGGGATACAGTAAACCTGAAATGAAGCAGCAGAATCTGTAACTAATGTCACAGGAATGGTTCAAAGCATAGACAGTAAGAAGAGTCAGTTTTCTTGTACTTAAATCGGCATTGTGCCTTTAGTATTTAATTCCGATGCAATTTCTGTGTTTCATCGTCAATAAGAAGGTCAGAGGGATACAGTAAACCTAAAGTGAAGCATCGGAATCTATAACTAGTGTCACAGGAATGGTTCAAAACATAGACAGTAAGAAGAGTCAGTTTTCTTGTACTTAAGTAGCCATTGTGCCTTTTCTATACAATTCCGATGCAATTTCTGTGTTTCATCGTCAATAAGAAGGTCAGAGGGATTCAGTAAATCTAAAATGATGCATCGGACTCTATAACTAGTGTCACAGGAATGGTTCAAAGCATAGACAGTAAAAAGAGTCAGTCTTCTTGTACTTAAGTCGGCATTGTGCCTATTGTATTTAATTCCGATGCAATTTCTGTGTTTCATCGTCAATAAGAAAGTCAGAGGGATACAGTAAAACTGAAGTGAAGCATCGGAATCTATAACTAGTGTCACAGGAATGGTTCAAAACATAGACAGTAAGAAGAGTCAGTTTTCTTGTAATTAAGCCGGCATTGTGCATTTTGTATTTAATTCCGATGCAATTTCTGTGTTTCATCGTCCATAAGAAGGTCGGAGGGATACAGTAAACCTGAAGTGAAGCATCGGAATCTATAACTAGCGTCCCTGGAATGGTTAAAAACATAGACAGTAAGAAGAGTCAGTTTTCATGTACTTACGTCAGCATTGTGCCCTTTGTATTTAATTCCGATGCAACTTCTGTGTTTCATCGTCATCAAGACGGTCAGAGGGATACAGTAAACCTGACGTGAAGCATCAGAATCTGTAAATAATGTCACAGCAATGGTTCAAAACATAGACAGTAAGAAGAGTCAGTTTTCTTGTATTTAAATCGGCTTTGTGCCTTTGGTATTTAATTCGGATGCAATTTCTGTGTTTCATCTTCAATAAGAGGGTCAGAGTGATACAGTAAACCTGAAGTGAAGCATCGGAATCTATAACTAGTGTCCCTGGAATGGTTAAAACATAGACAGTAAGAAGAGTCAGTTTTCTTGTACTAAAGTCGGCATTGTGCCTTTTCTATTTAATTCCGATGCAATTTCTGTGTTTCATCGTCAATCAGAAGGTCGGAGGGATACAGTAAACCTGAAGTGAAGCATCGGAATCTGTAACTAGTGTCACAGGAATAATTCAAAATATAGACAGTAAGAAGAGTCAGTTTTCTTGTACTTAAGTAGGAATTGTGCATTTTGTATTAAATTCGGGTGCATTTTTCTGTGTTTCATCGTCAATAGGAAGGTCAGAGGAATACAGTAAACCTGAAGTGAAGCATCGGAATCTATAACTAGTGTCACAGGAATGGTTAACACCATAGACAGAAATAAGAGTCAATTTTCTTGAACTTCAGTCGGCATTGTGCCTTTTGTATTTAATTCCGATGCAAGTTCTGTGTTTCATCGTCAATAAGATGGTCAGAGGGATACAGTAAACCTGAAGTGAAGCATCGGAATCTATAACTAGTTTCACAGGAGTGGTTCAAATCATAGACAGTAAGAAGAGTCAGTTTTGTTGTTCTTAAGTCGGCATTGTGCCTTTTGTATTTAATGCCGATGCAATTTCTGTGTGTCTTCGTCAATAAGAAGGTCAGAGGGATACAGTAAACCTGAAGTGAAGCATCGGAATCTATAACTAGTGTCACTGGAATGGTTTCAAACATAGACAGTAAGAGGAGCCGGTCTTGTTGTACTTGACTCGGCATTGTGTCGTTTGTATTTAATTCCGATGCAATTTCTGTGTGTCTTCGTCAATAAGAAGGTCTGAGGGATACAGTAAACCTGTAGTGCAGCATCGGAATCTATAACTAGTGTCACAGGAATGGTTCAAACATAGACAGCAAGAAGAGTCAGTTTTCTTGTACATAAGTCGGCATTGTGATTTTTGTATTTAATTCCGATGCAATTTCTGTGTTTCATCGTCAATAAGAAGGTCAGAGGGATACAGTAAACCTGAAGTGAAGCATCGGAATCTATAACTAGTGTAACAGGAATGGTTCAAAAAAAGACAGTAAGAAGAGTCAGTTTTCTTGTACTTAAGTCGGCATTGTGCATTTTGTATTTAATTCCGATGCAATTTCTGTGTTTCATCGTCCATAAGAAGGTCGGAGGGATACAGTAAACCTGAAGTGAAGAGACGGAATCTATAACTAGTGGCACAGGAATGGTTCAAACCATAGACAGTTAGACGAGTCAGTTTTCTTGTACTTAAGTCGGCATTGTGCCTTTTCTATTTAATTTCGATGCAATTTCTGTGTTTCATCATCTATAAGAAGGTCAGAGTGATACAGTAAAACTGAAGTGAAGCAACGGAATCTATAACTAGTGTCACAGGAATGGTTCAAAACATAGACAGTAAGATGAGCCAGCCTTCTTGTACTTGAGTCGGCATTGTGCCTTTTGTATTTAATTCCAATGCATTTGTGTGTTTCATCGTCAATAAGGAGGTTAGCGCGATAGAATGAACCTCAAGTGAAGCATCGGAATATATAACTAGTGTCACAGGAATGGTTCAAAACATAAACATTAAGAATAGCCGGTCTTCTTGTACTTGAGTCGGCATTGTGCCTTTTGTATTTAATTCCGATGCAATTTCTGTGTTTCATCGTCAATAAGAAGGTCAGAGGGATACAGTAAACCTGAAGTGAAGCATCGGAATCTGTAACTAGTGTCACAGGAATGGTTCAAAACATAGACAATAAGAAGAGTTAGTTTTCTTGTACTTAAGTCGGCATTGAATCTTTTGTATTTAATTCCGATGCAATTTCTGTGTTTCATCGTCAATAAGAAGGACAGAGGGATACACTAAACCTGAAGTGAAGCATCGGAATCTAGAACTAGTGTCACGGGAATGGTTCAAAACATAGACAGTAAGAAGAGTCAGTTTTCTTGTACCTAAGTCGGCACTGTGCCCTTAGTATTTAATTCCGATGCAATTTCTGTGTTTCATCGTCACCAAGATGGTCAGAGGGATACAGTAAACCTGAAATGAAGCAGCAGAATCTGTAACTAATGTCACAGGAATGGTTCAAAACATAGACAGTAAGAAGAGTCAGTTTTCTTGTAATTAAATCGGCATTGTGCCTTTGGTATATAATTCGGATGCAATTTCTGTGTTTCATCGTCAATAAGAAGGTCAGAGGGATACAGTAAACCTGAAGTGAAGCATCGGAATCTATAACTAGTGTCACAGGAATGGTTCAAAACATAGACAGTAAGAAGAGTCCGTTTTCTTGTACTTAAGACGGCATTGTGCATTTTGTATTTAATTCCGATGCAATTTCTGTGTTTCATCGTCCATAAGAAGGTCGGAGGGATACAGTAAAACTGAAGTGCAGCATCGGAATCTATAACTAGTTTCCCTGGAATGGTTAAAAACATAGACACTAAGAAGAGTCAGTTTTCTTGTATTTAAATCGGCATTGTGCCTTTGGTATATAATTCGGATGCAATTTCTGTGTTTCATCGTCAATAAGAAGGTCAGAGGGATACAGTAAACCTGAAGTGAAGCATCGGAATCTATAACTAGTGTCCCTGGAATGGTTAAAACATAGACAGTAAGAAGAGTCAGTTTTCTTGTACTAAAGTCGGCATTGTGCCTTTTCTATTTAATGCCGATGCAATTTCTGTGTTTCATCGTCAATCAGAAGGTCGGAGGGATACAGTAAACCTGAAGTGAAGCATCGGAATCTGTAACTAGTGTCACAGGAATAATTCAAAATATAGACAGTAAGAAGAGTCAGTTTTCTTGTACTTAAGTAGGAATTGTGCCTTTTGTATTACATTCGGATGCATTTTTCTGTGATTCATCGTCAATAGGGAGGTCAGAGGGATACAGTAAACCTGAAGTGAAGCATCGGAATCTATAACTAGTGTCACAGGAATGGTTAACACCATAGACAGAAATAAGAGTCAATTTTCTTGTACTTCAGTCGGCATTGTGCCTTTTGTATTTAATTCCGATGCAAGTTCTGTGTTTCATCGTCAATAAGATGGTCAGAGGGATACAGTAAACCTGAAGTGAAGCATCGGAATCTATAACTAGTTTCACAGGAGTGGTTCAAAACATAGACAGTAAGAAGAGTCAGTTTTGTTGTTCCTAAGTCGGCATTGTGCCTTTTGTATTTAATGCCGATGCAATTTCTGTGTGTCTTCGTCAATAAGAAGGTCAGAGGGATACAGTAAACCTGAAGTGAAGCATCGGAATCTATAACTAGTGTCACTGGAATGGTTTCAAACATAGACAGTAAGAAGAGCCGGTCTTGTTGTACTTGACTCGGCATTGTGTCTTTTGTATTTAATTCCGATGCAATTTCTGTGTGTCTTCGTCAATAAGAAGGTCAGAGGGATACACTAAACCTGTAGTCCAGCATCGGAATCTATAACTAGTGTCACAGGAATGGTTCAAACATAGACAGCAAGAAGACTCAGTTTTCTTGTACATAAGTCGGCATTGTGATTTTTGTATTTAATTCCGATGCAATTTCTGTGTTTCATCGTCAATAAGAAGGTCAGAGGGATACAGTAAACCTGAAGTGAAGCATCGGAATCTATAACTAGTGTAACAGGATTGGGTTCAAAAAAAGACAGTAAGAAGAGTCAGTTTTCTTGAACTTAAGTCGGCATTGTGCATTTTGTATTTAATTCCGATGCAATTTCTGTGTTTCATCGTTCATAAGAATGTCGGAGGGATACAGTAAACCTGAAGTGAAGCATCGGAATCTATAACTAGTGTCACAGGAATGGTTCAAAACAAAGACAGTAAGAGGAGACATTTTTCTTGTACTTAAGTCGGCATTGTGCCTTTTGTATTTAATTCCGATGCAATATCTGTGTTTCATCGTCAATAAGAATGTCAGAGGGATACAGTAAACGTGACGTGAAGCATCGGAATCTATAACTAGTGTCTCTGGAATGGTTAAAACATAGACAGTAAGAAGATTCAGTTTTCATGTACTAAAGTCGGCATTGTGCCTTTTCTATTTAATTCCGATGCAATTTCGGTGTTTCATCGTCAATCAGAAGGTCGGAGGGATACAGTACACCTGAAGTGAAGCATCGGAATCTGTAACTAGTGTCACAGGAATGGTTCAAAACATAGACAGTAAGACGAGTCAGTTTTCTTGTACTTAAGTAGGAATTGTGTCTTTTGTATTAAATTCGGATGCATTCTTCTGTGTTTCATCGTCAATAAGAAGGTCAGAGGGATACAGTAAACCTTAAGTGAAGCATCGGAATCAATAACTAGTGTCACAGGAGTGGTTCAAAACATAGACAGTAATAAGAGTAAGTTTTCTTGTACTTCAGTCGGCATTGTGCCTTTTCTATTTAATTCCGATGCAAGTTCTGTGTTTCATCGTCAATAAGAAGGTCAGAGGGATACAGTAAACCTGAAGTGAAGCATCGGAATCTGTAACTAGTGTCACAGGAATGGTTCAAAACATGAACAGTAAGAAGAGCCGGGCTTTTTGTACTTGAGTCGGCATAGTGCCTTTTGTATTTAATTCCGATGCAATTTCTGTGTTTCATCGTCAATAAGAAGGTCAGAGGGATACAGTAAACCTGAAGTGAAGCATCGGAATCTGTAACTGGTGTCACAGGAATGGTTCAAAACATAGACAGTAAGAAGAGTCAGTTTTCTTGTACTTAAGTCGGCATTGAACCATTTGTATTTAATTCCGATGCAATTTCTGTGTTTCATCGTCAATACGAAGGTCAGAGGGATACACTAAACCTGAAGTTAAGCATCGGAATCTATAACTAGTGTCACAGGAATGGTTCAAAACATAAACAGTAAGAAGAGTCAGTTTACTTGTACTTATTCGGCATTGTGCCTTTTGTATAAAATTCCGATGCAATTTCTGTGTTTCATCGTCTATAAGAAGGTCAGAGGGATACAGTAAACATGAAGTGAAGCATGGGAATCTATAACTAGTGTCACCGGAATGGTTAAAAACATAGACAGTAAGTAGAGTCAGTTTTCTTGTACTTAAGTCGGCATTGTGCCTTTTGTATTTAATTCCGATGCAATTTCTGTGTTTCATCGTCAATAAGAAGGTCAGCGGGATATAGTAAAACTGAAGTAAACCATCGGAATCTATAACTAGTGTCCCTGGAATGGTTAAAAGCATAGACAGTAAGAAGAGTCAGTTTTCTTGTACTTACGTCGGCATTGTGCCCTTTGTATTTAATTCCGATGCAATTTCTGTGTTTCATTGTCATCAAGACGGTCACAGGGATACAGTAAACCTGACGTGATGCATCAGAATCTGTAAATAATGTCACAGCAATGGTTCAAAACATAGACAGTAAGAAGAGTCAGTTTTCTTGTATTTAAATCGGCATTGTGCCTTTTGTATTTAATTCGGATGCAATTTCTGTGTTTCATCGTCAATAAGAAGGTCAGAGGGATACAGTAAACCTGAAGTGAAGCATCGGAATCTATAACTAGTGTCCCTGGAATGGTTAAAAAATAGACAGTAAGAAGAGTCAGTTTTCTTGTACTTAAATCGGCATTGTGTCTTTAGTATTTAATTCCGATGCAATTTCTTTGTTTCATCGTCAATAAGAAGGTCAGAGGGATACAGTAAACCTGAAGTGAAGCATCGGTTTCTATAACTAGTGTAACAGGAATGGTTCAAAAAAAGACAGTAAGAAGAGTCAGTTTTCTTGTACTTAAGTCGGCATTGTGCATTTTGTATTTAATTCCGATGCAATTTCTGTGTTTCATCGTCCATAAGAAGGTCGGAGGGCCACTGTTAACCTGAAGTGAAGCATCGGAATCTATAACTAGTGTCACAGGAATGGTTCAAAACAAATACAGTAAGAGGAGACATTTTTCTTGTACTTAAGTCGGCATTGTGCCTTTTGTATTTAATTCCGATGCAATATCTGTGTTTCATCGTCAATAAGAATGTCAGAGGGATACAGTAAACGTGACGTGAAGCATCGGAATCTATAACTAGTGTCTCTGGAATGGTTAAAACCATAGACAGTAAGAAGATTTAGTTTTCATGTACTAAAGTCGGCATTGTGGCTTTTCTATTTAATTCCGATGCAATTTCGGTGTTTCATCGTCAATCAGAAGGTCGGAGGGATACAGTACACCTGAAGTGAAGCATCGGAATCTGTAACTAGTGTCACAGGAATGGTTCAAAACATAGACAGTAAGAAGAGTGGGTTTTCTTGTACTTAAGTAGGAATTGTGCCTTTTGTATTTAATTCCGATGCAATTTCTGTGTTTCATCGTCAATAAGAAGGTCAGAGGGATACAGTAAACCTGAAGTGAAGCATCGGAATCTGTAACTGGTGTCACAGGAATGGTTCAAAACATAGACAGTAAGAAGAGTCAGTTTTCTTGTACTTAAGTCGGCATTGAACCTTTTGTATTTAATTCCGATGCAATTTCTGTGTTTCATTGTCAATAAGAAGGTCAGGGGGATACACTAAACCTGAAGTGAAGCATCGGAATCTATAACTAGTGTCACAGGAATGGTTCAAAACATAAACAGTAAGAAGAGTCAGTTTACTTGTACTTATTCGGCATTGTGCCTTTTGTATAAAATTCCGATGCAATTTCTGTGTTTCATCGTCTATAAGAAGGTCAGAGGGATACAGTAAACATGAAGTGAAGCATGGGAATCTATAACTAGTGTCACCGGAATGGTTAAAAACATAGACAGAAAGAAGAGTCAGTTTTCTTGTACTTAAGTCGGCATTGTGCCTTTTCTATATAATTCCGATGCATTCTTCTGTGTTTCATCGTCAATAAGAAGGTCAGAGGGATACAGTAAACCTGAAGTGAAGCATCGGAATCAATAACTAGTGTCACAGGAGTGGTTCAAAACATAGACAGTAAGAAGAGTAAGTTTTCTTGTACTTCAGTTGGCATTGTGCCTTTTCTGTTTAATTCCGATGCAAGTTCTGTGTTTCATCGTCAATAAGAAGGTCAGAGGGATACAGTAAACCTGAAGTGAAGCATCGGAATCTGTAACTAGTGTCACAGGAATGGTTCAAAACATGAACAGTTATAAGAGCCGGGCTTCTTGTACTTGAGTTGGCATAGTGCCTTTTGTATTTAATTCCGATGCAATTTCTGTGTTTCATCGTCAATAACAAGGTCAGAGGGATACAGTAAACCTGAAGTGAAGCATCGGAATCTGTAACTGGTGTCACAGGAATGGTTCAAAACATAGACAGTAAGAAGAGTCAGTTTTCTTGTACATAAGTCGGCATTGAACCATTTGTATTTAATTCCGATGCAATTTCTGTGTTTCATCGTCAATAAGAAGGTCAGAGGGATACACTAAACCTGAAGTGAAGCATCGGAATCTATAACTAGTGTCACAGGAATGGTTCAAAACATAAACAGTAAGAACAGTCAGTTTACTTGTACTTATTCGGCATTGTGCCTTTTGTACAAAATTCCGATGCAATTTCTGTGTTTCATCGTCTATAAGAAGGTCAGACGGATACAGTAAACATGAAGTGAAGCATGGGAATCTATAACTAGTGTCACCGGAATGGTTAAAAACATAGACAGTAAGAAGAGTCAGTTTTCATGTACTTAAGTCGGCATTGTGCCTTTTGTATTTAATTCCGATGCAATTTCTGTGTTTCATCGTCAATAAGAAGGTCAGAGGGATATAGTAAAACTGAAGTAAACCATCGGAATCTATAACTAGTGTCCCTGGAATGGTTAAAAACATAGACAGTAAGAAGAGTCAGTTTTCTTGTACTTACGTCGGCATTGTGCCCTTTGTATTTAATTCCGATGCAATTTCTGTGTTTCATTGTCATCAAGACGGTCACAGGGATACAGTAAACCTGACGTGAAGCATCAGAATCTGTAAATAATGGCACAGCAATGGTTCAAAACATAGACAGTAAGAAGAGTCAGTTTTCTTGTATTTAAATCGGCATTGTGCCTTTTGTATTTCATTCGGATGCAATTTCTGTGTTTCATCGTCAATAAGAAGGTCAGAGGGATACAGTAAACCTGAAGTGAAGCATCCGAATCTATAACTAGTGTCCCTGGAATGGTTAAAAAATGGACAGTAAGAAGAGTCAGTTTTCTTGTACTTAAATCGGCATTGTGCCTTTAGTATTTAATTCCGATGCAATTTCTTTGTTTCATCGTCAATAAGAAGGTCAGAGGGATACAGTAAACCTGAAGTGAAGCATCGGAATCTATAACTAGTGTAACAGGAATGGTTCAAAAAAAGAAAGTAAGAAGAGTCAGTTTTCTTGTACTTAAGTCGGCATTGTGCATTTTGTATTTAATTCCGATGCAATTTCTGTGTTTCATCGTCCATAAGAAGGTCGGAGGGATACAGTAAACCTGAAGTGAAGGATCGGAATCTATAACTAGTGTCACAGGAATGGTTCAAATAAAGACAGTAAGAGGAGACATTTTTCTTGTACTTAAGTCGGCATTGAGCCTTTTGTATTTAATTCCGATGCAACATCTGTGTTTCATCGTCAATAAGAATGTCAGAGGGATACAGTAAACGTGACGTGAAGCATCGTAATCTATAACTAGTGTCTCTGGAATGGTTCAAAACATAGACAGTATGAAGAGTAAGTTTTCTTGTACTTAAGTCGGCATTGTGCCTTTTCTATTTAATTCCGATGCAAGTTCTGTGTTTCATCGTCAATAAGAAGGTCAGAGGGATACAGTAAACCTGAAGTGAAGCATCGGAATCTCTAACTAGTGTCACAGGAATGGTTCAAAACATGAACAGTAAGAAGAGCCGGGCTTCTTGTACTTGAGTTGGCATAGTGCCTTTCGTATTTAATTCCGATGCAATTTCTGTGTTTCATCGTCAATAAGAAGGTCAGAGGGATACAGTAAACCTGAAGTGAAGCATCGGAATCTGTAACTGGTGTCACAGGAATGGTTCAAAACATAGACAGTAAGAAGAGTCAGTTTTCTTGAACTTAAGTCGGCATTGAACCTTTTGTATTTATTTCCGATGCAATTTCTGTGATTCATCGTCAACAAGAAGGTCAGAGGGATACACTAAACCTGAAGTGAAGCATCGGAATCTATAACTAGTGTCACAGGAATGGTTCATAACATAAACAGTAAGAAGAGTCAGTTTACTTGTACTTATTCGGCATTGTGCCATTTGTATAAAATTCTGATGCAATTTCTGTGTTTCATCGTCTATAAGAAGGTCAGAGGGATACAGTAAACATGAAGTGAAGCATGGGAATCTATAAATAGTGTCACCGGAATGGTTAAAAACATAGACAGTAAGAAGAGTCAGTTTTCTTGTACTTAAGTCGGCATTGTGCATTTTGTATTTAATTCCGATGCAATTTCTGTGTTTCATCGTCCATAAGAAGGTCGGAGGGATACAGTAAACCTGAAGTGCTGCATCGGAATCTATAACTAGTGTCACAGGAATGGTTCAAACATAGACAGCACGAAGAGTCAGTTTTCTTGTACATAAGTCGGCATTGTGATTTTTGTATTTAATTCCGATGCAATTTCTGTGTTTCATCGTCAATAAGAAGGTCAGAGGGATACAGTAAACCTGAAGTGAAGCATCGGAATCTATAACTAGTGTAACAGGAATGGTTCAAAGAAAGACAGTAAGAAGAGTCAGTTTTCTTGTACTTAAGTCGGCATTGTGCATTTTGTATTTAATTCCGATGCAATTTCTGTGTTTCATCGTCCATAAGAAGGTCGGAGGGATACAGTAAACCAGAAGTGAATCATCGGAATCTATAACTAGTGTCACAGGAATGGTTCAAAACAAAGAGAGTAAGAGGAGACATTTTTCTTGTACTTAAGTCGGCATTGTGCCTTTTGTATTTAATTCCGATGCAATATCTGTGTTTCATCGTCAATAAGAATGTCAGAGGGATACAGTAAACGTGACGTGAAGCATCGGAATCTATAACTAGTGTCTCTGGAATGGTTAAAAACATAGACAGTAAGAAGATTCAGTTTTCATGTACTAAAGTCGGCATTGTGCCTTTTCTATTTAATTCCGATGCAATTTCGGTGTTTCATCGTCAATCAGAAGGTCGGAGGAATACAGTACACCTGAAGTGAAGCATCGGAATCTGTAACTAGTGTCACAGGAATCGTTCAAAACATAGACAGTAAGAAGAGTAGGTTTTCTAGTACTTAAGTAGGAATTGTGCCTTTTGTATTAAATTCGGATGCATTCTTCTGTGTTTCATCGTCAATAAGAAGGTCAGAGGGATACAGTAAACCTGACGTGAAGCATCGGAATCAGTAACTAGTGTCACAGGAGTGGTTCAAAACATAGACAATAAGAAGAGTAAGTTTTCTTGTACTTCAGTCGGCATTGTGCCTTTTCTATTTAATTCCGATGCAAGTTCTGTGTTTCATCGTCAATAAGAAGGTCAGAGGGATACAGTAAACCTGAAGTGAAGCATCGGAATCTGTAACTAGTGTCACAGGAATAG
The DNA here is from genome assembly GCF_021461385.2 of Schistocerca piceifrons. Taxonomy (NCBI): domain Eukaryota; kingdom Metazoa; phylum Arthropoda; class Insecta; order Orthoptera; family Acrididae; genus Schistocerca; species Schistocerca piceifrons. The sequence continues at coordinate 16,887 of NW_025727432.1, read as the reverse complement.
TTCAAAGCATGAACAGTAAGAAGAGCCGGGCTTCTTGTACTTGAGTCGGCATAGTGCCTTTTGCATTTTATTCCGATGCAATTTCTGTGTTTCATCGTCAATAAGAAGGTCAGAGGGATACAGAAAACCTGAAGTGAAGCATCGGAATCTGTAACTGGTGTCACGGGAATGGTTCAAAACATAGACAGTAAGAAGAGTCAGTTTTCTTGTACTTAAGTCGGCATTGAACCTTTTGTATTTAATTCCGATGCAATTTCTGTGTTTCATCGTCAATAAGAAGGTCAGAGGGATACACTACACCTGAAGTGAAGCATCGGAATCTATAACTAGTGTCACAAGAATGGTTCAAAACATAAACGGTAAGAAGAGACAGTTTACTTGTACTTATTCGGCATTGTGCCTTTTGTATAAAATTCCGATGCAATTTCTGTGTTTCATCGTCTATAAGAAGGTCAGAGGGATACAGTGAACCTGAAGTGAAGCATCGGATACTATAACTAGTGTAACAGGAATGGTTCAAAGAAAGTCAGTAAGAAGAGTCAGTTTTCTTGTACTTAAGTCGGCATTGTGCATTTTGTATTTAATTCCGATGCAATTTCTTTGTTTCATTGTCAATAAGAAGGTCAGAGGGATACAGTAATCCTGAAGTGAAGCATCGGATACTATAACTAGTGTAACAGGAATGGTTCAAAGAAAGTCAGTAAGAAGAGTCAGTTTTCTTGTACTTAAGTCGGCATTGTGCATTTTGTATTTAATTCCGATGCAATTTCTGTGTTTCATCGTCCATAAGAAGGTCGGAGGGATACAGTAAACCTGAAGTGAAGCATCGGAATCTATAACTAGTGTCACAGGAATGGTTCAAAACAAAGACAGTAAGAGGAGACAATTTACTTGTACTTAAGTCGGCATTGTGGCTTTTGTATTTAATTCCGATGCAATATCTGTGTTTCATCGTCAATAAGAATGTCAGAGGAATACAGTAAGCGTGACGTGAAGCATCGGAATCTATAACTAGTGTCTCTGGAATGGTTAAAAACATAGACAGTAAGAAGATTCGGTTTTCATGTACTTAAGTCGGCATTGTGCCTTTTCTATTTAATTCCGATGCAATTTCGGTGTTTCATCGTCAATCAGAAGGTCGGAGGGATACAGTACACCTGAAGTGAAGCATCGGAATCTGTAACTAGTGTCACAGGAATGGTTCAAAACATAGACAGTAAGAAGAGTCAGTTTTCTTGTACTTAATTAGGAATTGTGCCTTTTGTATTAAATTCGGATGCATTCTTCTGTGTTTCATCGTCAATAAGAAGGTCAGAGCAATACAGTAAACCTGAAGTGAAGCATCGGAATCAATAACTAGTGTCACACGAATGGTTCAAAACATAGACAGTAAGAAGAGTAAGTTTTCTTGTACTTCAGTCGGCATTGTGCATTTTGTATTTAATTCCGATGCAATTTCTGTGTTTCATCGTCCATATGAAGGTCGGAGGGATACAGTAAACCTGAAGTGAAGCATCGGAATCTGTAACTAGTGTCACAGGAATGGTTCAAAGCATGAACAGTAAGAAGAGCCGGGCTTCTTGTACTTAAGTCGGCATTGTGCCTTTTCTATATAATTCCGATGCAATTTCTATGTTTCATCGTCAATAAGAAGGTCAGAGGGATTCAGTAAATCTAAAATGAAGCATCGGAATCTATAACTAGTGTCAGAGGAATGGTTCAAAGCATAGACAGTAAGAAGAGTCAGTCTTCTTGTAGTTAAGTCGGCATTGTGCCTATTGTATTTAATTCCGATGCAATTTCTGTGTTTCATCGTCAATAAGAAAGTCAGAGGGATACAGTAAACCTGAAGTGAAGCATCGGAATCTATAACTAGTGTCACAGGAATGGTTCAAAACAAAGACAGTAAGAAGAGTCAGTTTTCTTGTACTTGAGACGGCATTGTGCATTTTTTATTTAATTCCGATGCAATTTCTGTGTTTCATCGTCCATATGAAGGTCGGAGGGATACAGTAAACCTGAAGTGAAGCATCGGAATCTATAACTAGTGTCACAGGAATGGATCAAAACAAAGACAGTAAGAGGAGACATTTTTCTTGTACTTAAGTCGGCATTGTGCCTTTTGTATTTAATTCCGATGCAATATCTGTGTTTCATCGTCAATAAGAATGTCAGAGGGATACAGTAAACGTGACGTGAAGGATCGGAATCTATAACTAGTGTCTCTGGAATGGTTAAAACATAGACAGTAAGAAGATTCAGTTTTCATGTACTAAAGTCGGCATTGTGCCTTTTCTATTTAATTCCGATGCAATTTCGGTGTTTCATCGTCAATCAGAAGGTCGGAGGGATACAGTACACCTGAAGTGAAGCATCGAAATCTGTAACTAGTGTCACAGGGATGGTTCAAAACATAGAAAGTAAGAAGAGTCAGTTTTCTTGTAATTAAGTCGGCATTGAACCATTTGTATTTAATTCCGATGCAATTCCTGTGTTTCATCGTCAATAAGAAGGTCAGAGGGATACACTAAACCTGAAGTGAAGCATCGGAATCTATAACTAGTGTCACAGGAGTGGTTCAAAACATAAACAGTAAGAAGAGTCAGTTTACTTGTACTTATTCGGCATTGTGCCTTTTGTATAAAATTCCGATGCAACTTCTGTGTTTCATCGTCTATAAGAAGGTCAGAGGGATACAGTAAACATGAAGTGAAGCATGGGAATCTATAACTAGTGTCACCGGAATGGTTAAAAACATAGACAGTAAGAAGAGTCAGTTTTCTTGTACTTAAGTCGGCATTGTGCCTTTTGTATTTAATTCCGATGCAATTTCTGTGTTTCATTGTCATTAAGACGGTCACAGGGATACAGTAAACCTGACGTGAAGCATCAGAATCTGTAAATAATGTCACAGCAATGGTTCAAAACGTAGACAGTAAGAAGAGTCAGTTTTCTTGTATTTAAATCGGCATTGTGCCTTTTGTATTTAATTCGGATGCAATATCTGTGTTTCATCGTCAATAAGAAGGTCAGAGGGATACAGTAAACCTGAAGTGAAGCATCGGAATCTATAACTAGTGTCCCTGGAATGGTTAAAAAATAGACAGTAAGAAGAGTAAGTTTTCTTGTACTTCAGTCGGCATTGTGCCTTTTCTATTTAATTCCGATGCAAGTTCTGTGTTTCATCGTCAATAAGAAGGTCAGAGCGATACAGTAAACCTGAAGTGAAGCATCGGAATCTGTAACTGGTGTCACAGGAATGGTTCAAAACATAGACAGTAAGAAGAGTCAGTTTTCTTGTACTTAAGTCGGCATTGAACCTTTTTTATTTAATTCCGATGCAATTTCTGTGTTTCATCGTCAATAAGAAGGTCAGAGGGACACAGTAAACATGAAGTGAAGCATGGGAATCAATAACTAGTGTCATCGGATGGTTAAAAACATAGACAGTAAGAAGAGTCAGTTTTCTTGTACTTAAGTCGGCATTGTGCCTTTTCTATATAATTCCGATGCAATTTCTGTGTTTCATCGTCAATAAGAAGGTCAGAGGGATTCAGTAAATCTAAAATGAAGCATCGGAATCTATAACTAGTGTCAGAGGAATGGTTCAAAGCATAGACAGTAAGAAGAGTCAGTCTTCTTGTACTTAAGTCGGCATTGTGCCTATTGTATTTAATTCCGATGCAATTTCTGTGTTTCATCGTCAATAAGAAAGTCAGAGGGATACAGTAAACCTGAAGTGAAGCATCGGAATCTATAACTAGTGTCACAGGAATGGTTCAAAACATAGACAGTAAGAAGAGTCAGTTTTCTTGTACTTAAGACGGCATTGTGCATTTTGTATTTAATTCCGATGCAATTTCTGTGTTTCATCGTCCATATGAAGGTCGGAGGGATACAGTAAACCTGAAGTGAAGCATCGGAATCTATAACTAGTGTCACAGGAATGGTTCAAAACAAAGACAGTAAGAGGAGACATTTTTCTTGTACTTAAGTCGGCATTGTGCCTTTTGTATTTAATTCAGATGCAATATCTGTGTTTCATCGTCAATAAGAATGTCAGAGGGATACAGTAAACGTGACGTGAAGGATCGGAATCTATAACTAGTGTCTCTGGAATGGTTAAAACATAGACAGTAAGAAGATTCAGTTTTCATGTACTAAAGTCGGCATTGTGCCTTTTCTATTTAATTCCGATGCAATTTCGGTGTTTCATCGTCAATCAGAAGGTCGGAGGGATACAGTACACCTGAAGTGAAGCATCGGAATCTGTAACTAGTGTCACAGGAATGGTTCAAAACATAGACAGTAAGAAGAGGCAGTTTTCTTGTACTTAAGTAGGAATTGTGTCTTTTGTATTAAATTCGGATGCATTCTTCTGTGTTTCTTCGTCAATAAGAAGGTCAGAGGGATACAGTAAACCTGAAGTGAAGCATCGGAATCAATAACTAGTGTCACAGGAGTGGTTCAAAACATAGACAGTAAGAAGAGTAAGTTTTCTTGTACTTCAGTCGGCATTGTGCCTTTTCTATTTAATTCCGATGCAAGTTCTGTGTTTCATCGTCAATAAGAAGGTCAGAGGTATACAGTAAACCTGAAGTGAAGCATCGGAATCTGTAGCTAGTGTCACAGGAATGGTTCAAACCTTGAACAGTAAGAAGAGCCGGGCTTCTTGTACTTGAGTCGGCATAGTGCCTTTTGTATTTAATTCCGATGCAATTTCTGTGTTTCATCGTCAATAAGAAGGTCAGAGGGATACAGTAAACCTGAAGTGAAGCATCGGAATCTGTAACTGGTGTCACAGGATTGGTTCAAAACATAGAAAGTAAGAAGAGTCAGTTTTCTTGTACTTAAGTCGGCATTGAACCATTTGTATTTAATTCCGATGCAATTTCTGTGTTTCATCGTCAATAAGAAGGTCAGAGGGATACACTAAACCTGAAGTGAAGCATCGGAATCTATAACTAGTGTCTCTGGAATGGTTAAAAACATAGACAGTAAGAAGATTCGGTTTTCATGTACTTAAGTCGGCATTGTGCCTTTTCTATTTAATTCCGATGCAATTTCGGTGTTTCATCGTCAATCAGAAGGTCGGAGGGATACAGTACACCTGAAGTGAAGCATCGGAATCTGTAACTAGTGTCACAGGAATGGTTCAAAACATAGACAGTAAGAAGAGTCAGTTTTCTTGTACTTAATTAAGAATTGTGCCTTTTGTATTAAATTCGGATGCATTCTTCTGTGTTTCATCGTCAATAAGAAGGTCAGAGCAATACAGTAAACCTGAAGTGAAGCATCGGAATCAATAACTAGTGTCACAGGAATGGTTCAAAACATAGACAGTAAGAAGAGTAAGTTTTCTTGTACTTCAGTCGGCATTGTGCATTTTGTATTTAATTCCGATGCAATTTCTGTGTTTCATCGTCCATATGAAGGTCGGAGGGATACAGTAAACCTGAAGTGAAGCATCGGAATCTGTAACTAGTGTCACAGGAATGGTTCAAAGCATGAACAGTAAGAAGAGCCGGGCTTCTTGTACTTGAGTCGGCATAGTGCCTTTTGTATTTAATTCCGATGCAATTTCTGTGTTTTATCGTCAATAAGAAGGTCAGAGGGATACAGTAAACCTGAAGTGAAGCATCGGAATCTGTAACTGGTGTCACAGGAATGGTTCAAGACATAGACAGTAAGAGGAGTCAGTTTTCTTGTACTTAAGACGGCATTGAACCTTTTGTATTTAATTCCGATGCAATTTCTGTGTTTCATCGTCAATAAGAAGGTCAGAGGGATACAGTAAACATGAAGTGAAGCATGGGAATCTATAACTAGTGTCACCGGATGGTTAAAAACATAGACAGTAAGAAGAGTCAGTTTTCTTGTACTTAAGTCGGCATTGTGCCTTTTCTATATAATTCCGATGCAATTTCTGTGTTTCATCGTCAATAAGAAGGTCAGAGGGATTCAGTAAATCTAAAATGAAGCATCGGAATCTATAACTAGTGTCAGAGGAATGGTTCAAAGCATAGACAGTAAGAAGAGTCAGTCTTCTTGTAGTTAAGTCGGCATTGTGCCTATTGTATTTAATTCCGATGCAATTTCTGTGTTTCATCGTCAATAAGAAAGTCAGAGGGATACAGTAAACCTGAAGTGAAGCATCGGAATCTATAACTAGTGTCACAGGAATGGTTCAAAACATAGACAGTAAGAAGAGTCAGTTTTCTTGTACTTGAGACGGCATTGTGCATTTTTTATTTAATTCCGATGCAATTTCTGTGTTTCATCGTCCATATGAAGGTCGGAGGGATACAGTAAACCTGAAGTGAAGCATCGGAATCCATAACTAGTGTCACAGGAATGGATCAAAACAAAGACAGTAAGAGGAGACATTTTTCTTGTACTTAAGTCGGCATTGTGCCTTTTGTATTTAATTCCGATGCAATATATGTGTTTCATCGTCAATAAGAATGTCAGAGGGATACAGTAAACGTGACGTGAAGGATCGGAATCTATAACTAGTGTCTCTGGAATGGTTAAAACATAGACAGTAAGAAGATTCAGTTTTCATGTACTAAAGTCGGCATTGTGCCATTTCTATTTAATTCCGATGCAATTTCGGTGTTTCATCGTCAATCAGAAGGTCGGAGGGATACAGTACACCTGAAGTGAAGCATCGAAATCTGTAACTAGTGTCACAGGGATGGTTCAAAACATAGAAAGTAAGAAGAGTCAGTTTTCTTGTAATTAAGTCGGCATTGAACCATTTGTATTTAATTCCGATGCAATTTCTGTGTTTCATCGTCAATAAGAAGGTCAGAGGGATACACTAAACCTGAAGTGAAGCATCGGAATCTATAACTAGTGTCACAGGAGTGGTTCAAAACGTAAACAGTAAGAAGAGTCAGTTTACTTGTACTTATTCGGCATTGTGCCTTTTGTATAAAATTCCGATGCAATTTCTGTGTTTCATCGTCTATAAGAAGGTCAGAGGGATACAGTAAACCTGAAGTGAAGCATGGGAATCTATAACTAGTGTCACCGGAATGGTTAAAAACATAGACAGTAAGAAGAGTCAGTTTTCTTGTACTTAAGTCGGCATTGTGCCTTTTGTATTTAATTCCGATGCAATTTCTGTGTTTCATTGTCATTAAGACGGTCACAGGGATACAGTAAACCTGACGTGAAGCATCAGAATCTGTAAATAATGTCACAGCAATGGTTCAAAACATAGACAGTAAGAAGAGTCAGTTTTCTTGTATTTAAATCGGCATTGTGCCATTTGTATTTAATTCGGATGCAATATCTGTGTTTCATTGTCAATAAGAAGGTCAGAGGGATACAGTAAACCTGAAGTGAAGCATCGGAATCTATAACTAGTGTCCCTGGAATGGTTCAAAACATGAACAGTAAGAAGAGCCGGGCTTCTTGTACTTGAGTCGGCATAGTGCCTTTTGTATTTAATTCCGATGCAATTTCTGTGTATCATCGTCAATAAGAAGGTCAGAGGGATACAGTAAACCTGAAGTGAAGCATCGGAATCTGTAACTGGTGTCACAGGAATGGTTCAAAACATAGACAGTAAGATGAGTCAGTTTTCTTGTACTTAAGTCGGCATTGAACCTTTTGTATTTAATTCCGATGCAATTTCTGTGTTTCATCGTCAATAAGAAGGTCAGAGGCATACACTAAACCTGAAGTGAAGCATCAGAATCTATAAGTAGTGTCACAGGAATGGTTCAAAACATAAACAGTAAGAACAGTCAGTTTACTTTTACTTATTCGGCATTGTGCCTTTTGTATAAAATTCCGATGCAATTTCTGTGTTTCATCGTCTATAAGAAGGTCAGAGGGATACAGTGAACCTGAAGTAAACCATCGGAATCTATAACTAGTTTCCCTGGAATGGTTAAAAACATAGACAGAAAGAAGAGTCAGTTTTCTTGTACTTACGTCGGCATTGTGCCCTTTGTAATTTACTTCCGATGCAATTTCTGTGTTTCATTGTCATCAAGACGGTCACAGGGATACAGTAAACCTGACGTGAAGCATCAGAATCTGTAAATAATGTCACAGCAACGGTTCAAAACATAGACAGTAAGAAGAGTCAGTTTTCTTGTATTTAAATCGGCATTGTGCCTTTTCTATTTAATTCCGATGCAATTTCTGTGTTTCATCGTCAATAAGAAGGTCAGAGGGATACAGTAAACCTGAAGTGAAGCATCGGAATCTATAACTAGTGTCCCTGGAATGGTTAAAAAATAGACAGTAAGAAGAGGCAGTTTTCTTGTACTTAAATCGGCATTGTGCCTTTAGTATTTAATTCCGATGCAATTTCTTTGTTTCATTGTCAATAAGAAGGTCAGAGGGATACAGTAAACCTGAAGTGAAGCATCGGAATCTATAACTAGTGTAACAGGAAAGGTTCAAAAAAAGTCAGTAAGAAGAGTCAGTTTTCTTTTACTTAAGTCGGCATTGTGCATTTTGTATTTAATTCCGATGCAATTTCTGTGTTTCATCGTCCATAAGAAGGTCGGAGGGATACAGTAAACCTGAAGTGAAGCATCGGAATCTATAACTAGTGTCCCTGGAATGGTTAAAAAATAGACAGTAAGAAGAGTCAGTTTTCTTGTACTTAAATCGGCATTGTGCCTTTAGTATTTAATTCCGATGCAATTTCTTTGTTTCATTGTCAATAAGAATGTCAGAGGAATACAGTAAACGTGACGTGAAGCATCGGAATCTATAACTAGTGTCACAGGAATGGTTCAAATCATAGACAGTAAGAAGTGTCAGTTTTCTTGTACTTAATTAGGAATTGTGCCTTTTGTAAGAAATTCGGATGCATTCTTCTGTGTTTCATCGTCAATAAGAAGGTCAGAGCAATACAGTAAACCTGAAGTGAAGCATCGGAATCAATAACTAGTGTCACAGGAATGGTTCAAAACATAGACAGTGAGAAGAGTAAGTTTTCTTGTACTTCAGTCGGCATTGTGCCTTTTCTATTTAATTCCGATGCAAGTTCTGTGTTTCATCGTCAATAAGAAAGTCAGAGGGATACAGTAAACCTGAAGTGAAGCATCGGAATCTGTAACTAGTGTCACAGGAATGGTTCACAGCATGAACAGTAAGAAGAGCCGGGCTTCTTGTACTTGAGTCGGCATAGTGCCTTTTGTATTTAATTCCGATGCAATTTCTGTGTTTCATCGTCAATAAGAAGGTCAGAGGGATACAGTAAACCTGAAGTGAAGCATCGGAATCTGTAACTGGTGTCACAGGAATGGTTCAAAACATAGACAGTAAGAAGAGTCAGTTGTTCTTGTACTTAAGTCGGCATTGAACCTTTTTTATTTAATTCCGATGCAATTTCTGTGTTTCATCGTCAATAAGAAGGTCAGAGGGATACAGTAAACCTGAAGTGAAGCATCGGAATCTATAACTAGTGTCCCTGGAATGGTTCAAAGCATGAACAGTAAGAAGAGCCGGGCTTCTTGTACTTGAGTCGGCATAGTGCCTTTTGTATTTAATTCCGATGCAATTTCTGTGTATCATCGTCAATAAGAAGGTCAGAGGGATACAGTAAACCTGAAGTGAAGCATCGGAATCTATAACTAGTGTCCCTGGAATGGTTAAAAAATAGACAGTAAGCAGAGTCAGTTTTCTTGTACTTAAATCGGCATTGTGCCTTTAGTATTTAATTCCGATGCAATTTCTTTGTTTCATTGTCAATAAGAAGGTCAGAGGGATACAGTAAACCTGAAGTGAAGCATCGGAATCTATAACTAGTGTAACAGGAAAGGTTCAAAAAAAGTCAGTAAGAAGAGTCAGTTTTCTTGTACTTAAGTCGGCATTGTGCATTTTGTATTTAATTCCGATGCAATTTCTGTGTTTCATTGTCATCAAGACGGTCACAGGGTTACAGTAAACCTGACGTGAAGCATCAGAATCTGTAAATAATGTCACAGCAACGGTTCAAAACATAGACAGTAAGAAGAGTCAGTTTTCTTGTATTTAAATCGGCATTGTGCCTTTTCTATTTAATTCCGATGCAATTTCTGTGTTTCATCGTCAATAAGAAGGTCAGAGGGATACAGTAAACCTGAAGTGAAGCATCGGAATCTATAACTAGTGTCCCTGGAATGGTTAAAAAATAGACAGTAAGAAGAGTCAGTTTTCTTGTACTTAAATCGGCATTGTGCCTTTAGTATTTAATTCCGATGCAATTTCTTTGTTTCATTGTCAATAAGAAGGTCAGAGGGATACAGTAAACCTGAAGTGAAGCATCGGAATCTATAACTAGTGTAACAGGAAAGGTTCAAAAAAAGTCAGTAAGAAGAGTCAGTTTTCTTGTACTTAAGTCGGCATTGTGCATTTTGTATTTAATTCCGATGCAATTTCTGTGTTTCATCGTCCATAAGAAGGTCGGAGGGATACAGTAAACCTGATGTGAAGCATCGGAATCTATAACTAGTGTCCCTGGAATGGTTAAAAAATAGACAGTAAGAAGAGTCAGTTTTCTTGTAGTTAAATCGGCATTGTGCCTTTAGTATTTAATTCCGATGCAATTTCTTTGTTTCATTGTCAATAAGAATGTCAGAGGAATACAGTAAACGTGACGTGAAGCATCGGAATCTATAACTAGTGTCACAGGAATGGTTCAAAACATAGACAGTAAGAAGTGTCAGTTTTCTTGTACTTAATTAGGAATTGTGCCTTTTGTAATAAATTCGGATGCATTCTTCTGTGTTTCATCGTCAATAAGAAGGTCAGAGCAATACAGTAAACCTGAAGTGAAGCATCGGAATCAATAACTAGTGTCACAGGAATGGTTCAAAACATAGACAGTAAGAAGAGTAAGTTTTCTTGTACTTCAGTCGGCATTGTGCCTTTTCTATTTAATTCCGATGCAAGTTCTGTGTTTCATCGTCAATAAGAAAGTCAGAGGGATACAGTAAACCTGAAGTGAAGCATCGGAATCTGTAACTAGTGTCACAGGAATGGTTCACACCATGAACAGTAAGAAGAGCCGGGCTTCTTGTACTTGAGTCGGCATAGTGCCTTTTGTATTTAATTCCGATGCAATTTCTGTGTTTCATCGTCAATAAGAAGGTCAGAGGGATACAGTAAACCTGAAGTGAAGCATCGGAATCTGTAACTGGTGTCACAGGAATGGTTCAAAACATAGACAGTAAGAAGAGTCAGTTTTCTTGTACTTAAGTCGGCATTGAACCTTTTTTATTTAATTCCGATGCAATTTCTGTGTTTCATCGTCAATAAGAAGGTCAGAGGGATACAGTAAACATGAAGTGAAGCATGGGAATCTATAACTAGTGTCATCGGATGGTTAAAAACATAGACAGTAAGAAGAGTCAGTTTTCTTGTACTTAAGTCGGCATTGTGCCTTTTCTATATAATTCCGATGCAATTTCTGTGTTTCATCGTCAATAAGAAGGTCAGAGGGATTCAGTAAATCTAAAATGAAGCATCGGAATCTATAACTAGTGTCAGAGGAATGGTTCAAAGCATAGACAGTAAGAAGAGTCAGTCTTCTTGTAGTTAAGTCGGCATTGTGCCTATTGTATTTAATTCCGATGCAATTTCTGTGTTTCATCGTCAATAAGAAAGTCAGAGGGATACAGTAAACCTGAAGTGAAGCATCGGAATCTATAACTAGTGTCACAGGAATGGTTCAAAACATAGACAGTAAGAAGAGTCAGTTTTCTTGTACTTGAGACGGCATTGTGCATTTTTTATTTAATTCCGATGCAATTTCTGTGTTTCATCGTCCATATGAAGGTCGGAGGGATACAGTAAACCTGAAGTGAAGCATCGGAATCTATAACTAGTGTCACAGGAATGGATCAAAACAAAGACAGTAAGAGGAGGCATTTTTCTTGTACTTAAGTCGGCATTGTGCCTTTTGTATTTAATTCCGATGCAATATCTGTGTTTCATCGTCAATAAGAATGTCAGAGGGATACAGTAAACGTGACGTGAAGGATCGGAATCTATAACTAGTGTCTCTGGAATGGTTAAAACATAGACAGTAAGAAGATTCAGTTTTCATGTACTAAAGTCGGCATTGTGCCTTTTCTATTTAATTCCGATGCAATTTCGGTGTTTCATCGTCATTCAGAAGGTCGGAGGGATACAGTACACCTGAAGTGAAGCATCGAAATCTGTAACTAGTATCACAGGGATGGTTCAAAACATAGAAAGTAAGAAGAGTCAGTTTTCTTGTAATTAAGTCGACATTGAACCATTTGTATTTAATTCCGATGCAATTTCTGTGTTTCATCGTCAATAAGAAGGTCAGAGGGATACACTAAACCTGAAGTGAAGCATCGGAATCTATAACTAGTGTCACAGGAGTGGTTCAAATCATAAACAGTAAGAAGAGTCAGTTTACTTGTACTTATTCGGCATTGTGCCTTTTGTATAAAATTCCGATGCAATTTCTGTGTTTCATCGTCTATAAGAAGGTCAGAGGGATACAGTAAACATGAAGTGAAGCATGGGAATCTATAACTAGTGTCACCGGAATGGTTAAAAACATAGACAGTAAGAAGAGTCAGTTTTCTTGTACTTAAGTCGGCATTGTGCCTTTTGTATTTAATTCCGATGCAATTTCTGTGTTTCATTGTCATTAAGACGGTCACAGGGATACAGTAAACCTGACGTGAAGCATCAGAATCTGTAAATAATGTCACAGCAATGGTTCAAAACATAGACAGTAAGAAGAGTCAGTTTTCTTGTATTTAAATCGGCATTGTGCCTTTTGTATTTAATTCGGATGCAATATCTGTGTTTCATCGTCAATAAGAAGGTCAGAGGGATACAGTAAACATGAAGTGAAGCATCGGAATCTATAACTAGTGTCCCTGGAATGGTTAAAAAATAGACAGTAAGAAAAGTAAGTTTTCTTGTACTTCAGTCGGCATTGTGCCTTTTCTATTTAATTCCGATGCAAGTTCTGTGTTTCATCGTCAATAAGAAGGTCAGAGGGATACAGTAAACCTGAAGTGAAGCATCGGAATCTCTAACTAGTGTCACAGGAATGGTTCAAAACATGAACAGTAAGAAGAGCCGGGCTTCTTGTACTTGAGTCGGCATAGTGCCTTTTGTATTTAATTCCGATGCAATTTCTGTGTATCATCGTCAATAAGAAGGTCAGAGGGATACAGTAAACCTGAAATGAAGCATCGGAATCTGTAACTGGTGTCACAGGAATGGTTCAAAACATAGACAGTAAGATGAGTCAGTTTTCTTGTACTTAAGTCGGCATTGAACCTTTTGTATTTAATTCCGATGCAATTTCTGTGTTTCATCGTCAAGAAGAAGGTCAGAGGCATACACTAAACCTGAAGTGAAGCATCAGAATCTATAACTAGTGTCACAGGAATGGTTCAAAACAAAAACAGTAAGAACAGTCAGTTTACTTTTACTTATTCGGCATTGTGCTTTTGTATAAAATTCCGATGCAATTTCTGTGTTTCATCGTCTATAAGAAGGTCAGAGGGATACAGTGAACCTGAAGTAAACCATCGGAATCTATAACTAGTTTCCCTGGAATGGTTAAAAACATAGACAGAAAGAAGAGTCAGTTTTCTTGTACTTACGTCGGCATTGTGCCCTTTGTAATTTACTTCCGATGCAATTTCTGTGTTTCATTGTCATCAAGACGGTCACATGGATACAGTAAACCTGACGTGCAGCATCAGAATCTGTAAATAATGTCACAGCAACGGTTCAAAACATAGACAGTAAGAAGAGTCAGTTTTCTTGTATTTAAATCGGCATTGTGCCTTTTCTATTTAATTCCGATGCAATTTCTGTGTTTCATCGTCAATAAGAAGGTCAGAGGGATACAGTAAACCTGAAGTGAAGCATCGGAATCTATAACTAGTGTCCCTGGAATGGTTAAAAAATAGACAGTAAGAAGAGTCAGTTTTCTTGTACTTAAATCGGCATTGTGCCTTTAGTATTTAATTCCGATGCAATTTCTTTGTTTCATTGTCAATAAGAAGGTCAGAGGGATACAGTAAACCTGAAGCGAAGCATCGGAATCTATAACTAGTGTAACAGGAAAGGTTCAAAAAAAGTCAGTAAGAAGAGTCAGTTTTCTTGTACTTAAGTCGGCATTGTGCATTTTGTATTAATTCCGATGCAATTTCTGTGTTTCATCGTCCATAAGAAGGTCGGAGGGATACAGTAAACCTGAAGTGAAGCATCGAAATCTATAACTAGTGTCCCTGGAATGGTTAAAAAATAGACAGTAAGAAGAGTCAGTTTTCTTGTACTTAAATCGGCATTGTGCCTTTAGTATTTAATTCCGATGCAATTTCTTTGTTTCATTGTCAAAAAGAATGTCAGAGGAATACAGTAAACGTGACGTGAAGCATCGGAATCTATAACTAGTGTCACAGGAATGGTTCAAAACATAGACAGTAAGAAGTGTCAGTTTTCTTGTACTTAATTAGGAATTGTGCCTTTTGTAATAAATTCGGATGCATTCTTCTGTGTTTCATCGTCAATAAGAAGGTCAGAGCAATACAGTAAACCTGAAGTGAAGCATCGGAATCAATAAACTAGTGTCACAGGAATGGTTCAAAACATAGACAGTAAGAAGAGTAAGTTTTTCTTGTACTTCAGTCGGCATTGTGCCTTTTTCTATTTAATTCCGATGCAAGTTCTGTGTTTCATCGTCAATAAGAAAGTCAGAGGGATACAGTAAACCTGAAGTGAAGCATCGGAATCTGTAAACTAGTGTCACAGGAATGGTTCACAGCAATGAACAGTAAGAAGAGCCGGGCTTCTTGTACTTGAGTCGGCATAGTGCCTTTTGTATTTAATTCCGATGCAATTTCTGTGTTTCATCGTCAATAAGAAGGTCAGAGGGATACAGTAAACCTGAAGTGAAGCATCGGAATCTGTAACTGGTGTCACAGGAATGGTTCAAAAACATAGACAGTAAGAAGAGTCAGTTTTTCTTGTACTTAAGTCGGCATTGAACCTTTTTTATTTAATTCCGATGCAATTTCTGTGTTTCATCGTCAATAAGAAGGTCAGAGGGATACAGTAAACATGAAGTGAAGCATGGGAATCTATAACTAGTGTCATCGGATGGTTAAAAACATAGACAGTAAGAAGAGTCAGTTTTCTTGTACTTAAGTCGGCATTGTGCCTTTTTCTATATAATTCCGATGCAATTTCTGTGTTTCATCGTCAATAAGAAGGTCAGAGGGGATTCAGTAAATCTAAAATGAAGCATCGGAATCTATAACTAGTGTCAGAGGAATGGTTCAAAGCATAGACAGTAAGAAGAGTCAGTCTTCTTGTACTTAAGTCGGCATTGTTGCCTATTGTATTTAATTCCGATGCAATTTTCTGTGTTTCATCGTCAATAAGAAAGTCAGAAGGATACAGTAAACCTGAAGTGAAGCATCGGAATCTATAACTAGTGTCACAGGAATGGTTCAAAACATAGACAGTAAGAAGAGTCAGTTTTCTTGTACTTAAGACGGCATTGTGCATTTTGTATTTAATTCCGATGCAATTTCTGTGTTTCATCTGTCCATATGAAGGTCGGAGGGATTACAGTAAACCTGAAGTGAAGCATCGGAATCTATAACTAGTGTCACAGGAATGGTTTCAAAACAAAGACAGTAAGAGGAGACATTTTTTCTTGTACTTAAGTCGGCATTGTGCCTTTTGTATTTAATTCAGATGCAATATCTGTGTTTCATCGTCAATAAGAATGTCAGAGGGATACAGTAAACGTGACGTGAAGGATCGGAATCTATAACTAGTGTCTCTGGAATGGTTAAAACATAGACAGTAAGAAGATTCAGTTTTCATGTACTAAAGTCGGCATTGTGCCTTTTCTATTTAATTCCGATGCAATTTCGGTGTTTCATCGTCAATCAGAAGGTCGGAGGGATGCAGTACACCTGAAGTGAAGCATCGGAATCTGTAACTAGTGTCACAGGAATGGTTCAAAACATAGACAGTAAGAAGAGGCAGTTTTCTTGTACTTAAGTAGGAATTGTGTCTTTTGTATTAAATTCGGATGCATTCTTCTGTGTTTCTTCGTCAATAAGAAGGTCAGAGGGATACAGTAAACCTGAAGTGAAGCATCGGAATCAATAACTAGTGTCACAGGAGTGGTTCAAAACATAGACAGTAAGAAGAGTAAGTTTTCTTGTACTTCAGTCGGCATTGTGGCTTTTTCTATTTAATTCCGATGCAAGTTCTGTGTTTTCATCGTCAATAAGAAGGGTCAGAGGGATACAGTAAACCTGAAGTGAAGCATCGGAATCTGTAACTAGTGTCACAGGAATGGTTCAAACCTTGAACAGTAAGAAGAGCCGGGCTTCTTGTACTTGAGTCGGCATAGTGCCTTTTGTATTTAATTCCGATGCAATTTCTGTGTTTCATCGTCAATAAGAAGGTCAGAGGGATACAGTAAACCTGAAGTGAAGCATCGGAATCTGTAAACTGGTGTCACAGGAATGGTTCAAAACATAGAAAGTAAGAAGAGTCAGTTTTCTTGTACTTAAGTCGGCATTGAAACCATTTGTATTTAATTCCGATGCAATTTCTGTGTTTCATCGTCAATAAGAAGGTCAGAGGGATACACTAAACCTGAAGTGAAGCATCGGAATCTATAACTAGTGTCACAGGAATGGTTCAAAACATAAACAGTAAGAAGAGTCAGTTTACTTGTACTTATTCGGCATTGTGCCTTTTGTATAAAATTCCGATGCAATTTCTGTGTTTCATCGTCTATAAGAAGGTCAGAGGGATACAGTAAACATGAAGTGAAGCATGGGGAATCTATAACTAGTGTCACCGGAATGGTTTAAAAAAAATAGACAGTAAGAAGAGTCAGTT